>NC_083570.1:49487877-50959127 GCF_027579695.1 Neoarius graeffei | reverse complement strand
ACTCCACACAGAAAGGCCCGTGCCAGCCGCTGGGCTCAAACCCAGGAACTTCTTGCTGTGAGGTGACAGTGCTAACCACTACACCACCGTGCCGCCTCCCACTATTTAAACACATTTAAACACATGGACTTCAGTGGAGACTGTGATATTGAATTAATTCAACAAAGTGTAAATTCAATATCGTAGTCGCCACTGAAGTCCACTTGATCCTTGTTTACCATCAATGGATCGGCCACTCGTCAAACAGTCCGCCAAAATCCGAGTAGGAAATGGCCGCAAGAGCCTCCGGGGGAATGGCTGAGCGTAGCTGTCAGTCAAACACAAGTTACCCAATGGGAATGCATTCCTGGACAGCCCACCCACACGTGAAGTTTGTGCCAAAACTGCAAGCAAAAAGTCAGGGAGCACAAATGAGAAAGCTGGAATCGCAACCAAAATAAATTACGTTAAACAAAACTGAGAAAGACGCGGAACAAAAATAAAAGGTTTCTGAAGAGTAATAGACTGATATTTTGCACGATTACACGAATAATTTGTTTGCCAGTCTAAAAAAATTGACTTTTTTTTGTATTTTGATTTGTCGTTTTTGTTTGATATTTCAAAAGTATTGTATGAACATTTTGGCACAAAATTGATTCCATAGGCTGGCAGTTTACAATGTGTCAATTTTATGCCTGTGCTCAGTGACCACAAAAATAGAACCTATTTGCTTATTTTCACTGCACAAATATCACAATATTATCACTGAAATAATTAATCAAAGTATTGCACCACTACCCTTATCAGAGTGGACAACTAATTTATTTTTATGGCACTTTAAAGGTCAAAATTGTTAGTTATTTAATGGAAAAGATTATCAGGAGGACTGTCCTCTCCCCTTCCCATTCCCCATTTCACCTGTAATGAGCACAAGCACAATGGTGCTGCTCTCAACTAGACTGTCTGAGGAATCACAGCTATTTATAAAGCATATAGCAGAACATTAAATAACAAACCAAAAACATAACTTCGAAAAAGCCAGGGTAATTAGTCTAGGTATTCTGACACCATGAAAATCACTTAAATGTCAAAGTGATCAAATAACATACAGTATATAGCAACATAATCAAAACAAAAAAGATAAATGTTATTAAAAATAGCATAAGTAAGGATCTAAAAAGTAAATACAAGGTTAAAGTCTGTTCAGATTAAAAAAATATCGATTTATTCTACTGACAGAGCTTATAGGGCCAAAATACTGATGAATTTAGGACTAGATTCAGAGTTGAGTGATTTAAAAGGATTTAATACTGAAACCGTGCACATTAGTAAACATGAATATCCACAATTTGTGTAACCCTAAGCCTTTTTTGGGGTTCTTTGTTACTTTAAAAACTTGTGATTTTTACTTGAGGTCACACTTTCACTTTTTTTTTAAAGAAATGCTATTATTATTATTATTATTATTATTATTATTATCCCCTTCGGACACAAGGAAAAATGCTATGGAACTTCATACTATGGAACGTCATGTGTACAATTGTACACATTATGTCCGAAGGGGTTCTTCTTCTTCTTCTTCTTCTTCTTATAATTATTATTATTATAATTGTTAAATGGAACAGATTAGTATAAAATCACAGACAAACTTATAGAAAACTACTGGTATATTGTACTGTATGTGGGAATGATTCTGGGTTGAGATCCTGACCTACTGCAGTTTAAACAAACAATTTGCCAAATCTTTAGTGTAGAACAAGATGAACACTTATGTAATTTTAAGATGGATATGCAAGTTTTAAGGGCAGCACGGTGGTGTAGTGGTTAGCGCTGTTGCCTCACAGCAAGAAGGTCCGGGTTCGAGCCCCGTGGCTGGCGAGGGCCTTTCTGTGTGGAGTTTGCATGTTCTCCCCGTGCTCGCGTGGGTTTCCTCCGGGTGCTCCGGTTTCCCCCACAGTCCAAAGACATGCCGGTTAGGTTAACTGGTGACTCTAAATTGACCGTACCGTAGGTGTGAATGTGAGTGTGAATGGTTGTCTGTGTCTATGTATAAGCCCTGTGATGACCTGGCGACTTGTCCAGGGTGTACCCCGCCTTTCACCCGTAGTCAGCTGAGATAGGCTCCAGCTCGCCTGCGACCCTGTAGAACAGGATAAAGCGGCTAGAGATAATGAGATGAGATGAGATGAGATGAGATGCAAGTTTTAATGTAAGAGTAAAAGTTCAGATTGTTCTACTAAATAAATGAATATTAAATAAAGGAACAGAAGCAGAGTACACAAAGATATTGAACAAAAATCAGACTTAAAATTAGTTCAGCATAGTTCAAAGGTGCAAAAAAAAACCACACCAACAGCAACAACAGAGAAAGTGCAGCACAACATCGAAAATCTTTGACCAAATATAATTTCCATGAAGCAACATTAAATCAAAAGAGCTTGGTCTTTGATTTTCTTTAAGGAAGTAGCAACGGATCTGTTGGCATCAAAGGCACACTTTGTCCTTTGTTGTTTTATTGATCCACAAAAAACATTATGAGCCATCAAAATGTCATTCATACTGCAAGACTCTTAGAGTGCTGTATGTAGCATCACTAAATGCAAGCAGACCAAAGTGGAATTTACAGAACCTCCTTTCATAATTTTTGTTAATAAATGAGCTAAGCACAAAGCTGGAAAGCAGATCAAGGCAATATACAGTCTGAGTAACACCAGACAAGTGCTACAATGTATTTACCCAGCTAGCTGGAGTTAGTGGTCAAATATCAACTTTGTTGATGTACTGAACCATCTCTGATGCAGATAGATAGAGGCAAACATGACACATGCATGCTGCTGTGTACCTGGTACAAAGTAACTGTGACAGGCACTGTGATTTCAACAACAAAAAAAAATTATATACTTATCTAACATATGGTCAAAGGTTTGTGGACATCTAACCAACAAACTTGCATGTGCTTTTTGAACATCACATTCCAGGTTTAGTTGTCTTTAGCTCCAGTCTCTAGGAAGGCTTTCCACTAGATTTTGGAAGGTAGCTGTGTCCTGCTGAAAAATTCACTTGCTATTATTGCGCAATGCGCAACACTATTGTTATTCTTTAGTTTTCTTCCTCTTCTTCTTCTTCTGTCAGATTTTTGGACTGCTTCTTCTCCTGCAGTTTTCGAGATAGAGACCCCAAACCAGCTTTAAACCATGCAGTATGATTGGGAATGGTGTGCTTGTATACAACTTTTGGATGGCTGCAATCATTCTCTCATTCTTGTTTTTCTGTCATTTTTTTCCCATAGAAAATGAATGGGGCTCACGTTTCAAGTTGTCCTGCTCAGACATGCTTCATCAGAGACGCACCAAACTTCATGTGATCCGTCAGACCAACTCCCCTAAGACATACATGCAATTGGTTCTGACCAGCACTCATATTTTCCTTTCTTTTTGCTCATCATTTTTTCTCTCCATAGACATCCATTCATTTTTGGGCCCATTCAGTAACACTTCACCACACATCTACCAAATTTCATCTGGCACCTCAGGTCAAATCACCCATCAAAAACATAATATCAGGTCTGACCCAAACTTGTCTGTTTCCTGCCTCTCATCCATCCCTTTTTCCTCCCTATTGGCTGCAATTATTTGAGGCTTGACTGAGTCATCCCTCCATTTCCCCACAGGTGATAATGCATTTTGCAAATATTGACTCATTTGAGACATTGACAACAAATCAACTACAACTCATTGGCCACTTTATTCAGAATACTTGCACACAGCCAGACACCCATCGCACACATGATCTCTCTCTCTCTCTCTGTTTCATACACATACACACACCACACACAGACACACTCCATACTCACAGACATGCCCCCCTCTCTCTCTCTCTCTCTCTCTCTCTCACACACACACACACACACACACTCTCTCTCTCACACACACACACACAGCATGTTAGCCGTTAGCATGTTAGCATGCTAGCAGTTAGCTGTTACAAATCAACTTCAACTTAGTGACCACTTTATTAGGAACACTTGTGTTCATTTGTACATACATACATGCACACAAAAACATATACATTTAGCATGTTATCCATTAGCAGGTTAACATGCTAGCAGTTAACATGTTAGCCATTACAAATCAACTTCAACTTAGTGGCCACTTTACTAGGAACACTTCTTTCCATACACACAGACACACACAAACAAATATCTCATCTCATTATCTCTAGCCACTTTATCCTGTTCTACAGGGTCGCAGGCAAGCTGGAGCCTATCCCAGCTGACTATGGGCGAAAGGCGTTTTTTTCAGGTTGCAAGACAAACTTACGGTCAACGTGCGTCTTTCTCCACGAACAAAAAAAACGCAGCGATTTTTTGGCTGTGCGATTTTTGGCGTTTCCCAAATCGCTGCGTTTTTTTTGTTCGTGGAGAAAGACGCACGTTGACCGTAAGTTTGTCTTGCAACCTGAAAAAAACGCCTTTCGCCCATAGTCAGCTGGGATAGGCTCCAGCTTGCCTGCGACCCTGTAGAAGGAAAAAGCGGCTAGAGATAATGAGAGGAGATGTTGTTAGCATGTTAGCTTTAGCATGTTAGCAAGCTAGCCATTCTCATTTTTGCATGTCAGTGATTAGCATGTTAGCATTCACATGTTAGCATGTTAATATTAGCATGTTAACATGCTAGTTAATTCAGAGTTAGTGGCTTCTGCGCAATACATTGCATTTCGCTTCAGAGAATGCACTTTCTAGTTCAGGATGCAATCAACCAACTCAAGCTCAACAATACCACTGAAGAGAAGAAAAAAAATCCCCAACCACCTCAGTGTTTTATAGTATCCTTAGTGCAGTTTGGGTGGAATTCTTCTCCTGGCTTTTTACCATCAGATAAATCAAAGTTAAATTTGAATTCATATGAGAAAAAGGTAGTTCTCCAGAAGCTTCTGTCTTTCTGTGCATGTTTATTTGCAAATTTCACCCTTGCCTTCTTATTCTTGAGGCTGATGAATGGTTGCTGGATCAGTACATTCACTTTCCACTAAAGCTCATTGATCCTCTTTTGAATATTTTGTGCTCTAGTTGTCTCATCTCTCATCTCATTATCTGTAGCCGCTTTATCCTGTTCTACAGGGTCGCAGGCAAGCTGGAGCCTATCCCAGCTGACTATGGGCGAAAGGCGGGGTACACCCTGGACAAGTCGCCAGGTCATCACAGGGCTGACACATAGACACAGACAACCATTCACACTCACATTCACACCTACGGTCAATTTAGAGTCACCAGTTAACCTAACCTGCATGTCTTTGGACTGTGGGGGAAACCGGAGCACCCAGAAGAAACCCACACAGACACAGGGAGAACATGCAAACTCTGCACAGAAAGCTGTGGGTGGTAGAAAAGGGCAACTGGACTTGCTTGAAGATTCTTGAAAACGTTTCACCTCTCGTCCAAAAGGCTTCCTCAGTTCTGTCTGACTAATAGGGAGTATCAGATATTTATCCTCTCCTGGCTCAGAATCAGAATCAGAATTCTGATGACCAGCTCATCTAAGGTGTCACTGAGGCATCATGTTGGTGTGGGTCGCTGGAGGCTGGGTGTGAATGGCGAGTCATTAGGGTGATCAAAGGATTGCCCGTTAGGGTGATCAATGGCAATCTGACTCTCTCTGTCCTCCTGTGAGTCCCCGAAAACAGCTGGGTCCTGGCTCACAGGAGGACAGAGAGAGTCAGATTGCCATTGATCACCCTAACGGGCAATCCTTTGATCACCCTAATGACTCGCCATTCACACCCAGCCTCCAGCGACCCACACCAACATGATGCCTCAGTGACACCTTAGATGAGCTGGTCATCAGAATTCTGATTCTGATTCTGAGCCAGGAGAGGATAAATATCTGATACTCCCTATTAGTCAGACAGAACTGAGGAAGCCTTTTGGACGAGAGGTGAAACGTTTTCAAGAATCTTCAAGCAAGTCCAGTTGCCCTTTTCTACCACCCACAGTTTACTATGACCTGGATGATTGAGAATCTTCACAGACATGTCTGCACAGAAAGGCCCTCGCCGGCCACGGAGCTCGAACCCGGATCTTCTTGCTGTGAGACGACAGCGCTAACCACTATACCACCATGCTGCTGGACAACAAATGAAAATTGACAAAATATTCTCCCTCTCATGGACAATATCTTGCTGGTACATGGGTGTGTGAATATATCTCCTTTGATTATTGCATTACAGTTGACATACTGTATTTTCTGCAGGGGAATGATATGAATCAGCCTTAATCAGTGTGTCTCTTAAATTATTCAATCTTTTGTTGGCAAAATGTGGGAGATTTTGAAAGGACTGAACAAACTGTATATCACTAGAGAAAATATGTCAATGTTTGTTAACAATTGACTTGATGTTCCAAGATAGGGGAGAGAACATATTGGCCAGGATGAAAGCTGCTTGTTGTGGAATTTTCCAAAATGGTGTTACTTGAACATCCTATAAACTTTTCAGTCTTATTTTGCCTCTGTCCTGACTTTTTTGTTTGTTTGTTTGTTTGTTTGTTTGTTTTTTGAGTGTGTTGCAGGCATCAGATTCTAACTTCATTTCTATTTACAAAATACAGTTAAGTTGGTCAATAAAACTATTGAAAATATTTTCTTTGTACTTTTGTCAGTTAAATAAACATTCATGTGAATTAACAAATCATGGATTTTTGTTTTTATTGCATTTTGGAAAATATCCCAGCTTGTCTGGAAATGGAGTTAGTACAAATCAGCCCCAGTCAGTGTGTCTCTTAATTTATTATACTTCTTGTAGGTAAAATGTGTGGGGATTTTGAAAGGACTAGATGGTCTATAAGTAATTCGACAAAATATGCCAATGGTTTTAAAAACTGACTTGCTGTTCCAAGATAGGGGAGAGAATGTATTGGCCAGGACCAAATGCTGATACTCTATGGGAATTACTTTTTTTTTTTTTTAGAAGAGATTGCTTCTCAGTAATATATACCTTACTTAGACAAGAATCCAAATGTTTAATGTCATAACTTTTAGAGAGGAAATAATTATATACAGTTTTGGCTTGTATTGAGGCAGTGCAGCTTCTTGAAAGGGGTGAAGATAGAGAGTGCTACTTCAACACTTTTACTTCAACAGGAGGCCTTTTGAATTAACACATTCCAAATGGTTCATCCTGGTGGCCTCAATGAGGAACCAGTTTTGAAATGTTTTCTGTAGTTAGAAATTGACAATAAGGCCCTGTCCACATGGCAACGGATTCAGGTGACTCCGATACAATTGCTTATCGTTTAGGCCTGGCGTCCACACGGCACCGGCATTTTGGGTGCCCAAAACGCAATCTTTTTGAGAACGGGTTCCAGAGTGGAAAGATCTGGCAACGTTGCCGTTGTGAAGTCGTCTGGATGAGTAGAACGGATTTGTTTTTTGATGACGTCACAACCACATGACTGTGAGTGCTTCACGCCAGGTAGAAGTGTAACGAATATCACCAGGAAAAAGCCTTACAGAGCACTAGTGAGAGTGAAACACGAGCTTGGATATTATTATTATTATTATTATTATTATTATTATGTTCAGTGTTAGTTCACAGTAGTAATGCAAGAAGCAGAATAGTGACAGTAATAGTGAAGCAAAAACATGCAATTGTACAAACACTGCAGCTCTACAGCAAAATATTCATTTATGAAATGGTCTGATTCTTAACACCAGTAGTGCCAATGATCTTCTCATTGCGATGCGAGTTGTCAACAAATCCTATAACTCGGTTCATGAAACGCGCTTACAAAATATTTTCACTGTGAATATTTATTGTGTAATGGTGCAATCCCGCCAGCAAAAATAGGGGGAAAAAGGAGTGATCTCACCTCTTCAGATGTTGATTTAAGTCCGACAATACATTCCTTAAAAAGAGCATAGAGGAGCAAATTAATCCAATTTATTCCGGACCACGCCGGAGACGTGGAAGTCCGGAGACGCCGCCTTCCGCGTAGAATCATACGTCATCCTCGCCGCCATATTGGAGAGGTCAAAGCGGAGAATAAAGATTAGCTGCGTTTAACTGTACCAACAGGTTTACCGTCCAAACGAGATCATATGGGATTACCTTTCACATGTGAGAAACAACAAATTAATTCCATCAACGTGTATCATTCACTTTATTCCGGACCATTGAAGACGCCGCCTTCCACGTAGAATCATACGTCATCCTCGCCGCCATTTTGGAAAGGTCAAAGCGGAGAATAAAGATTAGCTGCGTTTAACTGTACCAACAGGTTTTCTGTCCAAATGAGATCACATGGAATTACCTTTCACAGGTGAGACTGGAAAAATACTTTTCATTGTATTTGGTCATTATAATGTAATTTTACAAACAGATTTTCCTGACTTTGTGGCTAATATGAAGTCTTGCGCATAATAGTTTATGCGCATGCGTCGTTACTTCTTCTATTGTTCTGTTGTCTCCGAAGGGACCGTCTTACAGCGCCCCTAGAGGTGTGGCATGTGTATTGCATCGTTTTCAGCAAGCGTTGCGTTGCCATATGGACCTGATATTTTACTGATTGTTGCCCATTTGGACGCGATATATTTTTAAATAACATCTCGTTGCCGTTGTCGTGTGGATGTAGCCTAAGTGTTGGGGTGGTTGTTTGGATAGCCTACTTGGTTATTTGATTGATGATTATGTTGATGATGGTCATGACTAATGCTGACAATGAGGGTGGTTGAGAGGTTGGTGGTGATGAGGAGCGCTATTGTTATTTAGTGTGTGTGTGTAGGCATACATATATCCTATGAGTACCCTCATTATATGTATCAAGTCCATTTTTGTTAACCTGACTTTTGTGGGGGGGTTTTTATTATTTACTTTTCCATTTTTTCTCATCTTTTGTTTGACCTGGTGCACCCTTTGGTGCCCAGGTATTTAATTAGTTGATGTCATGTTGCACACCTGTAACTTTTAAAGCATGGTGTTTCTTGGTCTTTATGATGATTATGAAGATGGCTTTGTGTCATTTTTTTGTATGGCCCAAGAAATTAATAAGAAATAGTATTTGCTTAAGAGTGCTTTTTTCTTTAATTATCAAGCCCTAAGGGGCACTTCATCACTCTAAGTCCACCCTGGACACAAACGTGTATAAATAGTTAGTCAGTTGGAGTATCTGAAATATTCATAACAGCCACATTTATGGTACACTTGACTACCATAAAGACATTTATTTTATTTTTTCAAAGGAACACACACCAGTCTTTCTGCCACCCCAATTCAGCCCCTGCTTTCTACATTAACTGTGAGCTAAATAAGCCTCTGACAATCACCTGTTAAATATTGTTAGAACAGTGGTGCTGCCAAGATTTGTCTTCTGAGACTAGTTGGCTAATTCTAACTAGGCAGGGGTAGATCAGACTCAATATGTGCAGCTTATGGGGTATTTCTGCTCAAATGGCTGAAGGGTCTGCCCAGTAGAAATAGATTGTGCTCAGCATGAAAAAAAATGAAAAACAAAACAAAACATAGAGAGGTCAATGCTTTAGGACGTATGTAGTATTTGGTAATATGGTGAAATCTGAAATCTGAGCTGGACACAGTAGTGCAATAGATGAAATGGATAATAACTGGTGAAGCAAAGAACAAAGACATGACAGAAACATGTCTTGTGTAATACAGGTTCAACATCAACATTTTGTTTTTCTATCCACAATATGAAAACATAAACAATTGTGCATTTTTAAAATTGAAATCCAAATTGAAAATGCAGCCAATTTTCAACTGGACCAAATACTGAATGGTCAAACAGGTTATACAATAGTTTCACAAGTTGCAAATGAGGCTTAAGGATATGGCATAAGGTGGGGGGGGGGGGGGGGGGGGGGAGTAATGATTGTGTCACGTTGAGTGTCTGTCAAAATGTCTTAAATTTCTGGGTCTAAATTGACAAGTACAGGGCAATAATCAGTCTTCTATGATAAATGAGATCTTAGTGCAGAGAATTGAATTTTCCATCATTCTAGTTAATGGCTGCTGGCATTTTGCGGTAGGCCTAGATATGAGAATTGCTCCATTCTTCTTCTACAGCTACAACAATCTATCAGTCTGGGCATAATTATTCCTGAGGCACTGTCACAGTGACAGCCCTGCTACTGGCTTTCCCGTCTGGAAGTTAGTATAAAAAAATGACTAATCAAGCCAGCATGGAGGATGGCAAGAGAAAAAGAACAGCCCAATTTCACAAAAACCAAAAACAAATACATAAATAAATACAATCTATGAATTATAACAAATGACAGCAGCACCAGCACTTATTCTGCCCATTTGCTTAACCTAACCTATTATATGAGTTGGCGCATGTGAAATTGTGTGACCATCTTGGAAAAGGACAGAATAGGGACAGGATAGATGTACATGGGCTGAATTCAGGTCCAACTATCTCAGGAATGAGGCTGTTTTAAAACAAAGGTGCACCTGCTTCCACTGGAACCAAACAATGCAAGCAATAATTAGAAAAGCCATGATCTATATTACCTGGACTCAGACAATTTTAAAATAGAACAAATGCCCTTAGCCTGCTCGATGATCACCTGACTGACTCCAGCATGCAAAGCAACCAAAATATTGCAAGGCAAATGTCAAGGTTGCAAGTCTGTATGAATTAGTTGCTAACTTACAGGATTAAAAAACTGAAATGGTTACAGTGATCCCCATGTTTATAGGCTCATGTTATTCCCCAAGACTAGCAGCTTCCACGTCAATTAAACTATGCTGTCGCCCTGGTGCCTGTGGAAAGATTAGGCTATCTCATTCCACACATGGATGAGTAGCTCTATGGGCTTCTGGTATCATCTCTGCCCTGCCTCATTTTACAATCCCGCAGTGGAAGTCATATGTTTACTCTCTATTGAATTACATTACCAATGAGCCACCTGCCCTCCAAAAGCCATATTGAGGCCAGACGACTTAAAAAGATGTAGGGAACCTGACACATTCTCAGCAAACAGTGCATTTTCTGTTTTACACTAAGTCATGCTGTGACATCTGAGCACCCACACCCCCTGTTTAATGTTTCCATTCAGATCTTCTTAACAGTGAACACAGTTGGTGCCTGTCAAACAACTTAACATGCAATACAACTAGTTATCTGTACAGCTTTATCATTTATATTTCTTTATGCTTACACCAGGCCACAATTTCCAATATACACTTCTTCCCTCTGAAATGCCATACTCTAATGCTTCTTAGCAAACAAGTGAACTGTCTCCATATGTCTTCCATTTACATGACAGTGACATACATAATGTACAAATAAAATAGCTCTTAAAATAAAATAGCTAATAGCTTAAACCAGCTACTCACCACTGTTGGAAGTTGAAAAACCACATTGACAAAATATTTCACAAAAGTCTAAAATATGTAGAAAATAAGCATCATGCACAATGGATGCTGGATATTCCCATGAGAGGAGATTCCTACCTGTATCATCGTCTTCTTTTGGCTGCTCCCAATTAGGGGCCACCACAGTGGATCTTTCGTCTCCATTGCTCCCTGTCTTCTGCATCCTTCTCTACCACACCTGCCACTTTCATGTCCTCTCTCACTACATCCATGTATCTCCTCTTTGGCCTTCCTCGTGTTCGTGTGCCTGGCAGCTCCATCCTCAACATTCTCCTTCCAACATGCTCTGCATCTCTTCTCAGGATGTGCCCATACTATCTCAGTCTCATCTCTCTTAGCTTAATTCCCAAGCTCTCCACATGTGCTGTCCCTCTGATGTGCTCGTTCCTTATCCTGTCCAACCTTGTCACTCCCATCGCAAACCTTAACATCCTCAACTCCACCACCTCCAACTTTGCCTCCTGTCTTTTCGTTAAGGGTACTGTCTCCAATCCATACATCACAGCTGGTCTCACCATTGTCTTATACATCTTACCTTTCACTTTTGCTGGGACTTTCCTGTCACAAATGACTCCCAAAATCCTTCTCCAACTGCTCCACCCTGCCTGCACTCTCTTTCTCACCTCACAATTGCAGCCCCCATTTTCCTGCACAGTTGACCCCAGGTACTTGAATTCACCAACTTTCTTTATGCCTACTCCTTGCATCTTCAAGATACTCTCATCCCCATTCTCACTGATGCACATGTATTCTGTTTTACTACTGCTCACCTTCATTCCTCTTTGTTCCAATGTATACCTCCATCTCTCCAAACCAGCTCAACCTCCTTTCTACTTTCACCACATATCATAATGTTATCCACAAACATCATGTTCTATGGTGACTCTTGCCTCACCTTGTCCATCAAGCTATCCATCACTATGGCAAACAAGAAAGGACTCAAAGCAGATCCTTGATGAAGTTCCACCTTCACCTTGAGCCATTCAGTCGTTCCAACTGCACACCTCACTGCTGTTTCACTGTTCTCATACATGTCTTGCACCACTCTAATATACTTCTCATTCATTACACACTTTCTCATACAATACCATAAATCATCTCTCGGCACTCTATCGTATGCCTTCTCCAGGTCTACAAACACACAATGTAGCTTTCTCTGGCCTTCCCTGTACTTCTCCATTAACATTCTTAAAGCAAAAATTGCATTCGATGTGCTCTTCCTTGGCATAAACCTATACTGCTGTTCACAGATTGCTACCTCTCTTCTCAATCTTGCCTCCAATACCCTTTCCCATAACTTCATGTTGTGGCTCATCCTACCTGTATGCTGGTGCAAAAATATTAGTCAAATAATTTATTATACGGTATTTACATATTCTGAAGTGAACAAAAATCCACATTGAAGCTACATTTCCGAAATGATTTGCCAAATTGTCATTGTAGCTTCAGGGATAGGTTATTATTTATATCTCATGTAGCAGGGATTTAACCACTATCTAGTGGAAGTTTGTGATTTTTTTTCACATTGAAAAAAAGCTTCCAAGGGGGAAGGCAAGCGTAAAGTAACCTAGTGTCCCTCACTTATTACACTCAAACACCTTTATCATGAATTATTTTGTACATATTGACTCTGATGGTGGGCGGCACGGTGGTGTAGTGGTTAGCGCTGTCGCCTCACAGCAAGAAGGTCCTGGGTTCGAGCCCCGGGGCCGGCGAGGGCCTTTCTGTGTGGAGTTTGTATGTTCTCCCCGTGTCCGCGTGGGTTTCCTCCGGGTGCTCCAGTTTCCCCCACAGTCCAAAGACATGCAGGTTAGGTTAACTGGTGACTCTAAATTGACCGTAGGTGTGAATGTGAGTGTGAATGGTTGTCTGTGTCTATGTGTCAGCCCTGTGATGACCTGGCGACTTGTCCAGGGTGTACCCCGCCTTTCGCCCGTAGTCAGCTGGGATAGGCTCCAGCTTGCCTGCGACCCTGTAGAAGGATAAAGCGGCTAGAGATAATGAGATGAGATGAGATGAGACTCTGATGGTGCATTCTACTGGACAGTGCAGCATGTCCTGGTAAATTACTCATAATGCTACATGATACATGCTGTATTTCCACTGCCAAGTGAGCTGAACAAACCTAAAAATAACACAGAACATTGATTGATCAAACACAGTTGTCACAGAATCATCCTGTCATGTCTCTGTCTGGAATCAATTCTCTCCCAGCACAAGAACCTTCAGTAATCTCTTCCATTCTTTTGCTTTTTAACAATCCTATTTCAGGCATATTTAAGAGGCCATCCATTTTTATTCTATCCACATTCACTGGATATGAGCAATCACACACTCTGATTGGCTACTCTACAAGTAGGATATCAGCTCATATACCACGAGTAGAGAAAAACAAAATGGAGGAGCATGTTGCTGAACCAGCCGAAGACAAAATAAAAACTCTACTCGAAAACAACCCCCCCAAATACAAAAAAGCAACAAAATATGGAATGAAAGTATTTGATGGTAAGAACGTATCTTTTGTTGATTTTTCAAGAACTATTATTAGAGTATTTTCCAAAAATTGCTACTATCATTTCGCCTGTTTGTTTCATTCTAAGTGGAAATGATTTTGTTGGATGTTTTGTAAGTTTTTATTTATCGAATTTGCAAAAAAATAAAAAATAAAAATGATCTATTTCTCAAAATCCAATAAATGTGGATAGAATAAAACAATTAGTCCACTCAATCTCGTCGTACATGGCTTATTGCCGACTTGATGCTATGCGCCTCGTCGGCTATCAGCTCATGTACGACTTGATTTCATGGAATAACTGTTAAATATAAGTTTTAAATAACAATGTAATGCTTCAGATTCATTTTTGATTGTGCTTTGTGATATTTTCTGAAGGGTCTGCACAGTATTTGTGCTTGTGTGTGCACTGCCAATAAAGCAAGCACTGTGTCTCAAATATTTTAACAGATGCGATGAGTGAGAAACTCACCAGTGCTATTTGAATTTAACACCAAATAAGATATGCCTGGTTTCATTTGCAAATTGTTTATTTGAATTCCAAGACATACTTTAATTTCAATTCAAATTCAATTTATTTGTATAGTGCTTTTAACAATAAACATTGTCACAAAGCAGCTTTATAAAAACAAAAAAAAGAAGATTTTAAACATATGAACTAATACATTTATCCCAAATAAATTTATCCCTAATGAGCAAGAGTGAGGCAATGGTGGCAACTAGGGTGTAATTTTGGGTAGGGACGCTAGGGACGTGTCCCTACCAATATTCAGCCACTACTGTGTAATCACGATCAATAAAACCGATGTCCTAACCTGAGCAATGATTATATGGCACACAAAGGGTTAAATGTATGACACTGCTAATAATCCCCCCTCTAACGTAGATGTCATTCTCTGATTAGCTACCTGTTTCTCGCTAACTTACATGGTTGGCTATCCCAGCTGTCACTCCATCTGCTGTAAAAGCAGCACACTTCCCACAGCAGCCGTGACTACCCGCCCATCAACCCCCCGTATCTCACACGTACACACATGACCTACCCCACGCACCCCCACTCTCCGTCAGCCTACAAATTGAGCTGGACTTCGATGTCCATGCATGCTTGCCCTACGACTCGCATGCTGACTTGAGTATCATGGATGACAGCCCCCCTCCCAAAAAACGAGACATTCGTTCATTCTTCTTCAAAGTCAAGAATGTAAGTACAGTGTTTCCGTCAAGCTTTAAAAACTCAACAAAAGCTGCGTTAACCTATAAGATTTGCATGACATGAAATTATGATTGCTAATGGAAAAAACAACACCTTTCGGAAGCTCTGCCTTGGATCACTTTTGTGTCCCCACCAATGTCAAAATCAAAGTTACTCCCTTGGGTGGCAAGAAAAAAATCCCTGAGATGACATGAGGAAGAAATCTTGAGAGGAACTGGACTCAAAAGGGAACCCATCCTCATTTGGGTGATAACAGATAGTGTGATTATAAATAACTCACTTCTATAGGTGTGTCCTGTATGGTCAAAAAGAGCAATTGTGTCACCAGGAAATTCAGTAGAGTTTTAACATAAAGTCCATTTTGTTGAAGTTATCAATTGTTCACTGATGGGGAGTTGAGTGCAAAACTGTTCATGACAACTGCAATTCTAAAATGATCATGGCGATTGGAGTCCGAAGCCACTGTAGTGAAAACAGTTTGCATTAAGTGTCTAGAGTCATTTTCTCAGTGTATCTTTTTAGTTTGTCCATATGAGGCCATCCTCCACAGGAGTGAAGCGATGAGGACTCCAGCCAAAAGCACGGCATCAGGATGGATCGGGTGGGTCCTTTCTGTTTTAGCCAGCATTAACTTTTTCAGCAGTTTGTGCTACAGTAGCTCTTCTGTAGCAGTGAACCATATGGGCTAGCCTTTGTGCCCCATGCGAATCAATGAGCCTTCGACACCCATGACCCTGTCACCAGTTCACAGATTGTCCTTCCTTGGATCACTTTTGGTAGGTACTAACCACTGCATACCAGGAACACCCCACAAGATGTGCCATCTTGGAGACGCTCAGACCCAGTCATCTAGCCATCACAATTTGGCCTTTATCAGAGTCGCTTAGATCCTTATACTTGCCCATTTTTCCTGCTTCCAACACAACAACTTCAAGAACTGACTGTTCTCTTTCTGCCTAATATATCCCACCCCTTGACAGGTGCTAATGCAATGAGATAATCAATGTTATTCACTACACCTGTCATTGGTCCTAACATAATGGCTGATTGATGTGTGTGTACACACACACACACACACTATACACATACATATATATGGGGCGGCACGGTGGTGTAGTGGTTAGCGCTGTCGCCTCACAGCAAGAAGGTCCGGGTTCGAGCCCCGTGGCCGGCGAGGGCCTTTCTGTGCAGAGTTTGCATGTTCTCCCCGTGTCTGCGTGGGTTTCCTCCGGGTGCTCCGGTTTCCCCCACAGTCCAAAGACATGCAGGTTAGGTTAACTGGTGACTCTAAATTGACTGTAGGTGTGAGTGTGAATTGTTGTCTGTGTCTATGTGTCAGCCCTGTGATGACCTGGCGACTTGTCCAGGGTGTATCCCGCCTTTCACCCGTAGTCAGCTGGGATAGGTTCCAGCTTGCCTGCGACCCTGTAGAACAGGATAAAGCGGCTAGAGATAATGAGATGAGATTATATATATATATATATATATATATATATATACTCCCTGTGCTTGTCACTACATAATAAACACAATAACCTCAGCCTCAGGAAACACTCTTCCTACTTCCATGGGTACACAAGTACTTCTGTGATGTGAAAGTGACACACACTTGACTGAGGTTCTGATAACCCTGAGTTCGCAATTTATGCTGTTGCTTGGTAGATAAATGCTATAAGATATAAATGAGTTTGCAACTCTGGGGCCAAAAAAAAAAAAGTGCAGAAATCGAAAATTTTTCTGCAGTTGCAGATGGCCCATGTGGGTTTTAGATTTTCTGCATTAATCTAAAGACTAAAAGTGCTGGCTGAGGGAGTTTAGCCTAACTCATAAGCAGAAAAGAAAGACAGTGCAGCTGAATGGTTTGTTTCTTTAGTCCCCAGATTAATAGCAGGAACAGAATGTTCCAGCACCTTGTGTTTGGCCGGGGATAAGATTTAGAATTTAAAGCAGAAAAGATTATATTCAGTCACTTCCAGGATTATTGATTTGGCACCATGTAGGAGAATAGGCAAAAATTATTGTATAAAATCTACTTGACACATAATGGTTAGATTTACCATTCATAAAATTGGGGGTGGGGGGATCTTTTCCACCAACAGAAAGGTTTTAATAGTATCTTCTCTCAAAAATATCTGCAAACAAAATGTCAATCTTGAATAAAAAAATGTTAATTTTCTGGATGTCTAGGAAATGTATTATCACTTTTGACCAAATCTAATATAATCCAATGGAACAAATAAACCCATCATCATGGGAAAATAATCCCAAAGTGCTTTTAATACAAAATAGACAAAAGAATGCTAACCTGCTCAAGTCTTTATAGATATAAAAATATCTAAGCCTCGTCTCGTCTTCTTCCGCTTATCCAGGACCGGGTCGCGGAGGCAGCAGTCTAAGCATGGAAGCCCAAACTTCCCTTTCCCCAGACACCTCGGCCAGCTCCTCGGGAAGAACACCGAGGCGTTCCCAGGCCAGCCGAGAGACATAGTCCCTCCAGCGTGTCCTGGGTCTTCCCCGGGGCCTCCTCCCGGGGGGACATGCCTGGAACACCTCCCCAGGGAGGCGTCCAGGAGGCATCTGAAAAAGATGCCCGAGCCACCTCAGCTGGTTCCTCTCGATGTGGAGGAGCAGCGGCTCTACTCCGAGCTCCTCCCGAGTGACTGTGCTTCTCACCCTATCTCTAAGGGAGCGCCCAGCCACCCTGCGAAGGAAACTCATTTCGGCCGCTTGTATCCGCGATCTTGTTCTTTCTGTCATTACCCAAAGCTCATGACCATAGGTGAGAGTCGGAACGTAGATCGACTGGTAAATTGAGAGCTTCGCCTTTTGGCTCAGCTCCTTCTTCACCACGACGGACCGGTAAAGCGACCGCATCACTGCGGAGGCTGCACCGATCCGCCTGTCGATCTCACGCTCCATCCTTCCCTCACTCGTGAACAAGATCCCGAGATACTTAAACTCCTCCACTTGAGGCAGGACTTCTCCACCAACCTGGAGAGGGCAAGCCACCCTTTTCCGGTCGAGAACCATGGCCTCGGACTTGGAGGTGCTGATTCTCATCCCAGCCGCTTCACACTCGACTGCAAACCGCCCCAGTGCATGCTGAAGGTCCTGGTTTGAAGAAGCCAACAGGACAACATCATCCGCAAAAAGCAGAGATGAAATCCTGTGGTTCCCAAACAGGATTCCTTCCGGCCCCTGGCTGCGCCTAGAAATTCTGTCCATAAAAATTATGAACAGAACCGGTGACAAAGGGCAGCCCTGACGGAGTCCAACATGCACTGGGAACAGGTCTGACTTACTGCCGGCAATGCGAACCAGACTCCTGCTCCGTTCGTACAGGGACCGGACAGCCCTTAGCAAAGAGCCCCGAACCCCATACTCCCGAAGCACCCCCCACAGAATACCACGGGGGACACGGTCGAATGCCTTCTCCAGATCCACAAAGCACATGTGGACTGGTTGGGCAAACTCCCATGAACCCTCGAGCACCCTATGAAGGGTATAGAGCTGGTCCAGTGTTCCGCGACCAGGACGAAAACCGCATTGTTCCTCCTGGATCCGAGGTTCGACTATCGGTCGAATTCTCCTCTCCAGTACCCTGGAGTAAACTTTCCCTGGGAGGCTGAGAAGTGTGATTCCCCTATAATTGGAGCACACTCTCCGGTCCCCTTTCTTAAAAAGAGGGACCACCACCCCAGTCTGCCACTCCAGAGGCACTGTCCCCGACCGCCACGCGATGTTGCAGAGGCGTGTCAACCAAGACAGCCCCACAACATCCAGAGACTTGAGATACTCAGGGCGGATCTCATCCACCCCCGGTGCCTTGCCACCGAGGAGCTTGCTAACCACCTCAGTGACTTCGGCTTGGGTAATGGACGAGTCCACCTCTGAGTCATCAGCCTCAGTCTCCTCAGTGGAAGACATGACGGTGGGATTGAGGAGATCCTCAAAGTATTCCTTCCACCGCCCGACAATGTCCCCAGTCGAGGTCAACAGCTCCCCACCCGCACTGTAAACAGTGTTGGCAGAGTACTGCTTCCCCCTCCTGAGGCGCCGGACGGTTTGCCAGAATTTCTTCGAGGCCGACCGATAGTCCTTCTCCATGGCCTCCCCGAACTCCTCCCAGTTCCGAGTTTTTGCCTCCGCAACTGCCCGAGCTGCAGCACGCCTGGCCTGCCGATACCCGTCGGCTGCCTCAGGAGTCCCGGAGGTCAACATGGCCCGATAGGACTCCTTCTTCAGCTTGACGGCATCCCTTACTTCCGGTGTCCACCACCGGGTTCGGGGATTGCCGCCATGACAGGCACCGGAGACCTTGCGGCCACAGCTCCGAACAGCTGCGTCCACAATGGAGGTAGAGAACATGGTCCACTCAGACTCAATGTCCCCCGCCTCCCTCGGAAGCTGGGAAAAGCTCTCCCGGAGGTGGGAGTTAAAGACCTCCCCAACAGAGTGCTCGGCCAGACGTTCCCAGCAGACCCTCACCATACGTTTGGGCCTGCCAGGTCTGTCCAGCTTCCTCCTCCGCCAGCGGATCCAACTCACCACCAGGTGGTGATCAGTTGACAACTCAGCCCCTCTCTTCACCCGAGTGTCCAAGACATAGGGTCGGAGATCAGATGACACGACTACAAAGTCGATCATCGACCTCCGACCTAAGGTGTCCTGGTGCCACGTGCACTTATGGACACCCCTATGCTCGAACATGGTGTTCGTTATGGACAAACTGTGACTAGCACAGAAGTCCAATAACAAAACACCACTCGGGTTCAGATCGGGGAGGCCGTTCCTCCCAACCACGCCCCTCCAGGTGTCACTGTCATCGCCCACGTGAGCATTGAAGTCCCCCAGTAGCACAATGGAGTCCCCAGTCTGAGCACCCCTCAGTACCTCTCCCAGGGACTCCAAGAAGGCCGGATACTCTATACTGCTATTTGGCCCGTAGGCACAAACAACAGCAAGAGCCCTCTCCCCAATCCGAAGGCGCAGAGAGGCGACCCTCTCGTTCACTGGGGTAAACTCCAACACATGGCGGCTGAGCTGGGGAGCTATAAGGAAGCCCACACCAGCCCGCCGCCGCTCACCATGGGCGACTCCAGAGAAGTGGAAAGTCCAGCCCCTCTCGAGGAGCTGGGTTCCAGAGCCCAAGCTGTGCGTGGAGGTGAGCCCGACTATCTCTAGCCGGTACCTCTCAACCTCCCGCACAAGCTCAGGCTCCTTCCCCCCCAGCGAAGTGACATTCCATGTCCCAACAGCCAGCCGCTGTGTCCGGGGGTCAGGTCGTCGAGGCCCCTGCCTTCGACTGCCACCCAATCCACACTGCACCAAACCCCTACTGCTACCTCTGTGGGTGGTGAACCCACAGGAGGTCGGGCCCACGTCGCCTCTTCGGGCTGAGCCCGGCCGGGCCCCATGGGCAAAGGCCCGACCACCAAGCGCTCGCATACGAGCCCCAACCCCGGTCCTGGCTCCAGGGTGGGGCCCCGGCTGCGTCCTACCGGGCGACGTCACGGTCCTGGATTTTTTCTCCATAGGGTTTTTTTTGGTGAACTGCTCTTGGTCTGGCCTGTCACCTAGGACCTGTCTGCCTTGGGAAACCCTAACAGGGGCATAATGCCCCCGACAACATAGCTCCTAGGATCATTCAAGCACACAAACCCCTCCACCACAATAAGGTGGCAGTTCTAGGAGGGGAAAATATCTAAGCATTTAAGAATACCATTAAACACTGCCACAATCCCTCACTGTCAGACTTCTTTATTGTTGATTGTGGACTTTTCATGCTTTGGAGGCACAAAGCTTCTGCGATTTGGACTTTGAGATTTGTTTTTGCCCCCTTTTTGAAGATTCTTAGCTTGGCTTGCTTGTTTATATATTTTACAAATAGTACTGGTATATGCTGCTAAAAGGAAGAATGTGTAATTGCCAGGTTTGCAGTACTCAAGTCCAGGACTCGGACTCAAGTCTGACTCGTGCCCTAATTTTAAGGACTCAAGACGCAACTTGGACTTGAGCACTGATGACTTGGACTTGGACTCGGACTCATGCATTAACTGCATTAGGACTCATAAATTGGAGACGAGGACTTGGATTTTTTCTTTATTTTTGTAACATGCCATAATAATTTGGCATAAGATATTTATATCTATATTAACTTTTATACTGATTTCGTGCAAGAGTGTCACACCTGCGCGCCTTGGCGCGTGCATCAGATTGACTTTTGGGAGTACTCTGGACAGCGCGTGCGCCAAGCGGACTCTCGCGTGCGTGCCGTAAATGACTCACACCTGCACAGGATTAAGGCACAATCAGTGCGCCGATATAAAAACTGTGAAAACACACTTACTTTGCAAAGTATTGAGTTCTATTGCTGACACATTACTGAGCCTTATTTCCATGTTTGGTTTCCTGATCCCTGATTTCCTGTTTCTCATCTTTGATTCTGCCTCGTCTATGACAGCCTGTGCCTCGCTTGACCTATTGCCTGTTTCACTGTTTTACGATTTTGCCTGCCATTCTGGATTGTTTACCTTTCACTTGTATTAAAAAAGACACCTTCTGCGCTTACATCCATCTCCCAACCATCTCTGACAGAATACTTCGCACTCCATGGCAAAGAGAATGCATATTCACCTGTTCATACATCATGTTCAGGAATAGCAGTATAGAGTATCTGGCCTTCTTGGAGTCCCTGGGAGAGGTACTGAGAGGTGCTCAGACTGGGGACTCCATTGTTCTATTGGGGGACTTCAACGCTCATGTGGGTGACGACAGTGACACCTGGAGGGGCATGATTGGGAGGAATGGCCTCCCCGATCTGAACCCGAGTGGTGTTTTGTTATTGGACTTCTGTGCTAGTCACGGTTTGTCCATAACAAACACCATGTTCGAGCATAGGGGTGTCCATAAGTGCACGTGGCACCAGGACACCTTAGGTCGGAGGTCGATGATCGACTTTGTTGTCGTTTCATCGGATCTTCGGCCCTATGTCTTGGACACTCGGGTGAAGAGAGGGGCTGAGCTGTCAACTGATCACCACCTGGTGGTGAGTTGGATCCACTGGCAGAGGAGGAAGCCGGACAGACCTGGCAGGCCCAAACGTATGGTGAGGGTCTGCTGGGAACTTCTGGCCGAGCACTCTGTCGGGGAGGTCTTTAACTCCCACCTCCGGGAGAGCTTTTCCCAGCTTCTGAGGGAGGCAGGGGACATTGAGTCTGAGTGGACCATGTTCTCTGCCTACATTGTCAACGCGGCTGTTCAGAGCTGTGGCTGCAAGGTCTCCGGTGCCTGTCGTGGAGGCAATCCCCGAACCCGGTGGTGGACACCGGAAGTAAGGGGTGCCATCAAGCTGAAGAAGGAGTCCTATCGGGCCATGTTGGCCTCCGGGACTCCTGAGACAGCTGATGGGTATCGGCAGGCTAGGCGTGCTGCAGCTCGGGCAGTTGCGGAAGCAAAAACTCGGAACTGGGAGGAGTTCAGTGAGGCCATGGAGGAGGACTATTGGTTGGCCTCGAAGAAATTCTGGCAAACCGTCCGGTGCCTCAGGAGGGGGAAGCAGTACTCTGCCAACACTGTTTACAGTGCAGGTGGGGAGCTGTTAACCTCGACTGGGGACATTGTCGGGCGGTGGAAGGAATACTTTGAGGATCTCCTCAATCCCACCATCATGTCTTCCACTGAGGAAGCGGAGGCTGATGACTCAGAGGTGGACTCGTCCATTACACAAGCCGAAGTCACTGAGGTGGTTAGCAAGCTCCTCGGTGGCAAGGCACCGGGGGTGGATGAGATCCGCCCCGAGTATCTCAAGTCTCTGGATGTTGTGGGGCTGTCTTGGTTGACACGCCTCTGCAAAATTGCGTGGCGGTCGGGGACAGTGCCTCTGGAGTGGCAGACTGGGGTGGTGGTCCCTCTTTTTAAGAAAGGGGACCGGAGAGTGTGCTCTAATTATCAGGGAATCACACTTCTCAGCCTCCCAGGGAAGGTTTACTCCAGGGTACTGGAGAGGAGAATTCGGCCAATAATCGAACCTTGGATCCAGGAGGAACAATGCGGTTTTTGTCCTGGTCGCGGAACACTGGACCAGCTCTATACCCTTCATAGGGTGCTTGAGGGTTCATGGGAATTTGCCTAACCAGTCCACATGTGCTTTGTGGATTTGGAGAAGGCATTCGACCATGTCCCTCATGGTATTCTGTGGGGGGTGCTTCGGGAGTATGGGGTTTGGGGCTCTTTGCTAAGGGCTGTCCGGTCCCTGTACGAATGGAGCAGGATTCTGGTTTGCATTGTGGGCAGTAAGTCAGACCTGTTCCCAGTGCATGTTGGACTCCGGCAGGGCTGGCCTTTGTCACTGGTTCTGTTCATAATCTTTATGGACAGAATTTCTAGGTGCAGCCAGGGGCCGGAAGGAATCCTGTTTGGGAACCACAGGATTTCATCTCTGCTTTTCGCAGATGATGTTGTCCTGTTGGCTTCTTCAAACCAGGACCTTCAGCATGCACTGGGGCAGTTTGCAGTCGAGTGTGAAGCGGCTGGGATGAGAATCAGCACCTCCAAGTCAGAGGCCATGGTTCTCGACCGGAAAAGGGTGGCTTGCTCTCTCCAGGTTGGTGGAGAAGTCCTGCCTCAAGTGGAAGAGTTTAAGTATCTTGGGATCTTGTTCACGAGTGAGGGAAGGATAGAGCATGAGATCGACAGGCGGATCGGTACGGCCTCCGCAGTGATGCGGTCGCTTTACCGGTACATCGTGGTGAAGAAGGAGCTGAGCCAAAAGGCGAAGCTCTCGATTTACTGGTCAATCTACGTTCCGACTCTCACCTATGGTCATGAGCTTTGGGTAATGACCAAAAGAACAAGATCGCAGATACAAGCGGCCGAAATGAGTTTCCTTCGGAGGGTGGCTGGGCACTCCCTTAGAGATAGGGTGAGAAGCACAGTCACTCGGGAGGAGCTCGGAGTAGAGCCGCTGCTCCTCCACATCGAGAGGAATCAGCTGAGGTGGCTCGGCCATCTCTTTCGGATGCCTCCTGGATGCCTCCCTGGGGAGGTTTTCCAGGCATATCCCCCCAGGAGGAGGCCCTGGGGAAGACCCAGGACATGCTGGAGGGACTATGTCTCTCGGCTGGCCTGGGAATGCCTCGGTGTTCTTCCTGAGGAGCTGGCCGAGGTGTCTAGGGAAAGGGAAGTTTGGGCTTCCATGCTCAGACTGCTGCCTCCGCGACCCGGCCCCAGATAAGCGGAAGAAGATGAGACGAGACGAGACTTGAACTTGAACATTGGGGACTTGAGACTGGACTCAGACTTGAGGTTTAGTGACTTGACTACCACACTGGTAACTGCCTTTATGTTGGGTTTTAGGGGTTGTTGATGCTTTGGTGTTAGATGTTGTTCTCCTCTATTGACATTTTGATGCTCAGGTTGGGGTTGTTCTCCTGCTTGTAATACATACATCTATTTATTTTTTAAATTAATTTCTCTGTGAGTGGCATGGTGGTGTAGTGGTTAGCACTGTCGCCTCACAGCGAGAAGGTCCTGGGTTCAAGCCCAGTGGCCGATGAGGGCCTTTCTGTGTGGAGTTTGCATGTTCTCCCTGTGTCTGTATGGGTTTCCTCTGGGTGCTCCGGTTTCCCCCACAGTCTAAAGATATGCTGGTTAGGCTAATTGGTGGCTCTAAATTGACCGTAGGTGTGAATGGTTGTTTGTTTCTTTGTGTTGGCCCTGCGATGACTTGGCAACTTGTCCAGGGTGTACCCTGCCTCTCGCCCATAGTCAGCTGGGATAGGCTCCAGCTTGCCTGCAACCCTGTACAGGATAAGCGGCTACAGATAATGGATGGATTTCTCTGTGTAATGCTTTTAGTAACTATTGTAATACAGAAGAAACCTTTTTATATATGAGAAAACTGTATTAAAAATAAAATTATACAATGATCCCATACAATTAATTTCAAAATATCATTTATTGTGTGGTATTCATTTCATATATTTAGCTTATATGTCATACTGAATATAGTCATTTTTATATGTAAATAATATTATCCAGAGGCCCAGATAATGGCATCATTGTCCATTACTTTGCTGGGAATGTAATTGCTACTGTCTGGTCAAATAGGCATTGTTCAATTAATACAACCCCGATTCCAAAAAAAAGTTGGAATGCTGTATAAACTGTAAATAAATACAGAAAGTCATAATTTGTAGATCATGGAAGCCCTATATTTCATTGAAAATAGTACAAAGAGAACATATCAAATGTTGAAACTGATAAATTTTATTGTTTTTTGAAAAAAAATACATGCTCATTTTGAATTTGATGTCAGCAACACATTTCAAAAAAAGTTGGAACAGGGGCATGTTGTGTTGCATCACCTCTAATTCTATCAACACTCTGTAAACATTTGGGAACTGAGGAGACCAATTGCTGTAGTTTTGAAAGCGCTTAGCACCAGTTTAGTACCTGGAATCTTTTACTGTGGAGACATGTAAATTTAATATGTGCAGAAAGCGGTTTGGTATTGTCTTGCTGAAAGAAGGAAGGCCTTCCATGAAAAAGATTTTGTCTGGATGGCAGCATATTACTCTGAAACGTGAATATATCATTCAACATTAATGATGCTTTCCCAGATGTACAAGCTATCCATGTCATGTGCACTAATGCACCCTCATACCATCACAGATGCTGGCTTTTGAACTGTGCACTGATAACAAGCTGGATGGTCCCTCTCCTCTTTAGCCTGAAGGATGTGATGTCCATGAATTCTAAAAAAAAATTCTAATTTTGATTCGTCAGACCTTGGGACAATTTTACACTTTGCCGTAGTCCATCGTAATAGAGCTCAGGCCCAGAGAAAGTGGTAGTGTTTCTGGATATTGTTTCTATGTGATCCCCAAATTCTTTGCAATTTTACATTGAGGAACATTATTCTTAAATTGGTGCACTGTTTGCCCATGCAGTCTTTCAGAGAGCAGTGAATCCCTCCCCATCTTTACTTCTGAGAGACTCAGCCTCTCTGGGATGCTCTTTTTATACCCAATCATTTTACTGACCTGTTGCTAATTAACCAGATTCATTTTTTTTCACATTACACAACTTTTTCAGTTTTTTGTTGCCCCTGTCTCAACTTTTTTTGAAACATGTTGTTGACATCAAATTCAAAATGAGCATATAGTTTGGAAAATAAATAAATAAATAAATAAAATTTCTCAGTTTCAACATTTGATATGTTCTCCTTGTACTATTTTCAATTAAATATAGGGTTTCCATGATTTGCAAATCTTCACATTCTGTTTTTATTTGTTTCACACAGTGTCACAGCTTTTTTGGAACTGGGGTTGTAAATTGTCCTTTAAGTGGACAGTTGAAGATTGGATTAAAAAAAATGTTTTCCAGTCTTCAAATATTTTGGTGAACCTGCACTCACTGTAGCTTGGAAGTCTTGCTCTTCCTGTAGCCCTTCTATCTCTCAACTCTAGAGACTGCTGTGTGTGAAAATCCCAGGAAAACAGCAGTTTCTGTAACACTCCAACCAGCCTATCTAGCACTAACAACTGTTCCACAGTCAACATCACAACTGCGATCACATTCTTCCCCATATCTGATTTTGATGTGAACATTAATTGAAGCTCTTCAACTGTATTTATCTGATTTTACAAGCCACCAGATAGGCTGATTGTATAATTGCATGAATGAGCAGGTGTGCAGGTGAACTGTTTATATACAAACTCTGTAGATATTTATATGTATATACAATCCAATCCAAAGTTTTACACAGAGTGTCTATGTTATCATAACAAGGACCATTAAAAGTAATATAAATTGCATACATCATCCATTGGTAAAACAGATATAGTGCCATTATCTTCTACTGTTGCCAACATTTAAAGCCACTGCTAGGTAATACAAAAAAATAATGGTTCCGATTTTGATAGTGACAACAGTAATCAGAAACAAAGTATTTATTTATTTATTTATTTATTTTTTTTTTAAAGGATTGCCCACTTTGGTTCAGTTGGATAGAAATTTAATTCAAGTTGCCCACAATCAGTTTACTTTATTTTGGCTGAGATGTATACATAATCGTTTATAATCTGATTGAGCCATCAGTCAGTTTATTAATGGATTTTTAGGTTGAATGCATCGAACGATTTTAGTGCCAGACGCTCGATCTGCAACCGAATAAAACAAGCACGGACCAGGAAAAAATCCGATCGATTGGTTTGTGTGTCCAATTGTTTCAAATAATGACTAAATTGAACAGAAATAGAGAAAAAGTCATCTTCCTACCGAATCTTGGTCTTGTTTTGATTTGCCACCATTACTGGATGGGTCCCCAATTGCATTGCCTTGTTATTCTCAGTCTGTGCATTGATTTTTTTCACCCAAGGAAGGTACCTGATCATAAAGCCAATCATATTATTTTCAATCTATCTCTTGTGTCAGTTTTTATAGAAGCAATCAGAATGAACATATGCTCTGCCTTCCCTTCTGAGAGCTTGCGTGTAGCTTATGTCATCATGCTTTTAACAGGAAAGGCACGAGAGTGGGGAACAGCTGTTTGGGATGCCAGGGCACCCTGCTGTTTGAGTTTCAGGGAGTTCACTGAGGCGATGCAGAAGGTTTTGACCATTACCCCAAGGGCAGGGAGGTGGTGAAACAGCTGATGGGGCTGAAGCAAGGTGCTCATTCAGTTCATAATTACTCCATCGAATTCCATACTTTTGCCACAGCAGTCAACTGGAACGTGAGTGCCTTATATAATGCTTTCTTTCATGGGCTCAATCATGCTATTTTGGATCAGATTGCACCTCATAACTTTCCCGACAGCCTGGATGGCTTGGTAGATCTGGCCAGTTGGGTGGATGCTTGCCTACTGCTACGCAATCAGAGAAGGGAATGGAGGTGGACCCGAACAGTTGAACCCAGGACTGTCACCACTCCATCAGAGGATGCCACCCTGATGAATCTGAGCTCATGCAATTAAGCAGGACCCAAGTAACCCCAGAGGAAAGAAGATGCCATCAAGAAACTCATCTCATCTCATCTCATTATCTCAAGCCACTTTATCCTTCTACAGGGTCGCAGGCAAGCTGGAGCCTATCCCAGCTGACTACGGGTGAAAGGCGGGGTACACCCTGGACAAGTCACCAGGTCATCACAGGGCTGACACACAGACACAGACAACCATTCACACTCACATTCACACCTACGGTCAATTTAGAGTCACCAGTTAACCTAACCTGCATGTCTTTGGACTGTGGGGGAAACCGGAGCACCCGGAGAAAACCCACGCGGACACGGGGAGAACATGCAAACTCTGCACAGAAAGGCCCTCGCCGGCCCCGGGGCTCGAACCCAGGACCTTCTTGCTGTGAGGTGACAGCGCTAACCACTACACCACCGTGCCGCCCCATCAAGAAACTAGTTTCTGTTTTTACTGTGGACAGTTTGGACAGTTCATCTCCTGCTGCCTGGTAAAAGGGTCTGCAGGGATACAGGTGGGTATCTCTACACATACTTGCCCTGCAGCTAGGTCTGTGGTCATTGACTGCTGAGATTTCATTTCAAAATAAGATCCAATCTGTTCAAGCCCTCATTGATTCTGGTGTGGACCAGAGCTTTATCATGACTTCTTGAGCTGAGGAACTGGGCATCCCCTTGTGTCATCTAGATTGTCCCCTTGTGACCAGAGCTCTGAACGGTGCTGAAGTCAGTCCCATTTCCCATATCACTAACCCAGTTACCTTGAAAGTTTCAGGTAATTACATCGAGTCAATTTTGTTCTATGTCATGAACAACTCCCTCAAGCTTATTGTACTTGGCTTTCCCTGGTTACACCTCCACAACCCTCACATTAACTGGAGCAATGGGACCATCCTCTCTTGGAGTACTCACTGCCTGGCTTCCTGTCTATCTTCTGCTCAGACTCCTTTGGCCCTCCTTTGCGCCAATCCTGATGAGACAATGGATCTCTCCAATGTGCCCCCTGGATATCTGGACCTTCGTTTGGTGTTCAGTCAGGCTTTGTGCCACCTCTCTTCTTCCCCATCAGCCCTACAATTGCATCATAGAGCTGTTACATGGAACCACACCTCCCAGGGGTCGTATATATTCTCTTTCTTCCTGGAGTGGGAGGCCATGGACAAATATATTTCTGAATCTCTAACAGCTGGCATCGTCCATCCATTGTCCTCCCCAGCAGGAGCAAGGTTCTTTTTTGTGGAGAAGAAAGACAAGTCCCTCAGGCCCTGCACTGAGTATCAGGCACTTATTGCTATTACTGTTAAGAACCACTGTCCCCTACCACTCATGTCCACTACCTTCAAGTTACTTCAGGGGGCTCAGTTTTTTATCAAGTTGGACCTCCGCAAAGCCTACCACCTGGTGTGAATAAGGGAAGGAGATAAATGGAAGATGGCATTTAACATACCTACTGGCTGCTACGAATACCTACTTCTTCCATCTGGACTCAATAATGCCCCCTTTGTCCTCCAAGCCCTGATCAATGATGTTTTATGAGACTTTATTGATCAGTTTGCCTCTGTTTACCTCGATGATATTCTTATCTTGTCCCCCACATTGGAGGCCCATCAGTTCCATGTCAGACAGATCCTGCAATGACTCCTAGAGAACCAACTCTTCACCAAAGCAGAGAAGTGCGAATTCCACAAGTACACCATGTCCTTTCCTGGGCTCCCTGGAGTGGTCCAGATGGACCCCAACAAGGTCAAGGTAGTCTCTGTGTGGCCTGGTCCTTCTTCCCATAAGGAACTGCAACACTTTTTGGGGTTTGCCCACTTTTATCTGAGGTTTAGCAGGAACTGGTGCTCCTGTGACTGAAGTCACATCTTTCAAGCACCCCTTCTCATGGACCAACCATGCTGAGAGTGCCTTCTTTTCTCTGAAAAGCAGATTCTCCATGGTGCAAGTTCTCATCAACCCTTACCCTGCCATTCAGTTCATCCTCAAAATAGATGCCTCTGACATGGGCATTGGGGCTGTCCTGTCCCAGAGGTCAGCCAAGGATAATAAGGTGCACCCCTGGGCATTCTTTTCTCATCACATGACTCCAGCTGAATGCAACTATGGCATTGGGGATCGAGAACTACTAGCTATCAAGCTGGCCCTGGAAGAGTGGAGGCATGGGTTGGAGGGGACTGAGATTCCATTCATCATATAGACTGATCATAAGAACTTCAATTACTTCAGGTCTGCTAAAATGCCTCAATGTGCGTGAAGCCAGGTGGTTATTGTTTTTCTCCCACTTCAACTTTGTGCTCTCCTTTTGACCAGGCTCCAAGAACATCAAGCCAGATGCTCTTTCCAGGCAGTTTTCTCTGGACTCTCAGCAAGGCACCACCAAGCCCATCCTCCCTGTCCATGGCTGCTACCTGACTCAACATAGAAACTGCTGTCCAAAATGCCCTACCCAATGATCCAGGACCAGGTAATGGCCCACAAAACTTTCTTTATGTGCCCCCTTGTGTGCACTCCCAGATGCTTTAGTGGGGGCACAGCTCCCTCCTACCCTGTCACCTTAGGGCACCCTAGACCCTTCTCATCCTCAGTCAACACTTCTGGTTGCCTACCATGCAGTGGGATGTTAAGACTTTTGTGGCAGCCTGTGATGTCTGCTCCAGAAACAAGACAAGCAACCAACTTGCTGCCGGATTATTAAGACCCTCAACTGTACCTCGCCGTCTTTGGTCCCACATTGCAGTGGATTTTGTCACCGGCCTCCCCAGCTCTGAGGGTAACACCTACATCATGACGACCGTTGGTCACTTCTGTAAGGCTCCCTCCCCAAACTGCCTTCAGCTAAAGAAATGGCAGAACTGTTTATCAAACCATGTGTTCCGGATTCATGGTCTAGCTCCAGATATTGCATCTGACAGAGGCCCTTGGTTCTCTGCTAACTTCTGGAAAGAATTCTACAAGCTCACTGGGGCCACCTCCAGACTAATGGGCAGATGGAGCATACTAATCAGAAATTAGAGGTTGCCCTACAATGCCTATCATCTGGTGATTCTTCCTCCAGGAGCCAGGTGCTTCCTTAGATTGAATATGCCCACAACAGCCTTACCTCAATATCCACTGGGCTGTCTCCCTTCCAATGTTGTCTCAGCTGCCAGCCCCCTCTTTTCCCTGAACAGGAGGAGGCATCTGTCCCTTCGGCTCAAGACTTCATCCGATGCTGTTGCAGAGTTTGAGCATGTGCCAGATGTCACTTGTTACCCTCCAATCATGCATACAAGAAGATGGCAGATTGACATCACAGGCCAGCTCCTGTTTACCCCCTGGGACAAAGGGTCATGTTGTCCATGGCCAATCTCCCTCTCAAGGTTCCTCTCAAGCTGGCTCCCAGGTTTGTTGGTCCCTTTCCCATTTCTAAGGTCATTAACCCCATGACTGTGAAATTGGCAATGCCCAAGTCTATGCAGTGCCTCCACCCATCCTTTCATGTCTCCCAACTGAGACCCCTGGTCTCTAGCCCCTTCTCCCCCCCCCCCTTCCAAAGCACCTCCTTCTCCCAGGATCATTGACGGAGGTGAGGCCTACACAGTCAGGAAACTACTAAAGGCCGGTCAACAAGGTTGAAGGGTACAGTATCTGGCTGACTAGTAAGGTTACGGCCCTGGAGGAGAGGTGTTGGGTGCCAGCACGTTTCATCCTAGACCCTGCACTTATCATGGATTTCCACCTCAAGAACCTGGGAGCTCTGTCTGAGATGCCCAGAGTCACTGGGGGGTGGTTACTGTCAAAATCCAGCCTGGAAATAATTTTGGATTATGTTTTTTTTTTTTTTTTTTGTCTGCCGTGTTTTGGGATTTTTTGACTGGGACTTTGACTCAGGACTCTGGTTTTTTCTGGCATTGTTTGTTCTCAGCTCTTCTCAGATTTCTCCTGGGATTATTGTGACTGTTACACTGTGTCTGTTCAGCTACCCTTGGAACTGGCCAAGATATTTCAGACTGTCCTGCTGCACCTGCTTCCTGTTTGTTCACCTCACATTCCTACTCATTAGGTATGCCTCAGTTCTTTTCTGTACTTTGGTAGCTGCTCTTTGGGTCCAATAAGCACTCCTGGCCTCCGGGCCGTGACAGCAAGATTTTTTTTGTGTGTGTGTCTGTGTTTTGACTTGTTTCTCAATAAAAATCTTTGAGTTCCTCTCTCACAATTAGCTGTAGCAGGCATCACAACCCTGTGACCTTATGTACATGAATGTAATTGTCCCATTAGGGTATAGTCATGTGGCTAAACCTTGACAGAACATTGCTTTTCATGATCTAATGTGTTTTTAATGGCCGGCACGGTGGTGTAGTGGTTAGCACGGTCGCCTCACAGCAAGAAGGTTCTGGGCGAGGGCCTTTCTGTGCGGAGTTTGCATGTTCTCCCTGTGTCTGCGTGGGTTTCCTCCGGGTGCTCTGGTTTCTCCCACAATCCAAAGACATGCAGTTAGGTTGACGTGGGGCGGCCTTGGGCTGAGGTGCCCTTGAGCAAGGTACCGAACCCCTGACTGCTCCCCAGGCGCTCTGGACTGCCCACTGCTCTGGGTGTGTGTGCGCGTGTGTTCACTGCTTCAGATGGGTTAAATGCAGAGGATGAATTTCACTGTGCTTGAAGTGTGCATGTGATGAATAAAGGTTTCCTCTAATAAAGGTTTCTTCTTTAATATGCATCCATACAATCACTGATCCATCCACTATACTGATTATATTGATTGATTACAATAAAGTGATCTTGAGTGTTAGAAATGTACTATGAATTGAAATTAAAATGCAAAATGTCTGTTTAATTTGACAGTGTTTGCACTGAGTTTTACATTTACACTCTATTGAGTAAATCACATCATAGGACTTTTTATACATTGCCCTCTTACAGCTTATAGGTAATTTAATTTATTAGAATTAAGCATATATACAAGCAAGATGTTCAGTATTTCGTTGCAAGTCTTCTGCATTTGATCATTGTCTGGTCTTTGTGTCTGTCACGCTCCCGGGCTCACCTAACACTCTGGACTCCACTTCCCACAATCCCACTCACACACCTGACACTACCACGTGCACTCCATCAGCCAACCCCAAGCCACTTCCTAGGAGTGGCTCCCCTGAGTTCTAATTGTCATCACCTGTACCTTTTTGCTTATGTCTGTATTTATACCCCTCTCTTTGTTTTGTTCATTGCATAGTATTGCCTCCATGTTTTCGTGAGCCTACTGAGCGTTTATATTTCTGATTGCGGTTCTGTGTATGACCATTTTTGCTTCCCGGTTTCTTCCCGTTTCGCCTAGCCCTTGTGTTTATCTGCTCGTTTCCCTCACTTCCCGGTTTCTCGACTCCAATTTGCCCAGCCCCTGTATTTATCTTGCCTGTGTTTTCCTGATTTCCAGTTCTTGGGCTATTGCCCATTTCATGACCTCGATTTGTCTAGCCTTCATCACTTTGTTGGATTTCCCGGTGTTGACCTGGCCTGATTATTGTACATTGTCTTCTCCGTACTTGCCAACTTTTCAAAATTCTCATGGGGGAGAAAAGTGAGTGAACAACATTTTTCAGTTGAACGAGGGTATGATGCGCGGTTGAAATGATAAAAACAGTGGATCCCAATTAATTGCAAACCATTTGAAATGTATACAATTAAAGAGTTTAATTGTCGATATTGTTCTATCAATTACTACAGGTTATGGGATTCATGTATCAGGCATGAGAGTTCAGAGTGAAAAATCTGAAATAATACTCGAATTTTAATATAATAACAATGAAAGGGAAGTCTTAAATCAGATTTTTAGCTGAAAAATCTCATGCCTGAATATTGTATACATACAGAGACCCACAGAAAATAACACAAGTGATGCTTTAGAAGAATGTTTATAATTTCTTAAAATAGTCACAGTGAATGAAAGTATTATTGGATTGCATCAAATGTGTTTTCCTTCTGTAAGCTTATGTAAAAATACAGAGAACTATATGTATAAATTAAATTTTAAGATTTGACCAAAATAGTAACAACTCAATTAAATAAATACTGCACTGTCTTAGTATTACTAAAATGCATCACTCTCACTAAACACTTTCCAACAGAATTTTTAAAAAGCACTAGAAATACTATCCAAATCTTATTGGAATGCATCAAAGGAATTTGCTCATTTGCAAACTTTGAAAGTTTTCAAACAAAATTTAAAAATGGCACTATAAATACTACTATACTATCAAAATATACTCCACAAAGAAATTCACTCGAATGCAGAATTTTAGTACTACCAAAATACACTCACTAGTAATCTCACTTAAAACCTCAAAACTCTATCAAAATCAGTCACTTTCCAGATAATTCACTTGTAAACTTTCACTTAAAACTTTCAAACAAATTTAAAAAAAAAAGCACTAAGACACTACCACACTATTCAAATACACTCATCAAACAAATTCTCTGTTATGCAAAATTTCACTAAACTCTTTAGAAGTTGTACAGTTTGTTTCTGAAATGGTATGGAAGACTAGTTTAATTTCACACTCAAATGTCCATTATATTCTGATTCAAGGTATCTTTACCTTAAAATGTGTAACTGGCTGGTCGAACATTTGCTTATCCATGGAAATTCATTCTCCCATGCAACCTGGTATTTGCATTCATATTTTTGCCGTTTGGTATTGGGTTTAGTGGCCATGATGAATGACTGCTTGTAAAAAATGTCAGACAGCCTGGGTGAATCCTACATTACGGAAGTGACTGTCGTTCTGTTTGTTGATTGGTTAAAAATCAGTTGACGTCAGCAGTGTTTCTCATACAATTCTGATTGGACATAATCGGGAGTATTTTTAACTTGGCGGTAGGGATTTCCCCAAACTGGGAGATTATCCAGTTTTTAACAAATACGATCGGGAGATGGAGGCTAAAATCAGGAGCCTCCCGCCGAAATTGGGAGGGTTGGCAAGTATGCTTCTCTCACTGTGTCTATTAAAACCTTGAGTTTATTCTTAATCTGCGAGCGTCTAGTTTGTCACAGCCATGTTAGTGTCCTATAGACATCATTAGGTGGGGTGTATTCCATGTTCATACTCTATAACATAACCACATTTGGCTTATTTTTTGAGGCCATTTTTCCTGTAGCTTTAGCTACAGGCATGAAAATAAATTCTTTGTGTGGTTTAGGTCAGAGGACTAGCCAGTCAAGAAAATTTGAGTTCTGGCTTGGAAACTCTCTGTGGTTGCTTTCGCTCCTGGTGGCTGTTTATTGCTTCTTTGAAAACCAAAGCACACACTTTGCACACATTTTAAACCACATTATTTTTGGCATTTGGTTTCACCTGAGCAACTGCAGACTTCTGATTATTTCAGAATTAATCACGTTCATCACGTTATCAGTAAATATGAAGGTGAGTGAGTCCATGCTACCATGGGCAGATAAGGTAGAATGCTTTAACAACAGATATGCTAGAACACTTTGACATATTTGGTAGAATGTATTGCATTAGCAGTTTCTTCTTTACATCACAGCAAGTACATTGATGCTCCCAGTTCCTTTCAGTCTTTTTTTTTTTTGTTAAATTAGTCTGTAACCTTTCCATTCTTGAGCATTCTTTAATTTATGGTAGCCTTTGATATTCAATATTAAATAAAAATGGCACACTTTTGTTGCAATGGTATTGGTAACACTTGGATCATTAACATTTTCAAAAAAATCATGAACAGATTCATTAAAAAAATCTAAACAAATCCTAGTATGAATTGGAAAGTTTTTTTTTTCAAATCAGAATTCCCCTTTTAAATAATTTATGGTGTGTGTCTGTGTGTAATACTAAATATATCATGTGAAATCTGCCAGTATCTCATCAAAGCAAAGTAACTCAATCTGTAATCTAACAGGAAAGGTAAGATAGTGACAGCACGTATTGGAATAATGTGTCAGGGCTTTGATCCATGAATGACCTTATCACAGAGCAACCCAAAGAACCCATTACTCCATAGAGCTAGCTCAACTGACAGTCCACAAATGGGAGTTCACTGCAGCTGTCACTGCCAGAGATAAGCGGTATCACTCTGATTGACTGACACACCAAAGTTTGAACAATGTAGTTGCACAAAAGACTTCATTAACAATTGCAATATAAACAGTCTGCAAAGCTGTAGATGTTGATATTCCTTGAGGCTCTTCGAGACAAACCAGGCCAGAATAGACACAGCAAGTCAAGTTTATTTGTATAGCGCTTTTAACAATAGACATTGTCGCAAAGCAGCTTTGCAGAATTTGAACAACTTAAAACATGAGCTAATTTTATCCCTAATCTATCCCCAATGAGCAAGCCTGTGGCGACAGTGGCAAGGAAAAACTCCCTCAGATGACTTGAGGAAGAAACCTCGAGAGGAACCAGACTCAAAAGCAATCACAAACTGTTAATTCATCTGAATAGCTGGTTGGGAATAAGTTGTTTTGGTTCATTTCCTTAAACCAGTGTGCACACATCAGTTCTCCTTTCTGCCCTTTGGTATGTGGCTCAGGACTATACGCGCACACACAACAAGGTTCAGAGACAACTTCTATTCCAATGCTATAAGACATACATTAATGTGCAGTTATGATCACCACACAACACACTGACCAAAGACTGTTCAGCACACACTAATGTGCAATACAAATACTACTATGAATACTGTTACTTGCAAGTTATCCTTTGTACTGTTCTCTCCATGCTTATCACTGCACTGTGACTTAAAATATTAATTACTAATTCTATTAAATCGCCTCACAGTAAGAAGGTCCGGGTTCGAGCCCCATGGCCGGCGAGGGCCTTTCTGTGCAGTTTGCATGTTCTCCCCGTGTCCGCGTGGGGTTCCTCCGGGTGCTCCGGTTTCCCCCACAGTAGACCCCGAAGCCGTTTGTTTTCAGGATAATGGCTGGCTGATGAAATTATTGGCTGGCTAGCTGACTCAGCCAAAACCTTAATGGCTGCTGCAGCCACCAAAATGTTTATGGCTACAAATGGCTGATACTGGACGTCACTGTGTGGCATATATCCGGGCGAACGGATCAAACAAATGGGGGGAATAAATAGCAAATTACCACAGGTCCCCTGGTCTCTTACTTCATTGTAAATATAAATCTAGCAAGATTGTAGTTCAATGCTAATAATAAGCTAATCTGGATTGTTCGAGGAAGGCATCTAGCTATCTACTCTCACTAGCAATGACCAGTGAAGGACTGGCAGCTATCTTACTATGATGAAAGTAGAGTGGTGGAGTACTTTTTTTTTTATCAATCTCGAAGTATGTGAAACAAACAAACAAACAAAAAAAAATACCTTTACACTTTCCCTCAGCAGCGGCAAAGAATGCAGCCATCTCGTCGATATCGGAGTCGACTGATGCTCTGGGTGGGTTCCCGGGTTCCCCAGTGTATCGTGGTAATGGTGTGAGGGGCGGGAAGCCAGACAGGTAGTCACAACGGCAAGCTTGTGGTGGCTCTCTGTGCTGTGATATCAGTTCTAAATCTCTACAGTGTATGCCTATACGTCTCTATTGTGTTACTACTAGTGTGTACAGTTGATCATGTTTGTGTCACTTTTCTTGTAGCTCATGATGTGGATAAACCCATTATTTGATGTACACAATTCTTAGTGGCTCAGCCAAATTTTATTAGATAGCGGCTCAAATTGGCTTACAAAATTATTGGCTGGCGGCGGCTCAAATTCTAAATGGTGGTTTTAGCGGTGCCTGGCGGCGGTTTCGGGGTCTACCCCACAGTCCAAAGACATGCAGGTTAGGTTAACTGGTGACTCTAAATTGACCGTAGGTGTGAATGGTTGTCTGTGTGTATGTGTCAGCCCTGTGATGACCTGGCGACTTGTCCAGGGTGTACCCTGCCTTTTGCCCGTAGTCAGCTGGGATAGGCTCCAGCTTGCCTGTGACCCTGTAGAACAGGATAAAGCGGCTAGAGATAATGAATGAATTCTATTAAATTGCAGCAGCTTTCTCTATATTGCAATTCCCATATCCAACCCACTGCAACACATATGTTACTTTGCTCTATCACAACACTTTACTACCTCATGTTAAATGATGAATATTGTGTTACATATTGTGTTATATGTTGTTAAACATTGTTAGATATCTCATAGTAGTTAGTACTTTGTACTTAGTATTTATTCATTGTAATTTTGCACTGCTCTATCACTAATTGTGTGGTCTGCAGAGAAGCATTCAAGTAAGAATTTCATTGTACTTTGTACACTGTACTTTGTACATATGACAATAAACTTTGCATTTGAACTTGAATCCGAAGAATTCACCTTGAATGGAACACATGCACACACAAAAACAATAACAACAAAAAACAACTAGAGGCTCTTTATTGAAGTGTATTAATTATATTTTGCTAATACTTGCAGCAAAAACTGGTGGCACACTGCAAATACAGAAATGTCACTGTGACATTTGTGGACTCTGTGGGTAAATGCTGTATTTACTTACAGGATAAATACTGACAGGTGGCACGGTGGTGTAGTGGTTAGCGCTGTCACCTCACAGCAAGAAGGTTCTGGGTTTGAGCACAGTGGCTGACGGGGGCCTTTCTGTGTGAAGTTTGCATGCTCTCCCTATGTCTGCGTGGGTTTCCTCTGGGTGCCCTGGTTTCCCCCATAGTCCAAAGACAAGCAGGTTAGGTTAATTGGTGGCTCTAAATTGACCTTAGGTGTGAATGGTTGTTTGTCTCTATGTGTCAGCCCTGTGATGACCTGGAGACTTGTCCAGGGTGTACCCTGCCTCTCGCCCATAGTCAGCTGGAATAGGCTCCAGCTTGCCTGTGACCCTGCACAGAATAAGTGGTTACAGATAATGGATGGATAACCACGAACACTTAATCACTGCAGTTACCTTTAGGAAGTGGCTTCAGAGCTGTTCAGTTTTAACCCTTTGGGGTCAAGAGCTTCACTGGCGAAGCTCGGCAGGTTTAGAATGAGTAGGTCATGTATTGAGCTAAATATCTTTGCAAGTTTTTTATCATACAAGCATGATAAACATATTGACAGAAACTTTATACTTTATGCTTTCCTATGTGCTCACTGCCAAATAATATTATAGTTTTTAAATTACCTAAATTAGATGAAACATAAAACTTGTCCCCTTCCTCAGTCACACCAGATTCTGAGCGCTGAGCACCAACTTATACATTCATAAAAGACTATTCATATGGTAACGGCATGATAATCACTTTCACTCTTTTGGTTTCCATTGGTTTCTCTTTTGTGGTGGGAACGCCCACCATAAACAGGATAAAATCTGTCAGACATAGTTTAGGCTATTTGGAGGTAAAACTTGGTGTGAGATGGCATAGACGTCGCCAGACCCATTTTAGGGTAGCTCCAGCCACCCTATCTTATGGCAAAGCCACCCTATATTTTTTGCCCTTTTTTAAATTATTTATATTTTTATTTTTTTTTCCCAAAAAAAACAAAGGCAGTAAAGCACTGAACATGAGCCATCAAGAACGCAAGTTAATCCGAACTCTGCTTGCTTATTTATTGTTTAATGCAATATTATTAATATCGTTATGATTCCTCCTCATTGGCTCTGTGTCAAGCGTCACGTCGAGTGGTAGGCTAGTAGGACTTAAAAAACTACGCGGGCATTCTGCAGCAGGCGCGGTGCGGGCTTCCATTGAGTTGGGTTTGCAGAGAGTCAGAATTCTATGCTTTCATTTGCAGACACACACGGTGAGATTGTAATTTGATGTCAGTGGTTTGCATTTGCTTAACTTTACCTAGGCTATATTGAGTCTTCTGTAGAATGTTTACACGATGATTTGTGAAGCACTTGCCCTCTTCAGTTTGCGCAGGAATGCATGACACCTACCATTGGTTTTTTTCACATTTTTGTAGTTTAGCTGGTGAAGTTGCTTCAGCAAACAATTAAATGATGAAAGCAATTTTAAAATAGAATAGAAATGGTGGGAAGTGTGTCCCCAAGGTGTGATGCTCTTGAAATAATGAATTGATTGACAGCCTTAGTAGGTGCTCTGAAAAATGTTCGGCGCGCGCTGCGCGCGCACAATACCTTTTCTCCTCTGGGTGCTAAGCTACCCCTGTCTCTCAAACCTAGTGACGTCCCTGTGAGATGGCATACGGGTTTAATGCGCTTCGGATGATTCAGGACAGCGAATTCATTCATGGTTTAGTTCATTATTCAGGACAGTGATCTGGTTCAATCTTAAGAACCGCGACACTGATGAACGGTGTTTTTTTTTTTTTTACTTAAACTTGATCCAGCCAAAGATCAGCTCAAGTAAGTGCAAATATTTCTTCTATTTATTATGCGCAGATTGGTTGATATGCATGTGCTGTTGTGCATACACAGGAAAAATGACTGAGCATTTTTTTTCCCCAGAATTTAAAGTATTTTTGTCAAAATAGTTAATTTTGCTCAATTTTGAGTTTAGAGAGTAAAATTTGGAGTTGGAGTGGGAGCAAAATTACAGAGTAATTGTGTAACAGAGTAACAGAGTTGGTTGTGGCTCTGAACTGAGTAAAATAGTACAAGAGTTAATTTCAAGACACACTGAAGAGAGTTAAATACCAAAATAAAGTCAAATACCAGATAAATGAAGCTGTTGTCAAAAGCAGATTTAGAACTGTGTTGGAATGTGTGGGATTAAGAGTTAATCTGATGGGATTAAGAGTTGGCAGTGGAGGGATTTTCACTCTTCTCAATGAATGAATGGAAAATTTTTAAACTTCTCATTGAATGTCCCTCACACTGCCAGCCCTTTATCCCAAAACAATAGTACATAATTTTTTCGATGGCAAGTTAATTGTCCAAATCATTGGAGCAGATTTAAGTTTTTATGCTTGATACATTCCTAAGACTGAACAGAATCACCTCAAGTGACCAAAATGGCTCAACAGAATGGGTAAGGTCGTGTTTTTTCCCCCACATTCCAACACAGTTCTAAAACTGCTTTTTACAACATGTTCATTTATCTGTTATTTTTTAAAAAGTACAATCATGACATACATCTCATCTCATTAAATCTAGCCGCTTTATACTACATATATATTATTGTAGCTGAACTTGTGCTGAATGCAAAAAAGTCATATGACTTTGAAAATACTGCTTAGATTTGTTGAAATTGACAACAAAATCTGAGCATGCCAAAATCATTAGAGTGACAGAAAATACCCTCAGACCCCAGAGGGTTAATAAAACAAAAATGATCCAAAATAGGGGGAAAGTGCATGCGTATGTGGCACAACATGGACTACGTACATGAAAGTGATGGCAATCTCCAGCTCTGACCGAATCACCCTGAAATCACTGACTCGATTTGCTGAACAAGAGAGGAGTGAATTTTGCTCATGACTGGGAGATTCACCAACTCAAACACCGACCAACTCAACACAAAAAAAGTGAATCTCAGTTATGACCCAAAAGATTCCCTGAACTGAAAACTAAACTGCTAAACACGAGGAGTGAATCTCAATCATGACAGAAAAATCTACTGATTTTAACATTGACCTGCTCAGAGATAGAAAATTGAACGACTCAAAAGGCATGCAGCAAGTTTGGCATGCATGTAATTGCAAATACCATATGACAAATACAGCTTGCAGATTTTTAAAGCACATGCATAAAACAAATACCTTAAAAAGGTATACATGGTGTACAGACATGGACAAATTTATTTGTGTCTCTACAGCTCATTGAAACATTGCTTTATTCGTCCTGAAAAGTTATGAAATTAAAAGCAATTTTCTCAAGTATACTTGCATGTCTTTGGTATGTCAGAGTAAAGCAAAAAAAAAAAAAAAGTGTGAAAAGAAATTATTTATTTTTTATTTTAGAAAGATATTCTAAAATGTCCTGGGCAAATTTGTTGGTACCCATAGAAAAGATTATAAATAATTGGACTATAGTGATATTTCAAAATAATGCTTTAGCTTTAATTAGCATCACAGGTGTCATCAATCTTGTAATCAGTCATTCAATCTATTTAAAAGGAGAAAAGTCGTCACTCTGTCAGTAACCTGCTGAGAGGGAACAAACTACAAACATGGACACTCTGAACTACAGCTCCCAAGACACACAGCCCCCTCCATCTCCTGCTTACTGAAAGTCAGCTGCCTCTCATTTCCTCAATTACCAGTTCCCCTATTTAAGCTCCCCCAACAAACACTCCAGTGCGAAGTATCGTTCTGCCTGCCCAGTTCATACCAAGCCTTGTTTCTTCTGACTGTCTCTCGTATATTCTGATCCTTTCGCTATCTCTCTCACATTTATGCTCTTGCCTTATCTACCCTGTGTTGTTCGCCAACAACCCTTGTTTGTTTACTGACACTGATTCCTGTCTCTCACTTTAGCTTTGTTGTCAGTCTGCATCTCGCTCTCCTCTGTGCATACATCTGTAAGTGCCTGCATTCTAACAGGATACTTCGCTGCAATATGGATGTAGTGGAGGATTCGAAACAGACTGCTCTCAATGGGCAGGGGCAGGGGCTACTGCTGTTTGGAACAAGGGCGGAGAACAAACCGCTTTGTATGAGCAGTTCCTCTCCTTATTCAAAAGGGGTTTTGATCATGAACCTGAAGGGATTAAAGTGGGAGAGAGTCTACTCGCCAGCTTTCAAGGATCTTGAAGCATTGCTGAATACGCCCTGGATTTCAGGACAATAGCGGCAGCCAGTGGATGGAATGATCCAGTGCTTAAAGCGTTTTTTCTCCAAGGTCTGCGCTCTGAGATCATCAGTGAACTGGCCTATAGAGACCAGAACCTTACTCTGGACTCCCTCATTGACCTAGCTATTTGTCTCGACCAACTGTCAAAACACTGACCCTCCATGCACAAGGGTGCCAGGTCTGTTCAGCCATCTGAAGACAGCTTGCCCATGGAGGTATCCTGTACCAGGTTAACCCGTGCTGAGCGTGCTCGGCAGCGTAAAGAGGGTTTATGCTTCTACTGCAGGAGCATTGAGCATAACATCCGGCACTGTCCAGTCCCTCCGGCCCGAGTGGCTCCAGCAGAAATTCCTGTCAGATCTATGAGTCTGGTGAGAAAATTCAGCTCTCAATCCTTTAAGACTACAGTTTTACTCAAGGTGGCATCCTCCACACACGTCCTATCTGCTTTTGTTGATTCAGGGGCAGAGGGGACCTTCATCAGCAGCACCATCGTACAGAAGCTGAACCCGCCTACCACCCCTCTGAACAGTGCAATCAGCATTTGAACCATCGATGGAGGACCCATAGGCAACAGGCTTGTCACCACTCATATCCATCCCATTCAGCTTCAAGCAGGAGCATTGCACAAGGAATTCATTTCTCTATACGTCACCGCAACCGTTAATCATGACATTATCTTTGGATATCCCTGGCTGCAGCTGCATGATCCGTTGATCTCTTGGCAAAGTAAGGAAATTCTGCAGTGGTCCCCCACATGCTTTCAGAGCTGTCTTTCTTGTCCTCAGGTTAAGGTGTCTTCCACCTCAGTAGAAAGTTCTCAGCTAGACTCCATAGACAACATTCCTGACTGCTATCGGGACCTTTTGGAGGCCTTCAGTAAGGGGAAGGCCTGCGGGCTACCACCACACTGGCCATATGACTGCACAATTGACCTACTACCAGGTATGTCACCACCACATGGTCATATTTACCCTCTATCCTCAAAGGAACATGTTGCTATGGAGGAGTATATGAGGCGCTTAAACAGGGATATATCCGCCCTTCCAAGTCTCCTGCTTCTGCTGGTTTCTTTTTTGTGGAGAAACAAGGAGGTGGATTAAGGCCTTGCGTTGATTATAGAGGTCTTAACCAGGTCACTGTTAAGTATCCCTATCCCCTTCCCTTGGTCCCTGTGGCGCTTGAGCAACTCAGATCTGCAAAGATCTTCTCGAAGTTTGATCTTCACAGTGCTTATAACCTGATCAGGATCAAAAAGGGGGATGAATGGAAGACCGCTTTCAGCATGACCACGGGACACTTTGAGTACCGGGTAATGCCTTATGGTCTTTCTTTGGCAGCCAGCATGTTCCAGTGCCTTATTAGTGATGTACTAATGGACATACTGGGCAAATATGCCATTGCTTACATCAATGATATTCTGATATACTCATCAGATATCAAGAGTCACCAGGAACACGTCCGAGCAGTTCTCAAACATTTACTGGAGAACCACCTCTACGTAAAGGCCGAGAAATGTGAGTTTCATCAAAGTAAGATCTCCTTCCTTGGCTATATTATCAGCACAGAAGGAGTAAGCATGGACTCAATTAAAGTATCAGCTGTTACCTCCTGGTAGACACCCAAGTCTGTAAAGGACCTTCAGCAAGTCTTGGGCTTTGCTAACTTCTACTGCTGGTTCATTTGCGGATTTAGCACCATAGCGGCCCGTCTAACAGTGTTACTGAAGAAGGGACCCAAACGTCTACAGTGGAACTCAGCTGCAGAGGGAGCCTTCAATCAGCTCAAGCTCGCATTCACTTCGGCTCCCATACTCCAGCATCCTGACACTACTAAACCGTTCATCATCATAGTGGATGCATCTGATACTGGAGTTGGGGCCATTCTCTCCCATTGCTTTGGGGAGAAACGCAAGCTACACCCAGTAGCGTTCTTTTCGAAGGAATTATCCTCAGCAGAAAGGAATTATGATGTGGGGAACAGAGAACTTCTTGCCATCAAACTAGCCCTCGAGGAGTGGCAGCACTGGTTAGAGGGGGCTACTCACCCCTTCACAATCCTCACGGATCACAAGAATCTAGAGTATCTCAAGAAAGCCAAGAGATTAAACCCACATCAGGCTAGGTGGGCATTGTTCTTCACCTGGTTTGACTTCATAATTTCATTCCATCCAACACTAAAGTAGACACTCTGTCCAGGGCTTTCAGTCCATCCCTCCATGACTCAGTTCCTCACCATATCCTTCCTCCACAGTGCTTCATACAATCCATCACTTGGGAACTGGACAAAGAAATAAGAAAGTCACAGCCACAAAACCATCCTATTCATCTCCCACCTGGCCTTCTCTACAACCCCGATTCCAAAAAAGTTGGGACAAAGTACAAATTTGTAAATAAAAACAGAATGCAATGATGTGGAAGTTTCAAAATTCCATATTTTATTCAGAATAGAACATAGATGACATATCAAAGGTTTAAACTGAGAAAATGTATCATTTAAAGAGAAAAATTAGGTGATTTTAAATTTCATGACAACAATGCATCTCAAAAAAGTTGGGACAAGGCCATGTTTACCACTGTGAGACATCCCCTTTTCTCTTTACAACAGTCTGTAAACATCTGGGGACTGAGGAGACAAGTTGCTCAAGTTTAGGGATAGGAATGTTAACCCATTCTTGTCTAATGTAGGATTCTACTGTAGTTGCTCAACTGTCTTAGGTCTTTTTTGTCGTATCTTCCGTTTTATGACGCACCAAATATTTTCTATGGGTGAAAGATCTGGACTGCAGGCTGGCCAGTTCAGTACCCGGACCCTTCTTCTACGCAGCCATGATGCTGTAATTGATGCAGTATGTGGTTTGGCATTGTCATGGTGGAAAATGCAAGGTCTTCCCTGAAAGAGACATTGTCTGGATGGGAGCATATGTTGCTCTAGAACCTGGATATACCTTTCAGCATTGATGATGTCTTTCCAGATATGTAAGCTGCCCATGCCACACGCACTAATGCAACCCCATACCATCAGAGATGCAGGTTTCTGAACTGAGCGCTGATAACAACTTGGGTCATTCTTCTCCTCTTTAGTCCGAATGACACGGCGTCCCTGTTTTCCATAAAGAACTTCAAATTTTGATTCGTCTGACCACAGAACAGTTTTCCACTTTGCCACAGTCCATTTTAAATGAGCCTTGGCCCAGAGAAGACGTCTGTGCTTCTGGATCATGTTTAGATACGGCTTCTTCTTTGAACTATAGAGTTTTAGCTGGCAACGGCGGATGGCACAGTGAATTGTGTTCACAGATAATGTTCTCTGGAAATATTCCTGAGCCCATTGTGTGATTTCCAATACAGAAGCATGCCTGTATGTGATGCAGTGCCATCTACGGGCCCGAAGATCACGGGCACCCAGTATGGTTTTCCGGCCTTGACCCTTACGCACAGAGATTCTTCCAGATTCTCTGAATCTTTTGATGATATTATGCACTGTAGATGATGATATGTTCAAACTCTTTGCAATTTTACACTGTCGAACTCCTTTCTGATATTGCTCCACTATTTGTCAGTGCAGAATTAGGGGGATTGGTGATCCTCTTCCCATCTTTACTTCTGAGAGCCGCTGCCACTCCAAGATGCTCTTTTTATACCCAGTCATGTTAATGACCTATTGCCAATTGACCTAATGAGTTGCAATTTGGTCCTCCAGCTGTTCCTTTTTTGTACCTTTAACTTTTCCAGCCTCTTATTGCCCTGTCCCAACTTTTTTGAGATGTGTTGCTGTCATGAAATTTCAAATGAGCCAATATTTGGCATGAAATTTCAAAATGTCTCACTTTCGACATTTGATATGTTGTCTAAGTTCTATTGTGAATACAATATCAGTTTTTGAGATTTGTAAATTATTGCATTCCGTTTTTATTTACAATTTGTACTTTGTCCCAACTTTTTTGGAATCAGGGTTGTACAAACCCAAGCACCTTCACAGCAGACTCATCACCTGGGCACATGCATCTCCCGCCACTGGACATCTGGCCAGTCAATGCATGCACCAAATGCTAAAAAAATAAGTACTGGTGGGAGAACATGCTCACAGAAATCAACCAGTTTATCACGTCATGTTTTGAATGTGCCCAAGCTAAAGTCCCAAGAACTCCCCCCACCAGCAAATTACATCCTCTCCTGATTCCCCAGAGACCCTGATCACACTTGGTTATTGACTTTATCATGGACCTCCTTCCCTCTCAAGGAAACACCACCATAATGGTAACCATTGACAGATTTTCAAAAGCACTTAAACTCATCCCATTGCCAGGCATCCCCATAGCCGTTCAAACTGCAGAACTGCTTTTTTGACAAGTCTTCAGATACTATGGCATCCCTGAGGATATAGTCAGTGACCGGGGCTCTCAGTTCGTTTCATGTTTCTGGACAAGCTACATGGAAAGGTTGGGAGTATCTGTAAGTCTCATGTCAAGCTATCATCCCCAGTCTAACAGCTAAGAAAGCAAATCAAGAAATCAGTTGTTTCCTAAGAATCTACTGCATGCGTAACCAGGGGGACTGGGCACACTTCCAACCTTGGGCCGAGTATGCACAAAACTCACTCAAAACACTCAGCCACCCAGTTAACGCTATTTCAGTGCATACTCGGTTACCAACCACCCTTGTTCCCCTGGGACAATACTCCTAGCCAGGTACAAGTGGTTGACAACTGGTTTGGATGCAGTCAAGCTGTCTGGGAAGATGTTCATCAGCATCTTGAAACAGTCTGCGCCAAGTACAAGGAGTATATGGATAAGCATAGAGGAGAAACTCTTAACTTTTCCACTGGTGACAGACTTTAGGTAGCCACAAAGAACCTGCAAGAACCAAACAACTGTAGAAAACTTCAGCCACGTTACATCAGACCATTCACGGTGATGCATCACATTAATGAAGTATCATATCGTCTTGAACTTCCACCACACAGCCGAATATCTCCCATCTTTCATGTAGCACACCTAAAGCCTGCTATCCCAGGACCCCTTGCCAGCAACACCCCACACTCAAGCTTGAGGGAGAGCCCATCTACCAGGTAAATAAGATCCTCGACTCAAGACGAAGAGGAGGCCAAGTCAAGTACCTGGTGGATTTGGAGGGATATGGGCCCGAGGAACAAAGTTGGGTCAGGCCAAGGATATCCTAGATCCACTGCTAAAACAAGAATTTCACACACAGCATCCCAACAAACCAGTACCCAGTGGCAGGGGTCATCCAAAAAAAAAAAATGTAGCTCCTGGAGGTAACTCCTTGGGGGGGTTCTGTCAGTAAACCCGCTGAGAGAGAACAAACTACAAACATGGACACTCTCAACTATAGCTCCCAAGACACACAGCACCCTCTGTCTCCCACCTACTGAAAATCAGCTGCCTCTCATTTCCTCAATTACCAGTTCCCCTATTTAAGCTCCCCCAACAAACACTCCAGTGTGAAGTATCATTCTGCCTGCCCAGTTCATACCAAGCCTTGTTTCTTCTGACTGTCTCTCATATATTCTGACCCTTTCACTATCTCTCTCACGTTTACACTCTTGCCTTATCTACCCTGTGTTGTTTGCCAATCGCCCGACCCTTGTTTGTTAACCGATGCTGATTCCTGTCTCTTGCTTTGGCTTCGTTGTCAGTCTACATCCCGCTCTTCTCTGTGCATACATTTGTAAGTGCCTGCATTCTAACACACACTGCCATTTTAGATCGTCGTGTGCACTACATTGAACATGGACCACAGAAAGCAAAGGAGAGAACTGTTTGAGGAGATCAGAAAGAAAATTATAGACAAGCATGTTAAAGGCAAAGACTATAAGACCATCTCCAAGCAGTTGCAAATATTAAGAAGTTTAAGTTCCATGGGACTGTAGCCAACCTTCCTGGACGTGGCTGCAAGGGAAAATTAACCACAGACTGAACAGAAGGATAGTGCCAATGGTAGAAAAAGAGCCAAAGACAACTTCCAAAGAGATAAAAATTGAACTCCAAGGTCAAGGTACATCAATGTTTGATTGCACCATCCATCACTTTTTGAGCAACAGTGGGCTCAATGGAAGGACCCCACTGTTGAAAGAAAAACTTAAAGTCCTGACTGGAATTTACTAAAATGCATATTGACAAGCCACAGTGCTTCTGGGAGCATGTCCTTTGGAGAGATGAGACAAAACTCAAGCTTATTGGCAAGTCATATCAGCTCTATGTCCACAGAAGAAAAATTAAAACTTTCAAATAAAAGAACACCACACCTACTGTGAAACACAGAAGAGGCTTGGTTATGATTTGGTTCTGCTTTTCTGTGTCTGGCATGGGGTGCCTTGAATCTGCACAATGAAATCTCAAGACTATCAAGGCATTCCGGAGTGAAATGTATGACCCAGTGCCAGAAATCTCTGTCTTAGTCACAGGTCATGGGTCCTCCAACAGGATAAAGACCCAAAACACACAGCTAAAAGCACCCAAGAATGGTGAACAAAATATTGGACTATTCTGAAGTGGCCTTCTCTGAACCCTGATCTGAATCTTATCAAACATCTCTGGAAAAAGCTGAAACATGCAGTGTGGAGAAAGCACCCTAGTATTGTTTTGGTTTTCAAATTGTAACTTTTTTGCAACTGCGGTTTGCAATAACACAACCCATCAGCAGCAACCAAATGAAAGAAAAACGAATCTTGGTGATTGATACCACTTCGATCACCTTATAAGTCATTGTAAAATGAATTAAAAGAGACTAGTTTTGTCCAGTACAGTAATAAAAGGCCTGTCCAAGACATGTTTTGTTGATTTGCTAAAGCAAATATCCAAAGTAATGCAATGATCATTACTCAAAATCTCCTACTTTAACAAGTGCTTTTGATTCAACAAGTTCTGTTTCTTAAGTAGTGAGGCAGTAGTTTGAGAAATCCATTCACAATGACACATGGCCTTGGAATAAATACAGAAAATCATAAACATGGAAGAAGCTCACACAATGAAGAAAAATAACAGGTGACACAGTTGTGCATTCCCCTGTATGTCCTTGAGAACAGTTTGCTGATATAGAGAAGTAATCGTGATGAAAATATTTGCAGATTTTGCCCAGTATCAGAGCCTTCATTTATCATAGCCAGAATGACTGCAGCAGTGGAGTTTCCACTGTTTTTGTACTGAATGTCTTCTAGTCAGCATGAAGCAATGATAAGAATAAAGGAAAGATTATACACCTTCAGCTTCACTCTGAGACATATTAAGTAATGATTAAAAATAAATATCAAAGCAACCCTGAAATAGAAACCAGAAATAGAAAGTCATTCAATACAGCATGCTGTGTTATCTTAGCAAAGACAAGAAGCTTAAACAATTACCATAAACAAAAAAGTAAATGAACAGTTTAGTGAACAGCCTAAAACCAACAGTACAGTTAAAATGTAAAGAGGAATCTATTGCAAAGACTGAGTACTTTGCTGACAGAAACCTCTGGTTGGAGGGACATGCAATGCAATAAGTTTAGCCTACAAATGGCTGCACAGCAATGTTTTAAAGATAATCAGTATTATTCTACTACTGCACGTTTTCATTTCATAATTTTAACTCAAGACAAAATCACCCCTTTCCTTTACACTTAACATTATATGCACATATCTTTATAATTTATAATAATAATTATAATACAGGTATAAATAATCTATTCATTCAGGAAACCCATGCAGCCACCAGGAGAAAAAGGGAAGTTTGTTTCTGTTTGAATTTGTATTTTTTTTTTTTAACGATTAAACACTCCAATCACTTTCAGCAATGGTTGCATTTATTCATTCATCCATTTTTAAGTAACTGCTTTAACTTTACCAGGGTTGCAGTGGATTTGGAGCCTATCACGGGAACACTTTCCATGAGGTGGGGCGACACCCTATTTATCTTCACCAATCCACCTATATGCATGTTCGAGGAAGATGGGAGGAAAATGGACAATACAGTGGAATCCCAGGTGGACACTGTTCTCAGCTGAGCATAAAATTTGCTTAATATTGTTCTCCATTAAGGATAAGAATACATTTCTCACCACAGCATATGGGCTGTAATGAAGCATTCAGGGCCAAATATACTAAGCTGTTTGTGATTGTTTTATGTTTAATTTAGCTGCATTCAGCATGTTATGTTATGTACTTATATTATGTACTGATGTTACGTACAGCAATGGAGTGCTGAGCCTATAGTGAGCTTCTTCCCCTATACTGTACATACACATTTGAACAAGTTTCACACAAAAAGTGGAAAGTCATCACAGAAGACGGTAGAAATGTAAAGTGTGGCTGATTACATATTTCATATGCTGTAATAAAATTTAAGAAATTGCCTTTTTTTTCAAAATTTTATAGAAGCCATATTGGATCATGAGATAAGTGGACTATAGTTTAATTGCACTTTTATACTACATTTCCAGCCCAGAAAAGCTACACAATCTAATATTTCATTGGACCACATTTAACTTTGATTACAGCATGCATTCACCATAGTATTGTTTGAACAACCGTATGCAACGTCTCCATATTTAATTTGTATTAATTTGTCTTGATGATGGGAGAGTCAAACTATGCCATAAAGTCTTCTCCAGCACATCACAATGATTTTCAATGTGGTTACATTTTGGACTCTGTGGTGGCCATTTCATATTTGAAAATTATTTCTCATGATTCCTGAACCAATCTTTCACAATTTGATCCCTGATTTTATGTCCATGCCAACAGGGAAGAAAAAAATACATTGATGGGATAACCTGGTCATTCAGTACATTCAGGTAGTCAGCTGATTTTTTTTTTTTTAACCACATACTGTAATGTTGCTGAGCCTCGAACTGACCAATTGAAGCAACCCCAGATCATAACACTGCGTCAGGGATGTGAACAGTGGCCATTATGCATCATGGGTGCGTCACTTCTCTTCTCACCCTGACATTCCCATTGCTCTGGAATAGGGTAAATCTGGACTCATCAGACCACATGGACTTTTTTCCATTGCTTAAGAGTCTAATTTTTATGCTCCCTAGCAAACTGAAGCCTTTTATTCTGATTAGCCTCAAGTGGTTTTCTTATGGCTATACAGCTATTTAGTTCCAATCCTGTGAGTTCTTGTTGCATTGTGCATGTGAAAATACTCTTACTTTCATGATTAAACATAGCCACAAGTGCTATTGTTAATTTGTTGTGGTTTTACTTCATCAAGCTTTTAAGCGATCTCCAATCACAGTCAGTCAATATTTTTTTTCAATCATATTTCTTCTGCCAAGTTGACAGTTCACCACTATCCTTCCAGGTTTTAATAATGCGTTGGACAGCTCTTAACCCAATTCCAGTAATTTCAGCAATCTCCTTAGTTGTTTTCTTTGTTTGATGCAAGCCAATAATTTGACCCTTATGAAACTTAGGCCCTGTCCACACGGCAACGGATTCAGGTGAATCCGATACAATTGTTGATCGTTTAGGCCTGGCGTCCACACGGCACCGGCGTTTTGGGTGCCCCAAAACGAAATCTTTTGAGAACGGGTTCCAGAGTGGAAACATCTGGCAACGTTGCCATTGCGAAGTCGTCTGGATGAGTAGAACGGATTTGTTTACGATGACGTCACAACCACATGACTGTGAGTGCTTCACACTGGGTAGAAGTGTAACAAACTCGATGCGAGTTGTCAACAAATCCTATAACTTGGTTCATGAAACGTGCTTACAAAATATTTTCACTGTGAATATTTATTGTGTAATGGTGCAAAGTGACCCCTCCTTGAACTGCCACCTTATTGTGGTGGAGGGGTTTGTGTGCTTGAATGATCCTAGGAGCTATGTTGTCGGGGGCATTATGCCCCTGTCAGGGTTTCCCAAGGCAGACAGGTCCTAGGTGACAGGCCAGACTAAGAGCAGTTCACCAAAACCCCTATGGAGAAAAATCCGAGGACCGTGACGTCGCCCGGGATGACGCAGCCGGGGCCCCACCCTGGAGCCAGGCCCGGGGTTGGGGCTCGTATGCGAGCGCTTGGTGGCCGGGCCTTTGCCCATGGGGCCCGGCCGGGCTCAGCCCGAAGAGCTGACGTGGGCCCGACCTCCTGTGGGTTCACCACCCACAGAGGTAGCAGTAGGGGACTGGTGCAATGTGGATTGGGTGGCAGTCGAAGGCAGGGGCCTCGACGACCTGATCCCCGGACACAGCGGCTGGCTGTTGGGACATGGAATGTCACTTCGCTGGGGGGGAAAGAGCCTGAGCTTGTGCGGGAGGTTGAGAGGTACCGGCTAGAGATAGTCGGGCTCACCTCCACGCACAGCTTGGGCTCTGGAACCCAGCTCCTCGAGAGGGGCTGGACTCTCCACTTCTCTGGAGTCGCCCGTGGTGAGCGGCGGCGGGCTGGTGTGGGCTTGCTTATAGCTCCCCAGCTCAGCCGCCATGTGTTGGAGTTTACCCCAGTGAACGAGAGGGTCGCCTCGCTGCGCCTTCGGATTGGGGAGAGGGCTCTTGCTGTTGTTTGTGCCTATGGCCCAAATAGCAGTATAGAGTATCCGGCCTTCTTGGAGTCCCTGGGAGAGGTACTGAGGAGTGCTCAGACTGGGGACTCCATTGTGTTACTGGGGGACTTCAATGCTCACGTGGGAGATGACAGTGACACCTGGAGGGGCGTGGTTGGGAGGAACGGCCTCCCCGATCTGAACCCGAGTGGTGTTTTGTTATTGGACTTCTGTGCTAGTCATGGTTTGTCCATAACGAACACCATGTTCGAGCATAGGGGTGTCCATAAGTGCACGTGGCACCAGGACACCTTAGGTCGGAGGTCAATGATAGACCTTGTAGTCGTTTCATCTGATCTCCGGCCCTATGTCTTGGACACTCGGGTGAAGAGAGGGGCTGAGCTGTCAACTGATCACCACCTGGTGGTGAGTTGGATCCGCTGGCGGAGGAGGAAGCTGGACAGACCTGGCAGGCCCAAACGTATGGTGAGGGTCTGCTGGGAACGTCTGGCCGAGCACTCTGTCGGGGAGGTCTTTAACTCCCACCTCCGGGAGAGCTTTTCCCAGCTTCCGAGGGAGGCGGGGGACATTGAGTCTGAGTGGACCATGTTCTCTACCTCCATTGTGGACGCAGCTGTTCAGAGCTGTGGCCGCAAGGTCTCCGGTGCCTGTCGTGGCGGCAATCCCCGAACCCGGTGGTGGACACCAGAAGTAAGGGATGCCGTCAAGCTGAAGAAGGAGTCCTATCGGGCCATGTTAACCTCCAGGACTCCCGAGGCAGCTGACGGGTATCGGCAGGCCAGGCGTGCTGCAGCTCGGGCAGTTGCGGAGGCAAAAACTCGGAACTGGGAGGAGTTCGGGGAGGCCATGGAGAAGGACTATCGGTCGGCCTCGAAGAAATTCTGGCAAACCGTCCGGCGCCTCAGGAGGGGGAAGCAGTACTCTGCCAACACTGTTTACAGTGCGGGTGGGGAGCTGTTGACCTCGACTGGGGACATTGTCGGGCGGTGGAAGGAATACTTTGAGGATCTCCTCAATCCCACCGTCATGTCTTCCACTGAGGAGACTGAGGCTGATGACTCAGAGGTGGACTCGTCCATTACCCAAGCCGAAGTCACTGAGGCGGTTTGCAAGCTCCTCGGTGGCAAGGCACCGGGGGTGGATGAGATCCGCCCTGAGTATCTCAAGTCTCTGGATGTTGTGGGGCTGTCTTGGTTGACACGCCTCTGCAACATCGCGTGGCGGTCAGGGACAGTGCCTCTGGAGTGGCAGACTGGGGTGGTGGTCCCTCTTTTTAAGAAAGGGGACCGGAGAGTGTGCCCCAATTATAGGGGAATCACACTTCTCAGCCTCCCAGGGAAGGTTTACTCCAGGGTACTGGAGAGGAGAATTCGACCAATAGTCGAACCTCGGATCCAGGAGGAACAATGCGGTTTTCGTCCTGGTCGCGGAACACTGGACCAGCTCTATACCCTTCATAGGGTGCTCGAGGGTTCATGGGAGTTTGCCCAACCAGTCCACATGTGCTTTGTGGATCTGGAGAAGGCATTCGACCGTGTCCCCCGTAGTATTCTGTGGGGGGTGCTTCGGGAGTATGGGGTTCGGGGCTCTTTGCTAAGGGCTGTCCGGTCCCTGTACGAACGGAGCAGGAGTCTGGTTCGCATTGCCGGCAGTAAGTCAGACCTGTTCCCAGTGCATGTTGGACTCCGGCAGGGCTGCCCTTTGTCACCGGTTCTGTTCATAATTTTTATGGACAGAATTTCTAGGCGCAGCCAGGGGCCAGAAGGAATCCTGTTTGGGAACCACAGGATTTCATCTCTGCTTTTTGCGGATGATGTTGTCCTGTTGGCTTCTTCAAACCAGGACCTTCAGCATGCACTGGGGCGGTTTGCAGTCGAGTGTGAAGCGGCTGGGATGAGAATCAGCACCTCCAAGTCCGAGGCCATGGTTCTCGACCGGAAAAGGGTGGCTTGCCCTCTCCAGGTTGGTGGAGAAGTTCTGCCTCAAGTGGAGGAGTTTAAGTATCTCGGGATCTTGTTCACGAGTGAGGGAAGGATGGAGCGTGAGATCGACAGGCGGATCGGTGCAGCCTCCGCAGTGATGCGGTCGCTTTACCGGTCCGTTGTGGTGAAGAAGGAGCTGAGCCAAAAGGCGAAGCTCTCAATTTACCGGTCGATCTACGTTCCGACTCTCACCTATGGTCATGAGCTTTGGGTAATGACCGAAAGGACAAGATCGCGGATACAAGCGGCCGAAATGAGTTTCCTTCGCAGGGTGGCTGGGCGCTCCCTTAGAGATAGGGTGAGAAGCACAGTCACTCGGGAGGAGCTCGGAGTAGAGCCGCTGCTGCTCCACATCGAGAGGAATCAGCTGAGGTGGCTCGGGCATCTTTTTCGGATGCCTCCTGGACGCCTCCCTGGGGAGGTGTTCCAGGCATGTCCCCCCGGGAGGAGGCCCCGGGGAAGACCCAGGACACGCTGGAGGGACTATGTCTCTCGGCTGGCCTGGGAACGCCTCGGTGTTCTTCCCGAGGAGCTGGCCGAGGTGTCTGGGGAAAGGGAAGTTTGGGCTTCCCTGCTTAGACTGCTGCCTCCGCGACCCGGTCCCGGATAAAGCGGAAGAAGACGAGACGAGACGAGGTGCAAAGTGAGAGAGAGAGAGAGAGAGAGAGAGAGAATAGCCCTTAGGGCAGAGTCAATCCCGCCAGCAAAAATAGGGAAAAAAAGGAGCGATCTCACCTCTTCAGATGTTGGTTTAAGTCCTACAATACATTCCTCAAAAAGGGCGTAGAAGAACAAATTAATCCATCAACGTGTAGCATTCAATTTATTCCGGACCATTAAAGACGCCGCCTTCCGCGTAGAATCATACGTCATCCTCGCCGCCATATTGGATGGGTCAAAGCGGAGAATAAAGATGCCTCATTCATGTGCTGCGTTTAACTGTACCAACAGGTTTACCGTCCAAACGAGATCACATGGGATTACCTTTCACATGTGAGACTGGAAAAATACTTTTCATTGTATTTGGTCATTATAATGTAATTTTACGAACAGATTTTTCTGACTTTGTGGCTAATATGAAGTCTCGCGCATAATAGTTTATGCGCATGCGTCCTTACTTCTTCTATTGTTCTGTTGTCTCCGAAGGGACCGTCTTACAGCGCCCCTAGAGGTGTGGCATGTGTATTGCATCGTTTTCAGCAAGCATTGCGTTGTCATATGGACCTGATATTTTACTGATCGTTGCCCATGTGGACGCGATATTTTTTTAAATAACATCTCGTTGCCGTTGTCGTGTGGATGTAGCCTTAGTAACGTCTTTTCAACAACCACAGAATACATCTTCCAACATTGTTGTTTAAGAAATGAGAAGCTACTCACTGCATCAGTTAGGGTTAACATACTTGTTGCCTGCTGAAACATATTAATCACTGCAGTAATTTTCCAGGCTAAGTCTCTTAAGTATTTGGCTATTTAAATCCAAATGGTGACATTTTTTGGCCAGGTAGTGTATATTATATTAGTAGTCAAATGACACATTAGCCATATTAATGTCTTCCACACCATTTCCCCAAACTGTTACCACAAAATTGGAATCACATGATCATATGTCATTGTATGCTGAAGTATTACAATTTCCCTTCACTGGAACTAAAATGCACAAACATGTTCCAGCTTGAGAATGCTCCTGTCCACAATGTAAGCTCCATAAAGTCATGTTTTGCCAAGGTTGAAGTGGAAGGACACAAAGTATCCTGCACAAAGCCCTGACCTCAACCCCACTGAACGCCTTTTGTATGAACTGAAAGGCCAACTGCACTCTAGGCTTCCTTGTCTGACATCAGTACATGACCTCACAAATGCTCTTATGGCTGAATGAACACAAATCCCCACAACCATGTTCAAATTCTAGTGGAAACCTTCCCAGAAGAATGGAGGTTATGATGATAAATTATAGCAAATGTGGAGTGGGATGTTCAAAAAGAACATACAGATGTGGTGGTCAAGTGTCCACAAATGTTTTCCCATATAGTATAACACAGCAGGAACAACAAACATACCAAAGAGCCATAACCAGGAAGTATGCTGTAACCAAATGTGAGTGAACATGATGCACCAGAAATCAGAGCAGCAGTAAGAAAGGCCTGATGTAAATTCACTGCCACAGTGGAAACCCAGGTAAGAAGACAGGTACTCTTTTATAAGCTACACACCTGCAAAGCATTTACCTGCCCTTATATAATGTAGCTGTCTACATTGGTAAACCCAATTACCCACCCCAGGATAAGTGATGGGATATTAAGCCACTAGAGGCTTGCTATCTGAAATCTACCTCATTACACTAGATATGAATTTCTGAACTCTGGGGCCACAGTGCTATACCCCGACACAAACAATAAACAATAGGTGAAGTGTCTGTTCTACAGACACTGTCAGACATGATAAATATTAAGTTAAACACTAGAATTATCATCATTCAAGGTGTGCACCAATGCACTCCATTGAGCATGTAAATTGATCAATTGCAAAACGATCAAGAAATAAAGAAATTAGAATAGATATAACTGTCATTTTGAATTCAGAAATCAAATGAGTTGAGTACATCTTTTAAATACTAAATATATATTACCTTGCATAAGTACTTACCCCCTTTTGAACTTTTCCAATCTGGTGTTATAAGTTGAGATTGAAATTGGATCAGTGTATCTTTTTTATTCAGTGTACCCTTTCAATGCTAAATATACAGTACCTTGTATAAGTATCCACCCTCTCTTTCCACATTTGTGGTGTTAGAACCTTGGATGGAAATACACTTTTTCCTGTTTGAGTTATACAATACACAAAACTCTTTTTGTGTGTGACACAAAGGTTAATTAACCTAAAAGCAGATATTTGTTGATTGGAAGTATTCATGCTGCATATGGTAGGTCAATGGTAGAACCACCTGTGGCTGCAATTATAGCTGCATTTTTAAATCTTGCCACTGATTCTCAGTCAGACTGAGGTCTTGGCTTTAACTGGACCATTCTAATGAATTCAGGTCCTTGGCTTTAAATCACTCCAATGTAGCATTCACAGTATTCTTAGGGTCACTGTCCTTTTGGAAGGTGAACTTCCACCCTAATCTCAATTATCTTGCAGACTAGAGCAGGCTTTTCTTCTTGGATTGCCCTGTACTTGGCTCCATCAATCTTGCCCACAACCCTGACCAGTTTTTCAGTCCCTGCTGATGAAAAGCATCTTTACAATATGATTCACTGTTGAGATGGTGTTCTCAGGGTGATAAATGTTCATAATAGTGCTTTTTGACAAGGCATTAAATTTTGGTATTTGGTATCATCAAACCAGATAACCTTCTTATACTTTTGCTTGAACATGCCTTTTGGCAAACTCCAAATTGGATTTCATATGGCTTTTTTCCAATAATGATGTTCTTCATGTCATTCTTCCATAAAGGCCAGCTTTATCAAGTGTTTAGCTATGGTTCTCCCTTGCATACATCTGAGCTGTGGATCTCTTCAGTTGCTTTAGTTACTCTATGTTGTTTCACTTAATAATGTGCTCCTTACCTGATCACTGTTTTTTTCTGGATGGGATCCTCTAGGCAGAGTCATGATGGTGCCATATTCTGTCCATATACTAACAATGGACTTAATGGGGTCAGGACGTCCAATTTTATATTTATATATATTTGGCGGCACGGTGGTGTAGTGGTTAGCGCTGTCACCTCACAGCAAGAAGGTCCGGGTTCGAGCCCCGTGGCCGGCGAGGGCCTTTCTGTGCGGAGTTTGCATGTTCTCCCCATGTCCGCGTGGGTTTCCTCCGGGTGCTCCGGTTTCCCCCACAGTCCAAAGACATGCAGGTTAGGTTAACCGGTGACTCTAAATTGACCGTAGGTGTGAATGTGAGTGTGAATGGTTGTCTGTGTCTATGTGTCAGCCCTGTGATGACCTGGCAACTTGTCCAGGGTGTACCCCGCCTTTCGCCCATAGTCAGCTGGGATAGGCTCCAGCTTGCCTGCGACTCTGTAGAACAGGATAAAGCTGCTAGAGATAATGAGATGATATATATATTAATCAAACTCTGATTAATACTTTTCCTGAACTTTGTCAAGGACTGTGCTGTGGGTGGTTTTTTTGTTGTTTTTTGTTGTTGTTTTTGTTTAGCTCCTTGGTGTTCATCATGTTGATTGTTTCATAAATGCATGCCCTTTTTTTGGGGGGGGATGCAAATCACATGGCAATTTATTTGCAGGTGGGCTCAATTCAAATAATTCTGTGATTTCTCATTGCACCAGAACTAATTTAGTTCAGCACAGCAATGGGAGTGAATAGTTAAGCAACTTTAACTTCCTTTATTTTGCAAATTATATTGATTTCCTCTCAGATCCATATTTTTTTGGGGTATTTTGTACTGATTCATGACGTAAATATCAGTTAAGCCCAGTTTGGTAGGGGAATACTTATGCAAGACACTTCAAACACAATAAAAATAGTAATCATAATTTAAAAAAAACTGTAACAACATTACATAGCTCCTAATTTAATATTTCTTTAGTCTCATATTTCAATAGCCAGTTTTCCTCACTTGACTCCTGGACATAGATGACTGTGGTATTGTAAAGTCATATACCCCAATTTACATACATGACCACTGCTTTTAGAAAGTTCCTTTGCTTTTAGAAAGTTCCTTAACTTTTACTGCCTGTCTATCTGATTGAATGAATGATTATATATTTGATTGATTGAGCAATATGTAATTGAGTACTGTTAAGTGATAGGGTAGTTAAGTACTTAATAGATAGTTAATAGTTTATATGCTCACTCATCATTTATTAATTCCTGGTTAATATTGTGCCAAGAAACATAACTTGTAAAAAATGTAGCTATGGGCTATAAGCTTATTAGCAGGTCATTTGTTTCTTTAAGTACTAAGTATATTTATACTGCTATTGTAACAAATGTAAGTTAGAATGGTTTTTGATAAAAAGTACATCAACTAGTTAGTATTGATAAACAATGCAACTTTTAATTATCCTGTTGTCTAACAGGATCTTGCATTTTTGGAAGATTCAGTATCACTGCAGATACAAATCATACTGTTCATTATGTCTTTATGCAAAACTCGCCTTTTTTGTGGCATTTTCTAAAATTATTAAATCCTTTTTTAAATTTTTATTTATTTTTTGCTCATTGTTTTTGCTCATTTTCACAGGTCATACAACAGTCCTATGGGTAGATGCCATCTCTACTTCAAAAATCGCAGAAGACATGTCTTCACACCTTATGCTATCAAACAAGAAACTCTTTTGTACTGTATCTATTTAGCAAGTGGAAATACCTTAAATACCTATCCTATTATAAGATTATAATAAACCAAAATTTATTAACCTATTGAATAAGCCTATTTCTAGCCATGTTTACTAATTTCAATGAATTCTTAAATAATTTTCAGCATGTTTGTTATTTATTTCTAGAAAGGAGCAAATTAATTGCCTATAGAATAAGAAAATGTAAAGCTTGAAATTAATTAAAAGAAATAGGCTTAGTAATCTTATATTTGGTTTATTTTAACCCTATAATAAGAACTTCTAGACAGTTAACTATATTCAGGATAATTAAGTATATTCAAGCCAATTTTGCTGTAAAGTGGATTGGCAAGGCTGCAACATGACAATTGTTTACACCAAGATGGAAATGCATCAAGCATGTATGTGTCATGATAAAGGTGAGGCGGTTGTAATTGCAGGCAGAGTTTGTTTATTAGAAAATCAGTCAGGCATACAATTCCAAAACATAAGGCAAACTCAGAAATGGAGGACAGGCAAAGGTCAAGCGAGGCCCAAACAGACTTAGGCTAGGTAAGATCAGGTCAAACACACTGAGCGCAATACTTCACAAAGTCTATTAGAGTTCAGCGTCCTGATAAGCATGCGCTGATTGCGTGCTAATCCAGGACAGGTGCATGTAATTAGTCTTCGAGGTGCACGCTGCACAGAGCGTGAATGTGCATGTACGTGGGAGAGGGTTCGAGGCGCGTCAGGCATGAATGCACGCTATGATGAGCCCACTTGTGTATCACAGCAAGACACACAGGAAGATAGCAATGTCTTTAAATGCAGTCTGAAAAAGAGGTTTAGAAAAATGCTAGGGTTGTTCATCAATACTGGACATTTTATAATTTCCTTTGTTTTCTAGTCTCAACTTTTGGCAGCCAGCAAAACATGGGGAACAACACTTGCAGAGGGAGAAAGAAGGGCAACATCTCAGCATCCCAGCAGGCTCTCTCTCTCTCTCTCTCTCTCTCTCTCTCTCTCTCTCTCTCTCTCTCTCTCTCTCTCATATGGCTTGTATTTTGAGTTCCCATGGATACATGTCAAGGAGAAAAATAGGTATATTTTTAGCAGATTTCACAGATACCTACCATAAATAATTACCATGGATGTTTTAGAAATACATACTTGTTATCATGTGGTACACACAGCATCTCACTCACATGGCACACAGGAAGACACAGGGCACTTAGATCTAAATGAAACATAAGATGCTACATTTATCTCTCAGGCCTTAAAAGTACACGAATAAACATATACACAGGAACAACCAATACTGATGTGATAAACAACAAAACATCATGCAGCATACAACAATACTTTAAAAAGTATGATGGGTCCAAACAGACTTTTTTTTTTCCTTTTCTCATAACAGAATGTTACTGTTTATAGGGATCTTATAAATCACACCTGAAAAAGAATCACAAATGGGTAACCTGTTTCAAAGGATGAATGTGCAGCAGTGAAGAGAGGAGATATGTTTCAAATTCACTTACAACTTCACATGGCATGGAATGAATAATTTTGCAATTCTCTGTGTAATTAGGTTCTTTACATTCAAAGCCCATTCTTCTTTAAAAGTCTATCACTGACAGGAGTAGAGATAACATCACAAACTCTCTCTCTCTCTCTCTCTCTCTGAGGTGCCAATGTCACTGAGGGACTCTTCTGCTTGTATCTGGAACTTTTGTGCTACCAAGCTCTGCTGTTCCATTTTAATCACTTATGCATTTGTTTTATTGCCATTCTTTATTATCAAATAAGAAATAAAACCACCTATATCCAGGCATATACACAGTTTCAAAAGCCTTAACATATATTCACTGCATGTAGTGCCACAAAGTAAAAAATAAGAAGACCACAACACAGAACACCCAAACCCCCTAAATTCCTGTTAGTTTATATTTTTATTATGTTTATTTTAAATTGTTGGCTATTTCACTACAGCTATCTCAGCTTGACGTTGTTTTGCACATACAACTCTGTCTGTTGCCATCCTCATAGTTGAGGATCAGCAATCCACTCTACAAATTTCTTGTGTGAATACAGCACACCAGAAGGACCCAAACCCTCACTGGGTACACAATTTAGAGTGGCCAACTGCATGTCTTTGGACTGTGGGAGGAAACCGGAACACCCGAAGGAAATTCACGCAAACACGAGGAGAACATGCAAACTCCACATAGAAAGGCCCCAGTCAGCCACTGGGCTCGAACCCAGAAATTTTTGCTCTGAGGCGACAGTGCTCACCACTATGCCACCAGCACATACAACTGTACATGTAGTATCTGCACTTTTCCAAATACAGATGCATCTCAAACAATGAGAATATTGTGAAAAAGTTCATTTTTGTAATTTAATTCAAAAAGGTAAACTTTCATATATTTTATATTCATTACATGTAAAATGAAATATTTCAAGTCTTTTTTTTTCTTCACCTTGTAGGCCAATTGACCGATCAGTTGCCAGCCTTTTATGAGGCTGTCTGCATCTATTGCGAGCACACTTCATCTACCACTGGCTTGCTACGCTTCCCAAGGCACACAAACATCTGCACCTATGGGCAATTTAGAGTAGCCAGTTAAAGTGCTAGTCTTACAAAAATGACATCACCCCTGGAAATTATACCTTATAAAACTAGACACGTTAAATCGTTTACTTTCTAAATTGTATTTTAATACGAGACCAGGAACATGTTCTATCTAGCCGGTAAATTTTGGCTCTTTGAGTCCACCATTAGATGAATGCATTCTTGGTAAGTTATTGTTAATTCAAAGGAAGTGACATCATATACTCAATGCTTGAAAGCTCGAGGTATTTCTGCTTTGCAAAATGTAGCATGTCTTTAACAAATTTTTTATTTCAAAACAAAATTAAAACCAAAACACGCCTCCTAAGAGATGTGTCGTTCAAGTCTGTTCAAGCGTAGCCAATAAAAAAGTGACATTTTGATTCATTATAGCCCAAAGTCAGCAGGACACTGATGTAATAAATGGGTTCAATTTGCACGGACAAAGAGAGTTAACTTCAAGCTGACAGGATGGTTCTGCTCCATACATTTTGAAAAAGATAAATTTGTGAGGCAAATTCAAACAGAAGGATTTGAGCAATGTCTGGTATGCGGAGCAGTTACGATCTGGAAACAAAAGTCAGAAGTGCCATCCCAAAGAGCTCACCACACAGTAAGTGTCAAGCTCGTGTTAGGCACTTTCACATTCAGCGCTGGAGCCAGCAGAAGTGGGTGAAGCGTTGTGCCGTATGCATTGTGTGCAGTGAGGGCGCAGCAGCCATGAATTTGTTAGGGTTCTGCCCTGGTCCCACAACACCGATAACTATACCTATACCTGAATTTAGTTCCAGCGCTCCAAGTCAGGTGTGAGTAAGGTGACAAGTTTTATGTTTCGTCTAATTTAGGTAATTTAAAATACATATTATTATTTGGCAATGGGCACATCGGAAAGTGTATCAGACATGAGACCTCGTACTGCAAAATCTTTTTTACATGATCCACAGATAGTATTTGTGACAAAGTGTGTGCAGTGTGTATGGCTGTGCGCTCTAAAATCTCAGATTAAATTGGCTCAACTCACAGCGCCACATTACACTTTGCAGTGTGCAGCTATGCACACTACACACACATGCAGACCCTTTCTATTTTGTACTATGTTAGGCAGAGGTGGTGGTGGGTGTGTGTGTGTGTGTGTGGGGGGGGGGGCAGCCTGCAACTACCATTATTGATTTTTACTAAAATCACCGTAGCTCTGCAACCAAAAAAGATTTTTACAACTCCACTCTCTTATTCAAATACTTTTGCAACTCTCACTCCAGACTTTACAAGACAGCCATTGTCATCAAGTACACCTCTTTCCTCTAATTTACAGTGTGATAACTGCCTAATTCTGAAATCAGATAAGAAAGCTCTGCAGTCCAAAATTAAAAGGCTGGAACGTAAAATAACAGAAAAGGAAACAAATACAAGTCAATCAGAGCAGCTGGGTGAATACATTTAAAATGATAGTTGATTATCCAATAACTGTTTCAACAGGTGTATTTTATTTCTTTATTTGTGCTATTTTTATTTCCTTTATTTAATCTGACTTCAAATCCATTGCATTCCTCAGAATGTAATGGATCTGGTGTGCCTAAAACAGCACTCAATATCCCGTATTATAGACATCTAAAATAAAATTATTAAAATAATAAAATAATATCATTATTATTATGACACTTGTGTACTGTTCCCTTGTAGCTTTTGTCATCTTTTTCAAAAGAATTAGTATCAAGAACATATGCCATTGTAGAGAATATTATAGAGTCAGCGTGGACACAAAAGAAGACAGTAGTACATATGATGTCACACATGCAGTGCCGCTGACCTATAAATTGCTGCCATCTAACAATGGCGGACAAGCTTTTAGCAATTTTTGGAATAGAATTCCGATGCAAGAAATAATTCTTTTTCAAGCCAATTTTTTTATTTATCAGTGAACTTGACAACCTAGTTGAGCATATCACACACAGAAAACCCAGGATTTTATGATGTAATTTTCATTAGATTAGTACTATAACCTAACTGGATTGTCTTTGGATTCCTGGAGGAACCTCACACAGACAACGGGAGAACATGCAAGCTCCACACAGAAGAACCTTCTTGCTGTGAGGTGACAGTATACAATACTGTGCAAAAGATGCTGTAGACTAAAAATTGCTTAAAAATAATTATATGAAATGTTTCAACCTTAAAAAAGAATACTATAGATATAAATACTATCCTATAAATACTATATGTCAGTTAGCCATAATAAATGAAACAAAGTAAATATGTGGTGTGAGACAACCCTTTGTTTTAAAAAAAATAGATTCAATTAGTGCAGTTTTATAAGGAAATGAGCTGTAGGTTTTACTGAGTATCTTACAGAACCAGCCACAGTTCTTCTGGACACTTTGACTGTCACTTGCTTCTTAATTTGGCAGCAAAATCTAGGAGCCTTCATTAGGTTTTATTTTTTAATCTGAAAAATGTTCTCTTCTGTGATATGCTACTCAGTTACAAATATTTTCTTCTGTAACATGTAATCTTGTTCTGGAAAATGAACGTTTGGAACGTTAAATGTTTTTTTACTGAAACACACACATTATATGTGTGTGTGTGTGTGTGTGTTCCATGACATTGCAAATGAACATCAAATTTGTTATTCATTTTGCATACTTTATGTTTATTCACATAACAGGAACACTGTGGATGACTGATCATATTTTATAACCATCATTTTCTTCCAATTCTTACACATATTTGGACTAAAAGTTAGGCTTCCTTGCCAAATTGACAGCAATCCAGACAAAAAATGGCTAGATAATATTATATTTCAACAGTGTAGAGTATATTGGTTCAACATATATTTTCAGACCTTCCCTTGAAATTGTGAAGAAAATATATAGCCTGTTGGTGATGTCAGGGTTAACATTGATAAACATAGGTGGTGAGCTGAGTCTTGCTGTCAGTCTTTGTTTTTAAGCTGAGACGTAAAAATGTTGCTGTTCACCTCAACATGGTGAGAAATAGACATGCTTAGGGTGATCAGTCTTTCTGTGTTATAATACTGACGTTATAGCTTTATCTATAATCTGATTGGCCAACTTTCTCTTAATGTGTCCTCAATGAGTTTAACTAGTTAACGATATTTAAACGGTGGACTCTTGTATGAGTTTTCAGGGTGTTTTTTTAATAGCAATTTTTAATAGTCTGGTTGAAAATGATTAGCTTCATCTATCATTCATTCACTGGACCCAAGAATGAAGAGGGAAACTAGCATAGACTCTAAATTAAGCCTCAAGGTGGGGGACCTCTCACACACTTCAAACCTAACTTACATATTCTTGATGCAGCCACCAATTCCCTATTCCCAATGCTTGTCTTTTTCATAAATCGAATATGCAAATGTAGACTCCCATGGTCCAACCTAAACTTGTCACAAAGAAAAGTGGAGGAAAATTAATATGATAAACAGTTTTATGAAGCACACTCAGGCCATTATGCAATCATTATTCATGAGGTCCAACAAGTGAATTTTGGAGCTTGTGTATTTATGTGGTAGATAAACTAAGAATGAGAGCATTTTTACTGTGTGTGAGAATGTTTTATATGAAAGTAGGAAATCTGAGAGCCTGCTGTGTGTGTATATAAGAGCACTATGGGTGTGGCAGACCAAGGTAATTGATACTTTTGATTCAATTTTCAGTCGTATTAGACATGACATTTAGTTTTTCTTAGCAATCACATTTTTATAGTGATCTTCCACCAGAGAATGCTATACAGCAGAGATTAATGTTGATCCTGCACTGTGTCATTATATCTACTGCCATACTGTACAGTAGTATGTAATATAGTCTACAGTAGCAAAATCTGTTATTGTTGTGTAGGGAAAGAGGAGGTAGAAATAATCCTGAAACTTTTGAAAAAACTGAGCATTTTGTCTGAAACATGGACATCTAATAACATATATTGTGTCATATATTTTGCATTTATTGTCATAAATTGGCATATATTTTGAATATACTGTATTTCACACATAACATCATATATTGTGTTATGTTTCAGCATATATTTCAAGATTGCAAATGTATGTGAACAACAATGCAAATATATTACACTGCATTTACAATATATTCTACCTATATTTTTGATACTTTAAATATATATTTCAGTTCATTTTTTTTCCTGTATGGGGCATGCACATACTATATCATGATGACATAATTTTTTTTAACCATTTATTCATCACATGTACATTAGAGCACAGTGAAATTCTTTCTCTGCATTTAACCCGTCTGAAGCAATGGACACACACATACCCAGAGGAGGAAATATAAATGTCACAAACTGAGGTAACAATCAGAGATCATGATGACATTTGCCATGGTCAGAGATGGGAAGTAACGAAGTACAAATACTTCGTTACTGTACTTAAGTAGAATTTTGGGGTATCTATACTTTACTTCACTATTTATTATTGTGCCAACTTTCTACTTTTGCTTTAGCATGAGTATTAGGGATGTCCCGATCAGGTTTTTTTGCCCTCCGATCCGATACCGATCATTTGATTTTGAGTATCTGCCGATACCGAGTCCCGATCCGATACTTCTTATAAGCCATAAAAAATAAAGACAAGGAAAGAAACGGATCCAGGATGTTCCTCATTTTTTATTTAACACCTTATTTTAACATCCAACAACTCCGTTAGCAAACAGAGCACTTACGTGAGGCAGTTTCAACAATAAATAACAAATTTAAAAAAATAACCTTAAAATACCTGGCAGGAATGTAAACAAATAAAAAAAATAAAGTGCCACAGTGCCGGTAATTTGCTTTTAAGAACACATCTCACAGTGGTGTACAGTAATTTCAATTAAGGAAATGAACGTTTTTTCTTGATGAAAACAAGCATTTCTACCCTTTCAGCCCGTTTCTTTTGTCATCCAACAAAAAAAAAAAAAAGATCTCATGCTTTGCTTTCCGCTTCGAACTGCTTCCGTGTTCAACTTTGCCGGCAACAGGCAGCCAATAACCAATAGCGTCTCCGCTACAAAGTGATGTCATGCCGCACGCGTTGGTGTTGCTGTGTTGAGACAAGAGGTCTGGTCTCACTCTGTGCCAATGCATAGCTATTGATGTGTTAAAAATGAGAATATATTATATAGATATATATCCGATCCCTGATCGGGAGGCAATGCCCGATTCCGATCGAGTCTGAAACCATGTGATCGGGCCCGATTTCCGATCACGTGATCGGATCGGGACATCCCTAATGAGTATCTGTACTTTCTACTCCTTACATTTTCAAAACAGGGTTGTTACTCTTGTATTTAAATTATGCAATTTTGCAAAGCATTTTTTGTGATTTATACGCACCATGCAGACAACGTGACTGATTGGTTTACGATTAGAAACGTATGTGAACATGCACAAAAACGTCAATCCCATTGGTGCATTTGTCTACACTCACAAGACAAAAAAGAAAAAAAACAAAACCAGGTGGCTAAACGGCGGTGGGAAAAATCATATCATCCGTGATAGTGATACCTAGAAGTGTAACATTAGTGTAGTGAAATGAATGATAAAACTGGTGAGAGTGTTAGTGAAGATCCCTTGGATGATGGAGAGACAAGTGGAGACCAGCACATCCCACACCCCTGGCCTTACCTCAGAGAAATGTTTGAAATAGCTGGCAGCAAGAAGGACTCCTGGAGAATGCGTTGTAAATTGTGTCTACCAAAATGTCACAAACTTTTGGCATTCAAGAATTTGCCTTCAAATTTGAAAAAACATGTGGAGGTAAGAAACACTTCTCGTCATGGATAGATAATTCGTTTTCAGTAATAATGGCTTGGCTAATTTACGTTTGCAATGCTGTAGTTAGCTACTTGGCTAGCAGATATGCTAGCGATATGGTAGGCTGTCTTGGTTTGCTAGCATGTAGCTACTACGGATTTAGGTTAGCTAGCTAACTATCAGTGCAGTTTGCAAATAAGCTCATATTCACTTCACTACCATGCTCTAATATTAATTTGCATACTGTTGCATGTATAGCTATATATTATTCAAAGGAAATTATGTCATGTAGTCTAATGTCTAATGTAGTCTAATGTTTTCTAATGTGTGTGTGTGTGTGTGTGTGTGTGTGTGTGCCTTCTTTTCACCTCCAGAGGAGACATAAATCAATTGGAGAGGTACACAAACCTCACTTCCAAAAGGCTTACAGTGACAGATGAAGGCCCAGCCTCCAAACAACCAAAACTATGGGAGACCAGAAGTGTGTTGCAGGCCAGTGTTGATAAAGTAGTCATGGATTTTGTCATTCAAGGCCTGCACGCTCTGAGTGTTGTTGAGCAGCCGGGTTTCAAAGCTCTAGTTCTTCACCTTCAACCTGATGTGTCAGTGATGTCACGTGGCACTGCTAAAAACAGAGTAGACAAGGCTGCACTGGTTATGAAAAATAATCTGAAAACAGCTCTTAGCAAACTTGAGTTTATTGCGACAACGACTGATTGCTGGACCTCACACCGACATAGTTTTATAGGAGTTGCAGCACACTGGATTGAACCCCAAACTCTGCAGAGACGATGTGCTGCCCTAGCCTGCAAGCAGATTAAAGGGTCCCACACCTTTTCACTCCTTGCCAGTGCACTGAATGAAATTCACAGCGAGTTTAACATCCGTGAAAAGATTACCCGCACCACAACTGACAACGGCTCTAATTTTGTGAAGGCATTTAGAATCTATGGTCATGTTGATGAAAATAACAATCTGGCACCTGCAGCACAGAGCTGTGAAGTAGATGACAATGAGGAGGAGGAAGAAGAAGTTGATGATGAAGAGAAGGAGAATGCTGATGTTGAGTTTGTTGAAGCTGGAGCCATTTTAGATGAAGACGACGGCTTGGAATATCAGCTTCCAAAACACCACCGTTGCGCCTGCCACCTCCTCAACTTGGTGTCAACTGTTGATGTGGCTGAAGCAAATATCAGCAGCACAGTCTACAAGTGGCTCTCTCGTTCATCATTTGCAAAGTGCACAAGTCTGTGGAACAAAAGTGCAAGATCCACCATAGCTGCTGAGGTCATTGAAGATAAGTGCAAGCTCCAGCTCCTGAGGCCAAATGACACAAGGTGGAACTTGCTCTTTCTTGCTGTTGAAAGGATCATTCGGATCTCCAGAGAACAAGGAGAAGGCGCCATTGCTGCTGTCTGCAGTGCACTGAAGATAGCCATGTATGTACCTGTATAATTGCTTTTTAAAGTTTAATGATTGCAATAGGTGGTAGCCTAATAAGGATTGCTCAATGCTATTAACACACATTCACTACTATGTATGAATTTCAACTAATTCTCTTGAAAAGTTGATTAGCAGTGCGTAATATTGGCACTGGGTTTCACTTATTTATTTAGAAGTTTCTTAAAAGTAGCCTCATGCACAGTCATGTATTTAAATAAACTTGACATGTTGTAGCCAATATTTTTCATTTCTTATTTTAACAGGTTCAGTCCTGTTGAGCTGGCTTTTTTAGCAGAGTATGTCAAGACCATGACCCCGGTGGCAAAAGCACTGGATGTTCTGCAGGGAGAGAGTAGCGTGCAGATGGGATGGTTGGTACCTACAGTAACACTACTCAAGGCTAAGCTCCAGCACCTTCGCATTTCCGTCAAGTTTTGTGGGCCTTTGGTTGACGCACTCCTCACAGGCCTTGAAAAGCGATTTGGACAGATGCTTACAGATCCGGAGCTGATTGCAGCTGCAATTCTTGTCCCCAAATTCAAGACCTGCTGGACAAGCGATGAATGCATCCTAAAATTTGGTAAGTATTGCACTGTTGTCTTTATCCTGGTAATAGAAAATCTGGTATTTAAAGTCCTAAAGCCCTATCTCTAACATATTAACTAGTTGCATGCAATTGCATTAAAGTTGCAGTAAGGGACTGAAATCCCTTTTTTTTTTAGCAAACTATATTAATCATGTTATAATCCAATTCCCTCATTCCAGTAATTCAATTCCATGATTCTAATTTGGTCCTAATTTTGCTTTTATTCCATAGGCCTTGACAATATCAAAAGTCATTTGCAAGAACAAGCTGTGGAGAATCAAGGTGAGACTTCCCATTCTTCAGAGGATGACGATGACTTTTCTGCAATCAAACAGAACCCTAGTTCCCAGGAAAACACCAAACAGCTGGAGACTTACTTGGGATGCCCAGGTGATGCAATGGGGGTACTCAAGTCTTTCCCAACAGTATTCAACCTGTCAGTAAGACTTAACACTCCACTACCAGCCTCAGCTGCGTGTGAGAGACTGTTCAGCACAGCCGGACTGATATTCACACCAAAAAGGGCATGTATTCATTCCAAGAACTTTGAAAATCAACTGCTTTTGAAGCTAAACAGAGGATTCTTGTAGTCCTACGGTTTGTGTCTGAGTTGCACTTCTGGATCACACAAACACCTAAATACTGATATACAGTACATTCTTACACACACAAACATGCTTGAAGGCATAATTATAATCACTTCTGCTCTCTCTCTCTCTGTCTTTCTTCTTCCCTACACTGATATGCACACTGTTAATCCACTCCCACAAAGTTCTTTGTCCCATCATTTTACATGGTTGTGGTAGTTAATGTTGTGTATATTTGTGCTTCTCCCCAGTTTCCCAGACCCAAAATATTGTACAACGCACATACAGACACATCTCCATGGTTAAAAAGATTCTGGTACTGGTGGTGATGTGAATACCTTAAATGTTACTCCCCATGTTTAGAAGGGGCTTCAGATTTTTTTGGAACACACACACACACACACACACACACACACACACACACACACACACACACACACACACACACACAGCCTGTTTGGTATGGTTGTTTGTTGTCTCTGTCCTCACACGTGCACACGTTTTACGGACAGTCACGTAAAGTTATATATGAGGTTTTGGCAGTGTAGTTACTTCCCTGTTTTTTGAAGGGACTCGGAATTTTGAATGATGACATGCACAAATTCAGACTTAAAGATTTACATCACCGGCTGTCTTTCTCTTGCCTCTCCCCCCAACACACACACACACACACACACACACACACACACACACACACACTGATGTGTGTAGTTCTCACATAGATGCACTTAAAGTCCTACTCATGATCTCTTGCTGTTAAATAAACATTAGTCATAGGGTATGCATTTAATGTTACTGTCTAGGCTGTGTAAGTCTGTTGTGAAGGATAATATTTATGTGTAATATCTATTTGCATACCAATAAAGTTTTAACACCATGTACATTGAGTTTGCAATCCCTCAGTCTTTTACAACAGTTTTATTTTGTGGATGTGTTTAGAAAAGATTGGCTGACAGAGCTTTTTGTATTCATGTCACTTCATTTTTCTCTGCTTGCTCTTGGTCATGGAGTCCAGTAACCTTTTCCCTAAAATGGTGGTCTTATTCTTCACAAGGTTACTTTATACTTTTATACTTTAAGTATGTTTTGGAGCCTGTACTTTTCACTTTAACTTGAGTAAAAAGTTGAGTCAATACTTCAACTTTTACTAAAGTCTTTTGAAACACAGGTATCTATACTTATACTTGAGCAAAGAATGTGTGTACTTTTGACACCTCTGGCCATGGTATCATTAGTATGATATCAGAAATGTAGAAACTTGTATCACAGTGACACCATAATTATATAATGTCCTGACTGGGATGTCACATGTTTCGATATATAAATATATACAGTACCAGTCACAAGTTTGGACATACCTTCTAATTCAATGTTTTTTCTTTATAAGAAGTCTTTGTCATGTATACATTGGAGCACAGTGAAATTCTTTCTCTGCATTTAACCCATCTGAAACAGTGAGCACACACACCACCAGAGCAGTGGGCAGCAGTTGGGTGTTAGGTACAGTGGTGCTTGAAAGTTTGAGAACAGTTTAGAATTTTCTATATTGCTGCATAAATATGACCTAAAACATCATCAGCTTTTCACACAAGTCCTAAAAATAGATAACAAGAACCCAGTTAAACAAATTAGACAAAAATGTTATACTTGGTCATTTATTTATTGAGGAAAACGATCCAATATTGCATATCTGTGAGTGGCAAAAGTATGTGAACCTTTGCTTTCAGTATCTGGTGTGACCCTCTTGTGCAGCAATAACTGCAACTAAATGTTTCTGGTAACTGTTGATCAGTCCTGCACACCGGCTTGGAGGAATTTTAGTCCATTCCTCCGTACAGAACAGCTTCAACTCTGGGATGTTGGTGGGTTTCCTCACATGAACTGCTCGCTTCAGGTCCTTCCACATCATTTCGATTGGATTAAGGTCAGGACTTTGATTGGCCATTCCAAAACATTAACTTTATTCTTCTTTAATCATTCTTTGGTAGAACACTTGGGTGCTTAGGGTTGTTGGCTTGCTGCATGACCCACCTTCTCTTGAGATTCAGTTCATGGACAGATGTCCTGACATTTTCCTTTAGAATTCGCTGGTATAATTCAGAATTCATTGTTCCATCAATGATGGCAAGCCGTCCTGGCCCAGATGCAGCAAAACAAGCCCAAACCATGATACTACCACCACCATGTTTCACAGATGGGATAAGGTTCTTATGCTGGAATGCAGTGTTTTCCTTTCTCCAAACATAACGCTTCTCATTTAAACCAAAAAGTTCTATTTTGGTCTCATCCAACCACAAAACATTTTTCCAATAGCCTTCTGGCTTGTCCACATGATCTTTAGCAAACTGCAGATGAGCAGCAATGTTCTTTTTGGAGAGCAGTGGCTTTCTCCTTGCAACCCTGCCATGCACACCATTGTTGTTCAGTGTTCTCCTGATGGTGGACTCATGAACATTAACATTAGCCAATGTGAGAGAGGCCTTCAGTTGCTTAGAAGTTACCCTCGGGTCCTTTGTGACCTTGCTGACTATTACACACCTTGTTCTTGGAGTGATCTTTGTTGGTTGACCACTACTGGGGAGGGTAACAATGGTCTTGAATTTCCTCCATTTGTACACAATCTGTCTGACTGTGGACTGGTGGAGTCCAAACTCTTTAGAGATGGTTTTGTAACCTTTTCCAGCCTGATGAGCATCAACAACACTTTTTCTGAGGTCCTCAGAAATCTCCTTTGTTCATGCCATGATATACTTCTACAAACATGTATTGTGAAGATCAGACTTTGATAGAGCCCTGTTTTTGTTGTTGTTGTTTTTTTAAATAAAACAGGGTGCCCACTCACACCTGATTGTCATCCCATTGATTGAAAACGGCTGACTCTAATTTCACCTTCAAATTAACTGCTAATCCTAGAGGGTCACTTACTTTGGCCACTCACAGATATGTAATATTGGATCATTTTCCTCAATAAATAAATGACCAAGTATAATATTTTTGTCTCATTTGTTTAACTGGGTTCTCTTTATCTACTTTTAGGACCTGTGTGAAAATCTGAAGATGTTTTAGGTCATATTTATGCAGAAATATGGAAAATTCTAAAGGGTTCATAAACTTTCAAGCACCACTGTGCCTTGCTCAAGGGCATTTAATCCATGGATATAGAGGGAAAGGGCAGTTCACTCACCATTCATCCACCCACCCACAGATTTTCCTGCTGGTCCAGAGAATTGAACTTACAACCTTTTGGACTCAAAGCTGCTTCTTTAACCTTTAAGCCATGGCTTCCCCCAAATTGGCCTTAACTAAAAATAATAAAAATAATTATTTTTATTAAGTAAAAGACTCTTAATGTCTATGTATAGATGGACTGTCATTTCTCTTTCCTGAGTTGAGAGCTTCTTAAAATAATATACAGTTGTGGTCAGAAGTTGTGGTCATCCAAGTCACATGAATGTCATCTTGGAGATGAATGTCATGGCAATATTTAGCCTTTCAGTAATTTCTTTGAACTGTTCTTTTTCTGAGGCAGAATGTACAGCATAGATCTTTAATTAAAAAAAAACACTAGAATTTGGTGCATAAGTTTTAATTTTCTTTGGGTTTTCTGAAATCAACACAGGGTCAAAATTATGCATACAGGGTCAAAATTATACACACAGCACACCTAATATTTGGGTAAAATGTCTCTTTGCAAGATTCACCTTCACCCAACATTTTTTGTTTCCCATGAACAAGCTTCTGGCAGAATTCTGGTTGGATATTTCATGACTGTTCATGATAGAATTGGTAGAGTTCAATGATTTTTTTTCTTGGCATGGACTTGACTTATAAGCATGGCCCATATATTTTCAATAGGGTTGCAGTCAGGGCTTAAGTTCAATGTTAGCCTACTTTATCCTCTACAACCAGCTCTGATGTGTGTTTGGGTTCATTGTCCTGTTGCAACTCCCAAGTTGTGTTTAAGTTTCTGATGGTTTATGCTGAAGAATTCTGAGGTAGTCCTCCTTCATTATTCCATCCACTTTGTGCAATGAACCAGTTCCACTGGCAGCAAAACAGCCCCAGAGCATGATGATCCTACCACCACCACCAGCTGGTACAGTGTCTCTCTGTACATGGCGGTCATTGTGGCCAAACAACTCAATCTTTGTCTCATCTGACCACACAGCTTTCCTCTAGAAGGCTTTTTCTTTGTCCATGTGGTCAGCTTCAAACTTTAGTTAAGGTTGAAGGTGTCAATTTTGGAGCAGGGGGTTATTTCTTGGATAGCAGCCTCTTAGTCCCTGGTGATCTTAACTGTAGATAGTGATCCATCAGCTTCCAGTTCATGGCAGGGCTGTGCCATGGTGATTTCCAGGTTGTTGCTCAATTTCCTTTCAGCTGAGGGTGACAGTTTAGGTTTTCTTGAAACAACGTGGCTTGGCAACATGACTACACCTCACAATAACTTGGATACAATTGTTTGAACTGATCTTGGAATTTACAGTTGTTTAAAGATGCCTCCAAGAGATATTCTGGAGTTGTGTATATCTAGCCTGGGCCCGCCCATCCTAAGCGTGATGCAACACGAGGGCCTGTTGCGAGCTTAGTCTGGCCAGGCAAGCTACCATATATACAGCTCTTCCAAGCTCCCGAAAAATCGGGAACCAATCAACTTTGAGCATCTCCAACGGCCCTGGGTAGAGGCGTGTTCAAGGCACTGACGTAGTAGAACTGCGACCGGAAGCCATAGATTGTTTACAGAATCTATGCCGGAAGCGCTTCATTCACGAATGCTGTATTGAAAGCATTCAATGGGAAGTTCTCATTGAAAACGGAGCAAAGAGCAGCCCTGGAGGTATTTATTGAAAGGAAGGACGTTTTCGCCTTGCTTCCGACCGGCTTCGGTAAGAGTTTAATAATAGGATGTCTATGGTTTAATCTACCAGTTAGCCCCGTCGCGTCGCAAACGTCAGAGGAAAGAGTGATGTGATTGGTTTAAGCTTTGTCACAGCCTTTTCTGGCTTCGACCAGTAGCAAACTGAGGCATTTCAGGGAGGCGGGTCAACCACGGGCTCTGGGAAACGGTTGGGCTTAATATCTTGGCCAGACCAATAGCTCGGAGAGCTTTGCAGTCGCGTTAGCCAGACTAGTGTATATCTGCGATCCTCTTTCTCAGATCTGCACTGAGCTCCTTGGACTTTCCCATTTTACTGTGTGTTGGTCAATCCAATGAGTGCTGTAAACAAACCCTTTTTATGAAGGCACACAGCAGCTACCAGCTGCAGTCAATGATGATCACTAACAGGAAGTTAAGAGACCTCTGTCTTGGCAAGATAAGAGACATTTTGGACGTTTCAGCACCTCTGAATTAATAATCTAAGTGAGTGTATGTAAATTTTTGATCCTGTATGTATAATTTTGACCCTGGGTTGATTTCAGAAAACCCAAAGAAAATTAAAACTTGTGCAGCAAATTGTAGTGGGTTTTTTTGTTTGTTTTGTTTTTTTAAATTAAAGATGTATGCTGTACAATTATTCTGCCACAGAAAAACAACAGTTCAAAGAAATTACTGAAAGCCCAAATAATATATACAGTGGCTGAATCTGACTATTTATTGTATTTTTATTATGTACTATTTACTGTTTGAGCTCAAACACATTAAGAAGGCAAGAAATTCCACAAATTAACTTTTGACAAGAAACACCTGTTCACTGAAAAGCATTCCTGATGACGACTTCATAAAGCTGGTTAGGATAATGCCAATAATGTGCAAAGCTATCATCAAAGTAAATGGTCACTACTTTGAAGAATCTAAAATATGAAACAGATATTTTTTTCCCACACTGTTTTTTGTTTACCACATAATTCCATATATGGACCATATGTTATTTCATAGTTTTGATGTCTTCAGTATTGTTCTACCGTGTAGAAAATCGTCAAAATAAAGAAAAAAACCTATGAATGAGTCGGTGTGTCCAAGTTTTTGACTGGTACTGTAAGTGTAAATGTGTGTATATATCCATCCATCCATCCATTATCTGTAGCCGCTTATCCTGTTCTACAGGGTTGCAGACAAGCTGGAGCGTATCCCAGCTGACTATGGGCGAGAGGCAGGGTACACCCTGGACAAGTCACCAGGTCATCGCAGGGCTAACACAGAGTCAAACAACCATTCACACTCACATTCACACCTACGGTCAATTTAGAGCCACCAATTAGCCTAATCTGCATGTTTTTGGACTGTGGGGGAAACCGGAGCACCTGGTGGAAACCCATGCAGATACGGGGAGAACATGTAAACGCCAAACAGAAAGGCCCTCGTCAGCTGCTGGGCTTGAACCCAGGACCTTCTTGCTGTGAGGTGACAGTGCCAAACAAATCAAATCAAGTTTATTTGTACAGCGCTTTTAACAATAAACATTGTCGCAAAGCAGCTTTACAGAATTTGAACGACTTAAAACATGAGCTAATTTTATCCCTAATCTATCTCCAATGAGCAAGCCTGTGGCGACGGTGGCAAGGAAAAACTCCCTCAGACGACATGAGGAAGAAACCTCGAGAGGAACCAGACTCAAAAGGGAACCCATCCTCATTTGGGCAACAACAGACAGCCTGACTATAATATTAACAGTTTTAACAGGTATAACCCTCAACTGTCCTCATGGGGCCGTCCTTCACAGGAGTGGGGCGATAAAACTCCGACCAGACACAGGGCACCAGGATGGCTCAAGCAGGTCCGAGGGGCAGAAGAGGCCAGCATCTCAATCCCAGGATCAACATGTAACTCAGAGGGACAGATGGGGGGGGGGGGGGAAGAGAGAGAGAGAAAGAAAACACGTTGTTAGGTATGCCCTAAAAATGACAAGTATTAAATCTGTATCACGTGTCGAAATCCGCGTCACGTGTCGAACAGGTTTGCTCTCCTTAGTGATGCACCCACTGAGAAACCTGAAAGAGCTCTGGTTATAGGGGACTCTATCATACGGCACGTGAAATTAGCTCAGCCTTTAGGGGCACCAGCAGCTTTAGTCAGGTGTATACCGGGAGCCAGGGCGCCGGACATAGCAGGTAATCTTAGGGTCCTAGGCAAGCACAGGTTCTCAAAGATAGTTATCCATGCAGGAGCTAATGATATACGCCTTCGTCAGTCTGAGGTTACTAAGAGTAACTTTGTAGAGGTGTTTAAATTAGCGAAGGCGATGTCCGATGCTGTAGTATGCTCTGGCCCCATCCCAATGCGGCGTGGCGATGTAGCTTACAGCAGGTTATGGTCGCTGAACTGCTGGCTGTCCAGGTGGTGCTCTGAAAACAGTGTGGGCTTTATAGATAATTGGGCTAATTTTGAGGGCACTGCTGGCCTGTTAGGGCGGGACGGTATCCATCCCACTCGGGAAGATGCTGCTCTCATTTCCTGCAGCATAGGTCATAGTCTCAGAACAGGCCTAGTTAATTTCTGACAATCCAGAGCCAAGGCCAAGGAGCAGACGAACAGGCTAAACCGACTGTCTGCTAGCTGCACAGAGTCGTCACTCAGGGCCCACTACATTGAGACTGTGTCTGTTCCCCGAGCTCAACAAAAAGGTAGAAATTTTCAAAGAGTTTGTTCCAGTAACCTAATCAATATAAAATTAGATCAGACTGACTGTACAGCTGCTGCCAGCACCTTTGATCTAAAGGTGGGGCTATTAAATATTAGATCTCTTACATCTAAAGCGCTAATGGTTAATGAACTCATTACTGATCAGGAGTTTAATGTACTGTGTTTAACAGAAACATGGATTAAGCCAAATGAATATATAGCATTAAATGAAGCGAGTCCTCCTGGATACAGTTATATACACCAAACACTAGTCCGCCGTGTGTATATATGTGTGTATATATACACACACGTATGTATAAAATGTTTTGGTGCTTTTTTTTTCCATCTTATTTTTTGTTTGTGTCACAATAAAGCAACAATTTTCACCTTTAAAGTTGTAGGCATGTTGTATAAATCAAATGGTGCTAACCCTGCAAAAATCCATTTTAATTCCAGCTTGTAATGCGATAAAACAGAACAAACACAAAGGGAGATGAATAGTTTTGCAAGACACCATAAGTTGTTCTGCCTGCATGAGTACACCAGATGGTCAATCTTCCACCTGTAGGCAGACTCATCCTCATCAGTGATGAGTCCAATGAGGGTGGTGTCATCTGCAAAGTTCAGGAGCTTGACAGACTGATGACTGAGGTGCAGCTGTTGGTGTACAGGGAGAAGAGTAGAGACGAAAGGATGCAGCCTTGGGGGGGGATCTGGTGCTGATGGTTCGGGAGTCAGAGCCATGTTTCCCCAGCTTCAAATGCTGCTTCCTGTCAGACAGGAAGTCAGTGATCCACCTGCAGGGGGAGTCAGGCATGCTCATCTGGGAGAGCTTGTCTTGCAGAAGAGCCGGGATGATGGTGTTGAAGGCGGAACTGAAATCTACAAACAGGATCATTAGCGTAGGTTCCTGGGGAGTCCAGGAGGATGCTGGAGGATGAAGCAAAGAGCCATGTTGACAGCATCTTCTGCAGCTCTGTTGGGTCTGTAGGTGAACTGCATGGGGTCCAGGAGTGGGTCAGTGATAGCTTTGAGGTGGTAAAGCACAAGGCGCTCAAAGGATTTCATGACCACAGAAGTCAGGGCAATGAGTCTGTAGTCATTTAATCCTGTGATCCTTGGCTTTTTGGGGGCAGGGATAATGGCGGAGGCCTTGAAGCAGGCTGGCACATGGCATGTCTCCAGTGAGGCATTGAAGATGTCTGTGAACACCGGAGACAGCTGATCAGCACAGTGCTTCAGGGTAAATGGTGAGACTGAGTCAGGACCTGCTGCTTTGCAGGTTTCAGCTTCTTAACCCTCTGGAGTCAAGAGCTTCACCAGTGCAGCTCAGTAGGTTTAGAATGAGTATGTTATGTATTTAGATAAATATCTTCACCAGTTTTTATCATACAAGCATGATAAACATATTGACAGAAACTTTATAATTTACACTTTCCTATGTGCACACTGGGGCGGCACGGTGGTGTAGTGGTTAGTGCTGTCGCCTCACAGCAAGAAGGTCTGGGTTTGAGCCCCGTGGCCGGCAAGGGCCTTTCTGTGCGGAGTTTGCATGTTGTCCGCGTGGGTTTCCTCCGGGTGCTCCGGTTTCCCCCACAGTCCAAAGACATGCAGGTTAGGTTAACTGGTGACTCTAAAGTGAATGTGAATGGTTGTCTGTGTCTATGTGTCAGCCCTGTGATGACCTGGCGACTTGTCCAGGGTGTACCCCGCCTTTCGCCCGTAGTCAGCTGGGATAGGCTCCAGCTTGCCTGCGACCCTGTAGAAGGATAAAGCGGCTAGAGATAATGAGATGAGATGAGATGAGAAGTCAGGGCAATGAGTCTGTAGTCATTTAATCCTGTGATCCTTGGCTTTTTGGGGGCAGGGATAATGGCGGAGGCCTTGAAGCAGGCTGGCACATGGCATGTCTCCAGTGAGGCATTGAAGATGTCTGTGAACACCGGAGACAGCTGATCAGCACAGTGCTTCAGGGTAAATGGTGAGACTGAGTCAGGACCTGCTGCTTTGCAGGTTTCAGCTTCTTAACCCTCTGGGGTCAAGAGCTTCACCAGTGCAGCTCAGTAGGTTTAGAATGAGTATGTTATGTATTTAGATAAATATCTTCACCAGTTTTTATCATACAAGCATGATAAACATATTGACAGAAACTTTATAATTTACACTTTCCTATGTGCACACTGGGGTGGCACGGTGGTGTAGTGGTTAGTGCTGTCGCCTCACAGCAAGAAGGTCTGGGTTTGAGCCCCGTGGCCGGCAAGGGCCTTTCTGTGCGGAGTTTGCATGTTGTCCGCGTGGGTTTCCTCCGGGTGCTCCGGTTTCCCCCACAGTCCAAAGACATGCAGGTTAGGTTAACTGGTGACTCTAAAGTGAATGTGAATGGTTGTCTGTGTCTATGTGTCAGCCCTGTGATGACCTGGCGACTTGTCCAGGGTGTACCCCGCCTTTCGCCCGTAGTCAGCTGGGATAGGCTCCAGCTTGCCTGCGACCCTGTAGAAGGATAAAGTGGCTAGAGATAATGAGATGAGATGAGATGAGAAGTCAGGGCAATGAGTCTGTAGTCATTTAATCCTGTGATCCTTGGCTTTTTGGGGGCAGGGATAATGGCGGAGGCCTTGAAGCAGGCTGGCACATGGCATGTCTCCAGTGAGGCATTGAAGATGTCTGTGAACACCGGAGACAGCTGATCAGCACAGTGCTTCAGGGTAAATGGTGAGACTGAGTCAGGACCTGCTGCTTTGCAGGTTTCAGCTTCTTAACCCTCTGGGGTCAAGAGCTTCACCAGTGCAGCTCAGTAGGTTTAGAATGAGTATGTTATGTATTTAGATAAATATCTTCACCAGTTTTTATCATACAAGCATGATAAACATATTGACAGAAACTTTATAATTTACACTTTCCTATGTGCACACTGGGGCGGCACGGTGGTGTAGTGGTTAGTGCTGTCGCCTCACAGCAAGAAGGTCTGGGTTTGAGCCCCGTGGCCGGCAAGGGCCTTTCTGTGCGGAGTTTGCATGTTGTCCGCGTGGGTTTCCTCCGGGTGCTCCGGTTTCCCCCACAGTCCAAAGACATACAGGTTAGGTTAACTGGTGACTCTAAAGTGAATGTGAATGGTTGTCTGTGTCTATGTGTCAGCCCTGTGATGACCTGGCGACTTGTCCAGGGTGTACCCCGCCTTTCGCCCGTAGTCAGCTGGGATAGGCTCCAGCTTGCCTGCGACCCTGTAGAAGGATAAAGCGGCTAGAGATGATGAGATGAGATGTGCACACTGCCAAATAATATTATATATTTTTAAATTACCTAAATTAGATGAAACATAAAACTTCTCACCTTACTCAGTCACACTGGAGTCAGAGGGCTGAGCGCCCAGTTACACATTCATAAAAGACTATTCACATGGTAACAGTCTGAAAATCACTTTCACTCTTTCGGTTTCGATTGGTTTCCCTTTCGCGGTGGGAACAGCCATCATAAACAGGATAAAATCTGTCAGTTAGTTTAGGCTGTTTGGAGGTAAAAACTTAAGGAAGAAACTTAATAAACTGGTCAGTAGGGCTGACTCAGTCTTGGACTGTCCTCTGGACTCCATTGAGGTGGTGGGTGAGAGGAGGATGTTAACCAAGCTGACCTCAATCATGGATAACCCCTCTCACCCCCTACATGAGGCTGTGGGGGCTTTAAGCAGCTCTTTTAGGAGTAGACTGCTACACCCATGGTGTAAGAAGGAGAGATACCACAGGTCATTCACACCTGCTGCTGTCAGACTGTATAGCACCCACAACTTGTAATGTAGCAACCTGTTTGTCGTTATATTTGCACTACTTCACCACTACTACCTCTGCCATCTCTCATCGATGCAATTATTATGTGCACTAATATAGGCCTTAAACTATTTTTATGCATACTTTTATATATATATATATATATATATATATATATATATATATATATATATATATATATAAAATTTATGTGTATATATAGGGGCGGCACGGTGGTGTAGTAGTTAACGCTGTCGCCTCACAGCAAGGAGGTCCGGGTTCGTGGCCGGCGAGGGCCTTTTCTGTGTGGAGTTTGCATGTTCTCCCCGTGTCCGCGTGGGTTTCCTCCGGGTGCTCCGGTTTCCCCCACAGTCCAAAGACATGCAGGTTAGGTTAACTGGTGACTCTAAATTGACCGTAGGTGTGAATGTGAGTGTGAATGGTTGTCTGTGTCTATGTGTCAGCCCTGTGATGACCTGGCGACTTGTCCAGGGTGTACCCCGCCTTTCGCCCGTAGTCAGCTGGGATAGGCTCCAGCTTGCCTGCGACCCTGTAGAACAGGATAAAGCGGCTAGAGATAATGAGATGAGATGAGATGATATATATATATATATATATATATATATATATATATATATATGTGTGTGTGTGTGTGTATATATATACAGAGTCTACCTGTAATGTGCAATTTTTCCGAGCCTCTCAATAAGGCAATCTTTCTATACTTTTTCATGGTAGATAATGCAAATAGCCCTTTGTATTTAATCCTTCGTTTGTCTAATTTTTATTTCAGTTTTATTTGTTATCTGTTTGACATTTTCTTGCTCCTGTAACACGTGAATTTCCCCGATGTGGGATGAATAAAGTGAATCTAATCTAATCTAATCTAATCTAATCTAATCTAATCTAATCTAATCTAAAACTTGTTATGAGATGGCATGCAGATTTTATGAGCTTCGGATAATTCAGGACATCCATCCATCCATTATCTGTAGCCGCTTATCCTGTCCTACAGGGTCGCAGCCAAGCTGGATCCTATCCCAGCTGACTATGGGCGAGAGGCAGGGTACAGCCTGGACAAGTCACCAGGTCATCAGAGGACTGAAACAGACACAGACAACCATTCAGACTCACATTCACACCTATGGTCAATTTAGAGCCACCAATTAGCCTAACCTGCATGCCTTTGGACTGTGAGGGAAACTGGAGCACCCGGAGGAAACCCATGTGGACACAGGGAGAGCATGCAAACTCCACACGGAAAGGCCCTTGTTGGCTGCTGGGCTCGAACCCAGGACCTTCTTACTGTGAGGCGACAGTGCTAACCACTACACTGATTCAGGACAGTGATTCAATTTCAAGACAGCAATTCAGTTCATGATTCAATTCATGATTCAAGACAGCGATTCAATTTCAGGACAGCAAATCAATTCATGATTCAATCCATGATTCAGGACAGTGATTCAGTTAAATCTTGAGAACTGCAACACTGATGATGAACAGTGCTTTTTTTTTTTACTTTGACTCAATCCAGACGACGATCAAGTCGAGTAACTGTAAAAATTTCTTCTATTTATTATGAGCAGATCGGTTGGCATTCCTGCAGTGTAGTCCATACACAGGAAAAAAAGACTGAGCAATTTTTCCAGAGTTAAATGTATTTTTGTCAAAAATAGTTAATTTTGTGATACTTTGAGTTTAGAGAGTAAATTTTGGAGTTGGAGTGGGAGCAAAATTACAGAGTACTTGTGTAAGAGTTGGTTGTGGCTCTGAACTGAGTAAAAGAGTTAATTTCAAGACACACTGAAAAGAGTCAAATACCAAAATAAAGTCAAATACCCGATAAATTAAGCTGTTGTAAAAAAAGCAGTTTTAGAACTGTGTTGGAATATGCGAAAAAGCATTACCTTACCCACTGTGATGAACTGTTTTGATCACTTGACCTGATGGGATTAAGAGTTGGCAGTGGGTGGGGTATTCACTCTTCTCATTGAATGGAATGGAATTTTTTACTCTTCTCATTGAATACCCCTCCCACTGCCAACCCTTCATCCCAAAACAATAGGACATAATTTTTTTTTTGATAGCCAGGTAATTGTCCAAATCAGTGGAGCAGATTTAAGTTTTTGTGCTTGATACATTCCTAAGACTGAACAGAATCACCTCAAGTGATCAAATCGGTTCATCACAGTGGGTAAGGTAATGCTTTTTCACACATTCCAACACAGTTCTAAAACTTCATTTACAACATCTTCATTTATTTGTTTTTTTTAAGTACAATGATGACATACATACTACATACAGTATATATTATTGTAGCTGAACTTGTGCTGAATAAAAAAAAAAGTCTTATAACTTTGAAAATACTGCTTAGATTTGTTGAAATTGACAACAAAAATAGAGCACACCAAAATCATTAGAGTGCCAGAAAATACCCTCAGACCCCAGAGGGTTAAAGGGCTTATTGATGTCCCTCTCCAGAATGGAGAGAGTTGAGGCTATGGTGGAGGGTGGATGAGCCTCAGAGGTGTGAAGTTGTAGAGAGGCCCTGACAGCAGTAGAGGTGGAGGAGGTGGTGGGTGTGGTAGGCTGGAGTGTGGAGTCATGAGGGATGTTATCAAGACAGTCCCATTGTCTTTCAAAGTGACAGTAGAACTCATTCAGTCGGTTGGCCAGGTGCAAGTTGTTAACAGAGTGGGGGATGAAGGTGTGTAGTTAGTGATCTGTCTGAGCCCTTTCCAGACACACATACCGGTATGCCCCTTTTCCACCAAAGCAGTTCCAGGGCTGGTTCGGGGTCAGTGCTTAGTTTGGAACCGGGCTTTCTGTTTCCACTGACAAAGAACTGGCTCTGGGGCCAGAAAAACCGGTTCCAGGCTAGCACCAGCTCTTTACTGGGCCAGAGGAAAGAACCGCTTATGTCAGCGGAGGGGCGGAGTTATGACCAACAACAATAACAAGACTGCAAAAGATCGCCATTTTTAAGCGACGAGAAGCAGCAGCTGTACAAACGCAAAGTCATCCATTATTATTATTGTTGTTGTTGTTGCTGCTGCTGCTTCTTCCATGTTGTTTTTGCTTCGATATTCGTGCTAAGGTTTATGCAAACATAGTGACGTAACTGATGTATACAGCGACGTAATGACGTATACAACGACGTAACTGACGTATACAGTGACGTAATGACGTGGCTTCCCTTAGTACCGCGAGCTATGGAAAAGCAAACTGGTTCTCAGCTGGCTTGCGAGTTGAACGAGTTGTGAACCAGCACCAGCACTGGCCCTGAACCAGCCCTGGAACTGATTTGGTGGAAAAGGGGTAATAGAGTCATTGGCTGAAAACTGGTGTTGGAGTTTCTCAGAGTACAGTCTTTTAGCTTATCTCACTGCCTTGCTAAACCTGTTCTTAGACGCTTTAAACCTGTTCCTGTCTCTACTTCTGAACACTTCTTCCTTTTGCCACCTTAGCTGTCTGAGCTTATCTGTGAACCAGGGTTTGTCATTATTGTAACTCACCCTGAGATATATATATATATATATATATATATATATATATATATATATATATATATATATATATATATATATATATAATTTCTACTCTGGTATACACTGTATATTATAACTCACCCTGGTATATACACTGATCAGCCATAACATCATGACCACTGACAGATTAAGTGAATAACATTGATTCTCTCATTACAATGGCACCTGTCAAGGGGCGGGATATATTCCGCAGCAAGAGAGGAGTTCTCAAAGTTGATGTGTTGGAAGCAGGAAAAATGAGCAAGCGTAAGGATCTGAGCGACTTTGACAAGGGCCAAATTGTGATGACAAAATGACTAGGTCTGAGCATCTCCAAAATGGCACATCTTGTGGGGTGTTCCCAGTGTGCAGTGGTTAGTACCTACCAAAAGAGGTCCAAGGAAAGACAACCAGTGAACTGGTGACAGAGTCATGGATGTTGAAGGCTCATTGATTCACATGGGGCATGAATGCTAGCCCATATGGTCCAATCCTACAGAAGAGCTACTGTAGCACAAACTTCTGAAAAAGTTAATGCTGGCTAAAACAGAAAGGTTCTACTCCTGTAAAAGTAATTCTTCTACAGTAGTAGTAAAGCCTTCTACTAGATTATTATAGAGGTTTTCTCCTGTCAACCATTCACACCTACAGGCATGTCTTTGGAAAGTGAGGAAAACTGGAGCACCCGGAGGAAACCCACACAGACAACACACAAAGTCCAGACAGAAAGGCCCCCCTCAGAGAATCTAACCCGGAACCTTCTTGCTGTGAGGTGACAGCGCTCACCACTGCATCACCCTAACTACAGCTCTACTATGGCATAATTTGATAAACATTATTATTGTTGAGGATTGGTAAATGGTATAGTTTTGTGTTCATCTGATGGAAACGGGCTTCTGAAAATACATTCTCTCCTGACATATTAATTTACACATACAGTCCAAAAGTGGCTTTCAGGCTTAACAAATCTCACCAAGGGTGCAGAATTAATTGATTTGCATAGATACTGCTCTATATTTGACATCTTAAAGTGCATATCACAGGTAAATTCAGGAGCAAGATCAATGTAATTCTCCTATTTTATATTAAACTTTGGTCCAATATCTGTCACATTTAGCATTTTATGCAATTTTTTTACCTTGCGCAATACCAGAAAAATTCAGTTGAATTCAAGCCATTTGAGGCGAATTAGTCTGCCTCTGAAAAAACTTGGCATTTGGATTTCCCGGCAAACAGTGATTTTTGTGACGTCACATGCGGGACGCCTCCCTCTGAATCCTACGTCAGCGCTGGTTTGTTTATGAGAAAACGACCTGGTGGTTTTCTGCAAATTTCTTCAACGTTATCACATAATTATTAAAATGGTTAACAGATGTATCGTAAGAGGGTGTAGCAACACCAATGTTCATGGGATTAGTACTCATCGTTTTCCAAAAGACTGGACAATGAGAGAGAAATGGGAGCGCTTCGTGCAAGGCACCCGGAAGCCGAGGCCCAAGCAAAGCCGAGAAAAAGACCAAGAAAATCGGTGATTCACAAGTTGACTGTTGCCAGGGTAAGAAATAATTCTGACATCTCATTATATTCTTCATCCAAAGGTGAAGTAACATTGCGCTCAGGTGACAATTCCATATTTCAATACAAAATCGCTAGCTGCTAAACTTGGTCTACACAGGCTGTACACTGAAACCGTGCAAGCTCTCTCAGTATGCTGGCGGTTCCGCAGGTAACATCACGGATCTGGCTCCAGACTCCCTTGGGATTTTTCCAAGCGCGTTTTTTTTTTTTTTTTCTGCTGTAGACAGATGGCCTTGTGCAAAATTACCCTTCTGGAAGAGTGTGTAAAGGGACATACTTTCATATTTAAAAAACAAAACAAAAACAAAAACGAAATTGGTCCAGGATATGCACTTTAAGGTAGAATCTACCCAAACTATATATTCATTCACCAAATGTGCAAAATGGACAAGACACAGTTAACAAGCATGCATACTTTTACCAGATTTATCAAGTTAGCAAGTGTTTTTACACAAGTAAACCTATGTAAATCAGGGCCACAGTGTTGCTCTGTCTCCAGCAGCACAGCTCACTGTGCTACAGAAGCACTACAAAAGAACAGATGTACTACATTCAGCCACTGTAAATCTGTACAAGTGCACGGGGTAATTATACATGATAAAATGTTCAATGAATGTTTACCTAATAAACTAGCTATTGGATATATTTATTACTGAAGGTAAACAAAACATTCAAAATTGGTTCTCAGCAAGCTCTTCATGCCTTTATGTGTATACTTCCTTGCGTATATTTTTATTAGTGCATTTGGAGACTTCAAAGCCAACAAATCATCCTTCATCTCCCTATTTTGTTGCCATGGAAACAAGGCTAGAGCAGCAAGGGAATGTAGGAAAGAACTGCTTCCTTTCTTGGGATCTCTCCCTGATATATACATAGGGTATCAAATATTGCAAATACATTTCATAGTATTACAGTAAAGACTAAAGCAGTTTAGTTGGGAAACATGACATCAAACAATGAGCAGTTTATGTAAAGGCAGACCCTTTAGTGTAGTTTAATACACTGTCCAATCAAAAAATGTCCCACACTTATATTTTGTTGGACCACCTTTAGCCTTGATTATGGCATGCATTCACTATGGCATTGTTTCAACAAACTTGTGCAATGTCACATTTAATTCCATCCAGATTTGCATTATTTTTTCACTGAGATCTTGTCTTGATGACGGGAGAGTTGAACCACTCTGTAAAATCTTCTCCAGCACATCCTTACGACTTTCAATGGGGTTAAGGTCAGGACTCTGTGGTGGCCAACTCATGTGTGAAAATGATTCCTCATGCTTCCTGAACCATTCTTTTTCAATTTGAGCCCTAATTGTATGCCATGCCATGCCATCAGGGAAGAAAAAAAATCCACATTATCCAAAGATAATCTGGTCATTCAGTACATTCAGGTGGTCAACTGACTTAATTTTGTTGTCATATAACAGTGCTAAGCCTAGACCAGAGCAACTGAAACAACCCCATATCATAGCACTGCCTCCAAAGGCCTGTACATTGGCCACTGTGCATGATGGGTGCATCACTTCATGTGATTCCCTTCTTACTCTAAATAGGTATATCTAATAAATAATATTTCTTATAAGGAAGGTAAAGGGTAAATCTGGACTCATCAAACCACATGACATTTTTCCATTGCCCCAGAGTTCAATCTTTATGCTCCCTAGCAAATTGAAGACTTTTCTTCTGATTAGTCTCACAAACTAGTGGTTTTCTTAGGGCGACACAGCAGTTTAATTCCAATCCTGTGAATTCTTGTGCATGTCGAAATGCTCTGACTTTCACTATTAAACATAGCTGTCAGTCCTATTTTTTTAATGATTTGACTTCACAAAGCCTTTAAGTGATTTTTGATCATGGGCAGTCAAGATTTTTTTCCAACCACATTCCTTCCACGAAGTTTACAATTCACCACTGTCCTTCCAGGTTTTAATAATGCAGTGGACACTTCTTAAGCCAATTCCAGTAATTTCAGCAATCTCCTTCATTATTTCTTTGCTTGATACAGGTCAATAATTTGACACTTCTGAAATACAGTAACTTTTTTTTTTTTTAGAACTGGGGGATACATCTTCCATGTCAGTTGTTAAAGTGCTAGTCTTATGAAAATTACATCATAAAATCCTGGGTTTTCTGTGTGTGATATGCTCAAATAGGTTGTAAAGTTCATCGATAAATAAAAAAAATTGGTTAAAAAAAAATATATGTTTTGCGTCTGAATTCTGTTCCAAAAATCATTAAATTATATTATAATTTTAATCAATTTATTTTAGGTGCCTAGAGTAGGGAATATTTAATGCTGTTTTATGCCTCGGTCCCACAACACTGTTAACTATGACTATACCTATACCTGAATATAGTTCCAGTCTGGAGCAGTCACATTACAACTATAATCCCAACTATCGGTTGTTAGTTTTCATGGGAAAATGTAGCGGCTGTATGCTGCTTGCGTGTACACCCAGTGCACTCAACAGCACACAATGTCTGATAGTGACAGCGAGGAAGAGCTGCTTTTGATGCTCATTTTGCGCAGAGGGCAAAGCCAAAAGAAAAAGAGAATCTGGGTGCATGAAATCCTGCAGCACAAAGATCACTGCTAATCTCAGACTCCTGGCACTCTTGCATGTAACAGACCCACTTAGACAGTCAGTGGCATCACACAAAGCTATACACTGTAAATACATAAGACACTTGCCTGTGTGTTTTGCTTTGAGAGTGCTAATAAATGAACCTTTAACACAAACAGGTAGCCTCAACTGTGGCTGAAGTTTTATTCTGCTTACGGTGGGCGTTCCCACCACAAAAGAGAAACCAATCAAAACTGAAAGAGTGAAAGTGATTATCATGCCATTACCATCTGAATATTCTTTTGTGAATGTGCAAGTGGGCACTAAGCGCTCTGACTCGGGCGTAAGTAAGGTGACAAATTATATATATATATATATATATATATATATATATATATATATATATATATATATATAGGGCGGCACGGTGGTGTAGTGGTTAGCGCTGTCGCCTCACAGCAAGAAGGTCCTGGGTTCGAGCCCCGGGGCCGGCAAGGGCCTTTCTGTGTGGAGTTTGCATGTTCTCCCCGTGTCCGCGTGGGTTTCCTCCGGGTGCTCCGGTTTCCCCCACAGTCCAAAGACATGCAGGTTAGGTTAACTGGTGACTCTAAGTTGACCGTGAGTGTGAATGGTTGTCTGTGTCTATGTGTCAGCCCTGTGATGACCTGGCGACTTGTCCAGGGTGTACCCCGCCTTTCGCCTGTAATCAGCTGGGATAGGCTCCAGCTTGCCTGGGACCCTGTAGAACAGGATAAAGCGGCTAGAGATAATGAGATGAATGAATGAATTCTGCCAGAAGCTTGTTCATAGTCAACAAAAATGTTTGGTCAAGGTGAATCTTGTGAAGAGACATTTTACCCAAATATTAGGTGTGCTGTATGTTTATGTTTGACCCTGTATGTATAATTTTGACCGTGTTGATTTCAGAAAACCCAAAGAAAATTAAAACTTGTGCACCAAATTCTAGTGTATTTTTTAAAATTAAGGATCTATGCTGTACATTCTGCCACAGAAAAAGAACAGTTCAAAGAAATTACTGAAAGGCTAAATATTGCCATGACATTCATCTCCAAGATGATATTCATGTCACTGTATGTAAACTTCTGACCACAAGTGTGTGTGTGTGTGTGTGTGTGTGTGTATATATATATATATATATATATATATATATATATATACTGGGTGCGATTTGCTGGGGGGGATGGTGGGGATCATCCCCCCCCTCTGGTTTTTATCTCTGCTGAAAAAAAAAATCCTCGGGGACAACCCCGTCAATAAAACAAACAAACCAAAAAAAAAAGTTGACATGACAGGCATGTTGTGACACAGTTTTCTATGGTCTACATTGCACTCACTTTCAAAATGACCCGAAGTGGCAGCTTTGATGTTCACGAACGTCTAGGGTTGCCAACCGTCCCGTATTGGGCGGGACATCCTGTTTTTTGGGTAATTTTAATTTGTCCCGTCAGGGACAGATCCTGCCCCTTACTCCAATGCTGTGGTGTAAATCGCGTAATTGCCGTGAGAAGTGCTATTACCGCGAGTCGTGGTCATCTGCGATTTAAAACCATTCACTGTTGCCATATCCTGAATTTTTAAGCTATACTGACAAAATAGGCATCAAATTAAACTAGAGCAGATGGTGCAGCCAGTGGATACAGCCTAACTGTTCGATAAGGATAGCAGATAGCTTAAAAAAAACCCTTCCGAAACAGGATAAACCTCAGCCTATAGTAGGGGAGCTTTTCTGCCTCACTCCTGCCTTTGTGATGTCTTTCTCTCTTCTTCTTCTGCTATGAAGCATTGCAGAAGGTTCTTAAGGCTCGGTCCCACTGGCTGATGGACACAAAACGTATGCAAAAAGGACACAGTGGACGAGCAAAATTTCGGGGGTGGCTCTATCCGTTTTCATCCGCTCCAGAAATGGACAAAAATGGCGAAAATTTGCGAAAACAGAACGGAAAAGAACGGACGTGGGTAGTATATAGCGGGGATGTTAAACGCATGTTCATAGGAAGCCTAGCGGATGAAAGCGGATGGAAGTGGATGACAGCTCCGAAGGGGTTACCGGTGATAACTGAGAAGCGGACGCACAGCAGAAAGAGCGGATGCATAGCGGATGAAGAGGATGCATCACGTACGCCTAACAGAAACAAAGGGGATGTTGTGCGGATGTATATCGGATGCAGACCGTTCACTGCGCATGCGGGGGGTATGAATTGCGTCTGCTCCGCGGATATAAAGGGATGCAGCACGCACGCCGTCAGCATAAAGCGGAAAGACGTGCTGGCGGCTACATCTCTACTACTAGATGATTTTCTCCCCCTTTTTATACAAAATATCGATTGTCCGCTAGGTGTCCTTCTACATACTCTAGACATACTCCAGACATCCTAAATATACGAGATACATCCCAGATATAAACGCTTTGTCCGTTTTGAATACTTTATATACGAGATGCATACGCTTACATCCTTTCTATTTCCGTGCTACTAACGATGAATAGACGTTTCATGTACCTTATCTTTCCTCCCTCTTTCCGTTTTCAGCTGCAGCGGATGTGAGTTGCGAGGATGCCCAGAGGATGCAGAGAGGATACAGCAGACGTTTAACGGATGATAACGGACATAGAACGTTTGTTGCTCGTATATGTCGCGGATATACATCGTAGACGGCGGAAAGTTCATCCGTTCTAAAAGTTTTGTGCAGCTCAAAACTTTTTGCGCGGATGAAATCACAGTGGACGGATGCTCGATGGATAGAGCGTATGAAGCACATATGCAATGAGTACACAACGGATGCATAGCGTTTTCCAACGGATGGCAAAGATTTTTTTACGTTTTACATCCTCTTTGCATCCGTAAGTGCAGTGGGACCGGGCCTTTAGGGTTTTCAAATGGACAATTAAGCAAATATCAGGGTTTTACAGCTACAGGAAATAATTTTTCAGTTTATGACACTGCCTTCATAAATATGGCCTGATGAATTATTTGGCCAAAGTTTAAAAGAGAAAAATGAGACAATAATATTAAAATTGTTTGTTATTTTGCATTAAGTTACTTAAAAATATCCATTAATTGGTCTATTAATTTTTAAAAGCTCTATTTTAGAAATGAATTTGTAGTGGCCTACATTTGAAACACTCACCTAAAGGCGATTCGGTACTGTAACTATTTTGGGGCGCTGGGGTGCGTGTACAGGGCCTGTACCGGTACTTGTCTGCACCCGGAACAAAGTGTCCCTCATTTGGATATGAGAAAGTTGGCAACCCTACGAACATCCCCAGCAAATAGATACATTGTAGATAACCAGAGTGTGAACATGGATTTAGCGCCATGAATCACATCCTTACTGATGAGCGCAACAGAATGAATGTATCCACACTGAACAGCCTTCTTTTCCTTGCTGTCAATGGGCCAGACGTGCGTTCCTTCCCTGCTGAGAAATTCACAGAAATGTGGATTAAAGAAGGGCGAAACGCGGCGGATAGCGCACCGACGGGAAAGCAGAAAAGGCCACATGAACTGCGCCATCAGAGCAAACTGTTCATTTAGTATTCATGTATTTTAGTGATTTTCGAGTCACTGTCCATTTAATCCGGAGGGAGAGAAACATCACAGCAACGCGACAAGCAATGCGAACTTTGTTGTGTTAGTGTTCGTGTATTTAGTCAGAGAGATAGGAAGATGTGTTCGTTTTTATTTAGTGTTATTCATTTGATATCATTGGATGTTATTGAGCTGTTAGCCTATTGTTACCTTAATTTTGTGACGTTTCATGATTAAAAAAAAAAAAAATCCCCCCTTCTGGTTTTTTGACAAATTGCACCCTATATATACACACAGTGGTGCTTGAAAGTTTGTGAACCCTTTAGAATTTTCTATATTTCTGCATAAATATGACCTAAAACATCATCAGATTTCCACACAAGTCCTAAAAGTAGATAAAGAGAACCCAGTTAAACAAATGAGACAAAAATATTATACTCGGTCATTTATTTATTGAGGAAAATGATCCAATATTACATATCTGTGAGTGGCAAAAGTATGTGAACCTTTGCTTTCAGTATCTGGTGTGACCCTCTTGTGCAGCAATAACTGCAACTAAATGTTTCTGGTAACTGTTGATCAGTCCTGCACACCGGCTTGGAGGAATTTTAGCCCATTCCTCCATACAGAACAGCTTCAACTCTGGGATGTTGGTGGGTTTCCTCACATGAACTGCTCGCTTCAGGTCCTTCCACAACATTTCCATTGGATTAAGGTCAGGACTTTGACTTGGCCATTCCAAAACATTAACTTTATTCTTCTTTAACCATTCTTTGGTAGAACGACTTGTGTGCTTAGGGTTGTTGTCTTGCTGCATGACCCACCTTCTCTTGAGATTCAGTTCATGGACAGACGTCCTGATATTTTCCTTTAGAATTCGCTGGTATAATACAGAATTCATTGTTCCATCAATGATGGCAAGCCATCCTGGCCCAGATGCAGCAAAACAGGCCCAAACCATGATACTACCACCACCATGTTTCACAGATGGGATAAGGTTCTTATGCTGGAATGCAGTATTTTCCTTTCTCCAAACATAATGCTTCTCATTTAAACCAGAAAGTTCTATTTTGGTCTCATCCATCCACAAAACATTTTTTCAATAGCCTTCTGGCTTGTCCACATGATCTTTAGAAAACTGCAGATGAGCAGCAATGTTCTTTGGAGAGCAGTGGCTTTCTCCTTGCAACCCTGCCATGCACACCATTGTTGTTCAGTGTTCTCCTGATGGTGGACTCATGAACATTAACATTAGCCAATGTGAGAGAGGTCTTCAGTTGCTTAGAAGTTACCCTGGGGTCCTTTGTGACCTCGCCGACTATTCCATGCCTTGCTCTTGGAGTGATCTTTGTTGGTTGACCACTCCTGGGGAGGGTAACAATGGTCTTGAATTTCCTCCATTTGTACACAATCTGTCTGACTGTGGATTGGTGGAGTCCAAACTCTTTAGAGATGGTTTTGTAACCTTTTCCAGCCTGATGAGAATCAAAAACGCTTTTTCTGAGGTCCTCAGAAATCTCCTTTGTTCACGCCATGATACACTTACACAAACATGTGTTGTGAAGATCAGACTTTGATAGATCCCTGTCCTTTAAATAAAACAGGGTGCCCACTCACACCTGATTGTCATCCCATTGATTGAAAACACCTGACTCTAATTTCACCTTCAAATTAACTGCTAATCCTAAAGGTTCACATACTTTTGCCACTCACAGATATGTAATATTGGATAATTTTCCTCAATAAATAAATGACCAAGTATAGTATTTTTGTCTCATTTGTTTATCTGGGTTCTCTTTATCTACTTTTAGGACTTGTGTGAAAATCTGACGATGTTTTAGGTCATATTTATGCAGCAATATAGAAAATTGTAAAGGGTTCACAAACTTTCAAGCACCACTGTATATATTATTTGGCACTGGGCACATAGAAAAGTGTATCAGACATGATCCACAGATAGTATTTGTGGCAAAGTGTGTGTGTCTGTGTGGCTGCATTCTCGAAAATCTAAGTTTTTGATCTCGCGCAGCCACACACACACACACACTTACCAGTCATACCCACTCTACTCCTGATGATCTTCCATACATCTTCCTTTTTGGCTGTATCCTTGTACAATTTGTGCTTTTTGTCATAAAGGACGGGATTCTTTGACACTTCTATAATCAGCTTCTCCTCCATTGATGCAACAAGGATGTACAAAGATGTTCAGGAAAAATAGCACATGCTCAGACAACAGATGTTTTATCGGATCAGGTTCAGGTTTGGAACAATCACTCCAGAAGCAATCTCACCGATGCCGATAAACCCAAGCCTGGGCTATAGGCATCGTTATCAGTCTGATGTGACCACCAACCACATAAACTACAAGGGACTGATTTATTTATAGTTATCTTTATAGTTGAAGTTATTGGTTTTGTGGGACCGGGCCTTTAGGCACACCAGATCCATTACGTTCTGAGGAGTGCAATGGATTTGAAGTCAGATTAAATAAAAGAAATAAAAAATAGCACAAATAAAGGAATAAAACTTGTATATGTACTTGCTGAAACAGTTATTGGAGAATCAACCATAGGTTTAAGCATATTCACCCAGTTGCTCTGATTGACTTGTATTTGTGTTTCCTTTTCTTTTACTTTATGTTCCAGCCCTTTAATTTTGGACCGCAAAGCTTTATCTGATTTCAGAATTAGGCAGTTATCACACTGTAAATTAGAGGAAAGAGGTGTTCTTGATGACAATGGTTGTCTTGTAAAGTCTGGAGTGAGAGTTGCAAAAGTACTTGAATAAGAGAGTGGAGTTGTAAATATCTTTTACGGTTGCAGAGATATGGTGATTTTAATAAAAATCAATAATGGTCATTGCGTGCAGACCCCCCCACCCCCACCTCCTCTACCTAACATAGCACAAAATAGAAAGGGTCTACATGGTCCTAATTGGTACTGTTAGAACCAGAAAAGGTTGTAGTTTTATGAGCAGCTTACTTTTGGAGGTCAACCCTACACTGCAAAAAATTGATAACTGAATTTGAGGAGAAAATTACTTCATACTAGTGAAATTATCTTGCTGCATGGACAGAAATTTTTATTTGATAAGACATCTTAGAATAAGTTGGTTTTAGAACTAGGTTTAATAATCTCAGAATTAGTGTCTTGTATTCTTCTAATAGGAAATGCTAGATCATTTCAACTACTTTCAAGATATTTTCACTTGCTATCATTTTTTTGCAGTGTAATACATTTCTGGCTGCTGCACGCTTGCTGCCCACAGTGCATATGGCGCAACACATCACCTGTTTCTGCTGGCTCCAGCGCTGAAAGTGAAAGTGCCTAACACAAGCTTGATACTTATTGTGCAGTGAGCTCTTTGGGATGGTACTAATGACTTTTGTTTCCGGATCGTAGGAACTGTTCCACATACCAGACGTCCCTCAAATCCTTCTCTGTAAATTTACCACACAAATGTATGTTTATCAAAATGTATGGAGCAGACACCAAACTGACCTGTCCAAATCAAACCCATTCATTCCGTAAGTGTCCTGCCGACTTTGGGCTATAATGGATCCAAATTCCGCTTATTTTATTTATTTATTTATTTATTTATTTATTTTTTAATCGGTTACAGTGAACAGCCTTAAATGGCACACCTCTTGAGGCATGCTTTGGTTTTCATTTTGTTTTGGAATTTAAAAAAAAAATCATTAAAAACGTGCTACACTTTGCAAAGCAGACAAAGCCAGAAATGCCTCGAACTTTCAAGTGTTGCACGTATAATGTCACTTCCTTTGAATTAACAATAACTTACCAGGAACATGTAATGGCGGACTCAAAGAGCCAAACTTTACCGACTAAATAGAACATGCTCCCGTTCTCATATTAAAATACAATTTAGACAGTAAACTATTTAACATGTCTAGTTTTATAAGGTATAATTTCCAGGGGTGATGTCATTATCGTAAGTCTAGAACTTTAAAAAAATAAGAATTTACTCCCTGCATCAGTTAGAATTAAAATAAGTGCTAGCAGCTGAAACTTAATAATCACTGCAGTAATTATCCAATCAAAGGCTCTTAAAGGACCCATGGCATGGTGGTTTGTTGATGCTTTAAACGGGCTCGTGGAGGTTTCCGGATGTTATATCCGCAGCCTTTCTCGAAATGAACCCTCGGCACGTACCGGTAGATATAGCCTCCTGGGAGAAAGCCCCATTTCAGCCCTTTTCCCAGTGCGTCGTTTTGCTAATGAGAAGCATGGAGGTGGGGAAGGGTAGAGGGTGGGGGCGGGTCTTATCATTAATATTCATGACATGTAAACGTGTTACCTCTGATTGGCTAACAGCACCGTGACGCTACCTCCAGTGGGTCAGAACAAGCGGATGTGGGTGTCTTACTATGGCGAGAGAGAAGGAACAAACCGAGAAGGGAAAAATACCACGCGCTGACGTCATTAAGGTGCGACGCGAGGAAATAAAATAAATTCAACAAATGTTTGGGTTTTTACTGAACAAACAAACAAATAAAATGAACGAGTGACTTAAAAAAAAGAATGTGGGTGTCTTTGTAAAAACTGTTTTGATTGGCTATTATAACAGAGCATGCTGCATGCTTTTTGGTTTTGTAGCGCAGAGTACCTGGCTAACTGCAGGAAGCGGTTAGCTGCACAGCTAATGTAGCCATTGCAAGCCTAACGTGGCACCGATTTTAAAGCACGGCAAAACGACTTAACAGTTATACACTTACTTGTTCGCTGTTTGTGGCTGATGTGGCAGGGATGCTTGGTATGGACCCAGGCTTCAGTGACAGTTGATGTGCAAAACCTGCCCTGTACTGTCCCAAGTTGTGGAAACATTCCTCAGGAAAATGCTTCCGACAAACATACACCGTCTTAGGTAGACTCAACTGCATATTATTGAAGTAAATAAAATTAAGCCACTGCGTCTTCAGGGGCTCTCCCGTCGGCAGTAAAAACAGACTCTTTTCTGTGTTGTCACATCCATGTACAGCACAATTTCCATGTTTCGCTCACTTAGGTGATGCCATGTTGTTGTGTCCTCTATGGTCTCCTCACTACAACTGGGCGGGCAATTCATACAGTGGGTGGGAATCCAGGGGGGGGGGGGGGGCGTGGGGATCATCTCCCTTGCTGACGTAGTAAAGGGAAGAGTTTATCAATGCGCCGTTTTGACGCGCCATTCTCAAATGTTGGGCATAGTTTGGTTTACACATTATGAAATTTCTAGCCACTGGGGTGACTTAAGAAGGTCAGAGGAACTCATTTTAACGTTAAAAAACCTCAGAAAGTGAAAATTTCATGCCATGGGACCTTTAAGTATTTTCATATTTAAATTCAAATGGTGACTTTTGTTTTGGCCAGGCAGTGTAATTTGTTTGTCATATATACTTATTTCCTTAATTTACACCACAACACATTTCTCTATTGTGTTTAAGCTCAACCATGACAATCACATGATAATATTTTGGACAAGTGTTTGGACTGTAAAACAAACAAACAAACACCCCCCCCCAAAAAAAAAAAAAAAAAAACTCTATATATTTCAGATGCAGTAACTGTTTGCTGTGTAGACTAAGACATAAAATATGCCAGGAGTGCATTATAAATGACTGAACTATTGTTTCTAATCATGGCACTTGCACAAAACCAAGGTATAAAGTATCTTTGTGACCATTTGCACAGGTGGAATCATGCTGCTGAGTAGCACAAATGTAAAAAAGGGCTTTCACTTGGAGGGGCGGCACGGTGGTGTAGTGGTTAGTACCGTCACCTCACAGCAAGAAGGTTCTGGGTTTGAGCCCAGTGGCTGACAAGGGCCTTTCTGTGTGGAGTTCACATGTTCTCCCTGTGTCTGCGTGGGTTTCTTCTGGGAGCTCCGGTTTGCCCCATAGTCCAAAGACATGCAGGTTAGGCTAATTGGTGGCTCTAAATTGACCATAGGTGTGAGTGTGAATGGTAGTTTGTCTCTATGTGTCAGCTCTGTGATGACCTGGTGACTTGTCCAAGGTGTACCCCATCTCTCACCCATAGTCAGCTAGGATAGGCTCCAGCTTGGCCGCAACCCTGTACAGGATAAGCGGTTACAGATTATGGATGGGCTTTCATTTGGATTAATACTTTATTAAAAGTTGTAGTTATGTGTTCTTAAGTACTAACCCAATTTCCAGAAAAGTCAGGATATTTTCCAAAATGCAGTTAAAACAAAAATCTGTGATTTGTTAATTCAGGCATCAAATTCTAACTTTGTTTATATTTACAAAATAGAATTAAGTTGGTCAATAAAGCTATTGAAAATCTTTTCTTTGTGCTTTTTTCAGTTAAATAAAGGTTCACATGAATTAACAAAATCACAGATTTTTGTTTTTATTGCATTTAGGAAGATATTCCACCTTTTCTGGAAACGGGGTTAGCATAACACACTAACAGCAGTGTGGCAGGTTGGAAATCTGCTCAAAATACCTTACCAATGAAATAATAAATGAGTGTTGACATGTGTATGCATTATGTTAATAGAAGTGTATTTGAATGAAAACCTTTTTATAGGCACTGTTTAACTGCTATTGCATAGATCTTAGGTGCAGATGTGCACTGATTATCTAATAACCCCAAATTTACTGTGGTAATATTCAGTAATTGTTTTCAGTAATTTAGATAAGCATTATTAAAAAGGTACTGCACAATTAAATGTATGCCAAATCATTATGCCAATATATTGGTCATAAACTGGATTTCCATTCTGGATCAGTCAAGGCCTGGGTTGCCAACGACAGCCACTGGTACTGTGGGTCAACAGGGTGCCAGTGGAAACTATGCTACTGCTGTATGAAGGAGAAGGAGAGAGGAAGGCATGTCCAGAGGCAGCAGGAGAGGAGGAAGGGTAGTAGTGTGGAGGTGAGAGTTGGAACTTTGAATGTTGGCATGATGACTGGTAAAGGAAGAGTGTTGGAGGATATGATGGAGAGAATAAAGGTGGATATACTGTGCATGCAAGAGACCTGGTGAAAGCGAAGCAAGGCCAGGAGCATTGGAGATGGGTTCAAACTGTTCTACTATGATGTGGATGGGAGGAGAAATTTTTGGAGGTAAAGAGAGTGTCAGACAGAGTGATGAGCATGAAGCTGGAAATTGAAGGTGTGCTGATGAATGCTGTCATTGCGTATGTCCCACAAGTTGGGTGCAATATGGAAGAGAAAAACTATTTGTGGAGTGAGTTGGATGAAGTGGTGGAAAGTGTACCCAAGGAAGAGAGAGTGGAGATTGGAGAGGACTTCAGTGGTCACTTTGGTGAAGGAAACAGAGGTGATGAGGAGGTGATGGGTAGGTATTGTGTCATGGAGAGGAACGTGGAAGGACAGATGGTTGTAGATTTTGTGATAAGGATGGAAATGTCTTGGTCAATACATATGTCAAGAAGAGAGAGGAACAAGGTGACTTATAAGAGTGGAGGAAGAGGCACACAAGTGGATTATATCCTTTGCAGGAGGTCCAATCTGAAAAAGATTGGAGACTGTAAGGTGGTGGCAGGGGAGAATGTAGCTAGGCAGCATCCAATAGTGGTCTGTAGGATGACTTTGGAGACTCAGAAGAGAAAGGGAGTGAAGGCTCAGCCAAGGAATACCTTGTGGAACTTGTGGAGAAGGGGGGATGGTGTAGGCATTGTGAATCAGAATTTAGGGATTGTGAAATAGGAAGTGCAGTGGATTAGCAAGGATGAAGCAAGAACAGCTAGGAAAATAATGAAAAATGTTAAGGCAGTTGGCCCAGATGACATACCTGTGGAGACATGGAGATATTTAGGAGAGATGGCAATGGAGTTATTTTTTATCTAGATTGTTAAACACAATCTTGGAAATGCCCGAAGAGTGAAGAAGTGTATTGGTACTAATTTTCAAGAATAAGGGTGATGTACAGAGCTGTAGTAAGTATAGAGGTATTGAGGTATTTCACCCACATGACCAAGTCACGTGATGCAGCCATTTTGGACAGCACGCTTAAGTCCTTCAGTACAAGGCAGTATGAGATGGTGGAGACCTTTGCACATTTTAACAAGAAAGTAAGCTGTGATTCGTGTTAAATTGGATCTGTCTTTTATCACAAACACTGTACCCAGCCTTGGTATGGAGCCAAGGTTGTCGACAGAAGTCAACAGTTTGATGAAGGATGACCCCAGCAGTTTGAAACGGTACAAGGTAGGCTATGTTCACAACACTGTCTTGTTACTCGGGGGATCCGAGATCCCCTGAAACAGACATGAGATCCTTTGAAAACATGATTTGGGAAATGTTGGGGGGTCTCTAAAATATTGGCAAAATGATGTTTATTGACATAGCAATCGTGTGTAACGGGAAGCATTTGCATATCCGAAGTGTTGTGTTTACATGACAACGACTGCTGCTGCCAGGTTGGTTGTTGAGTAGCCTGACTGTTTTTTTTTTTTTTTCTTGCGTGTGGTATCATTGTTGACGTGAGGTTGTTTTTTGAACATGCCAATGCGGACACGATTTCCCCTGATGAGTTATGACTTCAGACGCGATGCGTGTGTGGAGGTGTGGAGTCCGCGTGATATGTGCGTAAGATAGGCTTCTCATGTGTTTGGAGATCCGCGCTCTTTTTTTTCTCTTTCTTTCTTTTTACTTAATTTCCCTGTTTATTTCTGTGTCCCGTTTCTTTCTAGCCTCTGTTATTGTGTTTTATGTCTGATACATGCAACCCTAGACAAATTAACACTGCCTTGTTTCACTGCTCAGATGGGTTAACAAACACTGACCCATTTACTTTTTGCTATATATTTTATCAAAATTGCATTAACTGATAAACTAACCTGAAATGAAATGATCACTGCAAAGTCTGGAGTACTCTGTTGGCTCCCAATCCTGTCTTTTCACAGCTGTAATCCCTCTTGTCTGGGTCAGTAGTAAACTGGTAGTGATGTGTCGGTCGCGAACGATCCGGTTCAAAGAGCCGGCTCTTTGAAGTGAACGACGGGAGCCGGCTCTTCGGTGGGAGCCGAGTTGGGGAGCCGAATTATTTTTTTGTCCTTAGGTGCCTCAGAGAGAGAGAGACTTTCACAAAAAAAGTTGCTGTCTGATTGCGTCTTTGTGTTGTCTATTACCATTCAAAGGAAAAAAAGTAGCATGGTGTACGCCTACTTTTTTTGGTTGATGTCATTCACAGCTGCGAAAATACGAAAATTGGTGTAATGCTTAAAGCTGTGGAGCGCAGGGGAGAGGAGTCTGTGAGGCACCTGAGGAGGGGAAAATCAGCTGTGTATTTTATATTGGTAATATAACACAGTTTTGCATTATGTTTGTGAGAAAATAATTTATTAATTGGTAAGTTTTATTTCTATAGCTAGAACATTGCTACACTGCTATATTTTACAAAGCTTTACAATGGCTACAAAAACTAAAAAATAAAATGGAAAACATCCTATTGATAAAATATAAATAATGTAATTAATTAACTAGTTAATTGCAGCAATTAAATCAAAAATAAAATCTCAGGAGCCATTTGGGAGCCGAAAGAGCCGGCTCATTATAGTAAGAAGAGCCAAAAGAGCCAGCTCCCGAAAAAGAGCCGAAATTCCCATCACTAGAAACCGGTAAAAGGAGCGTCCTGCACGCTGTCCCTGTCTGTTGTGGCAGCCCACAGCACAACAAGCAAACACCATGGTTATTTATAGAGTGCTTACTGACAAATTAATCTATTCTAGGTGTCTGTAACACGTTTTTTTTCAAGCCGGTTCTCCCTCTCTGTCTGCAGTGTTAGTATGTAGCTTGACGTTCAAAATGGCGGACACCGGGGCGTCACGTGACCCTGTGACGTCAGGTGAAATACCTCAATAAAGTTGATCAGTCACACCATGAAGTTAGGGGAAAGAGGTGGTGATTAGTGAGTAGCAGTATGGTTTCATGCCAGGAAAGAGTGCTACAGGTGCAATGTTTTCTTTGAGAATGTTGATGGAGAAGTATACAGAAGGTCAGAAAGAGTTGCATTGTGTCTTTGTGGACTTAGAGAAAGCATATGACAGGGTGCTGAGAGAGAAGAAGAAACCTTTATTCATCACATGCACACTTCAAGCACAGTGAAATTCAACCTCTGCATTTAACCCATCTGAAGCAGTGAACACACACACACACACTCAGAGCAGTGGGCAGCCACACCAAAGCACTCGGGGAGCAGTCAGGGGTTCAGTACCTTGCTCAAGGGCACCTCAGCCCAAGGCCGCCCCACGTCAACCTAAGTACATGTCTTTGGATTGTGGGGGAAACCGGAGCACCCAGAGGAAACCCACACAGACATGGGGAGAACATGCAAACTCCACACAGAAAGGCCCTCGCCGGCTGCTGGGTTCAAACCCGGAACCTTCTTGCTGTGAGGCAACCGTGCTAACCACTACACCACTGTGCCACCGATGTGGTATTGTATGAGGAAGTCAGGAGTGGCAGAAAAGTATGTGTGTAAGAGTGGAGCAGGATATGTATAAGGGCAGTGTGACAGTGGCGAGGTATATGGAAAGAGTGACAGATGAGTTCAAGGTGGAGTAGGGATTACATCAAGCATCAGCTCTGAGCCCTTTCTTGTTTGCAATGCTGATGGACTGTTTGACAGACAAGATCAGGCAGGAATCTTTGTGGACTATAATGTTCGCAGATGAGATTGTGATCTGTAGTGAGAGCAGGGAGCAAGTTGAGGAGAGCCTGGAGAGGTGGAGGTATGAACCAAAGAGAAGAGGAATGAAAGTTAGTAGCAGAAAATTAATATGTGTGTGAATGAGAGAGATGACAGTGAAATGGTGAGGATGCAAGGAGTAGAGGTGGCAAAAGTGGATGAGTTTAAATACTTGGGGTCAACTGTTCAAAGTAATGGGGAGTGCAGAAGAGAGGTGAAAAAAGAGTACAGGCATGGTGGAGTGGGTAGAGAAGAGTGTCAGGAGTGATTTGCAACAGAAGGGTACCAGCAAGAGTGAAAGGCAAGGTGCACAAGCTGGGACTAAGCCCAGCTATGTTATATGGGTTGGAGACTGGCACTGATGAAAAGACAAGCATCGGACTTTAGGCAGCAGAGTTAAAGATTATAAGAATTGCATTGGGAGTGATGAAGATGGACCTTATTAGAAACAAGCATATGAGAAGAACAGCCCAGGTTGGATGGTTTGGAGACAAATCAAGAGAGATGACAGTGAGTTGGTTTGGACTTGTACGGAGGACAGATGCTAAGTATTTTGGGAGAAGGATGCTGAAGGTAGAACTGACAGGCAAGAGGGAAAAATAAAGGCCAGAGGAAGTTTATGGATGTAGTGAAAGAGGACATGCAGGTGGTTGGCATGACAGAGGAAGATGCTGAAGACAGGATGAGATGGAAACAGATGATCCGCTGTGGCAACCGCTAATGGGAGCAGCCAAAAGAAGATGATGATGATGATGAAGAATATGAAGAAGACCCTTAAATGTGTTTTTTGAAATGCAAACTAAATGATATGACTTGAGCTGTAAACTAAATGATGTACTGTGATGAAACATCAATGCTGGTGATAATATTCTCAAAATTACCACTTTTATGAAAATCAGCAATTTATGGATTCAAAATGGTTCAAAATGCCATTGGTGTAAATAATCCTGAACCTTGCAAGGCCAATACTTATTATTTTACAAATTAAAAAAAGAATGTGAATGGCCTCTAATCAGAGGTGGGCAGCCCACCTCATTCAGGCCTCACCCTTGAGTACAAGTCTGTGAATAAACCCCTTGCACTGACATCACATTTATGTTAGCAACCGCTGCTACCATTGTCCTGCGGGACAAGCAAACTTTGTTTACACACTGTTCACATACTGAAGACAAGCGATATTGAAGCTGTCCGGTGTCTGTTGTTGTTACTTGGATAATCTTAGTCAGAAAGAAGCAAAGGACAGATATATGTGGAAATTAGAGTTTATTAGTGATTACGATCCACACAAAATTCCTCAAAATGATTGAAGTCATGTAGATTTGTGGCCTCGTGTTACCTACTGTACACAGATGTTGGAATGCACCTTCTTTTTTTGAAGAGTTCCTACACAGAAGAACAGTTAAAAAACAACAAAAGCAAGAACATCTTCTTTGTGGAAAGAATTTTTCCTGACATCATCTTTTGGGAAGAGAATGTTGTGAAAGCTGAAGCATTTACCCTCAAAGAACTACGGTACAACTTGAATTGTTGGCTAGATGGTATTCCTGCCCCTCCATGTCTCAACAACCCCAAGGACATCTAGGTACAGAGCTATTTGCACTCTATCATTTATACATTGATACTTGTTATTGTTAAAACAATATCTGAAATGTTATTATTTGTAAAATAACAAAATATCTTGCTCTAGACTTTCAACCAATTAATATTGTAAGATTTTATTTTTATTTTACCCAATAGTGGATGGTACAATAATTACAAACACTAACAGAATCAGCACATTCCAGTTATAGCTATAATCATATAGTAATTATAATCACTCTTGCAATAATAATTATTTCAATAAACAGTTAATGTTCAGTTCCCTCTTCCATTTATTCTCTATTCAAAAGGCACAACTGAGTCACACAGGTTGATAAGTGTGCAACTGACAGTAATAATTAAATTCAAAATAGTTTATCCAAAATAGTTTTTCCTGCCTTAGTCGATTTATTTCCGTTTCACATGCATGCAGTTGTTCTAAAGTTAAATCTGTTTGTGTAGAGCATTCTCAAACTGTCAGTTCATTTCTACAATCTGGCTCCATGTTGACATTTTGCACAGGACTGCGTTCCTTTGATAACAGAAACAAAGCTTCAGTGCTCTCTGCTCTTAATCTTTTTCTGTTCTTTCAGAATATATTGTGTATTTTGCTCCTTGGTGGGTTTTTTACTGAGTTATGTCCAAGTTGTTTGCTTGGTTCCCAATCTGGGTTTTCCTTGTTGAATAAGGAAGCTGGATCACTTGTAAGAAAATCAAACACTTTCATGAAGAAGCTAACTTGAATGCAAACAGAAGTAAAACAAGATTCTTAAGCAAACTCTTCCATACTCACTGACAACTTTCTATTTTTTTTTTTAAATACAAGTTCTTACCTGAAATAAAATGATCACTACAAATGCAAGTATTTGCAAATATCTTTGGAGTTTTCAGGCTTAGATTTTCTCAGTGTATTCTCTTTAACCACTCATTTCTTTGGTGTTCTTGAAGCATTTGCTTCTTTGGTAACATTTTTTTCTTGATAGCAGGGAGACAGTAATACCTTTTATTGATTTCTCTATTTGAACAATTGCAACAACCAAAAACAGCACAAAAATGAATTATATTTAAGACAGATTAAGCCTTGCTTACAGGAAAGACAGTGTGTTTGTCCCCTCAGGTGAAATTATTATGTGATGTGTGATGTCTGCACAAGGGGTCTATACCATGCTCATTTTCAAATATGCTGATCGTGACTCACTGAGCAGCTCCTGCTTCACACATCCACACCCCTCTCCTCAACCTCCCTCATACCGCACCTTAAGATTTTAAAGACTTCTTCACTTTAAGACTTTAAATTGTGAAATTGTTTTATTTTGTCTTCAGTTGGAAGAAATGAGCTGCTCCAAATGCATGTTCTTCAAATGTATAAACTTGCACATACAATCACTATTTTGAAAGTGACTTTCAGGTTGAGTAAATCATATTGCTTGAGCAAAATTAATCAAGTTACATCAACACTACCAAAGTACCTTTAGGATGAAGTGCCCTAAATTACCAAACAGGAGCCTGTGATTAAATCAGCTGGTTATTTATTATTGCTTGTTTATTTATTTGCTTTGTGTGTGTGTGTGTGTGTGTGTGTGTGGTAGTAATCAAGTTTATGTCTGTTTTTATACATGCAAAACTTAAGAATATCAGGACCTTTTAGCATTTTTTGCATTCCATTTGAAAATCATCAAGAGCAAATTACTCAAAAATGTCAGGTCAGATAGATATTTTGTTTGTGCATGATTTTTTCTGAATAAGCTACTAACTTGACCAAATTAGTATGAGTAACTACCATGCACTGTGTTATTCTTTTTGCATTTGCGAACTGCAAAACTGGTACAAAGCTCTATAGTTCCATACATATCCATAATCGACTTCATGATTATCAAATAGTTTTTACATAGGTTTGCTTTATATGTCCTTTGTGTGTGTGTGTGTGTGTGTGTGTGTGTCTGTCTGTCTCAGAAACTGGGTACTGTGGGGGTACCCCACTAAATATACTCACAGTCAATAAACTATATGGTTTTGAATGATGTTGGTTTTAATTTGAAATAAAATGATGAAAGAAATGATACAGATAAAACTAAATATTTGATGTGAATATTCAGAATTTGGCAAAAATTCTGCAAATTTGTGGAAAAATGACGGCTTGATCTGGGACATGATAAATGGTTAACTGCATTGCATTCCCTTAAAAAGGTTGTAGTCCACTGAAAAGTCTACAGTTATCACTAATTGTATTTTAAGTTGTAACTTTATACACCTAAGGATTGGTGTGCTCACAGAATAATCATAACCATAATAAAACACCATGCAAAATATTTGATCACCGTTCTAACTCCATTTTCCGCAAACCCAAAACCAATACAATCGTGTGTTTTGATCTAAACGGAAAGCCTCAGGGTCAAGGTCACTACCTCACCAAAAGTAGGAACTTAAAATCACTACGCCATATAAAAATTTTGTTATAAATCTGCAATTTTGTTTTTTAAAATGAAAGCTGAAAGTTAGGTATAGAATATGTTTCTTACAAAATATGTTACAATGGTAGCTGGTCTTGTATGAATTTCTGAGCTATAAAATGAGTTGTGGTCTATTTTTTTTACCGTAGCATGTTATTTGTGTGTGGAGAAGGACACACATTAACAATTTGCATGTGTAGAATGGAATTTTCCACTCCAACAATTAGAAGTTGATCGTGCTTCCATTTGCGGTCTTTCTGTTATGCGAGTGATCTGTTCGGGCGTTATCACTGAAAAGGTGAGTTTTGACAGTTTTATATTGCTTTAGTCTTGCAGTATAAGGCAATAAAATGTTTCTTTTTCATCTTACTTTCATATTTCGTAGTGTTTGCGTAGTTTTGGCCAATATTTTGCAACCATGGTCAATTTAGATCAAACTTTTAATAGAATCTATGGCCAATCATTTTGCCCCGCCCCCGCCTCACGCTCCGTCCAGTGCGGTAGTGATGTCCCGATGCTCGTGCGCCGCAGCAGAGACCCACGGGACCTTCAGCCAGTACAGTCACTGTTCTTTTACCACCGCCATTATTCTCATCTTTCCGGTGTGTTCTTGATTTTTTCCATTGTGTCCTATTGTCCTATTTCATCATATCAAATACCCAAAATGTATCATATTATTCATATTTAAGTGAATAATCAATTCAGTCATCATAACTTGGCATTTTTAACCCAAGCAATCAAAAAGAGGACATTTATTCAATATTTTCACTCATCTGTGAAGGAGGGGCTTTAATTCTTCATCATCATCATCATCATCATTTGCAGTCGGTCGGTTTCGACAAGGACTGTTAATGTTAATGGATGTTCTTTCTCCAGACCGACTTGTTTTTGGCTACTTGCTGCCATGAGCGACTGTCAATGTTTCGCCATTTCATGTTCCTTTTCATAGCATCCTTGAACCTCAGTTTTGGTCGACCACAATTTCTCGTTCCCTCACAAAGCTGGGAATACAACAACTGTCTCGGTAGCCTCTCATTACCCATCCTGTGAACATGGCCTAGCCACCTCAGCCCTTTTTCGATAAGGATATCCGCCATGGACGGTAGACCTGCTCGATTTAGGATGTCAACGTTGGTGATCTTGTCCTTCCATGTGACTCCCATGATTGCCCTCAGGTGTCGCATCATGAAGGCATGAAGTTTTTTGACTTGGTGGCAATAGATGGTCCAGGTTTCTGCTCTGTAGAATAAGGTTGATAATACAATGGCCCTGTACACTTTGCATTTCGCTTTAGTAGAGACGTGTTTGTTGTTCCATAAACGATTTTGCAGTTTTGCGAAAGCAGCGCTGGCGTTCCCCACCCTATTTAGGATCTCTTTATCGATTTTGTTGTTGCTTGAGACGGTGCTTCCCAGGTATTTGAAATCTGAACATGAAGCAAGCGGTTTGTTGTTGACGGTGATGGTGTCAGGTTCAGGTGGTGGATTGATCAATTTCACTGGCTGATAGAGGCACTCTGTCTTTTTAATGTTGATCTTCAAACTGAATTGTATGGCAGCTCTGGCAAATTTGTCAATCAGGTATTGCATGCCCTCGGAGCTGTGAGTCACAATCGCACTGTCATCAGCGAAGAGCATTTCTCTCACTAAGTTTTTAGTAGTAAGGGTTTGTGCTTTGAACAGGGATACCTTGAACAGGTCTGCGTTTTGCCTTGTCTGGATGTAGATCCCTTCCTGGACGCCATTAAAGGCTACCTCGAGCATGGCTGCCAGGCACAATGAGAAAAGCAAGGTCGCTAGGACACAGCCCTGTTTAACCCCGTTTGTCACTTCAAACTTTTCGGATGTGTTTCTTTCCTGTACAACTTGCGCTTGCATTCCGTCATGGAAGGATTTCAGCAGATTGATGATTTTGTCCGTGCATCCGTATTTCTGAAGGACAGTCCAAAGCGCTTCCCTGGAGATGGTGTCAAAAGCCTTTGTGAAGTCGATGAAGACAGCATACATTGGCATGTTTTGTTCCATGCATTTCTCTTGTACTTGGCGAAGGCTGAATATCATGTCTATGGTACTTCTACCACTACAGAAGCCGCACTGTGTCTCTGTGTCTCTGGTAGTATGTTGGGGGCGAGCAAAGCATCTAACCTGTTGAGCAGTATCCAGGCCATAATTTTACCGGCGATTGGCAGAAGCGATATTCCACGATAGTTTCCACAGTCCTTTCTGCTACCTTTCTTGAAGATAGGGACGATATTTGCATCCTTCCAGTCTTGCGGCATTTCCTCATTTTCCCAGATTTTCAGAACAAGTTTGTAAAGTTTCCTTTTCAACTTTGTTCCGCCGTACTTCCATATTTCGGTAGGTATCCCACAGATGCCTGGGGCCTTATTTTCTTTTATTGCGTCGATGGCTTTCAGCATTTAGTCAAAGCTCGGTTTCTCGTCAAGTTCAAGTATCTTTGGTCTCTGGGTAATGCTGTTTAGTGCTTGATGGTCTATGTCACTCGGTATGTTTAGTAGCTGGCTGAAGTGTTGGGCAAATCTGTTAAGTATTTGGTTTTTGTCATCTAAGATCATTTCCCCATCTACATCCAACAGCTGTGTCGTACTCTTCTTTTGTGGTCCGTACACCTCTCTTAGGCCGACATAAAAGGCCTTCATGTTGTTCTTGTCAGCAGCTAGTTGTAGTCCTTCAGCTTTCTTTTCCCACCACTGCAATTTAAGCTTTCTTATATGCTTCCTTCGAGTTTCAACGAGTCTACAGTAGCTCTGTTCCTTCTTGTACTTACTTGTAGGTATTTCATCTTCACCGTGTTATGTTCTGCGATCAGTTTATTTAGCTCCTTGTCATCATCGTCAAACCAGTCTTGGTTTTTCCTTTCTGATCTCCCGAGGTGTTCTTTGGCTGTATCAAGTACAGCAGTCTTAAGTGACTCCCATTCACCTTCTACGCTTGTGTCCAGGGTACTCAGCTCGTCCATTGTCTTGTCCATGTGTTCTGTGAAGCTCACCTGAAAAGCCTTGTCTTTCAGCTTTTGAACGTTGAGTTTGGTCAGTGATCTGGCCCCAGTTTTTGAGCACTGTTTTTTCAAGGAGAAGGCAAACTTTGATCTTATCATGTTATGGTCAGTTGAGCAGTCAGCACCCCTCATCACTCTTGCATCGAGGATATCTGAGCGGTCCTTTTGCTTTGTGATTATGTAATCTAGGAGGTGCCAATGCTTTGATCGTGGGTGCATCCATGTAACTTTATGGTGGGGTTTGTGCTTAAAGACTGTGTTGGAGATAACTAAGGAATGTTCTGAGCAAAAGGTTAATAGCAGTTCGCCATTTGAATTGCACTTTCCTATTCCGTGTTGCCCAAGAACTCCGGGCCAGTTTTCAGTGTCTTTTCCTACCCTGGCATTGAAGTCACCTACTAGGATCAGTTTATCATTCTTTGGGATGTGTGTCATGGTCTCTCTAAGCTTGTTGTAAAATTTCTCCTTTGTTTCCTCAGGGTTTGTCATTGTAGGGGCGTATGCACTGATGATGGTTGCAAAGGTATTTTTCTGTAGAGGGAGTCTCATTATCATGAGTCTGTCATTTATCGGTATATCATTCTTCATGATGTAGTTATTTTATATGTAAATCAATTTTACAAAAGCATTTGAATTGTAATAAAAAAAAATTTCCACAGTGGAGGCCAGATACTATCTTTATTCTTATTAAACATGACAAAAGAAACATTGAGTGTTAGGAAAATGCCAAAAAAAATAGTAAAATTAGAAAATTTATTTTTTGACCATAATGTCCCAAATGAGAGACCAGTTTCTGAGACGGACCCATATATATACATACACACACACACACACACACACACACACACACACAGTTAGGTCCATAAATATTTGGACAGAGGCAACATTTTTCTAATTTTGGTTCTGTACATTACCACAATGAATTGTGAACAAAACAATTCAGATGCAGTTGACGTTCAGACTTTTAGCTTTAATTCAGTGGGTTGAACAAAATGATTGCATGTGAGGAACTAAAGCATTTTTTTTAAACACAATCCCTTCATTTCATGGGCTCAAAAGTAATTGGACAAATTAAATAATTGTAAATAAAATGTTCATTTCTAATACTTGGTTGAAAACCTTTTGTTGGCAATGACTGCCTGAAGTCTTGAACTCATGGACATCACCAGACGCTGTGTTTCCTCCTTTTTAATGCTCTGCCAGGCCTTTACTGCAGCGGTTTTCAGTTGCTGTTTGTTTGTGGGCCTTTCTGTCTGAAGTTTAGCCTTTAACAAGCGAAATGCATGCTCAACTGGGTTGAGATCAGGTGACTGACTTGGCCATTCAAGAATATTCCACTTCTTTGCTTTAATAAACTCCTGGGTTGCTTTGGCTTTATGTTTTGGGTCATTGTCCATCTGTATTATGAAACACCGACCAATCAGTTTGGCTGGATTTGAGCACACAGTATGTCTCTGAATACCTCAGAATTCATCCGGCTGCTTCTGTCCTGTGTCACATCATCAATAAACACTAGTGACCCAGTGCCACTGGCAGCCATGCATGCCCAAGCCATCACACTGCCTCCGCCGTGTTTTACAGACGATGTGGTATGCTTTGGATCATGAGCTGTACCACGCCTTCACCATACTTTTTTCTTTCCATCATTCTTATAGAGGTTGATCTTGGTTTCATCTGTCCAAAGAATGTTCTTCCAGAACTGTGCTGGCTTTTTTTAGATGTTTTTTAGCAAAGTCCAATCTAGCCTTTTTATTCTTGAGGCTTATGAGTGGCTTGCACTGTGCAGTGAACCCTCTGTATTTACTTTCATGCAGTCTTCTCTTTATGGTAGATTTGGATATTGATACGCCTACCTCCTGGAGAGTGTTGTTCACTTGGTTGGCTGTTGTGAAGGGGTTTCTCTTCACCATGGAAATTATTCTGCGATCATCCACTACTGTTGTCTTCTGTGAGTGTTCAGGTCTTTTTGCATTGATGAGTTCACCAGTGCTTTCTTTTTTTCTCAGGATGTACCAAACTGTAGATTTTGCCACTCCTAATATTGTAGCAATTTCTCGGATGGGTTTTTTCTGTTTTCGCAGCTTCAGGATGGCTTGTTTCACCTGCATGGAGAGCTCCTTTGACCGCATATTTTCTTCACAGCAAAATCTTTCAAATGCAAGCACCACACCTCAAATCAACTCCAGGCCTTTTATCTGCTTAATTGAGAATGACATAACAAAGGAATTTCCCACACCTGCCCATGAAATAGCCTTTGAGTCAATTGTCCAATTACTTTTGGTCCCTTTAAAAACAGGGTGACACATGTTAAGGAGTTGAAACTCCTAAACCATTCATCCAATTTTAATGTGGATACCCTCAAATGAAAGCTGAAAGTCTGGACTTCATGTCCATGTCCATTATATAACTATAACTTGAATATGTTTCAGTAAACAGGTAAAAAAACAAAATTTGTGTCAGTGTCCAAATATATATGGACCTAACTGTATATACACACATACATACATACATACATACATACATACATACTGTACACACACACACACACACACACACACACACACACATACATATTAGTGTTTTTGGTTCCTAAGGTCATCAAGCCGGGAGTGGGCAGCGAGGAGACGCTCTCAGTGCTCCTTGAAATGCTCCGAAGGTGCATGTGTCATAGCCTCTGACAGCTAAGTCCAATTCCTGGCCTTTTCATGGTGGACCTTTTTTGACTGACAAGAAGAAGGGGCAAAAGATGAGTTTCTGATGCCTCAAAACCAGATAGCTTCAGACAGGTGAGACTTGTTAACCTTGGTTGGTATGAGTAGCTCACCTAGGGGAAGGCCAACCCTGATTTCAAACCTACACTACCTTGAGGCTATGCCCTATCTTGGGAAAGGCTTCGGAAGTAAATCTCGAGAAGAAATCTGGAGCTGGAGTCCCAAAGGCAGTTTGTCATTGCTTTCAACATCATTCTGGCAACTCCTGCAATGGCACTGGTGCCAAGCTGCATGGGCTCTTTGCCTTTCCCTTGGACTACATCAGTGACATGGAGAGGGGGGGACCTGCATAGGCAACAGCTTGTCTCCCATATCACCATGCCCAGGCCTGCGCCCTGGAGAGAACACTCCAGTGCCGCTGCAAAGCGACAACATAACACCAGAAGTGGCAGTTACTGATTATAAGTTGGTGTAGAGCGAGGTGCCAGGGGTCATTTCTGACAGTGGGAGAAACCATTGTGCCTTATTGGATAGCTACTGCCAGCTTTAAACTGGGCAGCCCCCAGTCAATAAGGTGTTGTCCTGCCACAGTTCATCTGCTTTACTGGGTGCATGGGGCTTAGGGCTGTGAAAAGCCTGACAAGTGGACTGTAAAACCCAAGCATCAGACAAGAAAAGAAACAAAAGAAACAGGCTAGCACTAAAGGTTGGATGCTGGAATGTTAGGACCTTGACAACTGGTCTAACTGCAGACCTACAGGACATGAGCGATGCATGAAACACAGTGGTAATCACAACGAACTGCTGAGACTGCAAGTGGATATTGTAGGACTACAAGAGACTCGCCTCACTGAAACCGGCTCTCTTCTAGAAAAGGATTTCACCTTCTTCTGGAGTGGAAAAGCTGCAGATGAGACCAGAGAGTACAGTGTTGAATTTGCAGTGAAGAACTCACTATTGAACATGATCGAGTCTGTCAAGGGAGGGACAGAGAGGACTCTTACCCTATGTCTCCACACAACAGACAGGCCTGTCCAACTCATCAGTGTCTATGCCCCCACCCTCACCTCCACCCAGGAGGCAAAAGATGAGTTCTACAACCAACTACAGGCAGTCGTCCAGAAAATCCCAACCACCGAAAGCCTACTTCTACTTGGTGACTTCAACACACAAGTCGGTGCCAATCATATCTCCTGGCTACATTGCCTGGGATGTTTTGGAATCGATAGCATGAATGAGAATGGGCAACGGTCACTTGAGTCATGAACATACTGAGCTGTGCATCACCAACATCATCTTTGAAACAAAACCACAGCACAAAGTATCATGGCAACATCCCTGTTCCAAATGCTGGCATCAGCCAGACCTGATTCTCATGTGGCACTGCCAACTGAGAAATGTCCTCATAACTCGTTCCTACCACAGTGCTGATTGTGATACAGACCACTTGCTGGTCTGCTGCAAGATCAGGATTCAGCCCAAGAAACTTCATCATGCCAAACCACCAGGGAAGCCATGTATCAACATCAGCAAGGCAAAGAAAAAAAAAAACCTGGAGAAGGTGAAGACACTTACCAGGAGCCTGGAAGATGCCTTGCAAGTGAAGCCCCTTGAGTGAGATGCAAGGCAGAGATGGGATCATCTCAGGGACATGATCCATGACATGGCATTCTCTGTCTTTGGCAGGAAGCAGGGGCAGACACAGGACTGGTTCAAGGCAAATGCCACTGAACTCAACACTGTGATTGAGGAAAAGCATGCTGCACTGCTGGAATACAAGCGACAGCCAACACAGTCAACACTGCAAGCTCTCAGAGCAGCTAGGAGTAAAATGCAGGGCACAGCCAAAAGATGTGCCAACAACTATTGGTTACAACTCTGTGAAAGTATTCAGTTGGCAGCTGACACAGGAAACATCAGGGGTGTCTACAATGGGATTAACAATGATGTCAGACCAATATACACTAAGATAGTGCCACTCAAGTCAGCTACTGATGAAACGATCACAGACAAGAGTAAGCAAATGGAGAGGTGGGTGGAGCATTACTCAGAACTATACAGCAATGAGAGCACCATCTCAGATGCCACACTGGAAGCTGTGGACGCTTGCTTGTGATGGAGGAGCTCAATGAGACGCCAAGCCTGGTGGAGCTCCGCAAAGCCATTGGTAGCCTGCCGACAGGAAAAGCACCAGGACTGGATGAAATTGCAGCAGAAGTCATCAAAAGTACAAAAGGACCACTCCTTGAACTATTTAATGTACTTCTCTGTTAGTGCTGGGAGGAGGGGGAAGTTCCTCAGGACATGAGAGACTGTAACATTGTCACTCTGTATAAGAACAAAGGTGATTGCAGTGATTGTAGTAACTACCGGGGGAACTACTTGCTGAGCATTGTCAGGAAAGTATTTACCCGTGTAGTTCTTAACAGACTCCAAAAGCTGGCTGACAGAGTATACCCAGAATCACAGTGCAGCTTCAGGTTGAAAGTCTCTATGGTTGACATGATCTTCTCCTTATGGCAGCTGAATGTAGAGAGCAGAAGCAACCACTCTACATAGACCTGACAAAGGCCTTTGACCTTGTGAGCTGTGACGGCCTCTTCAAAGTCCTTGCAAGGATTGGATGTCCATGAAAGCTTCTGAGCATGATCCAGTCATTCCACACAGGTATGAAGGGAGTTGTCCAGTTTGACAGGTCGTCATCAACTCCACTTGATGTGAAGGGTGGAGTCAAGCAGGAGTGCGTGCTTGCCTCCACCCTCTTTGGCATTTACTTTGCAGTTATGTTGAAGCAGGGATTCAGAACATATCTCCATACCAGGTCAGGTAGAAAACTTTACAGCTTGTCCAGACTGAGGGCAAAGACAAAGATCCAGAAGATTCTTATCAGAGACATGCTATTCACAGATGATGCAGCCTTGACAGCTCACAAGGAGGAACCTCTTCAGAATCTTCTGGACTGTTTTTTCCAAGCCTATGAGGACTTCAGACTGACAATCAGCCTGAAGAAAACAAACATCTTGGGCCAGGATAATGAAAGCTTGCCAACTAACACCATAAACAACTATCAGCTGGATGTGGAGGACTTTACATATCTTGGCTCAACAGTAACTAACAACCTCTCCATGGACTCCAAAGTCAGCAGGCATTTGCCAGGCTCTCAAAGCGGGTATGGGAAAACACCAAATTGACCCTAAAGACCGAGATGACTGTCTACAGAGTCTGTGTCCTCAGTGTCCTCTTATATGGCAGCAAGTCATGGATTCTGTACTCTAGGCAAGAAAGGAGGCTCAATACCTTCCAAATGTGCAACCTGAGGTGGATTCTGGGCATCGAATGGTTGGACCACATAAACAATGAGGTCCTCAAGTGTGCTGTTACACCCAGCATCTTCACTCTGCTACAGTGGTGCTTGAAAGTTTGTGAACCCTTTAGAATTTTCTATATTTCTGCATAAATATGGCCCAAAACATCATCAGATTTTCACACAAATCCTAAAAGTAGATAAAGAGAACCCAGTTAAACAAATGAGACAAAATATTACACTTGGTCATTTATTTATTGAGGAAAATTATCCAATATTTCATATCTGTGAGTGGCAAAAGTACGTGAACTTCTAGGATTAGCAGTAAATTTGAAGGTGAAATTAGAGTCAGGTGTTTTCAATCAATAGGATGACAATCAGGTGTGAGTGGGCACCCTGTTTTATTGAAAGAACAGGGATCTATCAAAGTCTGATCTTCACAACACATGTTTGTGGAAGTGTATCATGGCACGAACAAAGGAGGTTTCTGAGGACCTCAGAAAAAGCATTGTTGATGCTCATTAGGCTGGAAAAGGTTACAAAACCATCTCTAAAGACTTTGGACTCCACCAATCCACAGTCAGACAGATTATGTACAAATGGAGGAAATTCAAGACCATTGTTACCCTCCCCAGGAGCGGTCGACCAACAAAGATCACTCCAAGAGCAAGGCATGTAATAGTCGGCGAGGTCACAAAGAACCCCAGGGTAACTTCTAAGCAACTGAAGACCTCTCTTACATTGGCTAATGTTAATGTTCATGAGTCCACCATCAGGAGAACACTGAACAACAATGTTGTGCATGGCAAGGTTGGAAAGAGAAAGCCACTGCTCTCCAAAAAGAACATTGCTGCTCATCTGCAGTTTGCTAAAGATCACGTGGAAAAGCCAGAAGGCTATTGGAAAAATGTTTTGTGGATGGATGAGACCAAAATATAACGTTTTGGTTTAAATGAGAAGTGTTATGTTTGGAGAAAGGAAAACACTGCATTCCAGCATAAGAACCTTATCCCATCTGTGAAACATGGTGGTGGTAGTATCATGGTTTGGGCCTGTTTTGCTGCATCTGGGCCAGGACAGCTTGCCATCATTGATGGAACAATGAATTCTAAATTATACCAGGAAATTATAAAGGAAAATGTCAGGACATCTGTCCATGAACTGAATCTCAAAAGAAGGTGGGTCATGCAGCAAAACAACGACCCACAGCACACAAGTCGTTCTACCAAAGAATGGTTAAAGAAGAATAAAGTTAATGTTTTGGAATGGCCAAGTCAAAGTCCTGACCTTAATCCAATGGAAATGTTGTGGAAGGACCTGAAGCGAGCAGTTCATGTGAGAAAACCCACCAACATCCCAGAGTTGAAGCTGTTCTGTATGGAGGAATGGGCTATAATTCCTCCAAGCTGGTGTGCAAGACTGAGCAACAGTTACTGGGAACATTTAGTTGCAGTTATTGCTGCACAAGGAGGTCACACCAGATACTGAAAGCAAAGGTTCACACACTTTTGCCACTCACAGATATGTAATATTGGATCATTTTCCTCAATAAATAAATGACCAAGTATAATATTTTTGTCTCATTTGTTTAACTGGGTTCTCTTTATCTACTTTTAGGACTTGTGTGAAAATCTGATGTTGTTTTAGGTCATATTTATGCAGAAATATAGAAAATTCTAAAGGGTTCACAAACTTTCAAGCACCACTGTATGTCAACGTCGGCTCCAATGGCTAGGACACGTCCGCAGGATGCAAGGTGCAGGATTCCCAAGGACCTACTGTATGGTGATCTTGCAATAGGCAAGAGAGCTCAGGGCCACCCACAACTCCGGTTTAACAATGTCTGCAAAAGAGACATGAAGGCCTTCAACATGGACATCAATGGATGGGAGGACCTTGCCCAAGATCGCTCCCACTGGAGACAGGAACTGAATCACAATCTATGCATGGGGAAAAGAAACTACAGCTTACACCAGATGAACGAAGAGTGAGACACAAGAACAGTCAACAAGCTCTACCCTCAGACATCAACTTCAAGTGCAGCCGGTGTGGCAGGACGTGCCATGCCCAAATCAGCCTGCACTGTCACAACAGGCGCTGCTCCAGTGTCAACTGATAGTGACTCTCAAGGTGCAAATCCATGGCCACTCATAACAGATGCCAAGGAAGTGTGTTTTAATATTTTATTCTTAAGAAAAAAAAACTATAATGCCTTATAACTTCTCTGTCTCAAACAATACTATCTCTCAATACAATACTCTAGTTGTTTTTTTAGTAAACACAGTACATACCACTGAGGGGAATTACTGTAATATATACATTTCATTTATGATTCAGTTCTTCATCAAAATGAAATGAACAATGCCAGTTTTTAGTGGGAAATGAGAAGCCACAATTGCTTGGGATATTCTTCATGCCATAAGCCAAAAGGTTAAGCAAAAAAGAAAGCTTACAGCTTTCTTTACAGCTTACATGATTACTATGGTTGGTACCACACAGACACCCTAAAGATGGTGGTGGATGTTCTTCCTTGGATGGACTAAAAACTGCAATTGCTAAGAACAATTTACACTCAAGTCTCCATTATAGAACAGTTAATAAATTCAGTTTGAGATGATAGACAAAGTTAAAGCCATAATGATGCTCATACTCAAATTCATATTAGCACAATTAGCACTTTCTGACTGTATAGTATACAGTTATAGAAGATTATAATTGCACTATCCATTAAGGACACAGATGAAGATGGGGTCCCTTTTGAGTCTGGTTCCTCTCAAGGTTGCTTCTCTATGTTGTTTCATGGAGTTTTTCCTTGCCACCTGGCATGCTCATAAAGGGGAAAATATATGAGGATTTCTGTAAATCTGCTCTGTGATGATGTCCATTATTAAAAGTGATTTATAAATAAAAATGAATTAAACTGAATTAAAATATTCATATTCAAAACATATTTTCATATTTGCAACAGACTGCGTGCCAAACCTGATCCAAGACTCTTGAGTTGGTGAATCCTTTCAGTCAAAATCAGGATTTATTTTCTTTCATTCACTTGAGACAGTGGACTCAGTAAAACCCATTTCGATTTGCAAGCTGGAGATTTGCAGTGTTTTAGTACAGGCAGTAGGAGTCTAGGTTGAGCTGGGTGTGAAATATAATTCTCATCACAGAAGTGTGCAAGCACATTAAAAAATAACAGAAAAATAGTAACCATTATTACCATTTTTTTTTTACATTACTGAACCTGTTAATTGTTGATTTAGAAGGCAGCATGATCAGACTGCATATGTGGGCATATTGTGTCCTTAATATGGACACAATTAAGGAAAAAGTCCACAATTAAATGTAAAACTAACTACACAATGTCCAATAAAAAAAAAAAATTACATGAAAGGGATGGGGTCATTTATTTATTTGTTTGTTGGGGGGGGTCAAAGGGTTTCACCAAAGGAAGTGAGAGTACAATATATACAGTGTCTTGCAAAAGTATTCATCCCCCTTGGTGTTTGTCCTGTTTTGTTGCATTACAACCTGGAATTAAAATTGATTTTTTGGGGGTTAGAATCATTTGATTTACACAACATGCCTACCACTTTAAAGGTGAAAATTGTTGTTTTATTGTGACACAAACAATAATTAAGATGAAAAAAAAAATCTGGAATATGCATAGGTATCCCCCCAAAAAATACTTTGTAGAGCCACCTTTTGCTGCAATTACAGCTGCAACTCTCTTGGGGTATGTCTCTATTAGCTTATCACATCTAGCCACTGGGATTTTTCCCATTCCTCAAGGCAAAACTGCCCCAACTCTTTCAAGTTAGATGGGCTGCATTGGTGTGCAGCAATCTTCAAGTTATGCCACAGATTCTCAACTGGATTGAGGTCTGGACTTTGATTAGGCCATTCCAAGACATTTAAATGTTTCCCTTTAAACCACTCCAGTGTAGCTTTAGCAGTATGTTTAGGGTCATTGTCCTGCTGGAACGTGAACTTTCGTCACAGTCCCAAACCTCTGGCTGAGTCAAACAGGTTTTCCTCCAGAATTGCCTTGTATTTAGTGCCTCCATCTTTCCTTCAGTCCTGACCAGCGTTCCTGTCCCTGCAGATGAAAAACATCCCCACAGCATGATGCTGCCACCACCATGCTTCACTGTAGGAATGGTGTTCTCAGGGTGTTGGGTTTGAGCCACACATGGCATTTCCCTTGATGGCCAAAAAGATCAATTTTAGTCTCATTTGACCAGAGAATCTTCTTCCATGTGTTTGGGGAGTCTGCCACATGCTGTTGGGCAAACTCCAAACATGTTTTCTTAAGCAATGGCTTTTTTCTTGCCAATCTTCCATAAAGCCCCGCTCTATGGAGTGTACAGCTTAAAGTGGTTCTATGGACAGATTCTCCCATCTCTGCTGTGGATCTTTGCAGCTCCTTTAGTGTTATCTTTGGTGTCTTTGTTGCATCTCTGATTAATGCACTCCTTGCCCAGTCTGTGAGTTTTGGTGGGCAGCCTTCTCTTGTCATGTTTGTAGTGGTGCCATATTCTTTCCATTTTGCTATAATGGATTTAATGGTGCTCCCTGGGATATTCAAAGTTTGGGATATTTTTTTATAACCCAATCCTGATCCATACTTCTCCACAACTTTGTCTCTGACATGTTTGGAGTGCTCATTGGCTCTCATGTTGCTTGCTTAGTAGTGTTGCAGAGTCAGGGTCCCTCCAGAACAGGTTGATTTATACAGACATCATGTGACAGATCATGTGACACTTTGATTGCACACAGGTAAATCTTAATCAACTAATTATGTGACTTATGAAGTGAATTGGTTGGACCAGCTCTTATTTAGGGGTTTCATATGAAAGGAGGTGAATGCCTATGCATACTCCAGATTTCTGTTTTTTCATCTTAATTATTGTGTCACAATAAAACAACAATTTGTACCTTTAAAGTGGTAGGCATGCTGTGTAAATCAAATGGTGTTAACCCTCCAAAAATCAATTTTAATTCCAGGTTGCAATGCGACAAAAAAGGACAAACACCAAGGGAGAGGGTTACTTTTACAAGACACTGTAGCTGAAAGAAAAACATAAACAGAAAAAAATCAGGCTTAACAAATTTACCATTGAATATTTTGATAAATTTTTTGAATTTGGATGTCAGAGATAATATTCCTTGTAGAACAGAGATTTGCCAACTTTAAATTTGTAATGAAGAACACACCGTTTTGTTTTTGTCTTGTTTTTTTTAATTGTTTACATTTAATGAACATTTGTGAGACTCAAGGACAGAAGCAGAACAGTTTGGGCTTTCTGGTTAGGTACTGTGACAAATTTTTTGGATGTCATTTGTGTCAAGAGAGGGGAAAAAAGACAGACTGGTGAGGAAATGACTATATATTTCTAGCTGCTATTATGTAAAAATAGGAATTAACTCCCATTTCAGGAAATTTAATGACTTACCAAGTACAACCCCGATTCCAAAAAAGTTGGGACAAAGTACAAATTGTAAATAAAAGTGGAATGCAATGATGTGGAAGTTTCAAAATTCCATATTTTATTCAGAATAGAACATAGATGACATATCAAGTGTTTAAACTGAGCAAATGTATCATTTAAAGAGAAAAATTAGGTGATTTTAAATTTCATGACAACAACACCTCAAAAAAGTTGGGACAAGGCCATGTTTACCACTGTGAGACATCCCCTTTTCTCTTTACAACAGTCTGTAAACGTCTGGGGACTGAGGAGACAAGTTGCTCAAGTTTAGGGATAGGAATGTTAACCCATTCTTGTCTAATGTAGGATTCTAGTTGCTCAACTGTCTTAGGTCTTTTTTGTCGTATCTTCCGTTTTATGATGCGCCAAATGTTTTCTATGGGTGAAAGATCTGGACAGCAGGCTGGCCAGTTCAGTACCTGGACCCTTCTTCTATGCAGCCATGATGCTGTAATTGATGCAGTATGTGGTTTGGCATCATCATGTTGGAAAATGCAAGGTCTTCCCTGAAAGAGACGTCGTCTGGATGGGAGCATATGTTGCTCTAGAACCTAGATATACCTTTCAGCATTGATGGTGTCTTTCCAGATGTGTAAGCTGCCCATGCCACATGCACTAATGCAACCTCATACCATCAGAGATGCAGGCTTCTGAACTGAGCGCTGATAACAACTTGGGTCCTCCTTCTACTCTTTAGTCCGAATGACACGGCGTCCCTGATTTCCACAAAGAACTTCAAATTTTGATTCATCTGACCACAGAACAGTTTTCCACTTTGCCACAGTCCATTTTAAATGAGCCTTGGTCCAGAGAAGACGTCTGCACTTCTGGATCATGTTTAGATACGGCTTCTTCTTTGAACTATAGAGTTTTAGCTGGCAACAGCAGATGGCACGGTGAATTGTGTTCACAGATAATGTTCTCTGGAAATATTCCTGAGCCCATTTTGTGATTTCCAATACAGAAGGATGCCTGTATGTGATGCAGTGCCATCTAAGGGCCCGAAGATCACGGGCACCCAGTGTGGTTTTCCGGCCTTGACCCTTACGCGCAGAGATTCTTCCAGATTCTCTGAATCTTTTGATGATATTATGCACTGTAGATGATATGTTCAAACTCTTTGCAATTTTACACTGTCGAACTCCTTTCTGATATTGCTCCACTATTTGTCAGTGCAGAATTAGGGGGATTGGTGATCCTCTTCCCATCTTTACTTCTGAGAGCCGCTGCCACTCCAATATGCTCTTTTTATACCCAGTCATGTTAATGACCTATTGCCAATTGACCTAATGAGTTGCAGTTTGGTCCTCCAGCTGTTCCTTTTTTGTACCTTTAACTTTTCCAGCCTCTTATTGCCCCTGTCCCAAGTTTTTTGAGATGTGTTGCTGTCATGAAATTTCAAATGAGCCAATATTTAGCATGAAATTTCAAAATGTCTCACTTTCGACATTTGATATGTTGTCTATGTTCTATTGTGAATACAATATCAGTTTTTGAGATTTGTAAATTATTGCATTTGGTTTTTATTTACAATTTGTACCTTGTCCCAACTTTTTTGGAATTGGGGTTGTACTAACACTTGGGATTCCATCCATAAATGTTAAATAAACACCTCCTAACATAAAATATCAATGATTATGTGCTTTATTTGCTTTATAACAGCACATTTTCTGTAGTATAACACCAAATCTCTATGACTACTGATCCCTGTTGATGCTGTCATTTTCAGCAATCTCAAGTGGGATGGAAACATCACCTGTATCACAAAAAGGATTCAGCAAAGGGTGTTTTTCCCATGACAACTGAAGAAACTCAGTCTCCCCCAGGCAGTAATGGTCGGGTAGGGTAGGGTAGGGTAGGATGTTTTTATTGTCATTCCAGAACACATTGTACATGAAAGGGAACAAAATGAGGTAGCCTACTCAGGTCCTGCTTCAGGTAATAGCAATAATAAAATCAGTAAATCCAGTTCTACACAGCTATCATTGAGCCCATCTTGACATCCTCCATAAATGTCTGGTTTGGGATTGTTGCTTCTCAGGCCATGAGAAAACTGCAGCACATCTTCCACTCTTTAAAAAGGGAAAATCTGGAACAGACCCCTTGCATTGATGTCACACTTACATTAGCAACTATTGCTACTCTTGTCCTGGGGGATAAGTGAACTTTGTTTGCATATGGATGACAAGCGATACTGAAGATGTCAGAGATCTGTAGTTCTAAAAAAGCTACAGCTAAAAAAGCTTTACTACCAGATTACTTTGGTAATCTAAGTCAGAAAGAAGCAAAGAATAGATATCCGCAGAAATTAGGAGTTTATTAGTGGTTATGATCCATTCAAAATTCCTCAAAACAATTGGAGTAATGATATAGATTTGTGGCCTAGCATTACTTGCATACATATTGGAATGTACATTCTCACTGCATTTACTCTGTTTAAAAACAAACAAACAAACAAAAACTTTATTTTTTGCTGGAAGAGAACAGCAAGAAGGATTGAGTATTGGGCAGCTGTGGTTTGTTTACACTTGATACTAATTTTTTGTAGCGTACCAACAACCACCACAAAGGCTTGTACAAAAAGCCCAAAAATTCGAACTTACCTGGGTATAAACAATGCAGGATTGTCTTGTAGTGTCTTGATCCCCAGATCTTTAACCCAGCCACATATAAAAACTTGTACACCTCCGTGCTTTTCCAGGTTTTCATCTGTTTGTCTGTAGAACGATGCCTGCAGCACCAGGTAGTTGGAAATGTCGGGGAACTCAGTGGATGGATAATTTTTCAAATTATCAGAAAACTCTGTTACTAGCATGTAAGGATCTATCCCATCACAAAGAGCAACTTTCTGAAGGTATCTTGACCATGCATTGGCCTCTAAACTGCGAAAATAGTAGGAGACAGTTTCATTAGCTCTTTGCATGCCAGCGGCCAAATTGGTTTCCCTGACCACCACTTCATTCACCGGAAGTAAACTTGCAAGCAAAAGTCAGATGACTGAATACAACCTATATTCTATTCCAAGTTAACCACTTGCAGACATCCCAAGTCTCCCGGAAGTTCTGGGAGTCTCCCGCATATTGATAGTGGCTCCCTGATGCCCACAACTTGGATAATATCTCCCGGAATCTAGAGCAAGCGAGCAAGACCATGCACGCAAAACATTAATGTCTGCATCGCGCATATGACGGAGTGAGCGAGAGAGACTGCGTGTGTGCCTGTTCATGTAGCGCATGCTAGACAAAGAGCATCCTGATTGGTTTACAGACATCCAAACTCATTTCAGGCAGGTGACGTGACCCCCCGCTGATGGGAAAAAAGTCATGCGTCACGACACCTCCCTGAAATGAGTTTCTGCAGGTTGTGATGTCTGCACTTGCAAAGAATGACTGAAAAACCTTTAACTCCGTGTTTTGTCAGTGAAAAAAATGGCAAGATCGTGGCCGCACACTGCGACTGTATGGCAGGCTTTTGAGAGAGCTGTTCTCACATTGCATCATTGTTGTGGGCTGTCAAATCTGGAGTGAAACAAAGGGGTTCACTGACTGTTAAAAAGGCATACCGAGTTCTTCCTACTGCTGTGAAAAAAGTCTCTTACTCCCAGATCAGAGGTATTTCCTTTCTAAAGAAATGCCCAAGTCAAGTTCTTCAGCCACAATCAGAAGTTAAAGACAAAGTTCCAGGGAGACAGTGAAACCTTTTAACTTTTTCTCTATTTGAATGATTTGAACAACCAAAAACAGCACAAAAATGAAAGATATTTAAGACAGATTAAGCCTTGCTTACAGAAAATATGGTGTCTGGTTGTCCCCCAGGAGAACTTATCATGTGATGCATGACATCACGTGCAAGGGGTCTATAGCCAATCAATAAACACTATATGACCAGATTATGGAAATGCTCAAAAAATATAATTATAGACCCTTCCAATCCTGGCCATCACCTATTTGAGCAGTCATTTGATGGAAAAACTTTCAGAACAGCGAAAACTAAGACACTGTGTGTGTGTTTCCAAAAATCAAATAAAAAAAATAAATCAAGCTTAAAATCATAAGCTTACCTATGGCATCTTTAAACTGCGACTGTCATATTTGCACCTTCTGTACAATTTGGAATCGCCTTGTTTATTGTGTACATTGTATAAGTATAGTTTACTCATACTGTGTTGATATTATTGCAGTATTTATATGTACACTGTTTTCATTACTATTTACTTATACTGTCTTGTATCATCTGCACTGCATGCCTTGTCCAATTATGCACACCAATTCTGCCAAGTCAAATTCCGATAGTAATACATGCCAGTGTACCTGGACAATAAAGTGATTCTTATTCTGACTCTGTGACCTTGAAAAAGCTGACTGAAGAGGAATGCTAACCTTGTCCTCTTAAAAAAAATCCACTGGGGTAAGGTTTTTTTCAGAAAAGTCTGTACTTTCTGTTAACTGTCAAACATTTTTTTTGTGTGTGTGTCCCTCCCTCCCCACACACACACACACACACACACACACACTAGACTACTGACCCTGGAGCATGAAAAAGAAGCTTAGTTTAACCTGGGAGGTGGAGCAATTACACAGGTGTGATGACCTCAACCAAGATGTCCTAGTAGTGCTCATTAACCTGATCACAAAACTTGTTGTCCAGGATCTTGCCAGCTAACAATGTCAACAAAGTACTGAGAGAGCTCTTGCTGAGCTGGGAGGATTCTGGATTTTACAAGAGACTGCCATTCCTAAACACTACATGTTGAAGTTGTAGATGAATCCTAAACGCTTGCAAAATGATGGGTCTGGCATTATCCAGTTTATGGCTTTGTCAACTAGCATTCTTCTCTCTAGGTATTATTCTCTCTTTGGAACACTTCTTTCAATTTTAGGTGAGGTAATGATAAGAAAGGGGGCATAATTTCTTAATGTCTTACTATCTGTGAACTGCATCATGATTTGTTGGTCAGCAGGAGAGAAAAAAGTATTTATAAATAAGTAAAACCTTTTGTTTGATGTTAGATCAAGGATAAACTTTAAAGGTGACAGCTCAGAATGACAAAAATAGAGGGCTGCAAAGAGAGCAGACCTGGATGCTAACAAAATCCAACCAACAACTAACCAACAACTTCCATGCCCTCTGTCTTGTTGAGGAAAATCACATGAAATCATATGGAGCCGAAAGTAGAGTATAGCCTTCAAAGGTGCGAGTCTGTACACAGACTGTGGATGACTTGTGGCTCATTAGACTCACAGCTGTACTGTAGAATGGTCCAAGCTGATAAGAGATCTCAAAGCTGATATGAAATATCTTATATGTTCTTTTTTTTCTCCTTCTTCTTACGAACAGCTCTAATTACCAATGGGAGATTGATGTGCTCCCTCAGACATGCACACAGCTCCTTTATGTAGACTTTTAATTAATTACATTATACAGTAACAACATTACAAAGATCACCTTGAGGATTATGTTAATTCCATATTGAACCAATTTCAGCTAAAGCCATTAGCTACAGTTTATTAATTAATACTGAACACTGTTTTTAGACTGTGTTCTTGTTATAAGGAAAGACTGACCATTTTATATCTAATTTCACCTGTTCTGTATGATTCATATGATTCATAAAGATAAATGGGACTAAGCTTGACTACACAGTATATTTGAACAGGTTTTGCATTGAAAACGCGACTGGATTGTTAAAGGTAGCTTTTCTGCATTTTTAAAAATTAGAGTAAAACAATGACCTAAATATCAATATTATACACACACACACACTATACAGCTTAGATAGGTTAGTTAGAAGAGAGATGCAGATATGTTTTTTTTCTGTTAATGAAGCAGTGAATAGCTTTGTGAGAATTTCTAAAGAATACATTTCTCAAGGAAGACAACATAATAATGGACTCATATATGTTTTCTATTGCATCACTCAGTGTGTCTTCACACCTACTAATCCACTGAGAGTGTCTCTAAGCCATCACTGTCTCACCACACACACGCGCAAGCGTAGAAAGACACTCTGATATCCCTTGAGTGGCAGGCCTGATCTGAATTAAAAATTGATGGTTTGCTCTGGTTTGCCATCCCTCTTTAATTAAGAGCCAAGTGTGCTTTGTTTGTGCTGCACTGAAAATGCAAAGTCATCCTGGGGGAAGGCATTAAAAACATCACAGAGTTGTAAATGTATTATGTTATGTCCGTAGGTCAGAAGTGACATCATTATGAAGACTAGAAAACGTTTTTACTCAGTGAGCATGGTGATTCCAACATGGTAGCATTAACCTGGAAACAGCAAACAACCCTCATACTGTAGATATCTTGCATATGTCACTCACTTCATGTAGTTCAGCAATACTATTGCCTGAATGCAGTGAACACAACATCCCTCTGCCCCCCCCCCCCTTTTTTTTAAAATAAGTGGTTATCTTGCACAACTCAAAAGCATATATGCAGTGCCCTCCATGATTACTGACAGCTCTTGTAAATATTAGTAAAAAGGGTTAGAAAAAAAATCCACCTTTTGGTTAAGTAATTTTATCTCTCACACACAAAAAAAGAGAAAAATCCAACCATTAAATCAATTTATTCAGAGAAAATCAAGAAATAATTATTTTCAACAAAAACATGTGCCACTATTATTGGTACCCCTGAAAATTACAATAAACACAATGTAACTGAAGCATGTTTACCATTGAAATTTTAATTTTTTGAGTTAATTAGAATGTGAAGGAACTTTCAAGCTGTAATCTACGACTTTCTGATTAACTGGGATACAAATATGAGGTGACACAGATGCCAAATTCCTGTTAGTTATCCATGAACATGGGAAAGAAAAGAGAACACAAACTAAATGAAGGAGTAGAGTATTGGCCTTAATACCTACTCACCTGAAAATGCCCATTTCTACTGTTAGGGCAATAATAATAAAAAATAAAAAAAAAAGAAGAAAGAAAAAAGTGGACACCAACGGGAACTGTCACAAACTTGCCTGGAAGAGAACCCAAGTTGATTTTGCCTCCATGCACAGTGAGGAGCATGGTAAGAGAGGCAAAAAGAAAAAAAAAATCCCCAAGAATCACTTTTGGTGAATTACAAGAAAAAGTTAAATTTTGGGGTTTCCAAGTCTACAATACCACCATCAGATGCCACCTCCATGCCAAAAGATTATTTGGAAGGTCTGCCAGAAAAAAAAGCCTTTTCTGTCAGTTAACCACAAATGTAAGCACTGTAACAAGTTTGTGAAACACTACTACAACTTTGACTGGAACTGTGTTCTATAGTCTGATGTGAGAAAAATGGAGCTTTTTGGCAACAAACACTCAAGGTGGGTTTGGTGTAAAAGAGGGATGGCTATAATGAAACGAATCTTATCCCAACTGTAAAATATAGTGGCGGATCTATGATCTTGTGGGGCTATTTATCCTTCAGAGGCCCTAAAAACCTTGTTAGTGTTCAGAGAATACAGACTCCATGAAATACCAGAGCATTTTAAATCAAAATGTGGCTGCCTTTGACAGGAAACTAAAATTGGGTCATCATCAGATCTTCCACAAGGGCGGCACAATGGTGCAGTGGCTAGCACGGTCACCTTACAGCAAGAAGGTTCCAGGTTGGATCTTCATGGCCGATGGGGGCCTTTGTGTGTGGAATTTGCATGTTCTCCCCATGTATGCATGGGTTTCCTCCAGGTGATCTGGTTCCCCCCCACAGTTCAAAGACCTACCCAGCCGTGAGGGTTGCACAAGCAGTGCATACTTTATGCTAGTCCCAAGCCCAGCTAGATTGGGAAGGGTTGTGTCAGGAAGGGCATCCTGTGTAAAATCCTATGTGGAACACATCCACTGTGGTAACCCCTAACAAGAGCAGCCAAAAGATGATGATTGGCTCTTCCATCAGTACAATGACCCAAAGCATACTGTATGTCCAAATCAACAACAAAATGGTTAGCTGATGACAGAATCAAGCTTCTGCCATGGCCATCTCAGTCCCCCTGTGTGGTGACCTGAAGAGGAGAGTGCACAAGAGATGGACTAGGACCCTGGATGATCTGGAGAGATTTGGTAAAGAGGAATAGTCTCAGGTGCCCTGCTCTGTACGGTATCTCCAACCTTATAAAATGTTATAGGAGAAGACCCAGTACTGTTTTATTGGCAAAGGGAGGCTGTACAAAGTATTAAATGCAAGGGTGCCAACAATTGTGGCACATGTGTTTTTGTTGAAAATAATTATTTCTTGATGAGGGATTTGTTTTTCTCTGAATAAATAGATTTAAATTGAAGGTTGCATTTTTCATCAGGGTGTGTTAGGGTTTTGCTGGGAATCGAACCCAGGTCACTGGTATAGTAATCCAGCAAACCCCCACTAGGCCACCAGGTGAACGACTCAAGTGCAGAGGAGTGAGGCGAAAGTAGAGTTCAAAAACAGTCTATTTACAACGCTCAGAAGATCCAAAATCCAAAGCAAAAAATAACAAGTAAAATCCAAATGCTCAGAAGATATAAGGGAAAATAAAAAAAACATCCAAAAGTTCAAAGTCCAAAAATCAGAATAGAAAAGGCAAAAATGCAAACGCTCAGAAGATCCAAAAGGTACAAAGTCCAAAAAGAAAGCAAAATACCAAAAAACACAAGGACATTAGCAAGGTACACGAGACAGAGGTTACTAGCCATAAGCAGCACAAAGACTCCGTGACAAGGGGCTAAACTGAGGAAGTATATATATACACAGGTTAATTAGGAAACTAGGCGGGGCAGAAAATGAAGAAGAGGTGGGGTAAAAGGCACATGAAAAACACAAAACACAAACAGTGGTGGCCTCTAGAGGCCAAAACAAACATGACAAGATAAAGAAATAACAGTGGCCTCTAGAGGCCAAGACAGTCCCCAGTCCTAACAGGACCCCCCCCTCAAGGAGCGTCTCCTGACGTTCCCAGGGCGATCCGAATGGGCCGAATGGAAGTCCCGAAAAAGTTCTTTGTCTAATATGTCCCGAGCGGGGACCCAACAGCGCTCCTCAGGGCCATAGCCCTCCCAGTCCACTAGATATTGAAGCCCACCGCGGACCCCGCGGGAGTCGAGCAGGCGGCACACAGTGAACACGGTCTGACCCTGGAGGATGCGGGGGGGGGGGGGATTCCTAGGGGCAGGGGCATACGAAGATGACAGTACAGGCCGCAACAGGGATACATGGAATGTGGGGTTGATCCTAAGAGTCCGGGGCAACTGGAGCCGGTAGGCGACAGGGTTCATCCTGCGCACAACCTTGAAGGGGCCAAAGTAGCGAGGAGCAAGCTTGCAGTTCTCCACCCACAGCGGAAGGTCCTTGGTGGACAGCCAAACCTGCTGCCCAGGGCGGAAAATATGGGCAGGCCTTCTATGGCGGTTGGCCTGAGTCTGGTTGGCCCTGGAAGTCTGGATGAGGGTCCTCCTGACCTTGTTCCAGGTCTTGCGACACCGTCTCACGTACTGGTTGACCGAGGGCACCCTAGCATCCTCCTCCTGTTCTGGGAACAAAGGTGGCTGGAACCCGAATTGGCACTGGAACGGCGACAACCTAGTGGCCGACGACTGCAGAGTGTTGTGGGCGTACTCCGCCCATGGCAGCCAGGTGCTCCATGATGTCGGGTTATCCATCACCAGGCCTCGCAAGGTGGTTTCCAGGTCCTGGTTGAGCCTCTCCGTCTGGCCATTGGACTGGGGGTGGAACCCAGAGGAGAGGCTGGCGGTGACCCCGATGAGCTTGCAGAACCCCCGCCACACTCGGGAGGAGAACTGGGGCCCCCGGTCTGAGACGATGTCCTGTGGGAGACCAAAGACTCGGAAGACATGCGTAAATATTAGTTGGGCTGTTTCAAGGGCAGAATGGAGCTCGCACAACGGTATAAAGTGGCAGGCCTTGGAGAATCTGTCGACTATGACTAAAATGACCGTGTTACCTTGAGAGTCTGGAAGGCCCGTGATGAAGTCGACCGCCACATGGGACCAGGGACGCCAGGGAATAGGCAGAGGATGCAGGAGGCCCTGGGGATGCTGTCGTGGGTTCTTGCTTCTGGTGCACACATCACAAGACAGAACGAATGACCTTACTTCCTTCTCTGTGCTTGGCCACCAGAAGCGTCTTTTCAAAAAGTCCAGGGTCCTCCGAGCTCCTGGGTGGGTGGTGAGAGGGGATGAGTGACCCCACTGGAGGACCTTGGCCTGGGCTTGACGTGGGACATACAAGAGGCCCGGTGGCCCCGTCCCAGGACCGGGGTCCTGGCATTGGGCTCGTCGGACGGCCTCCTCAACACCCCAGCGGACAGGGGCCACAATCCGGGACACAGGTATAATAGGCCCAACTTCACTCTCCCTGTTGGTGGAAGCGAACAGCCTGGAAAGCACGTCAGGTTTGGTGTTCTTAGAGATGGGGCGGTATGATAGGGTGAAGTTGAACTGACTGAAAAACAAGGCCCACCTAGCCTGTCGTGGATTGAGTCTCTTGGCTTGCTGGAGGTACTCCAGGTTCTTGTGGTCTGTCCAGACCAGAAATGGATGTTGCGCTCCCTCCAGCCAGTGCCTCCACTCCTCAAGGGCCAGTTTAACTGCTAGCAGTTCTTGATCCCCCACGTCATACCGGGACTCCGCAGGACTCAGGTGGTGGGAGAAGTATGCGTGGGGTGCAACCTTCCTTCCGTGCATTGAGAGAGGACCGCGCCGACGCCGCTGTCTGAGGCATCCACCTCAACGATGAAGGGTTGCGAAGGGTCCGGGAGGACCAGAATGGGTGCCGTGCAGAAGCGGTGTTTGAGGTCTTTGAACGCCTTTTCCGCCTGAGGAGACCAGACATACGATCCACCTGTCCTTTTGGTGAGGTCCGATATGGGCGCTGCTACAGAACTGAAGTTCCTGACAAACTTGCGGTAGAAGTTAGCAAATCCTAAGAACCGCTGAACCTCTTTGACGGACTTGGGGGTGGGCCAGTCCCGGACGGCCAGGGTCTTGGCTGGATCCATCTGGAGTTGGCCTGTCCATACAATAAAACCCAGAAAGGAGACCTCGGGAACATGAAACTCGCATTTCTGGGCCTTAGCGAACAGATTGTTCTGTAGCAGCCTCTGGAGAACCTGACGGACATGGTGGAGGTGCTCCTGCATGGTCTTGGAAAAGATTAGGATGTCGTCGAGGTAGACGAAAACGTACTGATTGATCATGTCCCTCAAGACGTCGTTGATAAGGGCCTGAAAAACAGCTGGTGCATTGGTGAGTCCAAAGGGCATCACCTGGTACTCGTAGTGCCCTGACGGGGTGTTAAAGGCAGTCTTCCACTCGTCTCCCTGTCGGATACGGATGAGGTGGTATGCGTTCCATAAGTCCAACTTGGTGAAGACGGTGGCGCCTTGGAGCAGGTTGAATGCTGTGGACATCAGTGGAAGGGGATATCGGTTGCGCACAGTGATCTTGTTCAGGCCCCTGTAGGTCAATACATGGTCGGAGCCCCCCATCCTTCTTGCCGACAAAGAAGAAGCCGGCACCAGCAGGTGAGGTGGAGGGTTGCATGAACCCAGAGACCAGGGCGTCCTTGATGCATTCCTCCATGGCCTTGAGTTCTGGCTGAGAGAGGGAGAACAGTCTGCCCCGAGGAGGGGTAGTCCCAGGGAGCAAGTCGATGGCACAGTCGTAGGCATGGTGCGGAGGAAGAACGGCGGCCCTACTCTTGCTGAAGACTTCTTTAAGGTCCCAGTACTCTGTGGGAACTTGAGATAACTTGGTGAGATCAGGAGGCTCGGCAGGAGACACAAGAGAGCTAGAGAGCAAACAAGAGGCATGGCATGCAGGGCCCCATTCCACAACCTGGCTAGTTACCCAGTCTATGCGCGGGTTGTGGCGGGTAAGCCAAGGAAGGCCTAGAATGACTGGGAACTCTGGTGAATGAATCAGGTGCAAGGATATTGCTTCTTTGTGAGCTTGAGATTGGAGAAAGACTGGAGAAGTTACTTGGGTGACTCTTCCATCACCTAAAGCTTGGCCATCCAGGGCAGACACAGACAGCGGGACTTCAAGAGGTGCAGTCGGGACATTGATAGTTTGGGCGAAGTGGACATCCATAAAGTTACCAGCCGCCCCGGAGTCTAGCAAGGCCTGACAAGAGTGGACGGACTCACCCCAGGAGATGGAGACCGGGATGTAGACTCCTTGGCCAGGGAGTTCGGGAGAGAGGGTAGGCCCCATCACAACCCTCCCTCGGCTGGACGGGGCGGTCCTTTTCCCGAGAGCTCGGGACACGATGCTCGGAAATAGCCAGGCTTGCCACAGTAGATGCAACACTTGTCCCTCCTTCTGCGCTCCCTCTCAGACGCGGAGAGACGGGTACGGCCCACTTGCATGGGCTCCGGACAGTCACTGGAGGACGTAGACGGGCTCCGGGTCGAGGCAGTGAGGCCGGGGAAGCTCAGGACTTGGCGGCGTTCTCTAATCCTGTTGTCAAGACGAATGGCATGTGAAATCAGTGTTTCGAGGTCACTTGGGCATCCGATAGAGGCCAGACCGTCGTTGATGGGGTCAGACAGACCATGGTGGAAGGCTGAAACCAGGGCAGTCTCGTTCCATCCACTGACTGCTGCGAGCGTCCGGAACGAGATGGCAACGCTTCCTCCTTGCCGGATGGACATGAGCTTCCTGGCTGCATCTTTACTGATGTCTGCCTGATCGAAGACCCGAAGCATCTCCTCCGTAAACAGCTTGAAGTCAGAGCACTCGGGTCCCTGTCTCTGCCAGATGGCTGTTGCCCAACCTCGTGCCTTATCAGCTAACAAGGTTATCACATATGCAATCTTGCCACGATCCGTAGTGTAGGTGGAAGGCTGGAGCTCAAAGGTGAGTTGGCACTGGGTAAGGAACTCCCGGCACTCACCATGCTTGCCGCCATACCTCTGTGGTGCAGGAAGGCAGGGTTCGCAAGGTGACGGAGGCAGCGTGGCCGGAGGCACTGGAGCAGGAGCAGATGGTGGAGCAGGAGCAAGATCAGGAGGGGGAGATGCGGGCGTAGGAGTCAGCTGTGCCAGGGCTTTCCCAATTTGCTGAAGCAGTACCTCGTGGCGAGCGAGGGCCTCATGTTGGCTTGCTTGCTCCTCCATCAGTGTCCATGGTCGCTCCGAAGCGTGTTAAAGCTGCCATAATTCCCTGAAGGTTGGCTGGGTAGACAGTTGAAGCAGTCTCTGCTGAGTCGGTCATGACGGAGTCTTTCTGTTAGGGTTTTGCTGGGAATTGAACCCGGGTCGCTGGTGTAGTAATCCAGCAAACCCCCACTAGGCCACCAGGTGAATGACTCAAGTACAGAGGAGTGAGGCGAAAGCAGAGTTCAAAAACAGTTTATTTACAATGCTCAGAAGATCCAAAATCCAAAGCAAAAAATAACAAAAGTAAAATCCAAACGCTCAGAAGATATAAGGGAAAATAAAAAACATCCAAAAATTCAAAGTCCAAAAATCAGAAAAGGCAAAAATGCAAATGCTCAGAAGATCCAAAAAGGTACAAAGTCCAAAAAGAAAGCAAAATACCAAAAAACACAAGGACATAAGCAAGGTACACGAGACAGAGGTTACTAGCCATAAGCAGCACAAAGACTCCGTGACAAGGGGCTAAACTGAGGAAGTGTATATATACACATGTTAATTAGGAAACTAGGCAGGGCAGAAAATGAAGAACAGGGGCCTCATGTACAAAGATCTGTGTGGATTTCCCACTAAATATGTGCGCACGTCAAAATCGGGAAATTTGCGTACGACCAAAAAAATCCGGATGTATCAATCAGTGCGTACGAAGGTTTCCACGCACTCTCCTGTTGTACATCCCAATCAATGTGGAATTTGGCGCACATGCACGAGCCCCGTTCCCCGCCCCGTCTCCTCCCTCAATTATTCCACACTGAATATGTTAATTAGTATAAATAGACCTGCAGTAAGGCCCGCGTTAGGTAAAAGACATGGCGAAATCTCGAGAAAGAAATTTCACAGATTGCGAGGTGGAGGCGCTGATTTCGGAGGTAGAGGCAAGACACAAGATCTTGTTCGGAAGCCTCTCCTCCGGAATCAGCACCAAAACCAAACGTCTGAATTGGGAGCAAATAACTCATGTCATCAAATCAAGTCGGGGCCAACAATCGATCCACAGCAGACATTAAAAAAAATGGTCGGACATCAAAGTAGATGTGAAAAGGAGGATGGCTGCGCAGCATAGGAGCGCAATGAAGACGGGTGACGGTCCGGGGGTCGAGGCCCTCTCCCCTTTTGACCAGAGGGTGACCGCGGTCCTCTGTGACCATGCATTAGTCGGCGTGGTTCCGCCCGAAGAGGGGGACTCCGACTTGGCCCAGCAGGATCTCACAGGTGCTGTAATCATTTTCATACAGGGCGTCCCGAAAAATGTAGCCTATACTCTAAATCGCCATAAAGTATGTGTGAACTGAAATCCCTGCCTTTAGCACAGTGTAATAGAATTCACATACATCACTTAATTGTTCTGTCACCTCCAGTTAAAGTGATGTTCAAAGTGTATGCTATGAGACATGCAACGGTCACTGATTGTATGCCACTGAATGTGAATGTAGCCTATACCAAGATAACGGTATGATTTGCATCGTCCGCAGTGCCTGTGCCACAATGAGTGTCTATTTGAGTTACATGGGTTTTGAAAACAAAAAAAAACAAAAAAAAAAACACCTTTAGTGCTCTAATGTGTACATTTTTTCGGGGACACCCTGTATTTGAGGAAATGTCTTCCTCTCTTAGTAGGCCCAATATTCCTAGGCACATGTAACCAGAAATAAAACATGTGCACATATTTTCCACAATAGGATTTTAATGACAAGTGTATTCTAGCAGGGTGCCAGGGAACAACAGGAGACCCCCAGTCCATCCCACCCGAGCAGGAAGAGGACCCCCAGCCGAGCGGATCCAGCGTCACTGTCACCTGCCCCCCTTCTCCACCGCCTGCCCCTGTCGCCAGGTCCACAGGCCGGGTGCTGACGCGCGCGGTCCTTGAGTCGCAGGGGGAAATTTTAAAGGGGATAGAGGCGATTAACGACAACCTCGAGGGAATCCGCGAGGAATTGAAGGAACTGAATAACACAAAAGAATATCTTAAAAAATGAATGGTGTCCCGTGTCCCATCTGTCCTTACCTTTTCACATTGTGGCTATTAAGCGCTGCCGGGTTTGTATGCCATGTCGCTGTGGCACCTCGTTGTGAGTCCCAGGGTCTGGGTCCTCCGGCAGGTCTCACTCCATTATTGGCACGCCGTGCCGCTGCGCCACATTGTGTAACACGCCACACACCGCGGTTGTGTCTGATTTGTACGCACTTGGAAATCGTTTCATATATTGATCTTGGTAATTATGTGATAAGGCTACCCCACACAACATCAACTAATAATATTTCAGTCTGACACCTCGCGGCAAATGCGCGAGGAAGATCTATTAAGCTAGCTGCAATGCATGGTCCTGCATGTGCATTCTTTAATTTAATTAATTAACCAATAGTCAATGGGAATAATATCGAAATGATATTGCTGGGGTTTCTCATTTCCCGTAATTACAATATGGAAGGGATGGTTGATGGATCTGTTGGCATTTACCCAACAGTCTCGCATTATGTGTCTCGACAATGTCGTATGACGGACATACATTTCAATTCACGCATCCTGATGTTCCGATGCATTTTTGGATGCCTCTTATCGCCATGTCATGACTCTTGACCGAGTAGGCCTAAATGTAGTTGCGCTGCTCTGCCTCTAAGTGTCGCCAAGTACCAAGATGCACCAGAAATGTGCGTACGCCAGCCATGAGGTTTGCGTAGAGTACCGCACTTTTCCACGCCAAGTCAATCTTTGTACATATGAATGTTTGCGCAGAAAGTGACATACGTAGCTTTTTTGTGCGTACGCAAGCTTTGTACATGAGGCCCCAGGTGGGGTAAAAGGCACATGAAAACAAACACAAAACACAGAAACAGTGGCGGCCTCTAGAGGCCAAAACAAACATGACAAGATAAAGAAATAACAGTGGCCTCTAGAGGCCAAGACAGTCCCCAGTCCTAACAGTGTGAGATGACACTACTTCACCAAAAGGTGGATTTTTTTTCCTAACCTTTTTTACTAATCTTTTCAAGAGGTGCCAATAATTGTGGAGGGTACTATATATGCTTTAAATTTCCTTTTATGAAGCGCATTAGTGACAAGTAGTCCTGTTTTTCTTAGTCAATTCTATGCCTGTTATATTTGAGTGAATTTGAAAATATAATGTGGTGCCTCCACTGCCTGTGATCAATAAATGTCTTCCATATGCATTTTCAATGCTTTTGTACTCAATTCATGATGTATATACATAATATTCTTTATTAAGGTTTAATAATACATTAAATGCAATATATGAATTATGCATTTATTAATTTTAAAGAATTGTGAAAGGTTTACACTATACACAAAACATCAATCTTTCATTTCATTCCAAAAAGCAAGAAAAAATGTTTTCCATGATATGGGCACTTAAATGTTCTGTTATTATTTATCATATATTATCCATTTAAATTGGCTCCTTACAATCTACGTCATATCACAGCATTGTACGGTATTGTTTAGCTCTCACATGTACGGTATGTGATTTCGCTAGGACAGATAAGAAAAGAGAGAGAGAGAGAATCTGAAGGCTGCAGGGAAGTTACAGAGAAAGAGAAAAAAAGATGGCTGAGGCTGAGGAGGGTTTTAAATTGCCAACCATGCAAAGTGCATACCATTTTTAATATGGTCCCACACCTAGATGGCAGTACTAGCCAAACATACAGAAGCCTACAGAGTTTAGACAATGGCAAAGAAGTACACTGCACTTTAAATTAATTTCACTTTATGTGACATCCCTAATGCTGTATATTAGGCTGTTGTGGCCAGAATTAGAGATGAGAATTCTCATTCACATAGGTGAACAAGTTCTTTTCATTCAGTTTGTTTAAAAGATTTGTTCATTTTGTTCAATCAGTAGGCTAGCACTTCCAGAAAGACTGATACGTTGCAGCTTGTTCACCTGCAGTGAACTACAATGATTCCTCCAAATCATTCACCTCCTATAGTTGTTAATTTCTTGTTGTCAACCTTAAAATGACAAAATCATAGCCTATTATTTTATATACTAAAATAAAATTATTGGCCAGTGTTATCAAGATAATATACAAAAAATGCCTACAAGTATCCTGGATTTTCAATAACTACAAAAGACACCATGTATGCTGTTCTGTGAAAATCAAACTCACTTTTATTATATGGCTGTTTCAAATATTACAGAAAATTATTATAGATGACAGGATTTATATCAACAGCATACTATGTTTTCACTGTGCTTGCTGGTTCATTTGTAGGCTACGAAAAATGCTGTTTTTTTTTTCATAGAAATACCAAACAACTAGCCTGGCAAGCCAGACTAAATGTGAATATTTAGTCTGGTCTCAGTCGTAGACATTTCCGAAGGGTGTGGGTAGGAACAACCCGTTGTCTTTCAAACTGTCTGTGTATAGGCCAACGCTCTGACCAATCAGCGCAACAGTGACTGTGACGTAGTCAGAGCGACAGAAAGCAGTGGGGGAGGCCTTGAAATAAATAATTTTTCAAAATGCGTATTAATTAATAAACAGGTTCTAGATATTAAGAAGTTTGGAGATAATGACCACAAGTTTGGAGTCTGTACCACATACTTAACATACACATTTTTTTTTCAAGTGTTTTTCAAGGATTTGCTTAAACTGTTTTTGAGAGTTTTTATTTAGTGGTGTTTGGTGAAATTTCCCTTAAATTTAAAATAACGAGAAAATAAGAAACAATCAAAAAGTAAATGTTTCAAAGCTGTTTATTAATTCTTTGTACTGCACAAACTAGCCCCATCCTTTTGGCTACCAGCGGAGCCAGCTGGTAGATCAGACTTTTGCCATAGCCGGTCGGCAAAACAGCGAAAACGTCCTTCTTGAAAAGGAATGAGCAGAGAGCCTCTTCCTGCTCATGTTTCAAAGAAAACTCCAAGTCTAATTCTTCTAAAACTGATTCCAAAGCGGAGTCAAACTAGCGCTGTTCACTAGCCGTAGCCATCTTTCCTGTTGTGCTTTCTCCAGCGTCGCGCAGCCTTGTCGTCACTCCTGCAAAAGCCCGCCCAAAGAATCCAAACAAAAACCTTGCGTTGTGATTGGCGGGCACGATTTGATGCCCGGGATGTTTTGTTGATATGGTGCGAGGCTAGACCCACTCGTAGGCAAAAATATTTTTGGCCGCTAGGCGGGTGGGTCTAGTTTACTAGGCTACCAAACAACTACAAATAAAAGAAGTCAGGTCATGGGTTTGTTCATTCAATAAAGTATGTTGCCATGTCCAATGGCACATTCAATTTGAAAATGGTGTGTATCGTTTTGTTCTGGTTTCCAGGTTGAATGACACATTTCTTTAAAATGTTGTGCAATGGGCTTGCCATGTCCTGTTCAGGATAACTCATCTGTTATTGGTCCTCTACTTACACTCGGCTCTCACCTGTGGCTCCATGAAACTGTCAGCATACAACAGCGGCCACCATCTGGACAATGACTTTGGCAGGCTGGCTAAACATGGCGAGGGTCACCGATGGGTCTGAAACCCTCGGTGAGCTAAGTTCAGGTTTGTCAGCCCTATTGCATGCAAAGACTGATTCCTGGTGGAGTGAGAGGAAGACATCACCAGTAAGACCCAATGATCATGAAGGTGGTGTCAGCAAGTGCTGTGGAGCAATCAAAGCATGGACGTGATACAAAGCAGTCCTGGTCATCCACTGCAGCTCGAACATCTCTAGTCATAATGGTCTCTCATGCCACTGGATCAAGATTCCCCAGGCTGAGAGAGTGGGACTACCCCAGTGCAATGGTTCTTCCACTTTAAAATATTCCCACACAGGTCTGTTAAGCAATTCGGTTTGTCAGTGCACACAGAACAAGTCCTATGATGATGGGGGGGATGGCAAAGCAATAGGTGGAGGTTACCACTGTGCGTTGTAGTCATAAACCTGTACGTAGATGGCCCTCGGGCCAGTGGTCATTCTTTTCTGACCCAGGGCAACAGGAAGGTCTGGCAGCCCCCAGGGTTTCTGGACAGCTGCTTTAGGACAGCACTGCTCACCCTCACATGAGGGAGGGGGCTAGAAAAGGTGCCCCAACCAAATGCTTGCCCTTAAAGTGTCTGGCCAGCAAACTGCAGCTGGCAGACATCCTTCAGTGGTTGAACAAACCAAAAGACAAGATGAATGAAGCTCATCATGGGGGCATGGAATGTCCAAACACTGCTTGACAGAGCCGGCACCACCAGACCCAAGAGAAGGATGGTGCTAGTCAACAGAGAACTGAAGAGATACAAGGTTGACATCACCGAACTTAGCGAAACCCAGTTTGCTGATGAAGGCTCCTTGAAGGAAGACAGCATTTGATACACATTCTTTTGGAAGGGAAAATCCCAAGCTGAGGACAGCATCCATGGAGTAGGGTTTGCCATTAGGTCAGCTCTGCTCAAAAGCATATCTGTGCTCCCAGTCTGGATCAGTGAATACCTCATAAAGCTACACGTTCCACTCTGCATGTCCAGACACCTCACCATCATAAGTGCCTACACACCCACTCTCACAAGCTCAGATGACAACAAACAACAGTTCTATGAAGATCTGGATCAGGGCACCAGATCAACCCCCCACAGTGACAAGGTAGTCATCCTGAGAGACTCAATGACAGACCACAGAAGTTGGCAAGGTTTGCTTGGCAGGCACAGAGTAGATAAATCAAAGACAATGGCATGCTCCTCCTTAGCAAATGTTCAGAACACAACTTGTGTATACCCACCTTGTTCAGGATGGCAGAAAAATAGAAAACCACCTGAATGCACCCAAGATGGAAACACTGGCATATGATCGGCTTCACCATTGTACACCAACACAACATCAGGGGCATCTGGGTGGCCCATGCCATGAATGAGAGGTGCTGAATGCTGGACCAATCATCGATTGGTTAGGGCCACTTTGAACCTGCACATCCCACTGCCACACGGGAGCTGACCTAAGACTATCAGGGCCTCCTACAATACAGGCAGGCTGACAGACCCATCCCACCTTGCACAGTTTCAGCATTCATTGGATGAGAAATTCCAAAATGGGTTGTCCCCATCAGGAGATGGCATCAAAAAATGGGCCATATTCAAGGACAATGTAACTGTGACTGCAAGGGTGGTGCTGCAGGCAAAAGCCAGGGACCACCAAGACTGGTTTGACAAAAATAATGAACAAATACAGGCAGCTTTGGTTGCCAAGAACAAAGCCTACACAGAGTGGAAGAATGACTCATCATCAGTCACCAAGAGAGAGAAGTTCAAGAAATTTCAGACAAAAGTTCAGTCAGACCTGAGAGATATGCAGGACCAGTGGAGGCAGCACAAAGCTGAAGAAGTACAGAGATATGCAGACACCCACAATGCCAAACATTCTTCAGCTCCTTGAAAACAGTGTATGGCCCCACAATTTCTAGCTGCTCTCCACTGCTGTCATCAGATGCCACCACACTGATCAAAGACCAGGCAGGACTGAGAGAACAATGGGTAGAACACTTCAGTAATCTGCTCAACAGTCCCTCCACTGTTGGCCCTGCTGCATTGAGCCAAATCCTCCAGCAGGCAGTTCAGGATGAGCTAGACTTACTACCCTCTATCAACAAGATCATGAAAGCAATCTTCCAGACTAACTCAGGTAGAACATCAGGAAAGGACAGCATCCCTGGCAAGATATATAAGGTGGTAGGCCCCAACACCCTTGAGGCCCTTCATGATGTCCTGCAGAGTGTGTGGGAAGAGATGCCAGATGACTTACGTGATGCCCTAATCATTTCCCTCTACAAGAATAAGGACAGTTAGGCAGACTGCAAAAATTACACGGGCATCTCACTCCTCTTGATTGCCAAAATCTTTGTTTGAGTTATTCTCAACAGCCTTATCACAGTTTCTGACAGAATCTTCCAGAGGCACACTGTGGCTTCAGGCAAAGCTAAAGCACCAGGGATATGACTTTTGTAATGAGAAAGCTTCAAGAAAAGTGCATAGAGCAACATATGCCCCTCTATTCGGTCTTCACTGACCTGACGAAAGCCTTTGACACTGTCAACAGGAAAGCGCTCTGGATAATCCTTGAACACATTGGATGTGCTTGGAAATTTGTCAAAATTGTTCAGCCCTTTCACAAAGTTATGACTGGCCAGGTCCTCTCCAGTGGTGATGTGACAGAAGCTTTCAAGATCAGTAATGGTGTTAAACAGGGCTGTGTCCTAGTTCCAGTTCTCTTCAAAATCTTCTTCACCTCCATGCTGCCTCATGCAGTCCAGGGCCTGGAGAAAGGAGTATACATCAGATACTCTCTGGATGGCTCCGTTTCTGATTTCCATTGCCTCACTGAAAAAAACAAAAACCTTCCAAGACCATATCCAGGAAGCCCTTTTTGTTGATGACTGTGTGTTAGTGGCCCATGGAGCGTCCGAGTTGCAGTTGATGCTCGATTGCTTCTCAGAAGCTTCAAAGCTGTTTGGCCTGACTATCAGCCTCAGTAAGACTGAAGTGCTCCCTCAGCCTGCACCAAACACCAGCCATTCCAAGCCAACCATCATCATAGATGGCAACCAGCTCACTAAGGCTACATCCACACGACAACGGCAACGAGATGTTATTTAAAAATATATCGCGTCCAAATGGGCAACAATCAGTAAGATATTAGGTCCATATGGCAACGCAACGCTTGCTGAAAACGATGCAATACACATGCCACACCTCTAGGGGCGCTGTAAGACGGTCCCTTCGGAGACACCAGAACAATAGAAGAAGTAACGACGCATGCGCATAAACTATTATGCGCGAGACTTCATATTAGCCACAAAGTCAGGAAAATCTGTTTGTAAAATTACATTATAATGACCAAAAATACAATGAAAAGTATTTTTCCAGTCTCACCTGTGAAAGGTAATCCCATGTGATCTCATTTGGACAGAAAACCTGTTGGTACAGTTAAACGCAGCTAATCTTTATTCTCCGCTTTGACCTATCCAAAATGGCGGCGAGGATGACGTATGATTCTACGCGGAAGGCGGCGTCTTCAATGGTCCGGAATAAAGTGAATGATACACGTTGATGGAATTAATTTGTTGCTTCTCACCTGTGAAAGGTAATCCCATATGATCTCGTTTGGACGGTAAACCTGTTGGTACAGTTAAACACAGCTAATCTTTATTCTCCACTTTGACCTCTCCAATATGGCAGCGAGGATGACGTATGATTCTACGCAGAAGGCGGCGTCTTTAATGGTCCGGAATAAATTGGATTAATTTGCTCCTCTACGCCCTTTTTAAGGAATGTATTGTCGGACTTAAATCAACATCTGAAGAGGTGAGATCGCTCCTTTTTTCCCCTATTTTTGCTGGCGGGATTGCACCATTACACAATAAATATTCACAGTGAAAATATTTTGTAAGCGCGTTTCATGAACCAAGTTATAGGATTTGTTGACAACTCGCATCGCAATGAGAAGATCATTGGCACTACTGGTGTTAAGAATCAGACCATTTCATAAATGAATATTTTGCTGTAGAGTTGCAGTGTTTGTACAATTGCATGTTTTTGCTTCACTATTACTGTCACTATTCTGCTTCTTGCATTACTACTGTGAACTAACACTGAACATAATAATAATAATATCCAAGCTCGTGTTTCACTCACACTAGTGCTCTATAAGGCTTTTTCCTGGTGATATTCGTTACACTTCTACCCGGCGTGAAGCACTCACAGTCATGTGGTTGTGACGTCATCGTAAACAAATCCGTTTTACTCATCCAGACGACTTCACAACGGCAACGTTGCCAGATCTTTCCACTCTGGAACCCGTTCTCAAAAAGATTGCGTTTTGGGCACCCAAAACGCCGGTGCCGTGTGGACGCCAGGCCTAAATGATAAGCAATTGTATCGGAGTCACCTGAATCCGTTGCCGTGTGGACAGGGCCTAAATGTTGAGAGCTTCAAGTATCTTGGAAGCAATCTTTTTCAAGATGGCTCAGTAGACAGAGAAATTGATGCTTGGAATAGCATAGCAAGCCAGGCTCTGGAGAGGCTTCACAACAACTTAACTAGCACAAATGTCAGTTTGACAGCAAAATTCAAAATCTACAATGTAGTACTCCTCCCTTCTCTTCTCTATGGATGTGAAACCTGGACACTGTATTGCAGGCACATCAAAAATCTGGAAAATTCCCACATGCGAGCTCTCTGCTCCATACTTGGAATCCAGTGGCAGGATTGCATCACTAACCTTGAAGTCTTGAACTGTGCTGATTCTACAAGCATTGAATCCATGCTCATCAAGGCCCAGCTCCAGTGGGTGGGTCATGTCATCCAAATGAGATGCATCCCCAGATGCCTGTTGTACAGAAAACTCACATGTGGAAAGAGACATAAAGGCCAACCAAAGAAACAATTGTGTATGACACTCATACATGGCGGCCCGCAGAGACGCAGTGGCTCGGAGCTGTGTATCATTTCACACAGTCTTTGCACGTTTCAGTATAGCAGAAACGAACTTTTACAACTGAGCGGAGAATATCAGCTGTCCGTGGAGTATCTGATCCCCCCGGAGATCGTTAAACCACTCCCGGGGACACCCGCAGCAGCAGGCCGGAGGAGGAGGCGCTGTGAGCGGAAGCAGAAGAGAGGCAAGCGGGGGGGCGCCTGGGCTAGGCTAAAGGCTAGCCCCTTCAAACCACTGCTCCCGACCATCTTTCTCTCTAACGCTCGTTCAATCCATCATAAACTGGACGAGATACAACTGCAGATGGCTACATGAAGGACTTTAAACCACTGTTTGTGTTTGATCTTTTCCGAGACCTGGCTGGACAGCTCCATCCCAGATGCGGCTATCGAGCTAGCAGGCCGCACCGCCTACCGAGCCGACAGGACCACGGACTCTGGTAAGAAGACCGGCGGGGGACTGTGCATTTATATCAACAACTCCTGGTGCACAAACATCACTGTGGTGGACAAGCTGTGTAGTCCAGAGGCAGAACTGTTGCTGTTAAAGTGCCATCCATTCTATCTCCCATGGGAATTCGCTGTTTACATCTGTGCTGTTTACATTCCACCGGACGCTAATGCTAAGCTAGTGTTAGCACAAGTGAGCGGCAGCATCAACAACAGCCTAGTAGCACATCTGGACAGTGTTTTTATTGCAGCTGGGGACTTTAATCACGCGGATTTAAAATCAGTGCTTCACAAATTCCACAGACATGTGAAGTGTGCTACTAGAGGAGATAGAACTTTGGACCAGGTGTATACTAATGTAGCAGACGCATACAAGGCCCAGGCCTACCCCCACCTGGGTCTGTCAGACCACCTCTCTCTTCTGCTACACCCACGGTATACACCTAAGATCAAGAGCGCTGGGATCACAACCAAAACTGTGAGAACATGGCCGGTGGATGCAGTTCCTATGCTCCAGGATCGTTTCCACCACACAGACTGGGATGTATTCAAAGAGCAGGACACTGACAATCGTGTTTCACTGGACAATTACACCTCCACTGTTTTAGATTACATCTGCTTCTGTGTGGACAATGTCACCTGTTGGAGGCAATTCCGTGTGTTCCCTAATACACCACCATGGATGACACATGGAGTAAAACAGCTTATCCGAGCTAGAGACTCTGCATTTCACTATGGGGACCAGGAGGCGTACAGTGCTGCCAGGGCCAACCTGAAGAGAGGCATCAATACTGCCAAACACCATCACAGGAGGCGTACTGAGGCCAGGTTTGACACCACCACAAACCCAAGGCAGGTCTGGGAGGGCATCAGGGCCATCATGGACTATAAGAGGAAAACACCACCACCCTCAGCTGACAGTCCCACCTTGGCTGAGGATTTAAACCTCTTTTACGCCTGTTTTGATAGGGACAACACCGATCCTGTCCTGCCCCCCCTCCCCTCGACCGACCCTGCTCCAGTCCTGAGCACGCATGAGGTGAGATGTGTTTTCTGCAGCATTAACACTAGGAAGGCGGACGGACCAGATGGAGTGCTGGGCCGGGTGCTTAAAGACTGTGCTGCGGAGCTGGCGGACATCTTCACCTCCATCTTCAACACCTCGCTGTCCTGTTCTCTGGTTCCAGCCTGTTTCAAAGCAGCCACCATTGTCCCCCTCCCAAAACAGTCCAATGTCACATGTCTTAACGACTACAGACCTGTGGCACTCACCTCCATTCCCGCCAAATGCCTGGAGAGACTGGTCATTAAACACATCAAAGTCACCTTACCACCAACACTGGATCCACATCAATTTGCCTACAGAGAGAATCGGTCAACTGAGGACGCCATTGCCACGGTGCTGCACACACTGCTGGAGCACCTGGAGCATAAGAACACCTATGCACAACTCTTCTTTGTGGACTATAGTTCGGCTTTTAATACCGTCCGGCCGTTCAAACTCTGGTCCAAACTCCACCAGCTGGGACTCAACACCACCCTGTGCAATTGGATTGTGGACTTTTTAACAAATCGCACACAGAGTGTCAGAGTGGGCAAGAACACCCCCTCTACCCTTGTCATTAACACCAGGGCCCCTCAAGGGTGTGTGCTGAGCCCTTTGCTCTACACTCTGTTTACACATGACTGCTCTGCCTCCTCCTCATCCAATCTCATCATCAAGTTCACTGACGACACCACGGTTCTCTGACTTATTACTAACGACGATGAGACAAACTACAGGAGAGAGGTACAACACCTGGAGTCGTGGTGCCACAACAATAACTTGGCCTTAAACACCAAGAAGACCAAGGAGATAGTCGTGGACTTTCACAGGAAAGGACACATTGACCACCTACCTCTCTCCATAGGCAACAATGTGGTAGAGAGGGTGAGGAGTTTCAAGTTCCTGGGGGTAACAGTGACTGAGGACCTGTCCTGGGGCACTTACATTTCCACAGCCGTGGGAAAAGCACAACAGCGGCTCTATTACCTGAGGAAGCTGAGGAGCGCTAATATCCCCAGACCTCTGATGGTGAACTTTTACAACTGTGCCATCAGTAGTGTGCTGACACATGGATTTCTAGTGTGGTTCTCCAGCTGCACTAAGGCCGACCAGCAGGCACTTCAGCGGGTGGTGAAAGCTGCCGGGAGAATCATTGGAATGACTCTCCCAGAGATCAGCACCATCGACTCCACTCGCTTTCTGAGAAGAGTGCGCAACATCCTGCGGGATCAGCACCACCCTGCTCATCACCTCTTCCACCTGCTGCCCTCAGGGAGAAGATACAGGTCCATACAGGCCAGAACATCCAGACTGGCCAATAGCCTGTATCCACAAGCTGTGAGGCTACTGAACTTTGCCACATCCACATCCACCAATTAATATCATTGAACTGGTTTGCATTGTTGCAGTTGTCACTACTCTCTCTCCCCTGACCCCCCCAGACAATAACGTTATAACAGCACTGATCTGGTTTTTGCACTGTTTATACAATGTCATAATACTCAGGTATCTGTCTGAATGTTCCTGCTCTGCACTTTATCAACATTGATGACTTGAACTTATGCTGCTATTTGCTATGCTGCTTTTTGTTGTACTGATGTAATACTGGGTCAAATGCTTACACTGGGTTACTTAGGGGGGTATGTATTTATTTATGGGTTTGCACTTTATCAACTCTGCTGTATGGATGCTCCAAATGAAATTTCGTTGTTCTTTTTTGTGACAATGACAATAAATATTCTGAATCTGAATAAATTCAAGGACACTGTCAAAGCCAACCTTTGCTGGTATGACTTCAAACCCAAGAATCTGGAGACATGTGCCACTGATTGACCTCAATGGCAAGCAACAGTTCTCCAAGCCTCTTCTAACTTTGAGGTGGCTTGGTGCCAAAAACTCATCACTGCAAGAGAAAAACGACACTCAACACCAGCAGTGATCACAACCACCAAGTTTCAGTGCCCACATTGCTTCAGAGTCTGAGCCTCGAGAGTGGGACTGCAGAGTCACATCCGAGCTCACAGATGAATTGCTAAATGAAAAGTCTTCTTCGGATATGAAGGACAACCAATAAAACTATTTCTCATGACTCCTATGGTCATTTGCAGTTGCTAGATTGACATACCAGTGAGCCAGTTGGTCTTTGGCTTTTGATTAGTTCTGTGAGGTGAGGAATGAACAGGAGAGACTAATGAAAGAGAGTCAGTGCACTAGTGCATATAAACAGTAGAAAATACAAGGAGTTAGAAGAATGAATCACAGATCAGTTCAGTTTCAGTTCATATTTTTCATTTTGGTGATTCATTCTAAAACATTTATTCATCCAGTTGCTATCTCTACCCGGAGTGCAAAAGATGATTGCTATTACAGGTGCACCTCAAAAAAAAAAAAGAATATCATGAAAAAGTTCTTATTTTTTATAATTTAATTCAAAAGGTAAACTTTCATATATGCTATATGCATTACACATAGCATGAAATATTTCAAGGCTTTTTTTGTTTTAATTTTGATGATTATGGCTTATAGTTCATGAAAATCAGAAATCCAGTATCTCAAATTATTAGAATATTTCCTAAGATCAAACAAAAAAGGATTTACAATACAGAAATGTCCAACTTCTGAAAAGTATGTTCATTTATACACTTAATACTTGGTTAGGGCTCCTTTACCATGAATTACTACATCAGTGTAGTGTGGCATGGAGGTGATCAGCCTGTGGTACTGCTGAGGTGTTATTGAAGCCCAAGTTGCTTTGACTGTGGCCTACAGCTCATCTGTATTTTTGGGTTGGGTGTTTCTCATCATCCTCTTCACAATACCCCATAGATTATCTATAGGATTGAGGTCAGGTGAGTTGGCTGGCCAATCAAGCACAGTAATATCATGTTCAGCAAACCATTTGGGAGTAGTTTTGGTAATGTGGGCAGGTGCTAAGTCTTGCTGGAAAAGGAAATTGGCATCTCCATAAAGCTTGCCAGCAGATGGACGCATGAAGTGCTCTAAAATCTCCTGGTCGATGGCTGCATTGACTTTGGACTTGATAAAACACATTGGACCAACATCAGCAGATGATATGGCACCCCAAATCATCACAGACTGCAGAACCTTCACACTGGACTTCAAACCCCTTGGATTCTGTGCCTCTCCACTCTTCCACCAGACTCTACGACCTTGATTTCCAAATGAAATGCAAAATTTACTTTAATCTGAAAAGAGGACTTTGGACCAGTGAGCAACAGTCCAGTTCTTTCTCTCCTTAGCCCAGGTAAAATCCTTCTGATGTCTCTGGATGCAGAGTGGCTTGATATTAGGAATGCAACAGTTGTAGCCCCTTTCATGAAGACATCTGTGCATGGTGGCTCTTGATGCACTGACACCAGCCTCAGTCCACTCCTTGTGAAGCTCTCTCAAGTTCATGAATTTAGATTAGATTAGATAAAGCTTTATTGATCCCTTTGGGAGGGTTTAGCAGCATCATTACAGATAAACAGAGAAAAGAAATAGAGGAAAACTTCTAGATAAATTAAAATAAATTAAGTATTTACATAAACAAATATAAAAAGAATAAGATATGGGGAAGAGAGGAAAGGGGGAAGGAGGAAAAGAAAAAAGGGGGGGAGAAGGGGGGTGGCGGCAGGAGAGATATTGCACTTTATACTGCACATTGTCCGGTATTGCTTATTGTTAGGCTAGGCTACTGCTCCTTCCCGTCCTTTGTCCTCCTGTTCCCCCCCCCCCCCGAGAGGAGTTGTACAGTCTGATGGCATGAAGGACAAAGGAGTTTTTGAGTCTGCTCGTCCTGCACTTGGGAAGGAGCATTCGGTCACTGAACAGGCTCCTCTGGTTGCTGATAACGGTGTGCAGAGGGTGACTGGCATCGTCCATGATGATCAATAGTTTGTCCATAGACCTCTTCTCTGCCACGGTCACCAGAGAGTCCAGCTTCACGCTGACCACAGAGCCGGCCTGCCTGATCAGTTTGTCCAGCCTGGATGTGTCCTTCTTGGATGTGCTGCCCCCCCCCCAGCACACCATGGTGTAAAACAGGACACTGGCAACCACAGACTGATAGAACATCCACAGGAGTTTCCTGCAGATGTTAAAGGACCGCAACCTCCTAAGGAAGTATAGCCTGCTCTGTCCCTTCCTGTATAAGTGATTGGTGTTGCAAGTCCAATCCAGCTTGCTGTCCAGCCACAGCCTGAGGTACTTGTAAGAATCCACAGCCTCCACCTCGCCTCCCTCGATCAGAACTGGTCATGACCTTGGTCTGGACCTCCCAAAGTCAATGACCAGCTCCTTGGTCTTCGAGGTGTTGAGCTGCAGATGGTTCCTGTTGCACCACATGGCAAAGTCCCTCACCAGGCTCCTATACTCCCCCTCTCTGTCGTCACTGATACACCCAACGATGGCTGTGTCATCGGCAAACTTCTGAATGTGACACAGCTCCGAGTTGTAGCAGAAGTCCGTGGTGTACAGGGTGAAGAGAAGAGGGGCCAGCACTGTGCCCTGGGGTGCTCCGGTGCTGCTAATTACAGTGTCAGATGTGATGTCCTTCAGCCTGACGTACTGCGGCCTGTCAGTGAGGTAGCTGGAGATCCAGGTGACCAGGAAGGGGTCCACGCGCATCCTGTTCAGTTTGTCCTGAAGCAGTAGGGGCTGGATGGTGTTGAAGGCACTCGAGAAGTCCAAGAAGAGGATCCTCACTGTGCCGTTTCCCTTATCCAGATGCGAGTGGGCTTGGTGTAGCAGGCAGAGGATGGCGTCTTCCACACCAACACCTGCCCGGTACGCAAACTGCAGACAGTCCTGGGCATGTTGTACCTGGGGTCTGAGGAGGCTGAGGAAGAGCCGCTCCAACGTCTTCATCAGATGTGCAGTGAGTGCCACCGGTCAGAAGTTGTTCAGCTCGATAGATAGATAGATAGATAGATAGATAGATAGATAGATAGATAGATAGATAGATAGATAGATAGATAGATAGATAGATAGATAGATAGATAGATAGATAGATAGATAGATAGATAGATAGATAGATAGATAGATAGATAGATAGATAGATAGATAGAGCTCTGGAAAAAATTAAGACACACTGCAGAATTATCAGTTTCTCTGGTTTTACTATTTATAGGTATGTGTGAGGAACATGAACATTTTTGTTTTATTCCATAAACTACTGACAGCATTTCCCCCAAATTCAACATAAAAATATTGTCACATTGAGCATTTAAATGCAGAAAACAACTGTTTGAAACAACAAAAAAGATGAAGTGCTTTCAGACCATGAATAATGCATGGAAATCAAGTTCATATTCACCAACAATAAACAACATAATATTAATGTCTGAACTTAGGATGAGTTCAGAAATCAGTATTTGGTGCAATAACCCTGACATTTAATCACAGCTTTCATACATCTTGGCATGCTCTCCACCGGTCTTTGACGATGCTCTTGGGTGACTTTATGCCACTCCTGGTGAAAAAAAAATCTATCAACTCAGCTTTGTTTGATGGCTTGTGACCATCCATCTTCCTCTTGATCACATTCCAGAGGTTTTCAGTGGGGTTCAGGTCTGGAGATTGAGCTTGTCATGACAGGGTCTTGATCTTGTGGTCCTCCATCAACACCTTGATTGACCTGGTTGTGTGGCATGGAGCACTGTCCTGCTGGAAAACCCAGTCCTCAGAGTTAGGGAACACTGTCAGAGCAGAAGGAAGCAAGTTTTCTGCCAGGATAACCTTATACCTGGCTTGATTCATGTGTTCTTCACAAACAAAAATCTGCCCCATTCTAGCCTTCCTGAAGCACCCCCAGATCATCACTGATCCTACACCAAATTTCACAATGGGTGCAAGACATTGTGGCTTGTAGGCCTTTCCAGGTCTCCATCTAACCATTAGATGATAAGGTGATGGGAAAAGCTGAAAATTGGACTCATCAGAGAAGATGACCTTACTCTAGTCCTCTACAGTCCAATCCTTATGGTCTTTAGCAAACCTCAGCCTGGTTCTTCTTTGCTTCTCATTGACGAAGGGCTTTTCTCTAGCTTTGCATGAGTTCAACCCCACCTATAAGAGCCTGTTTTGAACCATACACTTAACCCCAGCTGCAATTTTCCATTCTTTTTGTAGGTCACTTGAAGTCATCCTGTGATTGTTGAGTGACATTCAAAGGAGTTGATGATCATCCTGTTCAATGGAGAGTCGTTTTCACCCTCTGCCAGTCTGTAACTTTGTTGTCCCCATTGTCTGCTGCTTAACCTTGTTCTTATGAACTGCCATCTTTGAAATGTTGAGGATGGAAGCAACCTGACACTCACTGTATCCCTCTGCCAGTATAGCTAGAATTGAACCCTTCTTTTTCTCACTCAAAACTCTTCATTTTAACTATAGGCATGAGGAATAGATATTTTTGTATTCCAATTAAATTTAAGGTACTACTAGCACTGTTTTTGCCTTTCAAACTGGTCCTATTGCAAGAGGATAGTGATGACCACAGCAGTGGTTTTTATACTTTTCCTCATTAAATAAGATTTGATTCAGGTGATCACCTAATCAGTAACTCATTAAATAAAATGAGGTGTTCTTGTCTTGGAATTCCAGCACAGACACTGGAATGAAATGGCTACCATACATAGATGCTGATCTAAGAAAAAAAAATATTGCTGTGCTCTCTTAATTTTTTTTCCAAAGCTGTATATATGTTACAGCTAACAGACTCAAGGCTGTGGTACTCAGATCATATCTGACTCCAAACAGGAGTCCAGATATGCCAACAAGTGTGTCATGTCAGCATAGGCATCAATACATCTTCTGTATATGTCCCAACATCTGTTACATGAACTGCCTCTATGAGTTTATTGTGACCTAAGCCACAGCCAACAACCCAGCCTATAACAGTGATTCTAAATTTTCATTGGTGCTGATGTGAGTAACTACAAATTTACCATCATAACAGCCTGAGCAAATGATACTTTTTCTGTTAAAATTTACTGGATTGTTAGTTTTGGATCTTTTACTATTACTATCTATTACTGAACAAGACTTCTGGCCTTATTGGTCTGTGAGGAGGAAAACAAAGGCCTTCATGATTGTTCATTACTGACCCACCCCCCTCTCCAGGGTGCCTGTGTTTCTGTAAACAGGCATACCTGAGCAGAACACTTCTTTTGGCTGCTCCCGATTAGGGGTCACCACAGCGGATCTTTTATCGCCATTGCTCCCTGTCTTCCGCATCCTTCTCTACCACACCTGCCACTTTCATGTCCTCTCTTACCACATCCATGTATCTCCTCTTTGGCCTTCCTCATTTTCATTTGCCTGGCAGCTCCATCCTCAACATTCTCCTTCCCACATGCTCTGCATCTCTTCTCAGGATGTGCTCATACCATCTCAGTCTCATCCCTCTTAGCTTAATTCCCAAGCTCTCCACATGTGCTGTCCCTCTGATATGCTCGTTCCTTATCCTGTCCAACCTTGTCACTCCCATCGCAAACCTTAACATCCTCAATTCCGCCACCTCCAACTTTGCCTCCTGTCTCTTCATTAAGGGATGAAGAGGACCATAATCCTCAGCAGCTCAGCTTCGATTGCTATCTGTTTCACTTGTAGGTTCACCTGAGCAGAACACTAAGGGTGACTAATTAACTTTTCTGAAAGAATTTAAAACCTGTGATCTGAAACACTGGGGTATGCTAGGAACTCACAAAAAACACAACATACACACACCTACCCTAATAATGCATTGTTTAAAGCAAATAATAATCACCATGGTTTTATGCATCCAAATTCACAAAACCCAATTTGAATTAAAATTTCCAATGTAGATTTAACCAAGTCTTATACCTTCATTCTTATTAATTTGAATGTACTCCAAACATATTGTTTATGCAAATTTGCATTAATTTCAAATGACATCAGTCTGGTATAAATAAATTATAAATATGAATAAATAAGTGATTGGTAATAATAAATAATTCCCCAAACTAAACTGACCCAAGTAATTAAAGTACATGAATTATGTTAGACTTAATGTATACAAGCTACCCTACTTCCATCCACCTTCACCTGAGGTCGAGATGGCAGGGACCCTATTTTTACATTCGTTTCATATGCAGAATACATGGAATTGCAGTTTTGTGTTTTCATTTTTAAAGAAAAAAAAAATCCCAGTATCTACAATCAAATTCGCTTCGTGTTTACTGAAAGGTTTCTAACTCTAAGTTACAAATCTCTAATCTACATGAAATACAATATTAAAGGTCATCTTTGGGCAAGGTGCACATTGCATAGGTGGCGCGCCTCATGTAAAAGGAAAAAGAAACTGGTATGAACACAAACAAGCACAATCGCATGAATGTGCACAAATGTGTGATGTGTCACTGTTTATCATATACAATTTCTGGAACCTTTTTCTCTGGATCACAATGCAAAATGTACCGTTGCACTGAATGGTTTTCATTTAGAATGTTCAGAATAAAAAAATCTACAAATATGATTGATTTGTCATATATACATGGAAGTAACTTAATTTAAAATAATATCCTGTGATAGTCAACTTGACCATTTCCTTACAGAAAAACACAAATTAAGAGTATAGCCCATACTAACTCCTTTTGCACAGTTATAACTTTGTGATAATCAAAACATATAATTTTGGTTGAACACAGCCAATGCAGTCTTAAAGAAAATGTATGTATGTATTTATTTCATGAAATCAAGTCATACATGAGCTGACAGCCGACGAGGCACAAAGCACCAAGTTGGCTAGAAGCCATGTATGACGAACTTGAGTGGAATATATGAGTGACATATTTCACTTCAATGACATCACTCCCATTGTTCTCCTGCTGACTTGATGCACACTGTCAAAATGACGAACTGGTTCAAAAGTAAAATTCTTTTGATTAACTTGCATATTTTTTGTGGATGTGTCCATATAATATTTACATAAATTTATATAATTACACGGTGGTGTGAAGATATAAACTTGTATATATAAGTTCATATCTTCACACCACCATGTAATTATATAAATTTATGTAAATATTAAATAGACACACCCACAAAAAAAGTGTATACAGTGGTGCTCAAAAGTTTGTGAACCCTTTAGAATTTTCTATATTTCTGCATAAATATGACCTACAGTAAAACATCAGCAGATTTTCACACAAGTCCTAAAAGTAGATAAAGAGAACCCAGTTAAACAAATGAGACAAAAATATTGTACTTGGTCATTTATTTATTGAGGAAAATTATCCAATATTAGGACGGCACGGTGGTGTAGTGGTTAGCGCTGTCACCTCACAGCAAGAAGGTCCACGTTCGAGCCCCGTGGCCAGTGAGGGCCTTTCTGTGAGGAGTTGGCATGTTCGCCCCTTGTCCACGTGGGTTTCCTCCGGGTGCTCCAGTTTCCCCCACAGTCCAAAGACATGCAGGTTAGGTTAACTGGTGACTCTAAATTGACCGTAGGTGTGAATGTGAGTGTGAATGGTTGTCTGTGTCTGTGTCAGCCCTGTGATGACCTGGCGACTTGTCCAGGGTGTACCCCGCCTTTTGCCCGTAGTCAGCTGGGATGGGCTCCAGCTTGCCTGCGACCCTGTAGAAGGATAAAGCGGCTGGAGATAATGAGATGAGACGAGACATCATCAGATTTTCACACAAGACCTAAAAGTAGATTAAGAGAACCCAGTTAAACAAATGAGACAAAAATATTATACTTGGTCATTTATTTATTGAGGAAAATGATCTAATATTACATACTGTATCTGTGAGTGGCAAAAGTATGTGAACCTTTGCTTTTGGTATCTGGTGTGACCCCCTTGTGCAGCAATAGCTGCAACTAAACATTTCCGGTAACCGTTGATCAGTCCTGCACACCGGCTTGGAGGAATTTTAGCCCATTCCTCCGTACAGAACAGCTTCAACTCTGGGATGTTGGTGGGTTTCCTCACATGAACTGCTTGCTTCAGGTCCTTCCACAACATTTTGATTGGATTAAGGTCAGGACTTTGACTTGGCTATTCCAAAACATTAACTTTATTCTTCTTTAACCATTCTTTGGGAGAACGACTTGTGTGCTTCGGGTCGTTGTCTTGCTGCATGACCCACCTTCTCTTGAGATTCAGTTCATGGACAGATGTCCTGACATTTTCCTTTAGAATTTGCTGGTATAATTCAGAATTCATTGTTCCATCAATGATGGCAAGCCGTCCTGGCCCAGATGCAGCAAAACAGGCCCAAACCATGATACTACCACCACCATGTTTCACAGATGGGATAAGGTTCTTATGCTGGAATGCAGTGTTTTCCTTTCTCCAAACATAACGCTTCTCATTTAAACCAAAAAGTTCTATTCAGGTCTCATCCATCCATGAAACATTTTTCCAATAGCCTTCTGGCTTTTCCACGTGATCTTTAGCAAACTGCAGACAAACAGCAATGTTCTTTTTGCAGAGCAGTGGCTTTCTCCTTCCAACCCTGCCATGCACACCATTGTTGTTCAGTGTTCTCCTGATGGTGGACTCATGAACATTAACATTAGCCAATGTGAGAGAGGTCTTCAGTTCCTTAGAAGTTACCCTGGGGTCCTTTGTGACTTCGCCGACTATTACATGCCTTGCTCTTGGAGTGATCCTTGTTGGTTGATCACTCGTGAGGAGGGTAACAATGGTCTTGAATTTCCTCCATTTGTACATTATCTGTCTGACTGTGGATTGGTGGAGTCCAAACTCTTTAGAGATGGTTTTGTAACCTTTTCCAGCCTAATGAGCATCAACAATGCTTTTTCTGAGGTCCTCAGAAATCTCCTTTGTTCGTGCCATGATACACTTCCACAAACATGTGTTGTGAAGATCAGACTTTGATAGATCCCTGTTCTTTCAATAAAACAGGGTGCCCACTCACACCTGATTGTCATCCTATTGATTGAAAACACCTGACTAAATTCACCTTCAAATTTACTGCTAATCATAGAGGTTCACGTACTTTTGCCATTCACAGATATGAAATATTGGCTAATTTTCCTCAATAAATAAATGACCAAGTATAATATTTTTGTATCATTTGTTTAACTGGGTTCTCTTTACTGTATCTACTTTTAGGACTTGTGTGAAAATCTGATGTTGTTTTAGGTCATATTTCTGCAGAAATATAGAAAATTCTAAAGGGTTCACAAACTTTCAAGCACCACTGTATATATATATGTATGTATGTATGTATGTATGTATGTATGTATGTATGTTTGTGTGTGTACACACGCGCGCGCACACACACACACACACACAAAGTTGTGGTCAGAAGTGTACATACAGTGACATGAATGTCATCTTGGATATGAATGTCATGGCAATATTTGGGCTTTCAGTAATTTCTCTGAACTGTTCTTTTTCCGTGGCAGAATGTACAGCATACATTTTTAATTATATATATAAAAAAACACTAGAATTTGGTATACAAGTTTTAATTTTCATTGGGTTTTCTGAAATCAACAACTGGTCAAAATTATATACACATGGTCAAAGATTTACATACACTCACTTAGATTATTAATTCAGAGGTGCTGAAACTTCCAAAATGTCTCTTATCTTGCCAACGCCGAGGTCTCTTAACTTCCTGTTAGTGATCATCATTGACTACAGCTGGTCGCTGCTCTGTGCCTTCATAAAAAGGGTTTGTTTACAGCACTCATTGGATTGACCAACACACAGTAAAATGGGAAAGTCCAAGGAGCTCAGTGCAGATCTGAAAAAGAGGATCACAGATTTACACAACTCCAGAATGTCTCTTGGAGCCATTTGTAACCAACTGCAAATTCCAAGATCAGTTCAAGTAATTGTATCCAAGTTATTGTGAGGTTTAGTCACTTTGCCAAGCCACTTTGCTTCAAGAAAACCCAAACGGTCACCCTCAGCTGAAAGGAAATTGGTTTGGATGGTCAGGAACAACCTGGGAACCATCATGGCACAGCCCTGCCATGAACTGGAAGCTGATGGATCACTGTCTACAGTTCACATCACCATGAAGTAAGAGGCTGCGATCCAAGAAATAACCCCCTGCTCCAAAATTGACATCTTCAAGCTTAAAGTTTGAAGCTGACCACACGGACAAAGAAATTAGTTTTCTGGAGGAAAGCTGTATGGTCATCTGAGACAAAGATTGAGTTGTTTGGCCACAATGACCACCATGTACAGAGAGACACTGTACCAGCTGGTGGTGGTGGTAGGATCATCATGCTCTGGGGCTGTTTTGCTGCCAGTGGAACTGGTTCATTGCACAAAGTGGATGGAATAATGAAGGAGGACTAAATCAGAATTCTTCAGCATAAACCATCAGAAACTTGAACACGACTTGGGAGTTACAACAGGACAATGAACCCAAACACACATCAGAGCTGGTTGTGGAGGATAAAGCAGGCTAACATTAAGCTTAAAACAAGCCCTGACTTCAACCTGATTGCAAATATATGGACCGTGCTTAGAAGTCGAGTCCATGCCAAGAAAAAACAAAAAAAATTAATTGAATTCTACCAGTTCTACCACGAAGACTCATGAAATATCTAACCAGAATTCTGCCAGGGGCGGCACGGTGGTGTAGTGGTTAGCGCTGTCGCCTCACAGGAAGAAGGCCCGGGTTCGAGCCCCGTGGCCGGCGAGGGCCTTTCTGTGCGGAGTTTGCATGTTCTCCCCGTGTCCGCGTGGGTTTCCTCCGGGTGCTCCGGTTTCCCCCACAGTCCAAAGACATGCAGGTTAGGTTAACTGGTGACTCTAAGTTGACCGTGAGTGTGAATGGTTGTCTGTGTCTATGTGTCAGCCCTGTGATGACCTGGCGACTTGCCCAGGGTGTACCCTGCCTTTCGCCTGTAATCAGCTGGGATAGGCTCCAGCTTGCCTGCGACCCTGTAGAACAGGATAAAGCGGCTAGAGATAATGAGATGAATGAATGAATTCTGCCAGAAGCTTGTTCATAGTCAACAAAAATGTTTGGTCAAGGTGAATCTTGTGAAGAGACATTTTACCCAAATATTAGGTGTGCTGTATGTTTATGTTTGACCCTGTATGTATAATTTTGACCCTGTGTTGATTTCAGAAAACCCAAAGAAAATTAAAACTTGTGCACCAAATTCTAGTGTTTTTTTTTTTAATTAAAGATTTATGCTGTACATTCTGCCACAGAAACAGAACAGTTCAAAGAAATTACTGAAAGCCCAAATATTGCCATGGCATTCATATCCAAGATGACATTCATGTCACTGTATGTAAACTTCTGACCACAACTGTGTGTATTATATATCTTTTTTTTTCTTAAATTTGGGGTACATTTTGCATCTCAGAGATCAATCTTTTGTTGTTTTCCACAAAAGAAATCTTTATTGAAGCAGTTTTGAACAATAATGCAAATTATGACAAACTTTCACCAGTAGTAATGCTTGATGTACATTTTAGACCCAATTTATGCATAAAACAGTCACTAAATTACTCCCACCCCCATATTATTGGTCATCTTCGACTACTGATTCATACATTCAACTTGAATAAACATGAAGTGATTCAGTCTAACAATCTGTTTTGGGGGCTTATTCTAGTAACCGTTATAAAAATCAATTGCATCGAACGTCTGTTTTCTGTATTATGTGAAATTTCAGTAATATATTATCTGTCCTAATGTTCTTGCCAACTCTGTTATTAAACCACATAAAATCCACAAAGACTTAATAATACACATGACACCTGCACCGAGAGATGTCATTTCCTCTGGCAGGAAACTTCAGAAGGCACTGAGGTATATTAAGTTTCTTCTCTCATTAATTTGAAAAAAATGTTGAGGATACACCAACAGTCATTTACTTATTCATCAAATATGTTATTGTGATATTCAAGTGAATCTCTCACTCATTTTTTAAAAAACAATAATATGATTAAAATCCATAAAATTCTATTTTTATACATGCCATGTGGTAGCTAGTTTGAGGTTAGCATGTGCAGTTAAGACACAAAATGGTGAAAAATGGATTGCCTAGTTTAACAACAATAGAGTCGACGACCAACAGAGTCAACACTTGAAATGTACCCGCAATTATAGAATGGGCCATATATATTAAACTTAGGAGAGCTCATGTAATTCAATGGAAGCAATAACACAAAACAATAGAATCATAAGCTAATATTTCCATCTTCATATTCTCTGTCTCTCTCATATTCCAGAATTTGCTCATCACTTTTTGTCTTGTTTGGCTTCGAGTAGGGAAGTCCCAAATTCACTATATACAGTGGCATGCAAAAGTTTGGGCACCCTTACTGAAAATGTCTGTTACTGTGAATAGTTAAGTGAGCAGACGATGAACTGATCACCCAAAGGCATGAAGGTAAAGACGACATTTCTTTTCAGCGTTTTCTGCAAGATTTTTGTATTATTTTTGTTCTGTACAATTGGAGAGTGGAAAAAAAAGGAACACCATGCAAAAGTTTGGGCACCCCGATACATTTGAGTTCTCAGGTAACTTTTACCAAGCATCCAGACCTTAATTAGCTTATTGAGCTGTGGCTTGTTCAAATTCTTCGTTAGGGAAGGTCAGATGATGCAGATTTCAAAGCTGTATAAATTCTCTGACTCCTCAAACTTGTCCCTAAAATCAACAGCCTTGGGCTCCTCTAAGCAACTCCCTAGCATTCTGAAAAATAAAATAATTGCTGCTCATAAAGCAGGAGAAGGCTACAAGAATGTAGCAAAGTGTTTTCAGGTAGCTGTTTCCTCAGATTGTAATGCTATTAAGAAATGGCAGTTAACAGAAACAGCGGAGATCAAGGTGAGATCAGGAAGATGAAGAAAACTTTCTGGAAGAACTGCTCATTGGATTGCTAGAAAGGCAAATAAAAACCCCTGCTTGACTACAAAATACCTTCAGAAAGATTTAGCAGACCCTGAAGTGGTGGTGCACTGTTCTACTATGCAGCAACACCTGAACAAATATGACCTTCATGGGAGAGTCATCAGAAGAAAACCTTTCCTGTGTCCTAGCCACAAAATTCAGCATCTGAAGTTTGCAAATGAACATCTAAGCAAGCCTGATGCATTTTGAAAACAAGTCCTGTGGACTGATGAAATCAAAATAGAACTTTTTGGCCACAATGTGCAAAGGTACGTTTGGAGAAAAAAGGGTGCCAAATTTCAGGAAAAGAACACCTCTCCAACTCTGAAGCATGGGTGTGGATCAATCATGCTTTGGAGTTGTGTTGCAGCCAGTGGCACAGGGCACATTTCATTGGTTGAGGGAAGAATGGATTCAAATAAATATCAGCAAACTCTGGAAGTAAACATCACACCATCTGTAAAAAAGTTGAAGTTAAAAAGAGGATGGGTCCTACAATAAGACAATGATCCAAAACACACCTCAAAATCTACAATGGAATACCTCAAGAGGCACAAGCTGAAGGTTTTGCCATGGCCGTCACAGTCCCCTGACCTAAACATCATTGAAAATCTGTGGATAGATCTCAAAAGAGCAGTGCATGCAAGACAGCCCAAGAAACTTGTAGAACTGGAAGCCTTTTGCAAGGACGAATGCATGAAAATCTCCCAGGTAAGAACTGAAAGATTATTAGCTGGCTACAAAAAGTGTTTACAAGCTGTGATGCTTGCCAAAGGGGGTGTTACTAAGTATTGACCATGTCAGGTGCCCAAACTTTTGCTTCAGGTCCTTTTTCATTTTTTGGTATTTTATGCCTGTAAATGATGGAAATAAAAATGTAATCTTGCAAAAGATATTAAAGAAATGTGCCATCTTTACCCTTATGCCTTTTGGTGATCATTTCATCTTCTGCTCACTTAACTATTCACAGTAACAGACATTTTCAGTAAGGGTGCCCAAACTTTTGCATGCCACTGTACATATGTCCCTCATGTTCTTACTTTACAGCATGTTCTCTCTCTCCCTACCTAATAATTCTGTAACCTTTGTAAAATGTGCAAGATAAAAAGTCCAGTGAGAGAAGTACGTTTATCAGTGTGAAGCTGCAAGAGCTGACATTCTTGTTGTGTTTCTTACAAAAATGGAAATATATACATGGTTTTTCAAAGAATTTGGTATAATTTCACAATCTAATAACTTTAATATAAAATTTTTTGAAACACCCTTTATTTGCAAGGCACCAGTTATGCATATATGTTCTATAAGGGACTGAGGATGCCAATATGGAACAAATGCTAATTATATGCACAGTTAATTAACTAAAATGTGAAATTATTATTTTAATGGATGATTAATTAAACTGTTGCATTAAAATATATAACAAATTGCTGCTCTATCTAAATTGGCTGCTTTCGCCTGCAGGCTTGCTCTGTGTAATCTAAAATTAGTAAAATGGCTTCTCCAAATATGCAACTGTTTATTTATTTATTTTCCCCCACAATTGCTTCTGAGAAGCATCTACAATAGATGTTAGAAAGCCCTGAGTTCTGATATTAAGAATAGTGAGGTACGATATGTAAAATGTTATATTTTATTTTGTGGTCTCATGTGAGGAAGATCACACAGAAATATTGATTTGAAAGCAGGAATCAAACTGTTTGAATTTTTTCAGAACTTGATTAAATCAGAATGCTTATCAAACTCTTCTCAAATTTGTCCTAGATTATGATTTGAACTTGAATGCCACCTAATTTAAAAATGCAGCTATAAGAAATACTGCAGCTCTGGTGCATGCCAGCCAACCAACTCAATATATTGTAAGTAAGTGAGTTATGTTCCTCCATCAGTTAAAAAGTAGACTACATTAAGAAAATGAAATTGTTTTTTTCCTTTTACATTTTAGTCAGTAAAGGTTTTCATTACTTAGAAGCTACATGATTAAAAAATATATACTTCCACTTTACTATTAAACTGGTAGATTTAAGACCTCTATGATGTTATAAAGTCTATAATTAATGTGTTTGAGAAAGAGTATCAGACACAGTCACAGCTTCACTGTGAATTAATCCTGATAGGATGGACAGCAAGAATGAAAAAAAAATATCTGTCAGACAGAAAAGACTGTTTATAAACTAAATTTCTACTGTACCTGACCATCACTTGCTACCAATAGCCCAACTAGCAACGATGAGCTCAGTCATTATCAGCTCATTGAAGTTTCTTTAAATAATCATTTTTGAACAATTCCATTAAAATATAATCTATCACTATCAAAGAATGACTGCTAAGATTTTGGTGGATAAAAACGTACTTCTATTTAAAAAACACACACATTGATGAAGAGCACTGTAGTAGGGCATACTTCTTTATTCAGTTCATAGAGATGCTACCATAAAGTTGTCAGAACCATAAATATCGAGTGTTCAACCATACCACATATTTATATTTACCTGACCTTGACTTAATCTGAAGATGTCCACAGAGTACAGTCAAAAAGTAAAGAGTGAAAAGTGTGTTAAAAGTTTAGGCATTTTAGTCATTCATACAACATGAATCCATCCATTTTTACACTATGTCAAAATGAAGCAGGTCATTCTGTACAAACAGTATAAAGATATTACAAAGAAATTATAATGATTAATGTCTGTTGTATAACCTTGGGTTTGCCTTATGGTTTAATTTAACCACCATTTAATGTTCTTTATGGAATGCCTCAAACCTTTGTGAAGAATAGCATGACTTGTCAAAGTGATAAAGAGGGTCATTTCAGTGAGCGCGCAAAAGTTTGAGGACATTCTCTCTTCTAATGCTCAAGAAGGGTGTATTGCAGTGCTAAGAATGATCAACATTAGCTATATATATATATATATACACACACACATGATAAAACAGCATAATTCACATTACTGCTAATTTACCTGTATACAGATATAAATGCTCATTACATTATTACCACTACTTACAGTCTCTTAAAATATTTAGATTTTACATTTAAAATTCAGCATTGAAACAAGATGAGTGCATGAACACCAACTTCATCTCATCTCATTATCTCTAGCCGCTTTATCCTGTTCTACAGGGTTGCAGGCAAGCTGGAGCCTATCCCAGCTGACTATGGGCGAAAGGAGGGGTACACCCTGGACAAGTCGCCAGGTCATCACAGGGCTGACACATAGACACAGACAACCATTCACACCTACAGTCAATTTAGAGTCACCAGTTAACCTAGCCTGCATGTCTTTGGACTGTGGGGGAAACCGGAGCACCCAGAGGAAACCCACACAGACACGGGGAGAACATGCAAACTTCGCACAGAAAGGCCCTCGCCGGCCACGGGGCTCGAACCCGGACCTTCCTGCTGTGAGGTGACAGCACTAACCACTATACCACCGTGCCACCACACCAACTTCAATTATATATAATTAATTTCAAACAACAATAATGCTGCACAGCTATCGATAACAAGAAGCAAACAATTAGAGGGAAAATTAAACAAATGCTATTTCCCTTAAGGATGTACCTGATTAATTCACATGGATAAGAAAGCAAGGTTTTAATGAAGTTAGTTTCTCCAGGTCCTCTGGTTACCTCCTATCTACCAAAAACATTAGCTTTTTCAAAATGTCCCACTGAATGAATATTGTCCTATGATGGACTGTGTCCCACACACGGTTTAGTTCTGTTTCACACCAGGTCTTACTGGCATAGACTTCTGATCAGCCATAACACTGACCAAGATAAAGCGGTAGTGAAGATAAATGAATGATTAAAAAGATGGATTTTCCAGCATCATTTTCTTGTTCACTACTTATGCTAGTTCTTTTAGAGCAGGGGTGTTCAAATTGATCCATAAAGGGCCGTGTGGCTGCAGGTTTTCATTCCAGCCATGCAGCAGCACCCTGATTTGGCTCATTCAATCAACTGAACTGTCTTCACACAGTCAAATACTTGCAGCCACACCCACCCTTGATTAAAGGGTCACCCACCCTTTAATCAAGGGTGGGTGTGGCTGCAAGTATTTGACTGTGTGAAGACAGTTCAGTTGATTGAATGAGCCAAATCAGGGTGCTGCTGCATGGCTGGAATGAAAACCTGCAGCCACACGGCCCTTTATGGATCAATTTGAACACCCCTGTTTTAGAGAATAGAGCAGTGCCAATTTCTACACCACCATATTTTGGTACTCGTCTTGGGTATGACTTTAAACTGCAACCGGTGGTAAGTCTCAGGTCTGGGAGTACTTGAGTATTGGGGAAAGTGGAGTTACCCCTTAATCACCATTGATCCCAGGTCCGCTCTGACCTGGAGTGGTAGCACCTGCCTGGGTTCCAGCTATGGGTTAAATAGTACATTACTAATAAGGCGCTGGCAGCAGGGCGCGTTTTGGTGCAATGTGGCAGATGAACCCAACAGGGTCAATGGCACACAACCAGATGGCATGCAGAAGAGCCACTCAAATGGCCAACGGATGGCATCACTCGGCAATTCAGTTGTCACTGCAGGGCAACTTCCATACCCGTCAAGTCTGTGGCACTTTTGTGCACCACTTGGCATCAGGTCTGGAGTTCCAGAGAGACAACATGATTGGGACATGACATTGTTTGTCTTACATTACTGTGCAAGGGACTTGATTAGGAGAGGGGAATACTATGCCAGAGCTCATGAGACCAGACATTCTGTGGTGGCTCAGTTGGGCTATTCATGCTGCTGCTGTGGGCGACTCTGTCACTCTGCTGTGGGCCTCACAGCCCATCTGCATTTCTGCCCATCCTAATGAAGCAGTCATATATATTATATTAGTGTTTTGTATACACTGATAGGATTGGTACACACTCACCCAGTCCAGGCTGGCGAGCAGCAGTCCATAAAGGTGCTGAGTTAGCAGAAGCTGCTGCAGCAACAAAAGCAGCCCAGCAGAGACAGAAGAGACATGAACGCTGATAGTGTCCCCCATCGTCATTCGTGAGTAAGTAAGTAATACACTGATCAGCTGTAACATTACAACAAATTAAGTGAATAACATTGATTATCTCATTACAATCACACCTGTCCACGTGTGGGATATATTAGGCAGTAAGTGAACAGTTGATTCTTGATGTGTTGATATGTAGGAAGCAGGAAAAAGGTGCAAGCAAGAGGATCTGATTAACTTGGCCAAATTGTGATGGCTAGAAGACTGGGTCAGAGCAATTCCAAAATGGCAGGTCTTGTGGGGTGTTCCTGGTATACAGTGGTTTATACCTAGGAAGGACAATTAGTGAACCAGTCAGTGGGTCATGGGCGACCAAGGCTGTCTGATGTATGTGGGGAGTGAAGACTAACCTGTCTGGTCCAATCCCACAGAAGAGCTACTATAGCACACAAATTGCTGAAAAAGGTTAAGGCTGAGAGAGAGAGAGAGAGAGAGAGAGAGAGACCCATGTGACTGGGTAATTTTTTTCAAAATTGACTTGATTTGTTTTCATGAAAAGCCATTTAAAAAGCCTTTCCAATGATACACAGATCAAGAAATGTGACCAATATACCACTGAGATATGGACATTTAAATAGTTGGATCGGAATTTTTATGTAAAGTCAGAAATGGAGAAATCTGCTTGTAAAGTTTATTACAAAAACTCCTTAGCAATGCATATTTAAAAAAGATATTAAAGGTGCTGACTGCAAAGTCATCTGTAATTTTCTTTTTTTTTTTATTGCACATAGCATTTTCCCGGCACGGTGGTGTAGTGGTTAGCGCTGTCGTCTCACAGCAAGAAGGTCCGGGTTCGAGCTCCGTGGCCAGCGAGGGCCTTTCTGTGTGGAGTTTGCATGTTCTCCCCGTGTCCGTGTGGGTTTCCTCCGGGTGCTCCGGTTTCCCCCACAGTCCAAAGACATGCAGGTTAGGTTAACTGGTGACTCTAAATTGACCGTAGGTGTGAATGTGAGTGTGAATGGTTGTCTGTGTCTATGTGTCAGCCCTGTGATGACCTGGTGACTTGTCCAGGGTGTACCCCGCCTTTCGCCCGTAGTCAGCTGGGATAGGCTCCAGCTTGCCTGTGACCCTGTAGAACAGGATAAAGCGGCTACAGATAATGAGATGAGACATAGCATTTTCCTATGTCTCACAAGAACAATATCATGTGGATTGAGATGTGATGATTTTGATGTGCGGAGGGTCACTTTTCTCCATTTTAGGACCTGTCACACCCGCGTTCATTGGTGCATGCAACTGGCTTCCCAAGCCTCCAGAGCCAGTCTGGGTGAGCTGTATGATTAACTGATTCACAGAACTAGCATGCGAATTGGCTGATTACCTCATCAGAGTGGAACATCCTTGCCTCCGGAACTCCCAATCATTTCACGTCATACTCTGGTACCTGTATGAGGTTTTGGAGAAGGAGGACCCCCATTAATTTTTTTTTTTTGGGGGGGCTACGACGTTCGATGGTCGATGCAGCAGAGGAGGCTGTTATTCCAGAGCTCATTCCGATGGCTGACACAGCAGCAGTGGAAGTGGCCATCGCTCCAGAGCCCCTTCTAGAGGCCTCAGTTCTAGAAGCCGTTCCTGAGCCAATTCCAGAACCAGTGCCAGAGCTAGAGTCAGTTCCAGAACCAGCACCAGCGCAGGAGCCAGAGCCAGTACCAGAGCCAATGCCCAATCCAGAGCCAGTCCCAGGGCCAGTGCCAGTGATGCCCCACTGCTAATTCGTGAGCCAGTACCAGAGACTGATGGGGCGGCCTCTGCCCCAGATTTGAGTGAAGACAAGATCGTCATCCCACCACGGCCCGGCTTTGAAGATGTCGTTGTCCCACTGCCTGGTTTCAACAAGGACAAGAGCAATACTCAGACAGAGCCCTGTCCGGAGCCCAAGTCCTGTCCAGAGCTCCAGCCCATGTCCAGTCCAGAGCCCAAGCCCTCACCTGAGCCGAGAATCCGGTGCCATGTCTGCCCAGGGTGGAGCGCCTATGGCATGGCATCCAGTGCTAGGCCCTCATCCCCGGGGTCATTGAAGATGGGTTTAAGCTCCTGGAGGGAGCTCTTCGGGGGCGGGGGGTGTCACACCCATGCGCATTGGTGAGTATGACTTTTTCTCTCTCACGCACTCTGGACAGTGCATATAAAGAACTGACTCTCACATGTGCTTGGAACAGCGCTCGCCGCTAATGACATACACCTGCAATGGATTAAGGTGCAATCAGCGCACCTATATAAAGATGCCAAAGACACAATCAGGTTGCAATGTATTGCATTATCGTAGCTCTTTACCAAGCCTTGTTTTCTTATTGTACTCCTGGTTTCGTGATTCCTGTTCCTGGTCTTTTTGATTCTGCTTTTGTCTGTGCCTTGGCTAGTCTGTTTCTGCCTTACCCAACCTATTGCCTGCTTGCTGTTTGTGATTTCTGCCTACCGTTTTGGACTGTTTTTTTATAATAAAACTCTTCTGCACATACATCCACCTCCACCACCTTTCTCTGACAGGACCGTTTTCCTACCTCTTGAGGTAAACAGTATGACCTGATGGAAATAGCCAAACATGAGGAGCTTTTTTTTTTTTGAATGCGAGGAGTTTTAACTAATTAGGATGACTATGGAACTGTGACAATATGTGGAAAACATTGTGCAGATTAAAAATTTAGATCATACCAGCAGATCGCTTTACATCCAAAAGCTGAAACATGCAGGCATCACAGATCCATATAAATTTACCCACAAATATATTTATTTATTCTGCCCACTGTGCACACTTCCTCCCTCCCTTTCCCTTTGTGTGCCACGTACACGCATTCAGATTAAGTTAAATGCAGAGGAGGAATTTCGCTGTGCTTGAGTGTACATGTGACAAAGACAAAAGCTTCTTCTTCTTAACTTACCCACAAATGTATTTAGTCTACTCTAAAAGTGGATGGCAAACCAGCTACTGGATTTGGGACACTACAATATCCTGAACTATTTTGTATTTGGGACTTCTAAATACACTGGATATGCTAAAGGCTTATAAAAGTGCCTACCAATATTTCAAGGCACGTTTCATGCATGCCAGAATGTTATGGGAAATTTTTAATAAAGAAAAATACCTTATTATGACAAAGATAAGCTCTAATATAGACTTCTAAAAGTAATAAACAAGCCAGAGCCGAGATCTAGCATATTTTATGGTGTTGAGCCTAGTCTACATTATTAATATATGAACATGCTACTAGTCTAGCCAAGCATTAGGTCTAATAAAATATATCATGTTCAACACCCACATCCAGATATACATTTTAACATTGCACAGAGCTTTCATACTAACCTGATATAAACTGTTCTCCACACACGGGAATGTTTTGTTGGCATCCAGCCTCCCTGTTTAACTGCAGCTCGTCATTTTTCTCATCTTTCTGGGTTCACAGGGAAGCAGTGAAAAGTTAAAACAGGTTTATCTCCACATCTGTTATTATATCCAAAAGCACTACAGGTCTCTGACATTGTTCTTTTTGTAACTTCTACAAGTTTATCTATAGACGTTTACTGAATTGGGCATACAATCACTCGTGTAGACTTGTGCCGGTCATTGTCCAACACAAAGCTTGGCCGGATGAACAAATCCACAGTTACGGTGACGCCATGTGAAAGGCCCCTATAATGCCATACTCACTACTGTGGAGTTGAGCCTATGCATTCTAAGACTAAGCTAGCTAACCACTAGCTAGAACGATTATCTGTCCAGAAAAATGACACATCGTCTAACATTGCTCTATCTTGCAGTTGCACTCACTAGGCAGGCTTTACTTTTCTTTTTCACTGGCTTTTAGCTTGCAGGAGAGCAGAGTTCACCATATTTGCCCACAATGACTTGTTTTGGTGAAAAGTAGGTCAAACATGCCCCACAGTGGTCACGTGATATTGCTGCTTGCTTGCTTGGGCAATTTTCAGAATCGTAAAATGTGGGGCACATTTTAGCTCTGAAAAACAGTGACACACAGGGTATGTGGTACGTGCAGCATCATAATAACATGGGGAAAGCCACGGCCTGATGGTTAGAGAAGCAGCTTTGGGACCAAAAGGTTGCTGGTTTGATTCCCTGAATCAGCAGGAATGGCTGAAGTGCCCTTGAGCAAGGCAGCTAACCCCCAACTGTGCCCCAGGCTGTTCTGGGTATGTTGTATGTCGCTCAATTTAAAAATCAAAGAGCATGAAAAAGAAAGGCCTGTCTATACACATTAATTACATGTCAGTTCTTTGTCAAAGTCATGGAATTGAATGTGATTGACACTTCTCATTCTGGCTTATGGTCGCTTACTTTTTTTATGTGCCTTCAGTGTCATTCATTGTCCATGCAGTGCATATAAATGTAATGATGTAATGTTAGGCTTCTGAAGGACTTCAAAATGTATACTCATGAAATGTATGATGATTTCCATTGTATTTATGATGCCACTCACAATAAATTCCACAACAATACAGAAAGATCATATTAATTGCCCACAAGATATAAAAATGTGACCTCACCTCAGTTTTGAAGCTTTCTCCCACTGAACTGGACCCCAGTCTTTCATTTGAAATTCACATTGATAACATCACTCAGATAGCTTTCTTTCAGCTCAGAAATATTGTCACTACATGACACGGAAAAACTAGTTCATGCTTTCGTTACCTCCAGGTTGGATTATTGTAATGCCTTACTGTCTGGATGTTCCAATAAGTGCATAAACAAGCTCCATTTAGTTTAAAATGCAGCAGCAAGAGTCCTTACTAAAACTAGAAAATATGACCACATCACCCCTGTCTTATCCACACTGCATTGGCTCCCAGTCAAATTTCATATTGATTATAAAATAATACTGTTGACCTTTAAAGCACTGAATGGTCTCGCACCACAGTACCTGAGTGAACTTCTGGTCCTTTATGACCCGCCACGTCTACTTAGATCAAAAGGTGAAGGCTATCTGCTGGTACCTCGTATAGTGAAGGCTACATCAGGGGGCACAGACTTTTCTTACAAAGCTCCACAGTTATGGAACAGCCTTCCAAGTAATGTTCGGGAATCAGACACAGGCTCAGCGTTTAAGTCTAGGCTGAAAACATATCTGTTTAGTCAAGCCTTGTGTTAATGGTGTTTATGAGGTAAAGGTGTAGATCTGGAGGGTCCTCAGACATGGAGTGTTTTGGTAAACCGGGATGTATAGTTGCTGTCAGTCCCCCACTCGCTTGCTCACTTGAGTTTGTTGACGGTGTAGTGGCTGGCTGCTTTATGTCCCGGGGCTCCCTCATGCCTGTGTTACCTTCTGGCTCTCCCCTTTTAGTTATGCTGTCATAGTTAGCTGCCGGAGTCCCTGCTTGTACTCAGTGCAATATGTATACTGTTCCTACTTATTGAGGTGACATTGGGCATACCTAACAACCTGTGTTTTCTCTCTCTCTCCCCCCCCAAAAAAAATAAATAAATAAAACCTGTCCCTCTGAGTTACATGTCAATCCTGGGATCGAGATGCTGACCTCTTCTGCTCCTCGGACCTGCCTGATCCATCCTAGTGCCCTGTGTCTGGTTGGAGTCTCATCGCATCGCTCCTGTGGAGGACGGCCCCATGTGGACAGTTGAAAGTCACACCTGGAGGACGCTCCTGGACACTTACAGTAATGCTTTTATGGCTGAGGACTACAGTTGACTTGCTAACTTTAGGACTGCAGTTGTCATGAACAGTTTTGCACTCAAGTTTCCATCAATGAAGAGTTATAACATCAACGAAACTGACTTCATGTTAAAACTGTTAATGTTATATTCATGTTGTCTGTTGTTGCCCAAATGAGGATGGGTTCCCTTTTGAGTCTGGTTCCTCTCGAGGTTTCTTCCTCATGTTGTCTGAGGGAGTTTTTCCTTACCACCATCGCCACAGGCTTGCTCATTGGGGATAGATAAGGGATAAAATTAGCTCATGTTTTAAGTCATTCAAATTCTGTAAAGCTGCTTTACGACAATGTTTATTGTTAAAAGAGCTATATAGATAAACTTGACTTGGTCAGTATCAGTATCACTGTGTAGGTACAGCCAGTCACAGTCTCTTTTAGAACTACAGATCCCATCAACCAACTTCCGCGATGACCTACGTCACGCCTGGGCGGGATCACCTACATCACTTCCTCCATGACTCCATAAGAAACTAAACCACGCTACTCTCTCCCTCTCTCGCTGATGGACTGCCTCGTCTACAGGCACAAAGAGATCTGCTGATCAGAACACCCAAGATAAAGACGTCTTTCTTGCAAGAAGAGATATTTAGCGCGCTTTCGTTTACCATTGGCCACGGTAAAACTACTTGAGTTGCGCTCTCTCTCTTGTTTGAGCTATAACCGGTTTTATTTTTTATTATAAGTAACGTTACGACTGCCGCCCAAAGTAGTTTAATTAAAAGTTAGAAGCGACCGGATTCCTTCTGACCAAATGGCTGTGCACATTGTTTGATCAGAGACTTTTCTTCACGAACGACAAAGCGTCGGACCAAGAAATTCTCTGTGCTTTTACAGAAACCTCCGCGAGTTCTGTGAAACTCCGCCTCTTCGGGACATCTCTGTGTAATCTTGCATAGGAGCAAGATACTAAGCAAGACTGGCATTTTGGGCAAAAACTAGTCTTAGGAATTAGCTTTATGAAGTAGTGCGAATTTAAACTCAGGAATTGTTTAATTGTGCACACTGATCTTGTGTTCTATGTTCTCTCAATTGTTAATAGATAGGTTGCATGCTTTCTCTATTCCTTTCTAACACTTTAATTTCATTATTACACATATTTTGACCTCATCAAGGTTTCAGTGGATTTAGGAATGTTATAAGCTAGTGAATTAGCAAATCTGAGCTAATCCTTTGTTCTCCTCAAACCCCACGTGGTGACCCCTCCCCCTCCGTCCTTTACCACGAGGTCTTCGTCTCAAGCTTAGATAACATTCCAAGCCCTGATTCAATTCAAACTTTATAGCGCATTCTCCCGTGCCCACATTCAAGCCCACATTCAAACCCACATATATCACTGATGACCATTTTCAATGTATTTCAACTGCTAATACTCATTTTTTTTATTATCACACACACACACACACACACACACACCATTTTTCTCTCCCTCTCTCCTCACATACACACACGCTCTCACACACACCTTACTGTTTGCTGCTGACTTATTATTAAATGCATTCTAAACCCCTATTACTCATTTTTATCATTTTTATAATCTCATCTCATCTCATTATCTCTAGCCGCTTTATCCTGTCCTACAGGGTCGCAGGCAAGCTGGAGCCTATCCCAGCTGACTATGGGCGAAAGGAGGGGTACACCCTGGACAAGTCGCCAGGTCATCACAGGGCTGACACATAGACACAGACAACCATTCACACTCACATTCACACCTATGATCAATTTAGAGTCACCAGTTAACCTAACCTGCATGTCTTTGGACTGTGGGGGAAACCGGAGCACCCGGAGGAAACCCACGCGGACACGGGGAGAACATGCAAACTCCACACAGAAAGGCCCTCGCCAGCCACAGGGCTCGAACCCGGACCTTCTTGCTGTGAGGCGACAGCGCTAACCACTACACCATCATGCTGCCCCCATTTTTATAATAAATTCAATTAATTGTTAAACTGTGTCTGTGTTGCTTCTATATATTTTCGAAGTCATCCAATCTCAAAAGACCTCCAAATTGCCTTCAGTGTGCTATTGGCTGTAATGTTTATGTGCTACGGTAAATAATATATATTATTGCTGCATCAGTAGTGGTCATAATAATTTTGAATATACCATAATCTAGCTGTTTGGTAATTTATTCTTAAGCACCAAAATTAATGGTATTATGAATGAGACTGATTCAATGGTATGATTCAATGAGACTGATTCAATGAGATTGATCACTTAAGACCAATAGCACCCTACAACTGACAGTGGTGGCATATTCACTCAAAATCAGCCTGTTTTGGGTCGAATTCATGTTTATTGTTATTGATATCTGTGATAATTTCCTCCTTCCAGGATTGTGTGAAGAAATCTGCAACTAAATCGTTCAAATTTTAACTATTGTTACAATTTAAGTTTAAGAGCTTTGTGATTTCTCCCACCATGTTCATCCCGAAAATGGGCTGCATGTTGCGAACTGAGCATGCAAAGGAGCAGTGCAGCCAATCAGACACCTTCTTATAGATCACGCATAGCATCAAGGAGCTTAAATCCCATAATACAAATTGTGTTTACACAAAGATGCATTTGTTTCATACCATTTTATTGGCCACTTGTTAAAATTGTCAAAATGAGTACTGAATCTAATGAGTGGGACAGATATATAGGAGAACAGACATAAAGGGTTATCCTCAGAAATAATGTGATCCCTGGTGCAAAGTCTGAAGGGTGTTTTTTCATTAACTTTTTGATGAACTTCTAACAGGATTTGAACACATCTCAATAAAAAAAAATGTTTTAAAAGGTCCTAAGGTATGACTTTCTTCAAAATTCTTTCAAAACATGAAAGTGTAGACATTATATGCTGATATTATGCCAAAATCTAAAATTCGACTATTTTAGCCCAAACAATGTATTTCTCCATGCATCTCAAAATTGTGACTGGTTTTGTAATGCAGGGTCACGTATATGACTCTATATTAAAATCTGTGGTGGTGTTTTGTTGCCATTTGAGATTATTTGTTTATTTAGGCCCTGATGAATAAAAACAGAATTGAGAGAGGGTGTACTTTCTTTTTCCACACTATCAATACATGTATTTCAAATTATGAACCATTCACCATTTTCAGAGGTTGTTTTTGTCTCATCTATAATTCTGCCATGCCAACCAAGTGGAAACTCACACCAACCAAGTGTAAACAATATCTGATCGGATTTACCTTTTTTTTTTCCCTGCCTTGAGTGTTTTATTGTGGGTTCTCCCCTAATGTGATAAATATTGATGTTACTTACAGTAAAGACAATTATTCTTTTTTTTTCCTTTACTTTTTACCTAAAATATGTTAGCTGCAGTTTCCAAGCCTTGGCAAAAACACCATACTACAATTGTCTCTCTCAACGCCATTAACAGCTGCTTTTGCTACCCACAACCTCCCTTCAGGAAATGTCAGAGTAATACAAGTACATTACAATAAACCTTATAAAAGTTGTGATGCTCAGTATATTTTAAGAGTCAATCTTTGAAGCATCTATATTAAGTATCATAATTTATTTGTATGTGCACATGCATGACAGCATCAAGATTTCAGAGAGAGAGAGAGAGCATTCCTGCACTAGCAGTGGTAAAAGTAGCTCTGCCTGTCTCTTGTCCATCCAGAATATAGTTTGGCAGACAATGGAAAGTGATGGACATCTGGCACTTTCAAAGATTTTACACATGCCAAAGAATTAGCAGCATACACTTTTGTTTTTAAAAATGACTTGATTAGCACTAAGCATTTAGCCTCGGTCTGCCAGGCACCTGCCATGAACATGATGTGAAGTGGCGAGAAGAGACTTTAAACCACTTTAATGAGCTGTGTTCACTTATTTTACAATGATTCATTAATTTTGATTAACAAAACAAATAATAAATGAAATAAATAAACAAATAAATAAATAAATAAATAGAAAAGATCAAACCAGACATTCTGCATAAACTAATTCACCACCTCTGATTGAACACAAAGTTCCCCTATAACACCACACCTTATCAAAGCTATCAAAGTCCTTCATTTCAGCATAATATCTAAAATCTATCAAGATTCTTGACCTTACCAATCTCTTAAACACACACTGGGTCTTGATCAGAGGAATCTTCAACTATATTCCTCCTACTGACCCAAATTGCCATCTTAGCTTTCCCCAAAACAAAATTTAATAACTGGCAACAACATTGGTGCTTCTTAATGTACTTTACACCCAAAATAAAAACATGCATGGAAAAAACAAAAACAAAACTTATAAAAATGCACTCCAACAGCTGAAACAAAGTGGCGAGAAGAGAAGAGAAGAGAAGAGAAGAGAAGTACTGTGGAGTGGATTACACACACACACACACACACACACACAAAAAGATGAACTACAACAATGCACAGGTTGCCAAAGGTATTGGAGTGACAAGGCCAGTTCTTTTGTTTTTACTATATTAGTCCATTATTTTGATTGGTTGAGTGGTGGTCCAAGAATGCTTACATTTCCTATAACTGCACTGAGATGTTTCAGTGGGTGTACCACACTGCTTGTCTGCGTTTGCCACATAAAAGTCCACTTCCTAGTTTAAAATGGTTAGCATTAGCAACATCAGCAGACACAGCAAGTAATATCTCTCATCTCATCTCATTATCTGTAGCCGCTTTATCCTTCTACAGGGTCACAGGCAAGCTGGAGCCTATCCCAGCTGACTACGGGCGAAAGGCGGGGTACACCCTGGACAAGTCGCCAGGTCATCACAGGGCTGACACATAGACACAGACAACCATTCACACTCACATTCACACCTACGGTCAATTTAGAGTCACCAGTTAACCTAACCTGCATGTCTTTGGACTGTGGGGGAAACCGGAGCACCCGGAGGAAACCCACACGGACACGGGGAGAACATGCAAACTCCACACAGAAAGGCCCTCGCCGGCCCCGGGGCTCGAACCCAGGACCTTCTTGCTGTGAGGCGACAGCGCTAACCACTACACCACCGTGCCGCCAGCAAGTAATATATTTCAGGAATATAACTTTTGACTTAAAATATGAATGCTCATCAGGTGAAAATGAAAAGGAAGAAGGGATAAAAATTTTAGTGGAAGCACCTTAAACAGGAATGTACAAATCATTGTGAGCTAGCTAGCTTGCTATCTGATGTACTATAACGTGAGTGTAGCTTCTTCAGGATCTTTTTGCTGCTAATGGAACACAAATAAAGAGATTTGGCCATATTGTGTCCAAAATGTCACTTACACGATGTTGTCAGTTTATGGAATTGTTGAATAAAAGCAATACTGCAGTCATAATCATGTGGTTATACTGAAGATTGGCACAGTGGCGATTCAGCCGTAGGCACGAGTCCTCAGGGCAAGTGCTACAGGTAGTCACAGCCATGCTGATATTTAGTGTAACCACACTCTTCTTTGCACAATTGTTTAGATGGTGATAGATCATAATTTCAAATTTAATTTTCTGATATTTACACGTAGATTTATGAAACAGCTTGTAACATGGCACCTTTGGTGGAAGACCATTTCATATTATGTGAGCAAAACTACAGGAACAGATAGTCTTAAAGTAAATTAAAGTAAATAGCACTTAATATGGTTGCATATCCCTTGCTTGCAATAACTGCATCAAGCTAGCAACCCACTGACATCACCAAACTGTGTCTTTCAGTTGTTGTTTGTTTGTTTGTTTTGGGGGGTTTCTCCTTTCAGTCTCCACTTCAGGAGGTGAAATACATGCTGAACTGGGTTAAGATATTGTTACTGACTTGGCATGTCTAAAACCTTCTTCCCCCCCCGACGAAGTCCTTTGTTGTGTTGGCAGTGTGTTCTAGGTTATTGTTTTGCTGCATGATGAAATTCCTCCCAATTAGATTGGATGCATTTCTCTGTAAATTGGCAGACAGAATGTTTCTGTAGAGCTCTGAATTCATTCTGCTGCTATCATCATGAGTTGCATTATTAATAAAGATTAGTGAGCCCATTCCAGAAGCAGCCATGCAAGCACGAGCCAGGACATAACCTCCACCATGCTTGACTGATGAACTCCTATGTTTTGGACCATCAAGAACAAGGAAGAATTCCAGGCAAACTGAAAATGGTTCATGATTTAAAAGGTGAGGGAAAAAAAGTCTATACAGAACTAGCCATTTTACAAAACCACATGTACAGGTAAGAACAGCTGCAGACAAAGAGACCACCAACAGGACTACATCATTGCTAAAGGACATGGCATGCCCTTCATGATAAAGATTGTATAAACTGTGAATGAAACAACTACAGCAAAATTAGCATGTTGGAGTTTTCGGAAAGACATTTGGAAGACGATTCTGTGGACTAAAGAGACCACAACTAAACTGGGCCTCATTGCTAATACACAAAATGTTTTGTTTGGCAGAAACCTAACATGGCATATTGCACTGAAAATGCCTTACCTAAAGCATTGTGATTCCTTCAGTGTGGCAGTGACTGAAAAAGTTAATGGTAGAACCTCCTCAGCTAAGGACAGAAAAAAATTCCTTTTGGAAACTGATTCATCTACTAAGACCCAGTTCTTTTGCATATTTCAGCTCATTTTTTCTCCAGGACAATAACCTGAAACTTGAAGCAAAAGCCACAATGGAGTGGATTAAACCAAAATGGTTAAAGCCCTGGAGTGACCCAGTTACTGTAAGTCCCAAACCTCAATCCATAAATCATGTGTAGAATGATTTAACACTTGCTATTCACACATGATACTGAACCAATGTGATTGAGAACTGTCAAGATGAGACTTAACCAAACAAAGATGCACAGTAGTAATTGACTCCAAGCACTGATTTGTGTGTGTGTGTGTGTGTGTGTGTGTGTATGCAACAACACATTTGGATTTTTTTCTCTTTTGACCTTACAGAATGTTATATTTTCAATCAGTGGCAAGTACACTTGCCATATACTGTCTGTACTTAAGATTAACAATTACTAAAATAAGCAATTCTAATTTGTACAGAAATTTGTGTTTTCTCACAGAAACCAAACAAAAAAGATGTACACACAATAGATATTCTGATTCTGATTGATATGATACTGGAGAGGTTTCACTGCACAGCTTTACAAGATTTACAGTATTTATACTGTCTTTTACCTCAGTTCTGTATATTGTGTATCAATCAAATGCTTACAGATTTTACCAAGTGATCAAGCAAAATCAAAAGAAAGAGGTCTTACCAGCAACTACTGCAGAGCTGTATGTTTTGATCTGCTTTTGTATCCAAGCAGGCTACTTAGATCCAGCAAACAGCAGTATGACTGTAGATGCCATTAGAAGAAATCTGCCAGGGCATAGGCAAAATCACTGATGAACAGATATATAAACCGAGAAAGTAATATGAGATGGCTGTTATCTGTGTCCACACATTTCAGAAATCCATTTGGTGTGAGCACGCAAGAACATAAAGCATGCAGTACATGCACAAACTGACACACATACAGCGTGTAGGCAGTACAGAGAGAGAGAGGAGAGAGAAAAAGGTGTGGCTTCCAGGATAGTGCAAGGTAGAAGGAGGAGCTGAAAGAGTTTGAGTGGGTAGGAGGGACGGAGAAAAAGAGAAGGGAAGGATACAAATGTGAGCAGACAGAGGTATAGCAATGACATGGGATGCAAGGAATATGCTTTCATGGGTGTCAGTTCTGTCCCTAAAAATTAACATTGTTAAAATCATGTGCAAATGTGTACATTTGATTATATCCTGAAGGAAAAGAATATTACAAATTATGTAGTTAGGTAGAACTTGTCTGTAATACTGTAATATGAGGTGACACAAAATGTGCCCCATAAATGAATCAATTAATCAACACATTCAATGTACAGCCAATTGGTGTCATACAAAAACAAAAGTTGATGTGATAGCATTTAGGATAATGGCCTAATGCTTCCTTTAAATAAAAAATATATCAACATGACCACACAGTAACACATAAAGGCACTATACGTAGAGAAACTTTATACCTTGTTGTATTCAAACTAGGGCTGTCAAAAGATTAATTTTCTTGATCGCAACTAATCTCAGAAATTTCATAGTTAATCGCGATTAATCTTGATTTACTTTGCATGTGTAAAATTGATATTTTGCAGTAAGACCGTTCGAATCTAAAGTTAAACCCACAATGCAAAGTATTTCTGACCATTCTGTCTTAAATTGGAATAAAATGAAGATAGAGACAAAAGCAGAATTTATCTTTTGGCCTTTTTTATTTCAAAAAGAGTGTAGAGAAAGGAAAACAAGTATTAAGAATGAATGACTGGCTACTTTGGAGAAATTGTAAATAAATGAACACAAGAAAAAAATCAGAAAAAGCGCCATGTAGACCCACTTGTCTCTACTTCAGATTTGACTATGAACAATGTAATGTCAGGCCACTCTCTTCTTCAAAAATAAAATGTCACCATAAAAAAATAAATAACCATACAAAGCACTTCATAACTTAAATTCAAACAAACCATTCAGAGGTCCAGAAAACCGTTGCTTATCCATCACAAAAGAGGACTAAACTGAAGACAACAGCGTGTCCTTCCATGCCAATGCCAACGACTCGATGGAAACCACACGCTTCCGCTCGAGCTGCCTACGGATGCGTAGAAGGAACAAAAGACTAGCAAACTCGAAATAGCGCATTTAACTGAAAATGAGTTTAATTAATACAACCAGAGGAGCTGCATGTGGATGGTAGAAGTGCAGAAAATGCTGGTAAACTCTGATCGCGATTAAAAAAAATATTCGCGATCACAATTTACATTAATCTAATCGCGATTAACGCGTTAATATTCCCAGCCCTAATTCAAACTGTTCTGTTTAATGTCCTTGTTACACAGGTTATGTTGCAATAAGTTATTAACTTCTTAGCTGTCATTTCTGTCAAAGTGACAAGTAACTATTTTGTCCCCAACGCTATGTCATTCTGCATTGCCATCTGATGGTTCAAGTAGATATTTACTGTCATACATTTTCATGGATTACTCAAACATACACTGCAGGGGAAATTCTTAACTCTAAATAAAAAGAATGAGAGGATACAGGAACATTGAATTTGGTGATGATTTTCTGGAAAGACAGTAAGCCAGTGTACCCAAAAATATACTTTATAGTATTTATAACATAGCCAGACTAAAAAGAATCTGAGAAGAGTTTATTTCCATTTGTAAAAATAATAATTATTCCATATCAGCATGAAATCCATACATGATATGCAACCTAGATTCCAAAAAAAGTTGGGATGCTGTGTAAAACATAAATAAAAATGGAATGCAATGATTTGCAAATAATTTCAAAAATTTAATATTTAAATAATATTAGCTGGCTTTTTTCGTGGTATATCAGATATATTCCACTCAGCTAACATGATATTGAATGAGTCAAAGACGAGTTCAGTATCTGCTTGCTGGATGGAATATGATCTGATATGCCAAGAAAAAAAGCCAGCCAATATTATTATTATTATACATACACATTGTGGGTGGTAAAAGAGAGCAACTGGACTTGCTTGAAGATTCTTGAAGATGTTTCACCTCTCATCCGAAAGGCTTCTTCAGTTCTGTCTGACTGGTAGGGAGCATCAGGTATTTATCCTCTCATGGATGAAAAATGGCTTCTTTAACTCCTCGCTCATACCAACGATCCTCTCTGGCTAAAATGCGTACATTGCAATCCTGAAATGAGTGTCCTTTGTTGTTAAGATGAAGGTAGACAGCAAAGTCCTGGCCTGAGGAACTGGCTCTCCTGTGTTGAGCCATGCGCCTGTGAAGCGGTTGTTTAGTCTCCCCAATATATGAGTCCGTGCATTTCTCACCGCACTGAATGGCATACACTACATTGTCCTGTTTGTGTCTGGGTATTCTGTCCTTAGGATGGACCAGTTTCTGCTTCAGAGTGTTGCTGGGTCTGAAATGTACCAGAATGTTGTGTTTGTAGAAGATCCTCCTGAGTTTCTCAGATAGTCCAGAAATGTAGGGATGACCTTGTAGGGAATGTTCTTGCGTTTGTTCCTGTTATCTTCCTTGTCTGTTCTGTTCCTTTTTCTGCTCTTGAGGAAAGACCAGTTGGTACGCATTTTAGCCAGAGAGGATCGTTGGTATGAGCGAGGAGTTAAAGAAGCCATTTTTGTCAACCTGGAACGGCCATCACCGAACAGAGGTGGGGGTCTAAGACATCATTTATCATCCACCTACAATGCAGTCCTTGGCACACTTCCCAGACAACTGACCAAAACCCAGCTGTTTTCAGTGACTCACAGGAGGACAGAGAGAATCAGCATTCCATTGATCACCTTAACGGGTAATCCATTGATCATCCTAACGACTCTCAAGGCCATTCACAACCAGCCCCCAGTGACCCACACCAACAGGATGACTCAATGACACCTTAGATGAACTTTTCATCCATGAGAGGATAAATACCTGATGCTCCCCACCAGTCAGACAGAACTGAAGAAGTCTTTCGGATGAGAGGTGAAACGTCTTCAAGAATCTTCAAGCAAGTCCAGTTGCTCTCTTTTACCACCCACAGTTTACCATGACCTGGATGACTGAGAATCTTCACAGACATACATACACATTCGATGGAACAATTATAGATTTTACAAAAAGTTAAGAACAGGGGGGTAACTTAACAATATTGAATGCTGATTCTGATCAAATGTAATTCAGTATTCTGTCAATCCAATGCAGGGCTCGAAATTCGTATATTTTTTCACCAGCCAGCCGGACTAGTTACCTTCCAAAGTAACTAGCCAAACAGAAAATCAACTCGCCAAAATTTGTTCATGTATGAATTTTACTCAGGGGTGAAAGTAACTTTTATTTCTTGCCGTTACTATTATTTTGAGTCATAGTGCGCGCGCACAGCGAGCGCCGAAAAATACACCTAATTATTTATTATTGTCTACTTATCATGCATTCACTAGGACTTCTTATCACGCTTTCATCCACCTGTATCAGTTTTTGATTATAAATAAATTGCAAACACATCATTTCAACAACACAATCGTTTTAATCAATTTTTTTTAGCTGAACAGTTGAAAACTAACTTTTCATTTTGGACATTCTGTCTACTAAAACACTTTGGACAGCAGCTGCGCATGTTGGCGCAGGATGGTGAAGCAGTGGCTCCGCGCACTCTCCCACACGCTGTCTGTCGAGTGAAACACAGAAGGAATTCACTTCAGACATAATTCAGAGCAGTGGCGGCTGCTGGTTTTTAAAACAGGGGAAGCCCATTTTATGCATTCATCGTAAAACCTGTAGGCCGGATATCAAAGCATAGAAAGGTGTGCCCCATTAGCATAGTGAACTAGACAACCCTACCTAGTGGCAGAAAGTATTTTTGCTTGTACATTTCATGTTATAGTCTGGCTTGCCAGGCTAGTGCCTCATATCCTTAATCAAAAATATCAAATATCCAAAAATCACTGGCTATTCAACGAAGAGCCTTGAACATCATACCCTGATATGCAACACAGAGTCTTTAACACAACACCCAGCTGTGCAACACATCCTTGAACATCTTCTGCGACACAGTCTGGAAATTCATAACCAGGTAGGCTATGCAACACACAGAACCTTGAATATTATACCCAGGTATAACCTATAACACAGAGCCCACCATTCTCTTAACATTACTGAACAATATACACACTTCAGATTCATGAACATTATATGATGCACACTATTTATACACAAATTCTGCCCTCCGCTCCTTTTCCAGAAAATGGTCTGTGACCCTGTCATACTAGCTGGTTGTGCTTTCCAGAGACTTCACCAATTTCTGTTAGCAGCTAGCACTGCAGATCCCAATAAGGCTCAAGCTAGCCTACAACCAGATTGAACTACAAATGAAATAAACGATTGAATTTGCGAATGATCAAACTGATAGAATGGATGAAAGTTAACGGAGCACAACGAGTAATATTTACATTTATTTACAGAGTAATGTACAGAGACATCAATGAGAAGAAATGTTTATATGAAAAGAAAGTCGGACAGCACTTTGGCACACGACTACACTTTCTCGACATCCGCTAGGGACTGACTGATCATACTTCCGTGTTCCTCGCCGACGCCGAAGTACAGAGCCCGCCCTCCTCATGTCTTTCAAACACCACCTCCAATAATCCTTCATCAGCCCGGCTTCTTGTCCCTCCCACTGTCTCGTTTAGTCCCAGAGAAGCCCAGCTTCCCTGGAAGTGACGATTTTGTCGATTTTAACCAATAACAACTAGCTGAAATTGGCTGTTCAGAGCCGTCTCATAGACTGCAACGGATACCCAGCTGCCAGCCATAGAGCCCATTGAAATAAGAAAGGTTACAGCCAGTGTTGCCAGATTGGGCGGTTTTAAGTGCATTTTGGCGGGTTTTGAACATATTTTGGCTGGAAAACGTCAGCAGTATCTGGCAACGCTGGTTACAGCCTGGCAACAAAGGTGATTCTCGTAGCGAACTGCAAGTTCGTCAGACATCACTCAAATAAGTTACAGGATAGTTATGAACGTAAATACAATCTTGGGCATATATTATGTTATGCAAGTTATTGTTTTAATGAGAATTCAACGTCGTAGATGCCGCAGTTTGGGGAGAGAATTTTAGGGGAAGCTCGGCTTCCCTTGTTGTCTCTGAGAAATCGCCCCTGATTCAGAGACAGGTCAGAACGAGTTATATGCAATGTATATTGAGGAAAACGTGTTGCTTTTGGTAAACTGACGTTAGCAGGTGTGCTGTTATGCTGAAAGTGCATTTTTTTTTCAGAGACAGTACCATATATTTTTCTTTCCGGTACGGCCAAATCTTTTAGTGGTCCGCCGGACTGGCCAGGACCAGCTTACTTTCACCCCTGATTTTAAATCTGTCAAAAATAACACAAAAGAGAGTAGTTACCATTGTTCATGACTAATGTGCATTTATTTCAAGAACCGGAGTATTTTGACACTGTTGTTAAATACATAAATGAGAACAACACAGAGCACCATAATATAATATCAACAAATAATAAATATATTGGACTTTTTTCCCCGGTCTGCAGGTTGGGAGGTCTGTAAACCAATCAGGAAGCTCTTTGTCGAGCATGCGCTTCATGAACAGGCACACGCGCAGTCTCCCTCGCGCACTCCGTCATATGCGTGATGCAGACATTAATGTTTCGCGTGCACGCTCTTGCTCGCTTGCTCTAGATTCCGGGAGATATTATCCAATTTGCGGGCATCAGGGACTGGAGCCGCTATCAATATGCGGGAGACTCCCGGAACTTCCGGGAGACTTGGGATGTCTGTTATATGCATGCGCAGTAGTGAAAAAACCGACAGCTTGACCGTCCTGCCGATAAACACATCGATTAACACAGACACGGCACGTGCTTAATATGTGGCGGCTTTAGTTGACAGTGTGTCTGAATCTTCGCTTCATATATCTTTTTTATTTTCAACTAGCCAGCCGGGCTGGCTAGTGACAGGAATTACCTGCCAAATGACAAATTAAGTCGCCTCAGGCGACCGGACCACCGCGAATTTCGAGCCCTGCAATGTACATGTACAAAGTCAAAGTTCTAACAATAAGAATGGTACAAGTCCAAAAACCTGAACAACAACCCAACTTATATACAAGCTATATACAGGTTGACAATTCAAGTTCAAAGTTACTTTTGGTTGTAGTTAATTGTTACACTGTAGTTGTTCAAAACAAAAGGGCTTTGCTGAGTGAAGTCCACAAGTGAAGTCCTCTTGTAAAAGCCTCTGTCACTTTTCCTCACTTTCAAGTAGAACTTTGACAATATTTCCGCTATTGCTGTCTTTACCAGTTTTTCAATGTCCATTGGTTTGTTTTTCTCTTGTAAATATGCATGAAGAATGTCCAGTGAAGTTTTGGTAGTTTTTCGGGAGTTCAGTGCATCTTTCTCTTGAAATCTTCCGCTTTTAATGAAGCAAACCTTGCGGCCATGTTTGTATACAAACTGTCAAAGTCACTTGCTAGTGCAGAAGTTTTACATCTCCGACGTGTATCTTTTCCAGTTTTTCGGTGTCCATTGGTATGTTTTTCTCTTGTAAATATGCATGAAGAATATCCAGTGAAGTTTTGGTAGTCTTTCAAGTGTTCAACACGTTTTTCTCTTTAAATGTTCTGCTTTTAATGAAGCAAACCTCGCGGCCATGTTTGTGTACAAACTGTCACAGTCACTCACTAGCGCAGAAGTTTTACATCTCTGATGTGTCACTTTTCCAGTTTTTCTCTTATAAATATGTGTGAAGAATATATAATGAAGTTTTGGTAGCCTTTCAGGTGTTCAGCGCGCCTTTCGTTTCAGTTTTCAGTTTATTTATTTAGTGCTTAAACCTAGCACTGGATTAACCCCGTCTTCTCTCTCCCAGCTGACAAAGAAATGATTGTGTGCATGCTCAGCAGAAAAGTTTTGTTATTGGATCTTCACATGTGACGTGGTGTTGTCTTGACAACATGAAATATTATAACAATATTGCACAATCATTCTCCAATGGGGTGAGTGGCGTAATACATGGAGGATAAGTGATATGATAATATTGCATGCCATCAATAAACCTATTAGAAAGGAATAGAATACATGTTTTTATTCCATGGAAAAAGTGGTCCGTATGTCTAATAATATTGAATATTTAGTGTTCAGACTTATAAGATCTTTTTTGTAAATACAGTATATATTCATTCTGAATTTGATGCCTACAACACATTCCAAAAAAGTTGGGACAGGGTCATGTTTATCACTGTGTTACATCACCGACACATTTGGGAACTGAATTGACACTAATTGCTGAAGTTTTGAAAGATAAATTCTTTCCTATTTTTGCCTGACATACAACTTGATTTGCTCAACAGTCCAGGGACTCTGTTGTGGTATTTTGCACTTCATAATGCACAACACATTTTCAGTGGGAGGCAGGCAGGCTAGTTTAGCACCCACACTCTTTTATGAAGCCACACTGTTGTAACACATGCAGAATGTGGCTTAGCATTGTCTTGTTGGAATAAGCAGGAAGGTCCCTGAAAAAGATGACGTCTGGATGGTAGCATATGTTGCTCCAAAAACTGTATGTACCTTTCAGCATGAATGGTGCCTTCACATATGTGCAAGTTACCCATGCCATGGACACTAAAGCATCCCCATACCATCACAGATGCTAGCTTTTGAACTTTGTGCTGGTAACAATCTGGATGGTCCTTTTCCTCTAGGTGCCTGGAGGACACAATGTCCATGACTTCCAAAAACAATTGAAAATGTTGACTTGGTAGACCACAGCATACTTTTCAATTTTGCATCAGTCCATTCCATATGAGCTAAGGCCCAGAGAATTCAGTAACATTTGTGGATGCTGTTGATACACTGGGCAGCTCCTCCATCTGCAGTGTGTTAAGGAGAGATACAGCAGCTCCTTCCTCCCTACTGCTGTGAGACTACAACTGGCACCTCACCAAGCACAGCACCAGTCACTCCTCACAATAATGAACAATACTGTCCAGATCATGTCTACATCCATAGAAACTCCTTTGAACATATACTGTGTGCACTGACTATCATGACTATGTCTGATGTGAAAACAAATATCCCTTTGGGACAATAAAGACTATTCTATTCTATTCTATTCTATTCTATTCTATCAGTATCAGTACTTTACAGCGAACTGCTAGCTACACACTGTTAAAATGGCTCTTGTGCAATATACCGACTTACTTGTGCAATACTATCTGGTTAATACTGGTAATAATACCTGTGCAGTACTTACATGTGCAATACCACCTTTGTATTACACTTATGTTAACTATATATCTGCAAACCTGTTAATTTATGCAAATTTGTAAATTTTTTTATCTCTATATTTGTAGTTTATTTCTTATATATATATATCCTTTTTTGTATACTTAGTACTTTTGCACTACTTCACTGCCTTATTTTTTTCTCTTTACATGTTTTGCTGCTGTAACAATGTAAATTTCCCCTTTGTAGGATAATAAAAGGCCATCTTATCTTATCTTATCTTATCTTATCTTATCTTATCTTATCTTATCTTATCTTATCTTATCTTATCTTATCTTATCTTATCTTATCTTATCTTATCTTATCTAGCTTTCACTTTGCATTTGTAGCTGCAGCGATGAATGGCGTTCACTGTCAGCAGTTTTCCAAAGAGTTCTTAAGCCCATGTAGTAATATCCTTGATATAATCATGTCAGTTTTTAATGTAGTGCTACCTGAGGGATCAAAGATCACAGGCATTCAGTGCTGGTTTTCGGCCTTGCCCATTATATGCAGAGATTTCTCTGGATGCGCTGACTCTTTTGATGATATTATGGATTGTAGATGGTGAGCCCTAAATTATTTGCAGTTGTACATAGAAATACATTGTCCTTAAAGTGATGAACCTTGCCCCATCTTTGCTTGTGAACAACTGAGCCTTTTGAGGATGCCCCTTTCATATCCAATTATGATACTTTCACCTGTTACCAGTTAACCTGCCTTCCTGGAATATGTTCCAAACGGGTGTTTTTTCACAAATTTCCCAGTCTTTTGTTGCTGCTGTACCAACTTTTTGGAACATGTTGTGGGCATCAAATTCAGAATCAGTATACAGTATATTTAAAAAAACCCACAAAGTTTATCAGTCTGAACATTAAATTACTTGTCTTTGTATTGTATTCAATTTAAAATAGGTAGAAAAGGATTTGCAAATCATTGTATTCTGTTTTTATTTATGTTTTACATAGCTTCCCAACTTTTTTGGAATCAGGGATGTATAACATAACTGAATCAACTATAATGAAAACAAATGATATGTTGTGGGTTCCTACGGTCTATACCTTCATAGGGAAGGCCCTATAACCTATATGAGATGACCCTCGAGGCTTTGATTTGTCTCTAAGCAACCACAGAATTATGAATATGCCATATTTTAATGGACCTCACCCAGAATACCCAATAAAAATGACAGAGATGAGCTAACGCAGGGCTTTTCAAAGTGTGGGGCGAGCCCCCCCTGGGGGGCGCCAGAGTTCTTCGGGGGGGGGGGCGCAACGTGAGGAAAATAAACCAGAATAAGTTACTATTGCGGCCATTTAGCGAACTTCAGCTAGCCTTTACCAGAGACAAAATGGATCGATTTTTAGTACCTAAAGCTACAGTGAGTGAGGAGACAAAGTCTGGGCCAAGCAAAAAAACAGAGCCTCCAGGATGTTGTGATTTGCAACTTCAATGCAAATTCAACTAATCCCCGCAAATTCAGGGCGGTGTTGCAATTATATCCAATCACCGCAACTTTCCCACAAATTTGACCAATCGTTGGCGTCGTCTTGAGGTGACGTCGACAAACTACCTTCCGCCTTACTTCTGTGTATACGTTCAAGAGAAGCAGCATGCACGCAGTGTTGCCAGATTGGGCGGTTTCAAGTGCATTTTGGCGGGTTTTGAACATATTTTGGACTGAAAAACGTCAGCAGTATCTGGCAACATTGCATGATGTGCGAGTCAGGGTTTATGTAGGCTTAAATTCTGTTACTGAAAGTGTGTTGTGTTTACAGTGAAGGACTGTGTGCACTTTATTTTTTTTTACTTAATACAAGAAATTAATGGATGCCAACATTTTTGCCAAAATGGTATTTTATTTTCCATTGTTTAGGCAGCTTCAGCATCATACTGTGAGATTCTGTTCAAATTGTTTTTTTTTTCTTCTATGAAGCCTGAGCCATTTATTTTATTAGTTTATAATTATTGTTTAATTTAGTCTTCAGGAGAGACTGCCTGCACACAGTACTAGTATTAATAGTTTTTTTTTTCTTACATGAAAGCTGAGGCATTTATATTATATTTTAAGGTAACTTCATGTTGTGCTGTGAGGTTCTGTGCACTTTAACTTTTGAACCAACAGGTGCATTTGGATAAGTAAAGCCTATTTTTCTGCATTTTTGTAGTCCTGGTAATCTTTTATATTGGTAAAGTTGTTTATAGGACCATTTCTCAGTGTCTTTGTTTTTTTAATCAATAGTTTTTCAGTAATAACTTAATATTTAACATATCACTCAATTTTAATCACAAAAAGGGAAAATCGCAACAATTTCTCGCAACTTTCACTTCCTCCCGCAATGTAATCGCAACAAAAACCTAAAAATCACCGCAACTTTCATCGCAATTTTTTTGGAAAACCCCTCGCAACATCAGACATTTTAGCCTGCAACAATCACAAAGGCCCGCGGAATCCTGGGGGACTGGAAAAAGAAGGAAGTATGACCACGATTATTTAAAGTTTGGATTTTCATGGACTGGATCTGAAGATGCTCCACTGCCACAGTGTGTTGTCTGCCAAGAGGTGCTAGCTAACAATGCTATGAGATGTTTAAAATGTGTAAAACAAGATGTTTTAAAAAGCACAGATGTTTAAAATGTGAAAAATAAAAAAATAAAAATGTGTACAACAACCATTTTTTAAAAATACGAATGGAACATTAAGTATAGCAACAACAAAAAATGTAAGGGGGGGGCGCTGTTGTTTATTTGCTCTCCGAGGGGGGGCTGACTCTCCCACACTTTGAAAACCCCTGAGCTAAGGCAAGGCCTCCATCAGTTTTTGTACATTGCAATGTAGTAAAACTGATCCTGGCTTATTGTCCTAACCAGATTTAGATATGTGAGCATTCAATCTTTTAAATAAATCCAGAGACTCAGATTGTTGGCGTGCCCACGTCTAAGATGCACTATTTCGAATAATGAACGCATTGTCGAGAGGGGAAGGGGCCAATATGGACACGAGCAATTTATACCTTATTTGGAACGTTTCGTGGCGTATTACAGACCCTCCAGGATTTCGTGATGTTGCGATTTGCAACTTCAACGCAAATTCAACCAATCCCTGCGAATTCAGGGGGGTGTTGCAATTATATCCAATCACCGCAACTTTCCAGCAAATTTGACCAATCATTGGCGTTGTCTTGAGGTGACGTCGACAAACTACCTCCCGCCTTACTTTCAGTGTTGCCAGATTGGGTGGATTCCCGCCCAGTTGGAGGGGTTTCAAGTGCATTTTGGCGGGTTTTGAACATATTTTGGGCTGGAAAACGTCAGCAGTATCTGGCAACACTGCTTACTTCTGTGTTTCCATTCAAGAGAAGCAGCATGTGCGAGTCAGTGTTTATATAGGCTTAAATTCTGTTACTGAAAGTGTGTTGTGTTTACAGTGAAGGACTGTGTGCACTTTACATTAATTTTTTTACTTAAAGGTCTCATGGCATGAAATTTTCACTCTCTGAGGTTTTTTAATGTTAAAATGAGTTCCTCTGACCTTCTTAAGTCACCCCAGTGTCTAGAAATTTCATAATGTGTAAACCAAACTATGCCCAACATTTGAGAATGGCGCATCAAAACGGCGCGTTGATAAACTCTTCCCTTTACTACGTCAGCAAGGGAGATGATCCCCATGCCCCCCTTCTGGATTCCCACCCACTGTATGAATTGCCCGCCCAGTTGTAGTGAGGAGACCATAGAGGACACAACATGGCATCACTTAAGCGAGCGAAACATGGAAATTGCGCTGTACATGGATGTGACAACACAGAAAAGAGTCTGTTTTTACTGCCGACGGGAGAGCCCCTGAAGACACAGTGGCTTAATTTTATTTACTTCAATAATATGCCGTCGAGTCTACCTAAGACGGTGTATGTTTGTCGGAAGCATTTTCCTGAGGAATGTTTCCACAACTTGGGACAGTACAGGGCAGGTTTTGCACATCAACTGTCACTGAAGCCTGGGTCCATACCAAGCATCCCTGCCGCATCAGCCACAAACAGCGAACAAGTAAGTGTATAACTGTTAAGTCGCTTTGCCGTGTTTTAAAATCAGTGCCACGTTAGCCTTGCAATGGCTACATTAGCTGTGCAGCTAACCGCTTCCTGCAGTTAGCCAGGTACTCTGCGCTACAAAACCAAAAAGCATGCAGCATGCTCTGTTATAATAGCCAATCAAAACAGTTTTTACAAAGACACCCACATTCTTTTTTTTAAGTCACTTGTTCATTTTATTTGTTTGTTTGTTTAGTAAAAACACAAACATTTGTTGAATTTATTTTATTTCCTCGCGTCGCACCTTAATGACGTCAGCGCGCGGTATTTTTCCCTTCGGGGTTTGTTCCTTCTCTCTCGCCATAGTAAGACACCCACATCCGCTTGTTCTGACCCACTGGAGGTAGCGTCACAGTGCTGTTAGCCAATCAGAGGTAACACGTTTACATGTCATGAATATTAATGATAAGACCCGCCCCCACCCTCTACCCTTCCCCGCCTCCTGCTTCTCATTAGCAAAACGACGCACTGGGAAAAGCGCTGAAATGGGGCTTTCTCCCAGGAGGCTATATCTACATGCCGAGGGTTCATTTCGAGAAAGGCTGAGGATATAACATCCGGAAGCCTCCACGAGCCCATTTAAAGCATCAACAAACCACCATGCCATGGGTCCTTTAATACAAGAAATTAATGGATGCCAACATTTTTGCCAAAATGGTATTTTATTTTCCATTGTTTAGGCAGCTTCAGCATCATACTGTGAGATTCTGTTCAAATTGTTTTTTTTTCTTCTATGAAGCCTGAGCCATTTATTTTATTAGTTTATAATTATTGTTTAATTTAGTCTTCAGGAGAGACTGCCTGCACACAGTACTAGTATTAATAGTTTTTTTTTCTTACATGAAAGCTGAGGTATTTATATTATATTTTAAGGTAACTTCATGTTGTGCTGTGAGGTTCTGTGCACTTTAACTTTGAACCAACAGGTGCATTTGGATAAGTAAACAAGGGCGGCTGGTGCATAAGGGCGATTGAGCGACGCACTGCCAAAACGAAAAAAAAAAGTTTTTTTTCTTTTTTTAAAACAAACTTTCACCAGTGCTTCAGGCCGTTTTAATCTGTCTCTGGGTATCATTGTCCAATCAGGGTGGTCTTGCTTCTAGAGTACTGCCCCTTTTGGGGCGATTTCAGTCACGCTGAAAATCGCCCAAGAGTTCACTGATAGAGTCCCATGTTAATATATTTTTTTTTCTCCTGACTGACACTTCAATGCAATCTCTATGGGTTCCGGGGGGGGGGGGGGGGGGGGCTTGCCCTAACGTGCTTACGTCACTGCGCAGCGCGGCAAAGTTGCGTTCGATCCGCTCAGTTTCTGAGGTGAGATGCATAGACATATAAACATAGACGCCGCATTCTGCGTAGAATCATACGTCATCCTTGCCGCCATATTGGATGTGGCAAAGTGGAGATTCTTCACCCATCTCTGGTATAGCATCTAGACAGTAGCCGAGAATAAAGATGCCTCATTCATGTGCTGCGTTTAACTGTACCAACAGGTTTACCGTCCAAACGAGATCACATGGGATTACCTTTCACAGGTGAGACTGGAAAAATACTTTTCATTGTATTTGGTCATTATAACGTAATTTTACTAACAGATTTTTTCTGACTTTGTGGCTAATATGAAGGATTTTGACAGAACAGGTCAGACAGTCAGGATCAGAGAGGGAGCTGTTCCTTCAGTCTTCATTTTCCCAGCTCATCTCCACCGGGTAGGTGTATAGTTATAAGCAGTGAGAATTAGATAATACAGTGCCACACTATGATGAACGTTTTTGAATGTATGATGAATGTTTTTAACCTTTCTGAATGTGAAGGAATCAGTGATGTATTTTGTTTTGGTATGACGTTAGAACCTGGCCGAACTCAGTTTGGCGGTCATTCAGCTCACTTCATTCAACGAGAGTAGGTCTGTGTGGTGACTCAATAAATAAAACAGTAAATTTTTATTTTCATTCACTATTTCCAGTTTTTCCACTATTTCCATCATTTATCATATTCAGTCTTGTAGGTTGGTTATTGTGGCCTCAGGATTTGGTAGCTTGCTACGGTATGCTGACTGATTAGCTTACCTGAGCTATCTATCGCGTATCTGTTGCTAGTTTGCAGTGTACAGGGTATTTCGCACACTATTTATAACCATCACATTAAAAGTTATGTGTGTTGTTTTGATGCCTGTTTGTTTCCCAAATATATACGTGTGTGTCTTAATGGGTGAATAAAAGGCATTGAGTTAAATATTATTGTAGAAAGGGGCTTTATGAAGTTCAGTCCATTTACTTGTATTGGTTTACGGGGAAGATTTGCCACATCAAATATGGCGGACACTCTGACGTATCCCAGCAACGGGGCCACCAGCTCAATGTGGCATCTATGTTTATATGTCTATGGATGCGGAAAGCAATTCATTGCGGTCCTTAAAAGAAGTTCCATTTAGTCAGCGATCAAATCGAGCTAAATTGGCAACAAAACAAGCTGGACCCCCCTCAACCAAATCTAAACATAAAACAAATTTCGACAAGGGGGGGAATCATATACTCGAGGTTTTACTTCAACATGGTCCCAGCGCAAATCCTGGCGAGCTGGCTGCGAGGACGCCTCAGCGGTTTTCTGCTCCCCCTGCTTACTTTTCCACCCTGGAGGTGGCTCCACGGACAACACTGCTTGGACGGTCACTGGAGTTTCGGACATGCATCATTTGTCGGAGAAAATAAAAAACCATGAGTCATCAAAGATTCACATGGGCAGCTGCCTGAAATTTTCGCTTTTGGGAGAGTGAACATCGCTACACAACCGGATGAGGGCTACAGGCTAGCAGTTCACCGCCACAATGATGAGGTGAGCAAGAACAGGCACATATTAAACCGGCTCACCCAATGCGTGAAATTTTGTGGAGTGTTCGAGTTAGCTCTACGAGGCAAAGACGAAACTGAGGGCTCCAGTCACCGTGGTGTTTTTCTGGGTTTGGTTGACTATTGACTTGCTACCTAGGTCAATTTACTTCAGTCCTGTGGACATTTATGGTCCGTGTAGACATAACAGGGGAAAATTGCCCCCCCGAAAAAAAATTCAGAAGCCGCCACTGTAAGTAAAGCCTATTTTTCTGCATTTTTGTAGTCCTGGTAATCTTTTATATTGGTAAAGTTGTTTATAGGACCATTTCTCAGTGTCTTTGTTTTTTAATCAATAGTTTTTCAGTAATAACCTAATATTTAACATATCACTCAATTTTAATCACAAAAAGAGAAAATCGCAACAATTTTTCGCAACTTTCACTTCCTCCCGCAATATAATCGCAACAAAAACCTAAAAAACACCGCAACTTTCATTGCGATTTTTTGGAACCCCCCCCCGCAACATCAGACATTTTAGCCCGCAACAATCACAAAAAAGGCCCGCAAAATCCTGGGGGGACTGGTATTACTTGACTTCATGGTCTCAATATCGAAAATCTTGCACAAATATGCAACTTCCAACATAATTATCTGGATATTCAACAGATTTCAGCATCGGATGAATTTGTTTTGACCGCCGTCATACTGAATATACGTCGGACCGGTTCGTGTATTTACGCCGCCCCATTTGTAGTGTCCCAAGTGAGTAAAACCTGATCCAAGTCTTTCGCTAGGTGGCGTCTTACGGTCTATGTACGAATATTCGAAAGAGACAAGAAAACATGGATAAGAAAAAAAAGAAAAATACATCTATTTTGTCATTCTTTGGCAGAAAGAGAGTACATTCACCTGAAAAAACTGATACCCCTGATACCCAAGGTAATTAGTCATACTAGATTTACAACAACAACTACTGCAACATCAACTACTACAACAGCAACCACTACTACTACTACCACTGGTGATTACTACTACTACCACTGGTGACTACTACTACTACTACTACTGCCACCATCACTGACTACTACTATAGACCTACACCAAACTGAAAACAAGTTAATAAAATAAATTATAATTTACAAGGAGGAGATAATATAGATGTGATATATAGTGGCCTGTGGTTGAATTCCAAAATATTGCCACTGATTAAACAATATCTCAATATACTGTATTTGGTTGAAGAATTGATTTTTGTCATCTACATTGCTTCATATGGCTTCTAATACCAAAAAAAAACCAGAATTGAGAAGAAAAAAACAGCCCCTGGGCTGCCCTAGCTGTTCATTGGGCTTGCTTCGCTCACTAGGTTCGCTTCAACTGAAGGATAATCACTGGGCCCCCCATTGTAGAAATGGGCCCCTGTTTTTTCCCAGGAGGGGCCCTGTGGGCCCCTTGACCTGCAAAACAATCTGAGTCTCTGTAAATCTAGGAAAGGAGGAAGTACAGTAGGAACATGAAAAATAAAGTTAAGCTGTGGTAAAATGTTCATCTTAATAGTGGCTGTTTTTTCTTCCTTTTATCTCATCTCATTATCTCTAGCCGCTTTATCCTTCTACAGGGTCGCAGGCAAGCTGGAGCCTATCCCAGCTGACTATGGGCGAAAGGCGGGGTTCACCCTGGACAAGTCGCCAGGTCATCACAGGGCTGACACATAGACACAGACAACCATTCACACTCACGGTCAATTTAGAGTCACCAGTTAACCTAACCTGCATGTCTTTGGACTGTGGGGGAAACCAGAGCACCCGGAGGAAATCCACGCGGACACAGGGAGAACATGCAAACTCCGCACAGAAAGGCCCTCGCCGGCCACGGGGCTCGAACCCAGACCTTCTTGCTGTGAGGCGACAGCGCTAACCACTACACCACCGTACCGCCCTCCTTTTATCTAAATCTATTCCAATCTTCCATTATCCTCTTCAGCATTAGTCTTTGTTATACTATAGCTTGTAAAATGTATTTTAATGATAAGAAAGTTAAAGAACTTTCAACTTTTATGTAAGTAGGGGACAGAATTTCCTTTGCAGCCTTATTAATAGGCATTAATGGAGATTTTTCTCAGATGATCTTTTGTCATCTTGCACCCCATCAGATCAATTTTATCTGATATCTCTGCTAACTTGTATTTATATCCTCACTCTGATGACATCACTCCTAATGTTTTCCTGCTGACTTCACGTGTGTTGTCAAAGTGGCAAATAAGTTTAAAATTAAAATTCTTTTCATTACCTTGTGTATTTTTGTGGATGTTTCTCTATAATAAAAAGAATATTACACAGTGATGTGAAGATATGAAGTTTATCTTCTTGTGTTGAAAAAATTATATTCTTCATATGAAATATATCCTGAGTGACATGTTTTCCAATATCCTCACTGTGATGACATCACTCCAAATGTTTTCCTGCTGACTTGATGTACATTGTCAAAATGGCGAACCAGTTCAAAATTAAAATTCTTTTGATTAACTTGTGTATTTTTTGTGGACGCATCGATATAATAAAAAGAATATTACACAGTGGTGTGAAGATATGAAGTTTATCTTCTCATGTTGAAAAAGACTTCACTCGTTTGCTCACTCATGAAATATGTTCACCACTTGAAGATAAACTTCATATCGTCACACCACTATGTAATATCCTTGTGGCAGCGGGGGCGTGGTCAAGCGTCAGTCTGTGACCGGAGGGCGGAGTCAGGGAAGGTACAGTAAGTGGCAGAATCACTGCACCTGACGTCAATTAACCTGTGTTTGTGTGTCTTCCCCAGTGACCGCGCGCTATATAAGGAGGGAGAGAGAGGAGGAAGGGAGCTCTCTCCCAAACCAGACGACTAATGTGTGTGTGTGTCTGGGAGTTTGTGTGTGACTGAAAAGTAACACAATAAAGAGTTTTGATAACTCCGTTCTGGCCTGCCGTAACCCAGGAGAATTTGCGGCAGGCCCAAGAACGGCAAATCCGCCTGTACGACAGGGGTACGCACCTTAGGGAGTTCGCACCGGGAGATAAAGTACTCATACTGTTGCCCACGTCGAGCTCCAAATTGATCGCCAAGTGGCAAGGACCCTTTGAGGTCACACGGCGAGTCGGGGACGTTGACTATGAGGTGAGGCGAACAGACAGGGGTGGGGCGCTACAGATTTACCACCTCAACCTACTCAAACTCTGGAACGAGGAGGTCCCCGTGGCATTGGTGTTGTTGGTTCCGGAGAAGGCGGAGCTGGGGCTGGAGGTTCAAAAGGGAACACCGACATCGCGTACCTCTCTGGTCCCCTGTGGAGACCACCTCTCCCCGACCCAACTCACAGAGGTTGCCCAGTTGCAGACTGAATTTTTGTATGTGTTCTCGCCCCTGCCTGGCCGCACCCACCTCATAGAACACCACATTGAGACACCCCCGGGGGTGGTAGTGCGCAGCCGGTCTTACAGGCTACCCGAACACAAAAAAAGGTGGTTTAGGAAGAACTTGAGGCCATGCTGAAAATGGGCAGCATTGAGGAGTCCCACAGTGACTGGAGCAGCCCGGTGGTCTTGGTTCCCAAGGCCGCCGGGTCGGTCTGGTTCTGTGTGGACTATAGAAAAGTCAACGCGGTGTCTAAATTCGATGCATACCCAATGCCTCGTATTGACGAGTTGCTGGATCGACTAGGCACGGCTAGCTTTTATTCGACACTGGATTTGACAAAGGGTTATTGGCAGATCCCCTTGACTCCACTATCCTGAGAAAAAAATGGCCTTTTCCACACTGTTTGGCTGACACCAATTCGTCACACTTCCTTTTGGGCTGTTTGGGGTGCCCGCTATGTTTCAGTGGCTTATGGACAGGGTCCTCCACTCCCACGCCACCTATGCGGCTGCATACTTGGATGATATTATAATCTATACTAATGACTGGCCGCGGCATCTACAACACCTGAGGGCCGTCCTTGGGTCGCTGAGGCGAGTGGGTCTCACGGCCAACCTGAAGAAGTGTACGATTGGGCGGGTGGAAGTACGGTATCTGGGCTTCCACTTGGGCAATGGGCAGGTGCGTCCCCAAATTAATAAGACGGCAGCAAATGCGGCCTGCCCGAGGCCCAAGACCAAAAAGGGGGTGAGACAGTTCCTGGGGCTGGCTATTATCATAGGTTTATACCTAATTATTCGGACGCCACCAGCCCGCTGACTGATCTCACTAAAAAGGGGGCGCCAAATCCGGTCCAGTGGATGGAACAATGCCAGTGGGCTTTCTCTGAGGTGAAGGCTGCACTGTGTGGGGGGGCCACTGTTACACTCCCCTGACTTTTCTCTCCCCTTTATGTTGCAGACGGACACGTTGGACAGAGGGCTGGGGGCTGTTTTGTCCCAGGAGGGGGAGGATCGCCCCGTGCTGTATATCAGCAGGAAGCTGTCAGTGCGTGAGGGGCGCTACAGCACAATAGAGAAGGAGTGCCTCGCCATCAAGTGGGCGGTCCTCACCCTCCGCTACTACCTGCTGGGATGCCCTTTCACCCTCTGTTCAGACCATGCGCCCCTCCAGTGGCTCCACCGCATGAAGGATGCCAACGCGTGGATCACTCGCTGGTGTCTGGCACTCCAGCCCTTTAACTTCAAGGTGATCCACAGGCCGGGGGTGCAGATGGTCATGGCAGACTTCCTCTCCCGTCGGGGGGGGGGGGGGGGGGGGGGGAGTCAGCTGCAGGCCAGACGGCTGCCCGGCCTGAGTCGGGCGGTGGGGGTATGTGGCAGCAGGGGCGTGGTCAAGCGTCGGTCTGTGACTGGAAGGCAGAGTCAGGGAAGGTAAGTGGCAGAATCACTGCACCTGACATCAATTAACCTGTGTTTGTGTGTCTTCCCCAGTGACCGTGCCCTATATAAGGAGGGAGAGAGAGGAGGAAGGGAGCTCTCTCCCGAACCAGACGACTAATGTGTGTGTGTCTGGGAGTTTGTGTGTGACTGAAAAGTAACACAATAAAGAGTTCTGACAACTCCATTCTGGCTTGCCGTACTTCTGTGCTCTACCCACCCGCTCAAACTCTTACAATCCTATATACAGACAATTAAGATATTCCAAGTTGTTGTGGTCAGTGTATATTACAACAGGGTGTGTAGCTCCCTCAAGCCAGTATCTCCACTCCTCAAACGCCAGTTTTACTGCCAAGAGCTCCTGATTACCAATATTCTAATTCTGTTCAGCTGGTGTGAGCTTTCTAGAAAAAACATGCCACTGGGTGCAACTTGGTCCTCTCCCCAAAGTGTTGAGAGAGCACCACTCCAACTCCTGTTTCTGAGGCACCAACTTTAACAATGAATGGTTTCATGGGTTGGGATGCTTGAGTATAGGGGCTGAGGTGAAGGCAGATTTAAGCTGGGTAGATGCCACCTCATCTGTCTGAGTCCAATTGAGGCATTTGGCCCCCTTCTTTAGTAGCAACATGAGGGGAGCAGCCATAGAACTGAAGCCTTGGATCAGGGGTGTCCAAACTGATCCATAAAGGGCTGTGTGGCTGCAGGTTTTCATTCCAGCCATGCAGCAGCACACCTGACTTGGCTCATTCAATCAACTGAACTGTCTTCACACAGTCAAATACTTGCAGCCACACCCACCCTTGATTAAAGGGTGGGTGTGTCAGTTGATTGAATAAGCCAAATCAGGTGTGCTGCTGCATGGCTGGAATGAAAACCTGCAGCCACACGGCCCTTTATGGATCAGTTTGGACACCCCTGCCTTGGATGAAGCTGTGGTAAAAGTTTGCAAATCCTAAGAAACGTTGAAGCTCCTTAATGGTAGTGGGTGTTGGCCATGTTGTGACTGCTGATACTTTGTCTGTGTTCATAGTAACTCTCTCAGCACATATCACATATCCCAGAAATGTAATCCAAGAAACATGGAACTCACATTTTTTCTGCTTTTACATACAGATGGTTGTCTAGGAGCCGTTCAAGAACTGCCTTGACATATTGGATATGGCTTACTTTGTCAGATGAGTAGATGAGAATGTCATCTATATAGATGATGACATATCAACCAAGCATGTCATTAATAAGGCATTGAAACATGTTGGGTGTGTAAGATAGCACATAAGACATTACACAATATTCAAAGTGGCCCATGGTAGTGCTGAATGCCGTCTTCCATTCATCACCCTTTCGGATTCTCCCTAGGTTGTAGGCCAGGGGTGTCCAAACTGATCCATAAAGGGCCGTGTGGCTGCAGGTTTTCATGCCAGCCATGCAGCAGCACACCTGATTTGGCTTATTCAATCAACTGACACACCCACCCTTTAATCAAGGGTGGGTGTGGCTGCAAGTATTTGACTGTGTGAAGACAGTTCAGTTGATTGAATGAGCCAAGTCAGGTGTGCTGCTGCATGGCTGGAATGAAAACCTGCAGCCACACGGCCCTTTATGGATCAGTTTGGACACCCCTGTTGTAGGCAATTCTGAGATCAAGCTTTGTAAAGATTTGCACCAAGCGACGCTGTTTTAGGGCAGAAGGGACTAGAGGTAAGGGATATGGATATTTGACAGTGACCTGGTTCAAACCATGATAATCAGTACATAGCCTGAGCCCCCCCCCCTTTCTTTTTGATGAATAAATGTATCCCTGTTGTAGTGCTTCTTGGATGTACTCCTCCATGGCCTTTTGTTCTGAGACTGCTAGGGGGTAAATGTGGCAATGTGTAGGCATGGTGCCAGGGAGGAGGTCAATAGCACAGTCATAGGGCCTATGAGGTGGTAGACCACTGGCCTTTCCCTTACTAAATATTTCCTTGTATTGATTGTAGCATGGTGGGATATGAACGGTGTTGATGAGGTCAGGGCTCGAAATTCGCGGTGATCCGGTCGCCCAAGGCGACTTAATTTGTCATTTGGTGGGTAATTCCTGTCACTAGCCAGCCCGGCTGGCTAGTTGAAAATAAAAAAAGATATATGAAGCGCAGATTCAGACACACTGTCAACTAAAGCCGCCACATATTAAGCACGTGCCGTGTCTCTGTTCATCGATGTGTTTATTGGCAGGACGGTCAGGCTGTCAGTTTTTTCACTACTGCGCATGCATATAACAGACATCCCAAGTCTCCCAGAAGTTCCGGGAGTCTCCTGCATATTGATAGTGGCTCATGCCCGCAAATTGGATAATATCTCCCGGAATCTAGAGCAAGCGAGCAAGAGCGTGCATGCGCAACATTAATGTCTGCATCGCGTATATGGCGGAGTGTACGAGGGAGACTGCGCGTGTGCCTGTTCATGAAGCGCATGCTCGACAAAGAGCTTCCTGATTGGTTTACAGACCTCCCAACCTGCAGACCGGGGAAAAAAGTCCAATATATTTATTATTTGTTGATATTATATTATGGTGCTCTGTGTTGTTCTCATTTATGTATTTAACAACAGTGTCAAAATACTCCGGTTCTTGAAATAAATGCACATTAGTCATGAACAATGGTAACTACTCTCTTTTGTGTTATTTTTGACAGATTTAAAATCAGGGGTGAAAGTAAGCTGGTCCTGGCCGGTCCGGCGGACCACTAAAAGATTTGGCCGTACTGGAAAGAAAAATATATGGTACTGTCTCTGAAAAAAAATGCACTTTCAGCATAACAACACACCTGCTAATGTCAATTTACCAAAAGCAACACGTTTTCCTCAATATACATTGCATATAACTTATTCTGACCTGTCTCTGAATTATGTCTGAAGTGAATTCCTTCTGTGTTTCACTCGACAGACAGCGTGCGGGAGAGTGCGCGTAGCCACTGCTTCACCATCTTGCGCCAACATGCGCAGCTGCTATCCAAAGTGTTTTAGTAGACAGAATGTCCAAAATGAAAAGTTAGTTTCCAAATGTTCAGCTAAAAAAAATGTTATTAAAACGATTGTGTTGTTGAAATGATGTGTTTGCAGTTTATTTATAATCAAAAACTGTTACAGGTGGATGAAAGAGTGATCGTGTGATAAAAAAAGTACTATACTAGTACTACTGAGTGATAAGAAGTCCTAGTGAATGCTTGATAAGTAGACAATAATAAATAATTAGGTGTATTTTTCGGCGCGCGCACTATGACTCAAAATAATAGTAACGGCAAGAAATAAAAGTTACTTTCACCCCTGAGTAAAATTCATACATGAACAAATTTTGGCGAGTTGATTTTCTGTTTGGCTAGTTACTTTGGAAGGTAACTAGTCCAGCTGGCTGGTGAAAAAATATACGAATTTCGAGCCCTGAGATATATAATATGTGTGTGTGTGTGTGTGTGTGTGTGTGTGTGTGTGCACTCTGATTGGCTACTCTACTACTAGGATATCAGCTCATATACTGTGAGTAGAGAAAAACAAAATGGCAGAGTGCATCAAGTCAGACATATCACTTTGTTTAAAAGAAACAGAAATAGAAAAAATAAAATAATATAGCCTCCCCCCCCCCAAGATCTCCTGTTCCACACTCCAGTGGTAATGCACCTTTAAGTTGGTTTGCCAACCACCAAAATAAGAAGAAAAGAAAATGGCAGACCGTGTTACCGAACCAACCGAGGACAAAAAAAAAAAACTCTACTTGAAAACAAACCCCCCCCAAAATTTTACATTTAACACTGCCTGAACTGGCTCACCCACGAACACACACAGATTCTCACGCTCTACCTGGTGTTTCACACAGTAGACGAAAAACTGGGCATATTTGCAAGTCACACTGGTGTGCCTAGTTTTAAAATGTAGCCACACTGACTCTTAACTAGCGATAAATACAAACTTACACTTGAAGCAACTATAGTGTGGCAGCGGGGGTGTGGTCTAGCATCGGTCTGTGACAGGAGGGCGGAGTCGGGGAAGTTAAGTGGCAGAATCACTACACCTGTTGTTAATTAATGTGTTTGTGTCTTCCCAGTGACCACGCCCTATTTAAGGAGAGAGAGCGAGAGCAGAGGGAGCTCTCTCTCCCCAACCAGATGACTTATATGTGTGTGTGTATGCGTGTGGCTGGGAGAGTGTGGTTTTGCAACTGAAAAGTGCAAATAAAAAGAGTTTTTGGAACTCAGTTCTGTCCTGCCGTCCTTCTGTGCTCCACCCACCTACATGGACTGCTACAGTGGTGCCGAAACCCAGGACCCGAGCACAGAAGACAACACCCCCATGGAGTCCTCCACCTTCGCCGACCTGATCCACACCCTCGCCACGGCCCAACAGAACCAGCACCAGGTGCTGCTCACCCTCCGAAAGGAGCAAGAACAATGGTTCGAGGCCCTGGTGCTGGCGCAACAGGAAGATCGTCGGGCGTTCCGGCACCTCCTCGCGTTGGCGGGGTCCACCATCTCCACCGCCGTGGGCCCTTCCCCCCTCACCCTCACGAAGATGGGCCTGCAGGACGACCCCGAGGCATTCTTCACGCTCTTTGAGCAGGTAGCAGAGACCTCGGGGTGGCCGGTGGAACAGCATGCGGCTCACCTCCTCCCCCTGTTAACGGGAGAGGCGCAGCTGGCTGCGCTACAGCTCCCCGCCGACCGCCAGCTGGCCTACGCGGACCTTCGCCGGGCCATCCTCCAGTGGGTGGGACGCACCCCGGAGCAACAACATCAGCGTTTCCACGCTCTGCGCTTGGAGGAAGTCGGCCGGCCGTTTGCATTTGGCCAGCAACTCCGGGACGCCTGCTGGCAGTGGTTGAGGGCCAACAGTTGCGACGCCAAGGGACTCATCAACCAGGTGGTACTGGAACAGTTCATCGCGCATTTACCAGCGGGAACCGCAGAGTGGGTCCAGTGCCACCGCCCGGAGTCGCTGGATCAGGCAGTCGAGCTGGCGGAGGATCATCTGGCGGCTGTCCCAGCGGCAGGACAGCAGATGGCATCTTCTCTTCTCTCCTCTTCTCTCTCTCTCTCTCCCCCTCCTCCTGTGTCCCGTCCTCTCCCCATTCCCCCACCGCAGAGGCGGGGGCCGGCACCACCCCAGCCGGCCCGCCGCACCCGCGGTGCCCTCCCGTTTCTCCCTTCTGTGTCTGTCTCTCCCCCACCTCAGGTGAGTGAGCCCCAGATCACCGGTGCAGAGGGAAAGCCCGGGCCGGTTTGCTGGCGCTGTGGGGAGCCGGGCCACCTTCAACAGCAGTGCACGGCGATGGAGGTGGGCGCGGTGGTTCGGATCCCCGACGCGCCAGAGGCCGCCCTCGATCGGGCCGGAGCGTATCGCATACTGGTGAGTATCCAAGGGGCTACATATCAGGCGGTGGTGGATTCTGGTTGTAATCAGACCTCAATTCGCCAAAGCCTGGTTCAAGATGAGGCATTGGGGGGAACACAAGGGGTGAAGGTGTTGTGTGTGCACGGGGATGTTCACTGCTACCCTTTGGTGTCGGTCCACATTATTTTCAGAGGGGAGAAATTTATAGTGAAGGCGGCGGTTAATCCTCGCCTTACCCACTCTTTAATTTTGGGGACTGATTGGCCGGGATTCCAGGGTTTAATGACACGCCTAGTAAAGAGTGGGTCCTGCCATTTGACAGGGGGAGGTCCTGGTGTCGCTTTGGCGGGAGCAGCTGTCACAGCGCCGTCTACGTCATCTCCGCGTCAGAGTGAGGAGCCGCTGGCTCCTCCTCTCTCTATTGGGGAATCCCTCGCGGATTTCCGATTAGAGCAATCGCGAGACGAGACTCTGCGGCATGCGTTTGACCAAGTGAGAGTAATCGATGGTCAAACGCTCCCGCCGAACGCCACCCTGTCCTTCCCTTACTTCGCGATTATGAAGGATAGATTATACCGAGTGACGCAGGACACTCAAACTAAAGAGCGAGTCATGCAGCTTTTAATTCCAAAGAGCCGCCGGGAATTGGTATTCCAGGCAGCTCACTTTAATCTCATGGCTGGACACTTAGGGCAGGATAAAACACTAGCCCGAATAATGGCCCGATTCTATTGGCCAGGGATTTGCGGCGATGTCCGTAGGTGGTGTACGGCGTGCCGCAAATGCCAGTTAGTAAATCCAGCGGCCATTCCAAAAGTGCCTTTGCGCCCTCTACCATTAATCGAGACCCTGTTCGAAATAATTGGGATGGATCTCGTCGGGCCATTAGATCGGTCAGCACAAGGGTACCGCTTTATATTAGTTCTGGTGGACTATGCAATGCGATACCCGGAAGCAGTGCCTCTTCGCAATATCTCAGCACGCAATATTCCGGAGGCGCTCTTCCGCGTCATCTCCCGAGTTGGAATCCCGAAAGAGATTCTGACTGATCAAGGCACCTCGTTTATGTCACGAACACTGAACGAACTGTATGGGTTATTAGGTATTAAGCCGATCCGCACCAGCATGTATCACCCACAAACGGACGGTTTAGTGGAACGGTTTAATCGCACCCTTAAAAACATAATTAAAAAATTTGTAAATGAGGACACGCGTAACTGGGATAAATGGCTCGAATCCTTGCTCTTTGCAGTGCGAGAGGTCCCCCAAGCCTCCACGGGGTTCTCCCCATTTGAATTATTATATGGGCGTAAGCCGCGCGGCATTTTAGACGTGCTGCGAGAAAATTGGGAGGAGGGACCTTCACCAAGCAAAAATGAAATTCAATACGTTATTGACCTGCGCGCAAAACTCCACACACTCACACGCCTAACCCAGGAGAATCTGCGGCAGGCCCAAGAACGGCAAACCTGCCTGTACGACAAGGGTACGCGCCTTAGAGAGTTTGCACCGGGAGAGAAAGTACTCGTACTGTTGCCCACATCGAGCTCTAAATTAGTCGCCAAGTGGCAAGGACCCTTTGAGGTCACACGGCGAGTCGGGGACGTCGACTATGAGGTGAAGCGAATGGATAGTGGTGGGGCGCTACAGATTTACCACCTCAACCTACTCAAACTCTGGAACGAGGAGGTCCCCGTGGCATTGGTGTCGGTGGTTCCGGAGAAGGCGGAGCTGAGGCCGGAGGTTCAAAAAGGAACATTAGCATCACGTCCTTCTCCGGTCCCCTGTGGAGACCACCTCTCCCCGACCCAACTCGCGGAGGTTGCCCAGTTGCAGACCGAGTTTTCGGACGTGTTCTCACCCCTGCCCAGCCGCACTAACCTCATAGAGCACCACATTGAGACGCCCCCGGGGGTGATAGTGCGTAGCCGCCCTTACAGGTTACCCGAACACAAGAAAAAGGTGGTTCGGGAAGAACTCGAGGCCATGCTCGAAATGGGCATCGTCGAGGAGTCCCACAGTGACTGGAGCAGCCTGGTGGTCTTGGTACCCAAGGCCGACGGGTCGGTCCGGTTCTGTGTGGACTATAGAAAAGTCAACGCGGTGTCTAAATTCGATGCGTACCCAATGCCTCGTATTGATGAGTTGCTCGATCGGCTAGGCACGGCTCATTTTTACTCGACACTGGATTTAACAAAGGGTTATTGGCAGATCCCCTTGACTCCATTATCCCGTGAAAAAACGGCCTTTTCCACACCGTCCGGCTTACACCAATTCGTCACACTTCCTTTTGGGCTGTTTGGGGCACCCGCTACGTTTCAGTGGCTGATGGACAGGGTCCTCCACCCCCACGCCACCTATGCGGCCGCGTACTTAGACAATATCATTATTTATAGTAATGACTGGCCGCGGCACCTACAACACCTGAGGGCCATCCTTAGGTTGCTGAGGCGGGTGGGTCTCACGGCCAACCCGAAGAAGTATGCGATTGGGCGGGTGGAAGTACGGTATCTGGGCTTCCACTTGGGCAACGGGCAGGTGCGTCCCCAAATTAACAAGACTGCAGCGATTGCGGCCTGCCCGAGGCCCAAGACCAAAAAGGGGGTGAGACAGTTCCTGGGGCTGGCTGGCTATTATCGTAGGTTTATACCTAATTATTCGGACGTCACCAGCCTGCTGACTGATCTGACTAAAAAGGGGGCGCCAGATCCGGTCCAGTGGACGGAGCAATGCCAGCGGGCTTTTTCTAAGGTTAAGGCTGCACTGTGTGGGGGGCCACTTTTACACTCCCCTGACTTTTCTCTCCCCTTTATGTTGCAGACGGATGCGTCGGACAGAGGGCTGGGGGCCGTTTTGTCCCAGCAGGTGGAGGGCGAGGATCGCCCTGTCTTGTACATTAGTCGCAAGCTGTCGGTGCGTGAGGGGCGCTACAGTACCATCGAGAAGGAGTGCCTGGCGATCAAGTGGGCGGTCCTCGCCCTCCGGTACTACCTGCTGGGACGCCCTTTCACCCTCTGTTCGGACCATGTGCCCCTCCAGTGGCTCCACCGCATGAAGGATGCCAATGCGCGGATCACCCATTGGTATCTGGCACTCCAACCCTTTAACTTCAAGGTGATCCACAGGCCGGGGGCGCAGATGGTCGTGGCGGACTTCCTCTCCCGTCAAGGGGGGGGGGAGTCGGCTGCGGGCCGGACGGCTGCCCGGCCTGAGTCGGGCGGTGGGGGTATGTGGCAGCGGGGGCGTGGTCTAGCATCGATCTGTGACAGGAGGGCGGAGTCGGGGAAGTTAAGTGGCAGAATCACTACACCTGTTGTTAATTAATGTGTTTGTGTCTTCCCAGTGACCGCGCCCTATTTAAGGAGAGGGAGGGAGAGCAGAGGGAGCTCTCTCTCCCCAACCAGATGACTTATATGTGTGTGTGTGTATGCGTGTGGCTGGGAGAGTGTGGTTTTGCGACTGAAAAGTCCAAATAAAAAGAGTTTTTGGAACTTAGTTCTGTCCTGCCGTCCTTCTGTGCTCCACCCACCTACATGGACTGCTACATATAGCCACTTGCTAATGTTAGTTTCAAGGTAAAAGCAAACTGCCAAATTTCAAGGCTGGTTGTTCAAATTATATTATACCTCTGTGCCTCCAATGACAAAGAGTGAGAGTTAACGTTACCTTACCCAGGCTTCTAAAATTAGTATGGACCCCCTTGCTAATGTTAGCTTACACTGCAGTCCTTATTTTATAACCACATGCTAACATTGGCTTAAATTAAACTAAAATCAACTATCGCCACATACGGTACCAGCATAAGCTTCATATTGCACTAATGTTAGAAGCAACTATTTTATAGCCATTTGGTAATGTTAGTTTCAAGTTAATGTCACCCAGGCTTCTAGCATAAAGCCACTTACCAATGTTATCTGAAAATTACACACAAAAAACATCTGGTTTATTTTTATTTATGCAACATTTTGATTAACTGGAAAGACTGTAGTGCCTAATTAACTACTTAACAGACTTTATTCTTACCTTGACATTTAGTCTGTGTGTTGTTCTTTGTTCCAGCATTCGTTCCTGCAAATAGTTTCTTGAATGCATGTACCACTTCATGGGGTAGTTGGTGGGATGCAGAAGTAAAGCCCTTGTTTATTAGAGGCTCATGGGTACTGTAGTGCGATTCTGACATACTGTTTGGACAGAAAAAGATGATTTCTCAATGAAGTTGGGACATTTTGAAATGACTGCAATAACAGAACCCCATCGTATCTATCCATCCATCCATCCATCCATCCATTATCTGTAACTGCTTATCCTGTGCAGGGTCGCAGGCAAGCTGGAGACTATCCCAGCTGACTATGGGCGAGAGGCGAGGTACACCCTGGACAAACCACCAGGTCATCACAGGGCTGACAGATAGAGACAAACAACCATTCAAATGCACATCTACGGTCAATTTAGAGACACCAATTAGCCTAACCAGCATGTCTTTGGACTATGGTCAAAACCAGAGCACCTGGAGGAAACCCACGTAGACACAGGGAGAACATGCAAACTCTACACAGAAAGGCCCCCGTCAGCAACTGGGCTCAAACCTTCTTGGTGTGAGGTGACAGTCACAGTGCTAACCACTATACCACCGTGCCGCCAACCCCCCATTATTCTGTGATCGGTAATGTGGTTGCTGTTGAAAGTAAAATTCCAAGTGGGCAAAAACAATAGGGAAAATATTCAGGAACGTGCAGCTCCTCCTACTTTGAGTTATATTTAAACTGGGTAAATAAAACAAGAACACTGTTGTGTGACTGTAGTTAACAAGATTGGCTGAGATTATGTAAATACATCTTGTTAAGGAAAAATGCACAATGTCTTGTGTTTTGAACACATGCAGATTAATTCTAAGCTAGATATATTCATGTAAAGATACACAATTTTTTTTGTTGTTTCAATCATAGATTTAATTACATAACAGTTGTATTCACTCAGATTTACTTTTTTCAGTGCATGAAAGCCACAACCTGTGTGAAGCCTTTGGAGACAGGACATCACACAGCTTAAGCAAGCCATGCTTCCTTGAAAAGGCTCCTTGGCAGCAGTGGGATTTGAATGCATGCCTTCAAAGAGACTGGTGCTTTAAGCCAGTGCTTTTTAGGCCACTAAGCCCTCTTGCCAGGGGCTGGTGAGGTCTTAGCTGTTCATGGTAAGTAGGTGACTGAGTCATTCTGCCAAACAAAGAATGTATGGGCATGAAAAATGGGCTTTTGTGAGACTAACGTGCCTTATGCTTAACAAGCTCTACAGGAGATGTCTAACCATTTCCAACTGAATTGAAAGCTAAGACTTGATCTTTGTTCATGAATGATCACTGGCTATGATTCATTTAGGCTTAAGACCCCATGGTCAACTGTCACAACTGTAGTGTTATTGGTAGGATCTCTTCTGCTTTTGACAAAAACAAACAAACAAAAAAACAACAACAAACTTTTGGGCAGTGGTGGAGTTCGAGACCACAATTTCGAAAAAACTGGAGCCTAAAAGGGGCTGGCTCACCCTTCTGAGAATCCAATTCACTGTTTTTGTTTACATATGGACCAGTGTGTTTTAAAAGCTCTTTTTGTGCAGCAAAACCTCCATAAATTCACTGTTGGTGATCCGTTTGAATCCCATTTCTTTCTTTTTTTTTCATCCATGTGTCATATCTGGAAGTTTTGAACACAACTCGCCTGATATTTTCTTTCCTTCATGGCCACCCATAAGACGTCTGAGGCTGGTTCAGGTCCATTACAAACAAATAACTGAAATACAATATAAAAAACAGAATATATTAGTCAAAAGCATTTAAAATACAGATACTTTGAAAAAATATCTAAAATTTCACATTGCAATTTAGGATCCATGGCTTATAATGCTGCCAAATTGTTGCAGATGGTTGCGGATTGTTTTTAGAATATTTGTAGCATCAAAAATGGTAAGTCACTAATTAGTGCAGAGGATTATGGGAAGGGTGAGCTAGCCCCTTTAATCCAGTGCCTTAGACCACTTGTTCACGCTACCTGTCAGGGCTTACAGTAGGCCTGCCAGGTTGTGAAAGAGAGATGCTCTTGCAGGCAGCTATGCCTGCACCATACATGCTTCCATTACCAAACGTGCTTAACCAAGGTTTTTTTTTCAAGAACAGCAGGACCCAAACCCACATGGACTGTGGATTGGGAGTCCATTACTTTAACCTCTTGTTGACATATCTTATGCATATGAATTTATATACAAATCTATGGAGAAAAAGAGCTTAAGATGCAATTTTTGTGCCACTGTGGTCTGGACTGAAGATTTATTTGATGGACTTCCAGCAACTTAATAGCCTTACAACAGCTGTGGCCAGCCAGCATGGAAAAATAGCTCACAGTTGCAAAACATGCAGCCACAGTGTTTTGCAGCTGTCATTCTGAACATTTCGCAAAACACGTCCAAATCTTTGCAGGTTGAACATTTTTGCACCATGAATGCAACATAAATCCATCTTCTGTCATGTTGCTGCACCCGCCAGCAACACATCTACGTGACATGGCAGTAAATTAGCTCAAAATGGAGGATCGGAGTTGCAGTCAGCTCTGTGTTTTAGTATAGCGGAAATGACGATGAGACCGATAGACTTCCTGCTGTGATGTTACGGACGTCAAGGTCATTCACTCAGGCCGCTACCTACCCGTATATGAATCACTTTAATCATAAACATTACTATATTAGATTTATTGTTCATGCTTAAAACTATTCCTATGTCATTCTTAAGGTCTCAAAGCATTTATAAACGAAAGTGAGGCCATGGCTCTGTGTATATGCTTTAAGCCTTCCTCTCACACTTCACAGATGTGAAGTATTGTTCAGTGTTTACTCCTGTGTACTGAGCCAATTGTTTACTTCATCAGCCTTCCTGTTTCCTCAACCTAGTTTCTTGTTTATCTCACCTCGCTCTCTAGTCTAATCTCCATTGCCATGTTTGCTGATCGATTGACCCGTGCCTGTTTTCTTGACTACGATTCTCGTCTTGTGATTCGACTTGGTCTACAGTTTGCGTCCCTGCTCTCCCCTGCACATACAGTACATCTGTAAGTGCCTGCACCCTGACACTATACTGTTGACCTATGCTGTTGATTTTACAGTGAATCTGTCACTGATATTATCATGAATGCACCACTAAAGTATGATTGTCTTTTGTATGCCTGTAAAGTCATTATTTTTGGAAAATATATTGGATAATATAACAGGATACAGGTGGTAGAATGTGAACTTTATGCCACCATCTAATTTGCTTGTTTAATTTATATTTCCATTTATATCAATCTATAAGTTGCTGTAACAGCAAAGATGCATCTGGATGAACAGAAAACAATCTGCTGAGGGTATAAGCAGATTTTTAGAGAGAGTGAGAGATCCTTTCATAGTAAATCATATGAAAAAGCCATTAATAATTTAACACAACCTCCAGCAAACCCTGATCTTTTTGTCTATTGACTTGAGAGAATTAGGCTTGACTGATATCCTGGCTCTCTTTGTCCTAATTTAACATTTGCTTTTATTCATTTGCATGATATGGGAGAGTGTGCTGAGAAGTTTGCTTTTGCTCTACTCAGTATCATGATCTCTGAAAGCTGAAGAGAAATCAGGTTGCAAGTCACCTGTTTGGGTTGTTTAGAGTGTGTCTCCAAATGAATTTGTGGGTGTGTGACAATGTCCATTGTTACAAAGTTATATATAAATAAAATTTTATTGAACTGAATTTACTGGAAATGCAGCTTGAATTGCTTCAAGCCATTTGTGCATAGCTTGTACATAAAGAGAAAAAAAAAACATTTTCTGGTGATACATTGTAAAACCCTAGGATATGGAAAGGAGGACCCAGGAGACTTCATGTTTTATTAATATATCTCTCTCTCTTTAAATGTTGCACAAACACCAAGTTTGCTACTTGTCTGATTTTCAAGTGCAAAATGTTTTAAGTATGTGTCTATGTCTGGGGTTAGCGCCACCCACTCTGTCTCTCTTTATGGTTCATAGCTTAGTACTGAAAAGAAAACCAACCATGTATAGTTCTCAGTAATAACACACAAATAATAACAATCACTCTTAACATGCCAGTTCAACCTGCCTTCTCTCTCTGTCCACAGCCAACACTTAACCATGCCTCTATTGCTCCCTGCATCTCTCTGTAGAGCTATGGAAAAATTCTGAGCTCTGAAGAACATAAATAGAAATGGACAAGTAGCAGGTCTCTCACAATAGAAACACAGCTTTTAGCCTTAAAGTGCACATTAATCACTTAACAGCATTCCTTCTCCCTGGCCATTACATCCAGCTCCTTGTAAGGAAACCTTTACACAGTGATATGCTGCTATTACCCTTGAAGCAGTGCTATATGTTGGAATACAGACGGCTTGACAAGTCTGGTTTCAGAAAGACATGCACTTAGCTCTATTACAAAAGCTCCTTCTGCATGTCATGTCTAAGCAATATTGTGGTATGGATTGATACTGTCCTGTGATGATCTGGTGACTTGTCCAGGGTATACCCTACCTCTCGCCCATAGTCAGCTAGGATAGGCTCCAGCTTGCCTGCAACCCTGTACAGGATAAGCAGCTATAGATAATGGATGGATGGATGGATGGATGGATGGATGGATGGATTGATACGGTGTTGCTTATTTTGTTCTGTTCTGTGCACATCACTGTCCCCTGTATCTCACTCTCTCTTTATGCTGGCCTCTGCTGAAATATTTTAGAGGATGCCAGCATTCACTAACTTATGCATATTAATGTGGCTCTCATTACACTATCACTCACACTAATCATTGTCTAGGGACCCATTATCCAGCAATTTGGATTTAGTGCTCCAATGAGCACATCATACAAAATAAACTGCTGTATACATGGTAAAATACTAAATGGCAAATTCTAAAATTAAACAAATTACAATGCTGAAAAAATGTAATTGTTTGCTTTAACAAATGAATCAATAAATGAGTGAAATGAATGAATGAATGAATGAATGAAAAGTAACCAAAACTGCCCAAATTAAACTTTAGAATGAGTCTATTTTTAAATATATTTTGCATGGCGAATCAGTTTAATATCAAACAAGTTTATTTTAAGAACAACTAATTTGACTAGAGATTACATTACTCTAAATACAAAATTTTGCTTCAAATACTGTCTTTCATTCACACTGTTCTCATTTATTAGCACTACCAATTTATTACATTCATGACACTACATGCTTGTAGTACATGTTCCACTATAGTTTGCTCCAGCAGAAAGGATCTGTGTGTGCTTTTGTACCTGTGAGAGCATGTTTTTCATCCACATACTGATTGAATCCCACAGATGGAACATATTTCCCATCTCCACTGCCTGAATCAAAATTCTACCTGGCTGAAAAGCTGCCCTGAAAACCACACTCTATTTCTCTTTGTCTCAAATGAAGCAGTTGTGTTAAATTAAAGGGGGTATCTTGTGATCATGCAAATGAGATGTTCTGGTGGTTCTCATATTTGTTTTATAAACGATGCTGGATGTTTAAGAGAAGATTTATCAGAGTGAAAGCTGACAACAGTATTAGTAAAATAACATCATTGTTCTGGCATGTCAAACATGATATGATTACCAAGCACCACTTTATGAACTAGTGAACTAGTTCACATAGTGAACTAGTCACAATGAAAGGATGCGTACATTGGTGAAACTCAGGGCTGTGTCATCTGCCACACTTGCTAAACAAATCTGATGTGAGAGATCTGACAAAGAGGTAATAAGATTTAGTATACCTTGATGCATTGAATTCAATTCAATTTTATTTATATAGGTCTTCTAATAATGAACATTTTCTACAAACCTGGTTTGTAACATGCATAAATTCCAGATACTGTACATTTTAAATATATAAATTTATGCCAACTGAGGAAGATAGATGACAGTGGCAAGAAAAGACTCTCAGAATGTCACATCTGCACCTGTTCAGAGTTCATGGTGGCTTTCAAACATGGCCGCCACAGACTACGACAACCACACTGCACTGCACCGCACCACTCTCAGTCTCCAGGGTTCTAATCGTTCACACAGCCACAGTATTTCAGCACTCTCAGTTCACAGTCTCATTGCAAAGTATACACTCAGTGTTCGCATGCCTGACTTTACCAAGCCTTTATAGTTCATGCTGATTATTTGGTTATTGACTCAGTTTGTATTTTGATTAAGTCTCATCTCATCTCATTATCTCTAGCCGCTTTATCCTTCTACAGGGTCGCAGGCAAGCTGGAGCCTATCCCAGCTGACTACGGGCGAAAGGCGGGGTACACCCTGGACAAGTCGCCAGGTCATCACAGGGCTGACACATAGACACAGACAACCATTCACACTCACATTCACACCTACGGTCAATTTAGAGTCACCAGTTAACCTAACCTGCATGTCTTTGGACTGTGGGGGAAACCGGAGCACCCGGAGGAAACCCACGCGGACACGGGGAGAACATGCAAACTCCACATAGAGGGGCCCTCGCCGGCCCCGGGGCTCGAACCCAGGACCTTCTTGCTGTGAGGCGACAGCGCTAACCACTACACCACCGTGCCGCCATTTTGATTAAGTCAAGTCAGTTTATTTGTATAGCTCTTTTAACAAGAGACATTGTCACAAAGCAGCGTTACAAAAAAAAATACTTAAAAAATAGGGGCTAATTTTATCCTCATCACTCATCCTCATTTGGGTGATAACAGCATGATAGAAACAGTGGTGCTTGAAAGTTTGTGAACCCTTTAGAATTTTCAATATTTCTGCATAAATATGATCTAAAACATCAGATTTTCACCTTTCATCAGATTTTCAAGGTTCATCAGATTGTGAACCTTTGCTTTCAGTCCTAAAAGTAGACAAAGAGAACCCAGTTAAAGAAATGAGACAATTTTATACTTGGTCATTTATTTATTGAGGAAAATGATCCAATATTACATATCTGTGAGTGGCAAAAGTATGTGAACCTTTGCTTTCAGTATCTGGCATGACCCCCTTGTGCAACAATAACTGCAACTAAACGTTTCTGATAATTGTTGATCAGTCCTGCACACCAGCTTGGAGGAATTTTAGTCCATTCCTCCATACAGAACAGCTTCAACTCTGGGATGTTGGTGGGTTTCTTCACATGAATTGCTCACTTCAAGTCCTTCCACATGATTTCGATTGGATTAAGGTCAGGACTTTGACTTGGCTATTCCAAAACATTAACCTTATTCTTCTTTAACCGTTCTTTGGTAGAACAACTTGTGTGCTTTGGTTCATTGTCTTGCTGCATGACCCACATTCTCTTGAGATTCAGTTCATGGACAAACGTCCTGACATTTTCCTTTAGAATTTGCTGGTATAATTCAGAATTCATTGTTCCATCAATGATGGCAAGTCGTCCTGGCCCAGATGCATCAAAACAGGCCCAAACCATGATACTACCACCACCATGTTTCACAGATGGGATAAGGTTCTTATGCTGGAATGCAGTGTTTTCCTTTCTCCAAACATAACATTTCTCATTTAAACCAAAAAGTTCTATTTTGGTCTTATCCATCCACAAAACATTTTTCCAACAGCCTTCTGGCTTGTCCACATGATCTTTAGCAAACTGCAGGCAAGCAGCAATGTTCATTTGAGAGCAGTGGCTTTCTCCTTGCAACCCTGCCATGCATACCATTTGTTGTTCGGTGGACTCATGAACATTAACATTAGCCAATGTGAGAGTGGCCTTCAGTTGCTTAGAAGTTACCCTGGGGTCCTTTGTGACCTTGCTGACTATTACACACCTTGTTCTTGGGTGATCTTTGTTGGTCGACCACTCCTGGCAAGGGTAACAATGGTCTTGAATTTCCTCCATTTGTACACAATCTGTCTGACTGTGGATTGGTGGAGTCCAAACTCTTTAGAGATGGTTTTGTCACCTTTTCTAGCCTGATGAGCATCAGTAACGCTTTTTCTGAGGTCTTCAGAAATCTCCTTTGTTCGTGCCATGATACACTTCCACAAACATGTGTTGTGAAGATCAGACTTTGATAGATCCCTGTTCTTTAAATAAAACAGGGTGCCCACTCACACCTGATTGTCATCCTATTGATTGAAAACACTTGACTCTAATTTCACCTTCAAATTAACTGCTAATCCGAGAGGTTCACATACTTTTGCCACTTACAGATATGTAATATTGGATCATTTTCCTCAATAAATAAATGACTAATTATAATATTTTTGTCTCATTTGTTTAACTGGGTTCTCTTTATCTACTTTTAGGACTTGTGTGAAAATCTGATGATGTTTTTGGTCATATTTATGCAGAAATATAGAAAATTGTAAAGGGTTCACAAACTTTCAAACACCACTGTAACTTGCTTCTGTAATTGTGTCCTATATAGTCAAAGTACAATGGTGTAACCAGTAAATTCATTATAGTTTTATCATTCAGTCTATTTTGTTGAAATTATCAACTGCTCACTGATGCAGACTTGAGTCCAAAACTGTTCATGACAACTGCAGTCCTCAACTTATGTCAATTTGTAGTCCTAAACCATCATAGCAAAACTGTAAGTGTCCAGTGCCATCTTCTAAGTGTATCTTTTCACTATCCATATGGAAGTGATGTATTGAGATTCCACAGGAGTGATGTGTTGAGATTCCAACCAGAAGCAGGGCATCAGGATGGATCAGGCAGGTGTGAAGTGCAGGAGAGGCCAGCGTCACTGTCTCTCAGGATTGACATGTAACTTGACAGAGAGAGAGAGAGAGAGAAAACACAGAGACAGGGCAGCCTCTGTTATGAACTCTGGAGTGAGCTCTGGAGCAGAGGCCACCCAGCTGGCCTCCAGAGCGAGCTGTGGACCAGAGCCCACACTGTAAAAAAAAAATGTAATAAAACAGAATTTTACTGTTTATTTTACAGATTTTTTCTGTATTTTTAAAATACCATTTAATTTACAAAAAGAGACTGTGATTTTACATGACAAATGTAAAATAACATGAAATCACTGTAACTGTGAAAATACACAATATTTCTGTTCTTTTACAAAAAAACCCATTAGAAATACATATATTTATTGTTAAAATATGTTCACAAATGTATCATAATTTCACAAATATTTGTCTGTTATTTAATGGAATAAACTGTAAAATTCAACTTTAAAACTAAAAAAAAGTAAAAAATCATTTCAGAGGTAAACAGTGAAAATGTAATTTATAGGAATATTGGATTTTATATATATATATATATATATATATATATATATATATATATAATTTCACAGCATGTCTGAACAAAACACGTGTAATCAGGAGACATTCTACTGCCATAACGTCTCCCTGCACAAACACATGTACACCAAAAAAAGAAAAAAAAAAGTCTCACAGCACAGACTGGGACCTGAACCGGAACAACGTGATGACAAAAACGCGACATGTCATTGGAGTACGTGAAAAGCGCGGTTCCCAGAAGAAGAAGAAGAAGATGACATGCCATTGGCTGTTGGGACACTGAATGTGCCGCTTAACAAGTTCAACAACCACCGCGCAGCGGTTCCCATTTTGTCCACATAAAATTCAAATGAACAGCAGCTAATGTCCATGCTGGAGGAAGGACGAAGGTAGAAGGCAAGTATCAAACTGAAGCTGAGTAGCATTAGCTTTATTTACCACCATGCCTCTGAGTTTACTCAGTCTGCAAAAGGCACCGAATCCGCTAGCATGTTGTCAATTGAAATGTTAGCTTCAGTTGACAACATGCTAGCGATATTTTATTCCTATAAATGCTAGGGATATTTTAATCCCTTCTAGTCCTCCTAGCCATGGATGCAGAGAGTCCGCTTCTGTCTTTCATCAAATCAAGTCTTCCTAAACTGAGAGACCCTGAGCCTTTGCTGGAGCATCTGCAAGGTTTAGGAGTTGAGGACCTGGAGGACCTGAGCTACCTGCAAGAGAGTGACCTCCTTTCTGTCCTGAGACCAATTGAAGCCAGGAAACATCTGCCACTGCTCAAAAAGACAAGTATGTGTTTCATTCATTCATTATCTCTAGCCGCTTTATCCTTCTACAGGGTCGCAGGCAAGCTGGAGCCTATCCCAGCTGACTACGGGCGAAAGGCGGGGTACACCCTGGACAAGTCGCCAGGTCATCACAGGGCTGACACATAGACACAGACAACCATTCACACTCACATTCACACCTACGGTCAATTTAGAGTCACCAGTTAACCTAACCTGCATGTCTTTGGACTGTGGGGGAAACCGGAGCACCCGGTGGAAACCCACGCGGACACGGGGAGAACATGCAAACTCCGCACAGAAAGGCCCTCGCCGGCCCCGGGGCTCGAACCCAGGACCTTCTTGCTGTGAGGCGACAGCGCTAACCACTACACCACCGTGCCGCCCGTATGTGTTTCAATTTGTACATAATAAACTTTCACATTAGAAAAATGTGCATTGTCAAAATATACTTATTAGGTACACCTGTTCAAATTAACGCAGTCCAATACAGCAGTTCTACTATGAATTATACTTCAAATAATCTTCTCTACATTTTTGTTGATGTTTTCAAAAAGGTGATGACTATACACTATACCTTGTTCATCATTGATTTCATAGTGGGTGTTAGTGGTAGTGTACTGTACTGCATTATATTGAGAAAGGAACAGTTTGAAATATATCAATTGGCTACTGGGTATATAATTATGTTAGGTAATAATATACCCAGATTGAGCTATGTGATGTCTGTATGGTTAAATATTACTACTATCTGTCCTTTATTAAGGCCAAGAAGATGTCTTGGACAGTCCTCCAAGCAACCAGAGCAACCAACAGTTCAGCAGAGCCAGTAGGGGAGAGCGGGGTAAGATGAGCCACTTTTTACATTTTTCATCATAACTACATGTTAAAGCCATTTTTGCTTCCAGTCTACACACCATACCAAATTTCAAAGTGTACTGTTACTATCTGAGCAAAAATTAATTGATAAGCTCTTATGGTTAGAGTGATATTACCTCTTGAAAAAAAAATGTCAAATGGCTCAACTTACCCCATGCACGGGGTAAGATGAGCCACTGTGTGGGGTAAATTGAGCCAACACAAAACATGTTAGGTTAACAAAGTAAACAACTTTTATTATTAGAAATGCAATCAGTGAATCAAGTCAAGTCAAGCAAGTGGGGGATAGGGCCGTTGCATAGAGAAGGGGAGATGAAGAGAGAGGTGATAGAACGAGATGGGATAGGGAGGGATAGATAGATGGATAGAGAGAGAGATATGCATAGATAGATAGAAAGAGGGATGGTTAGAGAGGGAATGAGAGATATACTATATTATAGAAATTACTAAAACAGTAGAACAGTGCCAAAAAATCTTATTTCTTTCAGTAGGTTAAAACATTGCTAAAACATGCAGCAATCATTCCATCAATCATTTCATCATTATTCAATGTTCCAAGCATTCAAATTGCAAGGGAACACCATTTGCCTCTCCCTCCGTGCTGTCCCCCCAACAGTAAAGGGGTGGGGCAATTTTTTCACAATATCCTGTCTTGACAGGACAGCCTTATCTTTCTCTTTGAAGACAAAGGTCGGCTTTCTTGCAGAGCCATGGCATGACCGGCTTCTTTTGACAAATCTTGCCTCTATTTCGAAGACATCCAATTTGATTATCTGGCCAATGAAGAAATGCACTTTCTTCTTCCCCGTGAATTTTGCCACAACATAATCCCCCACATCTAACAACTGGTCTTCCTCATCTGATGTCATTATATATATATATATATATATATATATATATATATATATATATATATATATATGTGTTGTCATATATGACCAGTAAATGTGAAAACTTAAGTGTCATCCATATTGGGTAAGCTCAGCCACCAATGGGGTAAGTTGAGCCAGTGGCTCAACTTGCCCCACATCTAATGGCTCGTCTTACCCCGTGGCCACCATTTTGTAGAAAAATGCTAATAAAGGGGATTAGGCTAATCAAAATTATTTTTATTAGCATTCATATCATAGCTTAGAAAGCCACTAACTTAACCCTAATGTGTCTAAATATTATTCTACTTTTGTCTTCTCTAAATTATCTTCACTGTGGACAAACATGGAATTGACTTAGAAAGCACAAAAACACATTTTTATAAATATCTCCCTCACCTAGTTTGACATGTGGTGCTCCTCTCCACAAGTGTAAGTAAATGGTCCCGCCCCCCTTTGAATGTGGTCACATGGTCACATTTGTTTACTGTTTCTTAGAAACAGGGGGTGGCTCAGCTTACCCTCTGGCTCATCTTACCCCGCTCTCCCCTACCAGTACAAGTCCAGGAACACAGTTTGACGAGATGCCCCTTTCTGGTGGGTATATGCATCTGTTGCACAGAATCACTCTTTTGGGTTAGATGGGCTGAAAAATAATATAATCTACCTGTAACTTACTGTAATATAGTACAATCGCCAGCAGTGAATTGACAGTGTACTTATAAATCAGTATCATTAGTTGGGTCTATCTTGTAGGGCTGGGCGATATGGCCTAAAATCAATATCACAATATATTGAGCAGTTCACCTCGATAACGATAAATGGATGATAACTACCACCACCCCTTGCGCAAAAAAAGTTTGGCCACTAGATGGGCTGTGGCAGCATAATTGCTTCACAGTGGCAGTTTCAGGCTTTGGCAGCCCTGCATAGTCACTTGAAAATGTATCTTTGTCCACTTCGTAGGGGTCAATTCCCCCAATCAAGGCCAGTTTGGCTGCATACCGTTGTCATGAGATGTCGTCCAATGTATCTATATACTTCTGTTTGCTTGATTTTGCCGACACTGATCTTTATTTTAGAAAACTGACTATATCTCATCTCATCTCATTATCTCTAGCCGCTTTATCCTTCTACAGGGTTGCAGGCAAGCTGGAGCCTATCCCAGCTGACTACAGGCGAAAGGCGGGGTACACCCTGGACAAGTCGCCAGGTCATCACAGGGCTGACACATAGACACAGACAACCATTCACACTCACATTCACACCTATGGTCAATTTAGAGTCACCAGTTAACCTAACCTGCATGTCTTTGGACTGTGGGGGAAACCGGAGCACCCGGAGGAAACCCACGTGGACACGGGGAGAACATGCAAACTCCACACAGAAAGGCCCTCGCCAGCCACGGGGCTCGAACCCGGACCTTCTTGCTGTGAGGCAACAGCACTAACCACTACACCACCGTGCCGCCAAAACTGACTGCAATAACTTCATAAATTCGTCCGAGATAATGTAGCCGGTAATGGCGATGGTCCGTTTTGTTTGCCCCACAAGATGGCAGCTGGAGGGCATTCCCCGGAATGCCGTGACGTCAGTGAAAACTATCTATACCAGAGATGGTTGAAGAATCTCCACTTTGCCACATCCAATATGGCGGCAAGGATGACATATGATTCTACGCAGAATGCAGCGTCTATTTTTATATGTCTATGGACTGGATGGGGTGGAGTCACGTGACTACATATGCTGTACTACGTGTGTCACATCTTAAAGGGACATGAACACAGCCTACCTATACACACAGCCAAAAGACAAAAAACACTTTTTCTTGTTCCGTTCTTTCTGCTCCATGTCGAGAGAAATCAAAATGTAAACATCACTATGCATTTACGAGTTCTTTATGGGCCTGAAAATTAAAATTCAACCGGACCCATGGGTGTTGAAGCCTGGACTCAGCGCGTCTCACTAGCATTAAGTCTTGACCCGAACACGGCCAAAAAAAGGGGAAAAACGACCCAATTCATTCCTATATAGTTTCGGCCGGAACCAACATCCCGAAAGAGGAAAAAGGCTCCATGAAAACCCACCTATTATTTAATAACAGCTAATGTTCTCTGTGTTCTTTTCAGGTGGTTACAGCTCAGAAACTGTAAGTTCACCGCGGTCAACAAGTAGTTCAAGTATGGATACCACACCTTGTTGACTGTCTGACAGCAGCTGGCATTTTAAATTTCAAATTCCTTGGCAGAAAATTCCATCCGAGATCATCAGAAAGCTGGAAACAGGAAAGCGGCCAACAAAAAGTGAGAGACTTGAAATCATACGGCTCATTGTCAGTGAAATCTTAACCGTGTGCCCAACACCTGGGAAGAAACATATCAGTGAGATAGCAAGGAAGATGACAAAGGTCTACCCTGTGGCATTTACTGATGTCATTGAAGGTGAAGTTGTAGGCAGTGGGTATGACTCACTCACCAAACAGATGGTCAGCAGAGTGGATAACCTGAAGAGAGGAAACACCTCACTTTCCTTAAAGAGACAAATTATTAGCAGCAGTGAAGGAGAGGACACCCCAACTCAGAAAAGAAGACTAGACACTTACGGGTGTATAAACTGGCAACCAAAATGGCTGCCACCTGATGAAACCCCTGAATCTCAGAAACATGTACAAGAAGAGTTAAAGAAAATGTGGAGAGAAAGATGCTGTGACCGCAAAGCCATTGAAAATATGATGAGAGCCACTTTCTTCACTCAGAGAAAAGACATTATCAGTGGGACTGAGACTTCTGACTTGACAAAGGAATGGCCATATCTGTTTGAGACAACTGTCATGAAGACTCATTTTAAAGAGCTTACAGGTGTCAACATGGAAGACAAAAACATAGCTAATAAATGTGCCAGAGTTATTTCATTTCTTAAATCTGGTGACAAGACAGGGAAGATGGAGACCATCTTCAGGGAAATGGAAACATCAAGCAAAAATGATGCAGATGTGAATGTTGCAGTGTTTCTTCCACTGCTCCTCAAGTACTTCAATGAAGAAGAAGAACAGATGTTCTACAAAGTGGATCAAACAACCCTGCCTTCTGAAGTGGACTGTGCTGGACTTCCAAGTACACCATGTATTGTTATGTGTGGTATGAATATTTGTCTTTCTACACCACAATATATTAAAACCAAAAAACAGAAAACTATTACTACTATTACTTTGATTGTTATTGTTGTACTGGACTCAGTTGTAACATAATTTCATTTAGTTGTTGTTGGAGTTACGGTCTTTTGGCTCAGTTTATCACAAAAATGTTCCCCTTTTCTCTTGTCCTTGTACACAACAGGAAACTTGACTTTGGCAGCGGAGAATTTTATGCTGTCTGTGGACCAGACCATTGTGAATGGCCATATCAGAAGCTTCAGTGATGCTCTTACGCTGATGTTTGGTTCGTACTACTGTATGAACATATCTTACTCAGCAGCCCAAGCATCAACTTTGGAGTTCTTACAGAGGTAAGACAGCACACGTCAATTTAATACATCAAAATAAGATATATAATGCACATACTGTAAAACTGACCACTGCTCAAGTGCTGAAATGATTAGTACAGTGTTCCCAAACTTTGGCAACTCAAGGCCCACTTGAAAATCTCAAAAATTTCTCATTAACAATACAGAGGCCTAATAATGTGATTTCAGTGCACTTTTTTAAATCTTAATGATAAAGATAAAACATTCAGGACTGACCTGAAAGTAGCAGGAAGCTCCAAAGTCACACACATGTTCACGTCACTTTAGTTGCCATCAGCACCACTTGCACTCATTTCCTCACTCTTTTCAAACTTTTACTCTTCCTCCCTTTAGCTTTAGCTGCAGCTCAAACTATACACGCTCACAACAGGAGGCGGTTTATCCTACGCGCAGCCCTCTTTTATATACAATCTATGGTGCAGCAACAGATGGCAGAGTGACAGGCCGCTGTCGTATTTATTTCTGCCATGTGATATCGAGGCCGGGGCGGCACGGTGGTGTAGTGGTTAGCGCTGTCGCCTCACAGCAAGAAGGTCCGGGTTCGAGCCCCATGGCCGGCGAGGGCCTTTCTGTGCAGAGTTTGCATGTTCTCCCCGTGTCTGCGTGGGTTTCCTCCGGGTGCTCTGGTGTCCCCCACAGTCCAAAGACATGCCGGTTAGGTTAACTGGTGACTCTAAATTGACCGTAGGTGTGAATGTGAGTGTGAATGGTTGTCTGTGTCTATGTGTCAGCCATGTGATGACCTGGCGACTTATCCAGGGTGTACCCGGCCTTTCGCCCGTAGTCAGCTGGGATAGGCTCCAGCTTGCCTGCGACCCTGTAGAACAGGATAAAGTGGCTAGAGATAATGAGATGAGATGAGATGAGATATCGAGGCCCCTACTGGATGAAAATCGTCCAAACTACGGTATACCTCAGAGTTCATTTTTGTTTTTCAAATTTTCAGACTGGCTATGTCTCTTATTGTCTTATTTATCCTTGATTCATGCTCATGTCAAGTTACAGAAACAGGTGCTTGTTAATGCTTATTTATGAAATAATCACAAAACAAAACTCAAATACCCAAGAAACCTTTGAGTAGCAGATCCTCCTGACCGAAGTTACGTTCTTCTCCCTGAAATAGTATTTGCAGTACTACTACTACTACTAATAATAATGATAATGGCTTGGATTTATATTGCGCTTTTCAATGCACCCAAAGCGCTTTACAGAAACCATTATTCATTCATACGCATTCTCACCAGTGGTGGTAAGCTATGTTTGTAGCCACAGCTGCCCTGGGGCAGACTGAGGGAAGCATGGCTGCCATTTCATGCCAAACGGCCCTTCCGACCACTTTCAAACATTCATACACAATACACATACACAGTACTCACATGTTAATCTTTTCATTACATCACTATTCCACAGTTCCCTGTGTGTCCAAACAATCTTTCACAAGCAAGCTTTATCTACACTGTTGTGTAACCTTATTGCAAATGTAAGAAAACATTAAATTACAGTACAGTCCACAGTTACTAAAGCTGTTTATTTTTTTTCATTTGACAGGTGCCTCTTCAAGATAAATCCAGACAAGGGATCAAAAGTGGAGTGGAACACCACCAAAAAACCCCTTGCAGTCAGTCCAAAGGTTCTCACACTGATCACCAAAATTGCAGACTATGAGTGGAGGGAATAAGAAGTGCTCACAAGTTGTGGATGCTTTGTTACAGTTACAGTTACAGACTGTTATGGATTAATATCCAGTGAGTTTTCATGTAAGCTATTTATGTAGCTTTGTTATCAATGTTGTGGATGTATAATTACTTGACCAAGAAATAATACTGTAAATTGGTAACTCAACTTTACTTTTTTTTTTCTTTCATTTCCAATTCAGCTGAATTTTATTTTATTTTGGTTTCAGAACCAGTCATTTTAATTTAAGTGATTTTTGAATATTGCTGTAATAATGGTTACGGTTACCTGTTAGTTGAATAAAAAATACAGAGAATGGGAAACTGTAGCTGTTCTTGTTCAGCTCAGTCTCGTTCAAACACAATTCATTTAAGCCCCTTTTCCCACTGGCCAAAAACTGGTTTAAACCATTTAAAATTAAAATAATTCTGGTGTTATTAGGTGAGTATAGTTTTTTTAAGTTGAAAGTCCTTTAAATATTCAGGAAATCAATGTAAAATAAATAAATAAATAAATTTACAATAAACAGTAAATTGTTGCAATTGTACACCCAATATGTAGTTACTTTTTTGACATGTTTTTAAAGATTAATCAAATTATTGTTGTATACTGTTATATTACATCTAATATAAAATAATATACAGCCATAAATAATGCATTAAAACCAACTAATAGCAGCACATTTCTATAAACTTAAGCATTATTATTCATATTACAATGTTAATTTACCATCTTCATGGGTAATTTCATTATTTTAAAATGTAAAATGTTTGTAATTAAATGTTAAAAACAACGTAAAATAATTAAATATACATTTGATTTTATCTAAAATTAACAGTAAATTCTTGCAACTGTAAACCAAATATCTAGTTTTTCAACAGTTTTTTGACGTTTTGAAAGATGAATCACATTATTTTGTGTGTCATATACTGTTATATTACATCAAATATAAATTATTATACAACCTCTTTCCATAAAATAATGTCATTAAAACCAACTAATAACGGCACATTTCTGTAGATTTAAGCATTATTATTTGCAATACAACGTTTATTTACCATTTTTCTAGGTAATTTAATTGTTTTAAAATGTGAAAATGTTTCTAATTAAATGTTAAAAACAACCTGAAAATAAGGCAAAATCTTGTTAAAATTACAACTACAAACTGTATTTTAATCATGGAAAATAACCGTATTTTTATGAGAGTCATTTTCTGTTATTTCACGGTATTTTTTGGTGCCCCAGCTGCCAGAAAATTACTGTTTTTTAGGATTTGTTTTTTTTACAGTGCACCTTGTCGACCTATGGTGCAAACTCTAGAGTGAGCTCTGGAGAGGAGGCCACCTTGTCTACCGCTGTGTTGGTCTCAGGAGGGAGCTCTTGAGTGAAGGTCTCCCCCTCTGCTGCTGTGTTGGCCTCATGGGTATCAGCCCTCCCCCCAAAAAAAAAATTCTAGGGGATCATCCTTCTCCAGAATTTGGTACAGGGACTTTAGCATTGCACTGAAAGACTTGGGGGGCTTTGAAGGCATGGGTGCTCAACAGTGACTAGATATTTGCACACTGGCATGCTGGTCCACTGAGCCAGGAGATCATGCAGCCCACCTAGACATGCTCTGAAGGCTTGGGCTCCACAAGGTCTAAATAAAACAGTTTGCACTGTCACAGGAACCCAGTTGGAGATACTCCATTATAGGTTGCCAGTGTGTCCAACCCTTGCCACTGGAGAAACCATATAGATTCAGGCTGAAGGACAGAAACCCTGGCATGGTGTTGTGCAGTGTGCCTGGTCTCTTCCATGACTTCCATATGATGGGCAAAGTATTCTATTCAAGGTTGACCAGAGGCTGTGTTTTGAATATAGGACCATCACCCCCTTATCTTCCAGTGAAAATTCTGTGCTTATATATCATGTAATGACGTGGATGACAGATGTAATTGCTGGAAGAGTGTTTATTTAAAAACAGGCAGGCAAATGGTTCAAAAAGGTTAGGTGAAGACAGTCAGGAAACAGGCAAGGGTCATAAGAGGAACAAGCAGAATATCAGCGGTAACACTAAGCAGGGTCAAGGAAAATAGGAAACAAAGTCAGGAACCAGAGTATTAACACAGGTTATCAGGCTTGGTAGCATCAGATGCTAGTGTTAGGACCCAGGCTCGCATGGGCCGCAAACATGAATGGAGTCAAACACCAAAATGAAGGTAACAAAATTAATTTATTAGTATCGGGGGGGATAAAAAGATATGTCTTGGGAATGTGGGCTTCTGGTTGTAAATGTAATGAGTGAGTGGAATGCCAGCAGGGATCAGAGTGAGAATGGGAAAATGATTGTGGTGTAGCAAGGGAGTGTATGAAAGATACAATGAGTGCGTACGTGCCATTGAGGAGAGAGAGTGTGAGTGTTAAGCTCTGAGTGTGGGGGTGGGGCCGAGTCTGTCTAGGGGCAAGTTGTTCCCAGCTTTTAAAGCCGGCTGCCAGGTGCAGCTAATTCCAATCAATCACTCTGCCATTCCCGCCAGCCAAGACTCCGCGGTAGCTAGCCCAGACTGACAGAGATGCAGAAGTTCATCACACTAGGTACTGCGCGTATACTTCACAGAGTGTCTGTGTGCTAGGAGTCCTGATAAGAGTGTGCTGTGATTGCATGCTAACCTGGAACAGGTACATAGTAATTAATCCTTGTGGCGTACACTGTGCGCATGTTTGTGAGTGACAGTTCGAGGTGCACCAAGCGCAAACACGCATGGACATGACATTATAGGTTTACTGTCTATGTACTACTGTCTAGGGCAGGGGTTCTCAACCTTTTCTATTATAAGGCCCACCCTATTCATGCTTGTAACCAGGCTTGGAGTACTCAAGTCCAGGACTCAGACTTGAGTCTGACTCGTGCCCTAATTTTAAGGACTTATGACTTGACTTGGAGTTGAGCACTGATGACTCGGACTTGACCTGTGCATTAATTGCATTCAGACTCGTAAATTGGAGACGAGGACCTGGATTTTTTTTGTAACATGCCATAATAATTTGCCATAAGATATGTATACTATTAGTACAATTTTTGTACTAATTTTGTGCAAATGTCACATCTATGCACCTTGGCATGTGCATCAGAGAGACTCTCACGCATGCGCTGTAAACGACTCGCACCTGCACAGGATTAAGGTGCAATCAGCATGCCAATATAAAGACTGTGGAAACACACTTACTTTGAGAAGTATGGAGTTGCTTTGCTGACACATTACCAAGCCTTATTTACTTGTTTGATTTCCTGATCTCTGATTTCCTGCTTCTCATTTTTGATTCTGCCTAGTCTACAATAGCCTGTTTGCACCTTGCTTGACCTATTGCCTGTTTCACTGTTTTTGATTTTGCACTTTACACACCGAAATGATGTATAGTGGAAGGATCATTTTCTGTTTGTGTTCCACTGTTACATCCACAACTCCTAACACTGGAACAGCCTCACCAGTATAGGTCCTTAATTTCAACTTGCACACTCGCAGCTTCTCTTTAGAAACAGCTTTTGATACCATGGACACATGTATGTCCATGTCTACTTGCATCTGCACTGCTTGGTTCTCCAACAGTGGTGTGACCCAGTATCCATCAGCAGAGTCCCTCACAGACACTGTGTCCTCATCACTTTCACAGTCACTCTGGTCACCCACATCAAGCTCCATCTTAATCATGTTTCTTTTTATTTCTGTGGAAATCACTTTTCTTTGTCTCAGCAGGCTGTTTGTGTGTGGGTCTTTTAATTTTTACAGGCACATTCAATATGACCTTTCTTACCACAGTTTCTGCAGTCCATGTCCCTGCACCAGTACTCTGATGCCTGGTGCAATGTTTTCCCACAATGGTAGCATGGCTTATCAGCTGCTGCCTTATTCTTAGGTTCAAAAGACAACTGATGCACTTGGGTTGATGCACTTAGCTGCTGTGCTTCTCAGGCAGCCATCTCCAATGATGTACTTACCTCTGGGGCCCTTTTTAGTGTTAGGTCATCCTCAGAAAATAGCCGTTTCTGAATGGACTCACGACACAGACCACACACTAATCTGTCATGTATGGGATCATGGAGTGCCTGTTCAAATTCACATTATTCACATAACCATTTTAGCCCAGCTACAAACTGTGAAACAGCTTCACCCTCTTCCTGGTTCCTTTTATGGAATCTGAATTGCTCTGCGATAATTGGTGGCTTTGGGGAATAGTGATTTCCCAGTATTTTCACTATATCCTCATAGGACTTTCCCACTGACTTGTCAGGTTGCACTAGACTGTGCAGTAAGTTGAATGTTTTTCCTCCCATAACACTCAACAATGTTGGCACCAAAACATCTCCTTTAATATTGTTGGCAAGAGTAAAATACTCAAACCTCTCCGTGTATGCGCTCCACTGCTCTGTGTTTTCTTCAAATGGCCCTAAGTTTCCAAACAGTGCAGCCATTTTCATGCAGTATTCAATATTTTCCTTTGATTTCAGTGATTCCTTGTGCTAGATGCCTATGGTCACTTTTAGCTAGTTCTCATTCTCGCTTGTTTTTGTTCCATTTGACTTACTGCCCTGATGGCCTTTTTGTTGCCGTTTTCTCCTTTTTAATTTCAGATGAATCAATCTTTCAATCAATCTTTTATTTCAATTACATATAAACAAATAAAAGACTACATGAGTCTGCAAATAGCGCACTGCTAATCAAGGCAGACTCGTTTACAAATAAAAAATATATATATTTTTATGAATTAATATAATACTTAAATATGTATGAAAAAGATAATCAGAACATACTTAACAAATTAACAACTATTTGGTAACAAAAAAAAAAGAGGAGACAATACTTGTTATTCGATATAAAGGTACAGTAATATATCATTCAATAGCATTGAAAAAACACTATATATATATATATATAATATATAACTAGTGCATCTCAAAATATTTTCCTTCAGTTATTTAAGAAAGTGAAAATGTTATAGACTCATTACACATAAACTAAAATGTTTCAAGCATTTTTCTATTTTAATTTTAATCATGTTAGGACTGAGACTGTTTTGGCCTCTAGAGGCCACTGTTATTTCCTTTTCTTGTCATGTTTGTTTTGGCCTCTAGAGGCCGCCACTGTTTCTGTGTTTTATGTTTGTTGTTTTCCATGTGTCTTGTGCCCCGCCTAGTCCTCATTAGTGTCACCTGTGTCCTATTTTAGTTTGTGTATTTATACCCCTGAGTTCAGTCCTCTTGTCTTTGTGCTGTTATGTTTAGCTCCAGTTACCTCTGTTCCTATTTCCTCGCCTATGTCCTTGTGTTCTTTGTATTTTTGCTTTCTTTTGGACTTTGTGGATTTTGTTTTTGACTTTTTGGATCTTCTGAGCGTTTGGATTTTTACCCCTTCTTTTCTGGTTATTGGCTTTTGTATTTACTTTGAACTTTTGGATTTTTTTATTTTTTCCCTTATATCTTCTGAGCGTTTTGGATTATACTTTTTGGATTTTTTGTGTGTAAATATTGTAAATAAACCTTTTGATACTTTTTCTACTTCTGCCTCACGCCTCTGCATTTGAGTAATCCCCCTGGTGGCCTAGTGGGGGTTTGCTGGATTATCACACCAGCGAACCAGGTTCGAATCCCAGCAAAACCCTAAAAGAAAGACTCCGTCATGACCGACTCAGCAGAGGCTGCTTCAACTGTCTTCCCGGCCAACCTTCAGGGAATTATGGCAGCTTTGACACGCTTCGGAGCGACCATGGACGCTCATGGACGTACGCTCACCAGCCAACGTGAGGCCCTTGCTCGCCACGAGGAACTGCTTCAGCAGATTGGGAGAACCCTGGCACAGCTGACTTCTCTGCCCCCATCTCCTCCACCTGATTCTGCTCCTGCTCCACCATCCGCTCCTGCTCCAGTGCCTCCTGCAATGCTGCCTTCTTCACCTCGCGAACCCAGCCTTCCTGCACCACAGAGGTATGACAGCAAGCACAGTGAGTGTCGAGAGTTCCTTACCCAGTGTCAACTCACCTTTGAGCTTCAGCCTACCACCTACACTATGGATCGCCGCAAGATTGCCTTTGTGATAACCTTGTTAGCTGGTAAGGCGCAAGCCTGGGCTACTGCTATCTGGCAGAGACAGGGACCTGAGTGCTCTGATTTCCAGCTGTTTACTGAGGAGATGCTGCGTGTCTTCGATCAAGCAGACATCAGTAAAGACACAGCCAGAAAGCTCATGTCCATCCGGCAAGGGGGAAGCGTCGCAGACTACGCCATCTCGTTCCGGACGCTCGCAGCAGTAAGTGGATGGAACGAGACTGCCCTGGTGTCAGCCTTCCACCATGGTCTGTCTGACCCCATCAAAGATGGTCTGGCTTCTATCGGATGCCCTAGTGACCTCTAAACACTGATCTCACATTCTACTCGTCTGGACAACAGGATGAGAGAACGCCGCCAAGTCCTGAGCCTCCCTGGCCTCCCTGCCTCTACCTGGAGCCCGTCTACCTCCTCCAGTGACTGTCCAGAACCCATGCAAGTGGGCCGTACTTGCCTCTCCGCATCTGAGAGGGAGCGCAGAAGGAGGGACAAGTGCTGCATCTACTGTGGCAAGCCTGGTCACTTCCGAGCATCATGTCCCGAACTCTCGGGAAAAGGACCGCCCCGTCCAGCCAAGGGAGGGTTGCGACGGGGCCTACCCTCTCTCCCGGACTCCCTGGCCAAGGTATCTACATCCCGGTCTCCATCTCCTGGGGTGAGTCCGTCCACTCTTGTCAAGCTTTGTTAGACTCAGGGGCAGCTGATATTTTTTGGATATTTTTTGGCTGATATATTTATGGATATTCACTTCGCCCAAAGTATCAATGTCCTGACTGCACCTCTTGAAGTCCCACTGTCTGTGTCTGCCCTGGATGGCCAAGCCTTAGGTGACGGAAGAGTCACCCAAGTAACTTCTCCAGTCTTCCTCCAGTCTCAAGGTCACAAGGAAGAAATATCCCTGCACCTGATTCCTTCACCTGAGTTCCCAGTTATTCTAGGTCTCCCTTGGCTTACCCGCCACAACCCTCGTATAGACTGGGTCACTAGCCAGGTTGTGGAGTGGGGTCCTGCTTGCTATGCCTCACGTCTGCTCTCTAGCTCTCCTGTGTCTCCTGCCAAGCCTCGTGATCTCACCGAGTTATCTCAAGTTCCCACAGAGTACTGGGATCTTAAGGAAGTTTTCAGCAAGAGCAAGGCCGCCGTTCTTCCTCCGCACCGTGCCTACGACTGTGCCATCGACTTGCTCCCTGGGACTACCCCTCCTCGTGGCAGACTGTTTTCCCTCTCTCAGCCAGAACGCAAGGCCATGGAGGAATACCTCAAAGATGCCCTGGTCTCTGGGTTCATTCGACCCTCCACCTCACCCGCTGGTGCTGGCTTCTTCTTTGTCGGCAAGAAGGATGGGGGGCTCCGACCATGTATTGACTACAGGGGCCTGAACAAGATCACTGTGCACAACCGCTATCCCCTTCCGCTGATGTCCACAGCATTCGACCTGCTCCAAGGCGCCATCGTCTTCACTAAGTTGGACCTACGGAATGCATACCACCTCATCCGTATCCGACAGGGAGATGAGTGGAAGACTGCCTTCAACACCCCGTCTGAGCACTACGAATACCAGGTGATGCCCTTTGGACTCACCAATGCACCAGCTGTTTTTCAGGCCCTAATCAACGACGTCTTGAGGGACATGATTAACCTGTAAATTTTTGTCTACCTCGACGACATCCTTATCTTTTCTAAGACCATGCAGGAGCACCGCCACCATGTCTGCCAGGTTCTCCAGAGGCTGCTACAGAAAAATCTGTTCAACCAAGGCCCATAAATGCGAATTTCATGTTCCCGAGGTCTCCTTTCTGGGTTTTATTGTACGGACAGGCCAACTCCAAATGGACCCAGCCAAGACCCTGGCCGTCCGGGACTGGCCCACTCCCAAGTCCGTCAAAGAGGTTCAGCGGTTCTTAGGATTTGCTAACTTCTACCGCAAATTTATCAGGAACTTTAGTTCTGTAGCAGCACCCATGTCGGACCTCACCAAAGGGACTGGTGGATCTTATGTCTGGTCTCCTCAGGTGGAAAAGGCGTTCAAAGACCTCAAGGACCGCTTCTGCACGGCACCCATTCTGGTCCTCCCGGACACCTCCCAACCATTCATCGTGGAGGTGGACGCCTCAGACAGTGGTGTCGGCGCGGTGCTCTCTCAACGTTCGGAAGGAAAGCTGCACCCCTGCGCATACTTCTCCCACCGCCTGAGTCCTGCGGAGTCCCGGTATGATGTGGGGGATCGAGAACTGCTAGGGGTCAAACTGGCCCTTGAGGAGTGGAGGCACTGGCTGGAGGGAGCGCAACATCCATTCCTGGTTTGGATGGACCACAAGAACCTGGAGTACCTCCAGCAAGCCAAAAGACTGAACCCACGACAGGCTAGGTGGGCCTTGTTTTTCAGTCGGTTTTACTTCACCCTCTCGTACCGCCCCAGCTCCAAGAACACCAAACCTGACGCACTGTCCAGGCCACTGTCCAGGCCACTCTGCCACTAATAGGGAGAGTGAAGTCGGGCCTATTATCCCTGTGTCCCGGATTGTGGCCCCTGTCCACTGGGGTATTGAGGAGGTCGACCGACGAGCCCAACGCCAGGACCCCGGTCCTGGGACGGGGCCACCGGGCCTCTTGTACGTCCCACATCAAGCCCTGACAAAGGTTCTCCAGTGGGGTCATTCTTCCCCTCTCACCGCCCACCCGGGAGCTCGGAGGACCCTGGACTTCCTGAAAAGATGCTTCTGGTGGCTTAACATGTAGAAGGAAGTAAGGTCATTTGTCCTGTCCTGTGAGGTCTGCACCTGAACCAAGAACCCACAACAGCGTCCCCAGGGTCTCCTGCATCCTCTGACCATTCCCCAGCGTCCCTGGTCCCACGTGGCAGTCGACTTCATCATGGGTCTCCCTGAGTCTCAAGGTAACACTGTAATTTTGGTTATAGTCGACAGGTTCTTGAAGGCCTGCCGCTTCATACCACTGTGCAAACTCCCTTCTGCTCTTGAAACAGCCAATCTTATTTTTAATCATGTCTTCTGAGTCTTTGGTCTCCCACAGGACATCGTCTCAGACCGGGGGCCCCAGTTCTCCTCCCGAGTGTGGCATGGGTTCTGCAAGGTCATCGGAGCCACTGCCAGCCTCTCCTCTGGGTTTCACCCACAGTCCAATGGCCAGACGGAGAGGCTCAACCAGGACCTGGAAACCACCCTGCGAGGCCTGGCTATGGATAACCCGACATCATGGATCACCTGGCTGCCATGGGCAGAGTACGCCCACAACACCCTGTAGTCATCGGCCACCAAGCTGTCGCCATTCCAGTGCCAATTCGGGTTCCAGCCACCTCTGTTCCCGGACCAGGAGGAGGACGCGGGGGTGCCCTCGGTCAACCAATATGTGAGACGGTGTCGCAAGACCTGGAGCAAGGTCAGGAAGACCCTCATCCAGACCTCCAGAACCAACCAGACTCAGGCCAACTGCCATAGAAGACCTGCCCACGCTTTCCGCCCTGGGCAGTGGGTTTGGCTGTCCACTAAGGATCTTCAGCTGCGGGTGGAGAACCGCAAGCTTGCTCCTCGCTACATTGGCCCCTTCAAGGTGGTGCACAGGGTGAACCCTGTTGCCTACCGGCTCCAGTTGCCCCAGACTCTGAGGATCAACCCCACTTTCCATGTTTCCCTGTTGCGGCCCGTACTGACATCCACGTATGCCCCTGCCCCTAGGAACCCCCCACCCCCCCGCATCTTCCATGGTCAGACTGTGTTCATCGTGCATCGCCTGCTTGACTCCCACCGGGTCCACGGCGGGCTTCAATATCTAGTGGACTGGGAGGGCTATGGTCCTGAGGAGCACTGCTGGGTTCCTGCTCGGGATGTCTTAGATAAAGAACTGTGTCGGGACTTCCATTTGGCCCATCCGGATCGCCCTGGGAACGTCAGGAGATGCTCCTGGGGGGGGGGTCCTGTTAGGACTGGGACTGTTTTGGCCTCTAGAGGCCGCTGTTATTTCCTTTTCTTGTCATGTTTGTTTTGGCCTCTAGAGGCCGCCACTGTTTCTGTGTTTTATGTTTGTTGTTTTCCATGTGTCTTGTGCCCCGCCTAGTCCTCATTAGTGTCACCTGTGTCCTATTTTAGTTTGTGTATTTATACCCCTGAGTTCAGTCCTCTTGTCACGGAGTCTTTGTGCTGTTATGTTTAGCTCCAGTTACCTCTGTTCCTATTTCCTCGCCTATGTCCTTGTGTTCTTTGTATTTTTGCTTTCTTTTGGACTTTGTGGATTTTGTTTTTGACTTTTTGGATCTTCTGAGCGTTTGGATTTTTACCCCTTCTTTTCTGGTTATTGGCTTTTGTATTTACTTTGAACTTTTGGATTTTTTTATTTTTTCCCTTATATCTTCTGAGCGTTTTGGATTATACTTTTTGGATTTTTTGTGTGTAAATATTGTAAATAAACCTTTTGATACTTTTTCTACTTCCGCCTCACGCCTCTGCATTTGAGTAATCCCCCTGGTGGCCTAGTGGGGGTTTGCTTGATTATCACACCAGTGAATCAGGTTTGAATCCCAGCAAAACCCTAACAAATCAGTATGGCATACAGTACAAAAACATAAAAAAAACCCCATCTCACAATATTAGAATGTTTCATTTCGAGTTTGAGTAAAACAGTATGAACACAGTGTATCTCTCGGTCTAGTACTTCAGTACACACAACCACAATCATGGGGAAGACTGCTGACTTGACTGTTGTCCAGAAGATGATCACTGATGCCCTCCACAAGGAGGGTAAGCCACAAAAGGTCATTGCTGAAAAGGCTGGCTGGAAAAGGTGCACAAGCAACAGGAATGACCGCAGTCTTGAGAGGATTGTCAAGAAAAGTTGATTCAAGAACTTGGGAGAGCTTCACAAGGAATGGACTGAGGCTGGTGTCAGTGTATCAAGACCCATCACAAACAGACATCTTCAAGAAAGGGGATACAACTTTCGCATTCCTAATATCAAGCTACTCCTGAGCCAGAGACAATGTCAGAAGTGTCTTATCTGGGCTAAGGAGAGAAAGAAATGGACTGTTGCTCAGTGGTCCAAAGTCCTCTTTTCAGATGAAAGTACATTTTGCATTTAATTTGGAAATCATGGTTCTAGAGTCTGGGGGAAGAGAGGAGAGGCTCAGAATCCAAGGTGTTTGAAGCCCAGTGTGAAGTGTCCACAGTCTGTGATGATTTGGGGTGCCTTGTCATCTGCTGGTGTTGGTCCACTGTATTTTATCAAGTCCAAAGTCAACACAGCCATCTACCAGGAGATTTTAGAGCACTTCATGCTTCCATCTGCTGACGAGCTTTTTGGAGATGCTGATTTCCTTTTCCAGCAGGACTTAGCAGCTACCCACAATGCCAAAACTACTACCAAATGGTTTGCTGACTATGATATTAATGTGTTTGATTGGCCAGCCAACTTGCCTGACCTGAACCCCATAGAGAATCTATGGGGTATTGTCAAGAGGAAGATGAGAAACACCCGACCCAAAAATACAGATATGCTGAAGGCCACTATCAAAGCAACCTGGGCTTCAATAACACCTCAGCAGTGCCACAGACTGATCACCTCCATGCCACACCGCATTGATACAGTAATTCATGGTAAAGGAGCCCCAACCAAGTATTGAGTGTATAAATGAATATACTTTTCAGAAGTTGGACATTTCTGTATTGTAAATCCTTTTTTTTATTGATCTTAGGGAATATTCTAATAATTTGAGATACTAGATTTCTGATTTTCATGAGCTATAAGCCATACTCATCAAAATTAAAACAAAAAAGGCTTTAAATATTTCACTTTACATGTAATGAATATAGAATATATGAAAGTTTACCTTTTTGAATTAACTTATGAAAAAAAGGAACTTTTTCATGGTATTCTAATTTTTTGAGATGCACTAGTGTGTGTATATATATATATATATATATATATATATATATATATATATATATAGAGAGAGAGAGAGAGAGAGAGAGGTATACTTATCATAATGATAATAATAATTCATGCATGGTATTAAATTATATTTAAAGTTAAAACTAAGATTTTATATATATATATATATATATATATATATATATATATATATATATATATATATATATATATATATATATATACAGTTATGTAGAAAGAAAGAGTTTGGAGATGTCAACATCATATCCATATCTACTTAAATCAGAAAAAAGGTGGTGTCTGACTTTTTTCTTGAACGACAATTTAGATGAAGATCTTATAGAATTTGGAATCTGGTTCCATACCCTAACACCAACACAGGAAAATGAATTCTTTTGTAGATTTGCGCGAGAATACTGAGCATATAGGTTCTTGGAGTAAGATAACCTAGTGTTATAAGAATGGATACTAGAAATAGAAGAAAATAATTTACAAATGTTTGAGGGTTCACTTTGATTAACAACGTCATACATTAATTTAGAAATACATTCATAGAAAAGAAGATTCACTGGTAAAATATTGGTTTTGGAAAACAATGGAAGGGGACTTTCTCTATTATCAACAAAATGGATTAATCTTAAAGCTTGTTTTTGTAGGATTAATACTTTATTTAAATGAGTTTTACAAGCCTCTCCCCAAGAACTAAGACCATATGTTAAATAAGGTTGAATCAGAGAGCAATATAATGTCATAAGGGTATGTAGTGGAATAAAATGTCTAAGCTTGGCCAAAAGGCAGACAACCTTGCTTATTTTGTTGCAAATAAAGTCAATATGAGGCTTCCAAGAAAGATTGTCATCGATTATTAAACCCAAATATTTGACATACTTTTTACGTTCAAGTGAAACAAATTTGTTTTGAGAGTTATTAAATATTTTAATATTAATTGAAGATACTTTTTTATGATAGTGAGAAAAAATTACAAAATTTGATTTTTTTTTTAAATTAAGAGTTAGCTTATTAACTGTAAACCATTCATGAAGTTTTGTTAGCTCCCCAAGTAGCAAAAATTGTGCGGGCCGAAAGCGGCCCGAGTAATCAGAAATCACTCGGCTGATCTCCGGTTTGAATCTAGGCCCGATTGCCCCCCGAGCACTCGACTTTAACTTGGCCCGATTGCGGAACCCCGAGCGAGAGGACAGAAAACTCCCGCCCTCAATTTTTGTTTAGGTTTATTCCACCATTTTTCTTTTCCATTCCTACCAAGTTAATACTAGAATTCCTAAGCAGTCGTTCTTTATAAAATGTTAACTGAACATTGGCTAAATCATAAGCAGACAGTTTCCACAGAACGACTATTCACCAGAGCAACTATTTGTACTAGATTCGATTGCCTCAATCCAGTTGATTGAGAACTGCAGACAAAATAAACCAGCCCTGACAGATCATTTCAAATGTGTATTCCACTTGGCCCACAACTTCATCCCAGATTTAGATTCCCCATTAGTGGAAGTGAACTTGTGCATTAATGTGGTTTCCTTTTACACTTAGACATTTATCAATTCATGTCCAACACAATACTATTAAGATAGAAACAATGAGAAGACAGAAAATGAATTTGGATTTACATTTTAATGAATTTACGATGTGTGTGTGTGTGTGCATGCGTGCGCGTGTGTGTGATCTTGCTCTCCGGCTTCTGCCACCATCTCTGTCCGCAACAAGTTGAAGCCATCTAATGATAAGGATCTCTCCTTATCTGTTGCGGCTTGGGTGAGAGTATTTGAGCGGACTGCATCTGGAAAACACAAGAAGAGGATAGTATGATACTCAGTGTAACACAGTATGATACTCAGTGTAACACTTGTGTCACTGCAACCATCTGGATCAGTTGTATGTTCGTTAAGTGGTGTATGTTGTATTTAAGACATGAGACATGCCAGCAGTTTACTAACAAGAATAAAATTGAAATAGGTTAGTATATTGATATTTATATTATTTATACAGTGACTCACCCATGATCACATTTTTTAAAAGCAGGCCTTTAAAGTGCTGATGACACGTTTTTGACATCTTTGGCGATGTTTTATAACATAAAAAGTAATTCCCGATGATCCATATATTAATTCACAAAGGCGCCTATTTTACAAGTTATGATAAAAAACGCGGCTATTTGGGCAAATTTGACGGGGCTGCAGCACCCAGGAGACGAAAGAGGAGGAGGAGCTATATGATGTCAGCGAAAGAACCTTCCTCCTAACTTACCAGTTTGTTGTTGATGCGGCAGGTGTTCAGTTTATCATTATTAGTATTTTTATTAGACATTATTATATATATATATATATATATATATATATATATATATATATATATATATATAGTTATTATGCCTTCGCGTTGTGTTGCCGGCTTTTGCTCCAAAACCCACAAGGATGGGGTAAGTTTATTCAAGTTTCCCAGAGATCCCGAGCTGCATGCGAAGTGGGTGAGGCAAGTCAGGCGCACTCGTGACAAGTGGGAGCCCTCACCAACATCCGTCCTGTGCTCTGAACACTTCAATTTGGATTGTTTTGACACCCTTCCCAGCTTAAAAGAATCTCTTGGGTGTTCAGTTCAGCACAAACATGTGCTGCTACCATCAGCAGTGCCTACAGTATTCCAGAGGGGGTCTACTAGTAGCTATGCCGGATCCAGCAGTCGCCTGGGACAAGGCGACTCCTCCAAAGACAGTCCTCCTGTCAGAACATGTGTTGAGAAACGACATAAGATAAAGGTACATAGAGCTATAGAGTGCTCCGACATGATGCTAAAAATAGTAACCATGCGGTCTGCATGGCCATCTTGGAAGTGACTCGCTCCAGAGCGCTCATAGAGTACACATCATAGAGTACACATTCATGATAATCATAAATGTAATCATAAAGTCGGCGTGATATCAGTGATATTTGCTTGTGAAAGCTTGCGGCTTTCATGTAACTGCCGCCTAGCAACGAGAGGCAAAGGGTAAAGAGGGTAGGCTATCATAGATTCTATTCGGAAGAGATCAATACATGATTGCTTAAAAATTAGGTATTTTAACAATTTGCATCTGTTTTGTGATTATCGTGACACTTGTGTGTTATATAGAACTGTATGTCTTATCAGCACATCGAGGATCTTCCACCGGAGGCTTTAGCAAGTACTCGTAGCAACACTACACTTTACCCTTTGCCATGCGTTGTTAGGGAACAGTAGCAAGTACCCCGATGACCGACTTCAAGAATATGTAGAAAAAATTTAGAAATTATACTTTCCAAAAGTCATTTGAGCTTAGTGTATTGCATTTCCATTTATATTGTAGGTTCTTGCTGATGTTTTTGCGGAGTATGACGCAGCTGCTGAATCAGAAGCTGCAGAGTTTGTATGTACTATTTGTGAACATTCACATAATTATCAATCTCATTTATTTAAAATCAGATAAAATCATGCCATCATGATCACTGCTTAAAGTACCAGTATTTGGTTGTTGAAGAGCTAGCACTAGAAAGTTCACCGGCGTTTTCATGCGCCATTTCCATTGAGTAGAACAGCCAGTGAACCGCAGCGTGTTCTTCCGCTGACGTCACAACATGGCCGCGAGCCACGGATCCAGTTTTCTTGCGCTGTGCAATTAAAAGTTGGATATTCGCGTAACAACAGCTTCTTTTCACATAATTATAACAGAAATCTAACGTTTGCCATGTTGTATAGTTTATTTAAGAAATTGCATAGAGTCATGTTCGTGTAATCAGCACTTTAAAGGCTACTTTTTGATTCGCCCCACTCCAGTTCATATGTTTTGCCAGGGAGATGGTAATTGTTCTTTTCAGGATACGCCAGATTGTATCTTTAAGTGACATGCCCCCCACCGTTCCCAGGAGAACAGTCTGAAACAAGACATGCATCTCAGTTATTTAATGAATATTACATTACATTAAGCAGACACTTTTATCCAAAGCAACTTACAAAAGACATATATAATCAGCAACATACAATGTGTGGGGGAAAATAGAGTACACAGGCATAACAAGGTTAGTGCAGATGAGCAGGGTTTTGTTTGTTAAAGTTTTGTTAAAGAGAAAAAGAGTCTTCACGAGCTTCTTGAAGGTTGAGAGAAATTACCTTAGTCTTTTAGTGGCTGATATCTTGTTCCACCATTGGGGGAATAAATCATGGGTGATAGTCAGGACTAACTTTTAGGATTGAATTGATTAATCAACCATTTAACTCACCAAGTTCTTCTTCTTCTCCTCCTCTGTCTGTAAGATTTGCTCAAGGTGTTTCTTCTGGTGTCTTGAGAGGGAGCCTAAACTCTCTTGGGTCAGGAGCTGCCCCACTGACCCCGGGTGTTACTGAGCTGTTGTAGCTGCATGAGGATTAGCAGCTGGGTCTCCCGGATGGTGTTCACTTGTATAAGAATCTCCCTTTCAAATGCTGTTAAAACATGAGAAAAAAAGGCGTAAAGGATTATTAGCAAAACATGGTACGTAGTTATGTCAAGGTAAAAAGAGAGAGATCACTGTATTATTCCTACCTGAAGGTTGGGCATCAGGTGACTGTACTGCAAATTGCATGGTGTTCTAGAAGAAAAAAATAAAGTGAATATTTTAACCTCATCACACATAATATCAGGGTGATTGTTTTCCCACATGAACTATAGAATATTCAATTTTTCTTACTTGAAAGCCAGTTTGGCCGGATGACTGACAACTGACTGGTTGGCTGGACACTGGGCTGTAAGTGGGTACAGGCCGTAAACCGCTCGGCAGGTCTGTGGGCCCTGTGATGTCCACAGTAGATTAGTAGCAGTAGATTAGTAGCAAAAAATGGTATATATGTCAAGGTAAAAAGAGAGAGATCACTGTAGTATTCCTACCTGTAGGCTGGGCATCAGGTGACCTCGTTTGTACTGCAACTTGCATGGTGTACTAGAAGAAAAGAATAATGGAAATGTTTTAAATTCATCACACGTAATATCAAAGCGATTTTTTCCTGCATGAACTATAGAATATTCAATTTTTCTTACTTGATAGTTGTTAGTCATCCGGCCAAAGTAGCTGACTGATTGGCTGGACACTGGACTATAAGTTGGTACAGGCCGCAAACCACTCGGCAGGTCTGTGGGCCCTGTGTTGTCCGGAGCACACTGACCTGCTGCAGAGCTGCCTTCGGTGGCAGGGGGATCATCAATTGTGGTCTCTGGAATCAAAGTCAGCTACATCGTCAGTTTCCTCACATTCACTAGACATACAAAGGAATCTAAACTAATTTCTCACTGTCCCATGCGTAGATATGACAGGACGAACATTTAAGTGCAAGACAGGACAACATTTATATGAACGGGAAACACAAATATGTTCTAACCCATCTTAAATGAGCAGGCACTTGGGAATAACAAATAGCACCACACAATTCCTACACCAGCCAAAAAGAAATAAATATGGCCTGTGAACTAAAAACCAGCTACCTGACTCCTCATCAGCTGGCTGACTCCTTTCACCTAGAGCTGTCACAATGGTGGAAGTGGCAGTTATGCTCACTTTACCTGGATGCTTCATAAAAGATTCATGGAAACTGCTAAACAACTGTAACAGGCCTACCATAAAAAGATGGGATGGAGGGGGCTGGTGCCAGCTCCGTGTATTTCTTTTTGGTTGGGCCACGAGCGGCAGTCCTGCCCTGCTCTTCCTCCTCCTCGCTGCTCATCTACCTACAGCCTCTAACATTGATCACATTGGGATATGTTAGTTTGTCATTGCAGTATAATAGAATAGATAATATTGAATACATTTTTAAACACATGTTGCACTGCTGTTACAAAATGGCTCTGTATGCTACTGGTCGAAGCTACAATCAGACAATATTTTCCTCCAACTTATCTACCAGCGGGGCCAATGACAGAACTAGTGTGTCTTTCTTTAAACCTGCCTCAATCAAGCCATTGGAAATGCTTGATTTTCATTGGAAGCCAATTCAGAGGGGAATTTGAAGTGGAAGATATGGCCAACTTGGCCAGACAGACGGGATCACAAAATTTGGTGCAGCGTCAAGGGGTGTTCAGACCAAAAGCGACCAAAGTCATTGTCTATGGAGAGTCAGCAAATTTGGTGATGCAGTTTCTGCGAAAACCAATTGGAATGTGCACATTTACCAATGTCCAAGGTAAAGCCGCTCAGTGATAAGCCAAATCAAACATTGAAATGTCATATAATGTGTAAATAAAGTGAATGCAGGACCAAGTTTCTTCAGCGACTTGTTCGCTTTTGACCTGTAGTCACACAAAGTATGGGCGGGCCCAGGCTAGGACTGCAAGGCCCTATAGCTTGCGACCTAGTCGTTTTCCTAGGTATAGATATGGCCCTTTTCCACTACCCTTTTTCAGCTCACTTCAGCTCGCTTCAGCTCACTTCAGCCCGACACGGCTCGCGTTTCGACTATCTCAAAACAGCACGACTCAGCTCGCTTCAGCCCTGCTTAGCACCCAAAACTCGCACGGTTTTGGAGTGGGGCTGAAGCGAGCCAAACCGAGCTGAGTGAGGCTGGGGGTGTGAGCAGACACTCCCCTGTGCACTGATTGGTGAGGAGGAGTGTCCTCACATGCCCACACACGCCCCGCGAGCACGCTGGGATCTGTAAACACCGTAAACCCGGAAGAAGAAGAATTACGAATTACGAGAATTTCTGAAGCCTTATGCGCCTCGCCTCATCTATACGCTCTTGCCAGTATCTGTTGGCGTTGTCGGTGACAACAAGCCACAGCACCAAAACCAGCAACACTAACGACTCCATGTTTATTGTTTATTGATAGTATAACAAGTACATGTTACCTTCAAGCAAGAGGATATTCTGAATCAAACCAATGTCATCACCTATTTTAATACAGTTATCTCCCTCTGTGATTTTAACACAAAACTGATTCAAGTGCAACTCTTTAAACTCCTGTATTGCTCCTTTAACACCCTGTGGTAAGGGGCCACCAATATACTCCTTCCTCAACACAGTTCCAGCTTTCATATGGCCATCATGGACCCTTCTGTTATTGGTACATTCAGACAAGCAACGGACAATCTGAGCAACTGGGAAATTTGGCCCCCTCACCATGCACTTTATCTCACAAAGAAAAATTTCAAAAGGGAATCCAGATATCACGGGCGGCACGGTGGTCTAGTGGTTAGCGCTGTTGCCTCACAGCAAGAAGGTCCGGGTTCGAGCCCCGTGGCCGGCGAGGGCCTTTCTGTGTGGAGTTTGCATGTTCTCCCTGTGTCCGCGTGGGTTTCCTCCGGGTGCTCCGGTTTCCCCCACAGTCCAAAGACATGCAGGTTAGGTTAACTGGTGACTCTAAATTGACCATGAGTGTGAATGGTTGTCTGTGTCTATGTGTCAGCCCTGTGATGACCTGGCGACTTGTCCAGGGTGTACCCCGCCTTTCGCCCGTAGTCAGCTGGGATAGGCTCCAGCTTGCCTGCGACCCTGTAGAAGGATAAAGTGGCTAGAGATAATGAGATGAGATCCAGATATCACATCAACACATTCATGTTTCTTAACATCATCACTTAAATGAACAAGGCCATGCAAATTGTAAACTAGAAAGCCTTCACCGTAAAGTCTGCCAAAATGTTCAACAAATGACACAAGTAATGTCTTTGCACAGTCACATATCCCTACATCCACCTCAGGATTAGCCAGCATGAAAATAGCAACCGACAGCAGCATAAAGTTGTGGTAGACTGGAGCAGCCAGAACATCTACAAGAACAACAGGACCTGTATACAACAAGAACTGTCTTAGCTCCGTAGCCTTCCATCTTCCTCTTTCCTCAAAAGCTCTAGGCTTCCTAGCGAACTCACATGGAATGTTGCTCCTTAACTCTTGTAGGTTCCGCAATAGTGCTTTAACCATCTGACCTGAGTTTGTAAAGGCCCACTACACCACAAGTCGAACAACCTATGGACAACCCCAAGACACACTAAATGCATATAATCATGAGGAAAGTCCAGTACCATATCAATATCAAGTCCAGTCAGAGGAGACTGTGTGATATGATGATCCTCATCCAACATTTGCCTGAAGCTAACATCCGTTCTTAAGGTGCAGTCAGCCTGTGGATAAGTCATGCGATCTCCTATATATACACCCGTCTGTACACATTTATCGCATGCTGAATCACCTGAATGACTCTTAATGCCTTTAACAAAAGCCCGGGCTGGAGCATCGCACACAACAGAACAGACTCACAAAAAAAAAATGCTTTCCTTTAAACAAAAACCCAGACTGAAGACTAATCAACTCACTTACCAGGTCCCTCAAATACTCAGTGAGTGATTTGGGTTTGCAATCCCCTCCAAAAATGCCAATCATGAAGGGACAATTACCCACTTCCTTCAATAAACCTAGAATGGGCCAGAGCTGCTGATTATTACTCTTAAACAATGGGAGTCCATCAAAGTTTAACTGTAACTGGAGGCAATGCTTGCTAGGGAGTTTCATCCAAACATTTTCAAGAAGGCCTGATATTGCATTAAAAACACCAAAGTAAAAGAAGACACCTCCTGCTACAGGTAGGATATTGTAGTTGGTGACAGTTTTGAGAAGAGTCCTGCCATCTTTTGGTAAATTGGGATGGTGAAAATGTAGGATAGATAACAATGCCGTTAGAGCAACCATGGTGATATTAAATTCCAAAGCCCAATTAACCAAATCCTCACCAAGGTCAGGTCTATGGTCAGAGGGTCCCTCTCTATCGTCACAGTCACTTTCAGAGTCCCAGTCACGCATCACGTCACCACTGTCAGAGTTTACCATATGTCATGTACAGTGTCATCAATCCGGTCAGCATTCTCAATATCTTGCAATAAATTAAACACTGATTTCACTGCCTTACGTCTAAGATTAGATTTTAACGAATGTATGTGATTATCCATACTTACCTTAGAGCAGGGTTAATAGAAATTAGCTGAGAGAGAGAGAGAGATTACCTGAGTGAGAAAGAAAGAAGAAAAAAAAACATTAGAATGGCAGGGGACTCATGGAAGAAAAATAAATACACACATTGATTTTATCCATATACTAAGACAATGGCCCTTAAATAATATTTTGTTATTGATAAAGTAGATATATAATTTCTCAATACAGTCTTCTTTACCACACTTTCAAGTACTTTAATAGATTTATTAGCATATAAAATGTTAGTATCGTCAGCAAAGAGGTGAAGTTTAAGGATATTGGAGGCATTTGAGATGTCATTTATATAGAGTAAAAATAGTAAAGGTCCAAGAACTGAACCTTGTGGTACACCACAAGCCATTTGTTTTTTATTTGAGATACTGAAACCAATAGATGTAGTTTGAGTTCTACCGCTTAAATAAGATCTAAACCAGTCATAAATTATTCCACGGAACCCATAACAGTATAGCTTGTTTAACAATATACTATGGTCCACAGTATCAAAGACTTTTGATAAATCCAAAAATATCGCACAAGAGAAGAGGGTTTTATCAATATTCGATTGTATAGAGCTTATTATATCTAATATTGCATGCTGAGTTGAGAAGTTTTTTCTAAAACCGTATTGAAATTCAAAGAGTAGATAATTTTTATCAATAAATGCAATTAAACGATTATAAATCAATTTCTCAAAGATTCTATTAAATACTGAAAGTAATGCAATTGGTCTATAGTTACTTGGATCAGAGTCATCATCTGATTTGAATACAGGAATAATTTTAGAGAATTTTAATTTAGAGGGATACGATCCAGTGTTAATTGAAGAGTTTATTAGATAAGCTAAGTGATCACTAATAAGGTGACACGAGGCTTTTGAGTAGGTCAACAGGACAAGAGTATAGACCATAAGACTTATTTTGGGGCAAGGCTAGGATTTCATTTTCAATTTCTTGTCTGAGAACTGGTGAGAAAAAGAAAGACTCTTTTAGATCTAGATTCTTTAAATAATCGGAAAAATGTTTATTAGAAAAATGTTTATTAGACAAAGGAATCTTGCTAGCTAATTTAGGCCCGATCGAAGCAAAATGTGTGTTCATAATATTGGACAAATTTCGAGTATTGAATTCCAGTTTTTTGTTATTGAACGGGTCTTTAAGATGGGAAATGGTTTTCAATCTTTTTTTTATTGTTATTAATAAGCATATTAATACCTTTCCAAGTTTGTTTCATGTTTTTTATATTAAGTTCAAAAAAGTAGTTGTAGTAATGTTTTTTAGAGATATGTATTAGGCTAGATATTTTATTTCTATAGTATTTATATTTGTCAGTATCGCCAGAGCAAAAAAATAGATTTTTAACTTTAATTGATCTTTGTATACCCTGCGTTATCCATGGTTTTTGCATTTGTTTTAGTCTCCAGTTGGAAGGAAATTTCATTGGAGCATGTTTATTCACTAAATTGTTTATCTTTTTATCAAATATGGAAAAGGAGGAGTCTGTATTACCATTACCAAAAAATGACGCTGCAGGATATTTGATAAATTCAGATTTGGAAAGTTCATTTACGAAATTATTGATAATGTTATTAGAGATAAATATTGTTTTACATTTGTTAGTTTGTATTTTGAGTTTGGTTGATGAAATTATACAGAATTGTGAATAATGATCACTTATGTCAGAAATTATATTTGCACTCGAAGTCAATTTTTCTGATATGTTCGTAAAAATATTATCGATAAGGGTAGTGGAGGTATTATAAACCCTAGTAGGCTTAATGACAGTTGGTAGCAGATAATTACTCTGCAAAGTAGTCAGAAAGTTATGACTGATTACAAGTTTCTAATTTCAACAGGTCGATGTTGAAATCTCCAAGTAGGAAAATTGATCTCATCTCATCTCATTATCTCTAGCCGCTTTATCCTGTTCTACAGGGTCGCAGGCAAGCTGGAGCCTATCCCAGCTGACTACGGGCGAAAGGCGGGGTACACCCTGGACAAGTCGCCAGGTCATCACAGGGCTGGAAAATTGATCTTTCTTTCTTATTGTATAGATTTAAAGTGTTTTCCAGATACTTCAAAAAGTTAACTGGAGAACTATGTTGTCTGTAAATTATACCACAGATAGTTTTTTTTTTTTGATTAGTAATCAGAATTTCAACCCATAGGGCTTGAAAATCAGAATTGGAAGTTTTTTCGAGAATTGAATAATTAAGATTCGAACTGATATACATGCCAACACCTCCAGGAGCTAAAGGTGTCAGAACATATTCAAAAGAGTAGCCGGGAATATTCAAATTAGTTATAGGAGGCAAACTAGAACTAGTTAATTTTGTTTCTGAAATTCCAATAATATCAAATTCGAATGCAAGCTCATTTAATAGATGAGTTTGAAATTTTTCTAAATTTGCATTTAAACTCCTTACATTGTTATGAATTATCTAAAAACTTGCTTCAGAATTATTAGAGATTAAAGTACTTTTCAGTTTTTGGAAACTATGTGGCGAATAATAGTTTGAGGTAATGTTATTTGAAATGTGAGAGTCAGGACTGATATCAGGCTTAGGAGAAAAATTTGTTTTAAATAAGTCTAGATCATAAAGTTTATAGAGCTTATCTAAACAGGTTTTACAAGAACCATTTTCAAATGGAGATTTCTCCCTCTCACTCAGCAGTTCTATCCTCTGTTCCAGTGCCATCTTGTCTACACTGCAGTAGCTAGCTACTAGCTATGTTCAATTATTCACCACCTTGTGCTGTACACCTGTGAAAGGGGAAAAATGCACTTAAATTGGACTTTCCACCTTTTAACCCAACGCAAGAACATACTCATTGCCAGTATTACCTCGTTGCCAGTTTTGTTTTATACTCCATTAGTATTGGGTAGGCTAAGAATGATGAGAAATGAAATTGAGGAGTATTTTGTGTGGGCAGAAGTATAGTTTTTGGCAAGAACCCCAGAATCAGCATAACAATAACTGAAGGTAAGACAAAGGGGACAAAATCTGAAAAGGGACAATCTTAGGTGGTTAATACACAATACTTTAGTTCAAAATTCAGTTCATTTAAGAAAACAATGTTTATACAGTGGGGCAAAGAAGTATTTAGTCAGCCACCAATTGTGCAAGTTCTCCCACTTAAAAAGATGAGAGAGGCCTGTAATTTTCACCATAGGTACACTTCAACTATGAAAGACAGAATGGGGGGAAAGAATCCAGGAAATCACATTGTAGGATTTTTAATGAATTAATTGGTAAATTCCTCGGTAAAATAAGTATTTGGTCACCTACAAACAAGCAAGATTTCTGGCTCTCACAGACCTGTAACTTCTTCTTTAAGAGGCTCCTCTGTCCTCCACTCGTTACCTATATTAATGGCACCTGTTTGAACTCGTTATCAGTATAAAAGACACCTATCCACAACCTCAAACAGTCACACTCCAAACTCCACTATGGCCAAGACCAAAGAGCTGTCAAAGGACACCAGAAACAAAATTGTAGACCTGCACCAGGCTGGGAAGACTGAATCTGCAATAGCTAAAGGCCCGGTCCCACTGCACTTACGGATGCAAAGAGGATGTAAAACGTAAAAAAATCTTTGCCATCCATTGGAAAACGCTATGCATCCATTGTGTACTCATTGCATACGTGCTTCATACGCTCTATCCATCGAGCATCCGTCCACTGTGATTTCATCCGCGCAAAAAGTTTTGAGCTGCACAAAACTTTTAGAACGGATGAACTTTCCGCCGTGTACGATGTAAATCCGTGACATATACGAGCAACAAACGTTCTATGTCCGTTATCATCCATTAAACGTCTGCTGTATCCTCTCTGCATCCTCTGGGCATCCTCGCAACTCACATCTGCTGCAGCTGAAAACGGAAAGAGGGAGGAAAGATAAGGTACATGAAACGTCTATTCATCATTAGTAGCACGGAAATAGAACGGATGTAAGCGTATGCATCTCGTATATAAAGTATTCAAAACGGACAAAGCGTTTATATCTGGGATGTATCTCGTATATTTAGGATGTCTGGAGTATGTCTAGAGTATATAGAAGGACACCTAGCGGACAATCGATATTTTGTATAAAAAGGGGGAGAAAATCATCGAGTAGTAGAGATGTAGCCGCCAGCACGTCTTTCCGCTTTATGCTGACGGCGTGCATGCTGCATCCCTTTATATCCGCAGAGCAGACGCAATTCATACCCCCCGCATGCGCAGTGAACGGTCTGCATCCGATATACATCCGCGCAACATCCCCTTTGTTTCTGTTAGGCGTACGTGATGCATCCCTTTCATCTGCTATGCATCCGCTCTTTCTGCTATGCGTCCGCTTCTCAGTTATCACCGGTAACCCCTTCGGAGCTGTCATCCACTTCCATCCGCTTTCATCCGCTAAGCTTCCTATGAACATGCGTTTAACATCCCCGCTATATACTACCCACGTCCGTTCTTTTCCGTTCTATTTTCGCAAACTTTCGCCAATTTTGTCCATTTCTGGAGTGGATGAAAACGGATAGAGCCACCCCCGAAATTTTGCTCGTCCACTGTGTCCTTTTTGCATACGTTTTGTGTCCATCGGCCAGTGGGACCGGGCCTTAAGCAGCTTGGTGTGAAGAAATCAACTGTGGGAGCAATTATTAGAAAATGGAAGACATACAAGACCACTGATAATCTCCCTCGATCTGGGGCTCCACGCAAGATCTCACCCCATGAGGTCAAAATGATCACAAGAACAGTGAGCAAAAATCCCAGAACCACACAGGGGGACCTAGTGAATGACCTGCAGAGAGCTGGGACCAAAGTAACAAAGGCTACCATCAGTAACACACTATGCTGCCAGGGACTCAAATCCTGCAGTGCCAGACATGTCCCCCTGCTTAAGCCAGTACATGTCCAGGCCCGTCTGAAGTTTGCTAGAGAGCATTTGGATGATCCAGAAGAGGATTGGGAAAATGTCATATGGTCAAATGAAACCAAAATAGAACTTTTTGGTAAAAATTCAACTTGTCATGTTTGGAGGAGAAAGAATGCTGAGTTGCATCCAAAGAACACCATACCTACTGTGAAGCATGGGGGTGGAAACATCATGCTTTGGGGCTGTTTTTCTGCAAAGGGACCAGGATGACTGATCCGTGTAAAGGAAAGAATGAATGGGGCCATGTATCGTGAGATTTTGAGTGAAAACCTCCTTCCATCAGCAAGGGCATTGAAGATGAAACATGGCTGGGTCTCTCAGCATGACAATGATCCCAAACACACCGCCCGGGCAATGAAGGAGAGGCTTCGTAAGAAGCATTTCAAGGTCCTGGAGTGGCCTAGCCAGTCTCCAGATCTCAACCCCATAGAAAATCTTTGGAGGGAGTTGAAAGTCCATGTTGCCCAGTGACAGCCCCAAAACATCACTGCTCTAGAGGAGATCTGCATGGAGGAATGGGCCAAAAACCAGCAACAGTGTGTGAAAACATTGTGAAGACTTACAGAAAACATTTGACCTCTGTCATTGCCAACAATGGGTAGATAACAAAGTATTGAGATGAACTTTTGTTATTGACCAAATACTTGTTTTCCACCATAATTTGCAAATAAATTCTTTAAAAATCAGACAATGTGATTTTCTGGATTTTTTTTTCTCATTTTGTCTCTCATAGTTGAGATATACTTATTATGAAAATTACAGGCCTCTCTCATCTTTTTAAGTGGGAGAACTTGCACAATTGGTGACTGACTAAATACTTATTTGCCCCACTGTATAAGATGTGGTCTTATATATGCTCTGGTGTTTATATAATATCTGGTCTTCCTTAGAGGAATATGAGCCATTTTATAGAAAACAAGCTGAGAACCACACACGGAATTCTCCCCATTTAAGGACCTCAGTCATGCCCTTGCTACCACCCAACAAAACCAGCAGCAAGCGCTGATCGTCCTCCGAAAGGAGCAGGAACAACGCTTTGAAGCCTCGATGCTGGCCCAGCAAGAAGATCACCAGGCATCCTGGCACCTGTTCATGTTGGTAGGGTCCTCAAATGCCACTGCAGTGGACCCTCCCCACATCACCCTCACAAAGATGGGGCTGCACAATGACCTGGAAGCCTTCATTTCACTCTTTGAACAAGTGGCTGAAAGCATGGGGGTGGTCAGTCAAGCAGCATGCGACACGCCTACTTCTGCTACTGACTGGTGAGGTGCAGTTCACCATGCAGCAGCTCCTTGCTGACAGCCAGCTCATATACACAGACCTGAAGTGAGCCATCCTGCAGAGTGGCAGCCGTTCCCTGGAACAACATCACCAGCGCTTCCAGACACTGATATTGGAGGAGGTTGGCCAGCCATTTGCATTCAGTCAACAGCTCTGGGATGCCTGCTGGCGGTGGCTGAGGGCAGATGACCGTGATGCCAAGGGGTCATCGACCTGGTGACACTGGAGCGATTTGACACACGGCTTCCGGAAGGAACCGCAGAGTGGGTCCAGTGTCATTGCCTGGCATCACTGGATCAAGCCATCGAGTTGGCAGAGGACCATCTGGCGACAGTTCCGGTGGCAGGCAGACATGTTGCCTCTTCTCTTTTTCTCTCTTTTCCTGTCCCTGCCCTGTTCCCTCACCATGGAGGTGGGGGCCGGCTCCCCCCCAGCCAGCCTGCCACACCTGTGGTGTCTTCCCCTTCTGTGTCTGTGTCTTCTCCCCCCCCAGGTGAGTGACGCCCAAAACACTGGTGCAGAGGTGAAGCCTGGGTCGTTATGCTGGCGCATCGGGCAGCCTGGGGATCTCCAGAGTCAGTGTTCTGTGATGGAGGTGGAAGTGGGGTCCAGATCCCTGACGCACCAGAGACCATCCTCAATCGGGCCAGAGCATATTGTATACTGGTAAGTGTTCAAGGAGATACGTATCATGCACTGGTGGATTCCAGCTATAATCCTGGTGCAAGGTGAAGCATTGGGGAGAGCACAAGTGGTGAAAGTTCTGTGTGTGCACAGGGATGTTCACAATTATCCATTAGTGTCTGTCCACATTCTATGTTGGGGAGAAGAGCATATCGTAAAGGTAGCAGTTAATTCTCGTCTCACCCATCTGCTGATTTTGGGGACTGATTGGCTGGGGTTCGGAGGCTTAATGGAACACATAGTAAGGGGTAGGTCCTGTGATAGTACGTCACAGGGGGATCCTAGTGTGGCATTGACTAGGGAAGCTGTCACAGAGCCATCTACATCATCACCACGTCAGGGCAATACAAGGAGTGAGGATGAGCTTGCCCTTCCTCCCTCTCTTGGGGATTCACTCGAGGATTTTCCGTTAGAGCAGTCGTGAGATGAGACTCTATGTCATGTGTTTGACCAAGTGAGTGTAATTAATGGTCAAACTCTCCAGCCAAATGCGACACCGTCCTTCCCATATTCTGCTGTTATTAAGGATGGGCTGTATCGAGTGATGCAGGACACTCAAACTGGCAGACAGTTAACCCAGTTGTTAATCCCAAAGAGCCGTAGGGAACTCGTATTCCACATGGCTCACTTTTATCCAATGGCCGGACACTTAGGGCAGGATAAAATACTAGCCCGGATAATGGCCCGGTTCTACTGGCCAGGGATTTGCATGGATGTCCATCAGTGGTGTGAGGCATGCCGCAAATGCCAAATAGTAAATCCTATGGCCACTCCAAAAGCACCTTTGAGCCTTCTTCCTCTAATCAAGACCCCCTTTGAGAGAATTGGCATGGCTCTCATTGGGCCATTAGATTGGCCAGTACAAGGATATTGCTTTATTTTTAGTTCTGGTGGACTATGTGATGTGATATCTGGAAGCAGTGACTCTCCACAATATTTCGGCATGAAGTATTGTGGAGGTGCTCTTCTGTGTTATCTCCCAGGTCGGAATTCTGAAAGAAATCCTGACTGACCAAGGCACCATGTTTAAATCACCCACAGTGCACAAACTGTATGGGTTAATCAGAATTAAATCTATCTGCATCAGCGTCTATCACCCACAAACAGATGGCTCATCATCAATCATCTCATCTCATCTCATCTCATCTCATCTCATCTCATCTCATCTCATCTCATCTCATTATCTCTAGCTACTTTATCCTGTTCTACAGGGTTGCAGGCAAGCTGGAGCCTATGGGCTGACTATGGGCGAAAGGCGGAGTACACCCTGGACAAGTCACCAGGTCATCACAGGGCTGACACATAGACACAGACAACCATTTACACTCACACCTACGGTCAATTTAGAGTCACCAGTTAACCTAATCTGCATGTCTTTGGACTGTGGGGGAAACTGGAGCACCAGGAGGAAACTCATGTGGACATGGGGAGAACATGCAAACTCTGCACAGAAAGGCCCTTGCTGGCCACGGGGCTTGAACCCGGACCTTCTTGCTGTGAGGCAACAGTGCTAACTGCTACACCACCGTGCCGCCCACAATTCAATCAGATACTCAAAAATTTAATTCAAATTTTGTAAGTGAAGATCCACATACAGTGGTCCTTGAAAGTTTGTGAACCCTTTAGAATTTTCTATATTTCTGTATAAATATGACCTAAAACATCATCAGATTTTCACACAAGTCCTAAAAGTAGATAAAGAGAACCCAGTTAAACAAATGAGACAAAAATTTTATACTTGGTCATTTATTTACTGAGAAAAATGATAAAATATTACATATCTGAGAGTGGCAAAAGTATGCGAACCTTTACAATTAGCAGTTAATTTGAAGGTGAAATTAGAGTCAGGTGTTTTCAATCAATGGGATGAGAATCAGGTATGAGTGGGCACCGTGTTTTATTTGCCCAAGTCTTTTCAGTCACATTCACATCTACGGTCAATTTAGAGCCACCAATTAGCCTAACCTGCATGTCTTTGGACTGTGGGGGAAACCAGAGCACCCAGAGAAAACCCATGCAGACACAGGGAGAACATGCAAACTCCACACAGAAAGGCCCCCGTCAGCCACTGGGCTTGAACCCAGAACCTTCTTGCTGTGAGGCCACAGTGCTAACCACTACACCTCTCTGCCCCCTCAAAATATATTGTGTGTAAATTTGAAGTGGATAGACTGGAAAAAAAAAACTATATCCATTACCTGTAGCCACTTATCCTGTTCTACAGGGTCGCAGGCAAGCTGGAGCCTATCCCAGCTGACTATGGGCAAGAAGTGTGGTACACCCTGGACAAGTCACCAGGTCATCACAGGGCTGACACAGAGACAAACAACCATTCACGCTCAAATCTATGGTCAATTTAGAGCCACCAATTAATCAAACCTGGATGTCTTTGGACTGTGGGGGAAACTGATGCACCCAGAGAAAACCCATGCAGACACGGGAAGAACATGCAAACTCCACAACTCCACACAGAAAAGCCCTTGCCGGCTGCTGGGCTTGAACCCAGGACCTTCTTGCTGTGAGGCGACAGTGCTAACCACTACACTGCCATGCCGCCAAATATATATATATATATATATATATATATATATATATATATATATTTTTTTTTTGTGCACTGGAATTACTCACCCCATTTCCAAAAATGTTGAGATATTTTTCCAAAATGCAATAAAAACAAAAATCTGTAATTTGTTAATTCATGTGCACCTTTATGTAACTGGCAAAAGTAAAAGAAAATATTTTCTATAGTTTTAATGACCAACTTAATTGTATTTTGTGAATATAAATGAAGTTAGAATTTGATGCCTGCAACACACTCAAAAAAGTTGGGACAGAGGCAAAATAAGACTGAAGTTTATAGGATATTCAAGTAAGACCATTTTGGAAGATTCCACAATAAACAGATTAATTGGTAACATGATTGGGTATAAAAGGAGCATACACCAAAGGCTCAATCTTTACAAGCAAGGATGGGTTGTGGCTTACTCTTCTGTACCAAAATTCATGAGAGAATTGTTAACTCAATTCAAAAAGAACATTTCTCACTGCAAGATTGCAGAGAATTTAGGTCTTTCAAAATCTACAGGACATAATATTGTGAAAAGGTTTATGGAATTCAGAGACATCTCAGTGCATAAAGGGCAAGGCTAGAAACCATTGTTGAATGTGCATGACCTTCGAGACCTTAGTCAGCACTGCCTGAGGAAAGACCCTCCCGCACCAGGATCAGGTGTTCCCAGGCAGTCTCCTGTCCCAGTACTAACCACCTCTTCAGGCGCATGGGTGCGGTGCTGTTTCTATAAGCCGTGGCCTCTCCTAGGTATTATATAGCTAGGGTTACCTCTGGTAACTGCAAGATTTTGACTCCCTACTCTCATCTATATTGCAGCATGACTTGCCAGATGGCAGTAGGTAGCATTTTTATGATTGTCTTTGGTATGACCCAACTGCAAGTAGAACTCATGATCTCCCGGTAGAGAGGCAGACACACTAACCACTAGGCCAGCTCATGGTACTGCATGAGAAACCATCATGCTAATGTGACAAATATATCTACATGGGCTTGGGAATATTTTGGAAAACTGTTCTCACTTAATGCAGTCTGCTGCTGAACCCAGGAGTGCAACCGGAAGCTGTATTACGCAAGAAGGAAGCCATTCACCAATTCTATGCAGAAATACAGCCAAGTTTTCTGGGCCTGTACTTGTCTTGTACTGTGTTCAGATGAGTCCACATTTCAGCTTGTTTTTGGGAAATCTGGACATCAAGTTTTCAGTGTCAAAGGTGAACATGACCATCCAGTTTGTTATCAGAGAAAGGTGCAAAAGTCAGCATCTGTGATGGTATGGGGGTGCATCAGTGCCCATGGCATGGGTAAGTTGCAGGTGTGTGAAGACACCATTGATGCAGAGGCATATATTGGAATTTTAAAAAGACATATTCATCAAGACAATGTCTCTTACCAGGAAGTCAATGCTTATTTTCACAAGACAATGCCAGGCCTCATTCTTCACAGGCTACAATAGTGTGGCTTCAATAGTGTGTGTGCCTGACTGGCCTGCTGCCAGTCCAGATCTGTCTCCTATTGAAAATGCATGGTACATCATAAAGAGGAGAATCTCACAATGGCAACCAAGGACTGTTGAGCACATGAAGAGTTGTATCAAGCAAGAATGGACAAAACTTCCAATTGCAAAACTGCAACAAGCAGTATCATCAGATCCCATATGATTTAAAAACGGTTATTAAAAGAAAAGGTAATGTAATACCACGGTAATAATACTTCTGTCCCAACTTTTTGTGTGTTGCAGGCATCAAATTCTCACCTCATTTATATTTACAAAATACAATTAAGTTGTCAGTAAAACTATTGAAAATGTTTTCTTTATACTTTTGCCAATTAAATAAACATGCACATAAATTATCAAATCACTGATTTTTTTATTGCATTTTGGAAAATATCCCAACTTTTCTGGAAATGGGGTTAGTATATGCCAAAGACAAAGGATCTAAATACTTATTTCCCCTCATTTTAGTCAGACTACTTTTTTTTTTAAATTAAACTTAATAGACAATTGGAATTGGAATCTGCACAATTCGGCACACAACTGAAGGTTTATTAGCAGAATTGCACACATGACCTAGGAATTGCAGTCAAATTAGCTACAGCAGTTGTTCAGTGCACTGCCAGGTTATGAATTTTTGACAACACAGTCCAAATCATCATTGCCAACTTTTTTCAGGGGAAAGTAGTCAGTCCTTTCTTTCCCATGTCAGCGTTTTAACATAAAACGCCATCCTTCTCTGTCCTCCGTTCTTCTCCTCCTCCTCTTCATTTTCCTCAGATGATGTGTATTCTCTGTGTTGTAGTAGAGTTTCCCATTTCCTTTTATTTTCTTTTAATGGGTCAGTACCTTCCTAAATTAATAAGACAGCAGGAATTGCAACCTACCTGAGACTGGCAGGAGTTAAAAGCCAGTGTGTGAATTTAAGTGTCAGTTAACCTGCCTCGCATGTGCTCATTCCCCCTCCAGCCTACCAGGGTGTCACAACAGGAAACACTCAACACTTGAGATTCTTATGATTTCATAAGTACAAATACAAAAGTATAGCATAAAACAAGGAACATGTGCAAAAAACAAACACATGAAAATAGAGGAAAGTTGTCAAGGCAGTGCAGCAATGAATATCAACAAGGCACAATTTGTAAAGTCCTGTGACACCTTCAAAATATGATTGGTCAGTAGAGACATTTTATGTATCCTATTTGGGGACCTGTCTATGATGGTGAAACAGACTTTGCCCACTGAGCAAATAACAGTGAAATAATGGCTATCACCTCTCATAGTGTGAGAAGGGATGGATTAATGATATGAAAAGGCCATAATATTATCATGGGCTCCATGTTTCATTCCAATAAATTTGAAATCTTGGATGATAATGCAGCATAGGTATTTGGGTAGAGCACTGTGTTTTCATTGGATAATCAAGACTAAAAATATTTGGCATTTCAGCTTCAGTGTTAATCCATATGCATCTGGCAGTGTTGCTGCTTAAAATGCCAACCAGTAAGACAAGTAATCTGGCTGAAATTAATTATTTCTCAGATGAAGAATGCAATGTGTTCTAAAAACTCACTTTTCCACAAATGACTCCTAACTAGGAAACCAGATAGCAATCCAGAAAATGCTCTGAGAATAAAATATAGCTTAGTAGATAATACCACTAAACGACAGTGAAATATAGATAGCCACAAGCTGTTACTTCATAGAATATGTAAGTAAAATTGATTTATATAGCACTTTTCCCAGACAATGTCATGATCCGGAGGCCACAGGAACAGATTGGACCCAATGAGCAACTACTAGAAATTAACTGAGGCGTACCTGATGAGTAGGCTCGTGAGGAGAACAGGCAGGAAGCAGGTGCAGCAGCACAGTCCAAAAATCTCTCAGCTAAATTCCAGGAAGACGGGGTGAGGGCAGAGTCGCAGATGATGATAATCACAGGAAAAAATGGAGCTGGAAAAAATAAGAGTCCTCAAAGTCCCAGTAACAAATCCCAAAAATCAGCAGGCAGAAATCTTAGTCCAAAAATGTAATCCAAGTCAGGAAACAATGTGAATGTGAACATAATAAAATCGCTGCATCAGTGATCCGGGGGGGGGGAGCTGGAGTTGGAGACCAGGGGTCTCAGTTGAGAGACATGAAAAAATGGGTGGAGATGCCGTATAGACTTGGGCAATGTCAATCTCATAGTCGTAGGGGTAATGACCTTAGAAATAGGAATGCAGTCAACAAACCTGGGGGCCAGCTTACATGAGGGAACCCTGAGAGGGAGATTGGCTGTGGACAACATGACCCTTTGTCTCAGGTGGTAGACAGGAGCTGGCCTGTGATGTCAATCTGCCATCCTCTTGTATGCATGATTGGCACATAACAGGTTATGTCTGGCATGTGCCCAAACTCTGTGACAGTGTCGGATAAAGGCTTGGGATGAAGGAACAGATGCCTCCTCCTCCTCCTGTTTGGGGAAAAGAGAGGGATGATAATCAAGGCAACACTGAAAGGGAGTCAGTCCGGTGGATGATGAGGGAAGGCTGTTTTGGGCATATTTAATCTAAGGGAGCGTCTGGCTCCAGGAGAAAGAATCACCAGATGTGAGACATCATAGAGTGACCTCGAGCTTTTGATTGATATGCTCTATCTGCCCATTAGTTTGGAGGTGGTAACCCAAGGAGAGGCTGGAAGTGGCCCCAATGGGCTTGCAGAATGCTTTCCAGAAGTGAGTGGAGAAGTGGGGACCTCTGTCAGACACAGTGTCTGTAGACCAGGGGTGTTAAACATACGGCCCGCAGGCCAGATCCGGCCTGCTAGATGGTTTAATCCAGCCCCAGACTTGTAGAGAAAAAATTTCTAAGGATGTCAAAAAAAAAGTAAATCTCTAGCCCATTTCTGTGACGACTTATGAATTTTTAAAGAAATAACCGAAATGCTCAATTCAGCCGCTAGGGGCAGCCAAAAAAAGCAGCACTGACATAACAAGAGATCAGGAAATAAACAGCACATTTTAGCAACGTGCCCAGATATGCTGTCTGATTCCATTAGCAGTCTTGCCTCACCACTATTAAATTGCTATCAAAATTATCAAGAGTGATACCCCCATTACCAAAATGTCTTTGTCAAAAAGAAGAAAAGTTGACGTAGAGTGCAGAGTTTTCCAGGAAAAATGGACTGAGTATTATTTATTCACAGAGGTGAATACAAAACCAGTGTGCTTGGTATGTAATCAACAGGTTGCAGTGTTCAAAAAATATAATATTCGGCGCCACTATGAGACTCATCATAAAGAAAAATTTCACAATTTGTATGGACAATTAAAAAAAGAGAAGATAAACGAATTGTTAGCTGGCCTGAAGAAACAGCAGTCTGCATTTACTCGCAGCCATGAGGTCAGTGATGGAGCAGTGAAAGCTAGCTACCTTATTGCAAACAAGTTGGTGGAAGCATCCAAGCCATTTTCTGATGGTGAACTTGTGAAAAAATGCATGCTGAAGGCTGCAGAAGTCGTGTGCCTTGAAAAGCAATCTGCCTTTGCCAACATTAGTCTATTGAGGAACACTATTGCAGATAGGGTTGAAGATCTCTCACAAGACTTGGGCAGCCAAATGAATGTCCGATGTCACAGATGTTGCACAACTGTGCACATTTATTCGTGGTGTTGGTGAGACTTTGACCGTCACTGAGGAGTTCCTTGAGTTGGTGCCTATGAAGGACACTACAACAGCGAATGACATATTCAGCTCTCTCATTAGAGCGCTAGACAAGGTCGGAGAGGACTGGTCCCGTGCTGTCAGTTTGGCTACAGATGGCGCCCCATCAATGGTCGGGAGAAAGGCAGGCGTTGCGACAAAATTCAGAGAGAAAGTGCAGGCCGCAAATGGAGGACAAGATGTTTGGGCATTTCATTGTATTTTGCACCAGGAGGCATTGTGTTGTAAAACACTAAAAATGGATCATGTTATGAGTGTGGTTGTGCAAACTGTAAATTTGATCAGAGCGCGAGGTCTGAATCACCGTCAGTTTGACTGTTTTCTCAGTGATAATTACATTCCGGCTGGCTTACCATACCACACTGAAGTATGGTGGTTAAGCCAAGGTGCCGTACTCAAGTGTTTCTTTGAACTACAAGAGGAAATTGGACAGTTCATGGAGAAAAAGGGCAGTCCAGTAGAGGAATTTAAATGCCCAGAATGGGTGTGGGATCTGGCCTTTATGGTGGATATTACACAGCACCTGAATAATCTTAACAAAATGTTGCAAGGCCGCAGAAAAGTTGTCACTCAGTTTTACGATAGCGTATGCACATTTAAGTTGAAACTGTCACTCTGGGAGACACAGCTATCTAACAGTGACACCTCTCATTTCCCATCGCTCACAGCTATGCATGTGACCAAACATAATACTGATTTGGATCAATACAAAGACAATATAACAGAATTGCTGCAGGAGTTCGAGCGGAGATTTCAGGTTTTCAGTTAACTTGAGGACGAATTTGCCTTTTTTCGCTCGCCATTTACAGTCAGTACTTCTGATATGCCCGCTGACATCCAACTCAAGATAATTGACTTGCAAAGTGATTCTGATATGAAGCAGAAATTTGCGTCAGTGGGCTTAGACATAGACACGTTTTATCAATATCTCTTGCCAGGGTACCCCAAATTAACATCCCTGGCTGCAAAGGTTTTATCCATGTTTGGGACTACCTATCTTTGTGAACAGGCATTCTCTGTTATGAATCTCAACAAAACAAAGCACCGCTCAAGGTTATCAAACGCACATTTGAATGACATTGTGAAATGTGCTACTACTCAGGATTTGATACCTGATATCGATGCCCTCGTGAAGGCTAAAAGATGCCAAGTGTCAGGAGCCAGCAGGAGCCGATAGACTTGGTGAGAGAAAGCGGGGAGGGAGGTTAATCAGCATTAAGGCCTGGGCCTAATTCTTGTAATGTTCACAAATGTTTGCAGTCTGAAGAATGCAGTTCTTTGAAAATAAGATTACTCTGGTTTCACTTTAAAAGACAATGAATATTGTGCAGTATATCATTCTCAGCTTCAGTAGGCCTAGCCTACAAAATAGTTTGATCTGATGTAGCCTAATCATATTGCTCATGCACTGCTATAACTTTTATGTTTGTTAATTTAATTTTATTTGTCATAAATTTCCACATTTACATTTTTAGGCAGGATGTTTTGGCTACTTTCTTCATAGCTCCCACTTGAGTCTAGTGTGGGGAGTTGGTTCAGGTTGTCAGATGTAAAAATGTATTCACTCAACTGTATAAAAATAAACCAGTTGTTTGAGAGTGAAATGCATTTTATTTCAAATCCATTGGCCTCTCTGTGAATAAATGTGTAATAATCTAAATCCCTTGTGATCAGTGATTATGTAGGTTACAAATGTAGGCTGAAGCATAAAGCATAGCCTACTGAAAAAACAATGCTAAAGATTTGGAGTTGACAAAAGTTATTTTGCAATTATTTTACTGGTCCGGCCCACTTGAGATCAGATGGGCTGTATGTGGCCCCTGAACCAAAATGAGTTTGACACCCTTGCTGTAGACAGACCATGAACCTGGAACACATGATTGATAAACAGTTCTACCATCTCTTTAGCTGAAGGCAGCTTAGGGAGGGGAATGAAGTGAGCAACCTTCGAGAAGTCATCAGTGATCACCATGATGCAAGTATTACCCTTAGAGCTGGGGAGGTCAGTGACGAAATCCACCGCAATGTGAGACCAAGGATGGCAAGGTACCGATAAAGATCTTAATAGTCTGGCAGCAGTTGCTTGTCTTGTTTCTGGAGCAGATGTCACAGGCCATCACAAAGGTCCTAATATCTCACTGCATGGTTGGCCACCATCCAACATTGTTGCCTGAGGATGGCAAGGGGCCAGGCTGCCTCAGGGTGACTGGCTAGGAGGGAGCTGTGCTCCAACTGAAGCACTTGGGAGTGCACACAAGGGGGTACATAGAGACAGACAGTTGGGTGAACAATTACCTGGTCCTGGATCAGTGGGCAGGGCATTTTGAACAGCAGTTTCTATGTCAAGTCGGGCAGTAGCTACAAGATAATGGGCAGGGAGGATGGGTTCAGCGGTGCCATGCTGAAAGTCCAGAGAAAACTGCCTGGAAAGAGCATCTGGACTGACATTCTTAGAGCCTGGTCTAAAGAAAAGCACAAAGTTGAAGCAGGAGAAAAACAATGGACACCTGACTTGATGCACGTTGAGGCATTTAGCAAACCTGAGGTAAATGAAGTTCTTATGGTCAGTCCATATGATGAATGAAATCTCAGTCCCCTCCAACCCATGCCTCCACTCCTCCAGGGCCAACTTGATGGCTAGTAGTTCCCGGTCACCAATGCCATACTTGCGTTACACTGGAGTCATGCGATGAGAAAAAAAAATGTGCAAGGGTATGCCTTGTTATCCTTGGCTGACCTCTGGGACAGGACACACCCAATGCCCATGTCAGAGCCATCCACTTCAAGGATGAACTGAATAGCAGGGTCAGGGAGATGAGAACTGGCACTGTGGTGAATCTGCTCTTAAGAGAAGAGAAGGCTCTCTCAGCATGGACAGTCCATGAGAAGGGGTGCTTGAAAGATGGTAGTTTGGTCAGGGGAGTGGTGATGGTGCTATAGTTCTTGATAAACCTTCGATAAAAGCTAGCAATCCCCAAAAAGCACTGCAGCTCCTTACGGGAAGAGGGAACAGGCCACTCAAAGACTACTTTGACCTTGTTGGGGTCCATTTGGACCACCCTAGGGGAAATCACAAAGCTCAAGAAGGACGCGGCACACTTGTGAAACTTGCAGTTCTCTGCTTTGGTGAAGAGTTGGTTCTCTCACTGCAGGACCTGTTTGATGTGGGATCGATAGATCTCCAATGTGGGGGAGAAGATGAGGATATCATTAAGATAAACAAAGATGAACTGATTAATGAAATCTTGTAAGACATCAATGATCAGGGCTTGAAAGACAGGTAGCGTTAAGTCCATATGGAAGAACCAGATATTCATAGTGGCCCACAGGAGTGTTAAATGCCATCCTCCACTCATCTCCTTCTCTTATTTGTACCAGATGGTAGGCATTGCAGAGGTCCAGCTTGGTAAAAAACTGTCCTCCCTGAAGTAACTCGAAGGCAGTGGACATGAGTGGTAGGAGATAGCAGTTCTTGACAGTAATAGCATTAAATTCCCAATAGTCAATGCAGGATCTGAGGGACTAGTCTTACTTCTCCACAAAGAAGAACCTTGCTCCAGCTGGAGAGGACGATGGATGAATGATGCCAGCCACTAGAGACTCTGAGATATATTTGTCCATGGCCTCTTGCCCTGAGGGGAAAGAGAGTAGATACGACCCCTGGGAGGTATGATTCCAGGTAACAACTCTATGGTGCAATTGTAGGGCCAATGGGGAGGAAGAGAGGTGGAGCGAGCCTTACTGAACACCAAACAAAGATCCAGATATTCAGGGGGCACATTAGAAAGATCTACTGTCTCATCAGGATGGGTGACAAGAGGGGCCAGAGGAGTGTGAGCAGAAGATAGGCAGGAGGCCAGGCAGTGAGTACTCCAAGAGAGGATGGTCCCATCACATCAGTTAATGTGGGGGTTGTGGAGGTGTAGCCAGGGAAGGCCAAGGACAATAAACTCAATGGAGTTGTTCATGGTATAGAACGAAATTGATTCAACATGATTACCTGAAACCTTCAAAGTAACAGGGTCAGAGACATGGGAAATGGGACTGAGTTCAGTCCTGTTCAGAGCTTTGGTCACAAGGGGGCAATCTAGCTGATGCAAGGGGATGCCCAATTCTTCTGCCCAGGAAGTCCTGATAAAGCTCTTGTCTGCACCGAAATCAATGAGGGCTTGAACAGACTGGACCTTGTTTTGGAATGAAATCTCAATGGTTATCATTGACCTAGCAGCAGGGGAAGTGTGTGTAGAGATGCCCACCCATATCCCTGCATCTACTGGTGGGCAGAGCCTTTTACTGGGCAGTGGGAGATGAAATGTCCAGACTGTCCACAACAAAAACAGGAACTAGTTTCTTGATAGTGTCTTCTTTCCTCTGGGGTTACTTGGGTTTTGCCTAATTGCATAGGCTCCTATTCACCGGGGGTGGCACCTTCCAGTGGAGAGGTGACGGCTTCCTTTGGCTCCACCTCCGATCCCATCTCTGATTGTGCAGTAGAAGGTGTGCGTCCACCCAACAGGCCAGATTTACCAAGCCATCCAGGCTGTCAGGAATGTCATAAGGTGCAATTTCATCCAAGATGGCATGATTTAGCCCATGAAAGAAGGCAGCATACAAGGTGCTCACGTTCCAGTCAACTGCTGTGGCAAGAGTCTGGAATTTGATGGTGTAATCATGAACTGAACAGGCACCTTGCTTCAAGCCCATCAGCTGTCTTGCTGCCTCCCTGCCCTTGGGGGAATGGTACAAAACCTTCTGCATCTCCTCAGTGAATTTCCTGAAACTCAAGCAGTAGGGTGCCCTGGCATCCCAAACAGCTGTTCCCCACTCCCGTGCCTTTCCTGTTAAGAGCATGACGCCATAAGCTACATGGGAGCTCTCAGATGGGAAGGAATACACCTGAAGTTCCATGGCTAAGGAGCACTGTGAGAGGAACAAATGGCAGGTCCAAGGCGCACCATCATATGGCTGTGGAGTGGGTAGTCAAGGCTCATGGGGGGGGGGGGTGTAAGGCCAGAGTGGCTGGTTTACTAGTTGGACCTGGTGCTGGTTGGCCTGCGATTGAAGCCTGAAGGCTCTCCATCTGTGAGGACAGTCTTTGTAGGTTATCGGTGATGGAGGACATGCTCTGGTTAACAGTTATGATCTCTTGCTGATGTGATTTGAGAACAGAGCCCTGCTTACCCAATGCAGATTTGAGCACATCATAGTCTGCTGGGTCCATGGTATGGCAGATAAATTCTGTCATGACGTGGAGGCCACAGGAACAGACTGGACCGAATGAACAACTACTAGAAATGAACTGAGGTGTACCTGATGAGTAGGCTCGCGAGGAGAACAGGCAGGAAGCAGGCACAGCAACACAGTCCAAAAATCTCTCAGCAAAATTCCAGGAAGACGGAGCAAGGGCAGACAATATCAAGCAGTATTTTGAGTAATTTGAGCAAGAGGACAATAATCCCAGGAGAAAAACAGAGCCAGAAAAAAAAAAACAGTCATGAGTCAAAGTCCCAATCACAAATCCCAAAAATCGGCAGGCAAAAATCTCAGTCCAAAAAAATGTAATCCAAGTCGGGAAACTGAACATGAACTTAACAAAACTTATGGTGAGTATTTATCCACATTGTGTAATTCTCCTCAGTGTGTTTAAATAGAGTGGCTAATAGCAAATGCAGAGCAGGTGTGCTAATGCAGAGTGGGGAGAACAGGGAAAACACAGAGTGGAGCACAAAGACGCAGGTCAGGATTTGAATGTTTTGGGCTGGACTGTGACATGTATATAATCAGGGGCAATGTGTAAAATGCATTAATCTCAAACAAGGAGAAGAAATGCTTTGATTTAGTTACTAGATGTGGCAGCAGGGGCATGTCAAGGGCCGGTTTGTGAATGGAGAGTGAAGCCAGGGAAGGTGAGTGGCAAAGTGGGAGCATCTGTTGTTGATTCATGTGCTGTGTCTTTGTGTGCAGTGAAGGAACAGATAAAAGGGGGAGAGGAGCAGAGAGAGGTAGTTTTTTTTTTTTCCCCTGGCTTAAGTCACACCTGCGCGTTGTGGCAGTTCTTCTGTTTAGTCTGCTGAAAAGCATGTTTTTGTTTGGTTTGTGTTTTTTAAATAAAACTGAAAGTGACGCTAAACACGCCTGCCTGTCCATTCAGCGTTTACCACTGTCATGGATATGTTAGACTAAGTATTTTCCATCTGCAGTTCCTGGGCAGGTATGTTCATGGTTCAAGACAACAGTCCATTGCAAAGGCACCTCATGTTAGGGTGAGTGGAGGCATGGTGAAGTTCAGATCCAAACGCAGAACACAGACAGTAATCCAATAAATAAGATGATTTAATACAGGGAAGAAAAAGTGTGGCAAAAGGTAAACAAACAGGACAAAAAACAAATGGCAAAAATAGCCCGGGCAAAATGAGAACAAACAACTTGACAAAAACATGAGACAAGCAAAGACAAAAACGCTAGCGCAAAACCCCTGAATAAGAAAAGACCCTTAGTGCAAGAAACCATGAATCAGAAATAACCTTTAGTGCAAAAAACATGAACCAGAAAAACACTAGTGTAAAAACCATGAACAAGAGAAAATCGCTAGAGAGAAAAACCATGAGAAGCTGGCGTAAGAGATCCGTAATCTCTGGAGTGGATGTCCGGGGCGGAGCATGACACCTCATACTCAATAAAATATTAACAAAAAAAGATATTAATCCAAATAAATAAATTAGAAACCAAGTAAATGTTTATAAATGACCATCATGAACCCCATTCACTTTAACAACTAATTATTTACACAATCAATATTCATTTAAAATTTTATATTATTTTTGCATATTTTATTTCTTATTTTGTTTTCCAAACATTACATCTTGACAATAAATTGTGTCAATGACATTGTAATATTTGTATGCATTCTATAATATTCAGTAAAGGTTTACAACTTGAGGGCGGCATGGTGGTGTAGCGGTTAGCACTATTGCCTCACAGCAAGAAGGTCCTGGGTTCGCCTCTCACCTGTAGTCAGCTGGGATAGGCTCCAACTTGCCTGTTACCCTGTAGAACAGGATAAGCGGCTACAGATAATGGATGGATTCACAACTTGATTTTTTTATAATAACAAAGATGTCATAGATAAAAAGTAGCAAAATAAACCTTGAGTAAAATTGCTTTGCTGATGTTTTACATATACAATGTCTTGCAAAAATATTCATCCCCCTTTGTGTTTGTCCTGTTTTGTCACATTACAAGCTGGAATTAAAATAGATTTTGGGGGGTTGAGCACCATTTGATTTACACAACATGCCATTCCAAGACATTTAAATGTTTCCCTTTAACCTACTCCAGTGTATAGTGTTCTCAGGGTATTGGGTTTGTGCCACACACGGCATTTCCCATGTAGGCCAAAAAGATCAATTTTAGTCTCATTTGCTGAGAGAATCTTCTTCCATGTGTTTGGGGAGTCTGCCCCACGCTGTTGGGCAAACTCTAAATGTGTTTTCTTAAGCGGTTACTCTTTTTCTGGCCACTCTTCCATAAAGCCCCACTCTGTGGAGTGTACAGCTTAAAGTGGTCCAATGTACAGATCCTCCCATCTCCGCTGCGGATTTTTGCAGCTCCTTCAGTGTTATCTTTGGTCTTTGTTGCATTTCTGATTAATGCCCTACTTGCTCGGTCTGCGAGTTTTGGTGGGTGGCCTTCTCTTGTCAGGATTGTAGTGGTGCCATATTCTTTCCATTTTGTTATAATGGATTTAATGGTGCTCCCTGGGATATTCAAAGTTTGGGATATATTTTTTTTATTACCCATCCCTAATCCATTCTTCTTCACAACTTTGTCTCTGACCTGTTTGGAATGCTCCTTGGTTTTCATGTTGCTTGCTTAGTGTTGCAGAGTCAGGATCCTTCCAGAAGACATAATGTGACAGATCATGTGACACTTTGATTGCACACGGGTGGATCTTAATCAACTAATTATGGGACTTATGAAGTGAATTGGCTGGACCAGGTCTTATTTAGGGGTTTCATACAAAAGGGGGTGAATACCTACAGTGGTGCTTGAAAGTTTGTGAACCCTTTAGAATTTTCTATATTTCTGCATAAATATGACCTAAAACATCATCAGATTTTCACACAAGTCCTAAAAGTAGATAAAGAGAACCCAGTTAAACAAATGAGACAAAAATATTATACTTGCTCATTTATTTATTGAGGAAAATGATCCAATATTACATATCTGTGAGTGGCAAAAGTATGTGAACCTTTGCTTTCAGTATCTGGTGTGACCCCCTTGTGCAGCAATAACTGCAACTAAACATTTGCGGTAACTGTTGATCAGTCCTGCACACCGGCTTGGAGGAATTTTAGCCCGTTCCTCCATACAGAACAGCTTCAACTCTGGGATGTTGGTGGGTTTCTTCACATGAACTGCTCGCTTCAGGTCCTTCCACAACATTTCCATTGGATTAAGGTCAGGACTTTGACTTGGCCATTCCAAAACATTAACTTTATTCTTCTTTAACCATTCTTTGGTAGAATGACTTGTGTGCTTAGGGTCGTTGTCTTGCTGCATGACCCACCTTCTCTTGAGATTCAGTTCATGGACAGATGTCCTGATATTTTCCTTTAGAATTCACTGGTATAATTCAGAATTCATTGTTCCATCAATAATGACAAGCCATCCTGGCCCAGATGCAGCAAAACAGGCCCAAACCATGATACTACCACCACCATGTTTCACAGATGGGATAAGGTTCTTATGCTGGAATGCAGTGTTTTCCTTTCTCCAAACATCTCACCTCTCATTTAAACCAAAAGTTCTATTTTGGTCTCATCTGTCCACAAAACATTTTTTCCAATAGCCTTCTGGCTTGTCCACGTGATCTTTAGCAAACTGCAGATGAGCAGCAATGTTCTTTTTGGAGAGCAGTGGCTTTCTCCTTGCAACTCTGTCATGCACACCACTGTTGTTCAGTGTTCTCCTGATGGTGGATTCATGAACGTGAACATTAGCCAATATGAGAGAGACCTTCAGTTGCTTAGAAGTTACCCTGGGGTCCTTTGTGACCTTGCTGACTATTACACATCTTGCTCTTGGAGTGATCTTTGTCGGTCAGCCACCCCTGGGGAGGGTAACAATGGTCTTGAATTTCCTCCATTTGTACACAATCTGTCTGACTGTGGATTGGTGGAGTCCAGACTCTTTAGAGATGGTTTTGTAACCTTTTCCAGCCTGATGAGCATCAACAACGCTTTTTCTGAGGTCCTCAGAAATCTCCTTTGCTCGTGCCATGATACACTTCCACAAACATGTGTTGTGAAGATCAGACTTTGATAGATCCCTGTTCTTTAAATAAAACAGGGTGCCCACTCACACCTGATTGTCATCCCATTGATTGAAAACACCTGACTCTAATTTCACCTTCAAATTAACTGCTAATCCTAGAGGTTCACATACTTTTGCCACTCACAGATATGTAATATTGGATCATTTTCCTTGATAAATAAATGAGCAAGTATAATATTTTTGTCTCATTTGTTTAACTGGGTTCTCTTTATCTACTTTTAGGACTTGTGTGAAAATCTGATGATGTTTTAGGTCATATTTATGCAGAAATATTGAAAATTCTAAAGGGTTCACAAACTTTCAAGCACCACTGTATGCACACTCCAGATTTCTGGGTTTTTTCCCCATCTTAATTATTGTTTGTCACAATAAAACAACAATTTTCACTTTTAAAGTTGTAGGAATGTTGTGTAAATCAAATGGTGCTAACCCTCCAAAAATGCATTTTAATTCCAGCAGGTAATGCAACAAAACAGGACTAACACCAAGAGGGATGAATACTTTTGCAAGACACTGTATAGCAGCATATGCATGATACATTTGACATCAGTCTTGAAGTCATATGACTTCCTTCGATGCAATATTCTTTAAATTTAATATTGCTTATTAAAAACAATACCGGGCGGCACGGTGGTGTAGTGGTTAGTGCTGCCGCCTCACAGCAAGAAGGTCCAGGCTCGAGCCCCGTGGCCAGTGAGAGCCTTTCTGTGCAGAGTTTGCATGTTCTCCCTGTGTCTGCGTGGGTTTCCTCCGGGTGCTCCGGTTTCCCCCACAGTCCAAAGACATGCAGGTTAGGTTAACTGGCAACTCTAAATTGACCGTAGGTGTGAATGTGAGTGTGAATGGTTGTCTGTGTCTATGTGTCAGCCCTGTGATGACCTGGCGACTTGTCCAGGGTGTACCCTGCCTTTCGCCCGTAGTCAGCTGGGATAGGCTCCAGCTTGCCTGCAACCCTGTAGAACACATACATGTCAACCTTTGGTCCATCAAACCTGTATAACCAACCTCCAAAATCCGTATTTCCCTTATAAAATCCATATAAGATGCAAATTAAAATAATTTAACTAAAATTTGAATGATAATTAACAATGATATATCCCAGTTACTTTTTATTCAATATTAATAACAATAAACCTTCAGAATGAATACAAAGCTCCAATGTTTGACAAAAACACAAAGTGTTATCAGCGTAGTTACGAAGGAAATACTTCGTTGTTTGGAGACAGGTTTCACTGAGCGGCTATTATGCGCGAGACTTCATATTAGCCACAAAGTCAGGAAAATCTGTTCGTAAAATTACGTTATAATGACCAAATACAATGAAAAGTATTTTTCTAGTCTCACCTGTGAAAGGTGATCTCGTTTGGATGGTAAACCTGTTGGTACAGTTAAACGCAGCACATGAATGAGGCATCTTTATTCTCAGAATCGCCACTTTGCCACATCCAATTTGGCGACGAGGATGACGTATGATTCTACGCAAAAGGCGGCATCTATGTTTATGTCTATGACTTCCGGGTTGGCGGGATTCTCGCAATGCGGTGTGCGCATGATCAAAAGTGGAACGAAGTCTCGCTACCACAAGATAACGCGCAATTTCATAAGACTCTTTACTGGCTGTCGTGGGAATTGATTATAGCTCTAGATAAATATTGAAGTTTTTTTAAAGAATCCGTATAACTTTATTTATACGCCCGTATACTACGTTTATTGAATCAAATCCGTATAAAATACGGACATTCCGTATAGGTTGACATGTATGAGAACAGGATAAAGCGGCTAGAGATGATGAGATGAAAAATACCATATTTTGAATAATCTGGGTACAGAAGAGAATGCAAAAGTACTGAAGGGATTATTAGGGTTGCAATTATCTATATACTGCAACACTCTGTGTTCGGTTCTCACTTAAATGACAGATAGCTGAACACACAAAGATGTTTTTGTATAAAATTATGGAGCATATCTTCAGAAATTGCATAAAAGTCATAATATTTGTCCTAACTTCTGGAATGTATATTGCTTAACTTCCATTATATTACATTTATTTTAGTGTTATCCATTTTCATCTGAAAAGTCCACAGGCCTCTGTAATGCAGAATTTTTAATGGCCTTATAGGGTCATGAATGCCAGTGAAATTGTCATCAATCAGTGTCTAGGTGTGTATCAGCCTTTCTTAATTTCCAAAATCCAAACTAAAGGCCGTGGGTGGCGTGGTTTCAGTTCAAGTTTACGCACAACACACGTTTTCCAAAAAAGAGGTTCCAAGTTTATTCCAACGCAAAATAGTCCAGGTTTTCTTTAACTAATAATTCCAACAAAAATTTTCCATATTCTTCATCCAATACTTTAGTTCATTTAGTGTGTGTGTGTGTGTGTGTGTGTGTGTGTGTGTGTGTGGTAAAAATCTTTTATCTCCCCAAAACCATGTCACGCCGCCCGACATTGGTTCCAAAACTCAATAAAAGAGGCGGGCGTGACCTAAATACTTACACCTGCGCCTAAGTAGGTGTTTCCAAATCACAGGTCGTAGTGAACTTAACAAAAAACAGAAATGGCTATGACATTCCGGCCCCTAATTCTTGTACAACAAGTAATTACAAATCTATATACAATATTTACAAGAGAATGGCCATTACAATTACAATAATAACGTAAGCTTACATATAATACAACAATACTATTTACATATTTACAATTCAGGTATCATAATTTAAATTTTTTGTGCATTTTTTTTTTCCAAGTGGTATTTAAGTCCATAGTCAAGTGCATCAAAAAAAAAAAAAAGGTTTTCAGTCCAAAAAATTATCTTGAATGGAAAAAGGCTCCAAGTGTATGTAATGGTCTGTGCGCTTGTGGTAATGTGCAATGGACTGAGTGCATGTGTTCAGAAAAAAGGTTATGATGCCTAATGCAGCATCACATAGATCAGTGAGTGGGCATCTGTAATATGTAGAGTCAGAGGTTCCAGAACATGACTCAGTCGGAGGCAAACATTCACTGTTGCCCCTTAAACTACCCCCACCAGGAGGCAGATCTTGTTAATGGGTTTTTCCAACTCATTGGCCTGTGTCTTGACACGGACACGTCGGACGCACCCTTTGGAGTCTGCCATGGTGTCAGTGATGCGTCCAATGGGCCACGAACTTCTAGGTGCAGACTCTTCCACCACGAACATGACATCGCCAACTGCGAAGTTTCTGTGAGCCTTGTTCCACTTCTGTCTCTCTTGCAGTTGAGGTAGGTACTCGCTCATCCACCTCTTCCAAAAGAGGTCAGCGATGTATTGCACTTGTCTCCAGCGTCTCCGAACATACAGGTCTTCCTTCTTGAATAAACCTGGTGGCAAGATGGGTTTACCTTTCAGCTGGAGCAGGTGGTTAGGAGTCAAGGCCTCAAGGTCATTGGGATCGTCAGAGGAGGTGGTGATTGGACGGTCATTCAGTATGGCCTCCACTTCACAGAAGACTGTCTGCAAAGCTTCATCATCTAGGACTAGTTGGTTAGTTACAGAGCACAACAATCTTTTCACATCCTGCACCAAGCGTTCCCATACGCCACCATGGTGGGCCCCATATGGGGGGTTAAATGTCCATTTAATTCCATCCTGCATCAAACTGTTCTGAATTTTACTTCGATTCAATTCTGCAATGGCTTGTTTCAACTCACGGTTTGTGCTGACAAAGTTGGTTCCATTATCCAAGGTTAGGCAAGTAAAAAGGGCTCCATATCTTTTAACTTGGCTTCTGCCTTTCTTTACTTCTATTGGTCCAAAATAGTCTAGGCCAACATATGTGAATGGTGGGGAATCAGCAGACACTCTGTCAACAGGAAGATCAGACATTTTCTGCTCACCTAGTCTTTGGCGCTGTTTTTGGCACACCACACACTCACTGATGGCTGCTGCATTTGCATGGGGAATCCAGTATTGACATCGTAGGGTGGAGAGCATTTCTTCCCCTGTGACCAACTTTATTATGCACATGTTGAAGAATGAGCTTTGAGACATGGTTTTCTTTTGGCAGTATTGCAGGGTGTTTTGTTTCCTCCGGTAAAGCGGACCTGCTCAGCCTACCACCCACTCTCAGCACATCATCAGTGACAATGGGGTCAAGTTTGTACAGGTGACTGGACTTCTTCACACCACCAGATCTCAGTGCAGCCAATTCACTGGAGTAATGTTGCTTTTGCACAAAGCTCACTATCGCCTTCTCTGCTAAGAGCAGATCATCAGCTGTGAGTGGTGAGTAGTTTGTTTTCTTTTCCTGTTTAGCACAAGTTTGATCTCCACATTGTATATTCTGTTTTATCTTTAGTCTTAGCTTTTCTTTCAGTTTCATAATCCATGCCATGACTCTCTTGAGCCTTGTCCAGCTAGAGAAATACATCAGCAGCTTAGTGGTGGGACATACCTCTTCAGCTTGTGCTGCAAAGGAAAGGACCTCCTCTCTCACCTCTGGGTCAGCATCCAGATGCAGCAATGCTTCATCCACGCTTGCAGGCCACTCACACTCAGCTTTTCTGAGAAAGTCAGGACCAGTGATCCAGGTTGAGGACTTCAGGAAAGCATCAACTTTAATGCCTCGCGACGCTGCATCTGCAGGATTCAACTTAGAGCCAACATATTTCCATTGACGGACATCAGACAGTGATTTTATGATGGAAACTCTATTGGCCACATATGTTTTAAAGCGAGTGGTGGTATTGGCAATGTATTTTAGGACAGTCATGCTGTCGGACCAAAAGACTGACTCACCGAGGTTGAGCTCCAGCTGTTTTGACAGCATCTTGTCCAGGTGCACAGCAACGACGGCTGCAGCCAGTTCCAGGCGAGGTATGGTGACTTGTTTGAGTGGCGCCACCCTTGCTTTGCCTATAACAAAAGCAACACACACTTCCTCTTCGCTGTTAGTTAGCCGTAAGTATGATACAGCACCAAATCCAACTTCGCTGGCATCACAAAAGTGATGCAGCTATGCCATTTTTATCATTCCGAAACCACTAGGTGTAAAACATCTTCTGACACTGAATGAGTGTAACAAAACTAAATCATCCACCCACCTTTGCCATGCTTGTGCCATCTCTGGTGGTATTACCTCATCCCATGCCAACTTCATCTTGCACAGATGCTGCAGAATCTGCTTTGCAGGGAGGATCACTGGGCTTAAGAACCCCAGCGGATCATAAATGGAGCTCACACTTGACAGAATTCCATGCCTTGTCAGTGGCTTGTGCTTGTTTAGAATGCTGAAGGTGAAGGTGTCTTGTTCAACATCCCACTGGACCCCGAGGGCCCTTTCCATAGGCAGCTGGTCTCGGCTTAGGTCAAGTGTCTTCACTCCACTGGCTCGATCTGCTTCAGGGATCTGAGAGAGAACAGAGCGGTCATTGCATATCCACTTATTGAGTTTGAACCCTCCTTTTGCACGTACCTCAGTAAGTTGCTGATAGAGAGAGGTGGCTTGTCCAACTGAATGAACTGACTTGAAGGCATCATCGACATAAAAATTCTTTCTGATGGTGTTAATGACCTCCTCTGGATATAGATGTTCATTATCCTCAGCAGTTTTTAGCAGGGCATATGTAGCACAGCTGGGGGAGGACACCGCTCCAAAGATGTGGACCAACATCCTGTGCTCAGCAAGGTCTTTGGTAAGGTCACTGTCAGGCCACCATAGAAAGCGCAAGTAATTCACATGTTCTTTAGCTACTCTGAATTGATGAAACATCCCTTTAATGTCAGTTATTAGGGCTATTGGACCCTGACAAAAGCGTATGAGCACACCTAACAGGGTGTTTGTTAAGTCGGGCCTTTGGAGCAGCTGTTTGTTCAGTGAGGTTCCAGCAAAAGTTGAGGCACAATCTAACACCACGGGTAATGTCTTCTTGCAGGGGTGGTAGACGCCATGATGTGGCAAAAACCACGTCCCCCCTTCTTCATGGCTCAGCTGATCTTGTGGTATGATCTCTGAGTATCCTTCCATATTCACATCATTCATGAAGCTTTTGTACTCCTCAAAAAATGAATGGTCCCTCTTGAACTTTTTCAGCAGGTGTTGCGCCCTCTGCTGGGCAACTTGTTTGTTGTTGGGCATCACTACATTGGAGTCACGGAATGGCAGCTTCAGGTAGTAATGACCATTGGTAAGTGTTGCTGAGCTTGACATTATTTCCATAAACTGTTTGTCCTCCACAGACATTTCAGCATGTTCATCACATTGCTGTTCCACAAAATCTTGATTATACTGCCTAATTAACATTTCTTCCAGCTTTCCTAAAGAGATGCGATTCACCTGCACAGAAGTTGTGTCATGAACATCGCCATCTTCTTCATGTCCAAGTGGGCCGTTGATGACCCATCCAAGGTGCGTCTGGACAGCGTAGGGGCCATTACCCTCACTGTTGACGATTTTCCAAGGTTCCAGCGCTTTAGGCATGTTTGCACCAATCAACAGCCCAACACTTGCATCAATTGGTGTGAGTTCCACTTCTTGCAAGTAAGGCCATTTTCTGAGGTCCTCTGTCTTGGGTATGTTGTCTCTGGTGACAGGGATTGACTTTTGAGTGTACACATCTGGTAGTCTCAAAAAGTTGTTGTCTTTTAAAGCAGCTACTTCCAAGCCAGAGATCTTATAGCTACTCACAGACTTCTCCTGCCCCATCGTCTTCAGCAGTATGTCCATTCTTTGTCCAGGTGCATTCAGCTGGGCCATTAGAGACTCAGTACAAAATGTTGCTGAGCTGCCTGGGTCCAAAAAAGCTTATGTCTCAATTACTTTTGTTCTTTTGTTTACTTTTACTTTGACTGGCAGAACAGACAGTGAGCATTCTTTAGAACCGGCCCCAGTATAGCTTTCAGAGTCCAAGGACACAAGTGCGTTTGTGACTGTTTGTGTTTCATGGTCAGCTGGGGTGGTCTGAGGTTTTGGTTCTATGTGCAGTACTGTTGGGTGGTTTTTACTACAGGTGAGGCAGGTTAGGCGTTCCTGACAGTTCTTGCTCATGTGCCCTTTTGTCAAGCATCCAAAGCACATGCCTTTGTTCTTTAAAAATTCATTTTTTTCTTTGTTTGGTTTCTTTCTGAATGCAGTGCACTTGTCAAGTATGTGGCTTTTGCTGCAAAACAAGCACTGATTTTCACCTGCATTTCCAGCATCCTGACTGGATTGGTTGGGCATGTCACTCTGGTGTGACACCTGAGCAACAGAGGTGGCAAAACTGCCGCCTTTGGCTTTTCCAGTTGATTTGGGGGGTGGTGGTGTTGTGACTTTTACTTTTGAGTTTTGATTTTCACAGAAGACAGGATCCATTGCAGCTCTCACATGTTTTTCCAGGAAGTCAAGTAGGTCTTTAAATTTGACTCTGCATTTTTTTTCCTCTCTGATGCTCCACACTTTCATCCTCCAGGCCTCACGCAGTCTGAATGGCAGCTTGGAGACGAACACCTTCATGTGAGAGGAGTTTTCCAATTCGTCCAGAAATCCTGCTTCCTCCATTGTGTTATAGCTGGTTCTTAAGAAGAATGTGTATGATCTTAATGCCACAGTGTCATCTGCTTTCAGGACTGGCCAATCCAATGCCTTATTCAAAAATCCAGCTGTAATTTTTACTCAGCTTCCAAAGTTCCATTCTAATTGTCTTTTAGCCTCTCAAAAAGCTGTTTGTGGGCTCATGTGCATGCAGCTCTGCACCAGTTTTCTGGGCTGCCCAGAAGTAAATTGCTTTAAATAATAAAGCTTATCCTGCATGTCATCTGTCTTGCTCTCAATGCCTTGCTCGAATGCTTTAATAAAGGATCTGAATTGCAGGGGGTCGCCATCAAAAACTGGAATTTGTATGGGTGGTAAAAGAGACTGTCTCTGCTGCTTAATCAACATTGCAGTGATCTCATTTTGCCTGCGTATTGCTTCAGCCAAATCATGTTGGTCATTATCACTACCTGCACTTTGCTGGAGATGACGTGTTTTTGCTTTGCTTTTTGCATGTGTGGGTTGAGCAGCTGCTGTAATTGGTCCAATAGTTGACAGCGGAACAGGAACGGGTGAAGCTTTTGTCGGTTTTGTAGATGGACCAGCCGGTATGAATTGTGTAGATGATGAGGATTTAGAGCACACTACACTTTGTTCTTTAAACACCTGCGCTTTTGTACTTGCGATGGCCAAATTTGTTTTAACAGACAGCTCTTCCCTTTTTGCTTTTAATTTAGCCTCTTCTAGTTCAAGCACGTGCTTTCTTGCAACGCGTCAGCCTGCGCTTGCAGAGTTGCGCGTTCCAGCTTGACCTTGGTTTCCATGTTGGAACAGACTTTGCTTTTTTTACTGGCAGAGAATGGACTAGAGGACTCGCTGCCTGCTGCTTTGCTGCTGGGGCGAACCTTTTGCGCAGCCTGTGAGACGCTATCTTTGGGCTCTACGCCATCACTTTGGGGATGTGCAGCATGCGAGACATTTTCCACCTGATCTAAATTATTAGCGGTGCCTTGCGAGTCACCTCTTCTTAGCCACACTTCGATGTCATCAATAAACTCTGCAGCTTATCAGTTTAGGTTCATACCAGTCACTATGGTCAGATTCTCTTTCGTCTTCATTCAATAAACTTTGCACGGACACTTGAAGCTCCATAAACTCCTCCAGAAAACGAGTATAAACTTTCATGTGCTCTTCAACAACAGTGGTGGTTTCTCCGCTATCAATTAAAGCATGAATTTAATTCCGCTTTCTTGTGAGAGCGCCTAGTTTTCCTCTTCGCGTCTTAATCAAACTTAAAAGTTTTCTTTCCATTTCCAAATCTTCCTCCTCCTCTGCGTCTGACATAATGATTAAACTCAAAATTCGATTTGACAAAATCCAAAGAATGTTTTCAAACTCAAAAGTCTTTGCTTTGTCTTCTTTTAACGTTTTAAAAAATACAGTTCAAATGAGTCCACCCCGACGTTGCGGGTCATCAAAAAAAAGCACCTGTTACTCACAACTCGGCTCGTCTTCTCAATTCGGCTTCCAAAGTCCAATAATCCAACAGAAAAGTAGCCCAACAAATAATCCACTTCAATTCGGTGTCCAATCTTCCAAGTTCAAAAGTCCAAAATGAAAAAAAAGATTTTTACTTAATGTATCGGCCTTTCTTAATTTCCAAAATCCAAACTAAAGGCCGTGGGTGGCGTGGTTTCAGTTCAAGTTTACGCACAACACAAGTTTTCCAAAAAAGAGGTTCCAAGTTTATTCCAACGCAAAATAGTCCAGGTTTTCTTTAAGTAATAATTCCAACAAAAATTTTCCATATTCTTCATCCAATACTTTAGTTAATTTAGTGTGTGTGTGTGTGTGTGTGTGTGGTAAAAATCTTTTATCTCCCCAAAACCATGTCACGCCGCCCGACATTGCTTCCAAAACTCAATTAAAGAGGCGAGCGTGACCTAAATACTTACACCTGCGCCTAGGTAGGCGTTTCCAAATCACAGGTCGTAGTGAACTTAACAAAAAACAGAAATGGCCATGACAAGGTGAGTTGCATAAAGGTGTGGATAAGTTGCATGACAGTTGGTGGTAGAGACAGCTGAACTGGGAAATAACTTAAATATCTTTGTACAAGTAGAAGTGACACAATTGTAACATTGTGTCAATTATAACACCAGTAAAAACAAAATTGTGTATGGTTAAAGAATCATCAGGAAAACTCTAATTCAACTACAGTACCATTTCCTTAGTGTAGTGCAGTGTATAAAACCATGTACTAGATACCGAGATTCCATTAATGTTCACATCAAAGATCAGAATGGTGACTTTCTCAATGACTTAGCATGGTTGTTGGTGCGAGATGAGCTTAATGAGTGCTGTTTTGGTTTGAGATGGGTCAATCATTCCAATTAACATGGCTAGTGAGAGTATTCGGATAATGTAGTGATGCTGTAGATGTACATAACTGCACACGCTTCAGTTTTTGTAGATATAAGGAAAACAATTCATCATCATCTTATTCCATACTCTTCTAGAGCTTTGGAGACCATTTTCGTCCATTTGGACCTGTCAGCCGTCTTTCTTTTTGCCTCTTGTGGAATGAGGCCAGTCCACCTCCAGATGTTATCCATTCATGTTCGCCTTTGTCTGCCTCTGGAGCATCTGCCTTCAGCTCCTCCTTCTAGGACATGTCTCTCTAGGGAATTATAGTTTCCTCAGGAAAACAATTACATTTGAAAAATATTTTGGGTTCCAATTTTTTACTTACTGATATTTTCCCCAGGGGTGGCACGGTGGTGTAGTGGTTAGCGCTGTCGCCTCACAGCAAGAAGGTCCGGGTTCGAGCCCCATGGCCGACGAGGGCCTTTCTGTGTGGAGTTTGCATGTTCTCCCCGTGTCCGTGTGGGTTTCCTCCGGGTGCTCCGGTTTCCCCCACAGTCCAAAGACATGCAGGTTAGGTTAACTGGTGACTCTAAATTGACCGTAGGTGTGAATGGGAGTGTGAATGGTTGTCTGTGTCTATGTGTCAGCCCTGTGATGACCTGGTGACTTGTTCAGGGTGTACCCTGCCTTTCGCCCGTAGTCAGCTGGGATAGGCTCCAGCTTGCCTGCGACCCTGTAGGACAGGATAAAGCGGCTAGAGATAATGAGATGAGATGAAATATTTTCCCCCTCAAATAACCCCAGCAAGAGTGGACAAATCCACCTTTTTTTTTAATAGCCATGGAGAATGTCAGTCAGGTCACAGTTACATACATGCACTTAGGGAAAATAAACATTTTTCCACTTGTATTGTGTTGCAGTTGTGTTGGCTCTCTCCTAATGTGCTCTTAGATTAACATCAGATCAAAATAAGCTATTTTAAATACATAGTATTCTAAGTTTTTTTTTTATTATTTATAATAGCAATTTTAATTGGCATACCTGTTACTATTATTTGATTAGATTTTCATTGTTACATTTTCTTTTTGCTAGGTTATATATATATATATATATATATATATATATATATATATATATATATATATATATATATATATATATGAGTGATTCCACGCTTATGGGTACTGAAATGGGGACATGAACTTATTTTTAAAAATTCACCTAAAACCATTTCTTTTTTTACCATCAGGTCACAAAACATGTAATCTTTAATGAATGATATGTTAAAAGATAACTTTAATTTTCTGAGATGTAATAAAAACATATTTATATGCCAAAGTCAAGCCTATGAGTTCCAAAATGATGTCTGTTACATTACTTCTGTTACGACTGTCCATCTCGCGTCTATTACAAATGAATTACAATCTAGCTATATACCATGTTAATCTTATTGAAAGAATGTGTATGTTTATTCTACTACACATGTTTATTAATTATATTTGCTAAAACATCACCTTCCTATGTTTCAAAAAGTAATTTTACATTGTTAAAATTGAGAATATATATGTCCACAACACTTCTGTTACGTTCTGACTTTGGCATATAAATATGTTTTTATTACATCTCAGAAAATTAAAGTTATCTTTTAACATATCATTCATTAAAGATTACATGTTTTGTGACCTGATGGTAAAAAAAGAAATGGTTTTAGGTGAATTTTTAAAAATAAGTTCATGTCCCCATTTCAGTACCCATAAGCGTGGAATCACTCATATATATATATATATATATATATATATATATATATATATATATATATATATATATACATACATACATACACACACTATCTATCTATCTATCTATCTATCTATCTATCTATCTATCTATCTATCTATCTATCTATCTATCTATCTATTGTAGGAAGCATGTAGGAAGTATACTGTATGTCATTAATACAAAGCCAATTGTGATTCTGCCTAAATGTATTCAACAGGGTTAAAAAAATATTCTAGTGCGAGGGGAAAGCTAAAGATGTTGATCGTATAACACTACTATTCATACATATTCAAATTTTGCACCTTTTAAGTAATTTAAATTCTGCATAATGAATGTGGTATTTTGTTTATTTATTTGTTTTTATGACACATTAGCATTCACATTACAAATGTTATGTGCTTTCTTTAACCCAGTATTCCATTCATATTTATAAGCCAAAATAGGGTCAAAATTCCCACCACTTTAGCAGGTTCTGAATGTCATACTTCTTTTTGTGCCACTCCACCTACTTTAGCACAGCACATTCATTTATGTCCTCAAAAAAAGCAACAGAGATCCAATGGGAAAAAAATGTCTTAATTCGACCCAACCAAAATAGCAACACACAAGGGTTGACTAAATGTTTATTGCTTTCTTATGCTGGAGGTACAAAATATAAGACTATTTCTTGGTCATCTAGCAAAAACATGGATATACTATTTGGTATTTTATAATCTGGCAGACAACTAATGTGTATAGAACCCAAATTGTTAAAATGGTAAATTTGCAGTGATGACAAATGATTATCACAACTAGGATAAAATTATATCAAGAACAGAATGTACAAAGGCTCCTAATTGAGATACTCAGGTTCATTTTTGATAATTGCAAGTTTATTTGAATATGCACATTATCCATTTTACACTATTATATTAGTCTCAATTTCATTAAATTGCCTCTTGAGATATTCTATTGGATTTTGGGGAAATCAGCTTTATCAGTTTGCATTTTTTTAAAAACTATTTTCTTGTGTGTGTGTGTGTGTGTGTGTGTTGTAGTGGGTGGTTGCAATGTTCATATAAATCCTGTACCGTAAAGCAGTATTTACTTACTTACTTAGTCCTCCATAAGGCATCAACAAGGCATCTCCACTTGTTCCTGTCGTTTGCCGCATGTTGTGCCTCACCCCATGAGAGCCCCATCTCCTTCAGTTCATGCATGATGGTATGCCTCCATGTGGTTTTTGGGCATCCTTGCTTCCTTTTTCCAGGTGGTGTCCACTTCAGTGCGATCTTTGGGGTACGCAACTGGTCCATTCTGAGGACGTGTCCTAGCCATCGCATCCGGCAGCGCTTGATCTCAGTGGTGATGTCCTGGCTGCCGGTTATTTGGTAGAGCTCTGTATTGGAGACTTTCATGGGCCAGAAAATGTGGCAGATTCTCCTGAGGCATCCGTTGTGGAAAACACTGAGCTTCTTCATGTCACTTTTGGTCACCCTCCAGCACTCAGAGCCATACAGCAAAACTGGTTTGACAAAACTGGTGTACAGCCTGAGTTTTGTAGTGGTGCTGTACTGCCTGGATCCCCAGATTGGCTTGAGTCTGGCGAAGGAACCTCTGGCTTTGCTGAGTCTAGCTTGTATGTCCTTTTGTGCTGCATTGTCTGTGCTAACAACACTTCCAAGATAAGTGAAGTCACTGACCTGTTCTAGAGGAGCACCATTCACAGTGACCTGCATTTCACATCTGGTGTTTATGCTCATGACTTTGGTCTTGGAAGTGCTGATGGTTAGACCCACCTTGGCAGCGAAGTCACTCAGCCTGTCTTTTTTCTGCTGGAGGTGGGTAAGCTTGGTGGACAGTACAGCAAGGTCATCCGCAAAGTCTTCTAGCTGGGAGAATGGGGTCCACTGGATGCCTCTGGGCTTGCCACAGGCATTCTTCATCACCCAATTGATGGTGACCAGGAAGAAGATTGGGGAGATGATACATCCCTGTCGCATACCAGACCTCACAGAAAACCAGTCTGACAGTTGTCCATCTACAATGACACTGCACTCAAACTCCAGGTAGAAGTGCCTTAGCAGTGTGACCATCTTCGGGGGTACACCATAGGAGTCCAGGATCTTCCATAGAGTCTCTCAATGCACACTGTCAAAGGCCTTCTGGAAATCTATGAAGTTGATATGCACAGGGGTGTTCCATTCGATGCACTGCTCGATGATGTTCCTCAACGTGAAGATCTGGTCAATGCACCCTCTGCCTCTCCTGAAGCTAGCCTGTTCCTTTCTCAGTCTACCGCCAATGGCTCTGCCAATTCTGCCAAGAAGAACCCTACAGAAGATCTTTGACGGGACTGAGAAGAGTGTTATGCCTCGCCAGTTATCACAGGCCTGGAGGTCATCTTTCTTGGGGAGCTTCACAACAAGGCCTCTGTTCCAGTCATTGGGGACAGCTTCCTCATTCCAGATGTCCTTGAAGAGGTCAGTGAGGACCTTACTGGAGGTTTCTAGATCAGCTTTCAGCATCTCTGCATGGATGGAGTCAATACCTGCTGCTTTCCCATTCTTCATGGCTTTGATGGCTAGTCTGACTTCTGCCTCAGTTGGTGGGCTGGTATTGATATCCAGCAGTTCATTGGCAATGGGGGGCTCTGGTGGGTCAGCTGGGTCTGGTCAATTCAATACTTCCTGGAAGTGTGTACCCATCTTGCCACCTTCTCTTGCTCAGTGGTGAGGCTGTTGCCTTGCTTGTCCTTAACCAGCATGGAGTGGTTTGATGAAGTACCAGTAAGCTGTGTGGTAATCCTATACACCACACTCATCTCACCTCTCTGTGCTGCCTGCTCAGCCTCGCTAGCTAGCCCTTCTAGGTAGGCTCGCTTGTCATTCCTAGCACCTCTCTTGACCTCCCTGTCTTTGGCCTTGTATGCCTCCTGAGCCCTACTGTGGAGTCTCAGCAACTTGGTGGCCAGCATCTTGGTTTTCAGGACCTTCCGCTGTGCTATCTTCTGCCATGTTCCTGGTGATATCCACTCCTTGTTCTTCCTTTTCCTGTACCCTAAAACATTGGTTCCTGTCTCCACAAAGGTCCTCTTGATGGCCTACCATCTGGCGCTAGGGCCTGGGTCCACATCCTCTCTGGCTAGAACTGCAAAGCGGTTCCTCAGCTCAATGGTGAACTGCTCGTTGACCTGTGGGGACTTCAGCCTGTTGACATCTAAACATCTCCTGGGTTGTGTTTGCAAGACAGTCTGCCACAGCCTCAGCCTGATGGTAGCAGTGAGCAAATAATGGTCACTGAAGATGTCCGCACCTCTGTAGACTTGAACATCTCTGAGTGATCTCCACCACTTGCCATTGATGATAACATAGTCAATCTGGTTGATGATGTTACTGTCAGGCAACTTCCAGGTGAGTTTGTGTACGTCTCTGTGGGGGAAGATGGTCCCTCCTAACACACAGTTGTTGTCCAAACAAAAGTCAACAAGATGCTCTCCATTGTCATTCATAGCTCCACACCCATGTCTCCCCATAATGTGTTTCCTGTCTGTGTTGTCAGAGCTGACTTTTTGGCGTTCATGTCTCCGATGACCAGAAGCATGTCATGCTGAGGGACTTTGGATATTGCGTGCTGCAGAGCTTTGTACCAGTCATCCTTGTCCTCCTCTGCTTCATTGGTGGGTGTGTAACACTGAATGACAGGAAGTTTACAGTGTCTGGAGTTGAAGCGAGCTCTGATCATTCTTTCACCAAGCGGCTCCCATTCCAGCAGTGCCCCCACATGTTTCTTGGCCACTACGAGGGCTACACCGTGCATATGTCTACTTATGTCTACTGTCATGTCCAGAGTGTAGGATGATGTATCTATTGCTGGCAACTTGTCTGCCAGATTCAGTCCAGTGGCATTCACTAACCCCAAGTATGTCCAGTCTGTACCTTTCCATCTCCTGCAATACCTGTGCAGACTTGGATGGCCCAAATATAGTGTGGACATTCCATGTTCCAACACGGACAGTTGTTCTCAGCCCAAGTAGACTATCATTCTTACTCCTGACTTCCTGCTGGAGGCTTTCATCTGGAGTAGTCATACTGCTATTCGGTTGGCTCAAATCTACTGATGGGCCTGTGGTTTGGGCATTTGTTGATGTTTCCTAACAAGGTTTGTTCTACAGGATGGGGGTGTTAGCCCCAAGCCCAACTCCCAACCTGGAGGACCAGGATTTTCTGTCAGGGTTTACTCCCTTAGCTATTTGCCCATAGCTGGGGGTCTGTTCGTGGGCATCAGTGCATTGCACCTAGTATGCCACATGTCTGGGAGCAGACCTCCTCCAAGTCTCTTGCAGTTTAGCCTGAGGCCACAAGGTGCTCAGCAGTGTTGGGCAAGTTACTTCAAAACTGTTTTGCATTATTTATTACTTGTCACTGTCATTTTAAAGTAATTAGTTACATTACAATATTACTGTATTTAAAATGTAAGGCATTACACTACTATTGCATTACTTTTAAGTTACTCTCACCAAAATAACTGGAAGTATGGATTTGGCAATCTAAATGTAGCTCAAGACGCTCAATTAGCTCATCACACATCCAGTGGAAGGTGATGTGGTATCTGACTGAGCTAGGCTTATGGTTAAAAACAGTCGAATATAATAGCCACAGTGATGGCTCATGGCACAATACAAGGAACAATCATCGCAAGAACAGACAAAAGGTGAAAGTCTGGCAAATTGTGATGGAAATACTGTAACTTTAGGCCTATTCATATTAACATTAATTGAACTGTATTGTATTGTAATGTCTAAAGATATGACAGGATACAAAATTAGCATTTCTATGCCTTTATTGTTTTCAAGTTTACAGCATTAAGCATAGTTTATGCTTCATTAAAAAAAAAAAGATTAGCCCTAAGGGATATGACTCCATTTCAGAAATTTAACAAAAATGAACATATTATGGCAAATCGTAGCCTACAATAAAACTGGCCTGAAAAAAACCCACAAGCCTTTTAAATCACAGCTAGACAATGACTATTAGCTATATGAGGCTACCCAGTCACATTTCGAAAAACAGAATTAGAAATAACAAAATCAAAGTGCTTTTAATGATATTGAAGTGCTTAGGCATATTAGCCATCGAAGGAAAGGCAGCTCAATCACTTTAGTCTGACTTCTGACCAGAAAAAAAAACTCAGTTATACTGGACAAAAATGTAAACAAACTGTCAGCATATTTTCAACAACATACTCCACCACAAGTCTTCTAACCTCTTGAGGCTGAAGGAGCATCTCAGAGCAGCAGAACGTTAATTTTGGCTGCTTTGTGATTTTATTGCCACTCTCATCCTCTGCTTGCTTCCTTGCTAACTTCATGTTACTATGGCACCTCTGTAAATGTTTAGTTAAATTACTGGTGCTATTTCAGGAAGTGGACCGTTCTTTAGGTTTAGCACACAAAGTGCATTTGACTACGATGTTCTTCACATCCTTAGTTTTCACAAACTTAAAGTAATGGGCGTGTGCCCATCTGGAGAATGTGCTATCCGCCGTTAGATCAGCTGCAGGTTCACTCATCTCTCTCTTCTGTCTGACTAGCCTAAAGGAAAAGGAAGTGAAACATTTTGCGCGGACGTTTCACCTCTGCTGATCTCGCGGTGATTTTGGCGAATTTGTATGAAGGAAAAAAACCCCACCACTTCATTCCAGGTTAAAAATGCATTGTAACGCGCATTACTGACATTTGTACCAAGTAAAATATTACCAATTTTTTTTCTGTAATGCCTTACATTACCACGTTACTGCAAAAAGCAATGCATTATAGTAATTCATTACTTTTGTAACGTGTTACTCCCAACACTGGTGCTCAGTATCCATGTGTCGCCACGAGGAGGCACTGCATAGAGCTTGTCTACAGAGAGGCTATGTACTGACAGAGAAGACTTACGCATTCGGCTTCCTTTTTACCTACAAGGCTAGCCAGTGGCAGTGGCTGAAAGCAGAAGGGTGACAAGCACGCAACACACAGCACGCGACACTAGACACATCAGTAGCCCAATGACACACAAAGCAGTGTTTGTTTGCCTTCTTTCTTCATTATCATGGGGGTTGGACTGTCTACTACAGTAATTGTGGTAGGCTAGCCTGTTGACATCCTGATGAGGAGGTTTTTATGAATGAGTCTAGAGTGTAGTGATAGGAAGCCAATGGTGGATGATCATGCAGTGGTAGTTCTAAAAGTCAATAAGTCAAGTGTAGTAGCCTCTGGAACCAGGTTACTGTTGGATTTTTCCCTGGGAGGACATTGCAACCGACTACAACTGCAATCAGAGTGTGGATTTTATTGCTACCAAACTGTAGGTTTCTTGGGAAGGGGATGGGAATGGTGACAGGAAGAAAATCAGCACTGGGCAGTTGGGTTGGAAAGGCATTTTTTTCTTACTATCCCCACTGGCCTCTTCTTCCCCAAAGTTATCGCTTTCCTGTACAATTCCCTTCATTCCCCCGGCTTATCTGCATACAACTCCTTGGCTCATTTAAACCTCTTACTCCCAAACATTAAGCCCCAATTTATGTTGTGCCCTTTGTCTTCCTAAGTTGAAAGCAATTCATTTCATTTCTAAAATTATTCCTTTTAATTATCATTACACAGGATTCATCCAGTTTAGTTTAGTTTAAGTATTTTTTTTTTTATTAAATACAATGCTGCACGCAGGTCCAACATTGTCGGGGCTTGCCTGATGTGATGACTGTTTTGTTACCAGAAATATGCATGGGTGAATGAGTGTAATGTTTTGATTCACAACCAAAATTGATTGTTTGCTATGGTGCAAAACAAACTTTTCAGAGTTTTAAGTTGGGAATGATTTATGTTTTTTTTTTATTTTGTTTGTGTTTGAAATGGTATTGGCATCACCAAGCCACAGTCTTCCCTTTGTATGAAACCATGTGCAAATCTCAGTTCATAATAATTATTAACTTCATACTACATCTCCAATATATGAACTTTTCCATTTAAAACTAGCATTGCTGTTTTTCTTGATGAGTTTGAACTGCTGTAGCAGATTTAAAAATTGGCAGTATTGTCTGCCTGGTGCCCCTGGACTCATCTCATCTCATCTCATTATCTCTAGCCGCTTTATCCTTCTACAGGGTCGCAGGCAAGCTGGAGCCTATCCCAGCTGACTATGGGCGAAAGGCGGGGTACACCCTGGACAAGTCGCCAGGTTATCACAGGGCTGACACATAGACACAGACAACCATTCACACTCACATTCACACCTACGGTCAATTTAGAGTCACCAGTTAACCTAACCTGCATGTCTTTGGACTGTGGGGGAAACCGGAGCACCCGGAGGAAACCCACGCGGACACGGGGAGAACATGCAAACTCCACACAGAAAGGCCCTCGCCGGCCCCGGGGCTCGAACCCAGGACCTTCTTGCTGTGAGGCGACAGCGCTAACCACTACACCACCGTGCCGCCCTGCCCCTGGACTAATGAACAATAAATAAATAAGCTTTAACCTGGCTGGGATTTTCTATGTGACAGAATGGCACCCCAGATGGGACTTGAACCCACAGTCCCTGGCTTGAGAGGCTAGTGCCTTCCCTCCACAGAAGCTCCTCCATCACATGACCAGTCTTCTACAAACTATCCTAAGCAATCCAAATCTGGAAAACAGAGTGGCAATATGTCAGTGTCGTCTACCAAGCCCAATTCTGATAGAAGTCATAGTGCTTTTAACTCACCCACCAAGCACAAGCAACGTAAAGAACCTGGTGATTGCCACCTACCGCAGCAACTGGTTGTTCCTATAACAATCAACACATGACAAGGGAAAGCCACAGTAGATACAGGTGCAAGTTATACTCTAATACATGAGAATGTAGGGAAAGAGTTAAACCAGCCTGGAGATCTAAAACCTTGGGTCAAGGGCCCTTTCTATCTTGCAAATGGGGGGTCAGAGACACCTCTAGGCTGGGGTGATATAACCATTAACTTGCATGGTAATGTCTGTACTTTGCCAATTGCAGTGCTAGCTAAAAAAAAAAACACTGGCCTATCAGATAGTTCTTAGCCTAGATTTTCTTCACTTTAGTAGTCTGCAAATCAATGTGTCTGACCACCAGTATATCTTTAAAAATAAGCCTGAGATCTACATCTTCCAGCAGCCTGATGAGCCGGTGTTGAAGTGTGGAACACCCTCCAAGTGTCCTTTGTGTGTTACAGAACATCATCAACTTACACTTTTGTCCTCTGTCCCTCCCGCTTGCTTGCTTTCACCACCTGCTGTTCTGACCTCTCAGGACTACACTGACCTTACGGTGGAAAATTGCAACCTACTGGAGTGGGAAAAACCTAGACTGAGAAAGATGTTAGAAAAACAACCTGAGCTCTGTTCTTTAAAGTCAGGGAAGAGCAGCATATTGCAACACTGTATATACACCAACACTGAAGTACCCATCAAACAGAAACCATATCACATGTCTGCAGGAAAACAGTCTATTGTTGAACAACAACTGAGGGAGATGCTTGACGAAAGGATTATCGAGCCACCTTCTTCAGCATGGGCCTCACCAGTAGTCTTAGTCCCCAAGAAGGATGGCAGTCTTTGGTGCTGTGTTAACTATAGGAAACTCAATGCAGTGACTGAAACAGATGCCTACCCTCTGCCCAACATCAAGGAGTTACTGGAGTCACTTGCTGGCAGTTCTGTCTTTACCACCCTTGACCTCAGTAGTGGTTACTGGCAGGTCACCATGGATCCCTCTAGCAAAGCAAAGACTGCTTTTGTGACCCCTGCTGGCTTTTTCCAGTTCAAGGTTATGCCCTTTGGACTTAAGAATGCCCCAGTGACATTTCAATATTTTATGGAGCTCACACTGGCTGACCTTAGGGGGGACATTTGTTTGGTTTATCTGGACAACATAGTTGTTTATTCATCTACAGTCCAACAACATTTTCTAGAACTGCAAGCAGTACTTGAAAACATTTGAGCTGCAGGACTCACCTTAAACCTCAAGAAAAGTAAATTATGTCTGAGACAAATCAAATACTTGGGCTATGTTATCTCAGCTGAAGGTATAGCAGCAGACCCTGTCAAGATTGAAGCCTTCAAAGCCTACCCAGTACCAACCAACATCAAGGAGGTTCAGTGCTTCATGGGTTGAGCAGGCTGGTACCACTGCTCTGTGCCAGGTTTTTCTCAAGTGGCAGAGCACATCAATGCCCTGAGAAGGAAAGGACAGGTGTTCAACTGGGGATATGAGTGTCAGAAGTCATTTGACACACTGAAGAACTTTCTTACTTCTCCACCAATTCTTGGAGATCCTGACCTGAACCTTCCTTTCATAGTGTACACAGATGCAAGCAATGTGGGTTTGCGTGCAATTCTGGCACAAAAGAAGGGAGTAGACCATGAGGAAGGGCTCACTTATGCTAGCTAGACTTTAAACAAAGCAGAGCGTAACTACTCAACCACAGAGAGAGAATGTCTCATGGTCATCTGGGCTCTGGAAAGGTGGCAACACTATTTAGAGCCAAAGATGTTTACAGTGGTGACCGACCACGCCTCCCTGCAGTGGGTCATGAATAGCACCAAAACCTCCAGCCGCCTCATTAGGTGGGCACTCCGGCTTCAGAAATTTAATTTCATTATTGAATACCGTAAGGGCAAACTCAGTGTAGTGCCTGATACCCTATCTAGGAGTCCAGTCAGACCTACCTGTATGATGACTTCAAGTCAGAAGGAGTCAGAAGATCTGCCATTCTCAGTTTCCATCCTGTGGGAAAAGCAGCAAAATTATCCAGAGGAACAGAAAACCATCAAGGCCTTAGCTGAGGGTTGTGAGGATACAGAGAGAAAATATACAATTATGGATAATATGGTTTACAGGAAAGCTCACCTTTCAGACCATAAATACCATTACTGCCTGTGGATAACAAAGTCTCTAATTCCCTCTGTTCTGAAAGCATATCATTATTCCCCTCTGTCTGGCCATCAAGGTATTTTTAAAACCTGCAAACACTTCCATGATGTAGTATTTTGGCCAAAGATGTGGAGTGATGTGAAGGATTTTGTCCATTCCTGCAAAGCAGATAACTAAAGACCTTGTGGCAAAATCCAGCAAAGTGAGGTGAAACGGCCAAACAAAATGGTGGGTGTAGATATCATGGGACCTTTTCCCTGTAGCCCAGACCATAGCCCAGACCATAATGAATACTTGCTTGTCTTTGGGGATTATTACACATGCTGGGTTGAGTTATTCCCCATGTGTTCAGCAACGTCACCAATCATTGCTTGTATATTCTGCCAGGAATTTCTCACCTGTTGGGGAGTGCCAGATTTCCTGTTGTCAGACAGAGGTTCTCAGTTTTTTTTCATCTTTGTTCAGAGAACGCTGTGAGAAATGGTCAGTGGTTCCTAAGCTTATAACATCTTATCACCCCCAAACCAATATGACTGAGCATATAAACAGAAATCAGGTGCATGATCTCTTCATTTGCACAAGACAACCACTGCAAATGGGATCAGTACTTACCAGAATTCTGGTTTGCACTAAATTCCTCTGTGCATGAAACAACAGGTTTATCCCCTGCTGAATTGCATCTAGGATGAAAACTTAGAAGTCTCATGGACAAACTCTTACATGGAAGGGACCTCTCTCCTCATGCCTCCTACTATGAAGTGGTGCATCAAATCAAGAACCTTCAAAATAAAGCAAAAGGCAGTAGCAGAAAAGCAAAGTCCAGACAACTCAGAATCATTAAGTCATCCTCAGATGAGCTTGACAGTGGAGTCTCCAGTCATCTTGATCCTTCATACATCCGGCCAGTTCCCCAGAACTCTCCACTCCTGCATCCCTCCTCAGCACATCCACGCATGTTGGGGTGGGATGTCCTCATGCCCGCCACCCATGTGTTGTCTCCCATAGCACCAGTCTACTGGCTGGGAGCTCTCGATGTCTAAGGCAGTGGCCAATGAACTTCATCCTCCTTGATGCCACTTTCTCGCTGAGCTTTGTTAGCCCTCCATACAGCTGCTTGTTGGTGATATGCTGGTTCTGGTCGATGTTTAGCACTGCACGCAGCATTCTGGTGTAGCACCCATCCAGGGACTTCTGCATGGAGGGCTTCAGAGTCCAGCTCTCACAGCCATACAGGAGGACAGACTCAACAGTTGCCTGGAAGAAGCTCAGCTTGATGTGTTGGGGGAGTTTAGAGTTCCACACACTGTTTATGCCATTCAGGGCCCTCCACACCAGTGCCTTTCTCACCTTAAGGTCCTGTTCAGAGGAATTAACCCAGGAGCCCAGGTACTTGAAGTCACCGACTTCTGCCAGTGCACTGCCCCCTGCTGTCTCGAGAGGCGGGTGGTCCGGGGGATGTTGTAGGTGATAACCTCCATCTTTGTGGCATTCAGCCAGAGGCTCACCCTGGCACACTCTGCCTCCACTCTACTCAGGAGCTCCTGTGCCTGTGCCACACGGTCAGACATCAGACAGATGTTGACCACATAATCCAGGTCTGTCAGGACAACAGCAGGGTTTCTTCTAGACTTCTTAGGTGTAATTGTGAAGCCAAGATCCTGCACCCACCTACTGATGGCTTTCCTTAGCATGTAGTCCAGAGCTATGATGAAGAGGAAGGGGGCAAGAGTGTCTCCCTGCAGCACCCCTGCCAGGATGTCAAACTCCTCGCTTTCACCATCCGGGGTGACTACTTTGGCTCTTGTGCCTGTGTACATGGCCTCTATGGCCCGGAGTAGATTGGGGGGGACTCCGTAGGCCTTAAGGATTTTCATCATTATGCCTCTGTGTATTAAGTCAAATGCTTTTTTGAAATCAATGAAGCACAGGACCGCTGTGAGGTTGTTCTTTTTCACCTCCTCGATGATTCTCCTTAGGGCCAGGATCTGAGATATGGTGGACCTTGCCTTTCTAAACCCATTCTGGTTGTCCCTCAGGTGGGGGTCAATGGCCTCCCGGATCCAGTTTAGTGTCATCCGGTTGTACATTTTCGCTATGACACAGTTCAGGCTAATGCCATGATAGTTGTCTGGCTTAGACAGATCTCCAGACTTGGGCACTGGGATGATGTTGGAGAGGGACCATATATCGGGCTTGATGTTCTCTATCAGAGCCTGGTTGCAGATCTCCAATAGATGTTGTCGAGATCACAGTTCTTGAGGACCTCTGGGGGGATGTCATCCAGCCCAGCACTTTTCCCCTGCTTCAGAGTGGACTTCACTGTGGCAAACTCTGTAGTTGTGAAGGGGCCATCGTCAATTTTGAGATTTGCAAGGACTGCAGGCATCTCTTCCTCATCTCCTGCCATTGTCGGGGGTATGCCGAGGAGATCCCGGAAGTGGGTAAACCAGAAGGTCACTCTCTCTGCTGGACTGCAGCCTGCAAGTTGTCCCTTCCTTGACCTCTTGCACCCTCTTGTCTCATTGATGACCTTCCATGACTCCTTGTATTGTCACTCACCATGCACAGCCTCCACTTTCTGCACTTTCTCCATCAGTTCCTCCCCTTTGATCCTGTTGTAGGTGTTGAACAGTTATTGTTTGGCCTTGTTCAACACCTCCTGGCTCTCTGTTGTCCCCTCTCTCTCAAAGTTCCTATGTGCCTCCTCCACCCTTGCCTGCACCCTCATGACCTCCAGGTGCTTGGATCTGGGGGAAGATCTGTTTCTCTCCTTCGTCGGCACCCACCTCCTTGTTGCCTCCTTGATTGTGGTGAGAAACCACCCGTAAGTTGTATGAGACTCATCCTCCTCGGCCAGCAGGTGTAAGCGGTCTCTCACCTCTGCTGTGTAACTGGCCTGGAGATCGGGGCTTCTTGCAAAGCCCTCCCAATAAGGCTGGGCCCTTGGAGTGTGTTTGGGGGCCTTCAGACTCAGGCGCACCCTCATAGAGACCACACGGTGATTGGAGCCCACAGAGTCGAACGTGCTGTATGCCTCTGCATTCAGGACGGACATCCTCCACTTCCTCCTTACCAGTATGTAGTCCAGCTGACGTAGCAAACCAGTAGCTCAGTCCTGGAATGTCCATCGCTTGCCCATTTTCTTATGGAACATAGTGTTGGTGGCCAGAAGCTCGTGTTCCGTGAGCATGGAGGTTAGGTGTTCTCTGTTGCAGTTGGTATTGTTGTGGTATGTGAAACCACAATAGAAATTACAATAAAAATAAGAGGGATATGACTTACCATCCAAAAGATCATGTGTGGCTCCGTAACCATCCTCAGTCTTTTGCAGCAAAACACTTCTCTGCAAAATTAGCTCCGAAATGGAAAGGACCATACCGTGTCTTGCAACAGTTAAGCCCAGTGAATTATCAAGTTGTCAGAGAAGACAGTTGTGAGGACATGTGCACTGTCCATGTAAATAATCTTAAAGGAGATATGCAGAACCTTTATTTTTAAATAAATTTCTGAGTGGATAGTATCTCCATCCTTGACTCTTGTATGCTGCATAGATGGGAATTAAAAAAAAAATATATATATATATATATATATATATATATATATATATATATATATATATATATATGTTTTTGAGAGTTAAAATTGACCGCAGAGTTGTCATTTGACCTGTCCCGCTGAGCCAACCAGCCCTGAGTGCATGACATCACAGTGGTAACCAGTTTTAAAGGGCATATTCTGGACCAATTTCATTTTTTTTTCTATGAGTCCTTTTACGTACTCATCCAGAAAGGTAATTTTGCACAAGGCCATCTGTCTACAGCAGAAAAAAATAAAATAACAAAACATGTCTGGAAAAATCCCAAGGAGTCTGGAACCAGAATCGTGATGTTATCTGCGGAAGCGCGAGCAGGCTGTGTGAGCGTTGCACAGTTTAAGTGCACAGCCTGTGTAGACCAAGTGCTCCCATTTCTCTCTCATTGTCCAGTCTTTTGGAAAACGTTGAGTACTAATCCCATCAAGATTGGTGTTGCTACACCCTCCTACAATACATCTGTTAACCATTTTAATAATTATGCAATAACATTGAAGAAATATGCAGAAAACCACCAGGTTGTTTTCTCATAAACAAACCAGCGCTGACATAGGATTCAGAGGGAGGGGTCCTGCAGATGACGTCATGAAAATCAAAGTTTCCCGGGAAATCCAGATGCCAAGTTTTTTCAGAGGCGGACGAATTCACCTCAAATGGCTTGATTTCAACTGAATTTTTCTGGTATTGCGCAAGGTAAAAAAAATTGCACAAAATGCAAAATGTGACAGATATTTGACCAAAGTTTAATATAAAATAAGGGAATTACATTGATCTTGCTCCTGAATTTACCCGTGATGTGCCCTTTATGGTCGAGGCCTTTGACAGCTATAGGCCAAAGTCATATAAATAAAAATTTATGGTAAAAGTAAGAAATACTGTTACTGACTTGCTCAACTAAGACTGATTTGATTTAATTGATTGTGGGTTGACTCTCATTAAAACAGGATAGGTATTATAACTTATGCAACATGCATATACATGCATGCATTTTCACTGATAAAACATAAAAGGCTAATTAAATAATCAGATGAACTGAGATAATCGCATTCTGAAGCAAATTAAATAATCTTATACTGGTAACTTAAATACACAATACAAGTTACATGTATTAATCTAAATGCAGGTAAACAACGAGGTGTTTTTGTTTTTTTGTATCCAAATGAGAGTCGACGCTTACCCGTCTGTGTTCTCGCTTCTTGAAGATTGAGCTTGTGGCCGATTGTTTTGAAACAATCTGACTTTCAGTTTTTTGTTCAGTTCTCCATTCATTCACTTCTTCCACGTAAGGTCGAGATGGCAGCAATATCCAGTGTAAAAATCAGATGGCTGGTCCACTCATTCTCCATTATCTCCATACTGAGTACTCCACCATTACTACTCAGCTCAGGCAATTACTAAGACTCGGGATGGGATGGGATGTCACCGGTTTTAGCAACAACTGTGGGGAGGTCACTGCCCGAGCAATATGCCATGTCCTGTTCCATCCTGGGTTTTACCAACAACCCTTGGCTCACACTCCAGGAGAACTGGTGCAACTGAACTTACTTTCCTTTTAAAAAAAATTAATAAAATAAATATGTTGATTTTCTTGTAGTTTTCTTTTCCTTTAATTTTTAGTACTGCACCCTCTTTCAATACGGGCTTATAGCCAACACTCCTCAGTAGATCAGAGGTTTCGTACGAGTCTTCAGTAAAATGTGCAGAGCAGAGGAGAAACCACTTCGTAGGCACACAATGTGCCTGTGAACTTCTTGCAAAATGTGTCCAAATCTTTGCAGTTTGAACATTCTTGGGCCATGAATGCAATGTAAATCCACCTTCTGTCATGTTGCTGCACCAGCCAACAGCACATCTACATGGCATGATGATAAATTAGCTCAAAATGGAGGATCAGAGTTGCAGTCAGCTCTGTGTTTTAGTATAGTGGAAATGGCGATGAGACCGATAGACTTCCTGCTGTGATGTTACAGATGCCAAGGTCATTCACTCAGACTGCTACCTATATGAATCACTTTAATCATAAAAATTACTATATTAGATTTATTGTTAATGCTTAAAACTATTCCTGTGCCATTCTTGAGGTCTCAAGGCATTTATAAATGAAAGTGAGGCCATGGTGCCACGTATATGCTTTAAGCCGTGTTACCCAACTGCCGCCGAAGTGGATGCATGGGAGAAACAGTCCATCATTGACATTTTATTAGAGGAATCCAATGATGAAGACTTCCCTGGTTGCTACAGAACTGCAGGTTTCTTGGGAAGGGGATGGGAATGTTGACAGGAAGAAAATCAGTGCTGGACAGATGGGTTGGAAAGGCATTTTTTCTTACTATCCCCGCTGGCCGAATTGCCCTAAACCTCTTCTTCCCCAAAGTTATTGCTTTCCCTCGCAATTCCCTTCATTCCACCAGCTTATCTGCATACAACTCCTCGGTTCATTTAAACCTCTTACCCCCAAACATTAAGCCCCAATTTATGTTGTGCCCTTTGTCTTCCTAAGTTGAAAGCAATTAATTTCATTTCTAAAATTATTCCTTTTAATTATCATTACACCGGTTCGTCCAGTTTAGTTTAAGTATTTAGTTTTTTGTTAAATACAATGCTGCACATAAGTCCAACATTGCCGGGGCTTGCCTGATGCAATGACTGTTTTGTTACTAGAAATATGCATGGGTGAATGAGTGTAATGTTTTGATTTACAACCAAAGTTGATGGTGCAAAACAAAGTTTTCAGAGTTTTGAGTTGGGAATGATTTATGCTCTGTTTTTTTTCTTTTATTTGTGTGTTTGAAATGGTATTGGCCTTCCCTTTGTATGAAACCATGTGCAAATCTCAGTTAATAATAATTATTAACTTCATTCTACAGCTCCAATATATGAACTTTTCCATTTAAAACTAGCATTGCTGTTTTCCTTGATGAGTTTGAACTGCTGTAGTGGATTTAGCAGTATTGTCTGCCTAGCGCCCCTGGACTAATGAACGTAAAAGAAAAAAAACAACAACTTGCTTTAACCTGGCTGGGATTTTCTACGCTACTGTGTGTGTGTGTGTGTGTGTGTAAGTTTTTCGATATACCTATTTTTTGTCTGTCTGTCTGTCTGTCTACTTTGTATTTATTAACTGACTTATCGTCATTTCTGAATGTGTGCAGGATTTTAGCACTGTCCTTCTGACCAGAAATACCAAGAGCTGGCCTGCTGATTTATGCCAACATGCTGACCTGTAGCTCTCATTATCAAAACTGCATAGAGGTCAGTGCTCATGTCTGCAAGCCCTTGCCACTGAAGGAGGCAAGAGGTCTTGCACTTGCAGCAACATGTGACAAAGGCTAATCAATTTGCCAAGGCAATTAACAGCCCTATATGCCAGCACTTATTACCAGCATGTCAGGAGGATAGGTTAGCACAACTTCACTTTGTTCTCATAATCCTCATCATTTCACTATTCCTGCTTTGAGTAGCAGATTTGTTCCACTGTGTACTCTGAAAACAGACCTCATAATCATTTGTTCTTATTGTACAGTTTCTGACTGATGGAGGATGTACACCATAAAAGCTGTTCAAGGGAAGCAGCTGTTGTTATCTCATATGTTATTTTCTCTTTAGTGTTTGTCAGTAAATAAGCTGTACATTTGAAAATTGGAAAAAGTCTTGGAAATGTTTTTTTCCCAAATATTCCAAAACTATGCTCACTGTAGCCTGAGCTTACTGTTCTATACTCATATTTTTGTATAGAGCAGATTACTTATTGGTTGATAATTGCATGAATAAGCAGGTACACCTGTAGACCCATTACAGAAGACATATTACACCCCTTTTCTATTTTTTTATTATTCATGGATATGCTTGTTTTTTTTTATTACAAAATGCCTTGAGTTCATTTTCCTCATGCTATTTTCGCATGGTATGAAAACCTTATAAGGTAAGACAGGATGATTTTCCAGCTGTAGCTGGAAACTTAAAATATGTAAATAGCAACATTTAGATTGGCTAACTGACCACAGTGGAGCTATTTATATATTTAAAGGCATAAGGTCATGTCCACATGCATAGGTGCTCAGAGCATGACAGACAGAACAATTCTGGTTTACACAGAGTTGGAGACAGCATGTGGGTCAGGATCCACAAAAGTAGTCATTCCCTGTTCCCTGGAGGCATAAATAAAGTCTATTGCACAGAATGAAAAATTAAATGAAACTTATGTAAATAATGGATGGAACAGAGAGTTACATGTAGATATTATAAATTAACTATCCATAGATATAGTTACAAATTATGTATAGTCAATCACATAATAATAATAATAATAATAATAATAATAATAATAATATACTGCATAAATATAACAAATCATTCTAATATTCTATTTATTAGAAAATATTTTCATGCAAATTAATATTTCCAAAACATTCATAATTTTTTGCATAAATTTCAAGAAAACATAAATAACATCAGGTGATATTCATTTATTATAACTGTATCAAACAAAAATAAGATCAATATAACAATTCAATAGTATAAAAAAAACAATGTGTATTAAAGAAAATGAGATCTGAGATATTAGTGTGAGCACTGAGGAATAATAAGTTATTGAACTCTATCAGGATTGGTTCATGTGTGATGTCAATTATGTGACCAATAAATACTGTTAAGACATGACTGTGAGAATGAAGTGTGTAGTAAGCCCTGATGTGGGTGGAGTACTGAAGCATGGCAGGTGGGAGATGATGTTCACATACACTTTATTTTCAAGATTGTTGCTTTTCAGCTTCATTCATTCATGCGCTCACACATGCACACACATTTGTTCTGGTCAGGAGAGCTCCCGTCTCTTTGCTCTCTCCCTCCTTTTCTACCCTTTGCCGTCATTGCACACACACACACACACACACACACACACACACACACACACACACACACACACACATTAATTGGCAAAAGGTGCATTGACTTTGCCACTCACCATCCCTGACCCCGCCCTCCATTCACAAACTGATGCTTGGCCATGCCCTCGCTGCCGCATGCTCTCACCACCCGACTCAGACCGGGGAGCCGTCCGGCCTGCAGCAGACTCCCCCTCCCCAATGGGACAGGAAGTCTGCCACTATCATCTGTGCCCCCAGCCTGTGGACCACCTTAAATTTAAAAGGCTGGAGGGCGAGATACCAACGGGTGATCTGCGCATTGGCATCCTTCATGCGGTGGAGCCACTGGAGGGGTGTGTGGTCCAAACAGAGAGTGAATGGGCACCCCAGCAGGTAGTATCAAAGGGTGAGGCCTGCCCAGTTGATGGCCAGGCACTCCTTTTTGATGGTGCTGTACTTACCTTCATGCATCAAGAACTTGTGGCTGATGTACAGCACAGGGCATTCCTTGCCCTCCACTTCCTGGGACAAATCAGCCCCCAGCCCTCTGTCCAAGGCATCTGTTTGCAAAATAAAGGGGAGAGAGAAGTCAGGGGAGTGTAAAGGTGGCTCCCCACACAGTGCAGCTTTTACCTTGGTGAAAGTCTGTTGGCACTGCTCCATCCACTGGACTGGATCTGGTGCTCCGTTTTTAGTGAGATTAGTCAGCGGGCTGGTGACATCCGAATAATTAGGTATGAACCTACAATAGTAGCCAGCCAGCCCCATGAACTGTCTCACCCCCTTTTTGGTCTTGGGCCTCGGGCAGGCCGCAATCACTACAGTCTTGTCAATTTGGGGACGCACCTGCCCATGACCCAAGTGGAAACCCAGATACCATACTTACACCCGCCCAATTGCACACTTTTTTGGGTTAGCTGTGAGACCTGCATGCCTCAGCGACTCTAGGATGGTCCTAAGGTATTCAAGGTGCTATGGCCAATTATTGCTATACACAATAATGTCATTGAGGTACGCTGCTGCATAAGTGGTGTGGGGATGGAGGATCTTGTCCATGAGCTGCTGAAACATAGCAAGAGCCCCAAATAACCCAAAAGGAAGTGTGACAAACTGGCGTAATCCAAACGGTGTAGAAAAGGCTGTTTTCTCTCCAGATAGAAGATTCAAGGGGATCTGCCAATATCCCTTTGTTAAGTTTGAGCAATTCACCAGTGCAAGATTGAGCAGCTCATCAGTGCAAAGCATTGGGTATGCATCGAATTTAGACACCGTGTTGACTTTCCTGTAGTCCACACAAAACCGGACCGACCCATTGGTCTTGGGTACCAGGACCACCGGGCTGCTCCAGTCACTGTGTGACTCCTTGATTATGCCCATGTCTAGTATGGCCTTGAGTTCATCCCAAACCACCTTTTTTTGTGTTCAGGTAAGAAGTAAGGGTAGCTATGCACCACCACTCCCAGGGGCATTTCATTGTGGTGTAATATGAGGTGGGTGCAGCCAAGAAGGGGCGAGAACACATTGGAAAATTCCTCTTGCAATTTGGCAACCTCTGTGACCTGGGCCGGTGAGAGGTGATCTCCACAAGGGACCTGAGCGGTTTGAGCTGTTGTTTTTATCATTTTTACCTCCGGCCCCAGCTCCGCCATCTCCGGAAGTACTGACGCCAATGCCACAGGGACCCCCTTGTTCCACCATTTTAAAAGATTGAGGTGCTAGTATATTTGCAGTGCCCCACCCCTATTCGTTAGCCTCACCTTATAGTCAACGTCCCCGATTTGCCATGTGACCTTAAAGGACCCTTGCCACTTGGCGACTAATTTGGAGCTTGATGTGGGCAATAACATGGGTACTTTGTCTCCCAGAGTGAATTCCCTAAGGCACGTGCCCCTGTCATACAGCCGGGCTTGACATTCTTGTGCCTGCTGTAAATTCTCCTGGGTTAAGTGCGTGAGGGTGTGGAGCTTTGCACGGAGGTCGAGAACATATTGAATTTCATTCTTACTCATTGAAGGTTCTTCCTCCCAATTTTCCTGCAGCATGTCTAAAATGCCATGCAGCTTTTGCCTATATAATAATGCAAATGGGGAAAAACCCGTGGAGGCTTGCGGAACCTCTCATACTGTGAATAACAAGGGCTCAAGCCATTTAATCCCAATTATGTGCATTTTCACTTACAAATTTCCGAATTAAATGTTTTAGTATCTGATTAAAGCACTCTACTAAACCATTTGTTTGTGGGTGATAGACGCTGATGCAGATAGATTTAATCCCCAACAACTCATACAGCTTGCGCAGCATGAGTGACATAAATGAAGTGCCTTGGTCAGTCAGGATTTCTTTTGGAAGCCTGACCCAGTAGATAACACGGAAGAGCGCTTCTGCAATACTGTGTGCAGAAATATTATGGAGAGGCACTGCTTCCGGATATCGTGTTGCATAGTCCACCAGAACTAAAATAAAAAAAATATCCTTGTGCTGACCAATTTAATGGCCTGACAAGACCAATTCTCTCAAAGGGGGTCTCGATTAGGGTGAGTGGGCACAAAGGCATTTTTGGAGTGGCTGCAGGATTTACTAATTGGCATTTGCAGCACACTGCACACCATCGACAAATGTCCCCATGAATCCCAGGCCAATAGAACTGGGCCATTATTTGGGCTAGTGTTTTATCCTGCCTCAAGTGTCTGGCCATGGGATTAAAGTGAGCTGCATGGAACAAGAGTTCCCTATGGCTCTTAGGGATTAACAATTGTTAAATGTTCACCAGTTTGAGTGTCCTGTGTCACTTGATACAACCTATCCTTAATAATAGAGACATACGGGAAGGCAGGTGCCACATTTGGCTGGAGAGTTTGACCATCGATTACTCTCACTTGGTCAAACACATGATGCAGAGTCTCATCTTGTGACTGCTCTAATGGAAAATCCTCGAGGGAATCCCCGAAAGAGGGAGGAGGGGCAAGCTGCTCCTCACTCCTTGCATCACCATGACATGGTGCTGACACAGATGGCTCTGTGACAGCTTCCTCAGTCAATGCCATGCCAGGATCTTCCTGTGACACATTATTACAGGACCTATCCCTTACTATATGCTCCATTAATCCTCTGAACCCCTTCCAATCAGTCCCCAAAATCACCGGGTGGGTAAGACACGGATTAACTGCTGCCTTTAAACTATATTTTTGTCCCTGAAATAGAATGTGGATGGACACTAATGGACAATTAGTGATACAATAGTGAAGGCTACATCAGGGGGCTGTTAGGACTGGGGACTGTCTTGGCCTCTAGAGGCCGCTGTTATGTTTTTTTTCTTGTCATGTTTGTTTTGGGCCTCTAGAGGTCACCACTGCTTCTGTGTTTTGTGTTTGTTTTGATTGCCTGTTTAGTCCTCATTATTGTCACCTGTTTCCCATTTAGCTTGTGTATAAATACTTCCTCAGTTTGGTCCCCAGTCACAGAGTCTTTGTGCTACCTATGGTTTGTTTCCTCTGTCCCGTGTACCTTGCTTATGCTCTTGTGTTGTTTGGTATTTTGTTTTCTTTGGATTTTGTTCTACCTTTTTGGATCTTCTGAGTGTTTTGCATTTTGCCTTTTCTTTTCTTATCTTTGTACTTTGTACTACCTTTTTGGATCTTCTGAGCGTTTTGCATTTGGATTTTTTACTTTGTAAATAAACTGTTTTTTTTTTTTGTACTCTACTATCGTCTCACGCCTCTGCACTTGAGTCAATCTCCTGGTGACCCAGTGGGTGTTTGCTGGATCACTACACCAGCTACCTGGGTTCGAATCTCAGCAAAACCCTAACAGAAAGACTCCGTCATGACTGACTCAGCAGAGGCTTCTTCAACTGTCTACCCGGCTAACCTTCAGGGAATTATGGCTGCTTTAACATGCTTCAGAGCTACCATGGACACTCATGGACGAACTCTTGCAAGCCAACGTGAGACCCTTGCTCACCACGAGGTACTGCTTCAGGAAATTGGGAAAACCCTGGCACAGCTGACTTCTCTGCCCCCATCTCCTCTGCCTGATTCTGCTCCTGCTCCACCATCCGCTCCAGTGCCTCCTGCCACACTGCCTCCTTCACCTCGCGAACCCAGCCTTCCTGCACCACAGAGGTATGACAGCAAGCACAGTGAGTGCTGGGAGTTCCTTACCCAGTGCTAACTCACCTTTGAGCTCCAGCCCACCACCTACACTACGGATCGCCACAAGATTGCCTTTGTGATAACCTTGTTAGCTGGTAAGGCACGAGCTTGGGCAACAGCCATCTAGCAGAGACAGGGACCTGAGTGCTCTGATTTCCAGCTGTTTACGGAGGAGATTCTTCGATCAAGCAGACATCAGTAAAGACAGCCAGAAAGCTCATGTCCATCCGGCAAGGTGGAAGTGTCACAGACTATGCCATTTCGTTCTGGACGCTCGCAGCAGTAAGTGGATGGAACGAGACTGCCCTGGTTTCAGCCTTCCACCATGGTCTGTCTGACCCCATCAAAGACGGTCTCGCCTCCATTGGATGTCCACTTCGCCCAAAGTATCAATGTCCTGACTGCACCTCTTGAAGTCCCACTGTCTGTGTCTGCCCTGGATGGCCAAGCATTAGGTGACAGAAGAGTCACCCAAGTTACTTCTCCAGTCTTCCTCCAGTCTCAAGGTCACAAGGAAGAAATATCCCTGCACCTGATTCATTCACCAGAGTTCCCAGTTATTCTAGGTCTTCCTTGGCTTACCCGCCACAACCCTCGTATAGACTGGGTCACTAGCCAGGTTGTGGAGTGGGGTCCTGCATGCTATGCCTCTTGTCTGCCCTCTAGCTCTCCTGTGTCTCCTGCCGAGCCTCCTGATCTCACCAAGTTATCTCAAGTTCCCACAGAGTTCTGGGATCTCAAAGAAGTTTTCAGCAAGAGCAGGGCCGCCGTTCTTCCTCTGCACCGTGCCTACGACTGTGCCATCGACTTGCTCGCTGGGGCTACCCCTCCTCGCGGCAGACTGTTTTCCCTCTCTCAGCCAGAATGCAAGGCCATGGAGGAGTACATCAAGGACGCCTTGGCCTCTGGGTTCATTCAACCCTCCACCTCACCCGCTGGTGCCGGCTTCTTCTTTGTCGGCAAGAAGGATGGGGGGCTCCGGCCATGTATTGATTACAAGGGCCTGAACAAGATCACTGTGCGCAACCGCTATCCCCTTCCGCTGATGTCCACAGCTTTCAATCTGCTCCAAGGTGCCACTGTCTTCACCAAGTTGGACTTACAGAATGCATATCATCTCATCCGCATCCAACAGGGAGATGAGTGGAAGACTGCCTTTAACACCCCGTCAGGGCACTACGAGTACCAAGTTATGCCCTTCAGACTCACCAATGCGCCAGCTGTGTTTCAGGCCCTTATCAACGACGTCTTGAGGGATATGATCAATCAGTACGTTTTCATCTACCTTGATGACATCTTGATATTTTCTAAGACCTTGCAGGAGTACCGCCACCATGTCTGCCAGGTTCTCCAGAGGCTGCTACGGAACAATCTGTTTGCTAAGGCCCAGAAATGTGAGTTTCATGTCCCCGAGGTCTCCTTCCTGGGATTTATTGTACTGACGGGACAACTCCAAATGGACCCAGCCAAGACCCTGGCCATCCAGGACTGGCATACTCCCAAGTCCGTTAAGGAGGTGCAGCGGTTATTAGGATTCGCTAACTTCTACCGCAAGTTCGTCAGGAACTTCAGTTCCGTAGCAGCACCCATGTCGGATCTCACCAAAAGGACTGGTGGATCTTATGTCTGGTCTCCTCAGGTGGAAAAGGCGTTTAAGGACCTCAAGCACCACTTCTGCATGGCACCCATTCTGGTCCTCCCGGACACTTCTCAACCATTCATCATCGAGGTGGACGCCTCGGACAGTGGTGTCGGCGCGGTTCTCTCTCAACGCTCGGAGGGGAAGTTGCACCCCTGCGCATACTTCTCCCACCGCCTGAGCCCTGCGGAGTCCCGGTATGATGTGGGGGACCGAGAACTGCTAGCGGTCAAACTGGCCCTTGAGGAGTGGAGGCACTGGCTGGAGGGAGCGCAACATCCATTCCTGGTTTGGATGGACCACAAGAACCTGGAGTACCTCCAGCAAGCCAAGAGACTGAACCCACGACAGGCTAGGTGGGCCCTGTTTTTCAGTCAATTTAACTTCACCCTATCGTACCGCCCCGGCTCTAAGAACACCAAGCCTGATGCGCTTTCCAGGCTGTTCTTTGCCACCAACAGGGAGAGTGAAGTTGGGCCTATCATCCCTGTGTCCCGGATTGTGGCCCCTGTCCGCTGGGGTGTCAAGGAGGTCATCCGACGGGCTCAACGCCAGGACCCCGGTCCTGGGATGGGGCCACCCGGCCTCTTGTACGTCCCTCGTCAAGCCCGGGCCAAGGTTCTCCAGTGGGGTCACTTGTCCCCTCTCACCGCCCACCCGGGAGCTTGGAGGACCCTGGACTTCTTGAAAAGACGCTTCTGGTGGCCGAGCATGGAGAAGGAAGTGAGGTCATTCGTCCTGTCCTGTGATGTTTGCACCAGAACCAAGAACCCACTACAGCGTCCCCAGGGTCTCCTGCATCTACTGCCTATTCCCCGGCGTCCCTGGTCCCATGTGGCAGTCGACTTCATCATGGGCCTTCCTGAGTCTCAAGGTAACACCGTCATTTTAGTCATAGTCGACAGATTCTCTAAGGCCTGCCGCTTCATACCACTGTGCAAGCTCCCTTCTGCCCTTGAAACAGCGAAACTAATGTTTATGCATGTCTTCTGAGTCTTTGGTCTCCCACAGGACATTGTCTCAGACCGGGGGCCCCAGTTCTCCTCCCGAGTGTGGCACGGGTTCTGCAAGCTCATCGGGGCCACTGCCAGCCTCTCCTCTGGGTTCCACCCCCAGTCCAATGGCCAGATGGAGAGACTCAACCAGGACCTGGAAACCACCCTGCGAGGCCTGGTGATGGATAACCCGACATCGTGGAGCACCTGGCTGCCATGGGCAGAGTACACCCACAACACCCTGCAGTCATCGGCCACCAAGCTGTTGCCATTCCAGTGCCAATTCGGGTTCCAGCCACCTCTGTTCCCAGACCAGGAGGAGGACGCTGGGGTGCCCTTGGTCAACCAATATGTGAGACGGTGTCACAAGACCTGGAGCAAGGTCAGGAGGACCCTCATCCAGACTTCCAGGTCCAACCAGACTCAGGCCAACCGCCATAGAAGGCCCGCCCACGTTTTCTGCCCTGGGCAGCGGGTTTGGCTGTCCGCCAAGGACCTTCTGCTGCGGGTGGAGAATCGCAAGCTTGCTCCTCGCTACGTTGGTCCCTTCAAAGTTGTGCGCAGGGTGAACCCTGTCTCCTACTGGCTCCAGTTACCACGGACACTAAGGATCAACCCCACATTCCATGTTTCCCTGTTGCAGCCCGTACTGTTGTCCACGTATGCCCCTGCCCCTAGGAATCCCCCACCCCCTGCATCCTCCAGGGTCAGACTGTGTTCACTGTGCCCCGCCTGCTTGGCTCCCGCCGGGTCCACAGTGGGCTCCAATATTTAGTGGGCTGGGATGGTTATGGCCCTGAGGATCGCTGCTGGGTCCCTACTCGGGATGTATTAGATAAAGAACTTTGTCGGGACTTCCATTTGGCCCATCCGGATTGCCCTGGGAATGTCAGGAGACGCTCCTTGGGGGGGGGGGGGTCCTGTTAGGACTGGGGACTGTCTTGGCCTCTAGAGGCCTCTGTTATGTTTTTTTTCTTGTCATGTTTGTTTTGGGCCTCTAGAGGTTGCCACTGCTTCTGTGTTTTGTGTTTGTTTTGATTGCCTGTTCAGTCCTCATTTTTGTCACCTGTTTCCCATTTAGCTTGTGTATAAATACTTCCTCAATTTGGTCCCCAGTCACGGAGTCTTTGTGCTCCCTATGGTTTGTTTCCTCTGTCCCATGTACCTTGCTTATGCTCTTGTGTTGTTTGGTATTTTGTTTTATTTGGATTTTGTTCTACCTTTTTGGATCTTCTGAGTGTTTTGCATTTTGCCTTTTCTTTTCTGTACTTTGTACTACCTTTTTGGATCTTCTGAGCATTTTGCCTCTTCTTTTCTCATTTTTGGACTTTGAACCTTTGGATCATACTTTTTTTGCCTTGGATTTTCTCATCTCATCTCATTATCTCTAGCTGCTTTATCCTTCTACAGGGTCGCAGACAAGCTGGAGCCTATCCCAGCTGACTACGGGCGAAAGGCGGGGTACACCCTGGACAAGTCGCCAGGTCATCACAGGGCTGACACATAGACACAGACAACCATTCACACTCACATTCACACCTACGGTCAATTTAGAGTCACCAGTTAACCTAACCTGCATGTCTTTGGACTGTGGGGGAAACCAGAGCACCCAGAGGAAACCCATGTGGACACGGGGAGAACATGCAAACTCCACACAGAAAGGCCCTCACTGGCCCCGGGGCTCGAACCCAGGACCTTCTTGCTGTGAGGCGACAGTGCTAACCACTACACCACCGTGCCGCCCTGCCTTGGATTTTTTACTCTGTAAATAAACTGTTTTTTTTTTTGTACTCTACTATCGTCTCACGCCTCTGCACTTGAGTCAATCCCCGGTGGCCCAGTGGGTGTTTGCTGGATCACTACACCAGCGACCTGGGTTCGAATCTCAGCAAAACCCTCACGGGGCAGAGCCTTTTCTTACAAAGCTCCACAGTTATGGAACAGCCTTCCAAGTAATGTTCGGGAATCAGACACAGTCTCAGCATTTAAGTCTAGGCTGAAAACATTTCTGTTTAGTCAAGCCTTTTGTTAATGGTGTTTATGAGGTAAAGGTGTAGATCTAGAGGGTCCTCAGACATAGAGTGTTTTGGTAAACTGGGATGTATGGATGCTGTCAGTCCCCACTCGCTTGCTCACTCGAGTTTGTTGATGGTGTAGTGGCTGGCTGCTTTATGTCCCGGGGCTCCCTCATGCCTATGTTACCTTCTGGCTCTCCCCTTTTAGTTATACTGTAATAGTTAGTTGCTGGAGTCCCTGCTTGTACTCAGTGCAATATGTATACTGTTCCTACTTATTCAGGTGACATTGGGCATACCTAACAACCTGCGTTTTCTTTCCCTCCCCAAATCTGTCCCTCTGAGTTACATGGAGTCAACAGGAAATCTTTTGGTGGAGAGGGTGGAGACCTCGACTGGCTATCGTAACCTGCAGGGAATCAGCCGTCAGACATTCTGTCACATGTCCCAGACCCGGTGAAATGTAACTGAATTGTCTTGGCCAGCCCTAAGGGCCCCATCTGCATCTCATCATTGCTGAGGAGTGTGCTCCCATCACCCAATCAAGCATCCAGCCAGAGCAGGTCATGATATTTTTTAACCATATTAACATGCCATTGTTGTGTATTATGCCTGATGTCAAGACTCTCGTCTCTGTGAGCCTACCACACAGATTTAATACTTGTGTCATTTTTAGGGCATACCTAACAACCTGTGTTTTCTCTCTCCCCCCCATCTGTCCCTCTGAGTTACATGTTGGTCCTGGGATTGAGATGTTGGCCTCTTCTGCCCCTCAGACCTGCTTGATCCATCCTGGTGCCCTGTGTCTGGTCGGAGTTTTATCACATTGCTCCTGTGAAGGACGGCCCCATGAGGACAGTTGAGGGTTATACCTGGAGGATGCTCTGGACTCTTACAGTAATGCTTTTATGGCTGAGGACTACAGTTGACTTGCTAACTTTAGGACTTCAGTTGTCATGAACAGTTTTGCACTCAGGTTTCCATCAATGAAGAGTTATAACATCAACAAAACTGTCTTCATGTTAAAACTGTTAATGTTATAGTCATGCTGTCTGTTGTTGCCCAAATGAGGATGGGATCCCTTTTGAGTCTGGTTCCTCTCGAGGTTTCTTCCTCATGTCATCTGAGGGAGTTTTTCCTTGCCACCATCACCACAGGCTTGCTCATTGAGGATAGATTAGGGACAAAATTAGCCAAAAAAAGTCGTTCAATTTCTGTAGAGCTGCTTTGCGACAATGTTTATTGTTAAAAGCGCTATACAAATAAACTTGACTTGACTTGACAATTGTGAACATCCCCATGTGCACACACAACCTTCATCATTTGTACTCTCCCCAATGCTTCACCTTGCACCAGGTATTGGTGGATTGAGGTCTGATTACGTGATGTGCATCCCCTTGGACACTCACTGGTATACGATACACTCCGGCCTGATCGGGGGCAGTCTCTGGTGCATCGGGGATCCAGACCATGGCTCTCACCTCCATCGCGGGACACTGACTCTGGAGATGCCTGGGCTCCCTGCAGCACCAGCATACCGGGCCAGACTTCACCTCTGCACCGGTGTTATGGGTGTCACTCACCTGAGGGGGAGAAGACACAGACATGGAAAGGGAAAATGGGAGGACACCATGAGTGCAGTGGGCTGGCTGGGGGGCAGCTGGCCCCCATCTCTGCAGTGGGGAAACAGGGCAGGGACAGGAAAGGGGGGAGGAGAAGGAGAGAGAAAAAGAGAAGAGGCAACACATCTGCCTGCCACTGGAAACGCCGCCAGATGATACTCCGCCAACTCGATGGCTTGATCCAGTGATGCCAGGTGATGACACTGGACCCACTCTGCCATTTCTTCTGGAAGACGTGCGATGAGCTGCTCCAGTGTCACCAGATGGATGATTCCCTCAACATTGCAGTTGTCCACCCTCAGCCACTGCTGGCAGGTGTCCTGGAGCTGTTGGTTGAATGCAAATGGCTGGCCAACTTCCTCCAGTGTCAGCATCCGGAAGTGCTGATGATGTTATTCCAGGGAGCAGCTGACATGCTGCAGGATGGCTCACTTCAGCTCCGTGTATATGAGCCAGCTGTCAGCAGGGAGCTGCTGTATGGCGAGCTGCGCCTCGCCAGTCAGTAATGGAAGTAGGCACACCATGCACTGCTTGACCAGCCACCCCCACACTTTGGCTGCTTGCTTGAAGAGAGCAACGAAGGCTTCCAGATCATCGTGCAGCCCCATCTTCATAAGGGTCACATGGGGAGGGTCTGCTGCAGTGGCAGTTGAGGACCCCACTGACACAAGCAGGTGCCGGAACTCCTGGTGATCTTCCTGCTGGGTCAGCATCAAGGCTTCAAAGCATTGCTCCTGCTCCTTTCAGAGGGCAGTCAGTGCTTGATGCTCGTTTTGTTGAGTGGTGGCGAGAGCATGGATGAGGTCCTTGAATGGGGAGGACTCCATGTATCCCTTCAGTATCCCAGGTTTTGGGATCACTGTAGTAAGCCCTGATAAGGGTGGAGTACTGAAGCATGGCAGGTGGGAGATGATGTTCACACACACTGTATTTTCAAGATTATCACTTTTCAGCTTCATTCATTCACACGCTCACAAGCACAAGCATTTGCTCTGGCCGGGACAGCTCCCTTCTCTTCACTCTCTCCCTCCTTTTCTACCCTTCCCCATCACTGCAAAAGCACATACACAACATTAATTAGCAACAGGTGCATGAACTTTGCCACTCACCTTCCCTGACCCCACCCTCCATTCATAAACTGATGTTTGGTCACACCCCCGCTGCCACAAAGTGAAAATGGCAAATAACATGAGAAAATAATCCTGTTTCAACAATTGTCCTAAACAGAAAGGAAGAAAAAAATACAAAAGAGAAAGATACCTGTATACTGTATAAGAAAAAACTGAAATAATCTCTGTAAAAATAATTATAATAGTAAAAGAGCCATTCAAAAAATTATCTGAGACTGAACTGGAAAAGGAAAAAAGAAAAACAATAACAATGAAGGGGAGCACTATAAAGATATGTAAGAAATGTGGGTAAAGTTGAGAAAATGAAAGGGGGAAAAGGAGTCAATGAAAGGGAAAAAAGTCAGGAAATACTTTTCTTGGGGCAAATTTGATCAGATATGATGGTTTAACACATAAGCCAAATACACGCAATGTGCATGGTAATATGGTGGCCAGATGACTTCACTCGTTTGTACAGCATGTATTGGCAAATGAGCTATCCAGATATTTTATGTATTGATCAGTGGCTCTAGCTCATTAGAGCTAATTGCCATGCACCTGTTCCAGATTAGAACACAATAACAGCATTCAAACTTTACAGAAGCACCTCATACTATTTAAGAGTGTTGATAAGATAAAGTTCATGTTACAGAAATTTAACTAACAAACTAATGTATTAACAGTATTATGGTTCCTGCAGGACATAACACCAATAATATTCTAGAAAATTTGCAAACATCTATTACCTCAGCTGGTAGCATTAGCTATTACAAAATGGCCAAAGAAATACATAACATAGTTAGTTTTTTTTTTAATAATTACATTTTACCTGCCCAAGATGCACCCCACCTCTCGCCTGAAGTCAGCAGGGATTGGCTCCAGCTTCCCTCATGACCCTGATGGATAAATGGTATAGATGATGGATGGATACTTACATTTTCCTTGTCTGCAGTTATGCTAAGGTCAGTTGGTAGTGATCCCTCATTTAGGAAGGATTTTGTTGCCAGTCCTGTGTCTTACTGAAGAAAAGCAGTCACGCACAAAGTGGTTACTAAACACAAACAAGTTTTTGTTGATGTTAGCTGGGACATTTGCATCAAAAATACACTCAGTTCACTCAGCTTTTCTGTCAGCTGAGGCTCGGGGTTGATGTAATGATGTATACTCCTCTGTGCAGCCAATAACAGAACAGTTCCCATGCTTAGCTCGTGTCAACAAAATGCTAGCAGGTCTGGGGCTTGCGAGAAAAAAAAAAAAGTTCCTTCCTGAAGATAGTTCTCTCAAGCCGTAGATGGAGAGACGGTGAGGTGGTATAATTCTTATGAGCTCCTATTTCTACATAAGAAGGGGAACTTAATCCGAAGGCCTTGTTGAATCACATGTTTCCTGATCTAGGCAGCCCAAAAGAAACTGACTTGGTTGTCTTATTTCCAGATACCAAATGTGTGCACAAGCACTGAAAAAGTGAGTTTTTCATAATATGTCCCCTTAAAGTAGCCACACGCACACACGCACACACATCATTTTAGAATTCCAAGTTGTTAAGATATTATAACTTATTGAGCATATGGGGTACATCCTCATAGTGCTTCATATACGGAAAACTGGATTACAAAAAGATTTAAATCTAGAGGACTCTATTGTCTCATTCATTGAGAGCTGTGTAGAGTGGTAGTGGATTAATGGAGATACCTGTCCTCTTAGTGCAGGCAGTTCCACTGAGCAGACTCAATACAGACTGAAGCCCTGTCTGATTCAGCTCCAGTATCACTACACAATGAATAAGATCAAAACTGAAGGTACATCCACACAGGACATGACACCTGTTTGTGGCTATTTATATTCTGTCTTTATCTGTATTTAAAAAACCTACTATACTTCCACATATGCTATTGAGAAATAACACTTGGTGAAATGCAATTAAATTTGCACCACTAACACAATAAACTCTATTACATAGATGTCCAGCTACACTCTGTATTAGGTCACCATATTGAGCATTTAGTATTGATCTTGGAAGGATGGCAAAACTTTTTGCTTTTCAATTTTGATTGTATGACAGCACTGCATTTCAGAAGGGGCAGACATTAGATATTGTTTAAAAATAGTATTACTGTTATTCATTAGCTATGTTTACCTGCAGTCTAATCATTTTTTTTAATCAACAGACTGATAGGGGGGAAAATCCTAAATATACTCATTTAACTAACACTTTTAAGGATACAATTATATTCTTATGATTATGATTATAAGTAATATTTCAAACCAGCATAATGTGTTACCTTTCCTAACCACCAGGTAAGAATCACCTGGATCCATCTTGTGATTACAGTCAGAACTACAATTAACCTGTCCTTCTCATATCCGTTTTGCCTCAGTGAGCAATTAGCATTGCTAGCTCTATTAGCCATCCATCACTGTGCTATAGAGATCTTGCATGTGACGTCACAGCTGATCCAGATTGTGACAGACGCCATCTTGTAGGTCAAACGCCATATTCCACCTTCTACTTCTACTTCTGGTTCTACTTCTGCTTTTACTTCTACCTTTTCTTCTGGAAAACCCTACTATATACAATTCTACTACAACGGCTGCAGCTACAAGCTCTCCCTACCTGTGTACGGTTTTTATGTTTTTTGTGTGTATTTTTGCGTGTTGTTCGTCTGTACCGGACTTCAATATCCACTACAACCGTATGGACTTACTGGACATTGGTTTCCAGCAGAAAATGATGGTTTGTAGCGATTTCCATCGCATGCACAACATTCCGGACGAGAAAAAAAAAAAACATTCCGGACGAGACCAGATTGCGAGACCAGCGGGGTCTCCATGGATTGTTATTGGAAGCAAAGCGAAGGAGGAGGCGCCGGGAGCCGAAGCAAAAGCGAGGCTACAGGCAGAGCCGGCCTGTTGACTAAGCTCAGAAAACAGCTACTCAAATCTCCACTGCCAAGCCTCTACCTCTCCAACGCCAGATCCATGTAAACAACACGGATGATTTGGAATGACCTTATTCTATTCTATAATCGGCTGGTCAGTGCTATACTCAATACTTAAGTGACTTACCCATCCAGTGAGGATCATTTTCTTGTTTACAAGATGCCACATCTGAGTCGCTGACAAATCCTGAATTTCTGTAAAGAAAACTGTCCAGAGATTTATAAGCATGCAGTGCTTCACCACTGAACAGCGAGGGAAAGTTGATGAGGTAATCATACACGTCCGGGTATTCCGCTGGCAGTTCAAAATCCGGTCGTGAAAACTCCGTCCGGAAAGCCATAAGGGTCACAAATCTGTAGATCGTTTATTTTAGACATATATCTAGTTATCTGTTCATTAGAAAAATGAGCTGTGTAGTCCGTCGGTTGAAATTGATCCATTCTGTACACGAGTGCAGCAGTATTCAGCGGTGTTTTTGACCGACACGATGGCAGTTGTGTACTTTCCGGTCACGTGACTGCAAGATCTCTATTCTCTAGTTATCTGTCTGAACTTGCTCAGTAAGTTGCACTGTCCTCTCATGATTCCCAATAATTAGGGTTCCCCCATGGCAACATCTGCTCAGAGAATTAAATATCCTAAATGTCTAGATTATCAGCAGTTTGTAGCTATGTGCTGCTAGTACCCTGTGGGCTGTATTTAGAGTTTAGTCCAATTCGAGTTAAGTGGCAGATTGAGTCCAAATATTTTTAAGTCCTTCAGGATCTATGCAGAGAAAGTTACATATATTCAGAGTCCTGTTATACATGTGCTGAAATCAGTGTGTGTGTGTGTGTGTGTGTGTGTGTGTGTGTGTGTGTGTGTGTGAGCCCCAGTCAGATTATGCAAATAACCTGCCTGTAGTTTAGATCTCCATAGTTGCTGTATTATTTTTGTTTTTAGTAGAGGTGTCTGAGATGGGTTTTCAATAGTGTCTAGACCACTGCCTTTAAACACCAGTTCTTGTCTTCAAGACCTATATTACAAATTGGGTCCAAGGTGGATGGATGTGCACTGGTGTTGTTTATAGTGAAATACATAAAAACAAACACTATTAACATAAAAAAATTAGATATGCATAGCAAGAACATGGAGACACTGTGGGCTTAGTGACATTCAACACAACTACAAACAACAAACATTAGACAATAAGACACACATGCCATTTCCCAAGGAAGGAGCCTTTAGAGGTTGCATTTCAAGGATGCCACATCTTCAAATCTTGCTGAAGGACTCTTCCATTGTCTAGGATCCTTTAAATTCTATGAAGGACTGCGTCCTTCATTCAGAGAATTTTTCCAAGGATGCCAGTATTGACTGTATCTTCAACATTATTAAATCATCCACACATGTAAGCACATGCTGCGTTGATCTGGTGACTTGTCCAGGGTGTACCCCGCCTCTTGCCCATAGTCAGCTGGGATAGGCTCCAGCTTGCCTGCGACCCTGTAGAACAGGATAAGCGGCTACAGATAATGGATGGATGGATGTAAGCACATGTAAAAGGTGGGACCTTTTCAATGATGCACACCTGGGAGTTGGCAAGAGGGCACACAAGCCTAAATAGTGGTCTAAGTTTAATAAAAAAACATCAGTCTGGGGCATTATTTTACTGGGGGAAGCATGCTTTTGGAATGCAGGGAACATGAAGGAAAATGGGAGGATTTAGGTAAAGTGGCAAAATGTGGGTTGAAAATAAATAGCCTGCTGAGTTTATCACCTGGGACACAATCCATGACTAAAGCTTTTTTAACATTTCTAAGAATGACTGGTCTTGCAAATATAATTTAATTATTTATCTCTCTCTCTCTTTTTTATTTAAAGCATTCATATTCCCAAAAGTGTTAACACCTCAGTCCTGCAGATGGGTGGTAATGCACAAGGACCAAGGGATGGAGGAAGTAAGGAAGGAGAAGAAGAAGAGAATAGAAAACTTGCACACTCCATAGACTATTCAATTGTGTTATCCAAATGCTACAAAGGAGTCTTGTCAAGCTGACTTGGAAGGCCCTGTTCTACCAAGAAAGCATCCTCGACTTTGAGAAAGGGGGACAGAATCCATGGCTGCATTCCTATAGTCCATTCTGTAATCTTTCCAAATCACTTTTCTTTAACCTTGATGGAAAATTAGGTCAAGGAAAGAAATAAAATTCAGAAGGACATAGGAAAAGACAACAGTGGCACTCAGAGAATCTGACTGCGCTTACACCAAGCTCTGCAATTATGTGACAGTTCATGTTATGGATGTGAGGCTGCCAAGTGAAACTATAATGTTCTGAAGATGGACTACAAAAAGTGCATCTTCACTACATGCATTCTTGCCATGTTGTTTCATGCAGGCTATATAAACATGGATAACACAGTGAAAAATATTATATCATTACAAAGGTTGGAATTGAAATAAAAAAAAGAGTATAGGCTACCAGTCACAAAACTGCAAATAAATTATTGTTATATAGGGAATGGTTGCTCACATTCACTTTCCTGTCCTTTCATATTTATCATGAATTACAATTATTGTATGATTAGTTATTTAATATTTACTTATTTATATAATTATTTGTTTGAATCAATGGTGCACTGATGTGTTGTTTTAAATGCTGCTGCAAGGACCTGGGGGATGGCATTATCTTCTTTCCTTTTGTAAAGTATGGTCCAGTGTACCCTCTGACAAAAGAGACAGAAAAGTAATCACTGAAGCATCTTTCCTTAGCACTTAGAGAATTTGAACAACTCTTATCAGGCTGCTGCTTAGGATCATTTCGCTCAGTTAGGAACCTTCCTAAGCAAAAAAGACTAGTGGAACACAGCCCAGAATTTAAAACTTGACAGGAATTAGGTGAAACAGTAAACAGGTGTGGGTGATCAGTGAAACGTGTGACTTGGTCATGTGATGTGCTGGGTCTCTTGGGTATTGTAGTTCATACATATTCAGTCCTACCATACCAACAAAAACAGAAACTGTAGAAGAATCTGCGATAGAAAATGCAGAAGAAGATAACAGCATTTTTTCCCTGTTTGCTGTCAAATGTAATATGATATATTACCTTTAATGCAGTGCTTCTCAATTATTTTCTGTTACGCCCCCCTGGAAGAAGAAAACATTTCGCGCCCCTCCACTCTCCGCCGCGACTATAAATAGTATAATTTGTCTATAAAATTGTTATAAGACTTATAACAATGAATGGTGTTAGGTGTACTTATACAGTAAGTACACCTCTGCATAACATTGTATCCTAATTAACATTAAAGAAAACGAAAAAAGAAAAAAGAAAGTAATATAGATCAACTTACAACAAAGAATAACTTTATTAACATTGTTTTTTAGTCTGTAACAGAAAAGATTTAAAGTCCATCAAAGTGCTTGCAATTTGCAAAATTAAAAAAAAAACTTATTTAAACTATAAACATTTTTAACCGACTAATTCGGTCCTTTTCAAATAGTGGGGCGCGCCCCATTTGATACTGAAAAATAAAATTAAATAAAATCAATAAATAATAATAAATTCAAATTGATCAGCAATATTAACTCAGGAGCACAATATATAAAACTAAATAAAATCAATAAATAATAATAAATTCAAATTGATCAGCAACATTAACTCAGGAGCATAATATATAAAACACTTTAACCTACAAAACAAAAAAAATAAAACTATTTGTGCTGATATTTTTTTTATCAAAATGAGGAAGTCAGGATTAATGGCTACAATGAGCACGTTTTGCAGTGCACAGGTTTTCGAAGCGGGGTTTGAAGCATGATACTGCAACTCTCAGCTCCTGCTCAATGTTTAGCTGTACTTGGTCTTCAGTGCAGCAACAGCAGAGAAGCCAGTCTCACAAAGATAAGATGTTGCAAAGGGAAGAAGAATGCCCATAGCCCTCTGCCCTAAGAGTGGATACTGCCTCTCTACACTCAGCCAGAATTCACTCAGTGTCTGTGATGTGAACCTCAGTCTCAATGTGGAGTCAGATGTCATGTCAATGAACTGGTCCTCCTCTGCAGAGCTGAAACCAGTTGGAGCTGGTGCATTGAAAGGATCCCTCACCCAGTCATACTGGGAACTGTTTTCAGGGAAGTACTTTTTAAAGAATCCCATCAGTGATGAGATATGCTGCTTAATACATGGAATCACTGAGGTGGCATCAGTCAGTAGTGTCAAGAAATTCATGCAGGTTCTCAAATGAATCAGTATTTCCTTCATCAAGTCGCCTGCCCCACATTGCAAGCTTTTGAGTGAAAGAGCTGATCTTGTCTGTGACCTGAGGGAGGTGTTTATCTTTCCCTTGAAGCTGTAGATTTAGTTCATTTAGCTTTCCAAATATGTCACTCAGGTAGGCCAGCCTCGCCAGGAAGTTCTCATCACTAAATTTTTTTGTGACTTCATACTTGTGCTCCTGCTCCAAAAATATTCATATCTGCCCTCTGAGCTCAAAAACTCGGGACAAGACTTTTCCTCGTGACAGCCACCTTGCTTCACTGCGAAACAGCACAGCTTGATGTTCAGCTCCCATCTCTTCACAGATAGCAGAGAAGACTCTTGTCTTTAGTGGTCTGGTCTTTATAAAATTGACTACACCTAAAATGTCAGTCATAACCTCACTTAATTCAGAGGAAAGGTGCCTTGATGCCAGTGCTTCTCTGTGTATAACACAGTGTGTCCACTCAGCATTAGGTGAGGCCTTCTTGATGAGAGGCCGAAGTCCTTTTCTCATCCCTGCCATGGTCTGTGTACCATCACTGCAAACACCAATGCAGTTATCCCACTTTAGCCCATTCTCAGTCAGGAAGCAGTCCAGCATTTTGAATAGCTCTTCAGCTGTGGCTCTGTCTCTGACATATTTACAAAAAAGTAGATCCTCACACAGGGAGTTTGTCATGTCAAAACGTACATAAGCAATAAACAAACAGTCTTTGTTGCTGTTAGTTGCTTCATCGAATTGTAAGGCAACACGTTTGTCTTTGAGTTTATCTACCAGCTGTTCTTGAAGATCGTTAGAATGTCATTTATACGTCTGGCGACAGTGTCATTGGACAGAGGGATAGTTTTTATTTTGGCAGCACTTGCATCATCCAGCATGACAGAAACCATGTCTAATGCTGCAGGCAGTATCAGCTCCTCTGCTATGGTGTGGGTTTTTTTGCACTGAGCAATTTGGTACGCCACCTTATATGATGCTAACAGTGCTCGCTGGTTTATTGAAATAGCATTCACAAAGCAGGATGATTGTTGGCAATATTTGGCACGTTTTCGCTGAAAAAACTCAAGCGGCTTATCAGCGTGATTGGGGTGTAATGTCTTTAAGTGACGCCTTAATTTATTTGGCTTCATGCTGTCTGCTGCCAACATTTTTAGACACAGTAAACACACCGGGCTTTCCTCGTTTCCCACCGTAGTCACAGTGAAGCCAAGCGCTACATACGCTTCGTCATATTTCCTTGTCTTAGCTTTTGGGAGACTGTTGTTTGTCTCATTATCTCCGTCTCTCTCCGCCTTTCTTTTCATCCCTGTTAAAGGTCAACTAAGTTAAAAAAACAAAATTCCACGGTGATCCAAATGTGTTTTCATGTATCCAGAGAGATACCTTACATTTCTGAGCGTGATTTTGTGAATGTGCACTAATTGCTGGAAAGTGGTATTTCATCTGTTTTTCAGGACCCAAAGCTCCACCCTTCAAAAAATAAACTTACAAGCATGAGATAGGTCACGTGACCTTGTGACGTATGTTTCAGAATAACACGGTGGCATAGTCGTTGCACCTGGACTGAAGTGCTGAAAGTAATTTGAGTTGATTTAGTTACTTACAAAGACTGAGTCCAGAGTTTTCGCCTACAGTCCCCAGCCATGCCTACTCGGTGTATAATCGCAGGTTGTGGCAATACATATAAAGATGGGGTAAGCTTTCATTGCTTCCCCAAAGATGAGACCATCAAAAAATTTGCGCCAAAAATGAAGTCATACAGATATCATGGCATCCTCAGCAGGTAAGTTCATACCTCTCGCTAATCTTGATAACTCAGAATGTTGCTGTTTTCATGCTGATAATAGATAACATCACATTCAGTATCAATATTAACAACATCAACAAAATAATTGTTTCTTTCCTATCATTTCTATCTCAGGATTCATTTGGCAGCACTACACTACAACGCAAACAGTGACAGAGAGCAGGCAAGGACAAGTAAAGGGGACCTACGCTATAGTATTCAAAAACCAAAGTACAAGCCAGGAAGTGCTTCAGCTAAGCCAGTCAAAGAACCATGCAACTACTGTAAGTCAAAGGTGGAAAATGTCACGTTATGTAGGTTGTGATTTCCCCCATACATTTGTCACATATTGGCTTTGCATTGATTTGTAAAACGCTTTACCTAGTGTTACAAAACAGACAGCCCACCAAAACTAAAAGCAGTAATCTTCTTTTGAATGTTTGACACGTTTTTTTAATGTGTGTAGCCTATGTTGAGGAACTCATGGCTGATGTATCGGAGCAAGACTTTGACACTTCACCACCAGAGAGGCAGCCATCACCACCACCTTTGAGCAGCGGCCATGTGTACCCCCCCAAAGAGAAGATAATCCGATGCCATCACAGCTGATTTTCCAAAAAATGATTGTATTGTGCTGTATGTACACATCAGAGAAACTTTTGATGGGCAAATGTGTGTCATGTATGATCTTGTGCCTTTTTGGGTCTTTGAAAACTTTTTCAGTTCTGTTTCAACACCATACATATTTATTATTATTATTATTTTTTTTTTTGTTATCATTGCTGAGGTTATTTCAGGCAAGTGTTACTGTTGATTATGGACATATAATGTATCCACAGTGGATTGGGAAGGATTGCTGTGTGAATCCTTTTCCCAGGTCTTTGGACCTCTGGTTTGTCTTTGTTATAGGGTTAACAAATGCATTAGAACAAATAAATCTGATTCAAGTATACATTCAAACGTCTTTATTTGCCACATTACACCACATCCTGGAAACCTGTATATTCAGTAGATGGGAATGTCTCCCGGATCTTTGTGACTGCACAGGATGGCAGTGGAATGCGAACATGACGGCCTAGGTACTCCCAGCACCATCTAGCCAGCTGCCGATATGCAGTATGTCTGAATTTCCTGTAGAGCAAAGAAATGTCAAGAATGTGCCTTCATTAATAATAGGTCATTTGGAATTCCAACCATTATTCAATGTACTTTGTGAATTTACTTTGTGTGTGGTTTTATTATTATTTTACTTCAGTAGTGATGACACCTCTCCTCGGCTCATCTTGGTCGGATATATCGCTGGAACTGGATGTCATATCGTTCAGCTCAATCACTCACCACCTCACAAATGTTCTACTCTCATGCGCATCACTTATGTACCCTACCCTACCTGATTAAAAAAAAAAAATGAAAAAGCATGATGCAGGACACATTCGGGGCGTATTACCTGTTGTGAAACTCTATGGAAAACAATGCATAACACAATGTGTCCCTTTTATTTCGATCCTTATTGATCATTTCCACAAAAACTGCAGGGAGTTCTTCAGGTACTTTCTGCATTGTATTCTGAAACATACGTCATCACCTGTTGTCCAATCAGAAAGGGATATTTTGTAACTTCACTAAAAATATACGATTTTGAGAAGAACAACTTTCTTGCTTTACTTCCAAGTCGGGTTTTGTGCTTTTAGGTAAGAATAAACATATTATGAAAGTTAATTTTTTTAACTTAGTTGACCTTTAAATATTTTTCCATGGTGTCTCTTGACGGTTTGTTCACTGCACTTCATATCTCCTGCTCTGTGCTGTGTGTATGCAAAAAAAAAACCCTACCCCATAGCGCTAATACTCCCCGTGCACACCCTGGCAATGAGAGCGCCACTGCCACCTACTGTAGTGGATGTGCAATTACACTTTAATCTAGTACGGCAAAAGCATGTTCCCCGCGGTCACATGTGCCCCCCTTGGCATCGTACCGCACCCCCCCAGGGGGCGCGCCCCACTATTTGAGAAGGACTGCGTTAATGTAATATGAACATAAAGAAGCATGAAATTATTTTTTAAATTATATATTTAAAACGGGGCGGCACGGTGGTGTAGTGGTTAGCGCTGTCGCCTCACAGCAAGAAGGTCCTGGGTTCGAGCCCCGGGGCCGGCGAGGGCCTTTCTGTGCGGAGTTTGCATGTTCTCCCCGTGTCCGCGTGGGTTTCCTCCGGGTGCTCCGGTTTCCCCCACAGTCCAAAGACATGCAGGTTAGGTTAACTGGTGACTCTAAATTGACCGTAGGTGTGAGTGTGAATGGTTGTCTGTGTCTATGTGTCAGCCCTGTGATGACCTGGCGACTTGTCCAGGGTGTACCCCGCCTTTCGCCCGTAGTCAGCTGGGATAGGCTCCAGCTTGCCTGCGACCCTGTAGAAGGATAAAGCGGCTAGAGATAATGAGATGAGATGAGATGAGATATATTTAAAACTAAATTGTGGTCATGAAATTATAATGTATGCATATGATATAAGCTATTTTATAATGCATTTAATTTTCTATTTTGGAGTTCTTGATTTAATTACATAATATCAAAAATTTTGTTAATTTTATGTGCTCTTCTGTGTGTGTGTGTGTTACACACACATATACAGTATATATATATATATATATATATATATATATATATATATATATATATATATATATATATATATACGCTGACCAAACACTCATCTGCTAGCTTTAGAGCTCACCTTAATGAATTACTTACTTTATCAATAAAAAGTCACTCCTCAAGATTAGCAATATGTCATGCTCCGCCCTGGACTTCCACTCCGGAGATTACTTATCTCCCAGGTCAGCGCTAATCCGGATCCAGGACGGGAATTCCATCTAGCCTGCATTTCACTTCCTGGTTCTCTCTGCTGTGTATAAATAAGCCATTCTCAGACCCTGACTTTGCCAGAATGTCTTGTTTTGCTATTCTAGCCATTTCTGTGCCTTTATTGTGTTTCATGCTCAAACTATTTTTCTAATTCATGGTTTTTGCACGAAGGTTTTTTTTTCTAGTTCATGGTTTTTGCACTTAGGGTTTTTTCTTGTTTATGTTTTTTTTTTTGCTCGAGCGTTTTTGTCCTTGTCTGTCATGTTTTTGTCAAGTTTTTTTGTCTCTTTACCTGGATTATTTTTGCCATTTGTTTTTGTCCCATTTTTGCCACGCCCTTTTCCCTGGATTAAAACACCTTATTTATTTGATTACTGTCTGTCTTCTGCTTGTGGATCCTTATCTCACCACACCTCCACCACCCCTAACAGTATGTTCTGGCCAATATGGATCCAGCAGAACTCACCTGTCTGAGAACGGCCATCCAGCAGCAAGGGACTCTCCTCAGGACCCATCAACAAGACCTCCAGCAGATCACCCAGAACCTCGCCACCCTGTCCAACTCACTGAATCTCCTCACCACACAGATGCAGCGCTATCAAGCCATGCCTACCCCTGCCCAGCCATCTCCTACTTCAGCTCCTCTCTGTGAACCCAGACTTCCAGCGCCTCAGCCCTACAATGGAGAACCAGGTACTTGCAGATCGTTCCTATCTCCATGCTCTTTGATCCGAGAGCTGCAACCTCTGGCCTTCCCCACAGAACGCTCCCGGGTAGCATATACAATCATGCTCCTCACTGGCAAGGCCAGAGAGTGGGGAACAGCGGTCTGGGATGCCGATTAACCCTTTTGTTCCTGTTTCAAGGATTTCTCTGAGGAGATGAGGTGAACTTTCAACTGCTCTGTCAGGCTGGGAGGTGGCTAGAGAGCTCATGCGGCAGGGGTCCCGGTCTACCTCAGATTACGCCATCAAGTTCTGGATGTTGGCAGCATCATGCGGTTGGAACGAGAGCGCCCAGGTCGACACGTTCCTGCATGGCTTGTCTGACACCATTAAGGATGAACTGGTATTGCGGGAACTACCGTTGGACCTTTCCAGTCTCATGGACCTCACCAACCGTATCGATGCCCAGTCCAGCAATGGAGGAGAGAGAAGACCCACCCCAGCTTCACCTCCTATCCACCTCCTGCCTCGTCCGTCAGACCCATGCAGGTAGACCGGATACGGGTGTCAGCAGAGGAACGACAGTGCCGGCGGAGCACAGGGGCCTGTTTCTACTGTGGTCAGCAAGGACACATCTGCTGAGCCTGCCCACTAAAGGGAACAAGACCACCAGTTAATCAAGGGGCCCTGGTGGGCAACACTCAGAATCAGCCCCCCACTGATTGACCATTACTCCCTGTCATTGTCATCCACAACAACCAGCATCACCATCTCCAGGCCCTCGTTGACTCAGGGATGGACAGGAACCTGATCTGCTCTGCCACCGCCAAGTGTCTGGGAATTCCGCTACTCGCCCTCGACGTCCCTCTCACAGTCCTGACACTCAATGGCACCGGCTTGACCACCATCACCCACCTTACCACCCCACTCACCCCGAGGATTTCTGGCAACCACTCTGAAACCATCCAACTCCACATCATGAACAACCCCCATGTACCCATCATCCTAGGATTACCCTGGTTAACGCAGCACAACCCCCACCTACACTGAGCCGATAATACCATCCTAGGCTGGATCCATTCCTGCCTAGCTTCCTGCCTGAACTCTGCTCTGCCTCCTGCCAAACCATCACAGCCTTCAGCCAGCAAGTTTCCTGACCTCTCTCATGTGCCTCTGGAATACCTGGACTTTTGTTTTCAGCAAGACCCAAGCAGTGTCCCTCCGTCCTCACAGACCCTATGACTGTGGAATCGACCTCCTGCCTGGGACGGCATCACCCAAAGGGTGACTCTACTCTCTTTCTCCCATTGAAAGGCAAGCCATGGAGAAGTACATCTCTGAGTCTCTGGCAGCTGGGATTATCTGCCCTTCCTCCTCTCCAGCAGGGGTAAGATTTTTCTTTGTGGAAAAGGACAAGTTACTCCACCCTTGCATTGACTATCAAGGTCTCAATGCCATCACAGTCAAGAACTGCTACCCCTTACCGCTCATGACTATGGCCTTTGAACTACTCCAGGGAGACAAGATATTCACCAAGTTGGACTTATGCAATGCCTACCATCTCATCAGGATCAGGGAGGGGGACGAGTGGAAGACAGCCTTTAACACCACCACTGGCTACTATGAGTACCTTCATAGTGGTACCTTCATAGAGGTCCCTTTCGGCCTGACCAACGTGCCTGCAGTCTTCCGGGCACTCGTCAATGATGTCCTCAGGGATTTTCTTAACATCTTCTTTTTCGTGTACCTGGATGACATCCTGATCTCTTGCTCCCTGGAGGAACACTGGGGCCATGTCCAGCAGGTCCTCCAGCACCTGCTAGAAAGCAAGCTGTTTGTCAAGGTAGAAAAGAGTGAATTTCACCAGAGCTCTGTCATGTTTCTGGGGTTCATCATCTCCCCGGCTAGGATCCAGATGGACCCCCTCAAGTTTGAGGCAGTTGCAGACTGGCCTACCCCATCCTCATGATGAGGGTTCCAGCGTTTCCTGGGTTTCGCTAATTTCTACAGGTGCTTCATCCGCAACTTCAGCACAGTGGCCGGACCTCTGTCAGCCCTGACCTCGACCAAGACCTCGTTCAAGTGGGGGGAGGAAGCAGAGAAAGCCTTCTCCATGCTCAAGCACAAGTTCACCACAGCACCCATTCTCACCATACCTGACCCAACCAAACAGTTCATCATGGAAGTCGACGCTTCCGAGTCCGGGGTCGGAGCCATTCTCTTCCAGAGGGCCAAAGGTAACAAGGTCCACCCCTGCTCCTTCTCTCACCAGCTGTCCCCTACTGAATGCAATTATGACATCAGCAACAGAGTTGTTGGCCATCAAGCTAGCCTTGGAGGAGTGGAGGCACTGGCTCAAGGGGTCGGATCTCCCCTTCCTAGTCTGGACCAACCATAAAAACCTGGAGTACCACAAGTCTGCCAAATGTCTCAATTCCCGTCAAGCCTGTTGGTCTCTCTTCTTCTCCCAGTTCAACTTCATGCTCTCCTACCACCCAGGCTCCAAGAACGGCAAACCTGACACCTTGTCCAGGATGTTCTCCTCCCACCAAGAGGAGTCCAAGACACCCAAGACCATCCTTCCTCCATGCTACCTGGTGGGAGCTGCCATTCTAGAGGTTGAGATGCTCGTGCAGAAGGCCCTGGAGCAGGACCCCAGTGAAGGTAACTCAAGCAACATACCACCTAATCATCTGTTTGTTTCCTGTTCTGTGTGAAGCCAGGTTCTGCAATGGGGTTATGGCTCCAAGTTGGCTTGTCACCTGGGAGATGCTCGAAACCTGATGCTCATCCAGCAGTGCTTTTGGTGGCCATCCATCAAGGAGGACGTCCAGAAGTTCATGGCAGCCTGCGACACATGCTCCTGGAATAAGATAGCCAATTGACCCCCTGCTGGCTTGTTAAGACCCTTCCTGACTCCACATCAACCTTGGTCTCAGGTCTCACATCGCCCTGGACTTCATCACAGGACTCCCCAACTCAGGTGGCAACACATGCATCCTCACTGTTATTGACCCTTTTTCTAAGACCATCCATTTCATTCCTCTGCCCAAGCTCCCCTCAGCCAAAGAGACCACAGAACTACTCATCCACCATGTTTTCTGCCTACCGACATAGTTTCTGACCAGGGTCCTCAGTTCACTGCACAGTTCTGGAGAGCCTTCTGCAAACTCATTGGGGCCACCTGTAGTCCCTCCTCAGGCTTCCACCCACAGACCAATGGCCAGGCAGAATGGGCTAACCAGGCTTTGAAGGTTGCACTCAGGTGCATGGCATCCAGGGATGCCAGTTCTTGGAGCAAGTACCTACAGTACCTTGGATTGAATACCCCCATAACACACTCCCTTCCTCTGCCACAGGTATCTCTCCATTCCAGTGCTCATGAGGGTACCAACCACCACTGTTCCCCAGCCAGGAGGAGGTCGCCGTACCCTCAGCCCAGATCTTCATACACCGCTGCAGGAGGATGTGGGCAATGGCCCAGAGAAGACTCATTTGCTCCACCCTAGCATCCAAAAGGCAGGCTGACAAACACTGCTCTAAGGCACCCACCTACTGGGTGGGGCAATGAGTCATGCTCTCCACACACCACCTTCTACTCAGAACCGTCTCCTGCAAGCTGGCTCCCAGGTACCTAGGACCTTTCCTCATCAGCAAGGCAATCAATCCATGTTCCATCAGACTGGCTTTACCACTCACCATGCAACGTGTTCAACCCACCTTTCACATATCACAGCTTAAACCCCTGGTCTCCAGTCCTTTGCTCATAATTTTACATTTAATTTTCAGCATATTGAAAGCCTGTGATTTCACTGTGTGATCACATAAAACCAGGGCAGCATGCCACACAGGCTTACATTTTATGCACCTCTGAAACATCTTTGATGCATCTGGTGTGGATTGAAATGCTTGTTAAAATGAAAGCATAATGCGAGTATCATAGCTAAGTTGTGATGTGCCTCTCAAGCACATCAAAAACAACCCAGAAATGAGTCCAGAGTGAATTGGCTTTTAGTGCACCAGACATTTAATCTTGTCTGAAGACCACAAACATGTTTTTCAAAGCACACTTGGAAAGGATGAATTTATTTTACAACACATTGACCTCGCAACTGCACACATAAACACACACATTAAATGGCTAATTAGATGATGGTGATGCAGCAAATTTGGAGTGTGATATGAAGATATAAATTAATTAATTGATGGGAATTTTGTGAATGGGTTATCTTGGTTAATCTGGCTGCATTTACTGTGTGTAGTAAAGACAAAAGTTCAGACAAATCCTGCTATTCTTCTCTGGTTTGGATCAATGCTATACTGTATAACCTTATTAGTAGTGGGTGGACACATCCTAAGCAGGCTGCATCTTCATGACTGATGATGACTCAGTGACTGTTTGATGGCACTTTCAAATCTCAGAAGCATTCCATGGCCTATCTTTCACCTATTTCCCCACCAGTAAACAAGCCAATAACAGCTCAGAACTACACAAACTTTATTTTAACCATAAAATGTTCTTGCTCATCAGCATATTTTGGATGAAGAAATAATGTTATAGGTGAAGGAAAAAATGTTACACCTCTTTTGAAATTACTCCACTTACTCGCTTTTGCTGATCATATAAAGTGATTGAAATTCTTGATGCTTGCCAATAGTTATGTTCACCCACATACATACCTGTCATTTGTTAGTGCCTTTGTTCTATCATGACTAATACTGCTCTAACACACTGTACAGTGAGGAAGAGCTAGGATCCAAGTGCAGAGTGCAGAATTAACACAACAAAACTGTAGAGGTAACAGATAGTAACAGCAGGCAAAAGTGTCAAAACCAAACACATTTAGGATGAAAAGGTAAGAAATGCAGGTGTGAGAGAGGCTGGATGTTGGCAAAAAATTAGGATGCATTCTGCCTGAGGAAAAAATAAAATAAAACTTCCTTCTGTGTTATGTACTGGCTTATAAGCCTAAATACTCAGTCTCTCAAATGAGATTTAAATTAGGCTTTGATGATCGACTGAAATAATATTTGCTGAAAGAATATTTGCTACTTTGGAATGAAGAAATAATCAAACAGTACAGATTGTGCAATAATGCTACAAGTACTCCATGTCATAAACAAGATGCCCTAATATCTGCCACACAATGTGCACAATAAGGAAGCTGCTAGTAATGTGGCAATATCTGGCATCTCCAACATTTCAAACAATAATAGCTGGTGCAGAAGGGATGTCAGTCTGCATGTTGTCACATGTTGCCTCTCATTTTGGACACTGTGCTGTGGTGCTCAAACACACATTTCCCCACATCCACATTCAACACACTAAACATGACTTTTCTTGGCATTGCCTTTTTAGTAGACAGAAATGGTGAGAGAATGATGACAACAACCACCATTATAATGCATCCATATCAAACTATTTCTAAAAATGAAAAGAAATAAATAAACTACATTTTATTACAGTTTGGCTTATTGTGTTCACATCCATCTTTTCATTGTTACTTCCACCTGTAGAGTTTTATTCGAAGCTGCATTTGTCCCCTTCCTAAGTTTTGGCCTTTTTTTTTTTTTTTTTAAACTTTCTCAGGTGTTTTGCAATGAGTCCTGTGGCATAAACTTTTTGTCCTCTCTGCCGAAGAAGCTGAATTATGCCTCTAAAGTGGAACTGTATTCATTAATATATTTATATAATGTTGAGTTATACCCTTAGTAAATTAAACAGCATATGCATTGCAGGCAAATATTATGGCCATATTAAGCTTTTTTGTTTGTTTGTTTTTTAATCTAAGCCTGAGAGTGTGCAGAGTGAGTGTGGGTCTGTCTTGCATATTTACCCCAAACTTACTGACTTTTATGAACACCAGGCGTTCCAGCACCTGCTCGCATCGGCAGGGGCCCCGATCACCACCGCCGCGGACCCTCCCTACCTCACCCTAACGAAGATGGGTCCGCAGGACGACCCTGAAGCATTCCTCACTCTTTTCAAGCAGGCAGCCGAGGCGTGGGGTTGGCCGGTGGAACAGCGCAGTGCGCCTCCTCCCCCTGCTAATGGGCGAGGCGCAGCTGGCCACGCTACAGCTCCCTGCCGACAACCGGCTGGTCTACACGGACCTCCGCAGGGCTGTCCTCCAGCGCGTGGGTCACACCCCGGAGCAGCAGCGGCAGCATTTCCACGCGCTGTGCCTGGAGGAGGTCAGCCGGCTGTTCACGTTTGGCTAGCAACTCCAGGACGCCTGCCGGCAGTGGCTGAGGGCTGACAACCGTGATGCAGAGGGAATCATTGATCTAGTGGCACTGGAGCAATTCGTCGCCTGACTTCAGGAAGGAACCGAGGAGTGGGTCCAGTGCCATCGCCCGGCGTCACTGGATCAGACCATCGAGCTGGCGGAGGACCATATGGTGGCCATTCTGATGGCAGGACAATGTCTCTCCTCCAGGGACCGCACCCACCTCAAAGAACACCACATTGAGATGCCCCCGGGGGTAGTAGTGCACAGCCACCCTTACAGACTGCCCAAACACACAAAAAAACGGTTGCCTGTGTAAGGCAAGGGTGGCTCTTTAGAAGTTATCAGAAATATTAACTGAGAGCCCTTGGTCTAAGGTTCTTTTCAAGGAGGAGGATAACACAATTATGACAGGTAAGTAAAGTTGAAAAAACACAGCCGGTGTTTATTTTAATAAAGAACACAATTTCTTTGTCTTTGCTTTTCTTTATATAAGCTTAGTCCCTTTAAATTGTCCTTTAAATCCTCAAAGAGGAAAGTAGAAGAAATAGAAAAGTAGAAAAAACCCTCAGAGCTCTGAATCAAAATGAAATGAATAAACCCAATGTCCATCTACCCGGGTAGTGTGTTTTTATGTGTCCCGAGTGCGGGTGTGTGCAACGAATCTCCTTATCTGGAGCCTTTGGATGGAGACACGGGAGTAGGTGAGTGGCAAGACGCTCCTCTTCTCTCTACTGGCCATGCGTGCATCCAGGGAAGTTCAATGATGAAATCAATCTCTCAAAAAAAACCAACCTGCATTGCAGGATAACAGTACTGTAAATAACTCTTCTTAATCAATCTTTTCAGATCTGAAACTTATTCTTTGATATTTTAACTCAAAGTGCAGTATTTCAAACGTAATAGTCCATTCAGTCCATAAACTGCACAAAATGAAATTCAGTCGCTAGCTTAGTAGCTCAACAACATGGAATTGACACGGTATTCACGAGCATGGCAGTCCATTAGTTCAGTGTAACTCCAGTTGGTTTTTAGCTTACGGTCAAAATACATCAAAGTTGCTCAAAATAAGCTTACAACGAAATCATACAACTACATGAACCAAATGCATCTTCATAAGAGAAGTTTTACATGCTCAGTTCGCGTTTTTAACCAAGACCATGAATCAAAACCATGTTAGCTAATCACTCGCCTGGCGAGGAAAAAAATGAAAAAACTCACCGGAGTAAAGGAAAGCATATAGACGATAACAATGCTGTCTGGGTCTTTTCTTGCACAAATCTTGCTTCTCAAATGAAGGATTACTCAAAACAAAAGTAGTTTTTAACTTTATCATGAAAATAAAATATGAATTTAACTCTTTTGCTGATGCAATCGTTTCCTCACGTCTATGATCACGCTCTGTTCACATGTACTCTTCATTTACTAATCTCCCTTCCTAACAGTGTTACTACTGCCCCTAGTGGACGGGAATGGAATTTCAAGTAAATAACAAAAGACATATAGGAAATAAAATGGAAAATGAGAAATGAGGTTAACAGAAGGATTCGAGTGGGTTACATCCTTCCCTCCTTAATCTGCATGCATCCTTGCATGTTCTACACTACACTGACGGTGTACCCTACACTATGTCAGTGGGTAAGGGTGTTAAGTTGCATATGTAAGGTGCATTATCTAGGGTTTGGGAGAAAGCTTGGTCTAAACCAGCTAAGATGGAGTGCAGTACAGTCACTAAGGGGTTGCCTAGAGTGGAGTACATAAGCCTTTGGGGGACTGCTCTCTCTCGAGCAGATCTTCTCAATGGCACCTCACTGCCAGGAGCAACTTCAGTGTCTTCTACCTCCATCCGTTCCTGTACATCCCCACTGGTCCTCAGTGCTGATGCATCTTCTTTTCCACTTCCAGGGCTATGACACTCACTGGGATCAGTTGCAGGAACTTCAGGAACACTTTCAGCTGTTACGGACTCAGATTCAGACAGGTTCTGAGACTGACTTGCTTCATTATTCACAGGCTGAAATACTGGAGCTTCAGGGTCAAGCACAGACTTTTCAGAACTCATGCTACCTTCTTGTTTCTCAGGACTTGGTTCAACTCTGACCTGAGTATCCCTTTTGGTTGATTCTTCAGTATCAGGTCTTTCAACTTGTGAAATGTGGCTTTCCTGTTCAGCTTGAACATTTCTTGACTCCTCCAAGAGCTGATCATAGAGGGAATAATACTCCTCTTCTTCCTCATCAGATTCCTCTTCTTCATCCCCAGGTTGATCAGGTTCAGGATCAGGTAAGTTATCAGGTTTCTGTTGGGACTTTTTCTTTTTAGGTTGTTCGTCATTCACAGTGGATGGGAGGAACCCACACAGCAAAAGTAAGTCTCGGTGTAAAACTCTTTCAGGTCCATTTGTGTGCTCAGGGACTACGACATAGACTGGGGAGTCTTGAATTTGCTTGACGACCACATAAATGGTTTCACTCCACCTATCGGCAATTTTATGCTTCCCTCTGATGCCAACATTGCGCACAAGGACTCTGTCTCTGGCTAACAGTGTTGACTCTCTCACCTTACTGTCGAATCTGCATTTGTTTTGTAAAGCATTCTTCAGACTGTGTTCGGTTGCCAGTCTGTAACTTTCTGTTAGGCTTTCTGTCAACTTTTTGACATAGTCTGCATGAGATATCTTACTGGGACCTTCTGGGGTAAGTCCGAAGGCTATGTCAAGTGGAAGCCTTGGTTGGCGACCAAACGTCAACTGGTAAGGAGAGTAGCCGGTGGTGTCGTTTTTAGTGCAGTTATATGCATGTACAAGAGGTTGCACAAAGTCCTTCCACCTCACCTTATCTCCTTCTTCCAGCGTTCCAAGCATCTCTAACAGCGTCCTGTTAAAACGCTCAACGGGATTCCCCTGGGGATGGTAAGGGGTTGTCCTCGTCTTTTTGATGCCGAGCAGTGCACAGAGGTCTTTGATCAGAGCTGATTCAAAGTCACGTCCTTGGTCACTATGCAACCATTCAGGAAATCTGTAATGAATGAAAAAGTTGTTCCAGAGCGCTTTAGCCACAGTCTTAGCCTTTTGGTCAGCTGTAGGAACTGCCACTGCATATTTAGTGAAATGGTCTGTTATCACTAAAATGTTCTTAGTGCCTCTTCTGTCTGGCTCTAACGACAGGTAGTCCATACAGACCAGCTCTAAGGGACGACTGGTCTTAATGTTCACTAGGGGAGCACTTCTCTCAGCTTGCGCCTTCCTTCTGATGCATCACTCACATGTCCTGATCTTCTCGCTCACATCAATGGACATCCGGGGCCAATAGAACCGGGCAAGGACTAAGTCCAGTGTTCTATCGACGCCCATGTGTCCGATAGCATCATGTAGGTTTTCCAGAGCAGCTTTTCTGTACTTGACAGGGAGGACAGGTTGATAAGAATGTTCACCCTGGCTCACCCATCTTCTGTACAGGACATCACTCAAAAAGACAAACTGGTCCATTGCCCTCAGCATCAACTGGACCTCTCTGTCTTCAAGGCACTTCGCTCTGTAGGAGAATCGTTTCCCCGTCTTCACGAAGTCGATGGCTCTACTGATGGCTGAATCTTGTCTTTGATCGTGGGCCCAATCTTCAAGAGACATCCGTGGCAACGTACAGGATCCGAGCACATCAGTCTGACAGAACTCTTCAGGGTTAGCAGAAGCCTCCATTGCCAAACACTCGATGGGCACAGGTGGATGTACAGAGTCTGAGCCATCGTCTGGCGCTGAAGAGTGTTGGTGCCTCTGACACACTGCCTTCACAGCCTCAGATGGGAAATCAGTTCCCTTGTCGTCTTGCAGGAACTGCGCAAGGAAGCGCTGGATGCGATTCTCCTCATCGTTGGAAGTGGGATCAGGTTGGCAGTGGTCATGAGGATGGGGTTGCCTTGACAAGCCATCTGCATCCTTGTTTTTCTTCCCAGCTCTGTACTGGATGTTAAAGTCAAAACTTGAGAGGGCTGCTAGCCAGCGATGGCCTGCAGCGTTGAGCTTGGCAGAAGTCAAAACATACGTCAATGGGTTGTTGTCTGTCACAACAGTGAACTTCGCTCCATAAAGATAGTCAAAGAATTTTTCTGTGACGGCCCACTTTAAAGAGAGAAATTCAAGTTTGTGTGCAGGGTATCTTTGTTCACAACGGTTCAGTCCTCTGCTCGCATAGACTATCACTCTCAATTTGCCTTCTTGCTCTTGGTATAATGCGGCACCAAGTCCATGAGTGCTTGCATCTGTGTGTACGACGTAGGGCTTTTTCATGTCCACAAAAGCAAGAATTGGAGCTGAGGTGAGTTTCTGAATGAGATCTTTAAATGCATCCTCACAGACTGGTGTCCATTTTTCATTAAAGGGCTTTTTGTAGTCGGCACTCGAGGGGCAATGAGAGCTGCTGTGTGGGGAGACCAGCTTCCTCTTTGGCGGCAGGTACCCAGCAGTCAAGTCATTCAGAGGCCTTGCGATTTTGGAGTAGTCCTTTATGAATCTCCGGTAATACCCGGCAAATCCAAGGAATGATTTCAGCTCTTTGATGTTGTTAGGCCGGGGCCACGTGGTCAGAGCAGCAATCTTTTGGGGGTCAGTTTCCACTCCATTCGCGGACACAACATGTCCAAGGTACTTCACAGATGTTCTAAAGAACTGACATTTCTCAGGTGAGAGTTTTAGGCCAAATTCTCTCAACCTCCGAAGAGCTCTCAGTAGATGGTCTTCATGCTCCTCAAGTGTTTCAGAGAACACAATGACATCGTCGAGAAAGACTAAGACCTCTCTCAGGTTCATTCCACCCATACACTTCTCCATTACTCTCTGAAATGTACTGGGGGCATTGGTGACCCCTTGGGGCATGCGGTTAAACTCCCAGAACCCCATTGGTGTCACAAATGCTGTCTTACACTTATCGTCCTCATCCATGTCAACTTGATAGTTGCCAGACTTGAGGTCCATGATTGAGAACCACTTCGACCTGGTGAGGACTGAGAAGGCTTCTTTGATGTTGGGTAAAGCGTATGCGTCTTTGATGGTCTGTCTGTTTAATTTCCTGTAATCTATGCACAATTGGATGTCACCGTTCTTTTTCTTTACCACAACGATTGGAGACGCAAAGGGGCTCTCGGACTCATGTATTACACCAACATCTTGAAGTTCCTTCAGGTGTCTCCAAACAGCCTCATAGTCGGAAGGATGGATTGGCCTGGGCCTCTGCTTAAACGGAGTTGGATCTGACAAGCGTATCTTGTGTTTGATTTCAGTTGTATGACCAAAATCGAGGTCATTTAGTGCAAAGACATCTGACAATGAATTGAGTTTCTTTGTGATTCTGTCCTTCCATTCTGCAGACAGAGGAGAGTCACCAAAGTCAAAGGTAAGTTTGCCACCACCAGACACATGCATGGTGTTGCAAGTTGGGGAGGATGAGCTGAGACGTGGTGATTCACTCTGGGTGACTTTGTCGCCATGTGCAGGTAAGCATGACACAGCTGTGGGGAATGAAAGCTTTGCTATGTCATGGCCTCTGGAAATTCTGATGTCATGTGCGGTCTCGTTCTTAACTAAGACAGGCAATTTAAAAGAGGGGACTGAGGGACTTGTCATGACATAGCTACAGAACAGGAGGCCAGCAGGTAGGCTGGACTGAGGGGGCTCAACTAGGAGGGTGGCGTTAGTTGACACAGGGACATGTCTGGCATATCCATTCAAAGCCAACCTTCTTCCTGCAGGAATGATGACACACTTTTTGCTCTGTAACTTCACAGTCCCTACTCGTCCATTCTGTTGATTTATCCTGAATCGGTTGTACAAACACTTTACAAGTGGGGAACAGTTGCCACTGTTGCTTCTGTGTTTCTCATTCTGGGTGGGTGCACAGTTTTCATAAAGGGGATCCAGAGTGTTTGTGCCAATTAACAAGGGGACATGCATGTTGGTTCTGTGGTCAGGCACCACAAGTGCAAGGGTGTGGATCTTCACAAGTTTCCCCATGATGTTCTCTGGGAAATTGATGCTAACCTGGATGTAACCAGAATAGGGCACTTCCTGACCACCAGCACCTTCTATGTCTAACAAATCATGAATGGGGTAAATGGGCAGGTGCGAGAGGTGTGTCTCATGAAAGGATTGGGAAACTGTGGTGACTTGAGAACCTGAATCTAGGAGGCTATCGCACTGAACTCCCTCGATGACAACAGCAGAGGTACACTTTGGCCCTATTAAGCCTGCTGGAAGAGCACCACCCAGTGGCTGACTTGGGGAACGGCTTTCACATAATGCAGTTTCTCTTGTTCGGTGTTCTGGGGGACGTTTTGGTTCGTGTTGGGGTGCAGTGAGTCCCTCTACTGCAACCCTGTCCAGTTTAAATGTCCGTACTGAGTTTCCCATTGATCTTGTTTTGTCTTTAGTTCTCTGTATTTCTGATCCACCAGTGGTTTGTTGGGGGGATTTTCACATTGTCTTGCCAAGTGACTGTCATTGCCACACTTGAAGCAGAACCAAGCTTTCGGCATGGGCTTTGACATTGTCTGCTGGGACTGAACTGTGGCTACAGCACTAGCTGTGGGGGTTACAGTAACTGCAGTCTGGGGGGGTTTTCTTAGCATGCTTTGGCTTTCTTTGTTCTCTCTTGTTTGTGAGCTGCATTTTTAGTTCGGCAACCTGCTTGCGTAAAGCCTCAGTTTCGTTAATGTATGTCAGAAGAACATTGGGGTTTGGATCATGGGAGAAAGATGCTTCCTCCACAAGCTGCATGTTCATCGATCTGGGTTTTGTGCTGCCTAGATGGCGGTGCATACAATCTTGCTTGGCCGCTCTGCGGTCTTCCTCTGTTCTCACTTGAAGCAGGAATTCAGAAAAATCTGGGGGTGTCTCTGTTTTCAGGCCTAACTGTAAGGACAGAATGAGAGACTGGTCCCAACATCCACGTCTGAACTGTCGCAGCAGTTGGTTGTTGGCGTCTGCTTTGGCAATACCACCCCTCTTTATGGCTGTAGTGATCAACACCTGCAGTCACTGCAAGTACTCTGAAGCTCTCTCTCCTGCGTTCTGATGAGTGCTGAGGAATCTTGCAAAAATCTCTTCCCCATCCTCCACTAGTCCATAAGCCGACTCAAGAAGCTTCATATAGTCAGAGGGGGCTGAATCTGGGCCTAGCTGTCTCACTAAATTGGAGGCTGGGGGAAGAAGGCTTTCTAGGATTTTACATCACTGTATGTCATGGGGGTTCTGTCCTGAATCATGAGTTCCACATGGAGAGACCAAGTCTGAAAATCTGCTTTGTTGGCAGACTTGGGAAGTTTGCCTGAGAAGGGACGAAGGCGTTTGAATCCTTGGCTTGAAGTATCAACTTTGTCATTTTTAATGACATGCTCAACAATGATCTTCTGCACATCTGATGGGTTGACAATATCATCACTGAGTACTCGTTGGGGAGCTTGGGATGAATGCCCTGCAGTGTACTTACTTTTAGGGGTGTGTTCAAGGGAATCAAGCTGAGGTGGGCATGAACTGCTGTGTCGTTTATGAATCAAGGAGGTACGACTACCATCCAAGTCGGTTTCACTATCAAAGCTTGTGTGGTCGCTTAACTCTATGGGCTCAGCCTTCTTGGGGGGTTTCTGAGGAGTGGGAGTCACTTTATAAGCCTTATCTACATGCCACAATATCTCAGGATTTCTAGGACTGGAAAAGTACTCAGCTGCGTCAGATAGTAGGTTAGTGACCGATTCCTCTGATTCAAACTCTACAAGGGCTTTAACGCCATTCTCTTGCCCTGTTTGTCTAACTCTTAGCACCTTGTTCACCTTTCCATAATTGGAACAAAATTCAGTAATCTGCTCGTCAGTGTCATGCGAAGTCATACCCTCAACATACACAGCATTTCTTAAGTTAACACCATGTACATTCTCAGTATCCATAGTTACCCAAAACATGTAAATGCAATTCACAGTTAAACTTCAAAATATTGAAAATGAAAAAAAAAATAGTACAGTGTACCTTATCAGTCAAACCGGCAATCAAAATAGTAAAAAATAAACTTATACTCCTCCTGGCTGTTGGCTCGCCAAATTATGTAAGGCAAGGGTGGCTCTTTAGAAGTTATCAGAAATATTAACTGAGCGCCCTTGGTCTAAGGTTCTTTTCAAGGAGGAGGATAACACAACTATGACAGGTAAGTAAAGTTGAAAAAACACAGCCGGCGTTTATTTTAATAAAGAACACAATGAAATTTCTTTGTCTTTGCTTTTCTTTATATAAGCTTAGTCCCTTTAAATTGTCCTTTAAATTGTCCTTTACGGTAAATCCTCAAAGAGGAAAGTAGAAGAAATAGAAAAGTAGAAAAAACCCTCAGAGCTCTGAATCAAAATAAAATAAAATGAATAAACCCAATGTCCATCTACCCAGGTAGTGTATTTTTATGTGTCCTGAGTGCGGGTGTGTGCAACAAATTTCCTTATCTGGAGCCTTTGGATGGAGACACGGGAGTAGGCAAGTGGCAAGACGCTCCTCTTCTCTCTACTGGCCGTGCGTGCATCCAGGGAAGTTCAATGATGAAATCAATCTCTCAAAAAAAACAACCTGCATCGCAGGATAACAGTACTGTAAATAACTCTTCTTAATCACTCTTGTCAGATCTGAAACTTATTCTTTGATATTTTAACTCAAAGTGCAGTATTTCAAACATAATAGTCCATTCAGTCCATAAACTGCACAAAATAAAATTCAATCGCTAGCTTAGTAGCTCAACAACATGGAATTGACACGGTATTCACGAGCATGGCAGTCCATTAGTTCAGTGTAACTCCAGTTGGTTTTTAGCTTACAGTCAAAATACATCAAAGTTGCTCAAAATAAGCTTATACAATGAAATCATACAACTACCTGAACCAAATGCATCTTCATAAGAGAAGTTTTACATGCTCAGTTCACGTTTTTAACCAAGACCATGAATCAAAACCATGTTAGCTAATCACTCGCCTGGCGAGGAAAAAAATGAAAAAACTCACCGGAGTAAAGGAAAGCATAGACACAATAACAATGCTGTCCGGGTCTTTTCTTGCACAAATCTTGCTTCTCAAACAAAGGATTACTCAAAACAAAAGTAGTTTTTAACTTTATCATGAAAATAAAATATGAATTTAACTCTTTTGCTGATGCAGTCGTTTCCTCACGTCTATGATCATGCTCTGTTCACATGTACTCTTCATTTACTAATCTCCCTTCCTAACAGTGTTACTACTGCCCCTAGTGGACGGGAATGGAATTTCAAGTAAATAACAAAAGACACATAGGAAATAAAATGGAAAATGAGAAATGAGATTAACAGAAGGATTCGAGTGGGTTACACCTGTACAAAGAAAACACTTTCTCTAGGAAGGTTTTATGGCCAGATAAGACAAAGGGTAAGTCTTTTGCCTCAATTGGTAGAAACAACTGAACGTATGGTATAAATTTAGCCTTGTCAGTTTTAATATACAAATCCTATTTCCAAGAAAGTTGGGATATTTTCCAAAATACAATAAAAGCAAAAACCTGTGATTTATTAAGGCATGTTTACCTTTTTTTAATTGACACAAGTGCAACAAATATTTTCAATAGTTTTACTGACCAAATTAAATATATTTTGTAAATATAAACGAAGTTGGAAATTGATGCCTGCACCACACTCAACAAAAGGTCAGACAGAGGCAAAATAAGACTGAAAGGTTTATAGCAGGGGTGTCAAACATACGGCCCGCAGGCTGGATGTGGCCTGCTAGATGGTTTAATCTGGCCCCAGACTTGTAGAGAAGAAACTTCTAAGGATGTCAAAAAAAAGTAAATCTCTAGTCCATTCCTGTGATGACTTATGAATTTAAAAAAAAAACAAAAAACGAAATGCTCAATTCAGCCACTAGGAGCAGCCAAAAAAAAGCAGCACTGACATAACAAGAGATCAGGAAATAAACAGCACGTTTTAGCAACGTGCCCAGATATGCTGTCTGATTCCATCACAGGGCTGACACAATCAGGGCAGAGTCATCGACATAGAGCAGTAATTTACAGCTAACAGAAAAGGTAATATCATTAACATAGATCAAAAATAACAAAGGGCCCAATATCGACCCTTGAGGTACTCCACAAGAAATGTCTGCTGGATCTGAAAGACTACCCCCAATATCAACCACCTGTTGGTGATTGCTAAGGTAAGATCTAAACCAATCCACAGTCTGTGTCACAGTCTGGTCCAGTCTATCCATGCCTGAGTTTGTAGGACTTCCATGCAGGCTCTAGGCCCGATCTGGGACAGGAATTCAGTCCTGCCCTGCTGAAGGCCATTTTTCCTGGAGCGGCACTCCCACACCTGCTACCACTCCTCTCCCATCAGCCAAGGCCTTCTTAAGAACTGTTTGGAGCTACTCCAGTTGCCAGACTGTCTCTCCTAGACTTTCCTTGCCTCACTACAACCCTTTGGTATTGTGTCTTCTTGATTCCCCCTGCCCAAATTGTTCCTTGTTTTTTATCTAGTCTTCTGTCCAGCTTTTTTGCCCCTGTTTTACCTGCCTGCTCCTTTGGATTGTGGTTTTGCTTCCTCTGCCTGGATTTCCCTTGTCCCTGTGTTCTTTCAGTTTTGTAAAGATTTTTCTGTCCTGTTTTTGTCCCTGACCATGCCTTACCAGCTCCTCTGTGTTTTTGACCTCCTGGCCCGTTTTTTGACCACTGATTTTTGCCTGAGCCCTACTGTACCTCTGCCCTCCACTTCATTAAAAAAGCTTTTCTCTGTACACTGCCTGTCTTGAGTCTGCTCTTGGGTCCTCACTTCACCTTAGCTCGCCATTTCTGACAGCACGGTCTGGCCAACATGGACCCAGCAGATTTCACCCAGCTAAAAGCAGAGTTGCAGAGACAGGGAGCTCTCCTTGGGACCCACCAACAGGACATCCAACAGGTGAATCAAAACCTTGTCGCCATCTCTGACATTCTCAATCTTCTTGCCACTCAGCTACAACAGCTTCAAGTAACGTCTGCTCCTACACAACCCCTTCCACCTACTGCTCCTCCAGCTCCTGCTCCAGCCCTCTTCAGAGAGCCAAGACTTCCCACCCCACAGCCATACGATGGAGAACCAGGTACCTGCAGATAATTTTTATCTCAATGCTCGCTAACCCTTGAGCTTCAACCACTGGCCTTCCCTACAGAATGTTCCTGAGTGGCCTACACCATCACTCTCCTCACTGGCAAAGCTAGGGAGTGGGGAATAGTTATGTGGGATGCCAATGCACCATGCTGTGCCAGCTTCAAGGATTTCACAAAGGAGATGAGGTGAACCTTTGATTGCTCTCTGTCTGGCAGAGAGGCAGCAAGAGAAATCATGGGACTGAGGCAGGGTTCCTGGTCTGCTTTTGACTATGCGATTGAGTTTTGCACCTTGGCGGCATCTTGTGGCTGGAATGAGAACGCCTTGTTTGACGCATTTTTGAATGGGCTGTCAGACTCCATCAGGGATGAGCTGGTCTCATGAGAACTGCCACCTGATCTCCCCGGTCTCATGGACCTCACCAGTCATATTGACTCCCAGATCAGACAGCGGGTGAAAGAGAGAACTCGGACTAGTCTTGCTCCCCATCAGCCTCCCATTCCTTCTGCTGAGCCAATGCAGGTAGACAAAGTCTGCATCTCACCTGAGGAATGACAGTGCTGTTGGGATATGAGGGCATGTTTTTATTGTGGACAGCTGGGACATTTCTGCCAATCTTGCCCCTTTAAAAGGAAGAGCCCACCAGTGAGTTTAGGGGCCCTGGTGGGCAATGTCCAGAATCATCCCCCTACCAATCAACTGCTACTCCCAGTAGTCATTATCCATGGCAATCAGCCCCACGACCTCCAGGCACTCATTGATTCAGGGACTGACAGAAACCTGATCTGCTTGACCACCGCCAAGTGCCTGGGGATTCCACTACTGGCTCCGAACCCATCCCTCACTGTCCTGACCCTTAATGGTCTGACCACTATCACCCATAAAACAGACCTGGTCACCTTAAGAATTTCTTGCAACCACTCTGAATCCATCCAGTTTTTTGCCATGAGCAATCTCCATGTGCCCATAGTTCTTGGTCTGCCCTGGCTAACTCTACATAACCCCCATGTCAACTGGACTAACAACACCTTTTAGGATGGAGTCAATTATGTTTATCATCATGCCTGAGATCTGCCCTCCCTCACGCTGAGCTGCTCCAGCCCACCATTGGTGAATATCCTGACCTCTCTAACGTGCCTCCTGAGTATAATGACTTGAAACCTGTGTTCAGCAAGTCTCAAGCTGTTTCCCTTCCTCCCCATAGGCCCTATGACTGTGGAATTGACCTTCTCCCTGGGACTGCACCACCTAAGGGGCGACTTTACTCTCTCTCTCCTTCTGAAAGGCAAGCCATGGATAAATACATCACCGAGTCCTTAGCAGCTGGAATTATTCATCCCTCCTCTTCTCCTGCAGGGGCAGGATTCTTTTTTGTGGAGAAGGACAAATCATTGCGCCCTTGCATTGATTACCAGCAGAGGTGGAAAAACTGGATTGACAAAGTAAAAGTCCTGCTTAGGTTTTCCTTCTGCCTGTGCTCTCAACACAGGTGATTTCACCAATTAGCTCATCAACCTGGCTAAGGGGATGTGGTAATTAGGATCAGCTGGTTCATTGAATTGGCTGGAGCAAAAATGTGGCAGGGTTTTTACTTTCTGCACCCGGGTTTTTCCACCTCTGATTACCGGGGGCTAAATGACATCACCATCAAGAACCGTTACCCCCTACCTCTCATGTCTATGGCATTTGAGTTACTCTAGGGAGCTCAGATTTTCACCAAACTAGACCTGCATAATGCTTACCACCTCGTGAGGATCAGGGAAGAGGACGAATGGAAGACGGCGTTCAACACCCCCATGGGCCACTACGAATATCCTGTGGTTCCGTTCGGCCTGACTAACGTTCCCATGGTTTTCCAGGCCCTCATTAATGATGTACTGAGGGACTACCTTAACCTTTTTATTTTTGTTTATCTGGACAATATATTGATTTTTTTTTCCCGCTCCCTTGATGAACACCGCATCCACATCAGGAAGGTCCTTCAATGACTCCTGGAAAATAAACTCTTTATTAAGGCTGAGAAATGGGAGTTCCATAGAAGTTCTGTCTCCTTTCTGGGTTTCATTATCTCCCCTGCACAGATTCAGATGGACCCCCTGAAACTCAAGGCAGTTGCTGACTGGCCCACCCTGTCCTCTCAGCAAGAACTCCAGCGGTTTCTTGGGTTTGCGAATTTCTACAGGTGATTCATCAGGAACTTTAGTATGGTGGCTGGGCCCCTCATGGCTCTAACTTCCACCAAGGTCCCTTTCAGCTGGGGGAAAGGGGCCGAGAAGGCGTTCTCTGAGCTCAAATGAAGGTTCACGTCAGCACCTTTACTCACCATTCCAGATCCGTCCCGGCAGTTTGTGGTTGAGGTCGATGCTTCGGAGTCAGGGGTCGGGGCCATATTGTCCCAAAGATCGGCTAGTGACAACAAGCTTCATCCTTGCTCCTTCTTCTCTCGTCGGCTTTTCCCCTCTGAGAGAAACTACAACATTGGCAATAGGGAACTGTTGGCTATTAAACTGGCCTTGGAAGAATGGAGAAATTGGTTGGAGGGGTCAGACCTTCCCTTCATCATATGGACAGATCGCAAGAACCTCGGATACCTCAGGACTGCCAAGTGCCTCAATTCTTGTCAGGCCCGATGGTCTCTCTTCTTTTCTCGCTTCAAGTTCACACTTTCCTTCCACCCAGGCTCTAAGAATGGTAAGCCCGGTGCCTTGTCCAGAATGTTTTCTCCCCTCCAGGAGGAATCGACCTCTCCCGAGACCATCCTTCCTCCACAGTGCCTGGTGGGGGCTGCTGTGTTAGAGGTGGAAACCCTGGTCCAGAAGGCCCATGGGCAGGACCCAGGGCCCAGTGATGCACCTCCTAACCATCTTTTTGTTTCTGTGTGGGCACAGGTGTTGCAGTGGGGTCATAGTTCCAGAATAGCGTGCCACCCAGGAGCAGCTCAGACTCTGGCACCCATCCGACAACGTTTTTGGTGGCCATCCATCAAGGAGGACGTCCAGAGGTTTTTGGCAGCTTGCAACATCTGTGCCAGGAACAAGACTGGCAACAGACCCCCTGCCGGCCTGCTGAGACTCCTTCCTGTTCCCCACCAGCCCTGGTCACACACAGCCCTGGATTTCATCACAGGACTCCCTAATTCAGGTGGCAATACTTGTATCCTCACTGTTGTCGACCGTTTTTCTAAAGCTGTTCATTTTATCCCTCTGCCCAAGCTTTCCACTGCCAAGGAGACCGCCGAATTGCTGATACTCCATGTTTTCTGTCTACACGGACTCCCCTCAGACATTGTATCAGACCCCAGTTCTCTGCTCAATTCTGGAAGGCCTTCAGTAAACTCATTGGTGCTTCTCACAGTCTGTCTTCAGGTTTTCACCCCCAGACCAATGGACAGACAGAACAGGCCAACCAGGAGCTGGAAATGGCTCTCAGGTGCATGGTGTCCAAGGATGCTGCCTCCTGGAGCAAGACCCTTCCTTGGATAGAGTACGCTCACAACTCCTTACCCACCTCTGCTACAGGTCTTTCCCACTTCCAGTGCTCTCTGGGTTACCAGCCACCACTCTTCCCCATCCAAGAAGAAGTCGTCGCCATGCCCTCTGCCCCAGTGTTTGTGAGTCGCTGCAGGATAATATGGGCATTGACCAGGAAAAAGCTCCTACATTCTCTCAAGATGTTTAAAGAGCAAGCTGACAAACACCGCTCAGCAGCTCCCATCTATCGGGTGGGGCAGCAAGTAATGCTCTCCAGTCGCCACCTGCCTCTCAAGATGGTCTCCTGCAAATTGGCTCCCAGGTTCATAGGACCTTTCCCCATCTCCAAGGTAATTAATCCCTGCTCTGTAAGACTGTCTCTGTCTGTAACCATGTGCCATATTCACCTAACTTTCCATGTCTCCCAAGTCAAACCACTCCTCTCCCATCAGCCAGGGCCTTCTTAAGAACTGTTTGGAGCTACTCCAGTTGCCAGACTGTCTCTCATAGACTTTCCTCACCTCGCTACAACCCTTGGGTATTGTGTCTTCTTGATTCCCCCTGCCCTAATTGTTCCTTGTTTTTTGTCTAGTCTTCTGTCCAGTTTTTTTTTTGTTTTGTTTTGTTTTTTTGCCCCTGTTTTACCTGCCTGTTCCTTTGGATTGTGGTTTTGCTTCCTCTGCCTGGATTTCCCTTGTCCCTGTGTTCTTCAATTTTTGTTAAGATTTTTCTGTCCTCTTTTTGTCCCTGACCATGCCTACCAGCTCCTCTGTGTTTTTGACCTCCTGGACTGTTTTTGACCATTGATTTTTGCCAGAACCCTACTGTACCTCTGTCCTCCACTTCATTAAAGAAGCTTTTCTCTGTACACTGCCTGTCTTGAGTCTTCTCTTGGGTCCTCACTTCACCTCAGCTCACCATTTCTGACAGTCTGTTGATGAAGACCTATTGATTCCAGCTTCATCAAGAGTATATTTTGGTTCACCATATCAAATGCTTTCTGGAGGTCCAGCAGTACCATCTCTGTATAGTTGCCTTTGTCCTGTTCAAGCTTTATATAATCTGAAAGATGAACCAAACAGGTCTCGGTCAAAAATGTTGATTGAAAACCTGACTGATACTCATATAGGAGAACACTATCAGAGAGGTAGTGATTGAAATGAACATGAATAAAATATTTCTCAAGTCTGTTTGAGAACATATGTGTCAGATAACGTTATCCAGGGACAAATGTCGGCCCGGGGGCATTTTGAGTTATTGACAGATTCAGAAAGTGCAGTTTCTAAGCTTTCCAATGATGCCTTCCATGTGGAGATCTGACAATATTTGAAGAATGTGTGGCCTTTTGAAAGTGCATACCTCTTAAAACAGAAAAGGGAGAAAATCACCCTCAAAGTTTTCCATCTCAGCTACTCCAGGTGCAGGGCGGGCACATAATGGTGCTCATTTGCATGACATTAAGGAAAGCCCTACCCCCTACGATGCTACTTTCATGTAAACAAAGATCACCACGTCAATTTTCCTTCCATGCAAAGTATGCCCAAAACAATTATGAAGTACAAAAATAAGTCCTAAAGTATACTTTAACGTTTTGTGGTTGAAAAATTACTCACACCATTAGAAAGAAAGACAGCATGATGATAACACAACTAACACAATGCAGAGTTTCATGTAACCAAACCACAACACTCTCCGTTACATGCAAAAATAACCACACAGCCTTAGATTAATAAACTTACCCCATCAGAAAGAGAAACGTCACCTTGCACACACCAATGCCTCCGATGGAATGTAGTCCTAGAACACTTCCTTTTGGTTGCGTTTTTTTTTCTAGAAATGGTTATCTCTGATGTAAATACTGTGTGTCTGTTTGCTTCGTGGTGTTTCAGCTCCTCTGCGCTGTTTAGCTTGCTCATTCCATAGTGAAATTACATGCCTGTATGCAGCTTAAGTAGCCACGAGCTCAGCTCATATCATACAGCTGATTCGCGAAAAAAAAAACAAAAGACTTAAATCATCATGTGAATGGCCCATATGGTAATTTACCCACACCTCCCAGCAGGCTACAGTCCTGACAAAAATGAGACAATTTGCAACAAAAAATGTATGCTTTTCCAACAAAACAATCTATTATCTGAAATACTGATTGCATTCTTCAAGATCTCAACTTGCACATGATGGAAAAAAAAACGAAAATCACAAATTTAAAAAAAAAAATGCTTCTTTTGCGATTATCTCGGATTCGTTTCGGCCGACATGCGTCCCTGGATTCGGTGAGGTGTCACATACTGTATTTTACCGTAGCTTTTGAGATATACTAATTTTTGTTGGTTTTGTTTGTGCAGGTGCTGTATTTTTATTATTTGTTGTCATTCTGACAGTTCCTGTTCTCCCACGCTCTCAGAAAATAAAGTACATTATTGTATCTTTAGGGGTACAATGGCTTGTCACTGGGGCAGTTCCCTCTAAAGTATTTATTTGTACCCTTTATATACTGCTTGGGAACATGTATGTATCTTTTTGGCCCTAAAAAGGAACACATAGTCACCTTAAGGTTCAAAAATAAGCCCCAAGGGGTACATTAGTGTAGCTTTTACCTTGGGGTACAGAAATGGACTCCTACTGTACCTCTATTTCTGACAGTGCAGAATAATCTATCAATAAATTATCAACTTATTTCTTTTGCTTTCATTTTATGTGGATAGTCCAGTTTGTAGCTCACGATGGCTTGTAGGTCATCAACTTTATCCTTGTCCAATCAGCATCAAATTCAGTTAATGTGGACTTGGGTGACATGTTAAAACATAGACATGCTGTTAAAAATAATTTAAAAGCCAGGTTCCTGACAGTCTATAGGTGAGTTTCAGATAAAGTATAACTTAAGATTTTGCATGAGTGAAAAAAGCTTCTGTTCAGGAAACCACTGCTTTGGAGTCTGTCTAGAGATATAGTAAAATTGAATGAACAGTGCCATTATACAGGGGCTCAAAATATTTAATTATATCACTTAATATTAATTTTAGGTCATTAGGTCTATCATCATCTGAGTTGCAATAATTCTGAATAGAACTGGAGGTGAGTGACATTTCAACCACCTAAGCAGTGATTTATCTTTGACGTCAACAAGCCATTGTTGTCATAGCTAGTAGTAACAAGCTGGCAACTTAATATACTGTACATGTATGTTGCTTCACTCTGCTTACTCTAGATACTACCTAGCTAGTTAATCACTTTTCCCATTTCAGTTACATCAACAAGCAGAAGCAAGAAAGCAAAAAAATTGACCAAATCCAATACATTAGCATTCAATTCTTACCAATGTTTTTGGTCTGTTTTTCTGCTTCTGCTTTCTTTTTTCTTCTTTTTTTTATTTTTTTGGCCCCAAATAAATATGAACGCTTCATGATTCGTGCATCTCCATGACCTTCTGACGTTAGTTAGTTACAGAGGTAAAAGAAAAATGAATGAATGAACTTATATATTTGTTTGTTTTAAATGATGCATTACATTTACTCTGTTCCATTTACTTAACTAACCTTTCCCAAATACATTGTACTTATAGAAGTAGCTTTAGTGCATAATACTTTTCACTCTTACTCTATTTTGATTTATATTTAAACAGTATGTACATTAGACTACACACTTCTCACTAGTTTTATTTTATTATTATTATTATTTTTTAATTCACATGCACACAGCTACTTCCTTGACTGATTTGATACACAGCGTTTGAACACACAAATTGACAAACATGAATAAAGATCAGGACTGTGTTAAGTTTTAATCGATTAAACGGTGTTGTGACTTTGGTAATTTTTTTTTTTTAAAGGTTCACTTTATTTTCTCTCACTTTTGCTTTTCAGCAATTTCAGTTTATTTAGTCCACATACACACAAACACACATACAGCTCTGTGTTGCTCATCTCTCTCTCTCCTTCCTCTTTATCCTAGATTAGATTAGATAAAACTTTATTGATTCCTTTGGGCAGGTTCCCTCAGGGAAATTAAGAATCCTGCATGATTTACTAAACTAACCTGTGTAAAAATTGCCGTTATATTATGGTATGTCATTCATTCATTCATTCTTAGGAATAATACTTGAGTGAGCAGAATTTATATTGTGTTTATTAGACAAGCACTTTAAATGTTTATGTTGGGCCCAACTGATATTCTGTCAGGGTCAAAGTTGAGGTGAAATGTAATTTTTCCTTTTTGTCTCGTCTTGTATCGTCTTTTTCCGCTTTATCCGGGACCGGGTCGCGGAGGGAGCAGTCTAAGCATGGAAGCCCAAACTTCCCTTTCCCCAGACACCTCGGCCAGCTCCTCGGGAAGAACACCGAGGCATTCCCAGGCCAGCCGAGAGACATAGTCCCTCCAGCGTGTCCTGGGTCTTCCCCGGGGCCTCCTCCCAGGGGGACATGCCTGGAACACCTCCCCAGGGAGGCGTCCAGGAGGCATCCGAAAAATATGCCCAAGCCACCTCAGCTGATTCCTCATGATGTGGAGGAGCAGCGGCTCTACTCCGAGCTCCTCCTGAGTGACTGTGCTTCTCACCCTATCTCTAAGGGAGCGCCCAGCCACCCTGCGAAGAAAACTCATTTCGGCCGCTTGTATCCGGGATCTTGTTCTTTCGGTCATTACCCAAAGCTCATGACCATAGTTGAGAGTTGGAACGTAGATCGACTGGTAAATTGAGAGCTTCGCCTTTTGGCTCAGCTCCTTCACCACGACAGACCGGTAAAGCGACCGCATCACTGCGGAGGCTGCACCAATCCGCCTGTCGATCTCACGCTCCATCCTTCCCTCACTTGTGAACATGATCCCGAGATACTTAAACTCTTCCACTTGAGGCAGGACTTCTCCACAAACCTGGAGAGGGCAAGCCACCCTTTTCCGGTCGAGAACCATGGCCTCGGACTTGGAGGTGCTGATTCTCATCCCAGCCGCTTCACACTCGACTGCAAACCGCCCCAGTGCATGCTGAAGGTCCTGGTTTGAAGAAGCCAACAGGACAACATCATCCACAAAAAGCAGAGATGAAATCCTGTGGTTCCCAAACAGGATTCCTTCCGGCCCCTGGCTGCGCCTAGAAATTTTGTCCATAAAAATTATGAACAGAACTGGTGACAAAGGGCAGCCCTGCCGGGCATGCACTGGGAACAGGTCTGACTTACTGCTGGCAATGGGAACCAGACTCCTGCTTCCATTCGTACAGGGACCGGACAGCCCTTAGCAAAGAGCCCTGAACCCCATACTCCCAAAGCACCCCCCACAGAATACCACGGGGGACATGGTTGAATGCCTTCTCCAGATCCACAAAGCACATGTGGACTGGTTGGGCAAACTCCCATTAACCCTCGAACACCCTATGAAGGGTATAGAGCTGGTCCAGTGTTCCGCGACCAGGACAAAAACCGCATTGTTCCTCCTGGATCCGAGGTTCGACTATTGGTCGAATTCTCCTCTCTAGTACCCTGGAGTAAACCTTTCCCGGGAGGCTGAGAAGTGTGATTCCCCTATAATTGGAGCACACTCTCTGGTCCCCTTTCTTAAAAAGAGGGACCACCACCCCAGTCTGCCACTCCAGAGGCACTGTCTCCGACCACCACACGATGTTGCAGAGGCATGTCAACCAAGACAGCCCCACAACATCCAGAGACTTGAGATACTCAGGGCGGATCTCATCCACCCCTGGTGCCTTGCCACCGAGGAGCTTGCAAACCACCTCAGTGACTTTGGCTTGGGTAATGGATGAGTCCACCTCTGAGTCATCAGCCTCAGTCTCCTCAATGGAAGACATGATGGTGGGATTGAGGGGATCCTCAAAGTATTCCTTCCACCACCTGACAATGTCCCCAGTCGAGGTCAACAGCTCCCCACCCACACTGTAAACAGTGTTGGCAGAGTACTGCTTCCCCCTCCTGAGGCGCTGGACGGTTTGCCAGAACTTCTTCGAGGCTGACTGATAGTCCTTCTCCATGGCCTCCCCGAACTCCTCCCAGTTCCGAGTTTTTGCCTCCGCAACTGCCCGAGCTGCAGCACGCCTGGCCTGCCGATACCCATCAGCTGCCTCAGGAGTCCCAGAGGTCAACATGGCCTGATAGGACTCCTTCTTCAGCTTGACGGCATCCCTTACTTCTGGTGTCCACCACCGGGTTAGGGGATTGCCGCCATGACAGGCACCAGAGACCTTGCGGCCACAGCTCCAAACAGCTGCATCCACAATGGAGGTAGAAAACATGGTCCACTCAGACTCAATGTCCCCCGCCTCCCTCGGAAGCTGGGAAAAGCTCTCCCGGAGGTGGGAGTTAAAGACCTCCCCAACAGAGTGCTCGGCCAGACGTTCCCAGCAGAGCCTCACCATACGTTTGGGCCTGCCAGGTCTGTCCAGCTTCCTCCTCCGCCAGCGGATCCAACTCACCACCAGGTGGTGATCAGTTGACAGCTCAGCCCCTCTCTTCACCCGAGTGTCCAAGACATAGGGCCAGAGATCAGATGAAATGACAACAAAGTCTATCATCGACCTCCGACCTAAGGTGTCCTGGTGCCATGTGCACTTATGGACACCCCTATGCTCGAACATGGTGTTTGTTATGGACAAACTGTGACAAGCACAAAAGTCCAATAACAAAACACCACTCAGGTTCAGATCGGGGAGGCCGTTCCTCCCAACCATGCCCCTCCAGGTGTCACTGTCGTCGCCCACGTGAGCATTGAAGTCCCCCAGTAGCACAATGGAGTCCCCAGTCTGAGCACCCCTCAGTACCTCTTCCAGGGACTCCAAGAAGGCCGGATACTCTATACTGCTATTCGGCCCGTAGGCACAAACAACAGCAAGAGCCCTCTCCCCAATCCGAAGGTGCAGAGAGGCGACCCTCTCATTCACTGGGGTAAACTCCAACACATGGCGGCTGAGCTGGGGAGCTATAAGCAAGCCCACACCAGTCCGCCGCCGCTCAGCATGGGCGACTCCAGAGAAGTGGAGAGTCCAGCCCCTCTCGAGGAGCTGGGTTCCAGAGCCCAAGCTGTGCATGGCGGTGAGCCCGATTATCTCTAGCCGGTACCTCTCAACCTCCCGCACAAGCTCAGGCTCTTTCGCCCACAGCGAAGTGACATTCCATGTCCCAACAGCTAGCCGCTGTGTCCGGGGATCAGGTCGTCGAGGCCCCTGCCTTCGACTGCCACCCAATCCACACTGCACCAGTCCCCTACTGCTGCCTGTGTGGGTGGTGAACCCACAGGAGGTCGGGACCACGTTACCTCTTCGGGCTAAGCCCGGCCGGGCCCCATGGGCAAAGGCCCGGCCACCAAGCGCTCGCATACGAGCCCCAACCCCAGGCCTGGCTCCAGGGTGGGGCCCCGGCTGCGCCATACTGGGCTATGTCACGGTTCTTGATGGTTTCTCCATAAGGGTTTTGGTGAACTGCTCTTGGTCTGGCCTGTCACCTAGGACCTGTCTGCCTTGGGAAATCCTGACAGGGGCATAATGCCCCCAACAACATAGCTCCTAGGATCATTCAAGCACACAAACCCCTCCACCACAATATGGTGGCAGTTCTACAACCCCGATTCCAAAAAAGTTGGGACAAAGAACAAATCGTAAATAAAAACGGAATGCAATGATGTGGAAGTTTCAAAATTCCATATTTTATTCAGAATAGAACATAGATGACATATCAAATGTTTAAACTGAGAAAATGTATCATTTAAAGAGAAAAATTAGGTGATTTTAAATTTCCTGACAATAACACATCTCAAAAAAGTTGGGACAAGGCCATGTTTACCACTGTGAGACATCCCCTTTTCTCTTTACAACAGTCTGTAAATGTCTGGGGACTGAGGAGACAAGTTGCTCAAGTTTAGGGATAGGAATGTTAACCCATTCTTGTCTAATGTAGGATTCTAGTTGCTCAACTGTCTTAGGTCTTTTTTGTCGTATCTTCTGTTTTATGATGCGCCAAATGTTTTCTATGGGTGAAAGATCTGGACTGCAGGCTGGCCAGTTCAGTACCCGGACCCTTCTTCTACGCAGCCATGATGCTGTAATTGATGCAGTATGTGGTTTGGCATTGTCATGTTGGAAAATGCAAGGTCTTCCCTGAAAGAGACGTCATCTGGATGGGAGCTTATGTTGCCCTAGAACCTGGATATACCTTTCAGCATTGATGGTGTCTTTCCAGATGTGTAAGCTGCCCATGCCACACGCACTAATGCAACCCCATACCATCAGAGATGTAGGCTTCTGAACTGAGCGCTGATAACAACTTGGGTCGTCCTTCTCCTCTTTAGTCCGAATGACACGGCATCCCTGATTTCCATAAAGAACTTCACATTTTGATTCGTCTGACCACAGAACAGTTTTCCACTTTGCCACAGTCCATTTTAAATGAGCCTTGGCCCAGAGAAGACGTCTGCACTTCTGGATCACTTCTGTTTAGATATGGCTTCTTCTTTGAACTATAGAGTTTTAGCTGGCAACGGCGGATGGCACGGTGAATTGTGTTCACAGATAATGTTCTCTGGAAATATTCCTGAGCCCATTTTGTGATTTCCAACACAGAAGCATGCTTGTATGTGATGCAATGCCGTCTAAGAGCCCGAAGATCATGGGCACCCAGTATGGTTTTCCGGCCTTGACCCTTACGCACAGAGATTCTTCCAGATTCTTTGAATCTTTTGATGATATTATGCACTGTAGATGATGATATGTTCAAAAACTCTGCAATTTTACACTGTCGGACTCCTTTCTGATATTGCTCCACTATTTGTCGGCGCAGAATTAGGGGGATTGGTGATCCTCTTCCCATCTTTACTTCTGAGAGCCGCTGCCACTCCAAGATGCTCTTTTTATACCCAGTCATGTTAATGACCTATTGCCAATTGACCTAATGAGTTGCAATTTGGTCCTCCAGCTGTTCCTTTTTTGTACCTTTAACTTTTCCAGTCTCTTATTGCCCCTGTCCCAACTTTTTGAGATGTGTTGCTGTCATGAAATTTCAAATGAGCCAATATTTGGCATGAAATTTCAAAATGTCTCACTTTCGATATCTGATATGTTGTCTATGTTCTATTGTGAATACAATATCAGTTTTTGAGATTTGTAAATTATTGCATTCCGTTTTTATTTACAATTTGTACTTTGTCCCAACTTTTTTGGAATCGGGGTTGTAGGAGGGGTTTCCTTTTTGTGTGCAATTAAAAAAAATCATCTTATCTCACTATCTCTAGCTGCTTTATCCTGTTCTACAGGGTCACAGGCAAGCTGGAGCCTATCCCAGCTGACTACGGGCGAAAGGTGGAGTACACCCTGGACAAGTCGCCAGGATTAAAAAAATGATTGTCTTTTTAAATTTAATTTATTTTAAATAGGTACATTACTGTGACCTCCTGACTGTTGTGAGGTGAATTCGGACTCAGGAGACAGGTGTGAGAGAGGTCTGCTTATTTTTCTTTAAGGTTGGAATTTGTTTGCGAACTTCCTAGTTTGATTTGAAAAATATTTAAATAAAAACTTTCATGCTCAGCAAAATGCTGTCAAATCATGGTTTTATCAGTTCAGCACTGGCTCTCTCATTTGGTTTTTCACAGCTTCTACAACACACACATACAGTAGAAATGTGCACCATTAATCATAAAGTGTATGCTCATTCAGTGTGAATCATTCTCCCCAAGTCTGCCCTTCAGTTACAAAATGGTGCTTGACCACACCCACATTGTATTATTATTATTATTATTATTATTAATAATAATAATAATAATAATAATAATAATAACCCATAGTTTACTGAAAAGGAACAAAAGAAAAGCCACAAGCCTCTGTTTTTGAGGTTATGGTCTATGTGCAAAAGCACTGCAAGCTTGTGGTGTATATTTTTTGTGATAATCAGTGCAGTTTATAATGTGGTGCAGAAATTAGAAAAAAGGATTGGCTTTGAGGAAGTGCATAATCAAGATGTGTGTTTAGACATGCTGTCATGGAATATCCAATTTAACTAGTGCAGCACATCACCATTCTTAAGGCCCGGTCCCACTGCACTTATGGATGCAAAGAGGATGTAAAACGTAAAAAAATCTTTGCCATCCGTTGGAAAACGCTATGCATCCGTTGTGTACTCATTGCATATGTGCTTCATACGCTCTATCCATCGAGCATCCGTCCACTGTGATTTCATCCGCGCAAAAAGTTTTGAGCTGCACAAAACTTTTAGAACGGATGAACTTTCCGCCGTGTACGATGTAAATCCGCGACATATACGAGCAACAAACGTTCTATGTCCGTTATCATCCATTAAACGTCTGCTGTATCCTCTCTGCATCCTCTGGGCATCCTCGCAACTCACATCCGCTGCAGCTGAAAACGGAAAGAGGGAGGAAAGATAAGGTACATGAAACGTCTATTCATCATTAGTAGCACGGAAATAGAAAGGATGTAAGCGTATGCATCTCGTATATAAAGTATTCAAAACGGACAAAGCGTTTATATCTGGGATGTATCTCATATATTTAGGATGTCTGGAGTATGTCTAGAGTATGTAGAAGGACACCTAGTGCAGTGAACGGTCTGCATCCGATATACATCCGCGCAACATCCCCTTTGTTTCCGTTAGGCGTACGTGATGCATCCCCTTCACCCGCTATGCATCCGCTCTTTCTGCTATGCGTCCGCTTCTCAGTTATCACCGGTAACCCCTTCGGAGCTGTCATCCACTTCCATCCGCTAGGCTTCCTATGAACATGCATTTAACATCCCCGCTATATACTACCCACGTCCGTTCTTTTCCGTTCTGTTTTTGCCAATTTTGTCCATTTCTGGAGCGGATGAAAACGGATAGAGCCACCCCCGAAATTTTGCTCGTCCACTGTGTCCTTTTTGCATACGTTTTGTGTCCATCGGCCAGTGGGACCGGGCCTTTATGACATGACATTGAACTTACTGCAAATATATTTTTGTCAATATTTTAGTGATAGTGTCACAAATACTAACTTAGATACAAGTTCTCACATTTATATTCTTGAATACCAATGGTGCAAAATCCACAGTCATTTTAAATATGTATGTAAAGGGTTAAATATATAAATAGGCCAATCCAAAATCAAAAAACAGATAAAAACAAAACAAAACAGATAGACGGTCAATGAAGAATATACTGTAGATATAATGACAGATGGGGTGGCACGGTGGTGTAGTGGTTAGCACTGTCGCCTCACAGTAAGAAGGTCCTGGGTTTGAGCCCAGCAGCTGATGAGGGTCTTTCTGTGTGGAGTTTGCATGCTCTCCCCGTGTCTGCATGGGTTTCCTCCGGGTGCTCTGGTTTCCCCCACAGTCCAAAGACATGCAGGTTAGGCTAATTGGTGGATCTAAATTGACTGTAGGTGTGAATGGGAGTGTGACTGGTTGTGTGTGTCTGTCAGCCCTGCAATGACCTGCCAACTTGTCCAGGGTGTACCCCGCCAATCGCCCATAGTCAGCTGGGATAGGCTCCAGCTTGCTTGCGACCCTGTAAGACAGGATAAGTGGCTACAGATAATGGATGGATGGATAATGACAGACTTCACAGTATATGCACTATGGTTATGCATATAGAATGCATTTCCAACCTGGTACCTGTCCATAAAAACTATAAAATCCACTATTTATACTATACAGTGCAATCTATGCTCTTAATTAAAACAGAATAATTAATGACTTACTAGAAAGAAAATATTTTCAATAGTTTTACTGACCTACTTAATTGTATTTTGTAAATAGAAATGAAGTTAAAATTTGATGCCTATAACACACTCAGAAAAGGTTGGGACAAAGGCAAAATAAGACTGAAAATTTTGTCGGATATTCAGGTAAGTCCATTTTGGAAGATTCCACAATAAACAAATTAATTGGTAACATGATTGGGTATAAAAAGAACATGCACCAAATGCTTTGTCTTTGCAAGCAAGGATGGGCTGTGGCTCACTCCTTTATGCCAAAATTCATGAGAGCATTGTTAGTCTATTTACAACAAACATTTCTCAGTGCAAGATTGCAGAGAATTTAAGTCTTTCAAAATCTACATCACATAATATTGTGAAAAGATTCAGGGCATTTGGAGGCACATCAGTGTGTGGACAAGGTCGGAAATCACTGTTGAATGTGTGTGACCTTCGAGCCCTCAGGTGACGCTGCCTGAGAAATATGCTATTGTGACAAATATAGCCACATAGGCTTGGGAGTACAGCTGCTGCATCCAGAAATGCAACCTGAAACTGTATTACGCAAGGAGAAAGCCATTCACCATTTATATGCAGAAATGCCACCAATTTCTCTGGGCCCAAACTCATATCAGGATGGACTGAAAGACAGTAGAAACATGTGCTGTGGTCATATGAGTCCACATTTCAGCTTGTTTTCAGGAAAACCAGATGTCGAGTTCACTGTGCCAAAGGTGAACATGACCATCCAGTTTATCAGAGAAAGGTGCAAAAAACAGCATCTGTGATGGTATGGGGGTGCATTAGTGTCCATGGGTGAGATGCATGTGTGTGAGGGTACCATTGATATATTGGGGTACATATTGGATTTTAGAGAGACATATTCATGAAGGCAATGTCTCTTCCTGGGAAGTCCATGCTTATTTCAGCAGGACATCGCCAGGCCTCATTCTGCATGGGCTACAACAGCATGGCTTCATAAACACAGTGTGTGTATGCTTGATTGGCCTACTGCTGGTCCAGATCTGCATCCTACTGAGAATTTATGGCACATCATGAAGAAAACAATCAGACAACAGTGACCACAGACTGTTGAACAGCTGAAGTCTTGTGTCAAGCAAGAATGGACAAAAATTCCAATTGCAAAACTGCAACAATTAGTGTCCTCAGTTCCCATATGATTAAAAAGTATTATTAAAAGGAAAGGTGATGTAACACAATTGTAATAATCCCTCTGTCTGAACTTTTTTTTTTTGAGTGTGTTGCAGGCATCAAATTATAACTTTGTTTAGATTTACAAAATGCAATTAAATTGGTCAGTAAAACTATTGAAAATCTCTTCTTTGTACTTTTGTCAGTTAAATAAAGGTTCATGTGAATTAACAAATCACATCATTTTGTTTTTATTGCATTTTGGAAAATATCCCAACTTTTCTGGAAATGCGATTAGTATATGTGCATATGCATTTGTGGCAACTGAGGTTAGCTGTAGAGAACAAGCTGGTAATGAGTAATTGTTTACACCTGTGTGTACTTGATGACAGCAAATTTATATGCTTTATATGCTTCCTCCTCAATAAGCTATCAGATGCCTGAGACTGAGATTGAATGTTAGGGTTTTGCTGGGATTCGAGCCTGGTTCACTGGTGTGATAATCCAGCAAACCCCCACTAGGCCACCAGGGGGATGACTCAAATGCAGAGGCGTGAGGCGGAAGTAGAAAAAGTATCAAAAGGTTTATTTACAATATTTACAAAAAATCCAAAAAGTATAATCCAAAACGCTCAGAAGATCTTAAGGGAAAAAATTAAAAATCCAAAAGTTCAAAGTCAATACAAAAGCCAAAAAAACTAGAAAAGAAAAGGCAAAAATACCAAACGTTCAGAAGATTCACAAAGTCAAAAAACAAAATCCACAAAGTCCAAAAGAAAGCAAAAATACAAAGAACACAAGGACATGGACGAGGAAATCGGAACAGAGGTAACTGGAGCTTAAACATAACAGCACAAAGACTCCGTGACAAGAGGACTGAACTCAGGGGGTATATATACACAAAATAAATTGGAAACAGGTGACACTAATGAAAACAGGCAATCAACACCAACACAAAACACAGGACACAGTGGTAACCTCTAGAGGCCAAAACATAGACAAAAAACAGGAAATAACAGCGGCCTCTAGAGGCCAAAACAGTCCCAGTCCTAACAGGACCCCCCCTCTAGGAGCGTCTCCTGACGTTCCCAGGGCGATCCGGATGGGCCGAATGGAAGTCCCGACACAGTTCTTTATCTAAGACGTCCCGAGCGGGAACCCAGCAGCGCTCCTCAGGACCATAGCCCTCCCAGTCCACAAGATATTGCAGCCTGCCGCGGACCCGGCGGGAGTCAAGCAGGCGATGCACGGTGAACACAGTCTGACCCTGGAAGATGCGGGGGGGGGTGGGGGGTTCCTAGGGGCAGGGGCATACATGGACGTCAGTACAGGCTGCAACAGGGAAACATGGAATGTGGGGTTGATCCTCAGAGTCCGGGGCAACTGGACCCAGTAGGAGACAGGGTTCACCCTGCGCACCACCTTGAAGGGGCCAATGTAGCGAGGAGCCAGCTTGCGTTTCTCCACCCGCAGCAGAAGGTCCTTAGTGGACAGCCAAACCCGCTGCCCAGGGCGGAAAGCGTGGGCAGGTCTTCTATGGTGGTTGGCCTGAGTCTGGTTGGTTCTGGAGGTCTGGATGAGGGTCTTCCTGACCTTGCTCCAGGTCTTGCGACACCGTCTCACATATTGGTTGACCGAGGGCACCCCCGCGTCCTCCTCCTGGTCTGGGAACAGAGGTGGCTGGAACCTGAATTGGCACTGGAATGGCGACAGCTTGGTGGCCGATGACTGCAGGGTGTTGTGGGCGTACTCTGCCCATGGCAGCCAGGTGCTCCACGATGTCAGGTTATCCATAGCCAGGCCTCACAGGGTGGTTTCCAGGTCCTGGTTGAGCCTCTCCATCTGACCATTGGACTGTGGGTGAAACCCAGAGGAGAGGCTGGCAGTGGCTCCGATGACCTTGCAGAACCCGTGTCACACTCGGGAGGAGAACTGGGGCCCTCGGTCTGAGACGATGTCCTGTGGGAGACCAAAGACTCGGAAGACATGATTAAAAATAAGTTTCGCTGTTTCAAGAGCAGAAGGGAGTTTGCACAGTGGTATGAAGCGGCAGGCCTTCGAGAATCTGTCGACTAAAACCAAAATGACAGTGTTACCTTGAGACTCAGGGAGACCCGTGATGAAGTCGACTGCCACGTGGGACCAGGGACGCCGGGGAATGGTCAGAGGATGCAGGAGACCCTGGGGATGCTGTCGCGGGTTCTTGGTTCTGGTGCAGACCTCACAGGACAGGACAAATGACCTTACTTCCTTCTCCTTGTTAGGCCACCAGAAGCGTCTTTTCAGGAAGTCCAGGGTTCTCTGAGCTCCCGGCTGGGTGGTGAGAGGGGAAGAGTGACCCCACTGGAGAACCTTGGCCTGGGCTTGATGTGGGACATACAAGAGGCCCGGTGGCCCCGTCCCAGGACCGGGGTCCTGGCGTTGGGCTCGTCGGATGGCCTCCTCAATACCCCAGCAGACAGGGGCCACAATCCGGGACACAGGGATGATAGGCCCGACTTCACTCTCCCTGTTAGTGGCAGAGAACAGCCTGGACAGTGCATCAGGTTTGGTGTTCTTGGAGCCAGGGCGGTACGAGAGGGTGAAGTCAATCCGACTGAAAAACAGGGCCCACTTAGCCTGTCGTGGGTTCAGTCTTTTGGCTTGCTGGAGGTACTCCAGGTTCTTGTGGTCAGTCCAAACCAGGAATGGATGTTGCGCTCCCTCCAGCCAGTGTCTCCACTCCTCAAGGGCCAATTTGAACGCTAGCAGTTCTCGATCCCCCACATTGTACCGGGACTCCGCAGGACTCAGGCGGTGGGAGAAGTAAGCGCAGGGGTGCAGATTTCCTTCCAAACATTGAGAGAGCACCGCGCCGACACCACTGTCCGAGGCGTCCACCTCCACGATGAATGGTTGGGAGGTGTCCGGGAGGACCAGAATGGGTGCTGTGCAGAAGCGATCCTTGAGGTCTTTGAACGCCTTTTCCGCCTGAGAAGACCAGACATAAGATCCACCTGTCCCTTTGGTGAGGTCCGACATGGGTGCTGCTACAGAACTAAAGTTCCTGATAAACTTGCGGTAGAAGTTAGCAAATCCTAAGAACCGCTGAACCTCTTTGACGGACTTGGGAGTGGGCCAGTCCCGGACGGCCAGGGTCTTGGTTGGGTCCATTTGGAGTTGGCCTGTCCGTACAATAAAACCCAGAAAGGAGACCTCGGGAACATGAAATTCGCATTTCTGGGCCTTGGCGAACAGATTGTTCTGTAGCAGCCTCTGGAGAACCTGGCGGACATGGTGGCAGTGCTCCTGCACGGTCTTGGAAAAGATAAGGATGTCGTCGAGGTAGACAAAAACGTACAGGTTAATCATGTCCCTCAAGACGTCGTTGATTAGAGCCTGAAAAACAGCTGGTGCATTTGAGTCCGAAGGGCATCATCTGGTATTCGTAGTGCCCAGACGGGGTGTTAAAGGCAGTCTTCCACTCGTCTCCCTGTCGGATACGGATGAGGTGGTATGCGTTCCGTAGGTCCAACTTGGTGAAGATGGTGGCACCTTGGAGCAGGTCGAAAGCTGTGGACATCAGCGGAAGGGGATATCGGTTGCGCACAGTGATCTTGTTCAGGCCCCTGTAGTCAATACATGGTCGGAGCCCCCTATCCTTCTTGCCGACAAAGAAGAAGCCGGCACCAGCAGGTGAGGTGGAGGGTCAAATGAACCCAGAGACCAGGGCATCTTTGAGGTATTCCTCCATGGCCTTGCATTCTGGCTGAGAGAGGGAAAACAGTCTGCCACGAGGAGGGGTAGTCCCAGGGAGCAAGTCAATGGCACAGTCATAGGCCCGGTGCGGAGGAAGAACGGCGGCCCTGCTCTTGCTGAACACCTCCTTGAGATCCCAGTACTCTGTGGGAACTTGAGATAACTCGGTGAGATCAGGGGGCTCGGCAGGAGACACAGGAGAGCTAGAGAGCAGACAAGAGGCATGGCATGCAGGGCCCCATTCCACAACCTGGTTTGTTGCCCAGTCTATGCGAGGGTTGTGGTGAGTAAGCCAAGGAAGGCCTAGAATAACTGGGAACTCAGGTGAAGGAATCGGGTGCAGGGATATTTCTTCTTTGTGACCTTGAGACTGGAGAAAGACTGGAGAAGTAACTTGGGTGACTCTTCCATCACCTAATGCTTGGCCATCGAGGGCAGACACAGACAGTGGGACTTCAAGAGGTGCAGTCGGGACATTGATACTTTGGGTGAAGTGAATATCCATAAAGTTCCCAGCCGCCCCTGAGTCTAACAAAGCTTGACAAGAGTGGGCAGACTCACCCCAGGCGATGGAAACCAGGATGTAGATTCCTTGGCCAGGGAGTCCGGGAGAGAGGGTAGGCCCTGTCACAACCCTCCCTCGGCTGGACAGGGTGGTCCTTTTCCCGAGAGTTTGGGACATGATGCTCAGAAGTGACCAGGCTTGCCACAGTAGATGCAGCACTTGTCCCTCCTTCTGCACTCCCTCTCAGATGCGGAGAGGTGAGTACGACCCACTTGCATGGGTTCTGGACAGTCACTGGAGGAGGTAGATGGGCTCCAGGTAGAGGTAGGGAGGCTGGGGGGGCTCAGGACTTGGCGGCGTTCTCTAATCCTGTTGTCCAGATGAGTAGAATGTGAGATGAGAGTTTCGAGGTCACTTGGGCATCCAATAGAGGCCAGGCTGTCCTTGATGGGGTCAGACAGACCATGGTGGAAGGTTGACACCAGGGCAGTCTCGTTCCATCCTCTTACTGCTGCGAGCGTCCGGAACGAGATGGCGTAATCTGTGACACTTCCTCCTTGCCGGATGGACATGAGCTTTCTGGCTGCGTCAGTACTGATGTCCGCCTGGTCGAAGACCCGAAGCATCTCTTCAGTAAATAGTTCAAAATCAAAGCACTCGGGTCCCCGTCTCTGCCAGATAGCTGTTGCCCAAGCTCGTGCCTTACCAGCTAACAAGGTTATCACAAAGGCGATCTTGCGGCAATCCATAGTGTAGGTGGTAGGCTGTAGCTCAAAGGTGAGTTGGCACTGGGTAAGGAACTCCCGGCACTCACCGTGCTTGCTGTCATACCTCTGTGGTGCAGGAAGGCTGGGTTTGCGAGGTGAAGGAGACAGTGTGGCAGGAGGCACTGGAGCAGGAACAGGAGCTGGATCAGGAGACGCAGGCAGAGGTGTCAGCTGTGCCAGGGTTTTCCCAATTTGCTGAAGCAGTTCCTCGTGGCGAGCAAGGGCCTCACGTTGGCTGGTGAGCATTCATCCATGAGCTTCCATGGTCGCTCCGAAGCGTGTCAAAGCTGCCATAATTCCCTGAAGGTTGGCCGGGTAGACAGTTGAAGCAGCCTCTGCTGAGTCGGTCATGACAGAGTCTTTCTGTTAGGGTTTTGCTGGGATTCGAACCTGGTTCGCTGGTGTGATAATCCAGCAAACCCCCACTAGGCCACCAGGGGGATGACTCAAATGCAGAGGCGTGAGGTGGAAGTAGAAAAAGTATCTCATCTCATCATCTCTAGCCGCTTTATCCTTCTACAGGGTCGCAGGCAAGCTGGAGCCTATCCCAGCTGACTACGGAAGAAAGGACAAGTACACCCTGGACAAGTTGCCAGGTCATCACAGGGCTGACACATAGACACAGACAACCATTCACACTCACGGTCAATTTAGAGTCACCAGTTAACCTAACCTGCATGTCTTTGGACTGTGGGGGAAACCGGAGCACCCGGAGGAAACCCATGCGGACAACATGCAAACTCCGCACAGAAAGGCCCTCGCCAGCCATGGGGCTCGAACGCAGGACCTTCTTGCTGTGAGGCGACAGCGCTAACCACTACACCACCGTGCCGCCCAGAAAAAGTATCAAAAGGTTTATTTACAATATTTACAAAAAATCCAAAAAGTATAATCCAAAATGCTCAGAAGATCTTAAGGGAAAAAATAAAAAATCCAAAAGTTCAAAGTCAATACAAAAGCCAAAAAAACTAGAAAAGGAAAGGCAAAAATACCAAACGCTCAGAAGATTCACAAAGTCAAAAAACAAAATCCACAAAGTCCAAAAGAAGGCAAAAATACAAAGAACACAAGGACATGGAACTCGGAACAGAGGTCACTGGAGCTTAAACATAACAGCACAAAGACTCTGTGACAAGAGGACTGAATTCAGGGGGTACAGTATAAATACACAAAATAAATTGGAAACAGGTGACACTAATGAAAACAGGCAATCAACACCAACACAAAACACAGGACACAGTGGTGACCTCTAGAGGCCAAAACAAACATAGACAAAAAACAGGAAATAACAGCGGCCTCTAGAGGCCAAAACAGTCCCAGTCCTAACATTGAACTGATCATACCTGTTCTAACCTAAACAAAGCTGAAATTGACTTGAAACCTGGGAAATTGCATTTGGTTTTGTTTAATGTGTGTGATTTTGTTCATATGTGTGTCTAAGCATGCCAAAACATGTCACTCTGAAAAGCAACCATTAATAAAATTGAGGAACAGCTCTAGTCTCTCATGACCCCATCAACCAGGTTTATCACAACTGATAAATCTTTTTCTGTAATTTTGAGATTATGTTTGAGGGGTTGAAAGTCATGCAAGATAAAAAGTGTATCATAACACATGAAAGGTAATTCAGCCTCTTGTAAAGTGCTTTTTTGACTGACATTGGTATTGCCTCTACTATGGATGTATTTCTCTTTACCATATAGTTGCATATCCTCACTCACTTCTGAAGAGCAATACAGCAACACTTCAGTCATTAGTAATGAGTTGATGAGTTTCATTTTACAGTACTGATACACATCATCATTACTTACTGGAGCACAACACTTTATTAGAAATTACTTTTATTTTTTTGTTTAAGCTCATGTCCATATAGACTAGCCAGTTGACCTAATACACATGTCTTTGGACTGAGGAAACTAGAACACCCAGAGGAAGCCCACGCAAGCACAGGGAGAAGATACAAACACAGAGAAAGGTCTGAGTAAGCCATGACAATTGAACCCAGAACCTTTTTGCTGTGAGGCAACAGTGCTAACAACTGCATTAATAATAATAATAATAATAATCAGTGGTGTAGTGGTTAGCACTGTCGCCTCACAGCAATAAGGTCCAGGTTCGAGCCCCGTGGCCGGCAAGGGCCTTTCTGTGCGGAGTTTGCATGTTCTCCCCGTGTCCGCGTGGGTTTCGTCCGGGTGCTCCGGTTTCCCCCACAGTCCAAAGACATGCAGGTTAGGTAAACTGGTGACTCTAAATTGACCGTAGGTGTGAATGTGAGTATGAATGGTTGTCTGTGTCTATGTGTCAGCCCTGTGATGACCTGTTGACTTGTCCAGGGTGTACCCCGCCTTTCGCCCGTAGTCAGCTGGGATAGGCTCCAGCTTGCCTGCGACCCTGTAGGACAGGATAAAGCGGCTAGAGATAATGAGATGAGATAATAATAATTTGAATAAGCATTATACAGGTAGTCGTCGATTTATGACCTATGCGACTTATGACCGATCGACTTTACGACCGTCTGGTTATGACTGGCAAGTGTTTCCCAGCTGAGCTAGCTGAGTGTACGACAGTTTCCGCCCCAGCTCCCGGCAGCGCCTCTCGCCGTGTACAACAGTTTCCGCCCCAGCTCCAGGCACATGCGCAGTCTCTCTCGCACTCCCTCGTGCACTCCATCATACAGTTTCCGCCCCAGCTCCAGGCACATGTGCAGTCTCTCTCGCGCTCCCTCGCGCACTCTGTCATACAGTTTCCACCCCAGCTCCTGGTTTATGAAACGAGCAAATGCTCCTGCCAGCCCGAGCACTGCAACAGCTGATGATGACATAGACGACCCACAGCCTAGCACCAGTGATGCCAGCGGTCACTAAATTTTGTATTTTTTGCTATGTTTTACATTTGTATTTTGGTATGTTTCAAACTAAAATGTTTTCTATTTTTCACACCTGTATTTCGTATTTTTTGTTTTGCACATATTAAATGAATTGTACTGTATGCAGTGTAGTATGCAGTGTTTGACTTAAACCAAATAATGAGCCAAGGTAATGAAATAAGAAAATGTTGATAAAATAAGACTTTAAGATCATTAGAATATCATTACACATCACAATATACTTACGTCCATTTAACATAGGCCGACTTACGACCAGATCGGTTTATGACCGGTCAGTCATAACCAAACGCAGTTGTAAGTCGACGACTACCTGTAATTAGAATATCATTCGCCACCTGCAATCCCCCACCCACCCCAGGAGAGTGCAAAATTAAACACACACACACACACACACACACACACACACACACACACACACACACATATAATGGCACCACATTTAAAAATGTCTTATCAGAATAATGACATGCTGATGTGTGCCAACAACTAACATTTGCACCAGCATAAACAGTAGAATCGGTGTTGAAACTGAAAGAGTAAAAATAAATAAATATTAAATTTAAGATTAATTGGAAAAAAAATCTTAGCCTTATGTCGACAATATGTTATATAAAAGTCACTGACATTCAAAATTGTACTTACTTTATTGTCTATAGGTGCTTTAGCACCAAACAGTTCTAGTGACTTATTGAGAGGAACTACCCACTGGGGAGCTCCCCCAAGAACTGCATACCATCAATGCCTTTTTTTCTATTTGCATTTACACCACCAGTAGGAACACTGAAGTGATGTAAGCCAGCTTGCTCAGGAGACATTAGCAGGAAATGCTAGTGAAGATTTTTATATTTCACTGAGATGCATCAAAATCGCGCTGTATCTCCTGCATTGCATGGTTCCTCTTCTGCTGGGAGAGTATGTACCTTTAAGTAGGAGCTAAAAAAAAGTCCCTCAAAACATCATTCTAAAAACTATGATCATTCTCAGTTCCTGCAGTGTGAGAATGCAAAAAAGGGGAACTAATGATTATTATTATTATTATTATTATTATTGTTATTATTCATGCAGTTGTTAGCACTGTTGTCTCATAGCAAGAAGGTTCTGGGTTCAAATGTCACGGCTTACTCGGACCTTTCTTTGTGTTTGCATGTTCTCCTTGTGCTTGCATGGGTTTCCTCTGGGTGTTCTGGTTTCCTCCTACAGTCCAAATGTGGATTAGGTCAACTGGCTAGTCTATATGGACATGAGCTTAAACAAAAAAATAAAAGTAATTTCTAATAAAGTGTTGTTCTCCAGTAAGTAATGATGATGTGTATCAGTACTGTAAAATGAAACTTATCAACTCATTATTAATGACTGAAATGTTGCTGTATTGCTCAATAACGCCTGTATTTCACATTTGGTCGATTTGTCCATTTTTTTTTCTTTTTAAATGCTAACATTAAGAGGTTTGTTTACATGGTTAATGTTTTATATGGCTTTTTAAAAATGGCTTGTGCTACATTGGCTCATGTTTAACCAATCAACATACACTTTTGTGTGGACCAATCACCATGCACTTACATCACTCATGGCTCCTCTTCTGCTGGGAGAGTATGTACCCTTAAAGCATATACGCAGAGCCCTGGCCTCACTTTCGTTTATAAATGCCTTGAGACCTCAAGAATGGCACAGGAATAGTTTTAAGTGTTAACAGTAAATCTAATATAGTCATTTTTATGATTAAAGTGATTTATGTAGGTAGCAGTCTGAGTAAATGACCTTGATGTCTGTAACATCACAACAGGAAGTCTATCGGTCTCATCACCACTTCCGCTATATTAAAACACAGCTGATTGCAACTCCGATCCTCCATTTTGAGCTAATTTATCACTATGCCATGTGTATGTGTTGCTGGCCAGTGGAGCAACATGACAGAAGGTGGATTTATGTTGCATTCATGGCCCAAGAATGTTCAAACTGCAAAGATTTGGATGCCTTTTGCAAGAAGTTCACGGACACATTGGGGGCCTACAAAGTGGTCTCTCCTCTGCTCTGCACATTTTACTGAAGACTCGTATGAGACCTCTGATCTGTTGAGGAGCGTTGGCTATAAGCCCATATTGAAAGAGGGTGCAGTACCAATAACTAAAGAAAAAGAAAACTACAAGAAAAGGAAATTTATTTATTTTATTTATTTAATTTTTTTAAAAGGAAAGCGAGTTCAGTTGCACCAGTCCTCCCGGAGTGAGCCGAGGGTTGTTGCTAAAACCCGGGACGGAGCGGGACAGGATATATCACTCAGGCAGTGACCTCCCCGCAGTTGTTGCTACAACTGGTGACATCCCATTCCGTCCCGGGTTTTAGTAATTGCCTGAGCCTAGCAGTAATGGCGGACTACACAGTATGAAGAAAAGTGAATGAGTGGACCAGCCGTCTTATTTCTAAACTGGATATTGCTGCCATCTCGCCCTTACATGGAAGAAGTGAATGAACAGAGAACTGAATGAACAACTGAAAGTCAAATTGTTTCAAAAACAATTGGCCACAAGATTGGCCTTCAAGAAGCGAGAACACAGACAGGTAAGCTCCAACTCTCATTTGGATAAAAAAAAAACCACGTTGTTTATCTGCATTTAGATTAATACATGTAACTTGGATTGCGTGTTTAAGTTACCAGTATAAGATTAATTTGCTTCAGAATGTGATTCTCAGTTCATCTGATTATTTAATTAGCCTTTTACATTTTATCAGTGAAAATGCATGCATGTACATGTATGTTGCGTAAGTTATAACACCTATCCTGTTTTAATGAGAGTCAACCCACAATCAATTAAGTCAAATCAGTCTTAGTTGAGCAAGTTGGTAACGGTATTTCTTACTTTCACCATAATTTTTTATTTATATGACTTTGGTCTGTAGCTGTCAAAGGCCTTGGCCTTAAAACCGGTTCCTGCTGTGATGTCACGCACTCAGGGCTGGCTGGCTCAGTGGGGCAGCTCAAATGCCAACTTTGCGCTCGATTTTAACTCTCAAAAATATATTTTTTATTCCCATTTCTGCAGCATACAAGAGTCAAGGATGGAGATACTATCCACTCAGAAATTTATTTAAAAATAAAGGCTCTGCATATCTCCTTTAAGTAGGAGCTAAAAAAAAAAGTCCCTCAAAACAGCATTCTAAAAACTATGATCATTCTCAGTTCCTGCAGTGCAAAAATACAAAAAAAAGGGAACTTCCTCCAATAGCTTGAAGAACTATGTAAAAGTTCCTCCAGTCTGAAAGTGCCTACAATGTTCTTTCTTCTCTTGCCTGTTAAACATGCAACATTTGTATGGAGTGAGATCACTGCCACTTTTTTATATGAGAGCACAGATACAAGGTTAAACCAAGCAAACAGACACTACAAGCATGCAGAATCAAGGAAATCAAGCAAAAAACTGCAACAACAAGAGCACAGAAAAAAACCTGTTTGAAATGCAGCACACCAGAGATAAGTCTCCTCACTTTTTGCAGCCCTGCACTTGATTCACTGTTTCTGTGCATTTCTCAGTTTTCTGCTCACTTCTGAAATACCTGCTCACTTTATAATTCTAACAGGAAATCCATCATAGATTAATGTTTGGTGGCTGATACTGCATACGTGCCAACCCTAATAATTCACACGGTAGTCTACCGATTTTGACAGATGAATACCGCCTAGAGATTTTAGTTCTAAAAAAATACTGTATTACAAAATTGTTAGGTTGGGCTGGGAATCAAACCCGGGTCACTGGTGTAGTAACCCAGCAAACCCCCACTAGGCCACCAGGGGAATGACTCAAGGGCGGAGGAGTGAGATGAAAGTTAGAGTTTAAACAGTTTATTCGCCGAAGTCCAGAAAATCCAAAGTTTGTGAAAAAGCAAAAATCCACAAAAGAAAAATTCAAACACACAGGAGATACAAGAAAAACATCCAAAAGTTCAAAAGTCCAAAAATCCAAAACCTAGGCAAAGAAAGCAAAAATCCAAATGCTCAGAAGATACAAAAAATGGCAAGGGTCCAAGTAAACAAAAACAGTCCAAAAGTCCTAAGAGAGTAGAGTTCCAAAAACACAAATAGACAGGCAAGGTACATAGAACAAAGGTGACTAGTCATGAACAGCACAAAGACTCAGTAACAAGAGAGACAAAATGGGGTAGTATAAATACCCAAAGTAATAGGACACATGACCAGGTAAAATTGGCAATTAAGAAAATAGGCGGGGCAGTAAATAAAGGCACATGAAAAACAAAGAAGCGCATGGCTGTCAAAACAAACACAAATCACAGATACAATAGCAGCCTCTAGAGGCTGAGATAGTCACAACGCCTAACAGGACCCCCCCCCCCCCCCCCCCCCCCCCCCAGGAGCATCTCCTGACGTTCCCAGGGTGATCAGGATGGGTCAAATGGAAGTCCCGACAAAGTTCTTTGTCCAAAATGTCCCGAGCGGGGACCCAACAGCGCTCCTCAGGGCCATAGCCCTCCCAGTCCACTAGGTACTGAAGACTGCCACGGACCTGGCGGGAGTCCAGCAGGCGGCACACAGTGAACACGGTCTGTCCATGGAGGATGCGGGGAGGTGGGGATTCCTAGGGGCAGGGGCATAAGGGGACGACAGTATGGGCCACAACAGGGACACGTGGAATGTGGGGCTGATTCTCAGAGACCGGGGCAACTGGAGCCGGTAGGCAACAGGGTTCACCCTGCGGACTACCTTGAAGGGGCCAACATAATGAGGGGCAAGTTTGCGGTTCTCCACCTGTAGAGGAAGGTCTTTAGCGGACAACCAAACCCGCTGCCCAGGGCGAAAAATGTGGGCAGGCCATCTATGGCAGTTGGCCTGAGTCTGGTTGGCCCTGGAAGTCTGGATGAGAGTCCTCCGGACCTTGTTCCAGGTCTTATGACACCATCTCAGGAACTGGTTGACTGAGGGCACCCCAGTGTCCTCTTCCTGTTCAGGAAACAGAGGTGGCTGAAACCCAAATTGGCATTGGAATGGGGACAACCTGGTGGCCGATGACTGCAGGGTGTTATGGGCGTACTCCGCCTATGGCAGCCAGGTGCTCCACAACGTCGGGTTATCCATCACCAGGCCTCGCAGGGTGGTTTCCAGGTCCTGGTTGAGCCTCTCAGTCTGGCCATTAGACTGGGGATGGAACCCAGAGGAGAGGCTGGCAGTGGCCCCGATCAGCTTGCAAAACCCCCGCCACACTCGGGAGGAGAACTGGGGCCCCTGGTCAGAGATGATGTCCTGTGGAAGCCCGAAGACTCGGAAGACATGGGTGAATATTAGTTTGGCCATCTCAAGGGCAGAAGGGAGCTTGCATAGTGGTATGAAACGACAGGCCTTTGAGAACCTGTCGACTATGACTAGAATGACAGTGTTACCTTGTGAATCTGGAAGGCCCGTGATGAAGTTGACCGCCACATGAGACCAGGGACACTGAGGAATGGGCAGGGGATGCAGGAGACCCTGGGGATGCTGCCATGGGTTCTTGCTTCTGGTGCACACTTCACAGGACAGGATGAATGATCTCACTTCTTTCTTCATGCCTGGCCACCAGAAGCGTCTTTTCAAGAAATCCAGGGTCCTCCGAGCTCCCGGGTGGGCAGTGAGGGGGGACGAATGACCCCACTGGAGAACCTTGGCCCGGGCTTGACGTGGGATGTACAAGAGGCCAGATGGCCCCATCCCAGGACCGGGGTCCTGGTGTTGAGCTTGTCGGACGGCCTCCTCAACACCCCAGCAGACAGGGGCCACAATCCGGGACACAGGGATAATAGGCCCAACTTCACTCTCCATGTTAGTGGAAGAGAACTGTCTGGAAAGAGCATCAGGCTTGGTGTTCTTCGAGCCGGGGCAGTACGATAGAGTGAAATTGAACCAACTGAAGAACAAGGCCCACCTAGCCTGTCGTGGATTAAGTCTCTTGGCTTGCTGGAGGTATTCCAGGATTTTGTGGTCCGTCCAAACCAGGAATGGATGTTGAGCTCCCTCCAGCCAGTGCCTCCACTCCTCAAGGGCCAGTTTGACCACAAGCAGTTCTCGATCCCCCACATCATAATGGGACTCCGCAGGACTCAGACAGTGGGAGAAGTATGCACAGGGGTCCAATCTTCCATCCGAGCGTTGAGAGAGGACCACGCCGATGCCACTGTCCGAAGCGTCCACCTCAACAATGAAGGGTTGCAATGTGTCAGGGAGGACCAGAATGGGTGCCATTCAGAAGCGGTGCTTGAGGTCCTTGAAAGCCTTCTCTGCCTGAGAAGACCAGACATAAGACCCACCTGTCCTTTGGGTGAGGTCAGATATGGGCGCTGCTACAGAACTGAAGTTTCTGACAAACTTGCGGTAGAAGTTAGCAAATCCTAAGAACCGCTGAACTTCTTTCACGGACTTGGGAGTGGGCCAGTCCCGGATGGCCAGGGTCTTGGCTGAATCCATCTGGAGTTGTCCCGTCCATACAATAAAGCCCAGAAAGGAGACCTCGGGGACATGAAACTCACATTTCTGGGCCTTCGCAAACAGATTGTTCTTTAGCAGCCTCTGAAGAACCTGACGGACATGGTGGCGGTGCTCATGCAAGGTCTTGGAGAGTATCAGAATGTCGTTGAGGTAAACAAAAGCATATTTGTTGATCATATCCCTCAGGACGTCATTGATAAGGGCCTGAAAGACTGCTGGTGCATTGGTAAGTCCAAAGGGCATCACTTGGTACTCATAGTGTCCTGAAGGGGTGTTAAAGGCAGTCTTCCACTCGTCTCCCTGTCGGATACGAATGAGGTGGTATGTATTCCATAAATCCAACTTGGTGAAGACTGTAGCACCTTGGAGCAGGTCGAATGCTGTGGACATCAGCGGAAGGGGATAACGGTTGTGCACTGTGATCTTGTTCAGGCCCCTGTAGTCAATACACGGTCGCAGCCCCCCATCCTTCTTGCCGACAAAGAAGAAGCCTGCACCAGCAGGTGAGGTGGAGGGTCGGATGAATCCAGAGGCCAGGGCATCCTTGATGTATTCATCCATGGCCTTGCGTTCTGTCTGAGAGAGGGAGAAAAGCCTGCCCCAAGGAGGGGTAGCCCTGGGGAGCAAGTCTATGGCACAGTCATAGGCACAGTGCGGAGGAAGAACGGCAGCCCTACTCTTGCTAAAAACCTCCTTCAGATCCCAGGAGATGGAGACAGGGATGTAGACTCCTTGGTCAGGAAGTTCGGGAGAGAGGGTAGTCCCCATCACAACCCTCCCTCGGCTGGATGGGGCAGTCCTTTTCCCAAGAGCTCAGGACATGATGCTCGGAAATGGCCAGGCTTGCCACAGTAGATGCAGCACTTGTCCCTCCTTCTGCGCTCCCTCTCAGATGCGGAGAGACGAGTACGGCCAACTTGCATGGGCTCCAGACAGTCACTGGAGGAGGTGGACGGACTCCAGGTTGAGGCAGTGAGGCAAGGGAAGCTCAGGACTTGGCGACGCTCTCTAATCCTGTTATCAAGACGAATGGCATGTGAGATCAGAGTTTCAAGGTCACTTGGGCATCTGATAGAGGCCAGACCGTCTTTGATGGGGTCAGACAGACCATGGTGGAAGGCTGAAACCAGGGCAGTCTCATTCCATTCATTGACTGCTGCAAGCGTCCAGAACGAGATGGCATAGTCTGCGACACTTCCTCCCTGCCGGATGGACATGAGCTTCCTGGCTGCATCTTTGCTGATGTCCACCTGATCGAAAACACGAAGCATCTCCTCCGTAAACATCTTGAAATTGGATCACTCGGGTCCCTGTCTCTGCCAGATGGTTGTTGCCCAAGCTCATGCCTTATCAGCTAACAAAGTTATTACATATGCAATCTTGCAGTGGTCTGTAGTGTAGGTGGTAGGCTGGAGCTCAAAGGTGAGTTGGCACTGGGTAAGGAACTCCCGGCACTCACCGTGCTTGCCGTCATACCTCTGTGGTGCAGGAAGGCGGGGTTCATGAGGTGACGGAGGCAGCGTGGCAGGAGCAGATGGTGGAGCAGGAGATGGGGTAGAGGAGTCAGCTGTGCCAGGGCATTCCCAATTTGCTGAAGCAGTGCATCATGGCAAGCAAGGGCCTCATGTTGGCTTGCAAGTGTTCATCCATGAGTGTCCATGGTAGCTCCAAAGCTTGTTAAAGCAGTCATAATTTTCTGAAGTTTAGCCTGGTAGACAGCTGAACAAGCCTCTGCTGAGTCGGTCATGACTGAGTCTTTCTGTTAGGTTGGGCTGGGAATCAAACCCGGGTCGCTGGTGTAGTAACCCAGCAAACCCCCACTAGGCCACCAGGGGAATGACTCAAGTGCAGAGGAGTGAGACGAAAGTTAGAGTTTAAACAGTTTATTCGCCAAAGCCCAGAAGTCCAGAAAATCCAAAGTTTGTGAAAAATCAAAAATCCACAAAAGAAAAAATTCAAACACACAGGAGATACAAGAAAAACATTCAAAAGTTCAAAAGGCCCAAAATCCAAAACCTAGGCAAAGAAAGCAAAAATCCAAACGCTCAGAAGATACAAAAAACGGCAAGGGTCCAAGTAAACAAAAACAGTCCAAAAGTCCTAAGAGAGTAGAGTTCCAAAAACACAAGTAGACAGGCAAGGTACACAGAACAAAGGTGACTAGTCATGAACAGCACAAAGACTCAGTAACAAGAGAGACAAAATGGGGTAGTATAAATACCCAAAGTAATAGGACACATGACCAGGTAAAATTGGCAATTAAGAAAATAGGCGGGGCAGTAAATAAAGGCACATGAAAAACAAAGAAGCGCATGGCTGTCAAAACAAACACAAATCACAGATACAATAGCGGCCTCTAGAGGCCTAGATAGTCACAAAGCCTAACAAAAATAATCAGCAAACACTGTTGGATTTGCTCTTCTGACCTCACTTCAGCTATTTTCAGCACAGGGGATGCAAATATATAGTGTCAAATAGTCATATTAAGTGAAGGCGAGAGCCATTGGAATGCTGCAACAGTGATGTTGAATCAAAATTGTATTGATCTGTCATGCTGTTCCATTGGTTCTCAGCAATGAGGTCACATAGTAGAACAAATTGAACCAGTATTTGTAAAAACCAAACGTGCTCTAGTGATCGTGAACAATGAAAACTCCAAAGAAAAACATTCTCTATGACAACAAGTTCAAGGCAACATGGTCATCCAATCATCCATGCATGAAAGCATTGAGGCAAGGTGAGAAGTATGCCTTTTGTGAAAAATTTTTGCAAAAGTATTCATCCCCCTTGATATTTGTCCTGTTTTGTCACATTACAAGCTGGCGTGTGCATAGGTATTCACCCCCCAAAGTCAATACTTTGTAGAGCCACTTTTTGTTGCAATAACAGCTACAAGTTTCTTGGGGTATCTCTCTATTAGCTTAGCACATCTAGCTACTGGGATTTTTGCCCATTCCTCAATGTAAAACTGCTCCAACTCCGTGTACAGTGGTCCTATGAACAGATACTCCCATCTCCGCTGTGGATCTTTGCAGCTCCTTCAGTTTTATCTTTGGTGTCTTTGTTGCATCTCTAATTAATGCCCTTCTTGCCCAGTCTGTGAGTTTTGGTGGGTAACCTTCTTTTGTCAGGTTTGTAGTGGTGCCATATTCTTTCCATTTTGCTATAATGGATTTAATGGTGCTCCGTGGGATATTCAAAGTTTGGGATATTTTTTAATAACCCAACCCTGATCGATACTTCTTCACAACTTTGTCTCTGATCTGTTTGGAGTGCTTCTTGGTTTTCATGTTGCTTGCTTAGTTGTGTTGCAAAGTCAGGGTCCTTCCAGAACAGGTTGATTTACACAGACATAATGTGACAGATCATGTGACACTTTGATTGCACACAGGTGGATCTTAATCAACTAATTATGTGACTTATGAACTTAATTAGTTGGACCAGCTCTTATTTAGGAGTTTCATACGAAAGGGGGTGAATACCTATGCACACTCCAGGTTTCTGTTTGTTGTTTTTTTTCCATCTTAATTATTGCTTGTGTCACACAAAAATACATAAACAAATAAATAAATAAATAAATTTGCACCTTTAAAGTGGTAGGCATGTTCTCATCTCATTATCTCTAGCCGCTTTATCCTTCTACAGGGTCGCAGGCAAGCTGGAGCCTATCCCAGCTGACTACGGGCGAAAGGCGGGGTACACCCTGGACAAGTCGCCAGGTCATCACAGGGCTGACACATAGACACAGACAACCATTCACACTCACACCTACGGTCAATTTAGAGTCACCAGTTAACCTAACCTGCATGTCTTTGGACTGTGGGGGAAACCGGAGCACCCGGAGGAAACCCACGCAGACAACATGCAAACTCCACACAGAAAGGCCCTCGCCGGCCCCGGGGCTCGAACCCAGGACCTTCTTGCTGTGAGGCGACAGCGCTAACCACTACACCACCGTGCCGCCCTAGGCATGTTCTGTAAATCAAATTATGCTAATTCCCCCAAAATCCATTTTAATTCCACATTGTAATGTGATAAAACAGGACAAACACCAAGGGAAATTAATACTTTTGCAAGACAGTGTATGTCAGTCCAATTTCTCGATCAATTTTCTTCAAATAAAGCACTCAGAATGCAGGAGAATGCACTATTTTACTCTTTTTTTTTTCCAAGTGGGGCATGCCCCCAGACCTTGAATGCCCTAGAAGGACATTGTGGTATGCGTGTGTGCCTGCATACCTATATCCTGCCAGTAGGTGGCAGTGTGACTTGATGTATCTGATGATTCTGAGAGATTGTTCTGACTCGGGAGAAGTAAACATCATTCTTCTGAAGTAGCTTGCCTGCTAGTTTTCTTTTCATTCTTACAACATAACATATTGGCAACGAGGATGGCTCTGCTTGGGATTTCACCACCTCCGGCATTTTTACAAAGCCCAGGTGAGCCTACGGTGCCTTTCGAAGCATGGATTCGCATTTTTGATAACTACATGCTTGCTCTGGTCGACAAAATGGAGGATAAGAGGAAGCATGCTTTGCTAATACACACGGTCGGCACGGAGGCTCAGCGGATCTTCTACACGCTGCCAGCGATTGGTGATTCCTATGAAGATGCACTAAAGGCTTTAAAGACATTTTTTGTACCCAAATTGAATGTTGTCGCAGAGAGGAATAAGTTTCACCAGAGAGCTCAATGAGCTGGTGAGTCCACAGCTCACTATGCAGCTGCCCTGCGGGAGCTAATTGTTACATGTGAGTTTGGAACATTGTTTGAGGACATGATAAGGGACCAAATTGTGGAGAAAACATCCAATACATGGATCAGAGAGCACTTGTTGCTTGAGGATAAACTTACACTTGAAAAGACGTTGAGCAGCAATTGTCAGATTGAAAATGCAGTTGCTGAAGCTAAAACCATAGCTTCATCAAGAGGAGCAGCTGAGGCTGTTGTCGGCATGGTTAGTGGGACTACTTTTCATGGCAGGAAGCAAAAGCAGCAAAAACCCTCCAACTTTCCCAGACCACCACCAAAGACTGTTGTCTGGAATGGCTCAACAGCTGCTGGTAAGACATGCTACAGATGTGGCTCTTCAACACACGTTGCAAATTACCCCAAGTGCCCAGCTAAATCAGTCACATGCAGACATTGTAATAAGCCTGGACATTTTGCCAGAGTGTGCAGGAGCAGGACTGCTTCATGCAATGTGGGAGAAGTTTCCAGTGACTCTGTCACAGTGCTATTAGTTGATGAAGATGATGCAAGTACACTGAGCAGTAAATTAATGTGCAGTGTCTCCATGAAGGCTTCAGTTGGCCCTACAATTACTGCTGATCTGATGGTGGATACCGGGTCTGGTGAGTCTATTCTTCCAGAGCACATGTACAAGAGTCACTTCAGCCACACTCCTCTCCTGAAGCCCAGAAAAACTCTGACCACATACACAAAGAAACCTATACCCGTGCTAGGTTGTCTGGAGCTGGCGGTGACAAACATGACAAAATGCACATCCCAGTACATTCATATTGTCCCAGCAGGTACGCCCATCTTAGGTATGGATCTCTTCAATGCCCTGCAACTTGAGATCAGAGAAGGTCATGTCACTACTAACACACCCCCTGCTGTCCCTGTACAGTACACAGCTGCTGAAACTGACACTTCAGAGACTGGAACAGTTACTGGATTTGTTCACAAAGTCACTGTGAGACCTGGAATACAGCCTGTTCAGCAAAAGCTACGTCATCTGCCTTTTGCCATTCATGATGCAGTGTCCCAGGAGCTGCAGAGACTAGAAAAGGATGGTGTCATTGAACGCATCAACTCCTCACCATAGGTTTCACCCATAGTAGTGGTGCACCGCAAGTCAGGTCAGCTCAGGATATGTCCAGATCTACATGAGCCCAACAAGGCTGTGGTTGTTGACAGCCATCCACTGCCACATATTGAGGAGGTGTTTCATGAGCTACGAGGAGCACAAATATTATCCTCTATTGACCTGCAAAATGCATATCATCAGGTACCTCTGCACCCTGAGAGCCGAGACCTTACTGGTTTTATCACTCATGATGGACTGTTTCAGTTCACTAAGGTTCCCTTCGGTCTCGCATCAGCCCCAAGTGCATTCCAGAGGATGATGTCACAGATCCTGGCAGGTTTGGATGGTGTACAGTGTTAGACAATATTATAGTGTATGCTGATACTCCTATGCTGCATGAGACACGACTCAAAGTGTACTGCACCGACTGAACAACAGTGGACTGAAATTAAATGTGGAGAAGTGCCTGTTCAGGAAAAATGAACTTTCGTTTTTGGGCCACATTGTTTCTGCTTCAGGCATCCATCCCAACTCAGACCATGTTACTGCTATAACAGAGGCTCCTCCCCCTCATGATGCCACAGCCCTACAGTCCTTCCTTGGCCTCACGGGGTGGTATTCAAAGTTCATCTCCTGCTATGCCTCTGTTGTGGAACCTCTGTGTTCTGCTGAGGAAAAATGCAGAATTTAAATGGACTGATGCTGCTCAGGAGGCTTTTTCTCACCTCAAAGAACTAATTGCTATAAGCCCAGCATGTACACTGTTAGATCCTGCTCTCCCTGCACTCGTCAATACAGACTCCTGTGACTATGGCATTGGTGCAGTGCTCACCCAGCTACACGGTGACACTGAAAAGACTGTTGCATTTGCATCCAGGTCCCTGACTGACTGTGAGAGGAAATACTCTATCATAGAGAAAGAGGCTCTGGCTTGTGTGTGGTCAGCTGAGCATTGGCGCAGTTACCTTTGGGGAAGACACTTCACCCTGTGCACAGACCATAGCCCACTTACTGCCCTGCTGTCCACCAGAGGTTTCGGAAGAGCAGGTCTGAGGATTTCGAGATGGTCTGCTCGTCTCATGTGCTTTAACTACACTGTGGAATACAAGCCTGGTCACGATAACGTCATAGCAGACTGTTTGTCTCACATGCCCCTGCCTTCTTCTGACCCACAAGAGCAGGATGAGGACATCATAGCAATGGTGTCTGTGGACCTTGCAGCTGTCACTACAGAGCAGCTACATACTGCCTACCAAGATTGCCCAGTGCTACAGCAGGTTATGGCTTATCAAAGAAATGGTTGGCCCCGTACAGCTAAAGGCCTTGAACCTGCCCTTTTGCCCTTCTACCGTGTACAGACTGAACTGGCTGAACTTGATGAGGTTTTGGTTAGAGGTACTCACCGAGTTGTGATTCCCCAGACTATTCAGCCACAACTCATACAGCTTGCCCATGACACTCACCAAGGCATGGTGAGGACAAAACAAAGACTTAGAGAGCTCTATTGGTGGCCAAGTATGGACTCTGATGTTGAAGCTGCCATTAAGTCATGTACCACCTGCTCCCAACATGACAAAACTGCCATAACCAGAGCTGCCCCAATGCAACTGGTGCCCCTTCCCAATGCCGCCTGGGAAAAACTTGCCATGGATATCATGGGCCCATTCCACTCTGCTCCACCTGACTGCTGTTTTGCCATCACATTGGTGGACTATTACAGTAAATGGCCTGAAGTGGCATTTACATCAGATGTTACGTCTGCTACTGTCATTGCATTCTTGTCTGTTGTTTTCAGCCGTGAAGGCAACCCCCTTGAACTTGTAACTGATAACGGTCCTTCATTTGTGTCTGCTGAGTTTGAGGCCTTCTTAGCAGCTCAGGACATTACACATTGCCGCAGCTCCATCTACTATCCACAAAGTAATGGAGAAGTGGAGAGATGGAACAGAGTGTTAAAGGACTGTCTACAAACAGCTAACATTGAAGGTCTGCCTTGGAAGCCCTTTGTCATGAATTTCTTCCTCACTTATCAAGCAACTCCCCATGCACTGACTCAAGTCTCCCCTGCTGAACTTCTACATGGCTGTCCATTCCGCACCAAGTTGAACATCAAAAACATTGCTTTGCCTCGCGCATCTGCTCACCCTGAGGCTGTAAGAGACACTGTGATTCTGAAACAAGCCAAAGTAAAGCGCTATGTGGATGAACGTCATGGTGCACAGTCTCCAAAGTTTCAGTGTGGTTCCTATGTACAGATCAGGAAGCCAGGAATCATAAAGAAAGGACACTCCAAGTTCACACAGCCCCTTCGGGTTGTTGCTCAGAAAGGCCTGGCAACCTACGAACTTTCTGATGGTAAAGTATGGAACACCATACACCTGTCCCCTGCAAGTTCCCCCTTCCCTGAGATGCACACAACTAGTACCTGTGTACAACCTGAGGATGTTTATGTGCCTCCTCAGATGCCCCCGCCTGCTCAACCACCTCCTAGGCCCCAGTGCAGTCGCAGGCAGATTCAGCCGCCTGCATGGCTGGGAGATTTTGCCACCTGACCTCTATCTTTTTTAAAAACGGGGCAGAATGTGGTGTGATTTATAGACTTTTTACTTGTGTCCAATTTGAATTATGGACTGTTACACATTCACAATTTATGATGTTATGGACAATTCTAATTAACGTATTTTTCCACATAAAGCTCTTTACAATCAGCACAAGATTACAGAAAATTGGAACTTTAATAAAGTACAAATGTGTCACTGTTGGTGACGTATAAGTGTTTTGCTGAAAAGTAGTTTACAGATTCTAGGGAATACTGAGATCTTCAGAAGCTAATTTCGGTTTGTTTCTTTTATTTTGTAAATACTCACTATGCAGGGTTGGTTACTGTTGAAGTGTTGACGCAGCTAAACGTTCACTATCTGTTGTATTTTCATTAGAGGAATTATTCTTAAAAAACAGGGATATGTGGTATATGCGTGTGTGCCTGCATACCTATATCCTGCCAGTAGGTGGCAGTGTGACTTGATGTATCTGATGATTCTGAGAGCTTGTTCTGACTCGGGAGAAGTAAACACCGTTCCTCTGAAGTAGCTTGCCTGTTAGTTCTTTTCATTCTTACAACACAACAGACATGACTGCATCATGCAATCTGATCTTTTCCACTTTTCATTATCAGGGGGTTAGCAAGTATGATACTGGGCATACCTAAGCACAACTGATCAATTAACTTTATTCCTCCCTGCTACCATCACTGTATACTAGTGGGGGCGCAGGCACAGTCGCTACATGTCCCAATACACAATCCTCCTCTGTCTTCTTTTTCTACAAGTTATGATACAGAAAAATCCCAAAGCTTTGGGTTCCCATATTAGAAGTCATGTATTTCATAGACTCTAAGCTCCACAGCCAGTCTATCAACCTTATTTTGATCATGAATCAGTAAAGATTACTCAGCCCAACATGTCATTCAATTCAAGTCGATAATATTCATCCAAATGGTCAATTTTTTTCAACTAAGAAGAAACCTTCCAGTCTACTTTGCCAGTGCTGCCATTTTGGAAATCACATGACACACTGCTGCGTGCTGATTGGTTGAAAGGTGAGTGATGTTGAATTCGTCTGCAAGAAACCATGCACCACTGTTTTAAAATGTGAACTGTGAAAATGAGTAAAAAAAAAAACAGGACTAAAAGCTCACAACACACCATGTCATGGTTTGGAAATTAAACAAGTAATACACAAAGTCTAAATTTATGATAGACTATGTAGCTTCAAATCATTACTCTCAAGTAATTTAAAAAAAAATTCTAAATTTACTGTCAGTGCATAATAATAATAATAATAATAATACATTTTATTTATAAGCATCTTCCAAGACACTCAAGGACACTGTACAATGAATAAAGACAACAATATATAAAATCAACATACATAAAAGAAACAATGGAGAGTGTAACAGAAGTTAAAATGAGTGAGCAATCTTAAACAGGTGAGTTTTGAGTTTAGACTTGAAGATGAGGAGAGAGTCAGAGTTACGGATGTGAGGAGGCAGAGAGTTCCAGAGGTGAACACTGTTTCATGAACACTGTTTCAAGCTTTGGCCAATCAGCATGCAGGAATGCAATCACATGATTTTCAATCATGATGGCACTGGCAGAGTAGATTAACTTTGCAGCTTGATTCAGAAAATCGGCAGCAGGGGACACTAATATTGATTTAAAGTTGCTGAAATGTTGATGAGGGAAACCTTTATTGTTTTGTGATCAAATGGAGACCAACAGATTGTATGTGGAGTGGACTGTTCATGAATTACAGCTTTTGGGGCTTTTTCCATATCATAACATGTAGGCAAAGAAGACTGAGGAGGATTTTGTATTGGGGTATGTAGTGACTGTGGTTGCAGGAGGTTGTAACACCTCCCTCCCTGAAAGGTCTCCTTTATGGGGATTTAAAACAAGACACAAATAGACCTCCTATGACCATTGCAGTCATACCCCACATCCTTCCAATCATCTGCATCCTGGGCCCTAGGTAAGCAGAGTAGAGACAGAGGAGAATTGAGTGAGAGAACACAGCAGGCAAGAAACACTCAGTGTGACACTGAGACAACACATTCACAAAAATGTTCCAAATAAAGTCATTGTCACAAAGTGAAGTAAGATGTGTTCCCATTTTTACAGCTCTATAAGAGTTTAAGTTGCATGCCTATACACTGCCAACTGCCAGTGCACTCCCACTGCAAAGCCAGCTGGGGTGCAGAGGGGCACCAGATCTCTCTAGAGACAGACTTTGATGAATGGTGGATCTTCTATGCTCCTAGTACTCAGCACAGCATGGCCTACAAAAAAATTAAAGGGAGCCAGAAATAAACACAAATGTGTCAGAAAACAGAATCCAGGGACACGTCTGCCCGGGGGCATTTTGAGTTATTGACAGATTCAGAAAGTACAGTTTCTAAGCTTTCCAATGATGCCTTCCATGTGGAGATCTGACAGTATTTGAAGAATGTGTGGTCTTTTGAAAGTGTATACTTCTTAAAACAGAAAAGGGAGAAAATCGTCCTCAAAGTTTTCCATCTCAGCTACTCTGGGTGTAGGGCGGGCACATAATGGTGCTCATTTGCATGATATTAAGGAAAGCTCTACCCCCTACTAGCTAGCACAATGCTACTTTCATGTAAACAAAGATCACCACGTCAATTTTCCTTCCATGCAAAGTATGCCCAACACAATTATGAAGTACAAAAATAAGTCCTAAAGTATACTTTAACGTTTTGTGGTTGAAAAATTACTCACACCGTAAGAAAGAAAGATAGCACAATGATGACACAACTAACACAACACTAGTTTCATGTAAAGCCTCGGTCACAACCGGCCGTACAGTACATGCTCCTACGGCAGGTCTACATGCAAAAAATGCAAGAAACGCACGAGAGCGCACGTGAAACGCACGAGAGCGTGTGTGTGACGTGCTGATTTTTGAGCCGCAGACCGGCCGCAGAGGCTCTTTGTCATGTCAAACAAACTACGGGCGCTTACGTTTTTTTCAGGTTGCAAGACAAACTTACGGCCAACGCGCGTCTTTCTCCGTGAACAAAAAAAAAACGCAGCGATTTGGGAAACACCAAAAATTGCACGGCCAAAAAATCGTACATCGGTTGTGACCTAGGCTTAACCAAACCACAACACTCTCCGTTACATGCAAAAATAACCACACAGCCTTAGATTAATAAACTTACCCCATCAGAAAGAGAAACGTCGCCTTGCACACACCAATGCCTTTGATGAAATGTAATCCTAGAACGGTCCGTGTATCATCCGATCATTCAAGTATTCCATTCAATCTGGAAAACAAGGTTGCGTTTTTTTTTGCTAGAAATGGTTATCTCCGATGTAAATACCGTGTGTCTGTTTGCTTCGCGGTGTTTCAGCTCCTCTGCGCGCTGTTTAGCGTCCTCATTCCATAGTGAAATCACATGCCTGTATGCAGGTTAAGTAGCCATGCGCTCAACTCGCATCATACAGCTGATTCGCGAAAAAAAAAAAACCAAAAGACTTAATCATCATGTGAATGGCCCATATGGTAATTTACCCACACCCCCCAGCAGGCTACAGTCATGACAAAAATGAGACAATTTGCAACAAAAAAATGTATGCTTTTCCAACAAAACAATCTATTATCTGAAATACTGATTGCATTCTTCAAGATCTCAACTTGCACATGATGGAAAAAAACAAAAATCACAAATTTAAAAAAAAATGCTTCTTTTGCGATTATCTCGGATTCGTTTCGGCCGACATGTGTCCCTGGATTCGGTGAGGGGTCACAAATGAGAAAAGAACACTCCAACACCACTGAGGAGAACAAAAAAAAGTCATAACCACCTGGGACTAAATGACGAGGTGGAAATGTGTAGAGCAGCTCACTGTAAACATTCATGGAGGCCTGGAGGTACCTGAGGTCCCACAAACAGCACACAACTGCTAGACAGTCATTCAGTGCAGAGCTCAAGGGAGACTCTAAAGTCTCAACAGCAGCTCTGATGCACATGGACACGAGTACACCACTCACACTGCACATCACATTGGATCTAACACAGATGCTATTAAACAACTGCTGCTCACAAATCTCACATTTGTCACTCACAGACCCATGCACACAGTATAAAGTGTTTGGTTTTTGGAGCCCCTGGAGAATCTAAGTCATAGGGGAACAATCTACAATATTCTGCACAATGTGCGTCTCAGCCAAAAGAGTCAAATCAGACCATCACAGGAACAACATTACACATCATCTCTTCATTTTGTATGCCTTCAAATTTATACCTTTTAATGTTATAGAACTGTGGCTCTGACACTTTAAACTAGGACACAAAATGGAGATAGTGACTTAAAGATTTGATAATGCCCTCCACGACATCACACATCTTGTATTTTTTCTCTAGTACATATCTCTGTATCATGTATCTCTCTTCCATCTCAACATATTCACCATCCCTAAGGAATCTTTTAACATTTTAATGGCTTCATAAGTAACAGAATTAATGAGGAGGCACACAAACACACACTTAATCCAGCCACTGAGGTGCACAAAACAGTGCATTCTTTGTGCCAGTTGCAAACCCAGATAAATAGCAGGGTTGTGTCAAGAAGGGTATTTGGCTGTCAGGCAGACTGGGGTTTAAACCCAGGTTTCAACCTAGGTTTCAACCTAGGTTTCCAGTTTGAGAGATGGTGTAAGAACCCCTGAACCACCTCATTCAATGAGCTAGCCCCAATTGCAGAGAGACACAATCACAAGAAGGTAGCTGCAGAACTTTACTTTAGATCTGGCAAATTCCAAATAATGCAGGTTTTGTACCAAAACAGGTCCCATACAAGGTCTCAGTAACAAAAAATGATACAGATGAGATTCCAAAAACTGAGAGCAGCAAAAAAGCACTAAGAAACTTAGGCACAGTGTCAAACTAGCAGTTAAAAGGTCTCAAACTCAAGGCTTACATTCTCAGGAGCACAGCAAACTGTAGAACTCAGCAAGGAACACAAGACTAGGCACACAGTATATACCTCCATGTAAACTAGACACAGGTGTAAGCAATTAGCAACATAGACACAAATAGGCAAAATGGGTACATCTAGTGTTGGAAGAAAGGTACTGCAACATATGAAAAAGTCCCAAATCTTGACAGGACCCCCCCTCCCTAGGAGCATCTCCTGATGGATCCAGGGCAATCTGGGTGTGCCTGATGAAAGTCCTTTATGAGGTCATGGCCAAGAATGTCCCAGGCTGGAACCCAAGTCCATTCCTCTGGCCCATACCCCTCCCAGTCCACCAGTTATTGAATCCCACCCCAGACCCAGTGAGAACTCAGGAGCCTGTGGATGGTGAAAGCTGGCTTTCCATCAATGACTCAAGGGGGAGGAGAGGGTTTGGGGTGGGGGCTAGTGGTGAGGCAATAACTGGCCACAACCAGGAGACATGGAAAGTGGGGTTGACCCTCATGGACCAGGGCAGCTGTAGATGATACGAGACTGGATTGACCCATCTCTCCACTTTGAATGAACCCACAAAGTGAGGCACCAGCTTCTGGTTCTCCACTCTCAGGGGAAGGTCCTTGGCAGACAGTCAAACCCTCTGCCCAGGGTGGAAAGATGGAGCAGGACTGTGCTGTTGATTCACCTGGACCCGGTACCTTTTGGAGGCTCTAAGCAGAGCTTGTCGGACCCTTCTCGAAGTCCGCTTACATCTCTGCACAAAACTCAGGGCTGAATGGACACTAGAATCCTCCTCCTGGTCAGGAAACAAAAGATGCTTATAATCGAAGAGACATTCAAATGAAGACATACCAGTGGAGCTGCACCTGAGCATGTTGTGGGTATATTCTGCCCATGGAAGGTCAGTACTCCAGGAGGCTGGATTAGCTGACAGTAAACAGCTCAGGGTGGCCTCCAGGTCTTTATTCAGTCTCTGTCTGCCCATTCTACTGCGGGTGGAAACTAGATGATAGACTGACTGTGGCACCAATGAGCTTGCAGAATGCCCACCAGAAGCTGGAGGTAAACTGCAGTCCATGATCAGAGACGATATCCTGGGGAAGAGCAAAAACTCAGAAGGCATGTTCACACATTAGTCTAGCAGTTTTGGCAGCAAAGTTTGTGTAGGGGAAGAAAATGGCAGGTCTTAGAGAAGCTGTCTCTTACAACAAGGATAACTGTGTTACCTTGGGATGGAGGTAAGCCCATGACAAAATCCAAGGAGCTGTCTGACCATGGTCTTCAAGGGATTGGTAAGGGAGTACTCTGATGTGGATCTTGGCTCCAGGCACAGACTGAACAAGCTGCCACAAAGGTTATAACATCCTTCTCCATGCTGGGCCACCAGAACCTACATTGGAGAAACTCCAGAATTCTGAAGGATTCTGGGTGCACCATTAGTTGTGAAGCATGACCCCACTGGAGAACCTTAGGTCGAATAGACTTAGGGACATAAAGTTGGTTGGTGGACCCAGAACCTGCACCAGGGTCATTCTTAAGGGCTCATTGTACCTCAGTAATAATGCTCCAGTGGACTGGTGCCATGACTCTGGAGTTGGGTAGAATCGGCTCAGGCTGGATCTCGGGAAAACCTGAGAGAAACTGTCAGGAGAGGGCATCAGGCTTCTGATTCTTGATCCCTGGATGGTAGGAAAGTGTGAAGTTAAACCTGTTGAAGAACAGAACCCAGTGTGCCTGTCTAGGACTGAGCCGTTTGGCCTGTTGGATGTATTCCAGATTCTTGTGGTCAGCCCAGACTAAGAAATTATGTTGAGCTCCTTCCAACCAATGCCTCCACTCCTCAAGCACCAATTTTACATCCAGTAATTCCCAGTTCCCTATATCGTAATTTCTTTCTGTGGCCGTGAGCTTGCAGGAGAAGAATGCACAGGGATGTAGTTTCCCATCACTTGCAGTCTGTGACAGAACTGCTCCTACTCCCACATCAGAAGCATCCACCTCCACAATGAAGGGTTGATCCGGCTCAGGCAGACAATGAATGGGAGCTGTGGTGAACTTCGGTTTGAGTATATTAAAGGCCTTGTCTGCCTCAGGGAACCAAGAAAAGGGCACCTTATATTTTTGTGTCAAGGCAGAAATTGGAGCGGCAATGGAACTAAAACCCTGAATAAAATTTCCAAAGCCCAAGAACCTTTGGGTCTCCTTAACTGAACTTGGGGTTGGCCAGTCTTGAACGGCTTGAACTTTCCCAGGATCCATCCAAATACTACTTTCAGAAATGATAAACCAAAGGAAGGCCACGTCCTTGACATAAAAATCACATTTCTCTAGCTTTACAAATAGACCATTCTTCAATAGACAGCTAAAAACCTGGTGAATGTGTTGGACATTCTCATGCAAGTTCTTGGAAAAGATCAAAATGGCATCAAGGTACACAAAGACATGTTGATTTAACAGGTCCCTAAGGACAGCATTAATAAGAACCTGGAAGACAGCTGGTGTGTTGGTGAGGCCAAAGAGCATAACCTGGTATTCATAGTGCCTGGTGGGTGTGTTAAAGGCTGTCTTCCATCCGTCAGCTTGTTGGATTCATACCAGATGGTAGGTGTTTCACAAGTCCAACTTTGTAAAGATGGTGGCGCCTTCAAGAAGTTCAAAAGCAGAGGCCATGAGGGGTAGTGGGTATCGATTCTGGATAGTGATCTTGTTTAGACCTCAATAATCTATGCAAGGCTGAAGACCTTCAGCTTTCTTCCCTACAAAGAAGAAACCAGCCCCAGCAGGTGAAAATGAGGGATGATGAAACCTGATGCCAGAGCCTCCTTGATGTAACTGTCCATAGCCTGCCATTCAGGGACAGACAAAGAAAAGATGCAGCCTCTAGGAGGAGAGGTACCTGCTAGTAGGTCAATGGCACAGTCAAAGGGCCTATGAGGTGGGAGGGCTGCTGCTTTCTTCTTGCTGAACACTTCCTGCATGCCGTGGTACTGAGAGGGGACTCAGGATAATTCGGGATGTGACAAGGGCTCGGAGCACTGAACAGGTTGACGTAAGAGGTGGGTAGTGTACTGTAAAAGGCAGGGCCCCACTCGATTACAGAACAACATGTAGACCAGTCTAGGTGTGGGTTATGGAGCTTCAACCAAGGAAACCCTCACACCACTGGATACTCTGGGGACTGGATGAGGTGGAAGGACATCTCTTCACAATGGTCATCAATCAGGACTCTCAATGCAACAGTTCTCCAACAAAACCATCACCCAGGGGCTGACCATCCAAGGCTGTTACAGAAAGGGGAGAATCTAGGCTGGTGTTAGGGATTGACAGATGCTCAGTGAGGGAAGAGTCCATAAAATTACCTGCTGCCCCTGAATTCACAAAAGCTCTAAGAGAGTGCTCTTGACCACCCCAGGCAATGAAAATTGTAAGGAAGAGACCGGCAGCAGGTAGATCAGGAGAGGAGGTCACCCTCATCACAGCCTTCCTGATGCTGGATGGGGTTTGGCTTTTCCCCCTAACTCTGGGCAGGAACTTCAGAAATGGTCTGGTGCACTGCAAAAGAGGCAGCAATGGATCTAGGGGAACCTAAGGACTGGTTCTTTTGAAGCCCTTAGCTAGGGACCTCTCCTGAAGATGATTGTTCAGATGAATGACCCAGGCTATCAAAGTCTCCAAATCCCATATCTCTTCCCAAGAAACAAACATCTTTAATCCGGTCAGACAGTCCATGGCAATGGGTGACCAGAAGGGACTCTTGGCCCCAGCGACTCTCAGCTGCAAGGGTCCAGAAGCAAATGGTGTAGTCTGCAGCCTGCTGACTCCCCCGGTGCAGCTAAAACAGCTGGTTAGCTGCATCCCGGCTACTGGCTGTTGGATTGAAGACCCTCCACATCTCCTCAGAGAAGCAGGCAAATGAAAAACAAATGGGATCTTGCCAGTCATGCAAAGCTGTTGCCCAGGCCAGAGCTCTGCCAGTCAGAAGGGTGATGACATGGGCAACTCAAGAAGACTCAGTGGGGAAGGTGTTGGGTTGAAGAGCAAATGTCAAACATCACTGTGTCAGAAACCCACAGCACTCATCTGACTCTCCACTGAATCTCTGTGGGTTAGGCAGATGAGGCTCTGATGCACCCCCAGGCGGGACTTGAGGTTGGAGAGAAGCAGGGGCTTGAGGAGTTGGAGTTGTAGAGAGGGCTTGAATTTGCTGGAGAATTTCCCTCAACATAGCCCCATGCTGATTCATCTCTGCCTGTGGAGCACTCAAAACTTGTTTGTGACACTGCATAGTTTTCTGCTGGCTGTTTACAGTAGATACAAGGCAAGTAACTGTGCTCAAAAGCTCAGGAAGGCTTGGGCTCTCTGCTGGGCCCATGATGAATTATTCTGTCAGGCAGACTGGGGTTTGAACCCAAGTCTCCAGATTGAGAGATGGTATAAGAGCCCCTGAGCCACCACAATCAATAACCTTTTGCCAATAACCTTTCAACAAATCAAGTTTGCTAACAAATTTGGCAGCCCCCACCTGATCTATACAATCATCCATACATGGTAATGGAAATGAATTTGGTTTAGTGACAGAATTAATTTTTCTAAAGTCAATGCAGAACCTTGGTGTTCCATCCTGCTTTGGTACCAAAATGCATGGAGAAGCCCAGCTGGACAATGACGGTGCAGCAATATTGTTTTGGAGCATATACTCAACTTCAGCGTCCAAACAACTTTGTTTAGCTGGTGATAAATGATAAAAATGTTGCTTAACAGGCTGAGCATCTCCAATGTCAATATCATGTTCAATCCAAGTAGTTTGTGATGGAAAATCACCAAACAATCAAGGATATTTATTTATCAGATCTGATAGTTCCACCCTTTTTGGCTCTGGCAGATGAGCCAATAATATGTCTAAATTACAACATGATTCATAATTTTTCAAACACCCGCATAAAAGACTTTTGTCAGGCTCCAGTACCCCATTGTCATGTACTAAACCCCCTGAAGACACAGTCAGAACTGGACACACCACAGCCTTCACATTCTGATCTAAATCAGCATCTTGCTTATAATAAGGCTTCAGGAAATGAACATGGCAAAGTCGTTGTACTTTCTTCCGTCCAGGGGTTGCCACAACACAATTCAACTCAAAAATTCTCACTGATTGTATATGGACCTATATATCTAGCCTGAAATGGTGAACCAACAGGCATAAGTACCAAAACTTGGTCCCCCAGACTGAACTCATGCCTCTCTGCATTACAATCATAGAACTTCTTCATTTTACTCTGGGACACACACAGCTTCTCACATTCCATACATCCAGTCAGAAACAAATGGTGTCTAAACCCATTTATAAAATCAATTAGATTTTTCGGCAGCTCAGTATCAACACAATCATCCTTCAGGACTGCCAAGGGACCCTGCATGGTGTGGCCAAAGACCAAGTCACTGGGGCTAAAGCCAGTACTTTCCTGTACTGCCTCCCTAGCGGCCAACAACAACCATAGAAGCCCCTCCTCCCAGTATCAATCTAACTCCGTACAATAAGCACGTAAAAGAGACTTGAGAGTCTGATGAAATCTTTCAAGGGCACCCTGGCTTTGTGCATAGTAAACTGATGATTGATTCTGTTTAATATGCAACAGCTTCAACACCTGCTGAAACATATGAGATGAAAAATGTGATCCTTGATTGCTCTGTATTACCTTAGGGATGTAAAATATTGAAATGAACTGTGACAATGCCTTAACCACAGACTTGGTTGTAATTGACCACAGTGGATAAGCAGCCAGATATCTGGTGCTCTGACACATCACTGTCAAAAGATATTTACAACCAGATTTAATGCAAGGCAACAGTCCTACACAGTCCACAATGAGATGAGTAAAAGGCTCGCTCACCATTGGAATAGGCTGCAGTGGTGCAGGCTTGATGTTCTGATTTGACTTTTCTATTAATTGGCACACATAACAGGTTTTGATATAACGGGACACATCTCTTTTGACACACAGCCAAAAGAAGTATTTCAGAATGTTATAATATGTCTTCTGAACACCGAAGTGTGCATACTCATCATGTGCCACCTTTAAGAGCGAAGAATGAAACTTAGATGGCACCACCACCTGGAAAACAGTATCCCTCACACCACCTTCATTCACAGGAACCCACTTCCTAAACAGCAGCTCATTATGCAGGAAATAGCCACTTGGAACACTACCTACATCAGAGGCAGGCAATGCACACCCCCTTATGTCCATCAAAGATGAGTCATTACATTGCTCCTGTACAACTACAATGTGTGACAGTGACAAAGGAAGCTCAGATAAGGATGGAGACTCCAATCCCATATCATTTGCGTCATCACCCTCACGTGCCACATCAGGAACAAATTTGTCCATAGCACATGTAACAACACAGGATGAGAAAATGTCGGGTAATGTCCTAGATCCTTCATCCCCCACAGAACTAGAAGAGCAAAGGGTGACCTCATGAGAGGGAGGAACATCTGACCAAATCCTACTACCAACCAAACCATTGCCCAAAATGAAGTGGACACCTTCGCTGGCTGTACACCAACAGACACTTAACCCCTAACTAGCTCACAGTCCAGAAATATCTCATGCAAAGGAACAGGGAGAACCTTTAATCCCATCCCCCGACTGAGAACACAGTCACCTGTATCAGTTTCCATGGAAAAAGGCAAGATAGAGCCAACAATATAAGAATCATAGGCCCCTGTGTCCCTCAAAATTTTAATAGGGACCCACTCTTCACTTCCAACCAGAGACATAAAACCATCTCGAATGAAAGGAGCATAATCTGCCAAAACATCCGGTTCACAAGAGTGTGAGATAATTTCACAGGAACCACTGTTGCTCACAGGGGCAGCAAATGTAGTAGATTTAACACTAGTTTTCACATCCTTAATTTTAGCTTTTAATACATCACAGTCTGCCTTCCAATAGCCTTTTTCATGACAATAATTACAAACATTACTAATGCCAAAGCTACCACTAGCCTTAAAGTCAGATTTTGACCAACCAGCTTTCACTGAACGCTGCATGTCAAATGAAACACCATCAGACCCATGCCTGACAAAAGCATTGTGACGTACAGAGCGCTCACTAACTCTGGTTTTGTGAAGCAACACATACATCTCAGGTAATACAGCTGCCTTAGCAGCAGATGTAATTTTTTGTTCCATGATATACATTGTAACAGTCTCTGGGAGATTATTCTTAAATTGTTATAAAATCATCAGTTCACAAAGCCCATCAAAAGTACTGACATCCAGTGCTGTTAACCACTGCCTACAATGTATAGAAAAATCCCTAGCAAATTCCATGTTTGACCTGTTTTTCTTTCCCAGGATCTAAAATGCTGGCAATATGCCTCTGGTATGAGTTCATATGCTTTAAGCACAGCAGATTTTATTTTCGTGTAACTAGAGCTGTCCTCGTGGCTCAAAGATGAATAAGCTTCTTCTGCTTTCCCAGTGAGAACACACTGGAGCATAACCGCACAGTCTGCATCAGGCCAATTCCTAGCCAAAACCTGCTCAAACAAAATTAAAAAGGTATCTGGTGCTGTTCATTGAAACTAGGCAATAAGCACAAATTATTCACATCAAAACTACCCTCAGGAGATTTGAATGCCTGTCCATTCTGAACTTCACCAGACAACATGCTATCTCTAATCATTGACAAATGATAGACTTCCAAATCCAGTTTTGCTCGCTCAGAACGTTGGCGAATTCTCTCTACCTCCAGCTGCTTTTTAACCTCCAATTCATGCTTCATCTTATGTTCCATCTGCAACAGCAAAATCTATTTTTGCTGTTCAAAAGTTAACCCCTCTATGAGAAAAGATGAAGCAATAGAACTCTGTGGCTCACCTTTATTTTCACACATTATTCCAAGCTCAATTAACTTTAATCATATAGATGCTTTAATATTTTATTTAACCTGCTTATCTCCTTCAATCACTACTGAATAATGATCAGCAATCTCAAGCAACTGCTCTTTTGTGCAGGCATCCAAGGCTTCTTGGGACGGAGCAGTAATAGGCATAGCTTGTTATAATGTCTAACATTATAACAAGCGATGCCTAAAAAAACAACTTAAATACAGTAAGGCTAGACAAACACAATGAGGTTACCTGTGCACACAAAAGAGGACACATTCCTCTAACAACCCACCCAGCTACCTACTGTAAGCGCCTACCTAGTCTTCATGCAGCTACTTGTGGTGGTAACTTACGCACTGAAGACCGCTGGATCAAGAAAGCGACTAGCAAGCTAGCAACCCTCCTGAAACCACAGACATGCTCCTGTAATGGGTACTGTAGCAATGGCACCGTGGTTGACAGATTGACTCCTGTCACACTGAGATGCAGGAGAGGAACGAGGACACAGCACGTTAGTTTCGCAGGTCTTGCAGTAATTTATTAATAAACATATTCTCTTTTCAAATACACTCTTGTGTTTAGACTCTTTTTTATGTTTCACATAGTACTTATTAAATGTCCTTTTATAATTGTCCATGAATTTCAGTGTCCATGTCAAAACAAAGCTCTTGGTATCATGTCCATCCAAAACTCAAAATACTCTTCCAATACAAAATCACTATCAAAATACATCACCAAATACATGTTCACTTACTCTTCATGTTAGTATTTTTAGCTATTTATCGAATATGAAATGCATAGACAATATTAGTATTAACCAGCTTAATGTTGAAGTTACTTATAAACATCTATTTAAAGGGTTTTACCTCATATTGAATCAATACTGTACTGCATTTCCCCATAGAACTCATTAAGTGCTTAAAGTAAACAAAACTCGTTTTAAACCGTCACCTTTTTTTCCTTCTGAACCTTCTTATCAAAACTTGTTTGAAAACTAATGGTTGGGACCTTCTATTCAGCAAAATAAACAATACACATCAACAACGTATACTTATAAAACATTACTCAAGTGTACGTTCATGTGGGACAAGCGTGTGAATTAAACCGGCTTGGTTTCTAGTACCATGCTCCGCGTGCGTGATCACTGCAATGCTAATTTGGCTAGGCTTTGCCTTCGACATCCAAACTTACTTTAAACAAAAATACAGAAAGGCTCCAGTGAAAGTTACATGACTAAAACAGTTACATATCACCCCAGATGCATTTTAACACGGTTAGTTCCCAATTTCAAGGCATATTTGCACATTTACTGACCTGAGATGCAGGAGAGGAACGAGGACACAGGGCGTTAGTTTCGCAGGTTTTGCAGTAATGAAGCAAGAAACAATGCAAGTCACTAAAACTCACCACCCGCCCCCTGCTGGCCCGGTGTAAACATTACAGCATACACATGAATTTAGAAACCATACCAATGCCAAAAGGGAATGCAAAAACTCGTGGGGGTACCTTTCAAAATAAAATACAAATATCAGTTGTAGTCAAAATAAAGACAATAATTATTTTTCACACTTATATTCAAAAACACAAAAGTGACCCTTTTGTGGTCGTCACACACTCCCCGACAAAAAGAAATGGGTCCCACCATTTTCTTCTCAACTACTCTCAACTAATGTTCTTTTTTTTCCCTAACAGGTGACAGGAACTGGTAAGATGTATGAAGGGGGTGGAGGTAAGTGGTAAGGCATGTATGTAAAGGGGGGATAGAGGGTGAAATAGGGGTTAAAGGGATATGTTGGTGTTGTGTATGGAATGCTCGAGTGTAAGGGTTGTGTGGTGTGAGGTGTAGTGTAAGCAGGCGAGTATAGGTTTGTGTTTGCCATGTTAACTCTAGCTTGTGTTGTCAGCGTGGGCTGACCAAGTCTCTTATATGTAATGATTTGTCTTGGCTGTTGGTCCCAACTTGACCTCCTGACCTCTGTCGGACGGTCTGGCATTGCATTTACAACAGGCTGTTCCTCTTGGATGGGCTCTGGAGCCTCGTCATATCCATCTTGCTCCTCAGGTCCCACTTCAACAGGCTGGACTTCATCCTGTTCATGTTCTCCTCGCTCTATTTCTCCTTCAGGTACCGGATCCACTTCAGGTAAGTAGTCTGTGTTCGTTCTCACCTCTTCTCTTACAGGTACTGGGACTGGGCGACCCACAGGGATGGCTGGTCGTTGTGGTGGGACTACAGAGGGTACCTCCTGTATCCTCTCAGCTGGTATCCTCAGCCAGTAACAAGGACCATCAGAGTCCGAGTCTGAGTTAGAGTCTGACTCCGCTTCTTCTGGTGGGTCTACACACTCTGGGGTTGTACGTCAGGTCTGGCACTTACTTTTCTGTGGTCTCTTCTCAGGAGCGGCCTGACATGGAGGTTCTTCAACTGGAAGGTCATTCAAGAGTAAGAGCAGATTGCGATGTAGTGTTCTTGTCTTTTTCTGGTCCCCAGACTCAGGATACACTATGTACACAGGGTTATCAGCAAACTGTTCCTTCATGACATAGATGGCCTTCTCCTAGTATGACCATAGTTTTCCTGGTCCACCATGCTCACTGAGGTTCCTGACTAAGACTCTATCGCCAGGCTGTAGCACCACTCCTCTTGCTCTCTTGTCATAGAGGACTTTGCCTTTGGCGCTGGCCTGCTTGCTATTCTCACTGGCAATTCGATAGGCTTCAGACATCTGCTTTGCCCACTTCTTTGCGTATCCCTTTGGCGAGTCTGGCTCTGTGTCTTCAAGCAACCCGAACAGCAAATCAATGGGGAGATGAGGATGATGGCCATAAAGGAGAAAGAAGGGCGAGAAGCCTGTCGACTCGTGTCGAGTACAGTTGTACGCATGCACAACTCTTGGGATCTGATCTTTCTATCGCTCTTTATCTTTGTCAGTCAATGTTCTCAACATCTGCAGTATCGTCCGATTAAACCGTTCCGCAGGGTTCCCCTGGGGATGGTATGGCGATGTTCTTGAATGGCGAATGCCTGACAGCTGCTGGAGTGTACGGAACAGTTCATTCTCGAATTCGCAGCCTTGGTCGTGGTGCAACTTTGAAGAATATCCAAAGCGGAGGATGAAGTCATTAAAGATGCGCTCAGCCGCTGTCTTTCCACTCTTATTCTTTGTCGGGTAAGCTTGAGCGAACCTTGTAAAATGATCAACGACCACTAGGATGTATTCATAGCCACCACGGCTGGTTTCCAGATGCAAGTAGTCGATACACACCAACTCTAGTGGCAAGCTTGATGTGATACTACCCATCGGGGCACGAACATGAGTAACTGGCTTCTTTGACTTAATGCATGGACATCTCTTGGTGATATGGTCTTCGATCTCTTTTGCCATGAATGGCCAATAGAATCTCTCTCTGGCGAGGTTCAGGACCCTTTCTGTGCCAACGTGAGCCATGTCATTGTGGAGTTTCTTCAAGACAAGATCTCTGTACTTGGCAGGGAGTACCAACTGCTTTCTGCCATTGGCACGCCTGTACAGGAGACCATTCTCCAAGACAAGCTTTCCCCATTTGTGGAAGAGCCTTTTAGTAGCTCCACTAGCAGCTTTCCATATCTCATCAGTCAAAGGTGTTCCTGCCTCTTTCAACCTAATCAGCTCACTGACGGCTTCGTCTGCACGTTGCGTTTCCACAAGCTCATCATGACTGATTGCATTCAAGTGATCGAAGGGAGGAGACAGGTCGGCTTGGGAGGAGATGTTCAGGGCTGCCACCCACGCTACATCTTTCTGCTTGGCTACTTTACTCCCATCCCATACAGCGCGAACCACGTCCTGAGAACACTCTTTGGTACAGGACTCTGTATAGGCTTCAATGTCTAAAGGTAGACGTGACAGTGTGTCAGCATCTATGTTATACTTTCCAGGTCTGTACTTTATGCCAAATCTGAAGTCTGAGAGTTCCCCAACCCACCGATGGCCTACAGCGTTAAGCTTTGCTGTGGTCATAACATAGGTAAGTGGATTGTTGTCTGTATATATCGTGAAGTGAGGTGCGTAAAAGAGATAATCTCTGAATTTTTCACACACAGCCCACTTCAGGGCAAGGAATTCTAGCTTTCCACTGTGCAGATGGTAGTTCCACTCAGCTGAAGTTAAGGTCCTAGACCCGTACCCGATGACTCTCAACTTGCCACCCTGGTGTTGATAAAGGATTGCTCCTAGCCCCTGGTCTGAAGCATCCATGTGTAATATGAACGGCGAGTTGAAGTTGGGGTACGCCAACACAGGGGGGCTAACAAGGAGAGAAAAAAGTCAGTCAAGGGCTTGCTGGTGTTCAGTGGTCCACTCCACAGGTGTTCTGGATGGTAGTTGTGGACCTTTGCCTTTACCACGCTCTACAGAGGCTTTACCTGGCTTGACTTGTAGTAGCTCGTAGATGGGCTTCGCTATCCTGGAAAAGTCCTGGATGTAGGAGCGGTAATAGCCCAGGAAGCCTGTGAGCTTTCTCACATCTCCAACTGTCTGTGGCATCCTGCTGGCCAACGATCTCACTGCATCCAGGTCTCTGGGATCGATTCTCACTCCTTGAGCTGACACAAGTCGACCGACGTACCTGACTTCTCTTTGAAACAGCTCACACTTTTCAGGTCTTAGCTTCACTCCATGTCTCTGAAGTGCTTTAAGTACTTTGCGGACCCCTTCCACGTGCTCGTCAAAGGTTCTCGCATAGCACAACACGTCATCGAGGTATGGGAGGCAGCAGTCATCTCTCAAGGGACCCAACATCTCTTCCATACTCCACTGGAAAGCTGCAGGGGCGTTTGAGAGGCCAAACAGGATACGGACCCATTCATACAGCCCCCAGGGGGTAATGAAAGCGGTGAGGTGTTGAGAGTCTTTGGCAACAAACCCTTGATGGTAGGCTTTCCCTTGGTCGAGAATACTGAACCAGGAATAGCCACCAAGCGTATCAGTCAGATCTTGTATCCTAGGTAAGGGATGTCGATCAGGGATGGTTTTCTGATTCAAGAGGCGATAATCTATGCAGAGGCGGAGTGTGCCATCTTTTTTCCGGATGCAGACCACTGGCGCAGCATAAGAGGACTTTGACTTGACAATCCAGCCTTTCATCAGCAAATCTTGTACGTACTCTTTCACTTCCTTGAAAAGTGGCTTGGGGACTGAGGAATATGCTCTCTGCACTGGAATCTCGTCCTTGAGGTTGATCGACATCTGCAAACTGGGAATGCAACCGATATCATGACTGTCTCGAGCAAAAGCAGCTGACTCTTCCCACAGCATCTTCTTTACTTTGTCTTGCTCTTCATCACTAAGGTGGCTGAGGTCCACGGGAGGCTGCCACGGGGTCAGAGCAGTTTTAGCGGCTGGTGTCGTTGCAGCATTAGCCACTACCCTGGGCCAGGACATTTCCTGTGAGCTGGTCTCAATCACCCTAGCAACAGTCTGGACGCTACCCAGGACGGTCTTCCTAGGTATAATGACAGGATGTTTTGTGCCATTTCTTACTGGAATTGTCACATAAGGTCGCTTTGTAGATTGCATTTCAAGCAGGCCCTCCGCAATCCCAAGCTCTGTCAGATGAGCATTGTTTTCTTCAGGCTCAAACAAAAAAAGAGGGTCTGACTGGGGTGCAGCTAGTGGGATCTGACACTTGACCCAGGCTATCTGCCCAGCTGGAATGGCAGTGTCGTAGCTTCCAGTTCTTACCCGTCTCGGACACATGGAGGGTCTGTCTGTCTGAATGTAGTTCACCAGCAGCTCCACCTGATCAACAGAGGCAGATATTGAATCAGAGAGGAGAGTGGTGAGGGGTGGCACAAACTCTGCGGGTCTATTCTGAACCACTTCCTCGAGCACATTGAATCCAAGTATTGGCCGTTCAAGCATGATGCTACTGATGAGGAAAGGCACCATTATAGACTGGCTTAGAGTGCAATTTATGGAAAAGCTGACTGCGATGAGGACCCAGCCATCAAAAGGAAGGACTCCTCCATTCACAGCTTGTATTTCCAGCTCTTCATTATTGAATATTTCACTGAGGGGTCTCACTGGTGCATCTGGCAGGTACTTCTTTTTCCAGCTTCTATCGATCATGCTCACCTACGCTCCGGTGTCTAACAGCGCATTGACTGTCAAGCCACTGAGGTCACATCGTGCGATGGCCTTGGTGCCTATAAACTTGGCTAGACGCCTGCTCGTTTGAGTGGGTAGGGAAAGGGGAGACTGGGGGTCATCTTCAATGCTTACTTTTGGCCTTTTATCCAACAAACTCTCCCTTGCACGACTCTCAGAGCTAAACACATCGCACTTCACACTGTGGGACTGAACGTGAGGCCCGGTCACTGCTTGTCCCGTGATAGCGACCGGCTCCAGTTTTCCTGACGCTTTAGCTTCTTGAGGCAGCCTACTGCTCTGTGATCGTCTTTGCCGCAGTAAAAACAGTGAGTGCAACCTGGGAGATTCTGTGCGAGGCAGTTCACACAGCTGTATGGTCTGGGTTTCTTTTGGTCAACTTGAGCTTTGCAATGATGGCAAGATTCAGGATTTTGAGTCTGCTGTGGCCATTGCAGTAGCTCAACTTTAGTCATTAACTCTGCCACTTTCTCTGTTAACTGCTGAAGTGCATTAGTCTTTGGCTGTTTATCTGGAGCATCTCTCTTTGCTCTACTGCCTTGTGCAGCTGCGACTTCAATCTCCACTAGCTCTGTACTATGCATGCATACTTGCTTCTGCTTCACTTCTGACCCCAAACGTCTCTGTCGTTCATTCTCCATGTTTGTTATCTTCATCATTTGCTTTAGAATTGTCTTGTCAGACACAGTGCTATCCGAAAGCAGTACTTTAAGTTCTCTACATATGTCATTATGCTTATGGCTAAGGCCTTGGTAGATAGTGTGTAGGAAAATGTCTTGAACTGTGTTTGCATTGTACTTCACTTCTGTGTCAGCGTGTTTTGAAGCAAAGAGGATTTTTTGTTTCAGACCTATGACACGGTACAAGAACTGTTGGGGGGTTTCACTGTCATTTTGTTTCGTGCACATCAGCTCTTGGAAAAGCTCTGTGTTGCTTCGCCCACCTAAGTGGGACTGCAGGAAACCTTTCAGCTCATCAATTGTCAAATCATCTTTGTGCATTAGCATGTCTTTAAAGTGACCTGGTTTGATAATTCTGAGAACGCCTCTCAGGATTTCAATCTCACTAAATCGGTCTTTTACTCCATCGTCAATTTGTCTGCATATGTTATTGTAGCTTAGATCTGAGCTCTGGTCACCGATCTGTCCGCCTTGAACCTTGAACTCATGTCGAAGCATGGACAGATCTCGAGGAGGAAAGGCTGAGTCGTGTTTGTCGTGTACATGTTGTCCAGGTGTGTGTTTTGTGTCAGAGGAAGGTGTAGAATGTACTTGTATAGATTGTACTGGTGTAGGCATGAGAGTACACAGTGATGTGGGGTTGTTTAGGTATTGTAGGAGGCTAGAAAGCATTCTATGTAACTCTGTCTCAGTGTTTTGTGTGGCGTTGACGTCAGTTTGTAAGTGTTGTGGACAGGTGATTGGTGAAGGGGCAGCTACACTAACCATAGCTGTATGGGTTATGTTAGTGTTAGGAACACTAGCTGGCACATTATCAGTACTCACATCATCAGTGACTAGATCTTGCTGACCTGTTGTCACATTCTCACTCTGCACTGGGGTTGAAAATACATTGTGCACATCAACATCTGCAACTGCCTTAGACTGAACATTATGACTCTGAATGACATTATTCACAGTATCATTAAGCTCCAACAACACCACCATACCTGAATCCTCAGAGTCCACGAGAGTGTCACTGTTCATAAAAGCTACGATGTACTCAAAGCAACTGTCTTCCTCACCAACCTGAAGCGTGGATGAATCTTTCCCCGGCACAGGACCAACACTCTGGGCTAGTTGGAAAAGTTCATCAGCTGTCAGAGTGAGCAGAATCTTCTTGATGTCCCACACCAAGCCTTTTATCTCACAGTCCGCCATGACTGCTTTTCCCTTTTCCTCACTGTTGGTCTCTCCTCCAGGCACCTGTTTCACCCGTGGCTCCAGGTCTGGCTCCACTTGCACAGCACAGCCGTCGCTTCGCAGGCACTCGGTGTGGTGGATGCACAGCCTGTGCATCTGTGATGATGGATTGTTGAGGTAGGTTGTGTCTTCACACGCTGGAGGGCAGGGGAGGTGCTGACATCACGGACGCAGGACCCAATCTTCCTCCAGGTGCATGGGCTGAAGAGTCATCAACTCCAGGAACGCTTCAAACTGCTGGCTCTGATCATGCTTGCAGCCAGCGCTCGAAACTAACGGTGTCCCGATGTCCCGGGGACCATAAAAAATGTCATCGGGACACAAAATTATCATATCTGGGACAATCCCGGGACAATGGAAAAAAATAGATCTAGAGACGACAATTCCCCCGGGGGAAATCGTGAGAGTGATGCAGTGCGCATAGCAGTCACAGTTGCCAGAGCTGAGCTGGACTGTATTTTTGTGTCTCTCTGCTCAGCGTGCGGGTGGGGGAGGGGCACACAAAAAGGGCAGCTTTCCGTCAGAGCGCTCCCTCCAAACAACTGGGGTTTACACGAAAACGGAAGGAGATATTCACAAACTTATTTCACACTGAGTGCCACAAGGGTCTCCTGAACACACTGATGTACTTTTTTTGTCTGTAGTGTAAAAATTGAGGACACTAGAGCGAGTTAAAAACGAGTGGCTTTTCTGATTTAACAGTCAAAGCGCAGCCACGTTTATAATGGCAGTCTATGGGGCTGCGCGCCTGTCCTCTCCTCACTTTCAGGCTTCTCATTCAAAAACTGCAAGTCCTATTGTGTAGGTAGACACATTGTGTGAATCAGGACAAGTGTGACTACTACTTTTGAGAAAATTGTGTGTGTAGAGTGAAAATTGGGGCTGAAAACACAGTTTAAATGAGAAAGTTTGAGCTATTTTTCCAAGCTCTCTACACTCTAACTTAACGAGCTCCATTGGTGTGTAACGCAATAAACACCCATTATAAAGCCGGAATTTCTCCAGGTACCCACATGGTGTTTGAGCTGGGTCTGATCCAAAAGTATAGAACCTAGCAAAAAGTTGAATGCCAGATCCACAGAGGAGAAGTTTCTCTACGTTTTAGAGTTTGAATCATGTCTCTAGGTGAAAGCATGCCAGAGCAGCGGATGTTTGAAAATGTGTGTAGTTTTTCAAATAATTCCATAGAAATGAATGGGAAATTTATCTAGGTCAAAGAAAATGAAATTAAGCACTGTAAATAATGTAAATGATTTCTATGACTAAAGGTTACAATAAAAAAAAAAAAACTTGGATTACATTGCTTTGTTTGCACTTATATGATATGACACTTTTATCCAAAGTGACTTTACGGTTTTTTACAGTGTTACAGTCCCTGTAGCAATGTTGGGGTAGGTGCCTTGCTCAAGGGCATTGCATCTATTGATGGTATGGCTGATGGCTTTCAAAACATCTCTGAATGGGGCAACAGGTATATTACATAAAAATGGATAATGGTAATGGTGAAAATGATAAGTTGGGCTTATAAATGCCAACAGATATTCAAGGTACAAGTAGATGAAATGAACATAAAAGGGGTCTTATTTTCAACTAAAGTGTACTGCAGATGTAGGGAGCTGAAACATTTTCTGAATGAGCTAGTTGGCCCCTTTAAATAAATGGGTATCTATTCATACAGTGAGATCGCCAAAGTTTAATAAACTGAAAATGCAATAACTGTAATTTTGAAGTAGATGATGTATAGGACATGTGTCACTTGTGTTTTGTGACTTATTGTAAAAATGATATAAAGGGTTCAAAATCGCATAGTTACAAATATAATAGTAACTTCATATGATAATATTAACCACTGGTTATTTCAGAGAGGAAAAAAATGGGGACACTATTGCTTCCATTCGGGACAATACAACACAGAATTTGGGACCACTGGGGGACACAAAGAAAAAAAGTTAATTTCGAGCCCTGCTTGCAGCCTGCGCATCTGACGCCGATCCCCGTACGGGCCACCAAAAATCTGTAACGGGTACCGTAGCAACGGCACCGTGGTTGACAGATTGACTCCTGTCACACTGAGATGCAGGAGAGGAACGAGGACAGTGCGTTAGTTTCGCAGGTCTTGCAGTAATTTATTAATAAACATATTCTCTTTTCAAATACACTCTTGTGTTTAGACTCTTTTTTATGTTTCATATAGTACTTATTAAATGTCCTTTTAGAATTGTCCATGAATTTCAGTGTCCATGTCAAAACAAAGCTTTTGGTATCATGTCCATCCAAAACTCAAAATACTCTTCCAATACAAAATCACTATCAAAATACATCACCAAATACATGTTCACTTACTCTTCATGTTAGTATTTTTAGCTATTTATCAAATATGAAATGCATAGACAATGGTAGTATTAACCAGCTTAATGTTGAAGTTACTTATAAACATCTATTTAAAGGGTTTTACCTCATATTGAATCAATACTGTACTGCATTTCCCCATAGAACTCATTAAGTGCTTAAAGTAAACAAAACTCGTTTTAAACCCTCACCTTTTTTTCCTTCTGAACCTTCTTATCAAAACTCGTTTGAAAACTAATGGTTGGGACCTTCTATTCAGCAAAATAAACAATACACATCAACATCGTATACTTATAAAACATTACTCAAGTGTACGTTCACGTGGGACAAGCGTGTGAATTAAACCGGCTTGGTTTCTAGTACCATGCTCCGCGTGCGTGATCACTGCAATGCTAATTTGGCTAGGCTTTGCCTTCGACATCCAAACTTACTTTAAACAAAAATACAGAAAGGCTCCAGTGAAAGTTACATGACTAAGACAGTTACATATCACCCCAGATGCATTTTAACACGGTTAGTTCCCAATTTCAAGGCATATTTGCACATTTACTGACCTGAGATGCAGGAGAGGAACGAGGACACAGTACGTTAGTTTCGCAGGTCATCACAGGGCTGACACATAGACACAGACAACCATTCACACTCACGGTCAACTTAGAGTCACCAGTTAACCTAACCTGCATGTCTTTGGACTGTGGGGGAAACCGGAGCACCCAGAGGAAACCCACGCAGACAACATGCAACCTCCGCACAGAAAGGCCCTCACCAGCCACGGGGCTCGAACCCGGACCTTCTTACTGTGAGGCGACAGCGCTAAACACTACACCACTGTGCCGCCGTTCTCATTTCAAGTACTGTAATTTCATGTCTAGCCTACACTTATGCCATGTAACAAGAACAACACCTTATTGTTATTGCAGCAATTGAGAGAGAAATTGACAGAAGGATGGGCATGGATTGTGGCAATTGTGAGGTGAATGAGAGAGATATGCCAGGAGACAGTGAGCATGTAGTCAGTGAAGCAGAAGTCAGTGATCCAGGAAACAGTCAGCTAGGAGCCAGTCAGGAAGACCTGAAGGAAGAACAGCAGAATCTGAAATAAAACCATACAAAGGAGGATGCAGCACATTAAGCTTGAGCCAGTTATTTAGTTATTTATACTGGGTCAAAGGAAATATCAGAGTAACTAAGCCCTACTTCCACACAAAGACTGAACACCAACTGAATAAAATGCAATGACCACTTGTTGTCTCAGGGCAGCCTCTCTCACTGTCTGTAATCTCCTTCTTTCAGCTGCATCCGTTAGGGATCACCACAGTAACCTAATCAATATAATCAATATAAAATTAGATCATACTGACTGTACAGCTGCTGCCAGCACCTTTGATCTAAAGGTGGGGCTATTAAATATTAGATCTCTTACAGCTAAAGCGCTAATGGTTAATGAACTCATTACTGATCAGAAGTTTAATGTACTTTGTTTAACTGAAATATGGATTAAGCTAAATGAATATATAGCATTAAATGAAGTGAGTCCTCCTGGATACAGTTATATACACCAGCCTCGTCAAACTGGCAGAGGAGGAGGAGTTGCAGTTATTTATAATGATTATCTAGGTGTAACACAAAAACCTGGTTATAAATTTAATACATTTGAAGTTCTTCATACTCATATAATGTACGTAGCCTCGAAAAATAAGTCTACCCAGTTAATTCCATTGCTTATTATTTACAGGCCCCCGGGGCCATATTCCGAGTTTCTTTCTGAATTTGCAGATTTTATCTCAGATCTGGTTATTTCCTTAGACAAAGCTTTAGTTGTCAGAGATTTTAATATTCACTTCGATAACCCAGAAGACCCTTTAAAAACAGCATTTGTGTCCATTTTAGATTCAGTAGGGATTAATCAGAATGTCATAGGACCAAGCTATAATGGTGGTTACACCCTTGATCTACTGTAATACTAACATTCAGGTTAAACGTAGACAATATAGTCATACTGTACTTCCACAGTCTGAAGTTATCTCAGATCATTATCTCATCTCATTCAAACTATGTCTGAGTAATAATATATGCACCTCACCATGCTACTGTATTAAACGTACATTCACGTCAACTACTGCACACAGCTTTATAAATTATCTCCCAGAGTTATCAACTTTGATTGGGTCACTGTCAGCCCCTGCAGAACTTGATCAAGTGACTGAATGCTTAGAGTCAACATTCTGCCATAGCTTAGATAATGTAGCTCCTCTAAAAAGGAAAAATGGTCAGAGACGAAAAATTAGCACCCTGGTATAATGACACTCACACATTAAAACAGACCACTTGAAAATTGGAACGTAAATGGCATCAAACAAAATTGGTAGTGTTCAAATTAGCGTGGAAGGAGAGCTTCCTGATGTATAGAAAAGCTCTTAGGGCTGCGAGATCAACATATCTCTCCTCCCTAATACTGTAGAAGATAACAAAAATAATCCTAGATTCCTATTTAATACTGTAGCAAAATTAACCAGGAATAAGTCCACTGTAGACACATGCACACCTGCAGTATATAATAGTAATGATTTCAAGAATTTTTTAATGACAAAATTGAGAATATCCGACAAAAAATTCAAACTACTAATTTAAGGTCAGACAATGTAAGTGACCTTGTAGTTAACTATATAACTGTATCAGATCATCAGTTAGAATGTTTTACTCCCCTTAAAGAAACTGAATTACTTTCATTAATCTCTACATCAAAAGCCTCAGCTTGCGTACTAGATCCCTTACCTACACATCTATTCAAACAGATAATACCTGGAGTAATTGAACCGCTTCTAAAAATAATAAATTCTTCTCTTACGATTGGCTATGTACCCAAATCTTTTAAACTAGCAGTTATCAAACCCCTGATTAAAAAACCTGACCTTGATCCCTGTCAGCTGTCCAATTATCGGCCAATATCAAACCTCCCCTTTATCTCCAAGATCCTTGAAAAAGCTGTGGCACAGCAGTTATGCTCATATATCCGGAAGCAGTGCCTCTCCGCAATATCTCAGCACACAGTATTGTGGAAGCGCTCTTCCGCTTTATCTCCCGGGTCAGGATTCTGAAAGAAATCCTGACAGACCAAGGCACCACATTCATGTCACGCACACTGTGTGAACTGTATGGGTTACTGGGGATTAAGCCTATCCGCACCAATGTCTATCACCCACAAACTGATGGCTTAGTAGAGTGTTTTAATTGAACCCTCAAATCATAATTTGGAAGTTCGTAAGCAAGGATGCATGTAATTGGGATAAATAGCTTGAGCCCCTGTTATTTGCAGTACAAGAGGTCCTGCAAGCCTCCACAGGTTTTTCACCATTTGAATTATTATATGGGCATAAGCCGCATGGCATTTTGGATGTGCTACGTGAAAATTGGGAGGAGGGACCTTCACCTAGTAAGAACGAAATTCAATACGTTCTCAACCTATGCGCCAAACTCCACACACTCACGCACTTAACCCAGGAGAATTTGCGGCAGGTGCAAGAATGTCAAATCAGACTGTATGACAGGGGCACGCACCTTAGGGAATTCACACCGGGAGACAAAGTGCTCGTATTATTGCCCACATCAAGCTCCAAATTGATTGCCAGGTGGCAAGGGCCCTTCGAGGTCACACGGCGAGTTGGGGACATTGACTATGAGGTGAAGCAAATGGACAGGGGAGGGGCATTGCAAATTTACCACCTCAATCTGTTAAAACACTGGAATGAGGAGGTCCCCATGGTGTTGGTGTCAGTAATCCCGGAGAAGGCGGAGATGGGGCTGGAGGTTCAAAAAAGAAAACTGACATCACCAACCACTCGAGTCCCTTGTAGAGGCCACCTCTCCCTGGCCCAACTCATGGGGGTAACCCAGTTGCAGAAGGAATTTTCTGACGTGTTTTCACCCCTGCCCGGCTGCACCCACCTCATAGAACATGACATTGAGATGCCTCCGGGAGTGGTAGCACGCAGCCGCCCTTACCGCCTGCCTGAACACAAAAAAAGGTGGTCCGGAATGAACTCAAGGCCATGCTTGAAATAGTTGAGGAGTCCCACAGTGACTGGAGCAGCCCAGTGGTCCTGGTCCCCAAGACCGATGGGTCGGTCCGATTCTGTGTGGACTATAGAAATGTCAATGCGGTGTTTAAATTCGACGCATACCCAATGCCTCGCATTGACGAGCTGCTCAATCAATTAGGCACTGCTCATTTTTATTCGACACTGGATTTAATGAAGGGATATTGGCAGATCCCCTTGACTCCTCTATCCTGAGAGAAAATGGCCTTTTCCACACCATTTGGGTTACACCCATTCGTCACACTTCCTTTTGGGTTGTTTGGGGCTCCCACGACATTCCAGCGGCTCATGGACAGGGTTCTCCGCCCCCACACCACCTACACAGACGCGCATCTTGATGATATTATCATCTATAGCAATGACTGGCCACGGCACCTTGAACACCTTAGGGCTGTCCTAAAGTTGCTGAGGCGTGCGGGTCTCACAGTGAACCCAAAAAAGTGTGCAATTGGGTGGGTGGAAGTACGGTATCTGGGGTGGCCACGTTTACACTCCCCTGACGTCTCTCCCCTTATTTTGCAGATGGATACATCATACAGAGGGTTGGGGGCTGTTTTGTCCCAGGCGGTGGAGAGCAAGGAATGTCCCATGCTGTACATCAGCTGCAAGCTCTCAATGCATGAAAGTAAGTACAGCACCATCAAAAAGGAGTGTCTGGTCATCAGGTGGGCAGTCCTCACTCTGATACTATCTGCTGGGATGCCCTTTCACCCTCTGTTCAGACCACACATATCTCCAGTGGCTCTACTGCATAAAGGATGCCAATGCATGGATCACCCATTGGTATCTTGCCCTCCAGCCATTTAAATTTGAGGTGGTCCACAGGCCAGGGGGCACAGATGGTAGTGGTGGACTTCCTGTCCCATTGGGGGGGTCCACTGCAGGCCAGATGGCTTTCCAGCCTGAGTTGGGCAGTGGGGGTATGTGGCAGCAGGGGCATGGCAAAGCATTGGTTTGTCAATGGAGGGTGGGGTCAGGGAAGATGAGTGGCAAAGTCAGTGCACCTGTTGTCAGTTAATGGTGTGTGTTTTGTTGCAGTGATGGCAAAGGGTAGAAAAGGAGGGTGAGAGCAAAGAGAAGAGAACTCTCCCACCGAGAACAAATTGTGTGTCTCTGAATAGTGAGCAAGCAAGTGAAATGAATGAAGCTGAAAAGTGATAACCTTGAAAATAGTGTGTGTGAACATAATCTCCCACCTGCTGTACTTCAGTACTCCACCCACATCAGGGCTTGCTATAGTAATGTTGAATGTTTGTTGTTGTTTTTTTGTTCTATTAGCACATATTAAAGAAGAGGCATGTTTATGCCAGCATGTTGTGTGTGTTTTTTGTTTTTGTTTTTAAATTTGCTAATGTTCACTGTTCAGTTTTTACAATGGTTTCTGGTCAAGCTTCTTCCACAGCAACACCTAATTTCTAAAAATGCAAATGGTTTGTAACTTCTGTGACATTTAGCTAAACAGGATAATTCTCTCACACTCATACTGAGTGAAATCTGTCAGTACCTTGCACTGATTAGCTTGCATGTGGTTGATTGGGCAGGAGGAGGTTAGTAATTACCTGCAATCATATTCAACCCCTGCAATCATAATTTTTCATTTTTTCTAAATGTATGCTTAACTTTTATTTGATGCTTAAATAAGAACTTTAAAAAAAAAAAAAGCTTTTACAAAACTGTCAGCTCTGGATTAACTTAAATTCTTGGCTTTCCTAAAGTTAATTAAGTGAGCAGTTAAATTTGCTACCAGTGTCATGTACCCTGTTAGCCATGTTTGGGATTTGCATAATCCTCAGCATCATTGTGGCTGAGCAGTTGCTGCTACATTGTAGAAGAATCTATCTCTTCTCACTGTAGGTTCAGTAAAGAGGTATCATCTCACAGCAAGAAGGTTCTAGGTTTGACTCTTGTGGCCACCTGGGGCCTTTCTGGGCAGAGTTTGCATGTTGTGCCTGTGTGGGTTTCCTTCCAGAGACATGTGTATTAGGTCAACTGGGTACTCTAAATTGCCCATAAGTGTGAGGGTGAATGGTTGTTTCTGTCTGTTTTTTGTTTCTGTGATGGATTGGTGACCTGCTCAGGGTGTACCCTGCTTCTTGCCCAATGTCAGCTGGGACTGGCTGTAGGGTCCACTGTGATCATGATGGACAAGTGGTATTGATTGATAATGGATGGATCTGCAATACATGGTCATTATGATTGGCTCGTCACAACCCTGCTCACGGCAGAGTGAGGTTCAATAATATGTTGGATAGCTACATAGGATGATGCTTGAAAATGAAATGGCCAAACATGGGAGACAAGAAAACCAATTGCTCAGGATTTTATCTAAGCAGACATGAATCTAGATAGGTTACCACAGAGGTTGTCTTGGGTGTGTCTTCTTTGAGTTAACAGTGATCTAAATCCGATCTTTTATCCTAAGACAATTGCCTGTGCAGCTTTCAAATGTAAAAGGACACATGAACTGATGGGTGAAAATAGTGTTGATTTAGGAAGTCTTGCTTTGCTCACACAGGCATCTAACATGGACATATAACATTAGGTTTCATTGTTAAGAATGCAATTGCCCCCCCCAAAAAAAAAAAAAAATTAAAAATAAAATGAATAAGTGTAACAGCAAGGTTGGAGATTTCCTCTACAACATTAGAATTGGAATACATTTATGATTTTAAAAAAATCCTCCATTTGCTCTTCTTAATCAGAGGTAAATACTAATTATTATATTTTTATGAAGCTTACTTCACCATAACAATGCTATGACTCAAACGATCATTATAGCTGGCCAGTCTGTAATGATACCTGATACATCCTCATTATAAAGTAGGCAATTGTCTAATAAATTAGTCTTTAATTTCCATGCACCATCATCAAGATTTTAATGACATAGTTAAATAAAAAATAATCAGAATACATAGCTTGTAGATGGTTTGGTAACTTTAGCAATAAAGTTAAAACAATTTTATTACCTTGGTTAGAGTCAATTGACTGAGGCACTCCCTACCAAGGAATGTGTTCTCAAACAAGTACTGTACTTTGTGCACTTTTCAATTCCTTTCTTAGTAGGCTACCATCCATCTAGTAAACTTATTGCCCACCACTGGGATATCTTCATAGCCCTTCCATCTTGGTAAGGTGATGTGTTCAACTTGTGGTCCTATGAATGTTCCACTTGGTGCATAAGTTCTCATTTGAGTAGTTTTCACAGGTGGTGATGCATTGGGCATCATACAAGAAGCCAAATACAAACAAATTTCCTCTTATTTGTTTGTATCTGCAATTTGTTCTTATTTTGTTCATACCTACAGATGAAATCCCAGATTTTTTTTTCTTTTTAGGTAAAAGAAAATTTTGCATGTAGTTGAAGGCACTCTTACCAAGGTAAGGGGGGGGGGGACCTCTCATCTTCACAGTCCACAAATTTTGTCGAACGCAAGGAAAATAAGTTTTGGATTAGAACATTAAAAAATGCATGAATATGTAGTAAAATTTAGATTGTTTTATGCTACGTTCACACTGCAAGGCTTAATGCTCAATTCCGATTTTTTTGTGAAATCCGATTTTTCTGTGAGGTCGTTCACATTAACAAATATATGCGACTTGTATGTGATCCTCAGTATGAACGAAAAGCGACCTAAAAGTGTTCCGCATGCGCATTGCAGGATACGACGACGTCACACGCAGTGAGCATGGCCAGTGTTTACGGAAGTAAAACCACCCGGTTGCGGTATGACCCATCCAATCTAGCTTGAATAGCTGTATCCCCCCAAATGGAAATCAGCTCCCTAACCTCTGCATCCTTCCATTGAGAAGATTCAGAACCTTCACAGCCCGAAGCGTCCCCCGCATTGATGTCATGCGCAGGGGCGCAGATACGCTTTTTGAACTGGGGGGGACAAAAAACTGGGGGGGACAAAGCTGCCAGCAAACCAACCCCAACCCCGATATGCCTGTCAAACTTCTTGTGGGTTACCATAGCAACCAAGCTCGAGCTCGCAACCTGTGCAGTCTGCGCAGCTCAACCAACCAAATATCAGTCTTTGTTTTGTTTTATGTGAGTTGTTGCAACTATGTATACACTGCTGTGCACCTCAATAAACCGAATGGTAATTAGTCTTTTGATTTTTCCGTGAGGTTTGCCTTATGCAAAGAAAGACAGCATAGACGTTTTTTCCTCCCTATAAGTGGGGGGGACCGAACGAGGTGAATTTAAATCTGGGTGGGACGAGTCCCCCCCTCTATCTGCGCTCGTGATTATGCGCCATGTTGTTGTAACTTTTTTTGAGAGACCCGCCGCCTACTTCAGCGCAGAATAGTGATGTTTGTGGCTTGTTGATGACGTGTAAGTCGGATGAATGCGACCTGGCGGTTCAGACTGAAGTCGCATATGAAAAGAGCGGATAGGAATCGGAATTAGGACCACATATCCAAACGGCCTGGGTCGGATTTGAAAAAATCGGATCTGTGTTGTTCATATTGTCAATAAAAGATCGGATACAGGTCACATATGGGCAAAAAGATCGGATTTGAGTCACTTCAGCCTGCAGTGTGAACATAGCCTTAGATTAATTATAATAAATTGATTATTAAATTTGTGGGCTAAAGAAATATTTGTTCACTGATCCCAATTAAGATGTGGCATGCCAATTCCAGATCAGATACCCCCTGTGTAGGAAATCGCAGCAGACCCAGTGATCACACGTCATGGAGATGGCATCAATGTTTAGCAGCACTTACTGTAATTGACTGCTTAATAGGTAGGCTAGCATCTGGTTTTGTATATAGCTGTGAGCCTGTAAATCCCTGTGGGACTGTAACCAGTGATATTGGGCTTTAAATAAACGTGAATGGGGTGAATGACAAATAATAGAATTCCACAAAAGCTAGTTGTTGTGTCACATTTTATTTAGACTTGCGTTTTAGTGTTTCCATAATCCTTTCATGGTTTTCATTTATATTATTTAACACCGATGTCAGTAAAATTAAAGGTGTGGAAATTTCTTGTGGTGTTGCAAGAATGTGTCCTTAATTTTGCAGAACCACATCAGACAGCTTGAGCCTGAGAGGAAATGTAGTGAGGGCATTCAGGCATTGGAGTTTGTGATTAATCACTTCCTTGTTCTGAAAATAAAATGCATTGCAGTATGTAAATGCAGATGTTTAAGTGATCCTTGAAAAAAGCTACATATACATAAATCAATTTTAAGGTGTTTATGCAGTAGATCTCCAACATGAACATGCAAAATGTACCTTCAGAAACTGGTGTATTTGTAAATGCACTGCTCATGTGGGCTTGAGTCCCTGATGTGCCTGGCAGTGGGACTGTGTCTGGGGCTTCAGAGACTGATACACCTGTGATACCTCTCTGATTACTTTCTTGATTTCTAAGGTCTACCTCCGAAGCCACTGCCACCTCCTATTCTACTCCAGTTGTCATCACTAAGTGTTTGGCTTTAGCGATTTTATTTATTTAGCTTTGATTTTCATCAAATCATGTCATTTTAATTTCAGTTACTGTGTGTCACTCTCCTGATGCAGCATTTACAGCATCACAAATGTTTTTCCATTGTTTATTTTACTGTAATGCCAGAATTAATGCTTTGGAAAAATCATATGCTCATGTTGTTAAAGTGTATTTAACAGTACCACAATTTCACTATTGATGAAGTGTTTTCTTACAGGTTTTTTTTTCCCACTTCCAGTGGCATCTCTGATTTGGTATGTGCCAGAGCATTTGCACACAACACTACACCTGCACTTGTACAGTGTTTCAGGGGCATTACCTATGCAATAACAAATAAATAGCCATGCACCTCCAACTTATGGTTAAGTGGGGTTCATCATTCAGCAGACCATGGTAAGAACACATTTGGATGGTTAAGGATGTTTTGTGCATCTGGAGTTTACTTTTTTTTTCCTCATACCAGAAAAATATGAAAATATATAAAGGAAATTTAAGAGAATTTTGCTGTATGAGGACAATTGTATTTTTTTAACATGTGAGACATCCTTCTATTACAGCTGTAGTTTGCTGGTGAAAATTGGGTCTCCATCGTACCTGACTGAAATGATGCTTCATCCATTCAGGCCCTAAATTACTGACTGATTTGTATCTGAGTAATGCATTATAAGAGAGGTGCTGTCGGGGCAATGATTCTGTTTCTTTTCTTCTTGTCCTCATGAAGTGTGGCATCGTTCTCCAACTATCTCGCTTTAGAAATGTGAGACAGTTTGGTCCAGGCTCAAATTATATTTCTGACATTTAATGCTGTCATTTGTGTTGTGGCATCCCTCTGAGACACGAGGGCACTGGGAGCATGTACACCCCAGGTGTAAGCTCAGAACACATGAAGTTCTTACTGGTCCTGAAACCTTGTGTTGGTTCCCTCAACCAACATTGTGGTGTTCATCTACATCAACTATCAGAGCATTATGACGTATTTTTATCATTGCCTCAGTTGGTTGATTGCTTTTATCTAAAGTGACATAACTGAAAAGAGACCACTTAGACAGAATTCACTGGCCTATTACTGTCTTCACCATTTAGTATATGCTGTTCTTTCTCTACTGCTGATTCTTTCCACATTGCATAGTTATGACTAACTAGACTAAGAACGCAATAGAAACAAGACCTTGTTTCCAGTACAGCTTTTGCTGGAGGTCAAGACACCCTGGCAAACCTGCTGTCCAAAATAGACATGGTACTCTTAGTTATGGAATCTATGGGTTTGGGCCCTTGGAATAAACCCAAAACAAATAAATAAATTAAGCCACCCAAAGACTGTGACCCATCATTCCTGGAAAGTCTCCTGAAAGCAAAAGCATATACCACAGGTCTTGTATGCCCTTAGGTGAAAGCTTTTCCATGAATGGCGTGCACCCTAACGTCTAGTTCTGGTACTTTTGCCTGATTCCCAAATACTGACATTTTTTTTCTGGGCCATCCAGAAAGTGCCAAGTGTTCATCTATTCTTAAGTATGTGGCAGCCATAGAGATTTCATCCATTGTGGTGTGGCAATCTGAGGACTCAAAGGTATTATTGCTTTTATGATAGGAGTGAGGCACCCACACCCATGTTGATCCCATAAAAGCCAAGCATGGGATGTCCCACTTATGCTGGATTCCCAAAAGGTTCCTCATTACTAGCCTGTGTACAATAACACTTCAGCTGAAAACCACTTCAGCAAAAAGAAATAATAATAATAAGTTAAATTTATATAGCGCCTTTCAAGAAACCCAAGGACGCTTTACAATTATAGACAAAGAAAAAAATAAATAAAAATAATAATAAATAGTAATAATAAAAAAATAAAATAAAAAGTAAGAAGTCCACCGAGTAGGGGTCAGGATGTAATTCCCATGGTGTAGCAGCCACAGTCCCACCAAAAGGCGCACAGTCCCACATCTCCAGCACCGCCGCCGTGACGCCATCAGCAACATCGCTCAACACCATGCCATGGATCCACAAAGCGAGCAGAGAAGCTCCACCACGCAGAGCGCTGGTGTGTCCCAAACCGCCTGCATAGCCACTGCGACGCTACCGAGCAACATTGCTCGGAAAATCACGCCAAGCATTAAAGCACAGAGTGCTGGACAACCACGATGTAAAATGAGCAACAGGCTCACTGCAGTCCATAGCTGGGAGCACAGGCATCACCCACAGCGAACCAAGGCCTGGAGGGAACCGACGCCCAAAACTGGGTCTGGAGCTACACCACAACCAGCGGACAAAACACTCAAACAAGCATCAAACTACACAAACACACAGAAAAAAATAAATAAAAAAATGAAAATAGAAAAAGAAATAAAATAAAAATAAAATTAAAAAAAAGCTCTGGTGAGAAGAGGCAGCCAGAATGCGCACAACATACTCTCAACCGGAAACAGAAACAAAAAAAAGTTGTCTACGAGTGGGAGAATTTCAGATAAGTTCACCTTCAAAGGACCAGGGCTCTTGTACAGAGAGACTGCAACTTGAACCTAAATGAACAAAAACACATACTCTACATCATACAGACTGGCCAAAAATGAAACTTTTAATTTAATTTGTGAGCTTTTCCATCATCCAGATGCGAGATAGCACATACAAACAGTACATTCCTTAAATCTTCCTGTAATGGTTCTAACGAAGGGCGGAGCACAGAGGACGGCAGGACAGAGATCAGGTTCGTAGACTGTGGTTTTTATTGCCACACTTTTCAGTGAACATTCAGTAACTAACACAGACACACACACACAACCAGCGTCTGGTTCGGGGATGAGCTCCTCTGCTCTCGCTCTCCCTCCTTAAGTAGGGCGCGGTCACTGGGAAGGCACACAAACACAGGTTAATTGACCTCAGGTGTAGTGATTCTGCCACTTACCTTCCCTGACTCCACCCTCCTGTCACAGACCGGAGGCTTGACCACGCCTCCGCTGCCACATACCCCCACCGCCCGACTCAGGCCGGGTGGCCGTCCGGCCTGCAGCCAACCCCACCCCCCCTTGACGGGAGAGGAAGTCCACCACAACCAACTGCACCCCCGACCTGTGGACCACCTTGAAATTAAAGGGTTGGAGTGCCAGATACCAACGGGTGATCCACGCATTGGCATCCTTCATGCGGTGGAGCCACTGGAGGGGCGCGTGGTCTGAACAGAGGGTGAAAGGGCACCCCAGCAGGTAGTAACGGAGGGTGAGGACCGCCCACTTGATTGCCAAGCACTCTTTTTCGATTGTGCTGTAGTGCCCCTCATGCACTGACAGCTTCCTACTGATGTACAAGACTGGGCGGTCCTCCCTGTAGGTGTATTATGCTTATGTGTATGTAGATTGGTGTTAAGTGATCAATCTTTAATAATTAAATTGAATCAATCCCATTGAATCATTTAATTTGACTCATCTGAATTGAATCATACCATGGAATCTGTCTCATTGAATCGTTTGAAATGAATCATTCAAATGAATCATTCAAGTGAATCATTCAGTGAATCAATTAGTGAATCATATAGTGAATCGTACAGTGAATCGTACCAGTATCTGATATGATTCAGAAATTTGATCACTTACCAAGCTGCGGCTAATAATATTCATATACACCTTAGAGTTCTTTTGCGATGTGGGCGACTTCCAGGAGTATCAGAACAGCAGACAAACACACAATTTTAATAATAATGGAATTTATTATAACAAAGATAAAAATAAAAAAAACATTGTATAACAGCAGATGAAATCTTCTGTAAACAGAGTGTGTGTGTGTGTGTGTGTGTGTGTGTGTGTGTGTGTGTGAGTGTGTGTAAGCACAAGATTAGCTTTGTAGGCTAATTAGACAAAGGAAAGCTAGCTAGCATGTGTGTGTAGACAAATGATTAGCTTTGTGTGCTAACTAGACAAAGGAAGGCTAGCTAGCATGTGCTTTTCTGGCCTAGTGGCCACGTGTGTTAAGGCCTAGTGGGTGTGTGATAGAAATTAAAGATTAACAATTAAAATACATTCAAATGGTCATCCGTGATATATATGGATTTGAATGTAGGCACGGGAGAGTGCGCTATAAAGGTTGAATTGAATCAGGACTTAGAATATTATCTAAAGTTGAGATAAAAGACCTCGTGATAAAGAACAAAGAAGGGGGGGAAGGGCTACCACGTGTCCCCTCACAGAACAAAGAGAGTTGGCTCTGATTTGCTAGCTAAAATGTGGTTAGGGCCTAGTTGTCTGTGAACACATGTTGAAGCCTTCCCTGGAGACAAAGGCTTCCCTAGACAGCTAACCCACTTAGCTTTATAGTATTATTAAATTCACTGAAACTTTGATAAGGTCAAAATGTGTGATAAGGAAATTAAAGTGTTAGTCAGAGAGGAGCATGCACAGCCTATCTATTAAAACAATTGAAAGAACATAGAACAAAATAAATCAACATGCTGCGTGTTTAATAGTGTAACAAATAAACCTGGGTTTAAATTCACACTATTTCAATAAAAGCTAAATTCCTAAGACTGATCTTTATGCCCAAAATGTTTCAGTCTTACTTCCAGTATCTTGCTTATATGCAAGATTAGGGAGATGTTCTAAAACTTCTGAGTCTCGCCGTTGTGGAGCACGTGAGTCAATTCCGTGAGTTGATTCTGTGGAGCAGAGAACTTCTTGATCCAATGATGGTCGTGATGAAAAGGAAGTCTCCGATCAAAATAATGTGCACAGCACTTCAATCAGGAGGAATTCTGGTCGCTCCTAATTATAAATTAACTGCTTTGGGCTGCAGTCATATGTACTTAATGAATGAATGAAAAAACGGTTGTAACTCACTGAGTTTAAACTCGCGCGATCTTAGAATCTTTACCATGGCCAGTGGTAAACAAAGAAATCGCGCTAACCCGTGGATCTTGCAAGAAAGAAAGAAAAAGAAAAAGAAAAGATGTCTTTATCTGGTTTGCTGGTGGAGGGTCTCTCTTTGTGCATCCAGATGGCTTGGAATCCAGACACGAGAGAGGACGAGCTGAGCGTTTCCGGGTCTCTTATCACTTCCTGTAGGAAGTGACGTAGATGATCCCGCCCCGGCGTGATGCAGGTCAATGTGGAAGTGGGCTGATGGGAAATGTAGTTTTTAAAGAGAAATCGGACTGTACCTACATCCCCCTCCACCTCCTGGGACAAAACAGCCCCCAGCCCTCTGTCCGACGCATCCATCTGTAACATAAAGGGGAGAGAAAAGACAGGGGAGTGTAAAAGTGGCCCCCCACACAGTGCGGCCTTGACCTCAGAGAAAGCCCACTGGCATTGCTCCGTCCACTGGACTGGATCTGGTGCCCCCTTTTTAGTGAGATCAGTCAGTGGGCTGGTGATGTCCAAATAATTATAGTAGGTATAAACCTACGATAATAGCCAGCCAGCCCCAGGAACTGTCTCACCCCCTTTTTGGTCTTGGGCCTCGGGCAGGCCGCAATTGCTGCGGTCTTGTTAATTTGGGGACGCACCTGCCTGTTGCCCAAGTGGAAGCCCAGATACCGTACTTCCACCCGCCCAATCGCACACTTCTTTGGGTTGGCTGTGAGACCCGCTCGCCTCAGCGACCTAAGGACAGCCCTCAGATGTTTGAGGTGCCTTGGCCAGTCATTACTATAGATGATAATGTCGTCGAGGTAGGCGGCCGCATAGGTGGTGTGGGGGTGGAGGACCCTGTCCATCAGCCGCTGAAACATAGCGGGCGCCCCAAACAGCCCAAAAGGAAGTGTGACGAATTGGTGTAAACCGAACGGTGTGGAAAAGGCCGTTTTTTCTCGGGATAGTGGAGTCAAGGGGATCTGCCAATATCCCTTTGTTAAATCCAGTGTCGAATAAAAGCGAGCAGTGCCTAGTCGATCGAGCAACTCATCAATACGATGCATTGGGTACGCGTCGAATTTAGACACCGCGTTGACTTTTCTATAGTCCACACAGAACCGGACCAACCCGTCGGCCTTGGGTACCAAGACCACCGGGCTGCTCCAGTCACTGTGGGACTCCTCGATGATGCCCATTTCGAGCATGGCCTCGAGTTCTTCCCGAACCACTTTTTTTTGTGTTCGGGTAGCCTGTAAGGGTGGCTACGCACTACCACCCCCGGGGGTGTCTCAGTGTGGTGCTCTATGAGGTTGGTGCGGCCGGGCAGGGGCGAGAACACGTCCGAAAACTCGGTCTGCAACTGGGCAACCTCCACGAGTTGGGTCGGGGAGAGGTGGTCTCCACAGGGGACCGGAGAAGTATGCGATGCCAATGCGCCCTTTTGAACCTCCAGTCCCAGCTCCGCCTTCTCCAGAACCACCGACACCAACGCTACGGGGACCTCCTTGTTCCAGAGTTTGAGTAGGTTCAGGTGGTAAATCTGTAGCACCCCACCCCTGTCCATTCGCCTCACCTCATAGTCGACGTCCCCGACTCGCCGTGTGACCTCAAAGGGTCCTTGCCACTTGGTGATCAATTTGGAGCTCAATGTGGGCAACAGTACGAGTACTTTATCTCCCGGTGCGAACTCCCTAAGGCACGTACCCTTGTTGTACAGGCGGGTTTGTCGTTCTTGTGCCTGCCACAAATTCTCCTGGGTTAGGTGGTTGAGCGTGTGGAGTTTTGTGCGCAGGTCCATGATGTATTGAATTTCATTTTTACTTTGTGAAGGTCCCTCCTCCCAATTTTCGCACAGCACATCTAGGATGCCGCACGGCTTACGCCCATATAATAATTTGAATGTGGAGAACCCCGTGGAGGCTTGGGGGACCTCTCACACTGAAAACAACAAGGGCTCAAGCCACTTATCCCAATTACGTGCATCCTCACTTACGAATTTTTTAATTATATTTTTGAGGGTGCGATTAAACTGTTCAACTAAACCATCCGTTTGTGGGTGATACACACTGGTGTGGATCGGCTTAATGCCTAATAACCTATATAGTTCATTCAGTGTCCATGACATAAATGTGGTGCCTTGATCAGTCAGAATCTCTTTCAGGATTCCAACTCGGGAGATGACGCGGAACAGTGCCTCCGCAATACTGCGTGCTGAGATATTGCGGAGCGGCACTGCTTCCGGGTATCGTGTTGCGTAGTCCACCAGAACTAATATAAAGCAGTACCCTCGTGTTGACCGATCTAATGGCCCGACGAGATCCATCCCAATTCTTTTGAACGGGGTCTCAATTAATGGTAGAGGGAGCAAAGGCACTTTTGGAATGGCTGCTGGATTTACTAACTGCCATTTGCGGCACGCCGTACACCACCTACGGACATTGCCGCGAATCCCTGGCCAATAGAATCGGGCCATTATTCGGGCTAGTGTCTTGTCCTGCCCTAAGTGTCCAGCCATGGGATTAAAGTGAGCCACCTGGAATACCAATTCCCGGCGGCTTTTTGGAATCAAAAGCTGTGTGATTTGCTCTAATCCTTTTTTAACTTTTTTTCTACAAATAAATTTCCAGTATCCTCTTCATTTTTATTGTACTGTCGCTTCCTTTTTGTACTTTTCACTTTCGCTTTCCTTTTTCCAGTTTTTTTTCCTTTTTTGTTTCTTTTTTCAGAAGAACGCCGAGACCGGAAGCTTTCTTTTTCTCTCCTCCTGTGTAAAGACCACAAGCGGAGACCATTCACATTGGATCTGCTTTAATATAAATAGATCTTCGTTTAAGGTACGTGAATCTTTTCATCATGGCACACCTTCAGCCTGTTCAGTGTGCTGAGTGCAGGATGTTTAGTCATTCTTCCTCCGTCACTAGTGATAGCTTTATTAGCTTTATTTGTGATAAGTGCAGATTAGTTAGCTCTCTGACGGAGAAGATTACAGTGCTAGAAGTGCGTGTCCAGGCTTTAGAGCAGGTTAGTGAGCGTGAGAACAGTGTAGTTTCTGTAGGGGAAAGTCTAGATGCCCTAGGTGGAGTTAGTAATCCCCCAACTCCGGCATTAGAGCCCTTACAGCGGGGCGAATGGGTGACGGCTCGGCAGCATAAGCGTAGAGCCAAAGCTACCGCTGAGGCTCACCCACGGGAGCACCACTCCTCTCCGCGTCACGTGCCGAACAGGTTTGCTCTCCTTAGTGATGCACCCACTGAGAAACCTGAAAGAGCTCTGGTTATAGGGGACTCTATCATACGGCATGTGAAATTAGCTCAGCCTTTAGGGGCACCAGCAGCTTTAGTCAGGTGTATACCGGGAGCCAGGGTGCCGGACATAGCAGGTAATCTTAGGGTCCTAGGCAAGCACAGGTTCTCAAAGATAGTTATCCATGCAGGAGCTAATGATATACGTCTTCGTCAGTCTGAGGTTACTAAGAGTAACTTTGTAGAGGTGTTTAAATTAGCGAAGGCGATGTCCGATGCTGTAGTATGCTCTGGCCCCATCCCAATGCAGCGTGGCGATGTAGCTTACAGCAGGTTATGGTCGCTGAACTGCTGGCTGTCCAGGTGGTGCTCTGAAAACAGTGTGGGCTTTATAGATAATTGGGCTAATTTTGAGGGCACTGCTGGCCTGTTAGGGCAGGACAGTATCCATCCCACTCGGGAAGGTGCTGCTCTCATTTCCTGCAGCATAGGTCATAGTCTCAGAACAGGCCTAGTTAATTTCTGACAATCCAGAGCCAAGGCCAGGGAGCAGACAAACAGGCTAAACTGACTGTCTGCTAGCTGCACAGAGTCGTCACTCAAGGTCCACTACATCGAGACTGTCTCTGTTCCCCGAGCTCAACAAAAAGGTAGAAATTTTCAGAGAGTTTGTTCCAGTAACCTAATCAATATAAAATTAGATCATACTGATTGTACAGCTGCTGCCAGCACCTTTGATCTAAAGGTGGGGCTATTAATTATTAGATCTCTTACATCTAAAGCGCTAATGGTTAATGAACTCAATACTGATCAGGAGTTTAATGTACTTTGTTTAACTGAAACATGGATTAAGCCAAATGAATATATAGCATTAAATGAAGCGAGTCCTCCTGGATACAGTTATATACACCAGCCTCGTCTAACTGGCAGAGGAGGAGGCGTTGCGGTTATTTATAATGATTATCTCGGTGTAACACAAAAACCTGCTTATAAATTTAATACATTTGAAGTTCTTCATACTCATATAATGTATGTAGCCTCGAAAGATAAGTCTACCCAGTTAATTCCATTGCTTATTATTTACAGGCCCCCGGGGCCATATTCTGAGTTTCTTTCTGAATTTGCAGATTTTATCTCAGATCTGGTTATTTCCTGAGACAAAGCTTTAGTTGTCGGAGATTTTAATATTCACTTCGATAACCCAGAAGACCCTTTAAAAACAGCGTTTGTGTCCATCTTAGATTCAGTAGGGATTAAGCAGAATGTCATAGGACTGACCCATAATGGTGGTCACACCCTTGATCTAATACTAACATTCAGATTAAACATAGACAATATAGTCATACTTCCACAGTCTGAAGTTATCTCAGATCATTATCTCATCTCATTCAAACTATGTCTGAGTAATAATTTATCCACCTCACCACGCTACTGTATTAAATGTACATTCACGTCAACTACTGCACAGAGCTTTATAAATGATCTCCCAGAGTTGTCAACTTTGATTGGGTCACTGTCAGCCCCTGCAGAACTTGATCAGGCAACTGAATGCTTAGAGATAACATTCCACCATACTTTAGATAATGTAGCTCCTCTAAAAAGGAAAATGGTCAGAGACAAAAAAATTAGCACCCTGGTATAATGATGACACTCACATATTAAAACAGACCACTCGAAAATTGGAACGTAAATGGCGTCAAACAAAATTGGTAGTGTTCAAATTAGCTTGGAAGGAGAGCTTCCTGAAGTATAGAAAAGCTCTTAGTGCTGCGAGATCAACATATTTTCCTCCCTAATAGAAGATAACAAAAATAATCCTAGATTCCTATTTAATACTGAAGCAAAATTAACCAGGAATAAGTCCACTATTGACACATGCACACCTGCATTATGTAGTAGCAATGACTTCATGAATTTTTTTAATGACAAAATTGAGAATATCCGACAAAAAATTCATACTAATTTAAGGTCAGACAATGAAGGTGACCTTGTAGTTAACTATATAACTGTATCAGATCATCAGTTAGAATGTTTTACTCCCCTTAAAGAAACTGAATTACTTTCATTAATCTCTACATCAAAAGCCTCAGCTTGCGTACTAGATCCCTTACCTACACATCTATTCAAACAGATAATACCTGGAGTAATTGAACCGCTTCTAAAAATAATAAATTCTTCTCTTACGATTGGCTATGTACCCAAATCTTTTAAACTAGCAGTTATCAAACCCCTGATTAAAAAACCTGACCTTGATCCCTGTCAGCTGTCCAATTATCGGCCAATATCAAACCTCCCCTTTATCTCCAAGATCCTTGAAAAAGCTGTGGCACAGCAGTTATGCTCATATTTACATAGGAATAACATCCATGAAATGTATCAGTCAGGATTTAGACCTCATCATAGCACAGAGACAGCACTGGTTAAAGTAGTAAATGACCTACTGTTGGCGTCTGATCAGGGGTGTGTCTCGCTACTTGTGTTACTTGACCTTAGTGCAGCATTTGATACCATTGATCATTCCATTCTTCTGGATAGACTAGAAAATGTTGTGGGAGTTAAGGGAATGGCCCTCTCCTGGCTCAGGTCTTATCTAACTGATCGTTATCAGTATGTTGATATAAATGGTGATATTTCTAGACGTACTGAGGTAAAGTTTGGTGTTCCACAAGGTTCTGTCTTGGGTCCACTGCTTTTTTCTCTATATATGTTACCTCTGGGTGATATTATTCGTAAACATTGTATTAGTTTCCACTGTTATGCTGATGACACACAGTTGTTTGTCTCTGCAAAACCTGATGAGAGACACCAGCTTAATAGAATTGAGGAATGTGTTAAGGACATTAGACACTGGATGCTTATCAATTTCCTTCTGCTTAACTCTGACAAGACTGAAGAACTTGTGCTAGGACCACATACAGCTAGAAGTAAGTTTTCTGATTACACAGTGACTCTGGATGGCCTTTCTCTTTCTTCACGTGCAGCAGTAAAAGACCTCGGAGTGATTATTGACCCCAGTCTTTCATTCGAAACTCACATTGATAACATCACCTGGATAGCTTTCTTTCATCTCAGAAATATTGCAAAGATAAGAAATTTAATGTCATTGCATGACGCAGAAAAACTAGTCCATGCTTTCGTTACCTCCAGGTTGGATTATTGTAATGTCTTACTGTCTGGATGTTCCAATAAGTACATAAATAAGCTCCAGTTAGTTCAAAATTCAGCAGCAAGAGTCCTTACTAGAACTAGAAAATATGACCACATCATGCCTGTCTTATCCACACTGCATTGGCTCCCAATCAAATTTCGTATTGATTATAGAATACTACTGTTGACCTTTAAAGCACTAAATGGTCTCGCACCACAGTACTTGAGTGAACTTCTGCTCCTCTATGACCCACCACGCCTACTTAGATCAAAAGGTGCAGGCTATCTGCTGGTACCTTGTATAGTGAAGGCTACATCAGGGGGAAGAGCCTTTTCTTACAAAGCCCCACAGTTATGGAACAGCCTTCCAAGTAATGTTTGGGAATCACACACAGTCTCAGCATTTAAGTCTAGGCTGAAAACATATCTGTTTAGTCAAGCCTTTTGTTAATTTTGTTTATGAGGTAAAGGTGTAGATCTAGAGGGTCCTCAGACAGAGTGTTTTGGTAAACTGGGATGTATGGATGCTGTCAGTCCCCACTCGCTTGCTCACTCGAGTTTGTTGATGGTGTAGTGGCTGGCTGCTTAATGTCCCGGGGCTCCCTCATGCCTGTGTTACCTTCTGGCTCTCTCCTTTTAGTTATGGGACTGTCTGGTTACTGTCATAGTTAGTTGCCAGAGTCCCTGCTTGTACTTGGTGCAATATGTATACTGCTCCTACTTATTCAGGTGACATTGGGCATACCTAACAACCTGCGTTTTCTTTCCCTCCCCCCCCACCCCAAATCTGTCCCTCTGAGTTACATGGAGTCAACAGAAAATCTTTTGGTGGAGAGGGTGCAGACCTCGACTGGCTATCGTAGCCTGCAGGGAATCGGCCGTCAGACATTCTGTCGCATGTCCCAGACCCAGTGAAATGTAACTGAATTGTCTTGGCCAGCCCTAAGGGTCCCATCTGCATCTCATCATTGCTGAGGAGTGTGCTCCCATCACCCAATCAAGTATCCAGCCAGAGCAGGTCATGATATTTTTTAACCATATTATCATGCCATTGTTGTGTGTTATGCCTGATGTCAAGACTCTCGTCTCTGCGAGCCTACCACACAGATTTAATACTTGTCATTTTTAGGGCATACCTAACAACATGTGTTTTCTTTCTCTCTTCCCCCCTCCCCCAATCTGTCCCTCTGAGTTACATGTTGGTCCTGGGATTGAGATACTGGCCTCTTCTGACCCTCGGACCTGCTTGATCCATCCTGGTGCCCTGTGTCTGGTCAGAGTTTTATCGCATTGCTCCTGTGAAGGATGGCCCCATGAGGACAGTTGAGGGTTATACCTGGAGGATGCTCTGGACTCTTACAGTAATGCTTTTATGGCTGAGGACTACAGTTGACTTGCTAACTTTAGGACTGCAGTTATCATGAACAGTTTTGCACTCAAGTTTCCATCAATGAAGAGTTATAACATCAATGAAACTGACTTCATGTTAAAACTGTTAATATTATAGTCATGCTGTCTGTTGTTGCCCAAATGAGGATGGGTTCCCTTTAGCCTGGGCCCACCCATCCTAAGCGTGACGCAACACGAGGGCCTGTTGTGAGCTTAGTCTGGCCAGGCAAGCTATCTACAAGCCCTTCCAAGCTCCCGAAAAATCGGGAACCAATCAACTTTGAGCATCTCCAACGGCCCTGGGTAGAGGCGTGTTCAAGGCACTGAGGTAGTAGAACTGCAACCGGAAGCCATAGATTGTTTACAGAATCTATGCTGGAAGCGCTTCATTCACATCATGAACATGGAGCAGCGGCAAGCCTTTGACACAGCGGTAGATGCTGTATTGAAAGCATTCAATGGGAAGTTCTCATTGAAAACGGAGCAAAGAGCAGCCCTGGATGTATTTATTGAAAGGAAGGCCGTTTTCGCCTTGCTCCCGACCGGCTTCGGTAAGAGTTTAATCTACCAGTTAGCCCCGTCGCATCACATACGTCAGAGGAAAGAGTAATGTGATTGGTTTAAGCTTCATCACAGCCTTTTCTGGCTTCGACCAGTAGCAAACTGAAGCATTTCAGGGAGGCAGGTCAAGCACGCACTTTGGGAAACGGTTGGGCTAAATATCTTGGCCAGACCAATAGCTCGTAGAGCTTTGCAGTCGCATTAGCCAGACTAGGTTCCCTTTTGAGTCTGGTTCCTCTCGAGGTTTCTTCCTCATGTCATCTGAGGGAGTTTTTCCTTGCCACCATCGCCACAGGCTTGCTCATTGGGGATAGATTAGGGATAAAATTAGCTCATGTTTTAAGTCGTTCAAATTCTGTAATACTGCTTTGCAACAATGTTTATTGTTAAAACCGCTATACAAATAAACTTGATTTGACTTGACTTGACTTGACTCTTTCGTCTGAGTGTCCTGCGTCACTCGGTATAATCTATCCTTCATAATAGAAAAATAGGGGAAGGATGGGGTGGCGTTCGGCGGGAGCGTTTGACCATTGATTACTCTCACTTGGTCAAACGCATGCCGCAGAGTCTCATCTTGCAATTGCTCTAACAGAAAATCTGTCAGGGATTCCCTGAGAGAGGGAGGAGGAGCCTGTGGCTCCTCACTCTGACGCAGAGATGACGTAGACGGCTCTGTGACAGCTGATCCCACCAAGGCGACACCAGGACCTCCCCCTACTGAAGTATGGCAGGACCCATTCTCCACTAAATGGCTCATCAACTCCCCGAATCCCGGCCAATCAGTCCCCAAAATTATTGAGTGGGTGAGGCGAGGATTAACCACCGCCTTTACTACAAATTTTTCCCCTCGGAAAAAAATATTGACCGACACCAAAGGGTAGCTGTGAACATCCCCGTGCACACACAACACCTTCACCCCCTGTGCTCCCCCCAATGCCTCATCTTGCACCAGGCTTTGGTGAATTGAGGTCTGATTACAACCAGAATCCACCAATGCCTGATATGTATCCCCTTGAATACTCACCGGTATGCGATACGCTCCGGCCAGATCGAGGGCGGCTCCCGGCGCATCGGGGATCCGAACCACTGCACCCACCTCCATTACCATGCACTGTTGTTGGAGATGGCCCGGCTCCCCGCAGCGCCAGCAAACCGGCCCGGGCTTCCTCTCCGCACCGGTGTTCTGGGGCTCACTCACCTGAGGGGGGGGGAGAGACAGACACAGAAGGGAGAAATGGGAGGGCACCGCGGGTGTGGCGGGCCAGCACAGGTGGGGCCGGCCCCCGCCTCCACGGTGGGGGAATGGGGCGAGGACGAGACACAGGAGGAGAAAGAGAGAGAGAAGAGGAGAGGGGAGAAGAGGCTGTCTGCTGTCCTGCCACCGGGACAGCCGCTAAATGGTCCTCTGCCAGCTCGATTGCCTGATCCAGCGACGCTGGGCAGTGGCACTGGACCCACTCCGCGGTTCCTGCTGGCAAGCATGCGATGAATTGTTCCAGTACCACCTGGTCGATGATCCCCTCGGCGTCGTGGTTGTCGGCCCTCAACCACCACCAGCAGGCGTCCCGGAGTTGCTGGCCAAATGCGAACGGCCGGCCGACTTCCTCCAAGCGCAAAGCGCGGAAGCGCTGCTGCTGCTGCTCAGGGGTATGCCCCACACGCTGGAGGACGGCCCAGTGAGGGTCCACATAGGACAGCTGGCGGTCAGCGGGGAGCTGTAGTGCAGCCAGCTGTGCCTCTCCCGTTAGCAGGGGGAGGAGGCGCGTTGCGCGCTGTTCCATCGGCTACCCCAAGATCTCCGCGACTTGCTCTAAGAGCGTGATGAATGTCTCGGGGTCGTCCTGCGGGCCCATCTTTGTTAGGGTGAGGGGGGACGGGCCCGCGGAGGGAGCGTTGGTGGACCCCGCCGACGCGAGGAGGTGCCGGAACGCCTGACGGTCTTCTTGCTGGGCCAGCACCAGGGCCTCGAACTGCTGTTCCTGCTCCTTTTGGAGGGTGACTAGCGCCTGGTGCTGGCTTTGCTGGGCCGTGGCGAGGGCGTGGACCAGATCGGTGAACGGGGAGGACTCCATGGGGCTGTTCGGCTTCTGCGCTCCAGTCCTGGGTTTCAGCACCACTGTAACAGTTCTAATGAAGGGCGGAGCACAGAGGACGGCAGGACAGAGATCAGGTTAGTAGACTGGGATTTTTATTGCCACACTTTTCAGTGAACATTCAGTAACTAACACAGAAACACACACACAACTGGCGTCTGGTTCGGGGATGAGCTCCTCTGCTCTCGCTCTCCCTCCTTAAGTAGGGTGTGGTCACTGGGAAGACACACAAACACAGGTTAATTGACCTCAGGTGTAGTGATTCTGCCACTTACCTTCCCTGACTCCGCCCTCCTGTCACAGACCGGCACTTGACCATGCCCCCACTGCCACACTTCCCATCCACTCCTATCTGATATACTAACAATTTCGTGCATAACTTCCAGTCTGTGTATCCCTTCTTGTCTGATATTGTATCAGTGTACCCTCAGCAACGAGTGCAACATTTTGATTTTGTGAAATTTTAATTCTGTAGCCTAATTTGTATTAACCCTATTTCCAGAAAGTTGGGGTATTTTCCAAAATGAAAAAAAAAAACCTCCTAGAACTGCCACCTTATTGTGTTGGAGGGGTTTGTGTGCTTGAATGATCCTAGGAGCTATGTTGTCAGGGGCATTACGCCCCTGTTAGGGTCTACCAAGGCAGACAGGTCCTAGGTGACAGGCCAGACTAAGAGCAGTTCACCAAAACCCTTATGGATAAAATAAAATCAAGGACCGTGATGTCGCCCGGTATGGCACAGCCAGGGCCCAACCCTGGAGCCAGGCCCGGGGTTGGGGCTCGTATGCGAGCGCTTGGTGGCCGAGCCTTTGCCCATGGGGCCCGGCCGGGCTCAGCCCGAAGCGGTGACGTGGGCCCGACCTCCTGTGGGTTCACCACCCACAGAGGTAGCCATAGGGGGCTGGTGCAGTGTGGATTGGGCGGCAGTTGAAGGCAGGGGCCTCGACGACCTGATCCCCAAACACAGTGGCTAGCTGTTGGGACATGGAATGTCACTTTGCTGGGGGGGAAAGAGCCTGAGCTTGTGTGGGAGGTTGAGAGGTACCAGCTAGAGATAGTCTGGGTCACCTCCATGCACAGCTTGGACTCTGGAACCCAGCTCCTCGAGAAGGGCTGGACTCTCCACTTCTCTGGAGTCGCCCATGGTGAATGGCGGCGGGCTGGTGTGGGCTTGCTTATAGCTCCCCAGCTCAGCCGCCATGTGTTCGATTTTACCCCAGTGAACGAGAGGGTCACCTCTCTGCGCCTTAGGATCGGAGAGAGGGCTCTTGCTGTTGTTTGTGCCTACGGGCCGAATAGCAGTATAGAGTATCCGGCCTTCTTGGAGTCCCTGGGAGAGGTACTGAGAGGTGCTCAGACTGGGGACTCCATTGTTCTATTGGGGGACTTCAACTCTCACGTGGGCGACGACAGTGACACCTGGAGGGGTGTGATTGGGAGGAACGGCCTCCCCAATCTGAACCTGAGTGGTGTTTTGTTATTGGACTTCTGTGCTAGTCACGGTTTGTCCATAACGAACACCATGTTTGAGCATAGGGGTGTCCATAAGTGCACGTGGCACCAGGACACCCCAGGTCGGAGGTCGATGATAGACTTTGTTGTCGTTTCATCTGATCTCTGGCCCTATGTCTTGGACACTCGGGTGAAGAGAGGGGCTGAGCTGTCAACTGATCACCACCTGGTGGTGAGTTGGATCTGCTGGCGGAGGAGGAAGCTGGACAGACCTGGCAGGCCCAAACGTATGGTGAGGGTCTGCTGGGAACATCTGGCCGAGCACTCTGTCAGGGAGGTCTTTAACTCCCACCTCTGGGAGAGCTTCTCCCAGCTTCTGAGGGAGGCGGGGGACATTGAGTCTGAGTGGACCATGTTCTCTGCCTCCATTGTCGATGTGGCTGTTCGGAGCTGTGGCCGCAAGGTCTCCGGTGCCTGTCATGGCGGCAATCCCCGAACCCGGTGGTGGACACCGGAAGTAAGGGATGCCGTCAAGCTGAAGAAGGAGTCCTATTGGGCCATGTTGGCCTCCAGGACTCCTGAGGCAGCTGATGGGTATCGGCAGGCCAGGTGTGCCGCAGCTCAGGCAGTTGTGGAAGCAAAAACTCGAAACTGGGAGGAGTTCGGTGAAGCCATGGAGGAGGACTATCGGTTGGCCTCGAAGAAATTCTGGCAAACCATCCGGCGCCTCAGGAGGGGGAAGCAGTACTCTGCCAACACTGTTTACAGTGTGGGTGGGGAGCTGTTGACCTCGACTGGGGATATTGTCAGGCGGTGGAAGGAATACTTCGAGGATGTCCTCAATCCCACTGTCACGTCTTCCATTGAGGAAGGGGAGGCTGATGACTCAGAGGTGGACTTGTCCATTACCCAAGCCGAAGTCACTGAGGTGGTTAGCAAGCTCCTCAGTGGCAGGGCACTAGGGGTGGATGAGATCCGCCCTGAGTATCTCAAGTCTCTGGATGTTGTGGGGCTGTCTTGGCTGACACGCCTCTGCACTATCGCGTGGTGGTTGGGGACAGTGCCTCTGGAGTGGCAGACTGGGGTGGTGGTCCCTTTTTTTAAGAAAGGGGACCGGAGAGTGTGCTCCAATTATAGGGGAATCACACTTCTCAGCCTCCCAGGGAAGGTTTACTCCAGGGTACTGGAGAGGAGAATTCGGCCAATAGTCAGACCTCAGATCCAGGAGGAGCAATGCGGTTTTCGTCCTGGTCACGGAACACTGGACCAGCTCTATACCCTTCATAGGGTGCTCGAGGGTTCATGGGAATTTGCCCAACCAGTTCACATGTGCTTTGTGGATTTTGGAGAAGGCATTATACCATGTCCCTCGTGGTATTCTGTGGGGGGTGCTTCAGGAGTATGGGGTTTGGGGCTCTTTGCTAAGGGCTGTCCAGTCCCTGTACGAACGGAGCAGGAGTCTGGTTTGCATTGCCAGCAGTAAGTCAGACCTGTTCCCAGGGCATGTTGGACTCCGGCAGGGCTGCCCTTTGTCACTGGTTCTGTTCATAATCTTTATGGACAGAATTTCTAGGCGCAGCAAGGGGCCGGAAGGAATCCTGTTTGGGAACCACAGGATTTCATCTCTGCTTTTCACAGATGATGTTGTCCTGTTGGCTTCTTCAAACCAGGACCTTCAGCATGCACTGGGGCGGTTTGCAGTCGAGTGTGAAGTGGCTGGGATGAGAATCAGCGTCTCCAAGTCAGAGGCCATGGTTCTCGACTGAAAAAGGGTGGCTTGCCCTCTCCAGGTTGGTGGAGAAGTCCTGCCTCAAGTGGAGGAGTTTAAGTATCTCGGGATCTTGTTCATGAGTGAGGGAAGGATAGAGCGTGAGATCGACAGGCGGATCAGTGCAGCCTCCACAGTGATGCGGTCGCTTGACCAGTCCGTCATGGTGAAGAAGGAGCTGAGCCAAAAGGCAAAGCTTTAGATTTACCGGTCGATCTATGTTCCAACTCTCACCTATGGTCATGAGCTTTGGGTAATAACCGAAAGAATAAGATCGCGGATACAAGCGGCCAAAATGAGTTTCCTTCGCAGGGTGGCTGGGCGCTTCCTTAGAGATAGGGTGAGAAGCACAGTCACTCAGGAGGAGCTCGGAGTAGAGCCGCTGCTCCTCCACATCGAGAGGAATCAGCTGAGGTGGCTCGGGCATCTCTTTCGGATGCCTCCTGGACGCCTCCCTGGGGAGGTGTTCCAGGCATGTCCCCCCGGGAGGAGGCCCCGGGGAAGACCCAGGACACGCTGGAGGGACTATGTCTCTTGGCTGGCCTGGGAACGCCTCGGTGTTCTTCCCGAGGAGCTGGCCGAGGTGTCTGGGGAAAGGGAAGTTTGGGCTTCCATGCTCAGACTGCTGCCTCCGTGACCCGGCCCTGGATAAGCGGAAGAAGACAAGATGAGATGAGAAAAAAAATCTGCGAGTTAATTCACACGAACCTTTATTTAACTAAAAAAAGTACAAAGAAAAGATTCAGTAGTTTTACTGACAATAAACTGACTTGTATTTTGTAAATATAAATGAAGTTAAGATAAGATGTTCCTTTATTGATTTCCATGAGGGAAACATCAGGTGTTACAAAAGCTCAAGTAAGTAGGGAGAGAGCTGTTGCAACAGGCTGCTGACCTCTCTGGCACCCAGAAGTAATCATGACAATGAACTACTTGAATTACTTCATAATGAACTTAGAATTTGATGCCTGTAACACACTCAAAAAAAGTTGGGATGGAGGTATTATTACCATTGTATTACATCACTGTTCTTTTAATAGCACTTTTTAATCATATGGGAACTGAGGATACTAAATATTGCAGTTTTGCAATTGGAATTTTTGTCCATTCTTGCTTGATACAAGACTTCAGCTTGTATCAAGTCCATGGGCACCATTATCTGATTCTTCATGCTACCATACATTCTCAATAGAAAAGAGATCTGGACTTGCAGCAGGGAAGTCAAGCACATGCACTCTATGTCTATGTAGCCACGCTGTTGTAGCCTGTGCAGAGTGAGGCCTGGCATTGTCCTGCTGAAAAAAGCATGGACTTCCCAGGAAGAGACATTGCCTTGATGAATGTGTGTCTCTAAAATCCCAATATATGCCCCAATATATCAATGGTACCTTCACATACATGCAACTCGCCTATGCCAAGGGCATTGATGCACCCTAAAGCCTCGGTCACAACCGGCCGTATGTGCTCCTACGGCCGGTCTACGTGCAAAAAATGCAAGAAACACACGGAGGGCAAACATGAAATGCACGGAGGGCGCACGTGTGACATGCTGATTTTCGAGCCGTAGACTGCCCGCAGACCGGCCGCAGAGGTTCTTTGTCATGTCAAACAAACTCTACGGGCGCTTATGTTTTTTTTCAGGTTGCAAGACAAACTTACGGCCAACGTGCGTCTTTCTCCACGAACAAAAAAAACGCAGCGATTTGGGAAACGCCAAAAATCGCACGGCCAAAAAATCGTACGTCCAGTTGTGACCTAGGCTTAAACCATCACAGATGCTGGCTTTTGCGCCTTTCTCTGATAACAAATTGGATGGCCGTATTCACCTTTCGCAATGTCTGGTTTCCCTGAAAACAAGCTGAAATGTGGACTCCTCTGACCACAGCACACATTTTCACTGTCTTTTGGTCCATCTGGGATGAGTTTGGGCCCTGACAAATTGGTGTCATTTCTGCATAGAATTGATTGATTTCCTCCTTGTGTAATACAGTTTCAGGTGGCATTTCTGGATGCAGTGGCTAACTGTGTTGTGACAATGGATTTCTGAAGTACTCCTGAACCCATGTGGCTATATTTGTCACATTAGCATGATGGTTTCTCAGGCAGTGCTGCCTGAGGGCTCAAAGGTTACGCACATTCAACAATGGTTTCTGACCTTGCCCTTTTCACACTGAGATCTCCAAATTCCCTGAATATGTTCACAATATTATGTACTGTAGATTTTGAAAAGCCTAGAATCTTTCATGGAGAAATGTTCTTTTTGAATTGAACAATTCTCTCCTGAATTTTGGCACAAAGGAGTGAGACACAACCCATCCATGCTTGCAATAACAGAGCATGCACCAAAGGCTCATTTTATACCCAATCATGTTACCAATTAAACTGCTTATTGTGGACTCTTCTGAAATGAAGGTATGTGAATATAATATGAATTTTTCAATCTTGTTTTAACTCTGTCCCAACTTTTACTGAGTGTGTTGCAGGCATCAAAGTTGAACTTCATTCATACAAAATACAATGAAGTTGGTCAGTAAAACTATTGAAGTCTTTTCTTTGTACTTTTGTCAGTTTTAAAGGTTCATGTGAATTAACAAATCACAGATTTTTCTTTGTATTTCATTTTGGAAAATATCCCAACTTTTCTGGAAATGGGGTTAGTAAAACTGTGAGTGTATACATACTGTATTCTATATTCTATCAGGGGAAGTCAAAAAGTTCTAAGATAAATGAAAAAAAAAACTTTATGAAAATAACAAAGCTATTTCTCTACATATCCTCCATTTAAGTCTAAACACTTGTGCAAGTGATGTTTCCATTGGAGAATTCCTTCTTTGTATTCCTTTTTTAAATTCTTTTGAATTCCTTTTGAAATTATAGCATCTGTCTTAGAACTTTTTGACTTACCCTCATATTCAAGATCCCCTAGTGGAAGAGAGAAAAAAAGGGGGGACAGTATGCATGATTATTATGTGACATGAATGAGGTTCACATAGTGTATGTGTTTGTTCTTTAGAGATGATTTTGACTTTCCACATCAAAATCTTCAACTTGTGTACTGAATACCTTACTTACATGACTCTTCAAACAGATAATACCAGAAGCAATTGAACCTCTTCTAAAAAAGAATCAATGATCTCATCTCATCTCATTATCTCTAGCCACTTTATCCTGTTCTACAGGGTCGCAGGCAAGCTGGAGCCTATCCCAGCTGACTACGGGCGAAAGGCGGGGTACACCCTGGACAAGTTGCCAGGTCATCACGGGGCAAAAATCAATTATTCCCTTAGAATTGGCTATGTACCCAAATCCTTTAAACTGGCAGTTATCAAACCCGTGATTAAAAAACATGACCTCAACCCCTGTCTGTTGTCCAATTATAGTCCAATCTCAAACCTCCCCATTATTGTCAAGATCCTAGAAAAAGCTGTGAGACACAGCAGTTATCCTCATATCTACAGAGAAATAACATCAATGAAATATACCAGTCAAGATTTAGACTTCATCATCGCACAGAGGCAGCATTGGTTAAAGTAGTAAATGACCTAGTTTTGGCCTCTGATCAGGGCTGTGTCTCCCTGCTTGTATTGTTTGACCTTTGTGCAGCCTTTGGCACCACTGATCATTCCATTCTCCTTGATAGACTAGAAAATGTTGTCGAAGTCAAGAGAATGGCTCTCTCTTAGCTCAGGCCTTTTTTTAACTGATCATTATCAGTTTGTTGAGGTAAATGGTGATTTTTATATGCATACTCAGGTAAAGTATGGTGTTCCACAAGTTTCTATCTTAGGCCCACTGCTTTTTTTTTTAAACACGTTACCTCTGGGTAATATTATGCGAAAGCATGGTAATAGTGTCCACAGTTATGCTGATGACATAAATTTGTATGTTTCTGCAAAGCCAGATGAGAGACACCAGCTTAATAAAATTGAGGAATGTGTAAAGTGTTAGGACTAGGACTGTTTTGGCCTCTAGAGGCTGCTGTTATTTCCTTTTCGTGTCATGTTTATTTTGGCCTCTAGAGGCCGCCACTGTTCCTGTGTTTTGTGTTTGTGTTAATTGCCTGTTTAGTCCTGATTATCTTCACCTGTGTTCAATTTAGTTTGTGTATTTATACCCCCTGAGTTCTGTCCTCTTGTCACGGAGTCTTTGTGCTGTTATGTTTATCTCCAGTTTCCTCTGTACCGTGTTCTTTATCTTGCATTTTGCTTTTTTTTTGGACCTAGTAGTTACTGTGTTTTTTGGATCTTCTGAGCTTTGGTATTTTTGCCTTTTCTTTTCTTTTTTTTTGGCTTTTGTTTTGTACTTTGGGATTTTTTTATTTTTTCCCTTATATCTTCTGAGCGTTTTTGTATTTTTACTTTTTGGATATTTTTTGTACATATTGTAAATAAACCTTTTTGATACTTTTTCTACTTCCGCCTCACACCTCTGCATTTGAGTCATCCCCCTGGTGGCTTAGTGGGGGTTTGCTGGATTATCACACCAACGAACCAGGTTCGAATCCCAGGAAAACCCTAACAGAAAGACTCTGTCTTGACCGACTCAGTAGAGGCTGGTTCAACTGTCTACCCGGCCAACCTTCAGGGAATTACGGCAGCTTTGACACGCTTCGGAGCGACCATGGACACTCATGGACGTACGCTCACCAGCCAACGTGAGGCCCTTGCTCGCCACGAGGAACTGCTTCAGCAAATTGGGAAAACCCTGGCACAGCTGACATCTCTGCCTGCATCTCCTGATCCAGCTCCTGCTCCTGTGCCTCCTGCCATGCTGCCTTCTTCACCTCACGAACCCAGCCTTCCTGCACCACAGAGGTACGACGGCAAGCACAGTGAGTGCCGAGAGTTCCTTACCCAGTGTCAACTCACCTTTGAGCTTCAGCCTACCACCTACACTACGGATCGCCGCAAGATTGCCTTTGTGATCACCTTATTAGCTGGTAAGGCGCGAGCCTGGGATACTGCTATCTGGCAAAGACAGGGACCTGAGTGCCTTGATTTCCAGCTGTTTTCTGAAGAGATACTTCGGGTCTTCGATCAGGCGGACATCAGTACCGACGCAGCCCGAAAGCTCATGTCCATCCGGCAAGGAGGAAGCGTCGCAGATTACGCCATCTCATTCCGGATGCTCGCAGCAGTAAGTGGATGGAACGAGACTGCCCTGGTGTCAGCCTTCCACCATGGTCTGTCTGACCCCATCAAGGATGGTCTGGCCTCTATTGGATGCCCAAGTGACCTCGAAACCCTCATCTCACATGCTATTCGTCTGGACAACAGGATGAGAGAACGCCACCAAGCCTTGAGCCCCCCCAGCCTCCCTACCTCTACCTGGAGACCATCTACCTCCTTCAGTGACTGTCCAGAACCCATGCAAGTGGGTCGTACTCGCCTCTCCGCATCTGAGAGGGAGCGCAGAAGGAGGGACAAGTGCTGCATCTACTGTGGCAAGCCTGGTCACTTCCGAGCATCATGTCCCGAACTCTTGGGAAAAGGACCGCCCCGTCCAGCCAAGGGAGGGTTGTGACGAGGCCTACCCTCTCTCCCGGACTCCCTGGCCAAGGAATCTACATCCCGGTCTCCATCTCCTGGGGTGAGTCTGTCCACTCTTGTCAAGCTTTGTTAGACTCAGGGGTAGCTGGGAACTTTATGGATATTCACTTCGCCCAAAGCATCAATATTCCGACTGCACCTCTTGAAGTCCCACTGTCTGTGTCTGCCCTTGATGGCCAAGCATTAGGTGATGGAAGAATCACCCAAGTTACTTCTCCAGTCTTTCTCCAGTCTCAAGGTCACAAGGAAGAAATATCCCTGCACCTGATTCCTTCACCTGAGTTCCCAGTTATTCTAGGCCTTCCTTGGCTTACTCGCCACAACCCTCGCATAGACTGGGTAACAAGCCAGGTTGTGGAATGGGGCCCTGCATGCCATGCCTCTTGTCTGCTCTCTAGCTCTCCTGTGTCTCCTGCCGAGCCCCCTGATCTCACCGAGTTATCTCAAGTTCCCACAGAGTACTGGGATCTCAAGGAGGTATTCAGCAAGAGCAGGGCCGCCGTTCTTCCTCAGCACCGGGCCTATGACTGTGCCATCGATTTGCTCCCTGGGACTACCCCTCCTCATGGCAGACTGTTTTCCCTCTCTCAGCCAGAATGCAAGGCCATGGAGGAATACCTCAAAGATGCCCTGGTCTCTGGGTTCATTCGACCCTCCACCTCACCTGCTGGTGCCGGCTTCTTCTTTGTCGGCAAGAAGGATGGGGGGCTCCGACCATGTATTGACTACAGGGGCCTGAACAAGATCACTGTGCGCAACCGATATCCCCTTCCGCTGATGTCCACTGCTTTCGACCTGCTCCAAGGCGCCACCGTCTTCACCAAGTTGGACCTACGGAATGCATACCACCTCATCCGTATCCGACAGGGAGACGAGTGGAAGACTGCCTTTAACACCCCGTCTGGGCACTACGAATACCAGGTGATGCCCTTCGGACTCACCAACGCACCAGCTGTTTTTCAGGCCCTAATCAACGATGTCTTAAGGGACATGATTAACCTGTACGTTTTTGTCTACCTCGACGACATCCTTATCTTTTCCAAGACCGTGCAGGAGCACCGCCACCATGTCCGCCAGGTTCTCCAGAGGCTGCTACAGAACAATCTGTTCGCCAAGGCCCAGAAATGCGAATTTCATGTTCCCGAGGTCTGCTTTCTGGGATTTATTGTACGGACAGGCCAACTCCAAATGGACCCTGCCAAGACCCTGGCCGTCCGGGGCTGGCCTACTCCCAAGTCCGTTAAGGAGGTTCAGCGGTTCTTAGGATTCGCTAACTTCTACCGCAAGTTCATCAGGAACTTCAGTTCTGTAGCAGCACCCATGTCAGACCTTACCAAAGGGACAGGTGGATCTTATGTCTGGTCTCCTCAGGTGGACAAGGCGTTCAAAGACCTCAAGGACCGCTTCTGCACAGCACCCATTCTGGTCCTCCCGGACACCTCCCAACCATTCATCGTGGAGGTGGACGCCTCGGACAGTGGTGTCGGCATGGTGCTCTCTCAACGTTCGGAAGGAAAGCTGCACCCCTGCGCTTACTTCTCCCACCGCCTGAGTCCTGCGGAGTCCCGGTACGATGTGGGGGATCGAGAACTGCTAGCGGTCAAACTGGACCTTGAGGAGTGGAGGCACTGGCTGGAGGGAGCACAACATCCATTCCTGGTTTGGACTGACCACAAGAACCTGGAGTACCTCCAGCAAGCCAAGAGACTGAACCCTCGACAGGCTAGGTGGGCCCTGTTTTTCAGTCGGTTTGACTTCACCCTCTCGTACCGCCCCGGCTCCAAGAACACCAAACCTGACGCACTGTCCAGGCTGTTCTCTGCCACTAACAGGGAGAATGAAGTCGGGCCTATTATCATTGTGTCCCGGATTGTGGCCCCTGTCCGCTGGGGTATTGAGGAGGCTGTCCGACGAGTTCAACACCAGGACCCCGGTCCTGGGACGGGGCCACCGGGCCTCTTGTATGTCCCACATCAAGCCCGGGCCAAGGTTCTCCAGTGGGGTCACTCTTCCCCTCTCACCACCCACCCGGGAGCTCGGAGGACCCTGGACTTCCTGAAAAGATGCTTCTGGTGGCCTAACATGGAGAAGGAAGGAAGTTCATTTGTCCTGTCCTGTGAGGTTTGCACCAGAACCAAGAACCCACAACAGCGTCCCCAGGGTCTCCTGCATCCTCTGACCATTCCCCGGCGTCCCTGGTCCCACGTGGCAGTCGACTTCATCACGGGTCTCCCTGAGTCACAAGGTAACACGGTCATTTTGGTCATAGTTGACAGATTCTCCAAGGCCTGCCGCTTCATACCACTGTGCAAACTCCCCTCTGCTCTTGAAACAGCGAAACTTATGTTTAATCATGTCTTCCGAGTCTTTGGTCTTCCACAAGACATCGTCTCAGACCGAGGGCCCCAGTTCTCCTCCCGAGTGTGGCACGGGTTCTGCAAGGTCATCGGAGCCACTGCCAGCCTCTCCTCTGGGTTTCACCCAGAGTCCAATGGTCAGACGGAGAGGCTCAACCAGGACCTGGAAACCACCCTGCGAGGCCTGGCTATGGATAACCCGACATCATGGAGCACCTGGCTGCCATGGGCAGAGTACGCCCACAACACCCTGCAGTCATCGGCCACCAAGCTGTCGCCATTCCAGTGCCAATTCGGGTTCCAGCCACCTCTGTTCCCGGACCAGGAGGAGGACGCGGGGGTGCCCTCGGTCAACCAATATGTGAGACGGTGTCGCAAGACCTGGAGCAAGGTCAGGAAGACCCTCATACAGACCTCCAGAACCAACCAGACTCAGGCCAACCACCATAGAAGACCTGCACATGCTTTCCGCCCTGGGCAGCGGGTTTGGCTGTCCACTAAGGACCTTCTGCTGCAGGTGGAGAACCGCAAGCTTGCTCCTCGCTACATTGGCCCCTTCAAGGTGGTGCGCAGGGTGAACCCTGTCTCCTACTGGGTCCAGTTGCCCCGGACTCTGAGGATCAACCCCACTTTCCATGTTTCCCTGTTGCGGCCCGTACTGACCTCTACGTATGCCCCTGCCCCTAGGAACCCCCCACCCCCCCGCATCTTCCAGGGTCAGACTGTGTTCACTGTGCATCGCCTGCTTGACTCCCACCAGGTCCACGGCGGGTTGCAATATCTGGTGGACTGGGAGGGCTATGGTCCTGAGGAGCGCTGCTGGGTTCCTGCTTGGGATTTCCTAGATAAAGAACTGTGTCGGGACTTCCATTCGGCCAATCCGGATCGCCCTGGGAACATCAGGAGATGCTCCTGGGGGGGGGGTCCTGTTAGGACTAGGACTGTTTTGGCCTCTAGAGGCCGCTGTTATTTCCTTTTCGTGTCATGTTTATTTTGGCCCCTAGAGGCCGCCACTGTTCCTGTATTTTGTGTTTGTGTTAATTGCCTGTTTAGTCCTGATTATCTTCACCTGTGTTCAATTTAGTTTGTGTATTTATACCCCCTGAGTTCTGTCCTCTTGTCACGGAGTCTTTGTGCTGTTATGTTTATCTCCAGTTTCCTCTGTACCGTGTTCTTTATCTTGCATTTTGCTTTTCTTTTGGACCTAGTAGTTACTGTGTTTTTTGGATCTTCTGAGCTTTGGTATTTTTGCCTTTTCTTTTCTGTTTTTTTGGCTTTTGTTTTGTACTTTTGGATTTTTTTATTTTTTCCCTTATATCTTCTGAGCGTTTTTGTATTTTTACTTTTTGGATATTTTTTGTACATATTGTAAATAAACCTTTTTGATACTTTTTCTACTTCCGCCTCACGCCTCTGCATTTGAGTCATCCCCCTGGTGGCCTAGTGGGGGTTTGCTGGATTATCACACCAACGAACCAGGTTCGAATCCCAGCAAAACCCTAACATAAAGGATATTAGACACTGGATGCTTATTAACTTACTTCTACTTAACTTTGACAAGAGATGTACTTGTATTAGGACCACATGCAGATAGAAGTAGGTTTTCTGATTATATAGTAACTCTGGATGGCCTTTCTGTTTCTTCACATGTGTAGCAGACTTAAGAAGGACGCCGGTATACATGAAGACAGACACTCAGGCAGGAATCAGGATCAGCACTTTTAATTTTCAGCACAGAAGCTGTTCCCTTTTATGTGTGTGTGTGTGTGTGTGTGTGTACTCAATACATTAACATTTTTCACAGTAAAGCAAATGTGTTGAATAACAGTGTTATAACAAATACAGAATTACAACACTGGGTAAGTATAAATTGCATCAAATTAAACTGAAGAATCACTGTGTTTAACTTTCTGAATCCACAAAAAAAATATTTCTCAGAAACGAAATTTGCAGGAGAAAAGTACATTTTATACTGCTAATATCATATTTAAAGCAGCCTAGTTTCATTTAAAGTGCAACAAAGTACATTAGAATAACACAAACACATCATAACGCACCTGCAATGTAGCAAGAGAGGGCACATAAGTCACACACACAGGCGCTGGCGCGGTCTCTCTCCTGCAGCGAGTGAAACAATATGCAAATGAGCCGAAATCTCCGATTTTAACATAGTTTAGTGTCTCTTTTAACAACCAAAACCAACTGTAAAAGTCATCTACTGTAGCCCAAAAAAGCTCAAAGACACCAGGGAACACTTGGCAGCATCACCAACGACCAAGTTCAGTGTGTGGCTGCCACATGGAACACAGAGTGCTTTGCTGTTCAGCTCAAGGATTCTCCTCTGTACCCCCTGTTTTTTACCCTGCATGTTGCTGCCATTGTCATATGATTGCCCACGACAGTCAGAGAGATCCAGGTTTAGTGTTTGAAGGTGTCCCAAAAATAACTCCATTAGGCCTTTCCCAGCGGTGTCATCTGCCACGAGAAAGCCAACAAAGTGTTCATGGATAGACACTCCTTTGCCAGGATTACATTCCACAATCCGCAGCACCACAGAGAGCTGTTTATGATGACTGATGTCTGGGGTGCAGTCCATGATGACACTGTAGTATTTGGACTTCTTCACCCTCTCCACTATTGCTTTGGTTACACAATCTCCAACCAAGCAAATTAATTCATTCTGAATTACCTTACTAAAGTAACTCTCGGAGACTTCTTTCTCAGCTACACTCTTCACATGCTCTCTCATTATAGAGTCAAACTGAGCCATTAATTCAACTTGGCCCAAGAAGTTGCCATTGCCATGCTCGTAAAGCTTTTCTGAATGGCCTCAAAAAGCCAAGTTGCGCTCGGCCAGATGTATAATGATCGCAAGCAAGCGTTTCAGAATTTCTCGCCATTTGTTGACTTCATTTAGAAATAGCTCTTGGTTTAAATTATCTATCGCCATACCTGTTGCAAGCCATTGTTGAAGTGTTCGCCAAGTAGTCATATTGGCAACGTGATCAGCGGACTTCTCATGGTCTTTTAGTTGGGCTGCTAAATTCTTCCAGTCATTCGTTCCCTCTGCATTGAACCACTTGTTAAACGCTCCAAACAGCCGGCAACAAAAGCATACGACACGGTTGTTTGTCTGACTATACACCATCCAGATCCTCTGTATTTTTTCTCCATTCTTCATATTTATGTAGTAGCTCATGACTGTAAATCATCTCCCATCTTTGTTTTTGGGAAAATCTACTCCTCGTATTTGTACTGGACCTTTTTGGACAATTGAACACCTCTCTGAGTCTGACAATGTTGCTGGCCACAGTGTCAGATCATCGCTTAATATGACATTGTCTCCACTTTGATTGCTGCTGGTAAATGACTGTTGTGGCCTACTCACCACCAAATCGTCGTCATCTTCTTCGTCAATGTCAGCAGTATCCACCACAGTCTCCTCTGTCCCAGCTTCCACCTCTTCTACCTCCTCCACACGAACACATTCCTCAACAGAGTCAACAGCGGAGGTTGAGGCTGTAGCAGACTCAGGCGATTTGAAAAATGTAGTTAGTTTCAGAAGTGCAGCTGCATTCTTTTTGCTTTGTGCCCTTTTTTTTTGTTTAGTGCAACTACTCTCATAACTGCGCTTCATCTTGTTTACAGTTCCCTCTGCTTTGGTTTCAATTTCCGTCGCGCACCTGTCTACGTCGTCAGATCATGGACTAGTCCAATGTAAAACAACCAGGGTGTGTGTGTGTGTGCTGGGACAAATACTATATATACATGAATTCGATATTCTGATGCTATTTTGGGGTGTTTTTCCATTTATATCGTTGACTATTTAATATCAGAGACAAATTAAGATTACATATATATTGTTTGGTGTTTACCGTGACGGGGCTGACTGTTAGGGGCCCCCAAATTTTGGGGGCCCTAGCCAACCACCTTGGTTTGCCTAATGGTAAGTCCGCCCCTGCATCTACATGCTCACAGTAAATTCATGCTAGGTTTTTTATGCAGTTTAGACCAGGTTTAGCAAATTTTACTCTTGCTAGCTTAAAACAATGGGAGAGAGCATCACAACGTGTCTTACCAGTACAGAAGCTGTTCCTCTTTTTTTCCCGGGAATGCGCAGCTTCCTCATACATGTGCCTCTATGCGTCTCATCAATTACCCCCCCCCACTACAACAGGTAATGCGGAACTAATACTTCATTTACACACATGCTTAGTTTACACATACCCAGGTATGTATAGAAACGGATAACCCCACCTCTCCATTTTCAAAAATATCCATGATTACACCAGACCGTTCTCCAAAATATCTGCATTTACACGGATCTGCATACAACCCTGATTCCCAAAAAGTTGGGACAAAGTACAAATTGCAAATAAAAACTGAATGCAATAATTTACAAATCTCAGAAACTGATATTGTATTCACAACAGAACATAGACAACATATCAAATGTTGAAAGTGAGACATTTTGAAATTTCATGCCAAATATTGGCTCATTTGAAATTTCATGACAGCAACACATCTCAAAAAAGTTGGGACAGGAGCAATAAGAGGCTGGAAAAGTTAAAGGTACAAAAAAGGAACAGCTGGAGGACCAAATTGCAACTCATTAGGTCAATTGGCAACAGGTCATTAACATGACTGGGTATAAAAAGAGCATCTTGGAGTGGCAGCGGCTCTCAGAAGTAAAGATGGGAAGAGGATCACCAATCCCCCTAATTCTGTGCCGACAAATAGTGGAGCAATATCAGGAAGGAGTTCGACAGTGTAAAATTGCAAAGAGTTTGAACATATCGTCATCTACAGTGCATAATATCATCAAAAGATTCAGAGAATCGGGAAGAATCTCTGTGCATAAGGGTCAAGGCCAGAAAACCATACTGGGTGCCCGTGATCTTCGGGCCCTTAGACGGCACTGCATCACATACAGGCACGCTTCTGTATTGGAAATCACAAAATGGGCTCAGGAATATTGCCAGAGAACATTATCTGTGAACCCAATTCACCGTGCCATCCGCTATTGCCAGCTAAAACTCTATAGTTCAAAGAAAAAGCCATATCTAAACATGATCCAGAAGCGCAGACGTCTTCTCTGGGCCAAGGCTCATTTAAAATGGACTGTGGCAAAGTGGAAAACTGTTCTGTGGTCAGATGAATCAAAATTTGAAGTTCTTTATGGAAATCAGGGACGCCGTGTCATTCGGACTAAAGAGGAGAAGGACGACCCAAGTTGTTATCAGCGCTCAGTTCAGAAGCCTGCATCTCTGATGGTATGGGGTTGCATTAGTGCGTGTGGCATGGGCAGCTTACACATCTGGAAAGACACCATCAATGCTGAAAGGTATATCCAGGTTCTAGAGCAACATATGCTCCCATCCAGACGATGTCTCTTTCAGGGAAGACCTTGAATTTTCCAACATGACAATGCCAAACCACATACTGCATCAATTACAGTATCATGGCTGCGTAGAAGAAGGGTCTGGGTACTGAACTGGCCAGCCTGCAGTCCAGATCTTTCACCTATAGAAAACATTTGGCGCATCATAAAACGGAAGATACGACAAAAAAGACGTAAGACAGTTGAACAACTAGAATCCTACATTAGACAAGAATGGATTAACATTCCTATCCCTAAACTTGAGCAACTTGTCTCCTCAGTCCCCAGACGTTTACAGACTGTTGTAAAGAGAAAAGGGGATGTCTCACAGAGGTAAACATGGCCTTGTCCCAACTTTTTTGAGATGTGTTGTTGTCATGAAATTTAAAGTCACCTAATTTTTCTCTTTAAATGATACATTTTCTCAGTTTAAACATTTGATATGTCATCTATGTTCTATTCTGAATAAAATATGGAATTTTGAAACTTCCACATCATTCCATTCCGTTTTTATTTACAGTTTGTACTTTGTCCCAACTTTTTTGGACTCGGGGTTGTAGATACACGGCTAAGCGCTATTATGAACATGCCAAACATAGGTGGCAGTATAAGGAGAAGTATAAAGCCATATGTGCAGTACTTTATAAGGGACTCTCTATGTGCAATACTTTTATAATGTGCAATACCTCACTCCATAATGTGAAACACAACATATTCACCTCACCTCAGGACTGTGCACCTTACATACAGCACATGCACCTCAGGACTGTGCACCTTACATACAGCACATGCACCTCAGGACTGTGCACCTTACACACACCTCAAGTCTGTGCACCTACCTTACCTTGCAATACTTCATAAATGTGTAATATTTATTTTATTTTATAATGTGAATCGCTCATGCAATATTTTATAATGCGACTCTCTCTGTGCAATAATTTATATGTGCAATGAGCAATACCTCACTCCATAATGTGTAACACAACACATACACCTCAGGACTGTGCACCTTACCCCCCGACACACTGCCCCCCTTTTTTCTCCCCCCTTCCTCTCTCTCTCTCTCTCTCTCTCTCTCTCTCACTCTACATGCTGTTTTGCACTGTTATTGGAGATGTTTTAATCTCATTGTACATGTGTATAGTGACAATAAAGGCATTCTATTCTATATTAGCCTATCAGAATCGTGAAAATACAAAATGACATGGCGACGGCGACGATGGTAAGCAGCAAGCCTTTGTCTTGGTGGGAGGAAAAGTGCCTGAAAAACTGTGACCCTCCTCGCAGTCCTTCTCCTCTGCTCCTCATAAAGCAGTTGTAGTCCTATTTGCAAATGCAAACAAACCAAAAGTGTTTGCAAACATGTAAAAAGGACGACCACCCATGTTGCATCCATGAGACCATCAAACCAAAATATTGAGTGCCTGATGCAAATATTGTTCTGTGATGCATATCGTGATGTCGGGAAAACCTAAAACTCCGTTTTCCACTATTTACACGCAGGCATGAAAACGGAGTTTTCAGAAATCTCCACTTTGCCCAGAGTTTTTAAAGATATCCATTTTCAGTGAGTGAAACCTCCGTTTACGTGTAAATGAGAGGTGCAACCGCATAAATAAATATGTGTCTTCATAGATATCCGGCTATGCGTAAATGGGGCTGTAGCCGGGTATTTATGAAAACGGGTATATTCTCCTCCCCCGTACGATGCTCAAAAACAGCCAGGGAAGGCTGTCAAAAACATGTCAAACAAATAGAAAGCCAACCAGAGATCTGAAAGCCAATGAGGAGGGACCGTCAGATCACAATGCTAAAACTCCATTTTCCCCATAACACGGAGAAAACTCCATTTTCCACTATTTACATGTAGGCATGAAAACGGAGTTTTCACAAATCTCCACTTTGCCTGCAGTTTTTGAAAGCAGCCATTTTCAGTGACTGAAACCACTGTTTACGTGTAAATGATGGGTGCAACCGCATAAATAAATATCCGTTTTATAGATACCCGGCTATGTGTAAACAGGATATAAATAACTTATTTACAAAATGGCTCTCAATATAGGTCAAAGATGCACAAAAACAGCCCCATGACTGTTTTAGACAGAGAATAGAAGTAGCAAGTTTTGAGAATGTTCACCAAAATGAAATAGCAAAATATCTCATCTCATCTCATTATCTCTAGCCGCTTTATCTTGTTCTACAGGGTCGCAGGCAAGCTGGAGCCTATCCCAGCTGACTATGGGCGAAAGGTGGGGTACACCCTGGACAAGTCGCCAGGTCATCACAGGGCTGACACATAGACACAGACAACCATTCACACTCACATTCACACCTATGGTCAATTTAGAGTCACCAGTTAACCTAACCTGCATGTCTTTGGACTGTGGGGGAAACCGGAGCACCTAGAGGAAACCCACGTGGACACGGGGAGAACATGCAAACTCTGCACAGAAAGGCCCTCGCCGGCCACGGGGCTCGAACCCAGACCTTCTTGCTGTGAGGCGACAGTGCTAACCACTACACCATTTTTAAATAAAATATTTACTCAGCTACATACTCCCCCCCCGCCCCGAACTTCTCATAACAGTACAATAGATTACCAACGGGTAACCTGAACCACTAATTTCACATACAGCACATTTCTACGTGCGACACAAATGTCTCCCAACCAAAAGGGAAAGTGAAACAAAGAAGCTGGCCAGACTCCTAATCTCCACTTGCTAAAGAAAGTGCCTTATACATGATCTCACACTAATGACTGAATAACTGTTACCTTGCATGTATTTGGTCACACTGAAAACATTTTGACAACACATTCTCTACACTGAAACCAATTCTGTGACCTAACAACCTACATGAATAAAGTCTTGGCAACCTCACAGACTAAAGTGCCTGCTTGCTTGATTTTCTGAGTCATGTTTTGAATTAACCTGTTAACTGGCTTCACTATCCTCCCTACTCTTGTCCTAATGAGGACAACTGACTGTCCTGGTGATACCCTGACATTGTCCGTGATAACACTGTTGGTTTCATCGTTGCCTGCTACATTCCCTGAATGGCTGACACTTGGATTTGACCTGACTTTGGTGTTCCCTAAGTCTGCCATGCTCCTCCTGTCTTCGTCTGGTCCAACTTCATCCATCTCAGCTCTAACATTCCCATCAGCAGAAGAGTTTGGTTCCACAACATCAAGGGGATCTGGTAAAGGTCCATTTGTCGCATGTTCAGTCACATGAGAGCCTGCCCTTACAGAAAAAAACACATGAATTTCCCATGTATTTCACATGTGATCACATGTTACCACATGTGTTACCATGTAGAGCACATGTGGAAAACATGTTACCACGTGTAAAACATTCCCACATGTGATTCACATAAAATTGGGCCAAAACCACATGTTTCCCATGTGCAAATAACATGTTTCCCATGTGCAAAACACATTTTCCACATATTTCACATGTGAGAAATCACATGTGAAGTTCATGTGGTTTTTCTGTAAGGGTGCCATGGAAGTTGTCTCAGCTACCCAGCTGGCAGTGCGTTCCAAACAGTCAAATTCTGACCCTTCAATCATGAGGCTCTCCTTCCCTTCACTTTTCTGTTGATCTGACTCAGATCCACCATCAAAAGAGGATGACTCCTCCACCTAGTCCACCTCAACTGGCAAGAAGCTGGCCTGCAAAAGCAGGTTTCTATGCACAACTTTCTCCTGGCCAGTGCCTGGGTGTCTGATGCGATAGGTGTGGCACCTCAGATCTCTGGAGACAACCGTATAGAGTGTAGACTCCCACCGTTCTGCTAGTTTCCTGCAGCCCCGTATACACCTGTTAGCCAAAAGGATCCAATCTCCCTCTTCGATGTCTGCACCTTTGATCCCTCTGTTATACAGATCTGCCTGGCCCTGCTGACTGAGATTTGCGTTGACTTGGGCTGCAGCTAGAGCTTCCCTGAGGTCATCTCTCATCCTCTTGACATAGCTATCATAGTCTGTGATGTCATTGTCTCTTTGGATGTTGTGAAACATAACATCCACTGGCAGTCGTGGGACCCGACCATACATCAAATAAAATGGTGCATAACCAGTCGACTCATGAACTGTACAGTTATAAGCAAAGGTCAATGTCTGCAGCATCTGCGGCCATCTCTGCTTGTCTCTGGGCAGTAATGATCTGATCATGTTGCTTAAAGTTCTGTTGAACCTCTCACAGTTCCCATTGCCCATTGGGTGATATGGAGTTGTTCTGGACTTTTCCACACCAGCTATCTGCAGCAGTTCCTGAATCAGCTGACTCTCAAAGTTTGCACCCTGGTCTGAATGGATCCTCTGAGGAAATCCATACACACAGAAGTAGCGATCCCATAACTGACGTGCAACCTGCTTCGCAGACTGATCAGGGCACTTAAAGGCATGGGCCATTTTGGTGAAATGGTCGGTCACCACCAACACATCCAAACTCTTCCCTTTGGAATCTTCTGCTGACCAGAAATCCAGACAAACCAACTCCAAGGGGCTTGTGGTCTTGATACTCTCAAGCTTGGCTCACCCGTTGGGCTCCAGAGTCTTACTGACCACGCAGTGCTTACAGCACTTGACCATATTCTCTGATGTCATACTCCATGTTTACCCAGAAGAATCTTTGTCTAGCCAGATGCAAGGTCTGACTCTGACCTTGATGGCCTGCTGTGTCATGGACCCCCTGCAGAACACGACTGACCAAAGAGGTGGGAGAAATGTACTGGTGGTGCTTCCTTCAGGTTAGCAGGTCTTTAGAAACCCTGTACAAGATACCATCCAGCATTTTTAGTTTGGACCACTGTTTCAGGGTCTTTAGCACTCTTGATGACAGTCCCGTTCGCTCCCTTCTTGATGGCCATCTACCACGGTCAACAAATGTGATGACCTGTGACAATGTAACATCTTTTCTTTGCTCGTCCTCGAGCTCTTGGAGTGAGAAGGCAGGTCGAGCACTCTGACCTGATGGGACTAGGTTTTGCAGGTCTTGAGCAAGCCAAGAGATCACCCTTTGTTTGGAACCATGATCCCACTCAACATGGCTATCTAAGATTGCAGACAACTCATGACAGGTGAAGGAGCTGTTCTCCAAGTAATTGAGCTCAGGGTGCTGCTCAACAGCCTGATGGTTTGCACTGGCTCTGAACATCTCTTGTACAGCACCTTCCTGGACTTGCTCTGACTCATCCTACAGCTCTACATACAGCTCCCTCATAAGCCTTTGGCAGACATGGCTTTGGATGAACGGCCTCCTGCTCAAAGCATCGGCAGTGATGTTCTTACTGACAGGTATGTACTTAATGCTGAAGTCATATGGCGACAACTTGGCTACCCACCTCTGCTCACTGTTGAGTTTGGGCTTAGTGAGGATGTAGGTTAGGAGATTGTTGTCCGTTCAAACTGTGAAGGTGTGTCCTTTCAGCCAATGGCTAAATTTGTCACAGATGGACCACTTCAGTGCCAAAACCTCTAGCTGGTGCACAGGGTAGTTGCTTTGAGCATGGGTCAGTGCTTTGCTGGCAAAAGCAATAGGGCATGCTTTGCTCTCACCCTCTTGAAGCTGAGAACACTGCTCCCAAGCCATCTTGGGAGGCATCAGTTGACAGAATGAAAGGTTGGCTGAAATCAGGGTGTGCCAGTACAACTGACTCCAGGAGTGCAACTTTGAACTGCTCAAATGAGTCACTGTGTTCCTCTCTTCAGTCACTTGAATGCAACTTTTTGAATGCAGCAACACCTCTTGCATTTCCTTTTTTTTCCTTTAGGCGCAGCAATCAGTGCAAACAGAGGCTTGGCCAGGCGTGAACAATCAGGTATGAACTGCTGATAGTACATGACCATGCCCAGAAATGACAATTTTCTTCTGAGAGGGTGTGACACCATCCTCCATCATGAGGTCACACTCTGCCACAGAAGTGATAGACTTGACTTTGTCAGGATCGGTTGCAACACCGCTTTCATCTACTATATGTCCAAGAAATCTTACACTTCTCCTGAGAAGCTGACATTTTTGGGGGGCCAGCTTTAACCCATGAGCATGCAATCTGCTGAAGACAGTTTCGAGTCTCCTGAGTGCTTCTGCTTCATTGGGAGCATACACCAGAACATCATCCAAATGTTCTGGTGTATCCAAATATCTGGTCACCAAATATACCCATCATGAGACGCATGAAACTGGCAGGGCTGTTACACAGGCCCTGGGGAAGTCTGTCGAACTCCTAGAGCCCCATAGGTGTGGTGAAGGCAGTCAGTTTCTTATCCTCTTCAGCCATGGTGATGTTGTAAAAGCCAGAGGTGAGATCCATAGTGCTGAAAATAGCGCTACCTCCAAGGGCTACCAGACAGTCTGAGTGGTGGGGTAAAGGGTGGGCGTCCTTGACTGTGCGGACATTCAACCAGCGACAGTCAATACATATCCAGAGATCCCCATTTTTCTTCCATACGAGCACCAGAGGGGACGCCCACTCACTGTTGGACTTGCGAATGATGTCGTGCTCCTCCATCTCTGAAAGCACTTGTCTGAGCTTGTGACAGTCTCCAGGTGAAACACATCGGTATGGAAGCCTAAATGGTCGCTCATCAGACAAATGGATGCTGTGGACAAAATCTTTTGCTAGCCCACAATCAAGCTTTGTCCTTGAGAAGATGTCCCCATACTTTTGGATCAGTTGCAGCAGCTGTGATTTCCAGTAGTCTGAGACCTCACACGAGTCAATGTCCAGGTCTCCGAAACCCCATGTTGTGTAGACTCTCGTGGAAAGTGGAGTGATGAGGAGCGTTAAAATTGACAGACCTTTCATCACATGCAGTCTGAGTTTTCACTTTAACTTCAGTAGCTGGCTTCTGTTCTGCCGTTACATCCAAGTCCTCAATGGCAATGCAGGTGGACACATCTGCCAGTTTAGTGTGACGCTTTAGCATAACTGCCTTGTTGGAGGTGTTCAAAACCCAAACTGGAACCCATCTGTCTCCATTCATAGTGGCTACGGATCTGCAGACAATTATGTCCTTTTTGTGAATCTGAGCTTTTGATGGCTCAACAAGAATGGCATTGCCTTCTGAAAGAGGTGATGTTGCAGGTAACTTAGCCCAAACCAGGTGCTCTTGCCTTGGGAGAAGTGTAACTGCTTGTGCAAGCTTGGCAGTCCCAATGAAATCTGGCAACATATTACCTTTCCACCTGTGGACACCAGCCAACATGTTAAGAAATTGCATTATCTCAGGTTCACCTATGGACTCAGGTTTGGCAAGGACCTGCCAGAAGCTAGGCTGTTGTCTGAACTGCTTTAGAATGTGCTTAATAACATTTGTGCCAAGGATCACCTGATCTTTCTGCCCACGGACAATCAGAGCAGGCACATTAAACACACATCCATACACTTCCATCTTCAGGTTGTAAATGCATTTGGGTTTGACTTGAACTCCTCCACATCCAACCAACACAATGTCATTATTGACAGGGACAGACTCCGATGCTAATCCAGCACTCTTAAGCATCTGTTCTGCCTCTTCACTTATAGTACAGGACATGGAGCCAGTGTCTAATAGTTTCACTATGAGCGCTTTATCATCAACTTGTGCATCGGTGTAAAATAGACTGTCTGTCTGCTTTTTCAAGGTGAGTTACATTTTGAAATAGTACAACAGCACCAGGTGGGGAAGTTCTCAGGCTTTCTGCGTACACAGATTGTGCATCTTCATCAGAGTTGAGGGTCACACTACTTTCACTCACACTGTCCCCTCCAGAGTGCGAGTGCATCAGTTTCCCTGCAAAGGTAAGTGGTCACAACACTGCATAGCAGTGGCTTTTGGACAGTCTTTTCGCTGATGTCCCTGCTCTAGGCATCCTAGACATCTCCTTTCCTTCATACAATGTGTGCGTGTAGAGTGAGAGTTGTCACTACATACCTTGCAGGGGGTGAAACAAGCTGCGGGAGAAAACTGAGGTTGAGTGGTGGAAAAGGGTTGACTTGTCCGCTCTAAGACTCTCTCCAACATACTAAGCACACGTTCTAGAGCACTTGGGTCTGAGGTAGGGGTGCCACCTGGCTTAACTGGGTGAGAGGGTGAGTATTTTGTTGTGTTCACCTGGACATGATCAGCTTCTGGTTCTGGTGGGTCAACAGCTGTAACAGCCATGGCTACTTGGAGGACATGTTTTCTGGCCATGGTGGACTTTTTCACTTGGTGCTCTCTTTGGTGTTCATCAATAGCTTCCTGCACCTCTGTGAGTGACCATTTACTGATGGGCTTACATTTAAAAACACAGGCAAGACTGGGATCAGGGCAGTTTTGGATGAACATCATAGCTATTTCAGCATCAATATTGTCCATTTTGCCTCCCTGGAGCTTAAGATGCCTGTCTGCTGTTTCTGCAGCTGTGTTTAACCTCACTCAGTAATCTACAGGAGTTTCATTTGCTGCTGGCTGAGTAGCATAAAAGTCTGCAAACGGTAAGCAGGACCCAGGAAACTTGCTGAAATAATGTCTCAGTATGCCATAGATTATTTCAGGAGTGTTGACAGTACCTGATGCTGAGCTGCTTTTCAATCCTACCTTGACGATACTCTTTGCTTTGCCCAGAAGATGGCTCAGGATCTCATCATTCTGCTCACTTGTTGAGAGGTTTCTCTTGTGCAGGTATACACAAGAGAAACCTCTCTTGTGGTATCATGTCGATCCACTCTTGGATGGAGAATTTGTCATCTCCATCACCACGATACATGGGATGTTCTTTAACATCAGACCTGATGATCAGGCTCACTTTGGACAGGTCAATGGTTGTCTCTGGTGCTTCAGCTTTCACTGACTGGATAGGAGGAGACTGCACTGGGGTGAGTGGAGACTGGCTAGCTAGCAGACGGCTGGCTATTGACTTGCCTATTTGACTCCCTAACTCACCTATAAGGTTATGTAACTGTTGGGTGGTGCTATCATTTGCAACAGGTGTGGAAAACTGTGGCCTAGGAGAAAGGGTGTCATTAATATCACCTGACTCTGATGGCTCCTCAGTAGTCAATGATCTTGTCCCACTCCTGACTACTTGATCTGTGTTAAACACTCCTCTGCCCCTACCAATAACTGGTGTGAAAATATTAAAAGTACTCTGACCTCTGCCTGCCGTATTTCACATGACACAGACTTAAAATAGTGTAACAATGAAACAAACGTGAAAAAATGGTGTCTGCATGTCATAAAACTCACATGAAAATATCACTTTTAAAACTGTGGTCACTGTGGTCTTAGAACTAGAAGATATGACCACATCACCCCTATCTTAACCATACTGCATTTGCTCCCAATCAAATTTTGCATTGATTATAAAATATGACTGTGATAGTTTCCCTGATGTGGGTGGAGTACAGAAGCAGAGCTAATGTTAAGACATGTTTATTAATAGCTTTTCAGCTTCTCACTCGGGCACTCTAGGACAAGTATGTGTGCGCGTGCGCGCGTGCGCACACGCGCACACACACACACACACACACACACACAGAGTTGTGCTCTGGGCCTAGTGCCCCTTCTCTGCTCTCCTACTCCTCTTATGCTCCACCATCAAGGCAAGCACACACACACACACACACACACACACACATCAATTGACAACAGGTGTAACGACTTGGCCACTCACCTTCCCTGACCCTGCCCTCCATTCACAAGCTGACACTCAGCCACGCCCCCGCTGCCACATACCCCCACCACCTGACTCAGGCCGGGGAGCTGTCTGACCTACAGCAGACTGCCTCCCCCCCGACAGGACAAGAAGTCCCCCACCACCATCTGCGCCCCCAGCCTGTGACTAATGGACCACCTCGAATTTAAACAGCTGGAGGGCGAGATATCAATGGGTGATCCTTGCACTGGCATCCTTCATGTGGTGGAGCCACTGGAGGGAAGTGTGCTCCGAACAGAGGGTGAAAGGGTGTCCCAGCAGGTAGTATCAGAGGGCGAGGACTGCTCACTTGATGGCCAGACACTCCTTCTCGATAGTGCTGTACTTGCTTTCACGCATCAAGAGCTTGCGGCTGATGTACAGCACGGGTCATTCCTCGCCCTCCACCTTCTGGGACAAAACAGCCCCCAGCCCCCTGTCCGATGTGTCCGTCTGTAAAACAAAGGGGAGAGAGAAGTCAGGGGAGTGTAAAAGTGCCCCCCCCCACACAGTGCAGCTTTTACCTTAGAGAAAGCCTTTTGGCATTGCTCCGTCCACTGGACCAGATCTGGTGCTCCCTTTTTAGTGAGATCAGTTAGCAGGCTGGTGACGTCCGAATAATTAGGTATGAACCTACAATAGTAGCTAACCAGCCCCAGGAACTGTCTCACCCCCTTTTTGGTCTTGGGCCTTGGGCAGGTCGCAATCGCTGCAGTTTTGTTAATTTGGGGACGCACCTGCCCATGACCCAAGTGGAAACCCAGATACCGTACTTCCACCCAACCAATTGCACACTTTTTTGGGTTAGCTGTGAGACCCGCACACCTCAGTGACTTTAGGACGGTCCTAAGGTGGTCCAGGTGCTGCAGCCAATCATTGCTATAATGATGTTGTCAAGGTACACAGCCTCGTAGGTGGCGTGAGGGCGGAGGATCTTGTCCATGAGCCACTGGAACTTCACAGGAGCCCCAAATAACCCAAAAGAAAGAGTGAGTAATTGGTGTTATCCAAATGGTGTGGAAAAGGCCATTTTCTCTTGGGATAGAGGAGTCAAAGGATCTGCCAATATTCCTTCATTAGATCCAGTGTTGAATAAAAGCGAGTAGCACCTAATTGATTGAACAACTCATCAATGTGAAGCATTTGGTATGCATTAAGTTTAGACACCGCATTGACCTTTCTATAGTCCACACAGAACCTGACCAACCCATGAGTCTTGGGAACCAGGACCACCAGGCTTCTCCAGTCACTGTGGGACTCCTCAATTATGCCCATTTCGAGCATGGCCTTGAGCTCATCCCAGACCACCTTTTTTTTGTGTTCAGGCAAGCGGTATGGGAGGCTAAGCACAATCACCCCCAGGGGCATCTTAATGTGGTGTTCTATGAGGGGCGGTACGGCCGGGTAGGGGTGAGAACACGTCGGAAAATTCCTTCTGCAAATTGGCTACCTCCATGAGTTGGGCTGGTGAAAGGTGGTCTCCACAAGGGATCGGAGTAGCTTGAGGTGTTTTTTTTTTTACCTCCAGCCCCAGCTCTGCCTTCTTGGGGACTGCTGACACCAATGCCATGGGGGCCCCCCTCATTCCAATGTTTTAACAGGTTGAGGTGGTAAATTTGCAATGCCCCATCCCTATCTATTTGCTTCACCTCATAGTTGATGTCCCTGACTCGCCGTGTGACCTTGAAGGGCCCTTGACACTTGCCGATTAATTTGGAGCTTGACATGGGCAATAATATGAGCACTTTGTCTCCTGGTGTGAACTCTCTAAGGCACATGCCCCTGTCATACAGTTGGACCTGACATTCTTGTGTCTCATCTCATCTCATTATTTCGAGCCACTTTATCCTGTTCTACAGGGTCGCAGGCAAGCTGGAGCCTATCCCAGCTGACTATGGGCAAAAGGTGGGGTACACCCTGGACAAGTTGCCAGGTCATCACAGGGCTGACACATAGACACAGACAACCATTCACACTCACATTCACACCTACGGTCAATTTAGAGTCACCAGTTAACCTAACCTGCATGTCTTTGGACTGTGGGGGAAACCGGAGCACCCGGAGGAAACCCACGCGGACACGGGGAGAACATGCAAACTCCGCACAGAAAGGCCCTCGCTGGCCACGGGGCTCAAACCTGGACCTTCTTGTTGTGAGGCGACAGCGCTAACCATTACATCACCGTGCCGCCCACGTTCTTGTGTCTGCTGCAAATTCTCCTGGGTTAACTGAGTGAGTGTGTGGAGTTTTGCACGCTGGTCAAAAACGTATTGAATTTCATTCTTGCTAGGCAAAGGTCCCTCCTCCCAATTCTCTCATAGCACGTCCAAAATGCCATGTGGCTTCCGCCCATATAATAATTCGAATGGTCAAAAACCTGTGGAGGTTTGCAGGACCTCTTGAACTGCAAATAACAGGGAATTGAGTCATTTATCCCAATTATGTGCATCCTCACTTACAAATTTTCGAATTAAGTTTTTGAGGGTTTGATTAAACTGTTCCAATAAGCCATCCATTTGTGGGTAATAGGCACTGATGCGGATAGACTTAATTCCCAATAACCCATATAGTTCACGCAGTGTGCGTGACATAAATGTAATGCTTTGGTCTGTCAGGATTTCTTTTGGAATCCCGACCTGGGAGATAATACAGAAAAGCGCTTCCACAATACAGCATGCTGAGATATTGCGGAGAGGCACCGCTTCCAGATATCACATTGCATAGTCCACCGGAACTAAAATATAGTGATATCCTCATGCTGACCGATCTAATGGTCCAACGAGATCCATCCCAATTCTCTCAAAAGGGGTCTCGATTAGAGGGAGAGGGTGCAAAGGTGCTTTTGGAGTGGCCATGGGATTTACTAATTGGCATTCACTGCACGCCGCACACCACTGATGGACATCCCCATGAATCCCTAGCCAATAGAACCGGGCCATTATTCAGGCTAGTGTTTTATCCTGCCCTAAGTGTCCGGCCATGGGGTTAAAGTGAGCCGCATGGAATATGGGTTCCGTACGGCTGTTTGGGATCAACAACTGGGTTATTTGTTCACTGGTTTGAGTGTCCTGCATCACTCAGTACAACCTATCCTTAATAATAGTGAAATAGGGGAAGACTGTTGTCGCGCTCGGCTGCAGAGCTTGACCATTGATTACTCTCACTTGGTCAAATACATGACGCAGAGTCTTGTCTCGCAACTGCTCTAATGGGAAATCCTCAAGGGAATCCCCAAGAGAGGGAGGAGGGGCAGGCTGCTCCTCACTCCTCGTATGGCCCTGATGCAGTGCTGATGTGGATAGCTCGGTGACAGCTTCCCCAGCCAATGCCACACCGGGACCTTCCCGTGATGTATTAATGCAGGACCCACCTCTTGCTATGTGTTCCATCAGTTCTTTAAACCCTGGCTAATCAGTCCCCAAAATTAGCGAGTGGGTGAGACGAGGATTAACCATCGCCTTTATTCTATGCTTCCCTCCCCGAAATAGAATGTGGATGGACACTAATGGGGAGTTGTGAACATCCCCATGTACACACAGTACCTTCACCACTTGTGCTCTCCCCAATGCCTCACCTTGTACCAGGCTTTGGTGGATTGAGGTCTGGTTACAGCCAGAATCCACCAAGGCGTGATACATATCCCCTTGTACACTTACAGATATATGATATGCTCTGGCCCAATCGAGGGCGGTCTCTGGCACATTGGGGATCTGGACCACTGCTCCCACTTTCATTGTGGAGCACTGACCTTGAAGATGTCCCAGCTCCCCACAGCACCAGCACACTGGCCCAGGCTCTCCCTCTGCATGGTGTTTTGGGTGTCACTCACATGGGGGGGAGAAGACACAGACACGGAAGGGGAAAATGGGAGGACACCATGGGTGCGTTGGGCTGGCTGGGGGGGAGCTGGCCCCTGCCTCTGTGGTGGAGGAACAGGGCAGGGATGGGAAGCAGAGGGAGAGAGAGAGAGAGAGAGAGAGAGAAAAGAGGAGAAGAGGCAACACATCCTCCTGCATGTCCTCCTGCTGTCAGAACCACCGCCAGGTGGTCTTCCGCCAGTTCAGTGGCTTGTTCCAGAGACGGCAGGCGATGACACTGGACCCACTCCACCATTCCTTCCGGAAGTCATGTGATGAACTGTTCCAGTGTCACCAGGTTGATAATTCCCTCAGCGTCACAGTCATCTGCCCTCAGCCACCACTGGCAGACATCCTGGAGCTGTTGGCCAAACATGAATGGCTGGCCGACCTCCTCCAACTTCAGCGCCTGGAAGCGCTGATGCTGTTATTCCGGGGAGCGGCCAACACATTGTAGAATAGCTTGCTTTAAGTCGACGTATATGAGCCCACTGTCGGTGGGGAGCTGCAGCATGGAGAGCTGCACATCACTAGTCAGCAGCAGAAGTAGGCATGCTGCTCGACTGGCCACCCCCATGGTTTGGCGGCTTGCTCAAAGAGCGTGAGCAAGGCTTCCGGCTCATTGTGCGGACCCATCTTCATTAGGGTGAGGTGGGGAGGGTCCTCTGCAGTGGTGGCCGAGGACCGCGCCAACACAAGCAGGTGCCAGAACGCCTGGCGATCTTATTGCTGGGCCAGCATCAAGGCCTCGAAGTGTTGTTCCTGCTCCTTCCAGAGGGCAAACAGAGCTTGATGCTGGTTCTGTTGAGCAGTAGCCAGGGCATGAATGAGGTCCTTGAATGGTGAGGACTGCATGGGTGGGCTCCCTTCTGTACTCCCAGGTTTCAGCACCACTGTGATAGTTTCCCTGATGTGGGTGGAGTACAGAAGCACAGCAGGCAGGAGCTAATGTTCAGATACACGTTTATTAATAGCTATTCAGCTTCTCACTTGGGCAATCTAGGGCATGTATGTGCATGAATACACACACACACACACACACAGAGTCATGCTCTGGTCCCAGCACCCCTTCTCTGCTCTCCTACTCCTCTTATGCTCCACCATCAATGCAAGAAACACACACACACACACACACACACACATCAACTGAGAACAGATGTAATGACTTGGCCACTCACCTTCCCTGACCCCGCCCTCCATTCACAAACTAATACTTGGCCACACCCCTGCTGCCACAATTACCATTGACCTATAAAGCAATGAATGGTCTTGCGCCACAGTATCTGAGCAAACTTGTCCTTTATGTCCCACCATGTCTACTTAGATCAAAAGGTGTAGGCTATCTGTTGGAACTCATACTGAAGACTACATCAGGGGGCAGAGTCTTTTCATACGAAGCCCACAGTTATGGAATAGCCTTCCAAGTAGTGATCAGGATTCGGACAAAGTCTCAGTGTTGAAGTCTAAGCTAAAAACATATCTTTTATGTCAACCCTTTTGTTAATAGCTTTTTATTAGGTACAGTGCCTTGAAAAAGTATTCATACCCCTTGAACTTTTTCATATTTTTCCACCTTACAACCACGAACTTAAAAGTTTTTTATTGAGATTTTATGTGATAGACCAACACAGAGTAGCACATAATTGTGAAGTGAAACGAAAATGAGAAATGGTCTTCAAAATTTTAAACAAATAAAAATCTGAAAAATGTGGTGTGCATTAGTATTCAGCCCCCTGTACTCTGATACCTCTAAATACAATCCAGTGCAATCAATTGCCTTCAGAAGCTGTTCTGTATGGAGGAATGGGCTAAGGTTCCTCCAAGCCAGTGTGCAGGAGTGATCAAGAGTTACCAGAAGCGTTTATTTGCAGTTATTGCTGCACAAGGGGTTCACAGCAGATACTGGAAGCAAAGGTTTACATACTTTTGCCACTCACAGGTACAGTGCCTTAAAAAAGTATTCATACCCCTTGAACTTTTTCACATTTTTCCACCTTACAACCACAAACTTAAAAGTTTTTTATCGAGATTTTATGTGATAGACCAACACAGAGTAGCACATAATTGTGAAGTGAAACAAAAATGATAAATGGTCTTCAAAATTTTAAACAAATAAAAATCTGAAAAATGTGATGTGCATTAGTATTCAGCCCCCCTGCATCAATACTTTGTAGAGCCACCTTTTGCTGCAATTACAGCTGCAAGTCTTTTGTGGTATGCCTCTACCAGCTTTGCACATCTACACACTGAAATTTTTGCCCATTCTTCTTTGCAAAATAGCTCAAGCTCAGCCAGATTAGATGGAGAGCATCTGTGAACAGCAATTTTCAAGTCTTGCCACAGATGCTCAATGGGATTTAGGTCTGGACTTTGACTGGGCCATTCTAACACATGAATAGTCTTTGATCTAAACCATTCCATTGTAGCTCTGGCTGTATGTTTAGGGTCATTGTCTTGCTGGAAGGTGAATCTCCTTCCCAGTCTCAAGTCTTTTGCAGCCTCCAACAGGTTTTCTTCCAGGATTGCCCTGTATTTAGCTCCATCCATCTTCCCATCAACTCTGACCAGCTTCCCTGTCCCTGCTGAAGAAAAGCATCCCCATAGCATGATGCTGCCACCACCATGTTTCACAGTGGGGATGGTGTGTGCAGGGTGATGAGCAGTGTTAGTTTTCTGCCACACATAGCATTTTGCATTTAGGCCAAAAAGTTCAACTTTGGTCTCATCTGACCAAAGCACCTTCTTCCACATGTTTGCTGTGTCCCCTACATGGCTTCTGACAAACTGCAAATGGGACTTCTTATGCCTGTCTTTCAACAATGGCTTTCTTCTTGCCACTCTCCCATAAAGGCCAGATTTGTGAAGTGTACGACTTATATTTGTCCTGTGCACAGATTCTCCCACCTGAGCTGTGGATTTCTGCAGCTCCTCCAGAGTGATCATGGGCCTCTTGGCTGCTTCTCTGACCAGTGCTCTCCTTGCTCGCTCTGTTAGTTTAGGTGGACAGCCATGTCTTGGTAGGTTTGCAGTTGTGCCATACTTTTTCCATTTTTGAATGATGGATTGAACAGTGCTTCTTGAGATGTTCAGAGCTTGGGATTTTTTTTTATAACCTAACCCTGCTTTAAACTTCTCCAGAACTTTATCCTTGACCTGTCTGGTGAGTTCTTTGGTCTTCATGATGCTGTTTGTTCTTCAGTGTTCTCTAACAAACCACTGAGGCCTTCACAGAACAAGTGTATTTATGCTGAGAGTAAATTACACACAGTAGGACTCTATTAACTAATTAGATGACTTCTGAAGGCAATTGATTGCACTGGATTGTATTTAGAGGTATCAGAGTGCAGGGGGCTGAATACTAATGCACACCACATTTTTCAGATTTGTATTTGTTTAAAATTTTGAAGACCATTTCTCATTTTCGTTTCACTTCACAATTATGTGCTACTCTGTGTTGGTCTATCGCATAAAATCTCAATAAAAAACTTTTAAGTTTGTGGTTGTAAGGTGGAAAAATGTGAAAAAGTTCAAGGGGTATGAATACTTTTTCAAGGCACTGTAAAGGAGGAAATCTGGAGTGTCCTCAGACATCTGATAACAGGTAGCATGATTATAAATAGCTTGCTTCTATAACTGTGTGTAACCAGGAAATCCATTATAGTTTTAGCATGAAGTCTATTTTGTCGGCGTTATCAACTGTTCATTGATTGAGACTTGTGTTAAAAATTCAAAAATGGTGGGACAGTATGGAAAATGCAAATAAAAAATAAAGTAGTGATTTCTAAATTTAGTTTGACTTGTCTTTCATTACAGACATTATGAACCCAAGATATTTCATGTTTTACAGTGGTGCTTGAAAATTTATGAACCCTTTAGAATTTTCTATATTTATGCATAAATATGACCTAAAACATCATCAGATTTTCACACAAGTCCTATAAGTAGATAAAGAGAACCCAGTTAAACAAATGAGACAAAAATATTATACTTGGTCATTTATTTATTGAGGAAAATGATCCAATATTACATATCTTTTTATTGCATGATACGTCTCATCTGGGGCGGCACGGTGGTGTAGTGGTTAGCGCTGTCGCCTCACAGCAAGAAGGTCCTGGGTTCGAGCCCCATGGCCGGCGAGGGCCTTTCTGTGTGGAGTTTGCATGTTCTCCCTGTGTCCGCGTGGGTTTCCTCCGGGTGCTCCGGTTTCCCCCACAGTCCAAAGACATGCAGATTAGGTTAACTGGTGACTCTCAATTGACCGTAGGTGTGAATGTGAGTGTAAATGGTTGTCTGTGTCTATGTGTCAGCCCTGTGATGACCTGGCGACTTGTCCAGGGTGTACCCCGCCTTTCGCCCGTAGTCAGCTGGGATAGGCTCCAGCTTGCCTGCGACCATCTAGAAGGATAAAGCGGCTAGAGATAATGAGATGAGATGAGATATGTCTCATCTCATCTCATCTCATCTCATCTCATCTCATTATCTCTAGCCGCTTTATCCTGTTCTACAGGCAAGCTGGAGCCTATCCCAGCTGACTACAGGCGAAAGGCAGGGTACACCCTGGACAAGTCGCCAGGTCATCACAGGGCTGACACATAGACACAGACAACCATTCACACTCACATTCACACCTACGGTCAATTTAGAGTCACCAGTTAACCTAACCTGCATGTCTTTGGGGGAAACCGGAGCACCCGGAGGAAACCTACGCGGACACAGGGAGAACATGCAAAGTCCACACAGAAAGGCCCTCGCCGGCCACGGGGCTCAAAGCCGGACCTTCTTGCTGTGAGGCGACAGCGTTAACCACTACACCACCATGCCACCCCTGCATGATATGTAATATATGATATTACATATCATATCTTTTAGGACTTGTGTGAAAATCTGATGATGTTTTAGGTCATATTTATGCATAAATATAGAAAATTCTAAAGGGTTCACAGACTTTCAAGCACCGCTATATCTGCTTGACTTAATTCCAGTTGTTAATATACATCCATTCCTACATTAAAGACCTGCAGCACAGTCCAGAAAAAATTGGGATGGGGCAATTTAGGTCTAGTAATGAAGTTAAACAATTAAGAAAACCAGAAATGTCAACAGGTGAATGTAATTATGAATTGTTACAAAATCAGTATCCAGGAAAGACAAGGCTTTGAGGAGCAAAGATGGGCCAAGCTTCTCCAGTTTCTCAACAAAGGCATGAAAAAATTATTGAAATGTTTAAATACATGTTACTTAAAGAAAGATGCAAAGGGATTTGGATATTTCACCTTCGACAGTGCATAATATCATTAAGTAATTCAAGGAATCTGGAGGAATTTCAGTGCATAAAGGGCAAGGGTGCAAGCCTTAGCTGAACACGTGATCTCTGATCACTTAGACAGCACTGCATCAAGAACCATCATTCATCTATAGCTGATATTGATGGGCTCTATATTTAGCTGATATAGATAATAAACATAGGCTCTGGATTACTTTGGCACACCCTTATCAAGCACTACAATACAGAGTTACATCCACAAATGCCAGTTAAAACTTTCCTGTGCAAAAAAGAAGTCTTATGTTAACTGTGTCCAGAAGTGCTGTTGACTTCTCTGGGCTTGGAGCCATCTGGAATGGAACATCAGACAGTGGAAATGTGTATTGTGGTCAGATGAATCAGTATTCCAGGTTTTTTAGAAGAATTGGACAATGTCCTCATGGATCAAAGACAAAAAGGACCATCCAGATTGTTACCAGCAAGAAGTCCAAAACCCAGGGTCTGTCATGGTATGGAGTTTTGTCAGTGCCCTTGGCAAAAGCAGCTTACACTTCTGTGATGGCAGTATTAATGCAGAAAAGTACATTGAGATTTTGGAGCAACATATTCTGCTTTCAAGATCACATCTTTTTCCAGGGATATTTCAACAAGACAACTAAAAAACACATTCTGTATGAATGTGTGGCAGCGGGGGCATGGTCAAGCACCGGTTTGTGAATGGAGAGCGAGGCCAGGGAAGGTGAGTGGCAAAGTTGAAGCACCTGTTGGGAATTAATGTGCTGTCTGTGTGTTCGTGTGCAGTGAAGGGGAGCAGAGAGTAGGGTCTCTATCCCTGGCTGAAATCACGCCCGTGCATTGGGACAGTGAAGCTTTGTCAAGGCCGCTGAAAAGCATATTTTGTTTTGATTACTAGTTGAAAATAAAAACTGAAAGTGAACTTGATTCTGCCTGCCTGTTTCAGTGTCCACTACTAGGAAGACATTACAGAGTGCAATACAGGTCAAAGATTATTTTCAAATCCGTTTTCAGTTTTAATTTTAATTTCAACATACCATTCCAACTGTTCTGATTTGGGGTTATAATATATTGTCAGGAAATGGTTAGAGATGTGGATGCAAGTGTAGGTAAGCATTTGTTTATAATGAAATAATTTAAACCTAAAGGCCCGGTCACACAGCACTCCGCGTCTATATCACGTACAAAAAGATACAAAAATCAGGTGGACGTGGTCGTAAGTGGTAATTTTTGGTCAATTTTGGCTTTGCCGTGCTTTGTACGGGGTATGGCCGTCGGCGGCTGTTTCACTGCCATAGCACTGCCAAATCACGGGTAACCGCGGCTCAGCGTCGTTGGAAGAGCGGCTTGCTGCGCATATAAAAGCGGTAGGATATGTTGAGCCTGTATCAGTTGGTTCTGTTGGTGCTGGAGCATTAAGATGAGGAGATCACAGCGTTGAGGGTTCATGTTCACCCCTTGACATCTAGACTGCAAGTGCCGAGGTCTCAGAAAATTACGGTATTTACATGCCGCAAATCAGAAGTGATGCAGAAGTGATTAGACAGTGATCAATCGAATTTAGAACTTGTTTGAGACGTCGTTTAACGGGCTTAGACAGTGCTATGTACGCGGAAAAATCCATTTCTCAGTGATAAGCCGCTAAACACACGCTATATCCCGTGATACCAACGCGTAACACCCGTCCGATGACCGTGCTCTGCCCGTGATAGACCGCCAAACTTTCGCGTCTTACCACGTCTCCCCAAGTTAACGGCCGGGACACTGATTATCACGTGTTTTTCACCTGTGTTGCACGTCTTTACCACGTGTGCCGGCCGTGGTTGTCCGCGGTCTAAAGTTTTGAGCAGTCCAAAACTTTTTGCCGCGTCCGACGCCGTTCCGATTTTCCCCTTCGTCCTGTCACGTCTGTATATCGACTGTAACACGTCTTAACTTCGACATCAACACGAACAATATCGTCTGCTTCACGGGAGAGCACTTTTTGACGGGTTTTGGCCGTGATAAAGCCGTAAAGCGCTGTGTGACCGGGCCTTAACTAAGAAACAAGAATGAGAAATAACAAGCCGAGTATGAACATAAGCATATACGAGTGCATCTCAATTAGAATATAATGAAAAAGGTTTTTTTTCTAAATTTAATTCAAAAAGGTAAATTTCCATATATTCTATATTCATTACATGTAAAGTGAAATATTTCAGGCCTTTTTTGTTTTAATTTTGATGACTGTCTTATAGCTCATGAAACTCATAAATCCAGTATCTCCGATTATTATATTTCCTAAGATCAATTTAAAAAAGGATTTACAGTACAGAAATGTCCAACTTCTAAAAAGTATTTTCATTTATACAGTCTGTACTTGGTTGGGGCCCCTTTACCCTGAATTACTGGATCAATGCAGCATGGCATGGAGGCGATCAGCCTGTGGCACTGCTGAGGTGTTACTGAAGCCCAGGTTGCTTTGATAGCAGCCTTCAGCTCATCTGTATTTTTGGGTCAGGTGTTTCTCATCTTCCTGGGTGGCACAGTGGTGCAGTGGTTAGCACTGTCCCCTCACAGCAAGAAGGTTCTGGGTTTGAACCTCATGGCTGATGGGGGCCTTTTTGTGTGGAGTTTGCATGTTCTCCCCGTGTCTGTGTGGGTTTCCTGTGGGTGCTCTGGTTTCCCCTACAGTTCAAAGACATGCAGAGTCAGTAAAATATGCAGCCACTGGGGTTGCACAAGTCAGCGCATGCTTAGTGCTGGTCCTAAGCCCAGACAGACTGGGGAGGGTTGCTTCAGGAAGGGCATCTGGTGTAAAACCTATGCCAAATCAAAATATGCAGAACAGATCCACTGTGGTGACCACTAATGGGAGCAGCCAAAAGTTGTTGTTTCTCATCTTTCTCTTGACAATATGCCATAGGTTCACTATGGGGTTCAGGTCAGGCAAGTTGGCTGCCCAATTAAGCACAGTAATATTATGGTCATTTGGTACTACTGCCATTTGGTAGTAGCTTTGGCACTGTGGGCAGGTGCTAAGTCCTGCTGAAAAAGGAAATCAGCACCTCCATAGAGCTTGTCAGCAGATGGAAGTACAAAGTAGTCTAAAATTTGCTGGTAGATGGTGGTATTGACTTTGGACTAGATAAAACACAGTGGACCAACACCAGCAGATGACATGGCACCCCAAAGCATCACAGACTGCAAAAACTTCACACTGGACTTCAAGCACCTTGGATTCTGTCCCTCTCCACTCTTACTCCAGACTCAAGGACCTTGATTTCCAAATGAAATGCAAAATTTACTTTCATCTGGAAAGACAACTTTGGACCACTGAGCAACAGTCCAGTTCTTTCTCTCCTTAGCCCAGGTAAGACACTTCTGATGTTTCTGGTTCAGGAGTGGCTTGGTATTAGGAATGCAACAGTTATAGCCCCTTTCCTGAAGACGTCTTTGCATGGTGGCTCTTGATGCACTGACACCAGCCTTGGTCCACTCCTTGTGAAGCTCTCCCAAGGTCTTGAATTGACTTTTCTTGACAATCCTCTCAAGACTGCAGTCATCCCTGTTGCTTTTGCACCTTTTCAGCAATGACCTTCTGTGGCTTACCCTCCTTGTGGAGGGTATTAATGATTGTCTTCTGGACAACTGTCAAGTGGTTTTCCCCATGATTGTGGTTGCTTGTACTGAACTAGACTGAGAGATGCATGGTATTTATACTGTTTTACTCAAACTTGAAATATTCATATGGAGATTTTTTTTTCACTGTAGGTCATAGTTTTTTAAAATAGAAAAATGTTTGAAACATTTTAGTTTACACATAATGAATCTAGAATATTAAATATTGAGTATATTAAATATTTACTTTCTTAAATAACTGATGGAAAATATTTAAATTTTTCCACAATATTCTAATTGTTTGAGGTGCACTAGTATGTTACAATGACTCAAGACTGACAAGGAGTGTTACACAATGCATGACTTAAATACCTATGCTAATTAGATATACAGTAACAATGTGATACAGGTCTTCTTGGTGTATGCTGTGAGCATGTGGAGTAAGGCAATTGAGCAACATCCTCAGCAGAAAAGCAAGATGTAACAATATCCTTAGCCAAGCAGGGAGACAGTGATGCCCATGGCAAGGCTGTGAGCTGTAATGGTGCCTGTCTGTGGGGGAGAGGGCCAGATGGGCATCCTCATCAGAAGAGTGAGGTGGAGGGGCATCTCTCATGAGGCATGGAGGGTGGGAGATGGCCCCAGCCTGGTTGAGAGCCCCCTCCTGAAAAAAAAAAATTGAGAGGGAATATGGCTTCAAGCTATGCCAGCATGGTGTTGATCTATTCATTCTTTCCCTGCTCTTCCCACATCACACAGTTCTCTTTAAGGAGCCCATACCGTGATTCCCAGTATCCTGTTGCACCCATGGTTCAGTTGGTTTTTGTCAGGATTTGGTTTTAGAGGCAAGTGCCAGTGCAAGTAAACATTTATTTACAGTGAAATAGGTGAAACATAACAATGATGAAACAAGAACAAGAAATAACAAGGCTAGACAACATAACAAACATACAGGTGAGAAGGACTAAATGCCAACAAGGAGTGAGATACAAAGTGTGACATAAATACCTGTGCTAATTAGACAACAATGTGATTCAGGTGCTGGTGGTCATGTGACAAAGTCAAAGAGCAGAAACCTGTAACAGAAGTCAAACAAGAAGAGCAAAATGCAAACAAAAGCTTGATAATATCATAACACTGACTGAACAATTACTTCACAGGGTGTGGGTGTGTGAGCAGTCCTTAAATACCTAAGCTGTGGTTAGAGGCAGGTATGTGTGATTTGTACTTGGTGAGCTTGAATGTGGGAGCTGTGGCGGATTCTGGAAAATATTGTCTGGATTGGACTCCGGCACAGAAGTGACAGGGAGCTGTTGTGGAGTCTCAGAAATGGAGTCTGGATTGGATTCTGGTGTGGATGTGCCAGTATTCTTTTCCAGTTAAAGGTAAAGATCTTATTGAGCCAGCAATAGAAACTAGGAGAAGCTATAGACTTCTATCCCCTCAGAATAGTCCTCTTAACAACATGTATGCCAAACATTAAGAACCATTCCTGGACATATAGACCCTTCCCACTGATGTCACCGGAAACCAGAAGTAAACAGACCCTACGCCATATTGGAAGACCAACAAACTCATGATCAGGGGGAAATAACGGCAGCACGTGGAATTTAAACCCACGAGGCACTTGATTCATCATAAACCTACAATGGTAAACTTTTGTGCTGTGTTAGGGTGTTCTAACAAAGCTGATGGGAAAGGTGAAAAGAAGTCGTTCTTCAGAATACCAGCTGTGATTGAGACACAAGGGGAGCAAACTAAGGAGCTTTCTGCCAGGAGACAGAGAATAAGTGCATTACTGAGTGTCTGTGAGCAAAGGAGAGCCTGAATGTTGCAACCTCCCTATTGGCTGTTTATTGGCTGTTTGTAAAAATGTATCAATTGTTGCCCTTCATCGCGGACTCGAGAGACGAGACCTGATGAGTTAGTTCGTTGGTAGCAGAACAAAATGTCTGGACACAAATCGAGTTTTCAGAAAAGGAAAGAAAATAAACGCAGGGTCAAAAATACAAAAAAGGAGGCAGAAAATGCAAAACGAGTTTTAAGGTAGGACAAATGGTTACTTTTCTGAGGCAGCCCGCCGTGGCTGCAGGCTTTCAGTTGTGTCATTGAATGGTTACTTTTCTGAGGCAGCCCGCCGTGGCTGCCTGCAGGCTTATTTGTTATAGCCCATTTAGTTAAAATAGTTTATCTAAAATGTTTATAGTTATAGTTATGTGATGGTTGTCCTCAGTGTTCGAACTATGCCGATATTTTCGGGGGGTCCCTTTTTTTCCCTGGGGGGTGCTTGTGCTTGTCTCGGAGCGCGGATCTCCAAACACATGAGAAGCCTATCTTATGCACATATCACGCGGACTCCACACCTCCACACACGCATCGCGTCTGAAGTCATAACTCATCAGGGGAAATTGTGTCCGCATTGGCATGTTCAAAAAACAACCTCGCGTCAACAATGATACCACACACAAGAAAAAAAAACAGTCAGGCTACTCAACAACCAACCTGGCAGCAGCAGTCATTGTCATATCGGTTTATTTTATCTTTGATGTAAACACAACACTTCGGATATGCAAATGCTTCCCGTTACACATGATTGCTATGTCAATAAACATAATTTTGCCAATATTTTAGAGACCCCCCCAACATTTCCCAAATCATGTTTTCAAGGGATCTCATGTCTGTTTCAGGGGATCTCGGATCCCCCGAGTACCCCCGTAGTTCGAACACTGGTTGTCCTGATTTAGACTGGTGTGTTTTTTTTTTTTTTTTGGGAGTTGCGCGATGTTGCACCCAGGTCCAGATTAGGGCAGAACCGGCCCTGGCTACATTTCAGGTGTAGTTTGTTTTATGTATGTATGTACTTGCATAGATGTGTACTTGGTCTTCCAATATGGGGACTACCGAAATCTCGCGGCGCGGTGACGTCATGCGGGATCCCGCTATAAGAAAGACAATATGACAGTGGAGGAGCTATGAAGGGCAAATTCAGTATCAGAAATAATCTCCAATTTTATACCCATTTAACTTTTGCTTTTTTTCTTCACAGGTACTTGGTCACATCCATGCACGTTCATGCTCAGAGCAGGAAGTGGCTTGCCTCGAACTCGCATGCAGCATCACACTGTGCTTCAGTTCATTAAGACTAAATGATGTCAAGCACCTGTTCCAGATCAGAGCGCAATCAGCTCACGCACATAAGGACCTTGAACATATACACACTTTGTGAAATATACGTTCAGTGTTGCATACCTGTCTTTTACAAGCCGTTGAAATTTTGCATTGTTACTCTGGATTTGACTTTGTTTCTGTTTTCTGACTACATCCATAGTCTTGCCTCATATACTCTGCTTACTCATTTCATGACACCGGCCTGCTCTACTTTATCCTCTGTGTCTCACATTTTTAGAATTGTTTGCTAGCCTGCTTTTAATAAACTCTCTTCCTGCATTTACATCCATTTCACTTCTGCGGCTTAACATTTACATTTATTTAAAGGGATAAATAAATTTATTAGGGATAATGTTTAAAGTCTTTATTTTTCTGTAAAGTTGCTTTGTGACAATATCTCTTGTTAAAAGCACTATACAAATAAACTGACTTGACTTTAATGTGACAGAATACTTTGCTGACAATATGGATGTAGCAGAGGAGAGCAGAGGATGTAGCAGAGGAGAACAATGCCATGTCAAAGTTCCCATTCCTAAGCCTAGATCTGGAGACTCCAAGTCATTCAGTATGATGCTGATGCACCTGTTTCAGGCTCTAGAGCAGGAAGAATCCCTAGAAAATTTTTTGGGGAGCTGGTACCCCAAAGGCTGACATGGTGGCAGACAACGAGCAGTTCACTCCAGAGCTCCCTCCAGACACCGACACGGTGGCAGACGAGGAGTTCTTCATTCCAGCTCCCTCTAGAGGCTGAGACAGCAGCAGACAAGTAGGCCTTTGCTCTAGAGCTCCCTCCAGACGATGACAGAGCCACTTGCACTCCTGTGCTTGCGCCTCTGCCTGGCTTCAAAAATGACATTGTCTCTCCACTTTGTGAGTGTGAGGACGAGCTCTTTGTTCCACCTCTAGGCTTCATGGAGGATGCCACCACTCTGCCTCCAGACTTTAAGGAGCGCATCATCACTTCTCCTCCAGGCTTCAGGGAGGGCACTGTTGCACAGCTTCCAGGCTTAAGGAATGGTGTCATCACTCTGCCTCCATGCTTCAGGGAGGATGTCAGCGCTCGAGCCATGCCAGATCACATGGGTTCACACCTCACCCACCATGGGCCACTCAAGTATAAAGGCATGCATCAGCTCCTTAGTGCCAAATACTGGTGCTGCTACATGCTCACTGACATTCATGTCTCATCCTGCGCTGAATGTGTACATTCAAGAATACCAGAGCCCATGTTTATGCCTAAAAACAAGCCCATACCTGTCTCTAAGCCCATGTTTGATCCCAAATCCCTGCCTATGCCTGAGTCCATGCCCATGTTCAAGTCCATGCCTGTGTTGACACCAAGGCCCATGTCCATGCCCATGCTTAAGCCCATGTCCATGCTGGAGTTCATGTCCATGCTGATGCCAGGGTCCATGCCCATGTTCGAGCACATGACCAAGCCTGAGTCTAAGCCCATGCTCATGTCCATGCTCTGTGGGTGGTAGAAAAGAGCAACTGGACTTGCTTGAAGATTCTTGAAAACGTTTCACCTCTCATCCAAAAGGCTTCTTCAGTTCTGTCTGACTAATAAGGAGTATCAGATATTTATCCTCTCATGGATCAGAATCAGAATTCTGATGACAAGCTCATCTAAGGTATCATTGAGGCATCATGTTGGTGTGGGTCACTGGAGGCTGGGTGTGAATGACGAGTCATTAGGGTGGTCAATGGATTGCCTGTTAGGGTGATCAATGGAAAGCTGACTCTCTCTGTCCTCCTGTGAGTCACTGAAAACAGCTGGGTCTTGGCGTGCACCCAGCCATCTGGGAAGTGTGCCCAAGACCGCATTGTAGATGGTTGATAAATGATGTCTTAGATCCCTACCTCTGTTCAGTGATGGCCGTTCCAGGTTGACAAAAATGGCTTCTTTAACTCCTCGCTCATACCAACGATCCTCTCTGGCTAAAATGCGTACGTTACAATCCTGAAATAAGTGTCCTTTGTTGTTAAGATGAATGTAGACAGCAGAGTCCTGGCCTGAGGAGCTGGCTCTCCTGTGTTGAGCCATGTGCCTGTAAAGCGGTTGTTTTGTTTCCTCAATATATGAGTCCGTGCATCCCTCATTGCACTGAATTGCATACACTATGCTGTCCTGTTTGTGTCTGGGTAGCATAACTAAAAGGAGAGAGCCAGAAGGTAACACAGGCATGAGGGAGCCCCAGGACATAAAGCAGCCAGCCACTACACCATCAACAAACTCAAGTGAGCAAGCGAGTGGGGACTGACAGCATCCATACATCCCAGTTTACCAAAATACTCTATGTCTGAGGACCCTCCAGATCTACACCTTTACCTCATAAACACCATTAACAAAAGGCTTGATTAAACAGATATGTTTTCAGCCTAAACTTAAACGCTGAGACTCTGTCTGATTCCCGAACATTACTTGGAAGGCTGTTCCATAACTGTGGGGCTTTGTAAGAAAAGGCTCTTCCCCCTGATGTAGTCTTCACTATATGAGGCACCTGCAGATAGCCTGCACCTTTTGATCTAAGTAGACATGGCAGGTCATAGAGGAGCAGAAGTTCACTCAGGTACTGTGGTGCAAGACCATTTAGTGCTTTAAAGGTCAATAGTAGTATTTTATAATCAATACAAAATTTGATTGGGAGCCAATGCAGTGTGGATAAGACAGGTGTGATGTGGTCATATATTCTAGTTCTAGTAAGGACTCTTGCTGCTGCATTTTGAACTAACTGGAGCTTGTTTATGCACTTATTAGAACATTCAGACAGTAAGACATTACAATAATCCAACCTGGAGGTAACGAAAACATGAACTAGTTTTTCCGCGTCATGTAGTAACATTAAGTTTCTTATCTTAGCAATATTTCTGAGATGAAAGAAAGCTATCCGGGTAATGTTATCAATCTGAGTTTCGAATGAAAGACTGGGGTTAATAATCACCCTGAGGTCTTTTAGTGCTGCACGTAAAGAAACAGAAAGGCCATCCAGAGTTACTGTGTAATCAGAAAACTTACTTCTAGCTGTATGTGGTCCAAGTACAAGTACTTCAGTCTTGTCAGAGTTAAGCAGAAGGAAATTAATAAGCATCCAGTGTCTAATGTCCTTAACACATTCCTCAATTCTGTTAAGCTGGTGTCTCTCATCAGGTTTTGCAGAAACATACAACTGTGTGTCATCAGCATAACAGTGGAAACTAATACAATGTTTACGAATAATATCACCCAGAGGTAACATATATAGAGAAAAAAGCAGTGGCCCCAAGACAGAACCTTGTGGAACACCAAACTTTACCTCAGTACGTCTAGAAATATCACCATTTACATCAACATACTGATAACGATTAGTTAAATAAGAGCTGAGCCAGGAGAAGACTGTTCCCTTAACTCCCACAACATTTTCTAGTCTATCCAGAAGAATGGAATGATCAATGGTATCAAATGCTGCACTAAGGTCAAGCAACACAAGTAGCAAGACACAGCCCTGATCAGATGCCTTATTAGTCAGACAGAACTGAAGAAGCCTTTTGGATGAGAGGTGAAACATTTTCAAGAATCTTCAAGCAAGTCCAGTTGCCCTTTTCTACCACCCACAGTTTACTATGACCTGGATGACTGAGAATCTTCACAGACATGTCCATGCTCATGCTCAAACCCATGTCCATGTCTAAATCCATGCCTGAACCTCGGCCTGCACCTGGGCCCAGGTCCATGCCCCCATACCAAGCCAAGCCTGAACCCAAGCCTCCACCTGTATTCACAGTCCCATACCTAGCCCATCTTTTATCCAAACCTCTGCCTGAGCTCATGTTTCTGTGCCATGTCTTTTCCCGAGCCCGAGCAGAGCTCAAAGCGGACTTCATCTAGCTCTGGGTTTTCATGCCTGAGACCGACCAAGGAGGATTTTTAGCTCCTGGAGGGAACTTTTTTTGGGGGGAGGGGTTCTGTCACACCCATGCACATTCACACTCAGAGCCCACAGCAGCCCACCTCAAATTCATGCAGCATCATGCCATGCTCAAGCTCATTAAGATGAAATGATATTGAGCACCTGTTCCAGATCAGAGCACAATCAGCTTGCACAACTAAAACCCTGAACACACACACTTTGCAAAGTACACAGTTCAGTGTCATGTACCAAGACATCAGAATTTTGCATTGTTACTCTGGTTTTGACTTTGTTTATGTTTACTCATTGCATGACCCCTGCCTGTTCTACTTTACTCTGTCTCTCACCTTTTTGGAATTGTTTGCCACCCTGCTTTTAATAAACTCTCCCTGCACTTACATCTGTTTCACTCCTGTGGTTTACATGACATACTGAAAACACATACAACTATATAAACTACAAAAATGAAAACACTTGTAGTCAAGAAATTAGGGCTAAATTCAAAAATATAAATAGAAATGGCAAATTACAAATCAAAAGTTGGGAAAAAGGCATTTGCAATATTTAGTGTCCACAAAATAAAAAAGAGTCAAATTAAAGAATAATAATAACCATTATCCTGAATCAATGAGGTACTCTCATACCACCCAGTACTACTATGAACATTTGGAAACATTCAGCTGATTCATGCCACCATTTCTCATCAAGAAGGGTGAAAGGAATAGATGATAATTAATGCTAAGCTAGTATTATTTGAATGTTAGAAAATGTTGCATTTTTGAAGTGGTTTAAGCAAACTTATTTTAAGGTTTTCTAAAACAAACCTCTGAGCTAAATTCCTCACTTGAACATTATAAAAAATATCCATAAGGCGCTAAGACACCGTAATGAACACCCTTGAAACAAGATGGTGCCGTGGACGGTTGCCTCGGTACTTCACTCTCTCGTACTTTCTATGTTTTTGTGTATTTGTTGTGTTTCTTGCGCTTCTTCTCTGGTCACATACTCCAGAGAAGAACTCATAAACATTGGAATAACCACCAGTAAAGTTTTTTCATTGGTTTTCATTGATCCGGAAAGTTTTCCAGAGCTACTTGTTGGAGGAGCAGCAGCTCTCTATGGTCTCTGCCGAGGATGCTGGAGACACCGGGGGAAGCAAGCCGGTGCGCTCGTCAGGCTGAGGCAGCGGGGGTTTCGCACTGCGCTCCTGTCTATTCACGTGGCTAACATCTGCTCTCTGGCCAACAAGATGGACGAACTTCTTCTCCTCAACACAATCAACATGGATTTTAACAGATCTGCTGCCTTGTGCTTCACCGAAACCTGGCTCAGTGAGCACATCCCAGACATTTCTCTCCACCTGCCTGGATTTCACCTGCACCGAGCGGACCGCGAACCAGAGCTCACGGGGAAAATGAGGGGAGGCGGAGTCTGCTTTTACATTAATGAAGGTTGGTGTACTGATGTCACGGTTCTAAACAAATCATGCAGTCCTCATCTGGAGACATTATTCATAAACTGCAAACCGTTTTATGCTCCACGAGAGTTTTCCTCATTTATTCTGGTTGGAGTCTACATCCCTCCTCAGGCTTGTGTTACTGAGGTGTTACAACACCTGGCTGACCAGATAAACAATGTGGAGAAAAAACACCCAGACTGTTTGCTCATTGTTTTGGGGGACTTTAACAGAGCAAACCTCAGCCACGAACTGCCAAAATATAAACAGCACATTAAGTGTCCCACCAGGGACATGAACACTCTGGACTATTGTGACACTGTTTTAAAGGACTCATACCAGTCTGTCCCCCGTGCAGCCTTGGGACTATCTGATCACTGCATTGTTCATCTTATCCTGACCTACAGGCAGAAGCTGAAATCTGCTAAGCCTGTAGTCAAGACGGTGAAGAGATGGTCCGATGAGGCCAAAGTGGAACTACAAGCCTGCTTTGACTGCACTGATTGGAGTGTTTTTGAGGCTGCAGCTTCAGACCTGCATGAACTGACTGATACTGTGACACCTTACATCAGTTTTTGTGAGGATATGTGTATGCCCACCAAGACCTTCTGCACATACAACAACAACAAACCCTAGTTCACTGCAAAACTCAGGCAGCTTCGCCAAGCCAAGGAGGAGGCCTACAGAAGTGGGGACAGAGTCATGTACAAACAGGCCAGAAACACACTGACAAAAGAGGTGAAAGCAGCTAAGAGGAGCTACGCTGAAAGGATCAAAAACAGCCTTTCAGCCAATGATCCGGCATCAGTGTGGATAGGCCTGAAGAATATCACCAGCTACAGGAGACCATCCCCCAACACTGCAATGAACCATCAACTGGTTGACAAGTTGAATGTGTTCTACTGCAGATTTGACACATTCACACCTCTCCCCCCTTCAGACATTAAAGACCCATTTACACCCCCTGCTATTCTGCCTCCTCTTGCCTCTGACCCCACACCAGCACTCAAGATCTGTGAAGAGAATGTTTGTCAGATTTTTCACAGACAGAAGATCAGGAAGGCACCTGGCCCAGATGGTGTGTCTCCCTCCTGTCTGAAGGTCTGTGCTGATCAGCTGGCCCCCATCTTCACCCAGATATTCAATAGATCCCTGGAGCTGTGTGAAGTCCCCTCATGCTTCAAACGCTCCACAATAATCCCGGTTCCCAAGAAAACCACCATCACAGAACTGAATGACTACAGACCTGTAGCTCTCACATCTGTAGTCATGAAGTCCTTCGAGAGACTGGTGTTGTCACACCTGAAGGACATCACAGACCCCCTGCTGGACCCCCTGCAGTTTGCCTACTGGGCAAACAGGTCAGCAGATGATGCAATCAATATGGGACTGCACTACATCCTGCAATACCTTGACTCTGCAGGGACATACGCCAGGATCCTGTTCGTGGACTTCAGTTTGGCATTCAACACCATCATTCCAGACATCCTCCACACCAAGCTCACCAAATTCACTGTGCCCTCCTCCACCTGTCAGTGGATTATAAACTTCCTGACTGACAGGAAGCAGCAGGTGAGGCTGGGGAGCATCACATCCAGCACCCGGACTATCAGCACTGGCGCCCCCCAGGGGTGTGTGCTCTCCCCACTGCTATTCTCCCTTTACACCAATGACTGCACCTCAAGAGACCCTTCTGTTAAACTCCTGAAATTTGCAGAAGACACAACGGTCATAAGCCTCATCCGAGATGATGACGAGTCTGCATACAGATGGGAGGTTGAATGGCTGGTCTGTTGGTGCAGTCAGAACAATCTGGAGCTGAACACACTCAAAACTGTGGAGATGACAGTGGACTTTAGGAGGAGCTCCCCCACCCTGCCACCCATCACCATCACCAACAACACTGTGACTGCTGTTGAAACCTTCAGGTTTTTGGGCTCCACAATCTCCCGGGGCCTGAAGTGGGAGACCAACACAGTCACCATCATCAAAAAGGCCCAGCAGAGGTTGTACTTTCTGCACCAGCTCAGGAAGCTCAACCTGTCTAAGGAGCTGCTGACACAATTCTACTCTGCCATCATTCAGTCTGTTCTCTGCTCTTCCATCACTGTTTGGTTTGGATCGGTCACCAAGCAGGACAAGAACAGACTACAATGGACAATAAGGTCTGCAGAGAAAATTATTGGTGTCAGCCTGCCCTCCATCCAAGACCTGTACCTGTCCAGAGTCAGGAAATGGGCAGGTAACATCTCTGCAGACCCATCACACCCTGGTCACAAATTGTTTAAACTTCTCCCCTCTGGGAGACACTACAGATCACTGTACGCAAAAACAACCAGACACAAGAACAGTTTTTTTTTTCCCTCAAGCTGTCTCTGTGATGAACAGCTAAAACCAGACTCAAATATCAGTAACATCAACTGTGAAACATCTGCACACTCATACAGTCATTCTGTGCACACTGTATATTTATATTTATATTTACTAAGTCATCCTTGCACTATGCACCATTTTGCACCAAAAGATTAAATATAATATACAACCCCGATTCCAAAAAAGTTGGGACAAAGTACAAATTGTAAATAAAAATGGAATGCAATAATTTACAAATCTCAAAAACTGATATTGTATTCACAATAGAACATTGACAACATATCAAATGTTGAAAGTGAGACATTTTGAAATTTCATGCCAAATATTGACTCATTTGAAATTTCATGACAGCAACACATCTCAAAAAAGTTGGGACAGGGGCAATAAGAGGCTGGAAAAGTTAAAGGTACAAAAAAGGAACAGCTGGAGGACCAAATTGCAACTCATTAGGTCAACTGGCAATAGGTCATTAAAATGACTGGGTATAAAAAGAGCATCTTGGAGTGGCAGCAGCTCTCAGAAGTAAAGATGGGAAGAGGATCACCAATCCCCCTAATTCTGCGCCGACAAATAGTGGAGCAATATCAGAAAGGAGTTCGACAGTGTAAAATTGCAAAGAGTTTGAACATATCATCATCTACAGTGCATAATATCATCAAAAGATTCAGAGAATCTGGAAGAATCTCTGTGCATATGGGTCAAGGCCAGAAAACCATACTGGGTGCCCATGATCTTCGGGCCCTTAGACGGCACTGCATCACATACAGGCATGCTTCTGTATTGGAAATCACAAAATGGGCTAAGGAACATTTCCAGAGAACATTATCTGTGAACACAATTCACCGTGCCATCCGTGGTTGCCAGCTAAAACTCTATAGTTCAAAGAAGAAGCCGTATCTAAACATGATCCAGAAGCACAGACGTCTTCTCTGGGCCAAGGCTCATTTAAAATGGACTGTGGCAAAGTGGAAAACTGTTCTGTGGTCAGACCAATCAAAATTTGAAGTTCTTTATGGAAATCAGGGACGCCATTTCATTCGGACTAAAGAGGAGAAGGACGACCCAAGTTGTTATCAGCGCTCAGTTCAGAAGCCTGCATCTCTGATGGTATGGGGTTGCATTAGTGCATATGGCATGGGCAGCTTACACATCTGGAAAGACACCATCAATGCTGAAAGGTATATCCAGGTTCTAGAGCAACATATGCTCCCATCCAGACGATGTCTCTTTCAGGGAAGACCTTGCATTTTCTAACATGACAATGCCAAACCACATACTGCATCAATTACAGCATCATGGCTGCATAGAAGAAGGGTCCGGGTACTGAACTGACCAGCCTGCAGTCCAGATCTTTCACCCATAGAAAACATTTGGCGCATCATAAAATGGAAGATACGACAAAAAAGACCTAAGACAGTTGAGAAACTAGAATCCTACATTAGACAAGAATGGATTAACATTCCTATCCCTAAACTTGAGCAGCTTGTCTCTAGTCTGGCTAATACGACTTCAAAGCTCTGCGAGCATTTAGTATGGCAAAGATATTAAGCCCAACCGTTTCCCAAAGTGCGTGGTTGACCCGCCTCCCTGAAATGCCTCAGTTTGCTACTGGTCGAAGCCAGATAAGGCTGTGATGAAGCTTAAACCAATCACATCACTCTTTCCTCTGACGTATGTGACTCGACGGGGCTAACTGGTAGATTAAACTCTTACCGAAGCCGGTCGGGAGCAAGGCGAAAATGTTCTTCCTTTCAATAAATACCTCCAGGGCTGCTCTTTGCTCCATTTTCAATGAGAACTTGCTCCATGTTTGTAATGTTTCTAGTGAATGAAGCGCTTCCGGCATAGATTCTGTAAACAATCTATGGCTTCCGGTCGCAGTTCTACTACGTCACTGCCTTGAACACGCCTCTACCCAGGGCCGTTGGAGATGCTCAAAGTTGATTGGCTCCTGATTTTTCGGGAGCTTGGAAGAGCTGTAGATAGCTTGCCTGGCCAGACTAAGCTCGCAACAGGCCCTCATGTTGCGTCACGCTTAGGATGGGCGGGCCCAGGCTAGCTTGTCTCCTCAGTCCCCAGATGTTTACAGACTGTTGTAAAGAGAAAAGGGGATGTCTCACAGTGGTAAACATGGCCTTGTCCCAACTTTTTTGAGATGTGTTGTTGTCATGAAATTTAAAATCACCTAATTTTTCTCTTTAAATTATATATTTTCTCACTTTAAACATTTGATATGTCATCTATGTTCTATTCTGAATAGAATATGGAATTTTGAAACTTCCACATCATTGCACTCTATTTTTATTTAAAATTTGTACTTTGTCCCAACTTTTTTGGAATCGGGGTTGTGTGTGTATATATATATATATATATCCTTGCCTATACATATATTTACCCTTCTACATGTACATAGCTTTTTGTTTTGTTTTTTGTGTACACTTTTTTTTTTATCTGTTTGTACTAAGAGAGCTAAGTGAAACCGGAGTCAAATTACTCATGTGTGTTCACATACCTGGCAATAAAAGTGATTCTGATTCTTCAGCCTTAATATCTTTGAATAGACAGAATACTCTGGACATCCAGAAGTGCTCCATAAGTCCTTAATTAAATGAAATTTGTTACAAAGCTTGTTCCAAAGGGCCTGTGTGTGAACGAGAAAGCCAAACTAAGATGGACACTATGGACCAGAGATCAGTGCATATCATTACTGACACATTTAACAGAAAGCTCATGCTGCCTAGAGACTGATTCTCACCACCAAGAGCAGCACAGCACAAGATAATCCCCACCAAGAAAGAGAAAGTGATAAATATTTAGGTTGCACATTAGCCACTCTTCTGGAAAGAAAGGGAAGAAGGAACCAACACAAAGATTTTAGCAGCAAGGTAGACAAATGAGTGTGAGATGAAAGAGCAAAGTCACTGGAGCCTCATGCTTGCTCTCCCAAGAAGCCATGCAAAGAGCAAAACAATCAAAATATGCAAATATTTAGCAGAGCATACAAACAAAATAATAAATCATCTAGAATAATTGAACAAAGAGAGAATTAATCTCTATACTTTTTTGTAAAGAGGAACACTCTATAAACTGCTCCAGTAAAATCCTATTCTGATATACCGGTACCTGAGAGGAAATTGGCTATGAATTGAGGTTTAACTGGATGCTTTGGATACCTGATATTCTTGGAATGAGGTACACATATTAGGGATGTGATTTCTCTGTCAAGGTGCAGTTTGGCATGTTCTGCATTCAGAGTATTTATAGTTCTTTTGTAGATGGATTGGTTATCTATAGTTATCTGTGGTTTTGTTTGTGTCTGTGCTATTTTGACAGTCTGAGATTTATGTAAGACACAACACTAGAAAGAGAGATAAGCATGTTAAACAATATGGATAAGGTGCAGAAAGAGAGTAATATGAAAGTATAGGAGATAGTGACGTCAGTATGATTGAGAAATTGCTCCAAGGCACAGTGCTCAAAGAAATACTTTATAAGAGGTGTGCACATGATTGGATCATTCCCAAAGGATTTCTGACTAATCCCACCCACTCAGGCAGAATGTTTGATCACTCACTGAATTAATTAACACAATAAAAGTGTCATGCCACATGAGAGTAAAAATGACTCCACTACCGCAATTTGTCTGTCCTGAGCTCTATACCCTATCAGTACTGCTATACCAAGTTGCTATAAGGACTCTTCAAATCGGTCTACAAGAGTTTTCTCAATATTCTTTACTATAAAATATTTTAGCAACATATATTCATTATAAATTATTATTTTACAATATATAAATTTTACATATCTATCTATCTATCTATCTATCTATCTATCTATCTATCTATCTATCTATCTATATGGGCGGCACAGTGGTGTAGTGGGTAGCACTGTCGCCTCACAGCAAGAAGGCCCAGGTTCGAGCCATGTGGCCAGCGAGGGCCTTTCTGTGTGGAGTTTGCATGTTCTCCCCGTGTCCGCGTGGGTTTCCTCCGGGTGCTCCGGTTTCCCCCACAGTCCAAAGACATGCAGGTTAGGTTAACTGGTGACTCTAAATTGACCGTAGATATGAATGTCAGTGTGAATGGTTGTCTGTGTCTATGTGTCAGCCCTGTGATGACCTGGCGACTTGTCCAGGGTGTACCCCGCCTTTCGCCCGTAGTCAGCTGGGATAGGCTCCAGCTTGCCTGTGACCCTGTAGAATAGGATAAAGTGGCTAGAGATAATGAGATGATATATATATACAGTGCCTTGAAAAAGTATTCATACCCCTTGAACTTTTTCACATTTTTCCACCTTACAACCATGAACTTAAAAGTTTTTTTATTGAGATTTTATGTGATAGACCAACACAGAGTAGCACATAATTGTGAAGTGAAACGAAAATGATAAATGGTCTTCAAAAATTTAAACAAATAAAAATCTGAAAAATGTGATGTGCATTAGTATTTAGCCCCCCTGCATCAATACTTTGTAGAGCCACCTTTTGCTGCAATTACAGCTGCAAGTCTTTTGTGGTACGGTATGTCTCTACCAGCTTTGCACATCTAGACACTGAAATTTTTGCCTATTCTTCTTTGCAAAATAGCTTAAGCTCAGCCAGATTGGATGGAGAGCATCTGTGAACAGCAATTTTCACATCTTGCCACAGATGCTCAATGGGATTTAGGTCTGGACTTTGACTGGGCCATTCTAACACATGAATAGTCTTTGATCTAAACCATTCCACTGTAGCTCTGGCTGTATGTTTAGGGTCATTGTCTTGCTGGAAGGTGAATCTCCTTCCCAGTCTCAAGTCTTTTGCAGCCTCCAACAGGTTTTCTTCCAGGATCGCCCTGTATTTAGCTCCATCCATCTTCCCATCAACTCTGACCAGCTTCCCTGTCCCTGCTGAAGAAAAGCATCCCCATAGCATGATGCTGCCACCACCATGTTTCACAGTGGGGATGGTGTGTGCAGGGTGATGAGCAGTGTTAGTTTTCTGCCACACATAGCGCTTTGCATTTAGGCCAAAAAGTTCAACTTTGGTCTCATCTGACCAAAGCACCTTCTTCCACATGTTTGCTGTGTCCCCTACATGGCTTCTGGCAAACTGCAAACAGGAATCCTTATGTCTGTCTTTCAACAATGGCCATACTTTTTCCATTTTTGAATGATGGATTGAACAGTGCTTCTTGAGATGTTCAAAGCTTGGGATATTTTTTTTTATAACCTAACCCTGCTTTAAACTTCTCCAGAACTTTATCCCTGACCTGTCTGGTGAGTTCTTTGGTCTCCATGATGCTGTTTGTTCTTCAGTGTTCTCTAAGAAACCACTGAGGCTTTCACAGAACAAGTGTATTAATGCTGAGAGTAAATTACACACAGTAGGACTCTATTAACTAATTAGATGACTTCTGAAGGCAATTGATTGCACTGGATTGTATTTAGAGGTATCAGAGTACAGGGGGCTGAATACTAATGCACACTACATTTTTTCAGATTTTTATTTGTTTAAAATTTTGAAGACCATTTCTCATTTTCATTTCACTTCACAATTATGTGCTACTCTGTGTTGGTCTATCACATAAAATCTCAATAAAAAACTTTTAAGTTCATGGTTGTAAGGTGGAAAAATGTGAAAAAGTTCAAGGGGTATGAATACTTTTTCAAGGCACTGTGTAATGAATATGAATTATGAAGGGCTATGAATAGAGTGCAAATGCATCTGATGTTCATTGTAAATGCAATATACCAAATAATGTCTTATTACATGATAGTAATTGAAATAGTGGATGATTTTACTGGTCGGAGAGGAACCAGCAGGGGGAGGATAAAAGCAAAGAGCCCAGAGGACTGTATCAGGAAATGGAAGGAATACTTCTTAAACTTGCTTGGGCAACCACCTGTGATAACTCCTAAGACAACAAGAACTGTGAACCAACAAACACTACCAATACAAAATTAGGTACTACCTAATAGCGGAGCTTCCATTCAAATGAAAACAAACATGCAACAGATAATGTACTTTGATGTGTTTCAATTTCAATTTTATCACGAGAAGATAAATTTCTCCAAACTCACATGTATATTGTTCTTTTTATTACTATAAACTACAGTGTGTTTTAGGGATTTATAGCAAAATGTTTTGAAAACAAAAGATAGACGATTCATGAAAACACTGACTGGATTCAGGTCAACTTGTCAGATCCCGAAGGATTTCGCAGGTATTTCAAAATCAACATCACTATTTAGAATTAAATTCCTGCAACTCATCATTTCTATTAATTCATTTTTATGTTTTCTTTCTCTTTCAGCTTGTTGCTTTTCTTGTGAAAGATTTCTTTGCCTTTCTCTTGCTCTTTCACAGCTTCTTTCCTTTTCTTCCTCTGTCAAAACTCTCTCTTCCCAGTTTTGACTTCATCTTTCTCTCCTTGGTTAACTTGTTCTGACATCTTTTTAAAGTTTGTATTAAAGTTTGTAAAAATGATTATTATTTTGTTGCGCTGTTTGAGTTGTTCTTGGTGGAAAAACCCGATAAATATGAAATTATCTGTAGACAAAAATAAATTATGTAGGTGCGCTCACGCTTCTAGTTCCCACCAAAATCAAACAGCCAATCAGAATCGCGAGGGGCACAGACGGACGTACGTACATGGCTGGGATTCCTGTGTGTCCATGAAAAATCAACTCAATGGGTTACCATATTTTCTTAAGTATGGCGCTCCGCTATCAACACTGATAACTTCACTAAGGAAGTGTGTGAATGGTTTAAGAAGCAACAAAGCATCTGGACTGGACAACATCCCTATTGAAGTCTGGAAGTCCAATGCTCTTGATATGAAGCTTCTTGAAGTCTGCAACAGAACACTGAATGGTGATAGACCAGAAACCTGGGTGAAGAGCAGAACTGTACTGTTACCAAAGAAAGGTGACCTCGGAGATACAGGAAACTATCATGGGATATCTTTGACAGTTACAGCAGCAAAGATTTACAATAGGATGCTTTTAGATAGAATATATCCACACCTTGATCCACTCTTGCAAATAAATCACAGTTTCCGCTTTGGAAGGTCAACTTTGGCTCAAATTCTAGCTCTGAGAAAATTGATAGAAGGAATAAAGGCAAAACAACTGCAAGCAGTTCTCACTTTTGTTGATTTCAGTAAGGCGTTTGATTCGATACACAGAGAAAAGCTACTGGAAATCCTGTCAGCCTATGGAGTACCAACTAAAATTGTAGAAGCAATAAACATCCTTTACAAAGATACTGTTGCACAAGTACAAACACCCAATGGGGACACAGACTTTTTTGAGGTAACTGCTGGTGTCCTGCAGGGAGATACTTTTGCACCATTTCTATTTATAGTAGTACTAGATTAAGCACTCTGTGAAGCTACCAGAGAGCCAGAGATAGGCTTTATGACAGAGAAACAGCAAAGCTCACGGAAACCTGCTGTTTTCATCACAGACACAGATTATGCTGATGATCTGGCCCTGCTTTCCAACTATGTTGAACAGGCCCAACTTCTTTTATTGAGGCTAGAAGTAGCTGGAGAGGCGATTGAACTACATGTCAATCACAAGAAAACAGAGTACATGCTGTACAATCAGACAGGCACAGAGTTAGTGACATTGGAGGGAAAGAAGCTGAAGCAGGTTAACAACTTCAAATACCTTGGATCATGGATAGCATCAGGTAAGAAGGACATGGAAATCAGAATCGGCCTGGCTTGGAAGGCACTGAACGAGTTGGACAAGCTATGGAAATCAAACTTACATAGGTTGTTAAAGATACAGTTCTTTCAAGCAACAGTTGAGAGTGTGCTGTTATATGTTGCAGAGAGCTGGACACTTACTGATGCCATGAACAACAGACTAAGTGCAACATATACATGCATGCTGAGAGCAGTACTTGGTATTACTTGGAAGGACCACAAAATCAACAAAGAGTTGTATGGTAAACTTAGCAACATAACAGCTGTACTACAGGAAAGGCAGTTGAAGTTTATAGAGCACTTGTGGAGGAGGAGGAATGAGGAAATAGGAAGTCAAGTGCTTCTTTGGGAGCCAAAGCAAGGAGCAAGAAAGAGGGGAAGACCAGCACTTACATATGTGGACCAGCTACGGAAAGACTCTGGACTGTCCACTGAGGAATTGAAAACCATTATGGATGACAATGGGGGAAACTAGTTCATGGTGTCCCAGCGTGCTTGAACTAAACAAACATGGCAGTATAGTCAGTAAATTACAGGGTTTTCACTATTTACAAAACTAATGCATCCATCATAAAATGACCTAAATAATAATAATTTTACTAACAAATGATCATTTCAAGGCATACACCAGATTAAGGCCCTGTCCACACGGCAACGGATTCAGGTGACTCCGATACAATTGCTTATCGTTTAGACCTGGCGTCCACACAGCACCGGCGTTTTGGGTGCCCAAAATGCAATCTTTTTGAGAACGGGTTCCAGAGTGGAAAGATCTGGTAACGTTGCCGTTGTGAAGTCGTCTGGATGAGTAGAACGGATTTGTTTACAATGACGTCACAACCACATGACTGTGAGTGCTTCACGCTGGGTAGAAGTGTAACGAACTCGATGCGAGTTGTCAACAAATCCTATAAATCCTTGGTTCCTAAACAAATCCTTGGTTCATGAAACGCACTTACAAAATATTTTCACTGTGAATATTTATTGTGTAATGGTGCAAAGTGAGAGAGAGAGTGTGAGAGAGAGAGAGAGAGACTCTGCCCTTAGGGCAGAGTCAATCCCGCCAGCAAAAATAGGGAAAAAAAGGAGCGATCTCACCTCTTCAGATGATGGTTTAAGTCCTACAATACATTCCTCAAAAAGGCCGTAGAAGAACAAATTAATCCATCAACGTGTAGCATTCAATTTATTTTGGACCATTAAAGACGCCGCCTTCCGCGTAGAATCATACGTCATCCTCGCCGCCATATTGGACAGATCAAAGCGGAGAATAAAGATTCATGTGCTGTGTTTAACTGTACCAACAGGTTTAACATCCAAACGAGATCACATGGGATTACCTTTCACAGGTGAGAAACAACAAATTAATCCATCAACGTGTAGCATTCAATTTATTCCGGACCATTAAAGACGCCGCCTTCCGCGTAGAATCATACGTCATCCTCGCCGCCATATTGGATAGGTCAAAGCGGAGAATAAAGATTAGCTGCGTTTAACTGTACCAACAGGTTTGCCATCCAAACGAGATCACATGGGATTACCTTTCACAGGTGAGACTGGAAAAATACTTTTCATTGTATTTGGTCATTATAATGTAATTTTCCGAACAGATTTTCCTGACTTTGTGGCTAATATGAAGTCTCGCGCATAATAGTTTATGCGCATGCGTCCTTACTTCTTCTATTGTTCTGGTGTCTCCGAAGGGACCGTCTTACAGCGCCCCTAGAGGTGTGGCATGTGTATTGCATAGTTTTCAGCAAGCGTTGCGTTGCCATATGGACCTGATATTTTACTGATCGTTGCCCATTTGGACGCGATATATTTGTAAATAACATCTCGTTGCCGTTGTCATGTGGATGTACCTAAGAAGCATGACAACCTCCACAGTCTCACTGATTAACTTACATTAACTGAAATCCAAGTGGTACACTGGTGCAGTATTTAGCATTATTGCCTCATAACAAGCAGGTTCTCAGTTTGAATCTGCTACTTGACCTGGACCTTTCCATGTAGAGTTTGCATATTTTCCTCATGCCTGTGTGGATTTCCTCCAGGTGCTCTTATTTCCTCCTACAGTCCAAAGAAATGCAGATTAGGTCAACTGGCTCTTCTCTATGGCCCATAAACGTGAATATGGTTGTGAATAATTGTCTGTCTCTCTGTCTTAGCCCATGTTTACATTAGACTGTATCAGCGGATCATCAGATTAACGTTTTTAAAACGATTAGTGTGCACACAGCAACACCAATACACGATTTGCGTGCACACAGCAACACCAATACATGGATACGCTCGGCTCCGCAGGCATCCTGCGCTCCAAATCACTCCGCCCTGAACAGTGAGTGCCCTCTGGAGGGTGCGCACTCCGGCCCTGCGCAGCTCACAGAGCACGCGAGTGAAGTGCACAACCACTGATTCGCGACTGAGCCGCTGTGTGTGTGATCCCAGCGCATATCACTTACCACTTGCAAGTGGAAGGATGGCAAGCCTAAAGACAATCATAACTACACAATGGGCAGTATTTGCATCAGTATTTGCAGTATTTTCATACTTTTATACTCTTTAATGAAAGGTGATACAAGATGGAAGTCCGCGCCATTTTTCAGCAGTTGCGTCACATGACCAACGCCAGCGAATCAGGAAGGTGGATGTCACAGTGACGTTGTCCAATGACGACGCCAGCTAGAGCTCAGCACAGCCTATCCACATATCTCAATGTTTACACAGCACCGGAGCTGACACGATCTAGATTGAATACGTGGACCCTGGCGGATTCCCGTTTCCCGGCGTTTCCAGGCGGTTTAATGTAAACGGACAGTGCATCCGCGAAGAAAACGAGACAGATACGGTCTAATGTAAACTTGGCCTTAGCCCCAGGATAAACTGGTGACCTGTCCAGAATTTACCCTGACTCTCACCCAGTGTCACCTGGGATTGTCTCCTGCCCACCAGTATAGAAAATTAATGAATGAAATCCAATCTAAAAAAAAAACTGGGAGAATTCGTTTATAAGATATGGTGAGCCTGTGGTACCTTTTTGTTTGTAATATTAAACCTCTGTTCAGAGCATTTTAAATAAATTAATTTAGTTAGTTATTATTTATTTATTCATTCATTTACTGACAAAAATGTTGGAATGCTGTGTAAATATAAGCAAAAGCAGAATGTGATGATTTGTAAGTTATGGAAAACCTATATTTCACTGAAAATAATACAAAGACAACATATCAAATGTTGAAACTGAAAAATTATATTGTTATTTGAAAAATAATATGCTCACTGAATATAATGCAAGCAACACATTTCAAAAAGTTGGGACAAGGGCACATTTATGACTGTACTGCATCTTTTTTTTTTTTTGAGGAGACCAGTTCCTGTAGTTTTGAAATTGAACTGTAGTCCCATTCTTGCCTGATATAGTGTTTTACCTGCTCAACAGTTCAGGGTCTCCTTTGTGGTATTTTGTGTTTCATAATGCACCATATGCTTTTGAAGGTAGAATAGTCTGGACTGCAGGCCAGTTTAGCACCCAGACTCTCTTACGTCAGAGCCATGGAGTTGTGATACATGCAGAATATGGCTTGGCAGTGTCTTACTGAAAAAGCAAGGCTGAAGCAGTGAATAAAAGATGTTATGGTAAACAACAGCAAAAGCTGACATGACATAGATGTTAAGCTGAAAAACAGGAAATAGAAAAGGCATATACATTTTTGCTGACCTGCCAACACACACACACACACACACACACACACACACACACACACACACGTGTGTTTATATATATATATATATATATATATATATATATATATATATATATATATATACACACACACACACACAGTGGTGCTTGAAAGTTTGTGAACCCTTTAGAATTTTCTATATTTCTGCATAAATATGACCTAAAACATCATCAGATTTTCATACAAGTCCTAAAAGTAGATAAAGAGAACTCAGTTAAACAAATGAGACAAAAATATTATACTTGGTCATTTATTTATTGAGGAAAATGATCCAATATTACATATCTGTGAGTGGCAAAAGTATGTGAACCTTTGTTTCAGTATATGGTGTGACCCCCTTGTTCAGCAATAACTGCAACTAAACATTTCCGGTAACTGTTGATCAGTCCTGCATACTGGCTTGGAGGAATTTTATCCCATCCTTCTGTACAAAACAGCTTCAGCTCTGGGATGTTGGTGGGTTTCCTCACATGGACTGCTCGCTTCAGGTCCTTCCACAATATTTTGATTGGAATAAAGTCAGGACTTTGACTTGGCCATTCCAAAACATTAACTTTATTTTTCTTGAACCATTCTTTGGTAGAACACTTAGGGTGCTTAGGGTCATCATCTTGCTGCATGACCCACCTTCTCTTAAGATTCAGTTCATGGACAGATGTCCTGACATTTTCCTTTAGAATTTGCTGGTATAATTCAGAATTCACTGTTCCATCAATGATGGCAAGCCGTCCTGGCCCAGATGCAGCAAAACAGGCCCAAACCATGACACTACCACCACCATGTTTCACAGATGGGATAAGGTTCTTATGCTGGAATGCAGTGCTTTCCTTTCTCCAAACATAAAGCTTCTCATTTATACCAAAAAGTTCTATTTTGGTCTCATCTGTCCACAAAACATTTTTCCAATAGCCTTCTGGCTTGTCTATGTGATCTTTAGCAAACTGCAGATGAACAGCAGTGTTCTTTTTGGAGAGCAGTGGCTTTCTCCTTGCAACCCTGCCATGCACACCATTGTTGTTCAGTTTTCTCCTGATGGTGATTTATAATTGTATTGATTATAAAGTACTACTATTGACCTTTTAAAGCACTAAATGGTCTCGCACCACAGTACCTGAGTGAACTTCTGCTCTCGAGCCCTGCACTCCCGCGGGAGTCCCGCGGGACTCGCGGGACCCGCTGCAAAGCAGTGCGGCACAGGACAAATTTTGAAAGCTCATTGCGGGCACGGACGGGAGCAGGAGTGCACATATGCAGGTGTGGGCGGGGGCGGGAGTGCACATATGCGGGCGCGAGCGGGAGCGGTGATAAGCTGCAGTCCCGCTAACTAAAAATGTGTTTAAAATAAAATTTATAAATTATTAATTTATGTCTATCATATATAATTTGTGCTGGATATTTTATTTGGCATTAATAAAAACATTTTAAGATGCCTAAATTTGCAGAGAGAGTTAGAGTGCAAGATTGAGCGAGGAATGGCATCTTAAATTTGCCATTGATCACCCTAACGGGCAATCCTTTGATCACTCTAATGACTCGCCGTTCACACCCAGCTTCCAGTGACCCACACTAACATGATGCCTCAATGACACCTTAGATGAGCTGGTCATCAGAATTCTGATTCTGATCCAGGAGAGGATAAATAATTCTCATACGTTTCTGATTCCTTTCCTCTTCCGTGTTTGAGATCTCTGATCATGGCAGAAGAGCAGAGCTCCTTTACTGAAGCTCACAGTGCTTCAAAAGTAAGTGCTGCTTTAAAAAGAGGTACATTTACCATTAAAAAGTCAAGAGTCCTGAAATCGGACATTTTAGTTAGAAATGCTTTATAAATGTAAACTGGGTTAGTCTAATGTTTTGTATGGCTGAACAATAAATATACCAAATTTCCACTTGGAATTACGTGCTCGCCTGTCTTTTTTTATTGTTTATTATCTCATCTCATCTCATTATCTCTAGCCACTTTATCCTTCTACAGGGTCGCAGGCAAGCTGGAGCCTATCCCAGCTGACCACGGGCGAAAGGCGGGGTACACCCTGGACAAGTCGCCAGGTCATCACAGGGCTGACACATAGACACAGACAACCATTCACACTCACATTCACACCTACGGTCAATTTAGAGTCACCAGTTAACCTAACCTGCATGTCTTTGGACTGTGGGGGAAACCGGAGCACCCGGAGGAAACCCACGCGGACATGGGGAGAACATGCAAACTTCGCACAGAAAGGCCCTCGCCGGCCCCGGGGCTCGAACCCAGGACCTTCTTGCTGTGAAGCGACAGCGCTAACCACTACACCACCGTGCCGCCTTGTTTATTATTATTATTATTATAGACACTGACGAAGGCAACAGCCAAAACGTTTGTCTCCTTCTGCTGCTAAAAACAACTGAAAAGAAATGTAACTAAAAGAATAAGTTCAAGAGTGCGATCCATCTCTCCTTTCACACTAATTATTCATAGGAGATGCACCACGGGAGAGCGCATACTTAAATGATTAGCCTACTTAATAATAATAATAATAATAATAATTATTATTATTATTATTATTATTATTATTATTATTATTATTATTATTATATTTATTAATTATTATTATTATTGGCGGCACGGTGGTGTAGTGGTTAGTGAAGTGTGTAGTGTAGTGTACGGTGGTGTAGTGGCCAGTGAACAATGGAGGAGACAACATCTTCATTGGAGTCATTGCTTATCCCAAGTACAAAAAACAAGGCTCCTTCCTGCAGTGACGACCCTCATATTCCAGAACAACAAAAACAATTTTATTGTAGATTTGTTGCTTCTTTCTGGAAACAATTAATTAAAATGATCTGCCAATAGGGCGGCACGGTGGTGTAGTGGTTAGCGCTGTCGCCTCACAGCAAGAAGGTCCTGGGTTCGAGCCGCGGGGCCAGCAAGGGCCTTTCTGTGTGGAGTTTGCATGTTCTCCCCGTGTCCGCGTGGGTTTCCTCCGGGTGCTCCGGTTTCCCCCACAGTCCAAAGACATGCAGGTTAGGTTAACTGGTGACTCTAAATTGACCGTAGGTGTGAGTGTGAATGGTTGTCTGTGTCTATGTGTCAGCCCTGTGATGACCTGGCGACTTGTCCAGGGTGTACCCCACCTTTCGCCCGTAGTCAGCTGGGATAGGCTCCAGCTCGCCTGCGACCCTGTAGAACAGGATAAAGCGGCTAGAGATAATGAGATGAGATGAGATTATTATTATTATTAGAGACACTGACGAAGGCAACAGCCGAAACGTTTGTCTCCTTCTGCTGCTAAAAACAACTGAAAAGAAATGTAACTAAAAGAATAAGTTCAAGAGTGTGATCCATCTCTCCTTTCACACAAATTATTCATAGGAGACGCACCATGGGAGAGCGCATACTTAAATGATTAGCCTACTTAAATAATTATTGTTATTAGGTCTACATGCTGCCATTTCAACATTCCGAATTCAGAAACAAGGTAAATAATAACAAATGTGAACGTGAGTTGTAGATATTTATGTTCAAATCCACTCAAAGTAGGGGGCGGGGCACCATCACGCTGTGTCAAGACAAGAACTTTCCTGAGAAATAACGCGAACGTCTGCATCATGCGGGATTTGCGGGCGGGAGCGGGACAAAATATGGCAGGCGCAGGCGGGAGCGGGACTGAAAATCATAATTCTTTGCAGGTGCGGGCGGGAGCAGGACTGAAAAATCATAATTCTTTGCGGGCGCGGGCGGGAGCAGGACTGCACAATGCGGGCGTGGGCGGGAGCGGGACTGAAAAATCCGACCCATGCAGACTTCTATTCTGCTCCTCTATGACCCGCCATGCCTACTTAGGTCAAAAGGAGCAGGCTATCTGCTGGTACCTCGTATAGTGAAGGCTACATCAAGGGGCAGAGCCTTTTCTTACAAAGCCCCACAGTTATGGACTAGCCTTCCAAATAATGTTCGGGAATCAAACACAGTCTCAGCATTTAAGTCTAGGCTGAAAACATTTCTGTTTAGTCAAGCCTTTTGTTAATGGTGTTTCTGAGGTAAAGGTGTAGATCTGGAGGATCCTCAGACATAGAGTGTTTTGGTAAACTGGGATGTATGGATGCTGTCAGTCCCCACTCTCTTGCTCACTCGAGTTTGTTGATGGTGTAGTGGCTGCTGCTTTATGTCCCGGGGCTCCCTCATGCCTGTGTTACCTTCTAGCTCTCCCCTTTTAGTTATGCTGTCATAGTCAGTTGCCGGAGTCCCTACTTGTACTCAGTGCAATATGTATACTGTTCCTACTTATTCAGGTGACATTGGGCATACCTAACAACCCGTGTTTTCTCTCCCTCTCTCCCCCCCCCCCAAATCTGTCCCTTTGAGTTACATGGAGTCAATAGGAAATCTTTTGGTGGAGAGGGTGGAGACCTCGACTGGCTCTCGTAGCCTGCAGGGAATCAGCCGTCAGACATTCTGTTGCATGTCCCAGACCCGGTGAAATGTAACTGAATTGTCTTGGCCAGCCCTAAGGGTCCCACCTGCATCTGCCTGCACTCACTCTGATCTATAATTCCAACTATCTCATTGCTGAGGAGTGTGCTGCCATCACCCAATCAAGCATCCAGTCAGAGCAGGTCATGATATTTTTTAACCATATTAACATGCCATTGTTGTGTATTATGCCTGATGTCAGGACTCTCATCTCTGCGAGCCTACCACACAGACTTAATACTTGTGTTATTTTTAGACATTGACACCTGTTGCCTACACTTATTCAAGTGACATTGGGCATACCTAACAACCTGTGTTTTCTCTCCCTCCCACCACAAAATCTGTCCCTCTGAGTTACATGTCGGTCCTGGGATCGAGATGCTGACCTCTTCTGCTCCTCAGACCTGCTTGATCCATCCTGCTGCCCTGTGTCTGGTTGGAGTCTCATCGCATCGCTCCTGTGGAGGATGGCCCCATGAGGACAGTTGAAAGTCACACCTGGAGGATGCTCTGGACTCTTACAGTAATGCTTTTATGGCTGAGGACTACAGTTGACTTTGTAACTTTAGGACTGCAGTTGTCATGAACAGTTTTGCACTCAAGTTTCCACCAATGAAGAGTTACAACATCAACGAAACTGTCTTCATGTTAAAACTGTTAATATTATAGTCATGCTGTCTGTTGTTGCCCAAATGAGGATGGGTTCCCTTTTTAGTCTGGTTCCTCTTGAGGTTTCTTCCTCATGTTGTCTGAGGGAGTTTTTCCTTGCCACCGTTGCCACAGGCTTGCTCATTGGGGATAGATTAGGGATAAATTTGGCTCATGTTTTAAGTCATTCAAATTCTGTAAAGCTGCTTTGCAACAATGTTCATTGTTAAAAGCGCAATACAAATAAACTTAACTTGACTTGGACTCATGAACATTAACATTAGCCAATGTGAGAGAGGCCTTCAGTTGCTTAGAAGTTACCCTGGGGTCAGGGGCATATCACCCGTGGGGGATGCGTACGTTTCATCCCCCCACTTTTGTTGAAACACAATTTCATCCCCCGCACTTTTGTCAGATTAAAATGACATCATTATGAAAATTATACAGCTACTATAAAATGTGTAACAAGGAAGTAAACTATTGCCATAACGTTAGACAAAAAACAGCCACGCAACGGACTCAAAACAGTTTTTCTCACCTGACCAATCAGCAGTTGCATGAATATAATAGCCAGTTTGCGTAGCGTGCCGAAAGCGCTCAATAATACAGTATCTGTCTGCAGAGCTGCAGAGCCAACACCAGTTTTACCACTCCTGATTCACCGTTCCAGGTTTGACGTCGCATGCGGTGCTTACTGTGCCTGGCTCTGCGGCTCTGCACACAGACCCTTCTCAAAGCACTTGCGATGCCATCGTTCAAACAGTTGTCCCAGGTGCCATGCCCTAAAAGATTGTGTTAATTTCCATAGGACTATTAATGCTGTCCTCTTGTAACCTGATGTAATGCATGATGCAAACAAGTTTTGTACACGAGTTTGAATAATTAAAGACATTAAAAGCAGGAACTGCCCCATCTTATTTGAATGCTATACTAAAGAGGTCCTTCCAGGATGCTGCGCTTCTCCAACATGAACTGATTAGCCATGCCTCCTGCTCACACAAAGCGATCCCAGTCCAAACTGTTATGCATGATGGTGAATGATCTATACACTGTGTATGACTTCTTAGGCTATGTGAAGTTTTTGGTTTTGTTTATATCAGTGTATACCAGTGTAGGCAGCAATACTGACATCTCTGTTATAGAACAGTATCCTGTTACCTAGAATTATCACTCAATACTTTTTGCCTTCACTTACTGAATAATTACATAGCCCTGGCAGTAACAACACCAAAACCCAACATGATAGATCTCTGCATGAAATGCAGAACTTGGATAGAGTCAACTGGATTTATAGGCTTTCTGCTGTCCTCCCTTTCATTTGCATCCATGGACCATGGGTATGAAAAAGTTCCATATCGGTCATTGACAGTACATCACAGTGTACACGCCGGGCATGTATATAGCCATAAACCGATTTCTAATGATATGGCTTCCCCATTCCAGAACACCCCCACTTTTGGAAAGCTTGATACGCCCCTGCCTGGGGTTCTTTGTGACCTCGCCGACTATTACATGCCTTGCTCTTGGAGTGATCTTTGTTGGTTGACCACTCCTGGGGAGGGTAACAATGATCTTGAATATCCTCCATTTGTACACAATCTGTCTGACTGTGGATTGGTGGAGTCCAAACTCTTTAGAGATGGTTTTGTAACCTTTTCCAGCCTGATGAGCATCAACAATGCTTTTTCTGAGGTCCTCAGAAATCTCCTTTGTTCGTGCCATGATGCACTTCCACAAACATGTGCTGTGAAGATCAGACTTTGATAGATTCCTGTTCTTTAAATAAAACAGGGTGCCCACTCACACCTGATTGTCATCCCACTGATTGAAAACACATGACTCTAATTTCACCTTCAAATTAACTGCTAATCCTAGAGGTTCACATACTTTTGCCACTCACAGATGTAATATTGGATCATTTTCCTCAGTAAATAAATGACCAAGTATAATATTTTTGTCTGATTTGTTTAACTGGGTTCTCTTTATCTACTTTTAGGACTTGTGTGAAAATCTGATGTTTTAGGTCATATTTATGCAGAAATATAGACAATTCTAAAGAGTTCACAAACTTTCAAGCACCGCTGTGTGTATATATATATATATATATATATATATATATATATATATATATATATATATATATACACACATACATACAGTGTGTAAGTGGGCAAAGAGGGAGAATGAGATAATTGTTGAAAAACTGCAGAACTGGAGTTTATGTAAGCTGTATGTTAAGGAAGTTAAATACAATGGTAGAAAAGCAAAAAAATATAGCAGATGAAAAAATGAGGAAATAGGGGTAACCTGATTAATGGGAGAAAGGCCAAAGGACAAGAGACAATGGGAGGAAAACAGGTGAAGAAAAACAGGCAAAATCATAGTAATTAAAAAACCACAGAAGGAGAAAGGGAAACTTTAATCAGTGGGAGGTATTGATAGATGAAGGACCAAAGCAGGAGGGGTCATTTGAAAATGTATAAAAGAATCAGTCAACTTCTGAATGAGACTATGCTCTGATAGAACTGGGCTCACTTGACTTCATTCCCGGAATGAACTCTTGGCTGTGATTTTGTCTGCAATAAACTGCTTCTTGCTACCAAGAAGGACTCCAGATAAGTTATTTGATTTTTTGAATCTCTGTTGTATTGAATTTAATTCAGCTTAATCTTTTAATTAATTGAGGTTTTACAAATAATAATTAACCTGAAATAGTAAGAGCTACAAGGGCCAAAAGAGGAGATCTCATCCTGGGCATGTTTTTCCACCACAAGGCCTTTCCTGAAAAAGTCACCATGTGTATGGCAGCATGTTGCTCCAAAACCTGTTTATATCATTTCGCGTCAACTGTGCCTTCCCAGATATGCAACCAGTCCATGCCATGTGCACTAATGCACCCCATACTATTACAGATGCTGGATTTTGAACTGTAAAAGTTCAAAATCCAAGTAAAAACTTCAAAATTTGAGTTCAATTTTCTTTTTATCCCACAATAAAACAAATAACAATCCAGTTCAAATTGCATGTTTATTTTAACATGATGGTAGCAAAACTGCTATAAAACTGTAGTGGCAGTGCTTTTTTGTTAAGTCACACATTCACTTATTTTAAGCCTGAAGCTAATTTGACAAACAAAATGTGCAAACAATTCAGTACCAGCCAATTAAAATGCTACAAATGGCATACAATGGTGTATAATATGCATAAAATGAACATAAAGAGTGAATCTATTAAAACACATACATATTCAAAAGGTTGACAAATTGCAAAATGCACGTCATTACGAACAATAGCACACAGCACAATTTGGCACAAATGATGCAGGCTGTTGGGTGCGTAAGTATGTTTGAACGAACTGTCAGTTAGGTCCTGGCTCAAACTGAGCTCACTCTTACCTTAAAAGCACTACCACTACAGTTTTATAGCAGTTTTGCTACCATCATGTTAAAATAAACATGCTATTTGAACTGGATTGTTATTTGTTTTATTGTGGGATAAAAAGAAAATTGGACTCAAATTTTGAAGTTTTTACTTGGATGAAAGATTAGTGGCCTTAAAATTGAATTCTTATCATGTAAAACTGAAAAAAATTAAGTTTGTGTGAATATGAAGGCTAAGTTATCTGAGATCAAAAGTATAAGTTGGCACAACTTTCTTCAAAACTTAAAAATCTTAGTTGTCACATAAACTCAAAAATCCTGTGCAGTAAGTTGCCTTGAATTTTTAAGTTGGCGTAACTTTTTTTTTTTTTAGTGTCCTCCAGAAACATAGAGGCGGTTGTATATCAGGATATTGTTTATGTTCAACTTGCATTTGTGGATGCAGTGACAAACTATGTTCACAAACAGTGGTTTTCAGAAGTGTTCCTGAGCCCATGCAGTAATTTCCACTACAGAATCATGTCTGTTTTTAATGCATTGCTGTCTGAGGGCTCAAAGATCACGGCCATCCAGTGTTGGTTTTCAGCATGCAGAGAGTTCTCTGTTGAAACCCTCCCAATCTTTACTTCTGAAAACTCAGTTTTTGTGGAATGCTCTTTTTATACCCAATCATATTACTGACCTGTTGCCAATTAACCAAATAAGATTTTTTTAGCATTACACTATTTTTCTCATGTTTCGTTGCCCCAGTCCCAACTTTTTTGAAATGTGTTGCTGGCATCAAATTCAAAATGAGCATATATTTTTCAAAAAAACCAAAATTTCTCAGTTTCAACATTTGATATATTGTCTTTGTACTATTTTGAATTAAATATAGGGGTTTTCTGATTTGCATATCATCACATTCTGTTTTTATTTAAGTTTACATAGCATCCCAACTTTTTAGGAACCCGAGTTGTATTTACTAACACAAAAATGCAAGAATTGTTTTGCATTCTGTCAGTAATGCTGTCGAGAGAGCCAGTCCAAAGCCAACTACAAACATGGCCACTCAGAACTACAACACCCACGAACCACAGTGCCCTCTATCACCTGTTTATTAAATATACTTGTCACTGGTTTCCTGGTTCATCAGCCCCTGCTATATAAACACCTCTGCCACTCATGACCCACTCACTGTTATATAAACACCTCTGCTGCAGCTTCATGACCCACTCATCTCCTGGGAGATTCTCCAATGGTCCCCAACCTGTTTTCAGAACTGTCTTCAGCATCCTCAGCTAAGTCTCTCCTCAACCTCTGTCGAGAGTCCCCAGCCTGAGTCCCTAGAAGGGGTCCCAGAGTGTTACCTGGACCTAAAAGAGGTCTTCAGTAAGGGTAAGTCATGCAGCCTACCACCACACCACCCCTATGACTGTGCCATTGACCTCCTACCAGGCACTTCTCCACCACACAGTCACATCTACCCTCTATCCCAGATGGAGCAAGTGGCAATGGAGGAGAACATACAAGAGGCCCTCAAGCAGGGGTACATACACCTGTCTACATCACCTGCATCAGTGGGATTCTTCTTCTTGGAGAAGAGATGGGGCAGCATCCACCCATGTATAGACTTTTGAGGACTCAGTCAGATCTCAGTGAAGCACCTATATCCTCTTCCTTTGGTGCCCTCGGCTTTAGCACAGCTCTGTAGCACCAAGGTGTTTTCTAAGTTAGACCTATGCAACGCTTAAGGCCCGGTCCCACTGGCCGATGGACACAAAATGTATGCAAAAAGGACACAGCGGACGAGCAAAATTTCGGGGGTGGCGCTATCCATTTTCATCCGCTCCAGAAATGGACAAAATTGGCGAAAATTTGCGAAAACAGAATGGAAAAGAACGGACGTGGGTAGTATATAGCGGGGATGTTAAACGCATGTTCATAGGAAGCCTAGCGGATGAAAGCGGATGGAAGTGGATGACAGCTCCGAAGGGGTTACCGGTGATAACTGAGAAGCGAACGCATAGCAGAAAGAGCGGATGCATAGCGGATGAAGGGGATGCATCACGTATGCCTAACAGAAACAAAGGGGATGTTGCGCGGATGTATATTGGATGCAGACCATTCACTGCGCATGTGGGGGGTATGAATTGCGTCTGCTCCGCGGATATAAAGGGATGCAGCACGCACGCCGTCAGCATAAAGCGGAAAGACGTGCTGGCGGCTACATCGATACATCTCTACTACTAGATGATTTTCTCCCCCTTTTTATACAAAATATCGATTGTCCGCTAGGTGTCCTTCTACATACTCTAGACATACTCCAGACATCCTAAATATACGAGATACATCCCAGATATAAACGCTTTGTCCGTTTTGAATACTTTATATACGAGATGCATACACTTACATCCTTTCTATTTCCGTGCTACTAATGATGAATAGACATTTCATGTACCTTATCTTTCCTCCCTCTTTCCGTTTTCAGCTGCAGCGGATGTGAGTTGCGAGGATGCCCAGAGGATGCAGAGAAGATACAGCAGACGTTTAACGGATGATAACGGACATAGAACGTTTGTTGCTCGTATATGTCGTGGATTTACATCGTACACGGCGGAAAGTTCATCCGTTCTAAAAGTTTTGTGCAGCTCAAAACTTTTTGCGCGGATGAAATCACAGTGGACGGATGCTCGATGGATAGAGCGTATGAAGCACGTATGCAATGAGTACACAACGGATGCATAGCGTTTTCCAATGGATGGCAAAGATTTTTTTACATTTTACATCCTCTTTGCATCCGTAAGCACAGTGGGACCGGGCCTTTACAACCTGGTCTGTATCCGAGAAAACTATCTTTATGTCAAAGCTGAGAAGTGAGTTCCACATCAGATCTCCTTTCTGGGGAACATCATCAGTGCAGAGGGGGTCAGTATGGACCTCTCCAAGGTCTCTGTGGTGACTTCCTGGCCAGTGCCCACTTCAGTCAAGGAGCTCCAATGCTTCCTAGGTTTTGCAAATTTCTATCTATCTGTCATTAGAAATTTCAGTACCCATGCAGCGCCCTTGACCTCCCTGTTAAAGAAGGGACCAAAGTGCCTCCACTGGATGCCTGCAACCAAAGAGGTTTTCAACAAGCTCAAAACTGCCTTCATGACAGCCCCGATCCTCCAACACCCTGACCCTACCCGACCTTTCACCATCGAGGTGGATGCCTCCGAGACGGGTGTAGGAGGGGCCCTCTCACAGTGCTTCGGCGAGAAGCCCAAGCTCCACCCTGTCGCATTCTTCTCAAAGAAACTCACCTCAGCGAAGAGGAACTATGACATTGGGAACAGAGAACTACTCACTATCAAGCTTGCTCTGGAGGAATGGAAACACTGGCTGGAGGGAGCCACTTACCCCTTTGTCATACTTACAGATCATAAGAACTTAGAATATCTCAAGAAAGCCAAGAGACTTAACCCACACCAAGCCCAATGGGCTCTGTTTTCCATGTGCTTACACTTCACAATATCCTATTGTCCAGGCATCAAGAACACTAAGGTGGATGCCCTGTCACGTGTCTTCAGCCCATCTCCTCACAACCCTGAACCTCACCTCATCTTGATGCCCAAATGCTTCATCCAAGCAATTTCATGGGACCTAGACAAGGAGATAAGGGAGTCGCAACCACAGACTCCTCTAGCTAACTGCCCACCTGGCCACCTGTACGTCCCCAACCATCTCCGAGGTAAACTCATCACTTGGGCAAATGCATCTCCTGACACCAGTCACCGAAGCAGTCATCGTACTCACCAACTGCTACAGAACAAGTACTGGTGGGAGAATATGTTGACTGAGATCATCCATTTCTTCTCCTCGTGCATGGAGTGTGCACAAGCCAAGGTACCTCGAACACCTCTCACTGGTAAACTATGCCCTCTCCCTGTACCTCAGAGAACCTGGTCTCACCTGGCAGTCAACTTTATCACCAACCTACCACCATCCCAGGGCAACACTACCATCCTGGTCATCATGAACAGGTTCTGCAAAGCACTGAGACTCTTCCCATTACTTGGCATCCCCACAGCTTTCCAGACCACCGAACTGTTATTCCAGTATGTATTCAGATACTTTGGCATCCCAGAGGATATAGTCAGTGACCATGGCCCTCAGTTCATTTCTCGTCTATGGGCCAGTTTCATGGAGCGGTTAGGTGTGTTGGTGAGCCTCATGTCCGGATATCAACCCCAGTCCAACAGCCAGGCAGAGAGGGCTAACCAGGAGATAGGATGTTTCCTCAGAATTTTCTGCATGTGGAACCAGGGGGACCAGGCCCATTTCATCCCATGTGCTGAGTATGCACAGAACTCTCTGAAGCACTCTGATACACAACTAACACCCTTTCAGTGCATGCTCGGCTACCAACCCCCCATTCCCATGGGACAACTCACCGGCATGGGTACAGGCAGTGGAGGAGTGGTTCTCACGCAGCCAGTCAGTTTGGGAGGAGGTTCATCAACGCATCGAGTCTGTCAATGCCAAGTATAAGGACTATGCAGACAAGCAAAGGAGTGGCAACCCTGAGTTTTCTCCTGGTGACCGGGTATGGGTGTCTTCTGTGGACCTCAAGGAACCCAATACTTGTAGGAAGCTACAGACATGCTACATCGGACCTTACAAGGTGCTCTGACACATCAACGAAGTCTCCTACAGGCTTGAGCTCCCACTGCACAGTCGCTTGTCACCCATGTAACATGTCTCCTGCCTAAAACCTGCCATCCAAGGTCCTCTGTCCACAAACATGCTCACCCCAGACCACCCATCACCTTGTCCAGAAGGGGATTCCATCTACCAGGTAAGCAGAATCCTAGAATCTAGGTGCAAAAGAGGTCAGCTTGAGTACCTGGTAGATTGGGAGGGCTATGGACCCGAGGAGCAAAGCTGTGTAGGAGCAAAGGACATTCTGGACCCTCTCCTGACTCAGGGGTTCCACAGCCAACACCCTGACGAGCCTGCACCGAGAGGGAGAGGGCATTCTAGGAAGAATGTAGTTCCTGGAGGGAGCTCCTCGTGGGGTGGTTCTGTCAGTAATGCTGTCAAGAGTGCCAATCCAAACCCAACTACAAACATGGCTGCTCAGACCTACAACACCCACAAACCACAGTCCCCTCTATCACCTGTTTATTAAATACACCTGTCACTGGTATCCTGGTTCATCAGCCCCTGCTATATAAACACCTCTGCCACTCTCACTTGATGTGAAGTAATGTTCAGTGTTCATTCCTGTCATACCGAGCCTTTATTCTACTGCCTGCTTTATTGTGTTCTCAACCCTCACTCTCGTAGCTTTTTCATAATTCTCTAGCCCTGTCCACATTGCCCCAGCTACCGATCGATCAACCCTCGCCTGTCCCACGACCTTGATTTTAGGCTTTGTTTCCAGTTTGCTTTCCCCACTCTCCTTTGCACATATATCTGTAAGTGCCTGCACCCTGATACCTTCCTTATGATTCAAACATTAAAAAAGGATTTTTTTCAGGCAGAATTTTTCTTCATTAAAATTGTGTTCAAAATATACTGAGAATTAAATCAAAATTGTAAACCCAGTATCATGAATTGAACTGAAATGTATCATCACACTATTAATCAGTAACCCAGAGTCTTATCCACTGAGTCACCACTGTCCCTGAACCAAAACACATATGCATGCATTCTTCCAATGCAACTGACCCAATGTAAACATCTCACTCCAGATCCCAGCTGAAGCCTAGACTCAGTTCAAGTGATCTATTAGTATCTACTTCTCAGGGGCAGATTTGGGTATAGGAAGCATCATGGGAAGCTGCATCTTGCGAAGGGTTGGCACTGAAGGGAGGGGGGGTGCCTAGGGCACAATACATGCTAGAACTTCATTTGCTACTTTTAATTCCTGGTCTTTCACATTTTTTGCATGATCAACTGGCAATGAATCCATCACAAGGTTCAAGGTTTTTTTTTTTTTTTTTTTGCCATTTGTGCATAAACCAACAGTTCAGACACATTGGAATTTTTGTGCAGGGCTCTCTCAGTCAACAGATTAGAAAATAAAAAAAAAACATTATAATAAAAATGTAAAATATAGAAACACTATACAATACGTGGGGGGGTGTTATATGCTCAAAATTTTAAACGCAAGTATTAAACATAAGGAGAGGGCAAATGTTAAATAACATTAATAAAATAAAAGGCTGGTCCTGAGTGCTGTTCCTGGATTATTAAAAAAGAGGGGAAAGTTATATGGAAATATTGTACATTTTGGGAGGGGAATGAAAGTTATGTGGGGATATTGCACAGTTAAAATATTGCACATTTATCAAAAGGTATATGACACATAATCCTGTTTCACAGATAATAGTATATCACATATTGCATATTAGATTAGATTAGATTAGATTAGATTAGATTAGATTAGATTAGATTAGATAAAACTTTATTGATCCCTTTGGGAGGGTTCCCTCAGGGAAATTAAGATTCCAGCAGCATCATTACAGATAAACAGAGAAAAGAAATAGAGAAAACTTCTAGATAAAATAAATTAAGTATTTACATAGACAAATATAAAAAGAATAAGATATGGGGAAGAGAGGAAGGGGGAGAGAGGGGGAAGGAGGGGGGAAAGTGGGGGAGGGGGCGGTGGCAGGAGAGATATTGCACTTTATATTGTACATTATATTGCACATTGTCCGGTATTGCTTATTGTTAGGCTAGGCTACTGCTCCTTCCCGTCCTCTGTCCTCCTGTTACCCCCCCCCCCCCCCCCCCCCAGAGAGGAGTTGTACACTCTGATGGCATGAGGGACAAAGGAGTTTTTGAGTCTGTTCGTCCTGCACTTGGGAAGGAGCATTCTGTCACTGAACAGGCTCCTCTGGTTGCTGATGACAGTGTGCAGAGGGTGACTGGCATCGTCCATGATGTTCAATAGTTTGTCCATAGACCTCTTCTCTGCCACCGTCACCAGAGAGTCCAGCTTCACGCCGACCACAGAGCTGGCCCGCCTAATCAGTTTGTTCAGCCTTGATGTGTCCTTCTTGGATGTGCTGCCCCCCCAGCACACCACAGTGTAAAACAGGACACTGGTGACCACAGACTGATAGAACATCCACAGGAGTTTCCTGCAGATGTTAAAGGACCACAGCCTCCTAAAGAAGTATAGCCTGCTCTGTCCCTTCCTGTATAAGTGTTTGGTGTTGACGAGTGAAGTGAGATAGTAATGGTTATTGTTACGCTTATTCAATAGTTTTGTTTTGCCATCAGTCTGACTGTGGCAGGGAAGAAGCTGTTGAAGAACCGTGTTCTATGAATGATGATGCTGTCCATTCTGCTGTGTCTCAGGTTGTACGTGCAGTGTTTGTGTCTGAGCAGAGCGTGAGCTGGGTGGAGTGAGTCTCTGATGATTCCCTCTGCTCTTTTCCAACAGTGCTGCACATACATAGAGTCCATGGAAGGAAGTTTTGTCCCTATGATCCTCTCCGCAGTCTTTATGACTCTTTGCAGAGCCTTCCTCTCTGCCTGTGTGGTGTTACCATACCAGACGGTGATGCCTGCAGTGAGGATGCTCTCTATCAGTCCTCTGTAGGCCAGAGTGAGAGGGCGGTGGTTCAGACAAGCTTTCCTGACCAGCCTGATGAAATAAAGCCTTTGCTGGGCTTTTTTCACTGTGACTGTGGTGTTAAGAGTCCAGCTCAGGTCAGATGTAACCTGCAGTCCCAGGAATCTGTAGCTGTCAGCCCTCTCCACCTCAGTCCCTTTGATGATGAGAGGCTGTAGAGGGGGAGGATTCTTCCTAAAGTCCAGTATTATTTCTTTGGTCTTGTCTGTGTTGAGGATGAGGTCGGAGGCCAGCCTAGCATCAAGTCAGCATAGCATGTTAGCTCAGGGTAGGATTCCAGCATGATCTGGTTGAAAAGTCCTAAATGACTCCACTCTCTTAGCTGTAATAAGGTCGCCGGATCATAGAAAATGTTAGCAGAGTGTGTCTTAACTCGGCACAAAAAAGTAAGAAAGAAAAGAAGACAAAGAAGTAACTTGACTCGGAGAGCTCCATGATGTCACGCTCTGGGGAATGCCATCTTGAATCATATTACCAGCTGGACTATTCAATGCTATTTTGTGGAGCCTTAAGTTGGGGCTCACAACGATCTTCTGAACTCTCCTCCGCAGATCAGTTGGTTTTGTTTGTTTGTTTTATTGTTTTGGGTTTTTTTTCATAGCTGGCATTGAACAAATTCCTGCAAGTTAGGGCACTGGTGACTCAACAGTTAAGGCTCTAGGTTACTGAACAGAAGGTTGGGGGTTCAAGCCCTAGTGCTGCCAAGTTGCCAATGTTGGGCCATTGAGCAAGGCCTTTAACTCTCTTTGTTCAAGGGATGATGCCTGACCCCAGCTTCTTATATGTGAAAAAAAAGATTTTCACAGCTCCTCCATGTTGACCTACTTGATGCTGTCCATGCAACAAGTCACTCAGCCACAGGCGCAGATAGAGGGTGGGATGGGTGGAATTCGTCCCACCCAGATTTAAATTCACCTCGTTCGGTCCCCCCCACTTATAGGGAGGAAAAAACGTCTATGCTGTCTTTCTTTGCATAAGGCAAACCTCACGGAAAAATCAAAAGACTAATTACCATTTGGTTTATTGAGGTGCACAGCAGTACATACATAGTTGCAACAACTCACATAAAACAAAACAAAGACTGATCTTCGGTTGGTTGAGCTGCGCAGACTGCACAGGTTGCGAGCTCGAGCTTGGTTGCTATGGTTACCCACAACAAGTTTGACAGGCATATCAGAGACAGCTCCTAGTTCAGGACCCCAACACGGCATGATGAAGGGTGCCAAACCGAAAAGGCAGAAAACGATTGCATCGTTTTTTCAAAAAACAACGACTGTAAGTAAACTGTGCCTTACTTTATCATATCACCTTGCAATTTTTTGATAGTCTGTTCAAAGTAATGTCGTAGTGAAAGTAAAATCGTGCGGAGTAGAGATGCCTTTCTGGTAGCCTCCTTCTTTCGGTGGTAGCCTGTAGATACAGTGCTCAGAAGGCAGTTTTAATGTTTAATCTGGCGTTCCCTGCCATAATTTCAGCGAGCATATTGTTTCATAAGGAAACTTTGCGAAGAGTTGTTGACTGACTGCTGCTCATGCAACACACAGGCATAGTTAGAAAGTCAGGATGCACTGGTTTACACTTTACACACACACAAAAACAGTCAGCAGTCATCCAGAACACACACACACACACATATTCAACCCACATGACATCCTGTCGTGTCAGTGGTAAATAGCACATGAGAGCACCAGACATCACAGGTGTGGTCTATTCCTACTCTTTATTTATTAGTAGGCCTAAGCTAACGGTTGCAGGGATGAAGGAGTGATGTTTTTTTTGTCTTAGCTGAGTAATGTTGCTGCCCTGAGGGCATCAGAGTATATTCCTTGCACAACACATGTTGGGGGTGGGGTTGGGGTTGGTTTGCTGGCAGCTTTGTCCCCCCCCCCAGTTCAAAAAACGTATCTGTGCCCCTGCACTCAGCACAGAAAGGTAGAATTAAAATGAGTTTATTATAACAGGACAAAACATTACCAAAATCAGTGAGTTAGGACATCAGGTTCAAAATTCCAAAGATGCAGTCTGACCATCTAACAAATTAAATAAAATTAAATAACCAAGAGCTGGAATAAAACCAGGAAAATTTCACAAAAAAACTAGTGCTGTCAAAGATAACGCGTTAACGCAATCTCAATTTAACGCGATTTTAAAAAATAGTGCCGTTAACTCAAATTCTAATTTGGCCCTGCGAGTCACCCGTAGTTCCTGTTGAGGCTTGTCGCACGCTGCTTCAATAAGAGTACGTGTGAGTGATGGAGAAAGGCATAGACATATAAACATCCTCGCCGCCATATTGGATGGGGCAAAGTGGAGATTCTTCAACCGTCTCTGGTATAGCGTCTAGACAGTAGCCGAGAATAAAGATGCCTCATTCATGTGCTGCGTTTAACTGTACCAACAGGTTTACCGTCCAAACGAGATCACATGGGATTACCTTTCACAGGTGAGACTGGAAAAATACTTTTCAATACTGTTCCTTCAGTCTTCAGTTTCCCAGCTCATCTCCACCGGGTAGGTGTATAGTTATAAGCAGTGAGAATTAGATAATACAGTGCCACACTATGATGAACGTTTTTGAACGTATGATGAATGTTTTTATTTTTGTTATCTGTTTTTTTCTTCTTTTATGGCAAATACTTCTCTTCAAAAGAAACTAATGAAGAGTAAAATAATTTTTTTTTTTTTTTTCACAGTGATATGCACTTTATTTTTCATCCCTTGGTTTTCTCATCTAATATGGAAGTTATGGATGTCAGTGGCTGTGACAAGATGTGTTATGCTCTGCAATAAAAAAAAACATTGGTACAAAGCAAGCCCATTCACTTTTTTATGCTGATAAGAGAATTACAATGGCTTTTCATGTGACAAAAATGTGCGATTAAATTGTGATTAATCGCGAGTTAACTATGACAGTCGCGACATTAATCGCGATTAAATATTTTAATCGCTTGACAGCACTAAAAAAAACATTATTCTTATCTACAACAGTTCCAAAGTAGATCATCTGATTCTATGACAGCCCTTTTTTCTCAGAGAAAAGAGAACTAGATTCAAACACCACTCTTACATAACCTGGTTTTCTTGGATTTTCGGCACCAAAGATAGGTGAGCTGCATACTTGCTCTCTATTGTCGAGGGGTGGTGCCAGTTCCAAAGGATTCTAGCCACAATCCTCCCCAGATAGCACAGCAAGCCTCTGGTGGTCTGATAACCAACCACCAGATGTGTTTGCCGCTTACTGTCGCCATCTGGGTCTGTATTAATGTAACAAAATGCTTGGGGGAACTTTCTCTAATGTTCTGCAGAGAGACATGAAATGTTTTATAGCATGTGTCCTGTTGTTAGAAATTTGCAGATGACAAAAATGAAATAGAAGCATTGCCACCCAGTTAATGAAATAATTCATGGACATTTATTTGTCCATTCTGTCTTCAGTGAAGACTGCAACTTTATCCTCATTCCAGACAAAAATGACATTACCTAATGTGTGCTTGCTCTTTAAATGTGCAGAGCAGTGATGAAGTGAAGGCTCCATAACAGATCTTGCAACTACACTGTAGAAAATAACATCTTAGCAAGTTAAAATACCTTGAATATAGTCAATGTATCTAGTACTTCCTATTATAAGATTACAGTAAACCAAACATAAGATTATTCAAGTAATTTCAGACATTTTTTAAAATTAATTTCAAGTTTGACATACTCTAATTGTATTGGCAGATCTCATCTCATCTCATTATCTCTAGCCACTTTATCCTTCTACAGGGTCGCAGGCAAGCTGGAGCCTATCCCAGCTGACTATGGGCGAAAGGTGGGGTACACCCTGGACAAGTCGCCAGGTCATCACAGGGCTGACACATAGACACAGACAACCATTCACACTCACACCTACGGTCAATTTAGAGTCACCAGTTAACCTAACCTGCATGTCTTTGGACTGTGGGGGAAACCGGAGCACCCGGAGGAAACCCACGCGGACACGGGGAGAACATGCAAACTCCACACAGAAAGGCCCTTGCCGGCCCCGGGGCTCGAACCCAGGACCTTCTTGCTGTGAGGCGACAGCGCTAACCACTACACCACTGTGCCGCCCTATTGGCAGATCATTTTAATTAATTGTTTCCAGAAAGAAGCAACAAATCTACAATAAAATTGTTTTTGTTGTTCTGGAATATGAGGGTCGTCACTGCAGGAAGGAGCCTTGTTTTTTGTACTTGGGATAAGCAATGACTCCAATGAAGATGTTGTCTCCTCCATTGTTCACTGGCTACATCAAATTGTCAGACAGTGGTGCTAGACTTAATATTATTCCTCACCTAAGCCAATATCGGTTAAGAAAAATGTAATTAAAGTCCAAGTTCAGAATTGTGTTTAATTGAGGCACACTTCTGTTTTCTGGAAAAACTCCACCCCCACATAAGTAACTCATGCTAAACTTTTGAATAGTGCTTAAATCTGTAGTTAAAACTGTGATTGAGGAATGCACAAATAAATACGCTGGCATCTTCATCACAATTTACAGTAGCTAACTTGTGGGAATATTATGGACAATCAGTGGTAACTCGCATTAGTCTGGTCCTTGCAAATATAACGAACAAAACCCAGACCACAACAAGAGGTAAGAGAACAAGAGAAGAGAAATCCCACAAACCAGTGACTTGGACAACAAACAGGAACATATTTACTAAAGGCAGCAATATTTGCAACAGAAGAATATACAACAAGCAAACAAAGCAAAGATTTATACTCAATCATCAATAAGTTAGGCTAATTGTCACACATTAAGGAGTCAATTTAAAATCATGAAGCACAAATGACAAAACAGCAGAACAAATGAGCATAAGGAATGTACATTCACTGGCAGTCCCGTAATTGTCAGTGCATTTTATGGCATTTTCTCATTCATACACAGTGGATATAAAAAGATATGCACATCCCTGTTAATAACTGCAGGATTTTGTGATGTAAAAAAAAAAGTGTGTATATATATATATATATATATATATATACACACACACACACAGAGAGGCGGCATGGTGGTGTAGTGGTTAGCGCTGTCGCCTCACAGCAAGAAGGTCCTGGGTTCGAGCCCCGGGGCCGGCGAGGGCCTTTCTGTGTGGAGTTTGCATGTTCTCCCCGTGTCTGCGTGGGTTTCCTCCGGGTGCTCCGGTTTCCCCCACAGTCCAAAGACATGCAGGTTAGGCTAACTGGTGACTCTAAATTGACCGTAGGTGTGAATGTGAGTGTGAATGGTTGTCTGTGTCTATGTGTCAGCCCTGTGATGACCTGGCGACTTGTCCAGGGTGTACCCCGCCTTTCGCCCGTAGTCAGCTGGGATAGGCTCCAGCTTGCCTGCGACCCTGTAGAAGGATAAAGCGGCTAGAGATAATGAGATGAGATGAGATATATACACACACACACACACAGTGGTGCTTGGAAATTTGTGAACCCTTTAGAATTTTCTATATTTCTGCATAAATATGACCTAAAACATCATCAGATTTTCACAGATAAATAGGAAACCCTATTAAAACCCAGTTAAACAAATGAGACAAAATATTATATTTGTTCATTTATTTATTGAGGAAAATGATCCAATATTGCATATCTGTGAGTGGCAAAAGTATGTGAACCTTTGCTTTCAGTATCTGGTGTGACCCCCTTGTGCAGCAATAACTGCAACTAAACGTTTCCAGTAACTGTTGATCAGTCCTGCACACCAGCTTGGAGGAATTTTAGCCCATTTCTCCATACAGAACAGCTTCAACTCTGGGATGTTGGTGGGTTTCCTCACATGAACTGCTTGCTTCAGGTCCTTTCACATTTCGATTGGATTAAGGTCAAGACTTTGACTTGGCCATTCCAAAATATTAACTTTTATTCTTCTTTAACCATTCTTTGGTAGAACACCTTGTGTGCTTAGGGTCATCATCTTGCTGTATGACCCACCTTCTCTTGAGATTCAGTTTATGGACAGATGTCCTGACATTTTCCTTTAGAATTCGCTGGTCTCATCTCATCTCATTATCTCTAGCCGCTTTATCCTTCTACAGGGTCGCAGGTAAGCTGGAGCCTATCCCAGCTGACTACGGGTGAAAGGCGGGGTACACCCTGGACAAGTCACCAGATCATCACAGGGGAATTCACTGGTATAATTCAGAATTCATTGTTCCATCAATGATGGCAAGCCGTCCTGGCCCAGATGCAGCAAAACAGGCCCAAACCATGATACTACCACCACCATGTTTCACAGATGGGATAAGGTTCTTATGCTGGAATGCAGTGTTTTCCCTTCTCCAAACATAACGGTTCTCATTTAAACCAAAAAGTTCTATTTTGGTCTCATCTATCCACAAAACATTTTTTTCCAATAGTCTTCTGGCTTTTTCTTTCGATTACGTTCATTATGTCTTATATTAAATATAGTTAGTTTTTTTTTCTTTTTTATCAGACATCTAATTTATTGGGTTTGTTTACCTGACATGTTTCGACGTACAACTTCCGTCTTCCTCAGAGTGTCACCGGATGTTAATTGGTGACGCATCTTTTATCAGCTGCTGTTTCTGAAGGCGTGGCCTTCCTGTCTGGTTTGACAGGTCGGTCACGCCTTCTACTGTCTGTTTGTCCCCTGCAAGATGGCACTCCAGGTGTGGGAGAGCATGTATGCTCCCTCATCCCGGTTGATGGTCCTCGGGCTTCGCTTACGGATCTCCATGGCCTCCCTGATCCAGCGCTGATGTTTGTTATCTTCTGTGCGGATGACTCTGGCATTCCCCCAGTCCATAATGTGATTTTCCCTTTTACAGTGATCTGTTATAGCTGACTTATAATTTTCCTGTTGTGCCTTTTCTTTTATTGTTCGGGTTTGTCTTGTAGCCGTCTCCTTTTCGCACTCTTTCTTATGTTCATGTTTTCTTGTGCTGAAACTCCTTCCTGTCTCCCCAATATAAGTTTTATTGCATAATTTACATGGAATCTCATATATGGTGTTGCATCTGTTGTCCGGATGTATTCTGTCTTTGGGATGCACCAGGATCTGACGGAGTGTTGTGTGTGGTTTGACAGGTGTGTTAACATTGTGTTTCCTCATTACTCTTTGAATGCGTTCAGTTATTCCCCTGATGTATGGTAATGTAACTACTCCCCTGTGTTCTTGTTTGTTAGTTTGTTTTTTCTCTTTCTTTTGTGTTTTGTTGTTTTTAACCTGTTCCGCCCCTTTGGATATTGCCCATTGTGGATATTGACATGCTTTCAGTGCGTGTTGTATATGTTGTTCCTCCTGTTCTTTGTCCTGTGGATCTGTAATTATTGCTGTGCGTTCATGTAATGTTCTAACTACGGATATTTTGTGCATTATGGGGTGTTCGGAAGTCAAGTTTAAATATTGGTCGGTGTGTGTGGGTTTTCTGTGTACTTTTATTTTGATATCCCCATCTTCTGTGTGTTGTATTTTTAAATCCAAAAATGCTATTGACTGCTCCGTTTCTTCTTCATGTGTGAATTTTATATTGCCGGTATTGTCTATGGTGTTAAGATGGTCGGTGAGTTGTTGAGTGTGTCCCCTCTTTACTTTTTCCAATATGTCGTCCACATACCGTTTCCAGAGTGTTGGTCTGTATTCCGCTGGTATTGTGGTGAGTGCTTTTTGCTCCAGATCCTCCATGAAAAAACCGCACATGATGGCTGATAGTGGGTCTCCCATGGCAAAACCTTCCTTCTGTCTGTAGATTGTATTCCTGAACTGAAAGTATGTGGATGTGGCGATGAATTGAAGAAGCTGAGTGATGTCTTGTACGGTGAGGTTTGTACGTTTCTTGAGCGTCCTGTCTGTTTTTAATTTGTCTTGTACTATCTGTATGGTGGCTTCCGTGGGTGTTCTGGTGAAAAGAGATATGACATCATGTGAAATGAAAACTTCATCTTGCTGCATTTTGATGTTTTTTAGTTCTTCTGCCAGATGTTTTGAGTTTTTGCAGTGTTGGTCTGTGAGTCCTAGTAATGGTTTAATTATTTCGGTGAGTGCTTTTGATAAGTTGTATGTGACCGAACCAATGCTATCTACTATGGGGCGTAATGGTGTTCCTGGTTTGTGTATTTTTGGTGTGCCGTAAATCCTGGGGATGACATTGGCTGTGGGTACTAAATGATTGTAATCCTGCTTATCTATTTTATTTTCATTGAGTAGTGGTTTTAGTAGTGCTTTAAGTTTCTTTTTCTTGTCTTCTGTTGGGTCTTTTTTTAATATTTCAAATGCGTTGTCGCTGAGTAATTCATTCATTTTTCGTTCATATTCATCAGTGTCCATAATAACTGTTGTTCTGCCTTTATCTGCTGGGAGGATTGTGATGTCTTTATTTTTAGCTAATGTTTTCATGGCTTTGGCTTCCTGTTTGGTGATGTTGCTGGGTGGTGGTTTGGCCGTTTTCAATATACCAGCTATTGCGTTTCTTAGTGCTGCTTTTTGTCCCTGATCCTGTATTTTCTCACATGCTAACTCAGTTGCCAGAATGAATTCGTCGTGTGGTATGTTGTTCGGTGTGACAGCGTAGTTGAGTCCTTTTGCTAGTATACTGCGTTCTGCTTGTGAGAGTTTGTACCTTGATATGTTGTAAATCCATTTGTCATTGATGTGTGCGTGCTCCGGTTCTGCCTTCTTTTTCTGTGCGATGAGTTTGTCCAGTTTTCGTATTTGTCGGGTTTTTGTCTCTGTGAATTCCTGTTCGTGTATGTCTGCCAAGTGTCCGTGTATTGCTATTTCCATTTCCTTGTTTTGGGGAAACCGGCGTTTGAAAGTTTCCGTCTCTCTGTGTAGTTCGCTGTTGATATTATTTAGTTTATCCGTTGTGCACCGTATCCGTTCTTTTACCAGAGTCATCCGCACTTTCCTGATCATCTTTTCCGCGTTTCTAGTTGGAATCGGGTTCTTGATGTTCAGGCTGGCCGGTACGACTTCTTCATCCCGGCAGCGCAGATTGAATCTCAGGTGATTCCTGTAGCGTGCCCGTTTCCGTGTCAATCTCTCTAGGCGGCGAAACTCCTTGATGCTTTCGTCTCCGTAACTAATTCTTAATCTTTCGATTACGTTCATTATGTCTTATATTAAATATAGTTAGTTTTTTTTTCTTTTTTATCAGACATCTAATTTATTGGGTTTGTTTACCTGACATGTTTCGACGTACAACTTCCGTCTTCCTCAGAGTGTCACCGGATGTTAATTGGTGACGCATCTTTTATCAGCTGCTGTTTCTGAAGGCGTGGCCTTCCTGTCTGGTTTGACAGGTCGGTCACGCCTTCTACTGTCACCAATTGTCATCCGGTGACAGTGTCACCAATTAACATCCGGTGACACTCTGAGGAAGACGGAAGTTGTACGTCGAAACATGTCAGGTAAACAAACCCAATAAATTAGATGTCTGATAAAAAAGAAAGAAAAAAAAAACTAACTATAGTCTTCTGGCTTGTCTACATGATCTTTAGCAAACTGCAGATGAGCAGCAATGTTCTTTTTGGAGAGCAGTGGCTTTCTCCTTGCAGCCCTGCCATGCACACCATTGTTGTTCAGTGTTCTCCTGATGGTGGACTCATGAACATTAACATTAGCCACTGTGAGAGAGGCCTTCAGGTGCTTAGAAGTTACCCTGGGGTCCTTTGTGACCTTGCCAACTATTACACACCTTGCTCTTGGAATGATCTTTGTTGGTCGACCACTGGGGAGGGTAACAATGATCTTGAATTTCCTCCGTTTGTACACAGTCTGTCTGACTGTGGATTGGTGGAGTCCAAACTCTTTAGAGATGGTTTTGTAACCTTTTCCAGCCTGATAAGCATCAACAACGCTTTTTCTGAGGTCCTCAGAAATCTCCTTTGTTCGTGCCATGATACACTTCCACAGACATGTGTTGTGAAGATCAGACTTTGATAGATCCCTGTTCTTTAAATGAAACAGGGTGCCCACTCACACCTGATTATCATCCCATTGATTGAAAACACCTGACTCTAATTTCACCTTCCAATTAACTGCTAATCCTAGATGTTCACATACTTTTGCCACTCACAGATATGTAATAGGGCGGCACGGTGGTGTAGTGGTTAGCGCTGTCGCCTCACAGCAAGAAGGTCCTGGGTTCGAGCCCCGGGGCGGGCGAGGGCCTTTCTGTGCGGAGTTTGCATGTTCTCCCCGTGTCCGCGTGGGTTTCCTCTGGGTGCTCCGGTTTCCCCCACAGTCCAAAGACATGCAGGTTAGGTTAACTGGTGACTCTAAATTGACCGTAGGTGTGAGTGTGAATGGTTGTCTGTGTCTATGTGTCAGCCCTGTGATGACCTGGCGACTTGTCCAGGGTGTACCCCGCCTTTCGCCCATAGTCAGCTGGGATAGGCTCCAGCTTCCCTGCGACCCTGTAGAAGGATAAAGTGGCTAGAGATAATGAGATGAGATATGTAATATTGGATTATTTTCCTCAATAAATAAATTACCATGTATAATATTTTTCTCTCATTTGTTTAACTGGGTTCTCTTTATCTACTTTTAGGACTTGTGTGAAAATCTGATGATGTTTTAGGTCATATTTATGCAGAAATATAGAAAATTCTCAAGGGTTCACAAACTTTCAAGCAAATGAAGATATTTTAACACTTGAAAACATTAAATTATTGTCCTACATGTGTAAAGCATTGGATATAAATATTTAAATATGACATAAGGAATTAATAAATTGTTTTATTTCCAAATATTATTTTTTTTCATTTAACATACACCTCACTTCACCTAAAATGTAGCCAAAATAGATCATTAAATTATATACATTAATTTATATTTTAACATGGTATTTCTTAAAATTCATCTAAATTAATGTGTTACATGTGAGTGAATGTGTTGTTTTTCACTTACTGTCTGTTTCAGCTTCCTGGTAGAGAAGCAAGCCACATTTAAATCATAGCCTACAGGCTAGCGAGTGACTTTTTAGTATATACTGTGGTGCTTCTAGCACTCAGGCTTGGACACAGATTCAGGAGACAGCGATGAGGTGGAAAACACAAGTGCTCTTTTTATTTACAAAGGTGGCAAGGAATGGGGAAAAGGGAGTGAAGGTGCGAGGTGCTGGTGAATCTTCCCATCCTAATGTGAAAAATGTCCTTTGGAGACAGTTGAGGTTTCATCACTCAGGGGAGGCATACAGTGGTGCTTGAAAGTTTGTGAACCCTTTAGAATTGTCTATATTTCTGCATAAATATGACCTAAAACATCATCAGATTTTCACACAAGCCCTAAAAGTAGATAAAGAGAACCCAGTTAAACAAATGAGACAAAAATATTATACTTAGTCATTTATTTATTGAGGGGAATAATCCAATATTACATATCTGTGAGTGGCAAAAGTATATGAACCTTTGCTTTCAGTATCTGGTGTGACCCTCTTGTGCAGCAATAACTGCAACTAAACGTTTCTGGTAACTGTTGATCAGTCCTGCACACCGGCTTGGAGGAATTTTAGCCCATTCCTCCATACAGAACAGCTTCAACTCTGGGATGTGGGTGGGTTTCCTCACATGAACTGCTCGCTTCAGGTCCTTCCACAACATTTCAATTGGATTAAGGTCAGGACTTTGACTTGGCCATTCAAAAACATTAACTTTATGCTTCTTTAACCATTCTTTGGTAGAACAACTTGTGTGCTTAGGGTCGTTGTCTTGCTGCATGACCCACCTTCTCTTGAGATTCAGTTCATGGACAGATGTCCTGACATTTTCTTTTAGAATTTGCTGGTATAGTTCAGAATTCATTGCTCCATCAATGATGGCAAGCCGTCCTGGCCCAGATGCAGCAAAACAGGCCCAAACCATGATACTGTACTACCACCACCATGTTTCACAGACGGGATAAGGTTCTTATGCTGGAATGCAGTGTTTTCCTTTCTCCAAACATAACGCTTCTCATTTAAACCAAAAAGTTCTATTTTGGTCTCATCCATCCACAAAACATTTTTCCAATAGCCTTCTGGCTTGTCCACGTGATCTTTAGCAAACTGCAGATGAGCAGCAATGTTCTTTTTGGAGAGCAGTGGCTTTCTCCTTGCAACCTTGTCAGACACACCATTGTTGTTCAGTGTTATCCTGATGGTGGACTCATGAACATTAGCATTAGCCAATGTGAGAGAGGCCTTGAGAGTAATAATGGTCTTGAATTTCCTCCATTTGTACACAATCTGTCTGACTGTGGATTGGTGGAGTCCAAACTCTTTAGAGATGGTTTTGTAACCTTTTCCAGCCTGATGAGCATCAACAATGCTTTTTCTGAGGTCCTCAGAAATCTCCTTTGTTCGTGCCATGATACACTTCCACAAACATGTGTTGTGAAGATCAGGCTTTGATAGATCCCTGTTCTTTAAATAAAACAGGGTGCCCACTCACACCTGATTGTCATCCCATTGATTGAAAACACCTGACTCTAATTTTACCTTCAAATTAACTGCTAATCCTAGAGGTTCACATACCTTTGCCACTCACAGATATGTAATATTGGATCATTTTCCTCAATAAATAAATTATTAAGTTCAATATTTTTGTCTCATTTGTTTAACTGGGTTCTCTTTATCTACTTTTAGGACTTGTGTGAAAATCTGATGTTTTAGGTCATATTGATACAGAAATATAGAAAATTCTAAAGGGTTCACAAACTTTCAAGCACCACTGTACCACTTCTCTCAGAAGACCAGTGGGCACTCTCAGAGTTAGCATCTATGAGCAGACAAAGAGAGCCATACAGACTTATTACTTCCTCTCACCATCCTCCTGCTCACCCAACTGGTGGCATGGTGTCCTTTTATTTCCTCCCTATGCCTCATGGAGGGTGAGTGAGCATGCCGATTAGCGAGCTCCAGCTGCACTGCATTAGATTTCCCTGCCCCTCGGCCATGTGCTCGGTGTTTACCAACAATGGTGCTATGATGGTGCTGTTTCCTCAGCACTGCTGCTAAGAGGAGAGTGGGGCGCTGTTCCTTCAGCACCACTGTGCCATTGTGGCGAGGAGCACTTGTGCACAAGGACCACTGGCCTGCTGTTGTCATAATATGGATGAGTTAAAATATGGTAGACTTGCTAGAACTACTGTTTATCATAATCAACTGCAGGCTATCTCTCTCTCTCTCTCTATATATATATATATATATCATTATCTCTAGCCGCTTTATCCTTCTACAGGGTCGCAGGCAAGCTGGAGCCTATCCCAGCTGACTATGGGCGAAAGGCGGGGTACACCCTGGACAAGTCGCCAGGTCATCACAGGGCTGACACATAGACACAGATAACCATTCACATTCACACCTACGGTCAATTTAGAGTCACCAGTTAACCTAACCTGCATGTCTTTGGACTGTGGGGGAAACCGGAGCACCCGGAGGAAACCCACGCGGACACGGGGAGAACATGCAAACTCCACATAGAAAGGCCCTCGCCGGCCCCGGGGCTCGAACCCAGGACCTTCTTGCTGTGAGGCGACAGCGCTAACCACTACACCACCGTGCCGCCCTTCTCTCTCTCTCTATATATATATATATATATATATATATACACACAGTGGGGCAAAAAAGTATTTAGTCAGCCACCAATTGTGCAAGTTCTCCCACTTAAAAAGATGAGAGAGGCCTGTTATTTTCATCATAGGTACACTTCAACTATGAGAGACAGAATAAGGGGAAAGAATCCAGGAAATCACATTGTAGGATTTTTAATGAATTAATTGGTAAATTCCTCGGTAAAATAAGTATTTGGTTACCTACAAACAAGCAAGATTTCTGGCTCTCACAGACCTGTAACAACTTCTTTAAGAGGCTCCTCTGTCCTCCACTCATTACCTGTATTAATGGCACCTGTTTGAACTCGTTATCAGTATAAAAGACACCTGTCCACAACCTCAAACAGTCACACTCCAAACTCCACTATGGCCAAGACCAAAGAGCTGTCAAAGGACACCAGAAACAAAATTGTAGCCCTGCACCAGGCTGGGAAGACTGAATCTGCAATAGGTAAGCAGCTTGGTGTGAAGAAATCAACTGTGGGAGCAATTATTAGAAAATGGAAGGCATACAAGACCACTGATAATCTCCCTCGATCTGGGGCTCCACACAAGATCTCACCCCGTGGGGTCAAAATGATCACAAGAATGGTGAGCAAAAATCCCAGAACCAGATGGGGGGACCTAGTGAATGACCTGCAGAGAGCTGGGACCAAAGTAACAAAGGCTACCATCAGTAACACACTACGCCACCAGGGACTCAAATCCTGCAGTGCCAGACGTGTCCCCCTGCTTAAGCCAGTACATGTCCAGGCCCGTCTGAAGTTTGCTAGAGAGTATTTGGATGATCCAGAAGAGGACTGGGAGAATGTCATATGGTCAGATGAACCAAAATATAACTTTTTGGTAAAAACTCAACTTGTCGTGTTTGGAGGAGAAAGAATGCTGAGTTGCATCCAAAGAACACCATACCTACTGTGAAGCATGGGGGTGGAAACATCATGCTTTGGGGCTGTTTTTTCTGCAAAGGGACCAGGACGACTGATCCGTGTAAAGGAAAGAATGAATGGGGCCATGTATCATGAGATTTTGAGTGAAAACCTCCTTCCATCAGCAAGGGCATTGAAGATGAAATGTGGCTGGGTCTTTCAGTATGACAATGATCCCAAACACACCGCCCAGGCAACGAAGGAGTGGCTTCGTAAGAAGCATTTCAAGGTCCTGGAGTGGCCTAGCCAGTCTCCAGATCTCAACCCCATAGAAAATCTTTGGAGGGAGTTGAAAGTCCGTGTTGCCCAGCGACAGCCCCAAAACGTCATTGCTCTAGAGGAGATCTGCATGGAGGAATGGGCCAAGATATCAGCAACAGTGTGTGAAAACCTTGTGAAGACTTACAGAAAACGTTTGACCTCTGTCATTGCCAACAAAGTCTATATAACAAAGTATTGAGATGAACTTTTGTTATTGACCAAATACTTATTTTCCACCATAATTTGCAAATAAATTCTTTAAAAATCAGACAGACAATGTGATTTTCTGGATTTTTTTTTCTCATTTTGTCTCTCATAGTTGAGGTATACCTATGATGAAAATTACAGGCCTCTCTCATCTTTTTAAGTGGGAGAACTTGCACAATTGGTGACTGACTAAATACTTTTTTGCCCCACTGTGTGTGTGTGTGTGTGTGTGTGTGTGTGTGTGTGTGTGTATGTATATATATATGTGTGTGTGTGGAAACATGAGCTCTGGTGAGGCTGTGAGCTGGCTATGAACAGTTAACCATCGCTGTTGTAGATTCTATTTAACACAAAGGGTTGCAGACTCTCATGCATATGTCTCATGAGACACATTCAACTGAGCACTATCACACACACATGTCACACTGTCAAATTCTCATAAAGCATTTTAAAAATAGACAAGTTATAAATGAATGAAAACACCTTACCTGTCACTTCATACCAACAGCAGCAACATCAGTGGTCAGTAGGCATCAGAGTGTCAGTAGGCACGCAAGGATTGAAATAAGACAAAATAGCAGTGACCTCAATTTCCAAATTTTCCTGTGCCACTAGTCACAACCCTTTTTTTTTTTTGCTTTATTCAAGTAGGCAAATTGAATTCTCAACTGGTGAGTAAAGAGGTTTACACCAACTATGGAGAAATATCATGTTTCACCACCATTATATATATATATATATATATATATATATATAGATAGATAGATCTATCCATTATCTGTAGCCGCTTATCCTGTTCTACAGGGTCACAGGCAAGCTGGAGCCTATCCCAGCTGACTATGGGCAAGAGGTAGGGTACACCCTGGACAAGTCACCAGGTCATCGCAAGGCTGACACAGAGACAAACAACCATTCACACCTACAGTCAATTTAGAGCCACCAATTAGCCTAACCTGCATACCTTTGGGGGAAACCGGAGCACTCAGAGAAAACCTACACGGACAGCATGCAAACTCCACACAGCAAGGCCCTCATCAGCCGCTGGGCTTGAACCCAGGACCTTCTTGCTGTGAGGCAACAGTGCTAACCACTACACCAATGTGCCACCTATATATATTCTCGTCTTTTGCCTTGCCTACTTTGTGTTGTTTGCATGATCGATTGACCCTTCTCTGGTTACTGACTACAAACTGGCTTTGTTTGCAGTCTCCTTCTGTAAGTGCCTGCAATCTGACAGGATGGACCATCACACAGTGGAAATGTGTATTGTGGTCAGATGAATCAGTATTTCAGGTCTTCTTTGGAAAAAAATGGACTCTGTGTCCTCCAGACCAAAGATGAAAAGACTATGCAGATTGTTACCAGCAACAAGTCCAAAATCTGGGGTCTGTCATGGTATGGGGTTGTGTCAGTGCCCTTGGCAAAGGCAATTTACACTTCTGTGATCATAGCATTAATTCAGAAAAGAACATTGAGATTTTGGAGTAACATATTCGGTCTTCCAGATTACATCTTTTTCAGGTATATTTCAACAAGACAACTAAAAATCACATTCTGCACATATTACAAAAACATGACTGTGGAAGAAGGGTGCCTGTCCCCTCTGTCACCAATAGAAAATGTGTAGCAAATTTTGAAATGAAAAATATGACAATGTACTGTTGCACACCTTAAAACCTGTTTTCAGGAAGAATAGGACAAAATAACACCTAAAACACTTTATTGCTTGGTGTCTTCAGTCCCTAAACATCTTTAAAATGTTAAGAAGGAATGGTAACATTACGAAGTGGTAAGTGGTAAATGCATTACTGTCCTGACCTTTTTTTTTTTCAATGTGTTGCAAGAATCAAAACTGATGTGTGTTTAGTTTCAAAAAGCAATAGAATTCATGAGGTAAAGCATCAAATAATGTGCTGCTGTGTTGTTTTGAATGCAATGTAGATCAAAGATTATTTACAAATCATGGTTTTCAGTTTTAATTACAATTTCAACATACCGTCCAACATTTTTCTGATTTATGTACAACCCCAATTCCAAAAAAGTTGGGACAAAGTACAAATTGTAAATAAAAATGGAATGCAATAATTTACAAATCTCAAAAACTGATATTGTATTCACAATAGAACATAGACAACATATCAAATGTCGAAAGTGAGACATTTTGAAATTTCATGCCAAATATTGGCTCATATCATCATCTATAGTGCATAATATCATCAAAAGATTCAGAGAATCTGGAAGAATCTCTGTGCCTAAGGGTCAAGGCCGGAAAACCATACTGGGTGCCCATGATCTTCGGGCCCTTAGACGGCACTGCATCACATACAGGCATGCTTCTGTATTGGAAATCACAAAATGGGCTCAGGAATATTTCCAGAGAACATTATCTGTGAACACAATTCACCATGCCATCCGCCGTTGCCAGCTAAAACTCTATAGTTCAAAGAAGAAGCCGTATCTAAACATGATCCAGAAGCGCAGACATCTTCTCTGGGCCAAGGCTCATTTAAAATGGACTGTGGCAAAGTGGAAAACTGTTCTGTGGTCAGACGAATCAAAATTTGAAGTTCTTTATGGAAATCAGGGACGCCGTTTCATTCGGACTAAAGAGGAGAAGGATGACCCAAGTTGTTATCAGTGCTCAATTCAGAAGCTTGCATCTCTGATGGTATGGGGTTGCATTAGTGCGTGTGGCATGGGCAGCTTACACATCTGGAAAGACACCATCAATGCTGAAAGGTATATCCAGGTTCTAGAGCAACATATGCTCCCATCCAGACGACGTCTCTTTCAGAGAAGACCTTGCATTTTCCAACGTGACAATGCCAAACCACATACTGCATCAATTACAGCATCATGGCTGCGTAGAAGAATGTCCGGGTACCACAGGCGATTGCTCTAAGACAATGAGGGAGGCTCAGCCTCCTCTAAAAATGACAAACATTGTGTAGGATGAATTGTGCTAGGCTTATATTATAGCCGACCTTATAACATTGCTATTTCAGATCCAGAATCATAGAAATATATGTGCTCAACCCAACTACAGTGCGAAATCATTCCATTATAACTTTCCCCAGTTCACCTAATGTGTGCGTGAGTTTTTCCCCCTCGTGACAGCGCAATGCAGCCCAGCCTCAGTGGACTTCAATGGCATTTGGGAGCTATGCGCTTTTCAATCTCAAAATGCAAGACGGTTATTGGACAAATACTGTGAAAACGCCCGCCTATGGAGTCTCATGGACTCCCCGCCTCAGTGGACTTCAATGGCATTTGGGAGCTATGTGCTTTTCAATCTCAAAATGCAAGATGGTTATTGGACAAATACTGCGAAAATGCCCACCCACGGACTCCCAGCCTCACAGTGGGAGGGACATGGCAAAGCTTTCCACGAGGAGACTGGTGATTGGTGAAAGCGGCCGGATATTTTCTTTGATTGACAGCTCATTTCAAATATAGACAGGCAGCGGTGAATCTCAGTTCAGTCCCATGCGGATTCGCAAGTGCTGTGGTGTATTGTAAGAGATCAGCTTACATTTCAATTTCATTCATTACATATGGTTTCTACCAGCTTTTTTAGTTTGTATATATTTTCATTGTAAATAAAGTGTAAATATAGTGTTGTCAAGTTTGCTGTCTTAGTTCCAGAAATTTTGTTTATTTGAGTGACTGAACTTGAACTTGAGGGGGCTAGTCAGCTAGCAAGAAAGCTGCGCACGAATGCCAAGCATTGCTGATTTCATTTTGGCAAAGCCATTTGCCAGTCTTCCTTTCGAGGAAAAATTTAAAATTAAAGAGCAGGGTAGACCAATGCCTCAAATTGACTTGGTGAAAAAGGTAGGGAATAATACTCATTCCTTTCAGCTCTCCTGGTACGAGAAAGTGAATTGGCTAACAGCAAGTGACCCACATCAACAACAGTAAATAGGCTACTTTAGTAATATGTCATGGATGGACCAAAAATATAGAATCTATTTAAAATGTTTATGCTGAGTATATTATATTGGAATATATATTTTTCTGGATATGAATTAAACACAGCTACAATTTGGAAAACATTTTTAAGCAAAAACACAGCCGAGAACATTTCACACTACAGACCTGGATTAAAAGTGAAGGGTTATCAAAATTGTCAATAAAACATTTCTCAGTCAAAATTAGTAAAATATAGGGAAAGTGTCATTGAATGAAATATGTGGCACCCAGCTCTATGTTTGGCTCCCCAAGGTCAGTGCTTGTGCCTATTCCAGAACACTCTGCTGTTACTGCTGAGGTTCCTGACAAAGAGCTGCTTTCAATAATGATCAATTTTTAAACAACATGCCAAAATTTAAAAATATAAAATGTTAAAATATACCCCCCCAACACCACCATCATGTATATTGGACAGTAGGCTAATGGGTCAAAAGAACCTGTTATTTCACAGTTTGTGACCCTGCCAACAATCAGCCAGATCAGAGGCAAGAGTATGGGCAAAATTGATGTGTTTTTTCTTTTAAAATCTGGAAATATCGTAACCGACCAGCCTCCCCTGTTTGAAAGACTACCAGCCGCCACTGCCGGGTACTGAACTGGCCAGCCTGCAGTCCAGATCTTTCACCCATAGAAACCATTTGGCGCATCATAAAACGGAAGATACGACAAAAAAGACCTAAGACAGTTGAGCAACTAGAATCCTACATTAGACAAGAATGGGTTCACATTCCTTTCCCTAAACTTGAGCAACTTGTCTCCTCAGTCCCCAGATGTTTACAGACTGTTGTAAAGAGAAAAGGGGATGTCTTACAGTGGTAAACATGGCCTTGTCCCAACTTTTTTGAGATGTGGTGTTGTCATGAAATTTAAAATCACCTAATTTTTCTCTTTAAATGATACATTTTCTCAGTTTAAACATTTGATATGTCATCTATGTTCTATTCTGAATAAAATATGGAATTTTGAAACTTCCACATCATTGCGTTCCATTTTTATTTACAATTTGTACTTTGTCCCAACTTTTTTGGAATCAGGGTTGTAATTTTATTTTAAGTTTCATAATTTACGTTGTTTGGATGAAGTACTGTTTTGTTTCTGTGCCTGTTACATTTAAGCAAACTCGAAAATATAATGTTGTGCAATCCAGGGGCATCAGAAGCATTTTTAATGTTGGGGGGATGCACTGGTGGGGGGTCTGGGGGTCCTCCCCCAGAATTTTTTTTAATTAATTAGATGCCATTTCCTGCATTCTGGTGTATTTTTAACAGGTTGTTAAACACCTAATTTTACCTACAAAAGTCACTTAATTCAATGACTATTTTAGAGACTCAACAATAAGTTCTCATTCAACTAGTCCATATATTCATCAGCCTGTTTTTAAACCCACTGCTATGCCTAAGATAATGAGATGAATGTGACACAATTTATCACCAACAATGACTTTATGGGTGCATTTTACTTTTTATTTTGTGTTTCCTTTTTTATTTAGTTTTAGATGTAACACAACATGCCACTGTGCCAAGCAATCGTGACACTCAACTGTATGTTTAAAAATAAGAATATTCATAATTTCACACAAGGGGCGGCACGGTGGTGTAGTGGTTAGCGCTGTCGCCTCACAGCAAGAAGGTCCTGGGTTCGAGCCCCGGGGCCGGCGAGGGCCTTTCTGTGTGGAGTTTGCATGTTCTCCCCGTGTCCGCGTGGGTTTCCTCCGGGTGCTCCGGTTTCCCCCACAGTCCAAAGACATGCAGGTTAGGTTAACTGGTGACTCTAAATTGACCGTAGGTGTGAATGTGAATGGTTGTCTGTGTCTATGTGTCAGCCCTGTGATGACCTGGCGACTTGTCCAGGGTGTACCCCGCCTTTCGCCCGTAGTCAGCTGGGATAGGCTCCAGCTTGCCTGCGACCCTGTAGAAGGATAAAGCGGCTAGAGAGAATGAGATAATTTCACACAATGAACAGGCATGACATGGCATCATGCAAACGTCATAACACAATCACACTGTGTCAAGCAACGGTGACACATAAAAAATAACTTCACACAATGAACAGGTGCAATTTTGTTAACCACTAACAGTGACTTTAGTGGGTGCATTTTACTTTTTTCCAATTTAGTGATACTCATAACAAAAATGACATGGCATCATGCAGTCTTCATAACACAAAATTACACTGTGTCAAGCAATGACACATAAAAGATAACTTCACACAATGAACAAGTGCAGTTTTGTCAACCTACATGCAATGGTGGTACTACAGTAACATTTACAGAGTAGTATAACAAATAGATTTATAGATATAACTCCTTCTTACATTGGTGCCACCACAATTTCTACCACTTCATAACTTTTATCCCCCTTTCCTTCACAATCCACCTGGAATAACATCCATCTCTCTCCATTGCTTTCCTTTCTACTATTCCTTCCCCATACACTGATTTCCCATGTTACTTTCCAGAAAACTGGCAAAGACCAGACAAAACAAGTTCTTTAAATCACAACAGGGAATCAATAAATATCATCAGAGCAGAGTTGACCTCATTCTTGACATTACAGTAAGGTAGGCCTACTGGGTTTGAATTAAATGATAGCTAACATTAAGCTAGCTGATACAGCTCCTAACATTGACTAGCCAGCTAACTGCACTAACATTTCCATTGGGACAAAAATAACCTGTCCTGTGGGGAAATTTTGACTTACTTTCCGCTTCTTTATAAAGAATTTCCTTATGTCCATTGTGTCTGGGGAGGGAGCAAATATTGCAAACAATTCATCATCAACCAAGAATACCCCATTAGGCTAAGCTTATTTCATTGTTTAGTTGAACATTAATTTAACGTGGCCTAGGGTTAATTTTGAGGGCATATAACAAAAGAATAAGGTTTTAACAAAAGCTAGACATTGTGAGGTGGCAATGAGGCTGACGTTACCTCCTCCACTTTCGAGCAGCTGCACCTTGCACCAACATTTCTCTGTTTGTACCGAGATTCACTTCACTTGCGTGCAGTGAGTTGTTGTAGGTAACGCCCGGAAAACCCAGAGTGGATTTTCAGTGGTATGTATATTCTCTTATCGATCAAGTGGAATGGATTATTTCATGAAGCAATAGAAATGGCGCTGGGTGAACTAATATTTTATGTTAAATGTGGGGGGGGGGTCCAAATGAAGAATTATGAAATGTGAAGGGGACATGTCCCCTTCGCATTCAATGGTAGCGACGCCCATGATGCAATCAGCAATCATTTGTACACAATATGTGACAGACACTATATACTGTGTTTTTCATTCTCTCTGGGCTTTTATATTCATTTCATTGTATACTCAATTCATTATATTTTGGTGAGGGCTCCTGCGTCACCCTACCTGAGAAATTTTCTCCTCATGCTACCCCTTTCCTAGCACTTCAGCAACAGCTATTCTTCAGCACCTCTATTGTTTTGGACAGCTAGAGAGTGCATTGCCATGGGGTGGGGTGCACACATCTGCGGCGTGTTAAAGCAGGGCTGTTCTCTTCCTTCCAGCAGAATCAGGGGAGTACAAAATTCTCTCTCTCTCTCTCTCTCTATTTTAGAACACGTTCTCCTTGTGTGAGTCATGCACTGACTTGTTTCTCCTGTCTGAAAGAAAGCACTGGAGAAGATGATGTGCCCAGACTCCCCTGCTTGCCTTTGGGAAGAGCCTACGGAGATCACCGAAAGAAACCATGGCCTGCCAGCACGTTGCCATCTGACTGATGTGCCCAGCTGGCTGAGTTCTCCTTCCTCTGCACTCTACAGCACTGCTGAGCACTCCCTGCACACCTTTCTTCCTCACTCTCCCTCACCCCTTTCCTGCATAATTAAAATGAAAGAGCACTTGATTCCCTCCAATTCTGTGTCCTGGTGTCTGTGTTCTGTCCGCAGCAGCCGTGGGTTGCCACAATATACGTACAGTTTTTAATTACAGTTTAGTTTGGAACAGATTTGTCTACATTTTTAATATATTTCCTATAATTTCAATTCATATTCAATGATGAATATTTTGTTTATACTTTGTACAACTTGAGAAAATATATTTCTTCATCATTTGTAGGCTATTTTCTAGATGTTAAATAAGTAGCAAAGAAAAAAACATGTCGCAGCCAGGGGGTTAACTCTGACGCTAAAGAGCTGAGTCTGTTTGTATTATGGTTTGTAGTATGTTTTTAAAAACAAACAAAACTATTACCAAAGTATAAAGTTAACACTGCCTTATTGTATTTCTAATTATCCTATTTGAATATCCATCTTGTCTTTTTTTTAGCATACATTTATTGCATTTAGCAGACACCCTTATCCAGAGTAGCTTACAGCATACCTATCTTATCTTGCGTGAAAAAGAATGTCACTTCCTGGCAATTGGGAATTGGCAACATGGACCTCACCTTCTACATTTGCCAGATTTTACAGACTGGGTGTTGTTTCCTCATATCCTATTCACTCAGTGTTGCATGTGTTTCATGTGATTCTCATCCTCAGTAGAGTACAGTGTTAAGACTCTTCATTCTTACCCTCAATGGAGAACAATCTTATTCCCAATGGAGAACAATATGATTATTTTAAGCATTTTTTTCTCCTCAGTTGAGAAAGTGTCAGAACTGTGATTCTCACCCCCATCAGCAGTTGTCATCCTGAATAAAGTACAGTCTTGGTATTATGTATGAGTGGTGTCTGTTCTTGTCTAGCAAGGTCAGAATGTTTTATAAACTATCATGATGACAGTAATGATCCAGAATGTAAGGAAGTTCAACAGAAGGTTATTTATGTAACTCCAGGTCTATAACCATGTGGAGAATGTCAGCCCACATGGGTCACTTGGGCTGAGAAGAATGACCAGAGAACCAATGTAACAAAGTGGGAATCTTTAGTCTACTTCTGTAAGGTCCCAGTCACAAGGTGATGACTTTCATATTGGTACTCAGCAAGAAAAGAAGCAAAAGGGAATGCTCTTCTAGGACCAAAGGACACCACCCTGGCAGTCCTCCATCCAATCATAGAACTTTGATTGCTATGCAACCTTATGTTATTGGTTATAAATGTTTATAATTATTATGTTATTAGTGGAAGTCTAATAAAAATTGTCGCATTCTCTTCCAGCTCGTATTCCTATCTCTTGCATGTGAGCATATATGTTGGTACACATTTTGTCTCTTTTGACTTGTTATACAATATTGAATTACAAACAAACAATTTTAACCACAGTCACATTTTTAGTAAGCAGTATCCACTGCAATCACGTCCACAATCCTATACCAGTCATATTCACCACTACCATCCTGTTTTTCTTTGCACATGCAGATGACAGCAGGCACAAGCATTGGGTGCAGTGTGTATATATAAAGAACACTGTTGTGTTAACTCTTGTCACATGCAGGAGTGTACATTTTTGACATGATTTGCTGCTACTCATATGATATGAGTCAGTGAGGGATGTACCGTACAGATACCTGGTTTGACCCTGTTTCTATATTCTCTCCTGAAATTCAGTATCACATAACAACAAAGGATATCATCCTTGCCTGAATCTTTCTGCTTTCTTTTGATTATTGAGAGTGGTGGCAGCCTTATGCTTTCCTTATGAACTCAGAATGGAAATTAATAACCTGTCAAAAAGAAACCCTGACCATCCTCACATTAATTTCCTTTGTTGATTATCTATCCTTTGAAATGCACATACCTGTTTCTCACTCCTTTCTAATATATCTTTTCATTGTAAATAACATACTATATGCCAGTCAAATTAAATGCAGCACATAGCAAAAAATAATAGCGGTAATGTTCATATATCTGGGATAAATGTAAATACAGGAATACAGTATAATTTAATATTTGGCTATTTAAATTATTATTATGACAAGACCATGAAACCTATTTCTAGAGAGGTAGTATTAGTATTTATGAATTTCTAGCTTAAAATTGTCTTATTCAATTGGCAGATCAGTTTGCTTCTTTTGAGGAATATATGCTTGAAATAAATAAACAATATCTTATAATAATAATAATAATAATAATGATGATGATGATAATTGTGGCGGCACAGTGGTGTAGTGGTTAGCGCTGTTGCCTCACAGCAAGAAGGTCCAAGTTCGAGCCCCGTGGCTGACGAGGGCCTTTCTGTGCGGAGTTTGCATGTTGTCTGCGTGGATTTCCTCCGGGTGCTCCGGTTTCCCCCACAGTCCAATGACATGCAGGTTAGGTTAATTGGTGACTCTAAATTGACCGTAGGTGTAAATGTGAGTGTGAATGGTTGTCTGTGTCTATGTGTCAGCCCTGTGATGACCTGGCAACTTGTCCAGGGTGTACCTCGCCTTTCACCTGTAGTCAGCTGGGATAGGCTCCAGCTTGCCTGCGACCCTGTAGAAGGATAAAGTGGCTAGAGATAATGAGATGAGATAAACATTGTGCATTTGTTTTAAAACATCTAACAAATCTAATAAAGATGAATATTGTCTATATTCAAGATATTTTTACTTGCCATGACATTTTTGTAGTCCAGTGGTCTCTTCTGTATAGCAGAAGTGTTAGTAGTTCAGAGATGTTTGTGATTTGTGGTAGGTTTCAGGATCCCACATGCGGATAATTAAGAGACCCCATTCATGATGTGTACTTACTGAACAATCTTTCAACTTTACAGTATGCAGTTGTACGAGAGTAATTATTAGCTCATCTGGCTGACAGGTGATGAGCTTATGCTATCATGTGTTGTCCGTCGTCCATCTGGCGTCATTCACGTTTCACAAAAATCGCTTCTTCTCTCTCAATTCTTCACTGATTTTTATTCTTTTTTGGCAGGAAGGTGGGTCTGCCTGGGGTGCATATGGCTTCTACCCAAATTTGTATAATTGCAATTAATAATGAAGATATGGCGTAATTAAGCCTTAAAGAGCAGTTTCCAGACAAATTGCTTCTTCACTGATTTTTATTCTTTTTGGCAGGAAGGTAGGTCTGCCTGGGGTGCATATAGCTTCTACCCAAATTTGCATAATTTCAATAAATAATGAGGATATAGAGTAATTAAGCCTTAAAGAGCAGTTTCCACACAAATCATTTCTTCTCCCTCAATTCTTCACCGATTTTGATTCTTTCTGGCATGAACATAGGGGTACCTAGGGTGCATATAACTTCTACCCAGATTTGGTGAATTACAATTATTAAGGAAGTTATGGACCAATTAAGCCTTAATGAGCAGTTCAACAAAAATCACTTTTTCTCAGTCAATTCTTCGCCATGTTGGATTTTTTCTGGCAAGTAGGTATTCCTAGGGTGTGTATAGCTTGTATAATAGTGTATATAGCTTGCAACATTTATTGTGCAAGTTGGTCCACTTTAGATCGTTCCTTCTGGAATAGACAGGGCCAGAGTGAGCTATGCCATCATTGACGGTCTTGTTTTTAATCCCAATACCTGGTGTAAGAAGAGCATGTGTTCCACTTTTTAGTCTAGTTCCTGTCAAGGTTTCTTCCTCATGTTGTCTCAGTGAGTTGAGCAAAAATTCTTTCAACAATTCATTCAATATTCAGACAGTTCCTTTGGTACACTGACAGTGTTTTTATAAACTACGGATTTTTTTCCTTCTCCATATTTTACTCATCCCTGGGCTATGCATGCTGTATCACAATCTCTGGCTTAACCATAGACTTTCAGGGCATCTCATCATTATCTCTAGCCGCTTTATCCTGTTCTACAGGGTCACAAGCAAGCTGGAGCCTATCCCAGCTGACTACCGGCGAAAGGCGGGGTACACCCTGGACAAGTTGCCAGGTCATCACAGGGCTGACACATAGACACAGACAACCATTCACACTCACATTCACACCTACGGTCAATTTAGAGTCACCAATTAGCCTAACCTGCATGTCTTTGGACTGTGGGGGAAACCGGAGCACCCGGAGGAAACCCACGCGGACATGGGGAGAACATGCAAACTCCACACAGAAAGGCCCTTGCCAGCCACAGGGCTCGAACCTGGACCTTCTTGCTGTGAGGTGACAGCGCTAACCACTACACCACCGTGCTGCCTGGCTATTATATATCATTAATAATTTTGCTTTTTTTCTAGAATTAAATGCTTAAAATTAGCAAAATTATCTGCCAATAGAATAAGAAAATTAAGAAAAGTAAGCTAAATAATCTTATATTTGAGTTCTAATAAACTTCTAATCAGAAATATTAAATAAATTCACCCGTATTAAAGATATTTTCTCTTAACGGGATATATATATATATATATATATATATATATATATATATATATATATATATATATACACACACACACACACACACACATACATACATACATACACAGACACACACACCAGTGTGCAGTTGTTTCCTGTTCCTCTGATAAGACATGCAATCAGCTCTACTTTGAAGAAATCAAGAGGAGAAATTTTTTTATTACCATTATAATGAATGATTTGTCCTTTCCTGTGGTGAGACATGTCAACAGGGATGAGCATAACATTACTGACATCTCTGTTTGCATTTCCAGTTGTTGTTATGGGAGCAGTGAAGGGAGGAAACATGAGCAAAAACAGCTCATTTACATTTTCTGAACTTTGGAAACCCATGCAATGAATGTCATGTTTTGATAACCAATATTACATCATCAAATATTTCATGTATCAATTGGTTTCACCTCCTATAGCTTGCAATGAAGAACTCTTGTCAAAAATGTGATGACAGTATAACTGTATTCTCAACATGGTGCCTGGTAGTTTGTGATATGTTCCACTTTTAGACTAACCACTAAATAAAATCCATCAATTATCTATACTGCTTATCCGTCAGAGTTGCAGGAGAAGCTGGAGCCAATCCTAGCCAACTTTGAGCAAGAGGCAGGGGAGTTTGCCAGTCTATTGCAGGAGTAACACAGAGACGAACAACTATTCACACCTATGGGCAATTTAAATTAGCCAGTTGACCCAATCCCCATGTCTTTGGACTATGGGAGTAAACTGGAGCATGCAGGTAAACTCACACAGGCATGGGGAGACCATGCAAACTCTGCATAGAAAGGCCAAAGTCCATACATGTCAACCTTTGGTCAATCAAACCTGTATAACCAACCTCCAAAATCCGTATTTCCCTTATAAAATCCGTATAAGATGCAAATTAAAATAATTAACCTAAAATTTGAATGATAATTAACAATGATATATCCCAGTTACTTTTTATTCAATATTAATAACAATAAACCTTCAGAATGAATACAAAGCTCCAATGTTTGACAAAAACACAAAGTGTTATCAGCGTAGTTACAAAGGAAATACTTCGTTGTTTGGAGACAGGTTTCACCGAGCGGCTATTATGCACGAGACTTCATATTAGCCACAAAGTCAGAAAAATCTGTTCGTAAAATTACGTTATAATGACCAAATACAATGAAAAGTATTTTTTCCAGTCTCACCTGTGAAAGGTAATCCCATGTGATCTCGTTTGGACGGTAAACCTGTTGGTACAGTTAAACGCAGCACATGAATGAGGCATCTTTATTCTCGGCTACTGTCTAGACGCTATACCAGAGATGGTTGAAGAATCTCCACTTTGCCACATCCAATATGGCGGCGAGGATGCCGTATGATTCTACGCAGAAGGCGGCGTCTATGTTTATATGTCTATGACTTCACGGTTGGCGGGATTCTCGCAATGCGGTGTGCGCATGATCAAAAGTGGAACGAAGTCTCGCTACCACAAGATAACGCACAATTTCATAAGACTCTTTACTGGCTGTCTGTGCTTTATGTAGTGTACAGTACGTTTGTAAATGTTATGCGCTCTTTTGTCATCGTGGGAATTGATTATAGCTCTAAATAAATATTGAAGTTTTTTTAAAGAATCCATATATCTTTATTTATACGCCCATATACTACGTTTATTGAATCAAATCCGTATAAAATACGGACATTCCGTATAGGTTGACATGTATGAAAGTCAACCATGAGGTTTGAACTCAGCATCTTATTGTTGTGTGGCAACAGTATTAATCACTGCACCAACATGCCACCTCAATGTGGTAAACAAACCAAGGTTAAAAAAAAAGTGTGTCGGCTTTCAAGAATTATATTTCTTTTTGCACATATGTCAAACAGAAATAAAGTTATAGCATTTTCAGATTTTGCTGCCAAAAGTGAACATGGAGCAGATCTAGTTAAACACTTAAATACATTTAAATATTTATTTCCCTCCTGCTTGACACTGCTGTGGATGTTGAATGCCTCTGATTATGCACCATTGAACTAGAGAGTCCCCTTCATGTCTGTGTGGAATTACTGGATCGAGTTGAGGAGTTTAGGTGGGCATCCAATCATGGGAAATTCTCTGAACTATCCATCACTGCTCACAAGATCAAATGCTTCCAGTACATTCATGAAGGCATTGTAAAGTGGCTGCACTTCTGCTCTCTACATTTCTCCTACAGTCTCCCATGTTCCAGACAGCACTGACAGAGCAGGTTTTCCCCTTCAGACACAAGGAAAAATGCTATGGAACTTCATGTGTACAATTGTACACATTCTATCCAAAGGGGCTACACAAGCTATCCAGCAAAACATCCCTGGCGTACATGATGACCTCTCATGGAGTACAGTCTTGTCCCAATGCCTTCCTAGTCAGGATAGGTTTAATTTACAATGTATGCTCAATCTACTCACTCACTTCTTCCAGCTTGTCCCACTTATGTGTGTGGGGTCACTGCCATGTGGACCCTATTGAGCCACATGTCATATTAATTGGAGCATAGTTTTATGTCTGATGCCCTTCCTGCCACAACCCTCCCATTTCCGGGCTTGGGAAACAACCATTCACACACATTCATACCTATGGACAATTTGAGTAGCCGGTTAATCTAACTTCATGTCTGTAGACGGTGGAGGAAACTGGAGCACCCAGAGGAACTCACACAGACATGGGGAGAACATGCAAACTCCATATGATCAATCTACTATTTAAGCTAATTTATATAAACTATACTCTGGGCCATATTCAGAGGTAGTGACTTAAGCTAAAAAAAAAAAAGATTCTTTGGGGTTCTCCATATTCAGGCTTAGAAGGGCTCTTATGTGGTGGCCCACTAAGATTATTAAAATGACCCATTATTGCAATTTCCTTGAATAGAGGTATCTGAGATTGGCTATTTTTCAATAGCATCAAGGTGAACTGGCTGAATGGCCACAACAAAGGGAGATGCACCACCATAAACATTTAACAAAAGTATTTTATTAATCCAAATTAAGCAAAATCAAGAAGCCAAATTATATTTTAAACAACATGAAGTGGGTAACCAGAGAAGTCAGTGGTATAGGGTGTGATTGAGTGAGAGATGTGTGTGCCAGTGTTGTATGATGAAAAACAAAACATAAGGAATAAACTAAAGTAACATAACCAAACAAACAACAGAGCACCTGCAAAGGAGAGAAGGGAAGAAAGAGAAAGAAGCAGTCGAGACAGAGCACCAGCCAGCAAGTGAGTCTGAAGATGGCTTTTACCAAACTCTGTGGCAACTCGGTACACCTGGGCCTGGTGTACCGAGTTGCCACTAATTACCTGCATAGGAAAGACAGGTCATGAACATACTACCCCCCCCCATGACACCACCCGGGAAGCACACTTCAAGATGACACCACAAGGGGTCATCACACACACAAACACACACACTTAAAATGGGATCCCCGAAATACTTAGTAACAATTTACTGTACTCTCACAGGTAACCAACACACAAAAACAAAAGAAAATGCTAACACAAGGCTATAGCCTCTATGTGTCAATACGAAATCATCGACCAACTCCGCTGACCCCAGTGCAACAAGCGGCCTTCGTTCATCCACATAAGTAGCAACACGCTGAGGAACAACACTTAAATTGTTCCACCATCAGCAGCTCACACAGGCTATGAAAATCATCCACTCTAGCAACTGAAGACCAACAACAAAAGTGAGAAGACAAGTCATAGACAAACCCCATGCCTGTTCATCCATCACCCCTCACCCAGTTTCTAAATTTAAGTATGCCTCTTGAGCTCTCCCAGTGAGAACACATTGAAGCATAAGAACCCTATCTGAATCCGGCTATTCTACATTAGCTAAATACTCAAACAGAGTGAAAAAAAAGTTTCTGTCTCTCACTCACCAAACGGCGGCACCAAACACAAACTCACGACCACATCCACACCAGCGGGCACAGCACCACCACAACCAAAATCCTCCAAACCAAACCCATCTAAAGAAAGCTTACCCTCTCTAACTGCAGTTTAGTCTGCTTTAACTCCAACTTCAATTTCTCAATGTTTTGCCAAATTTTCTTTACCTGAAACCTCCACAGCATAATGGTTTGCAATTCCCAACAACTGCGCCTTCCCACAGCCATTCACAAATGTCTCTGTAGGCACATCACAAAAACCAAACAAGGAAGCCATACTTTACCAAATTAACATTACCGATCAGAATACCATGTTATACTTGCCAGAGAATTTCCCCCTGACTACCACCACAAAACTAACTACAGTGGTGCTTAAAAGTTTGTGAACCCTTTAGAATTTTCTATATTTCTGCATAAATATGACCTAAAACATCATCAGATTTTCACACAAGTCCTAAAAGTAGACTAGAAAAGCACTCGGAGAGCACAGTCCTCTACCAAGAATCCTTGAAAAAAATCTGGGATCCAGAAGGTGATCCAGATTCCTGCCAAAATTTAATGGATTGCTACTTGTGCCCAGTCACACCTCTGGAAAAAATTTCAGAGCAATCCGTTCATTACTTTTTCCGTAATGTTGCTAACAGACAAACCAACAAACAAACAAGCAAATAAACCAACGCTACTGAAAACATAACCTCCTTGGCGGAGGTAATAATAATAACTAGAATGCATTTCCGGAGAAAATGCGAAAGTGTGCTTGCTCAGGTGAGCCGCCATGGTGACCCGGCAAGAGAGGCGACTGCACGACAAGTTTTGTGTCAACACGCGAAAGTTTGGCCAAGACACAAGGCGGATTCCCATACAGAGATGACAGGCTGGCAAGGTTCTTTACAGGGACATCCCAGAGCATCACTAACATGAAAATGTAGATGTAATTCTAAATCCGTAAAGAGATATGACCCAAAACATGTTTTTGCTCATTGTGGCGCCCCCTAGTGGCCAAGTGACACCAAATTTGATGAGGGACATGAACTCGTGCCGAAAGTCATCTCAACAAATATGGTCTTGATATGTCAAAGTGTTTCTGAGATATGAGCCAAAATACCTTTTTGCTAATTGTGACGCCCTCTAGTGACCAAATGACACCATATTTGATGAGGGTAGTTTGGATGGTGTCCAAAGTCATGCTACTAAAAATGGTCTTGATAGGTCAAACCGTTTCCGTGATATGAGCTCACTTCCTGTTTGGTGGCGTCGCCATTGAATTTGATTGGCTGCCACGGGCGAACGCTTCAACATATGAGAGCGAAACGAATGTCATTCATTAGGCATGGACTGGAGATTATGTGTGCCAAGTTTTGTAATGATCGGACAAAACATGCGGCCAGGGTCACTCTACCTTCACTTTGAACAAAATTCAAAATGGCGAAAAATGTAATGAGGCGGAGAATGACGTCATAGGGTGCGTTGGAATCGTCTAGCTCCAAAGATTCCAACGGCACCAGAATTATGAAAATCGGACATATGGATCAAAAGGTACATGCATGAAGGCATGTAAGACTGTGATCAGTTGGTGGCACTACAGCATGAGACATACCAACATGAAACTTGATTAAATCAATCAAGGTCCACTCCTCTATCAGTGTACTAAGTTTCATGACTTTACACCTTACAGTTTGGCCTACAGAAGGAAAAATCTGTTTTTTGCGTCGCGCGCCCATTCATTTCAATGGGGAAAAAATTAATCCTTTAAAAAAATCCGGGATCCAGAAGGTGATCCGGATAACTGCCAAAATTTATTGGATTGTTACTTGTGCCCAGTCACACCTCTGGAAAAAATTTCAGAGCAATCCGTTCATTAATTTTTCCGTAATGTTGCTAACAGACAAACCAACCAACAAACAAACCAACGCTACCGAAAACATAACCTCCTTGGCAGAGGTAATAAAGAGAACCCAGTTAAACAAATGAAAGAAAAATATCATACTTGGTCATTTATTTAATGAGGAAAATGATCCAATATTACATACCTGTGAGTGGCAAAAGTATGTGAACCTTTGCTTTCAATATCTGGTGTGACCCCCTTGTGCAGCAATAACTGTAACTGAACATTTCCAGTAACTGTTGATCAGCACTGCACGCCAGCTTGGAGGAATTTTAGCCCATTCCTCCATACAGAACAGCTTCAACTCTGGGATGTTGATGGGTTTCATCACATGAACTGCTCGCCTCATGGCCTTCCACAACATTTCGATTGGATTAAGGTCAGGACTTTGACTTGACCATTCCAAAACATTAACTTTATCCTTCTTTAACCATTCTTTGGTAGAACAACTTGTGTGCTTAGGGTCGTTGTCTTGCTGCATGACCCACCTTCTCTTGAGATTCAGTTCATGGACAGATGTCCTGACATTTTCCTTTAGAATTCGCTGGTATAATTCAGAATTCATTGTTCCATCAATGATGGCAAGCCGTCCTGGCCCAGATGCAGCAAAACAGGCCCAAACCATGATACTACCACCACCATGTTTCACAGATGGGATAAGGTTCTTATGCTGGAATGCAGGGTTTTCCTTTCTCGAAACATACGGTAACACTTCTCATTTAAACCAAAAAGTTCTATTTTGGTCTCATCCATCTACAAAACATTTTTCCAATAGCCTTCTGGCTTGTGCACATGATCTTTAGCAAACTGCATATGAGCAGCAATGTTCTTTTTGGGGTAGCAGTGGTTTTCTCCTTGCAACCCTGCCATGCACACCATTGTTGTTCAGTGTTATCCTGATGGTGGACTCATGAGCATTAGCCAATGTGAGAGAGGCCTTCAGGTGCTTAGAAGTTACCCTGGGGTCCTTTGTGACCTTGCCGACTATTACATTCCTTGCTCTTGGAGTGATCTTTGTTGGTTGACCACTCCTGGGGAGGGTAACAATGGTCTTGAATTTCCTCCATTTGTACACAATCTGTCTGACTGTGGATTGGTGGAGTCCAAACTCTTTAGAGATGGTTTTGTAACCTTTTCCAGCCTGATGACCATCAACAACGCTTTTTCTGAGGTCCTCAGAAATCTCCTTTGTTCGTGCCATGATACACTCACCACAGGCTTGCTCATTGGGGATAGATGAGGGATAAAATTAGTTCATGTTTTAAATCGTTCAAATTCCGTAAAGCTGCTTTGTGACAATGTTTATTATTAAAATCGCTATACAAATAAACTTGACTTGACTTGACACTTCCACAAACATGTGTTGTGAAGATCAGACTTTGATAGATCCCTTTTCTTTCAATAAAACAGGGTGCCCACTCACACCTGATTGTCATCCCATTGACTGAAAACACCTGACTCTTTCACCTTCAAATTAACTGCTAATCCTAGAGGTTCACATACTTTTGCCACTTACCAGTATGTAATATTGGATCATTGTCCTCAATAAATAAATGACCAAGTATAATGTTTTTGTCTCATTTGTTTAACTGGGTTCACTTTATCTACTTTTAGGACTTGTGTGAAAATCTGATGATGTTTTAGGTCATATTTATGCAGAAATATAGACAATTCTAAAGGGTTCACAAACTTTCAAGCACCACTGTATGACGTCATCCCTTGTCTTCATGTGGATTGTGGTGGGTATTCATGCATGAAAAACCAGTGGACCAGTAAAGTGACCTGCAAACAGGCAGCCCCACCAAGTCACATGGATGCGCCCCCAAGACAGCTATCTGAAGATGCTGACACAAACCACAACACCACAACACTAAGAAAACAATAAACGGACATAACCCAAAAGGGAAACGTCCATAGACCTAACAGGGAAATCCCTGTACAAGAACAAACAGCAATACTTACCTTCTGAGCAGCAACGTTCTGACAATCCAACATCAAGTCAATACTTCCAAAAAAAACATGATGCATCTCCCAACACTAAAGCTAAGTCAGGAAAGTGAAAAACCCCACAGCTCAAACACAGCACAACATTGAACCAAGTTTACTAATTAGCTACCGGAAGTACACATCACAACAGGTGCGCTACATGAAGCACAAAATAAACTTTTACCAAATTAACCATAATAGACGAGCCCCCATTTGTTATGACCTGACTCAATGGCCACAACAAAGGGAGACACACCACCATAAACATTTAACAAAAGTATTTTATTAATCCAAATTAAGCAAAATCAATAAGCCTAATTATATTTTAAACAACATGAAGTGGATAACCAGAGAAGTCAGTGGTGTAGGGTGTGAATGAGTGAGAGATGTGTGTGCCAATGTTGTATGATGCAAAACAAAACATAAGGAACAAGTGTTGCCAGGCAAAATAAACCTCGCCCAGTTGCACTTATGATGAATATGAAGGAAGATATCGGAAAAAAAAAAGGTAACCTATGGGGACATGTGGCTACTGCTTATAAATAAAATTGTTTTCTGATACCATGTCCATACAGTAAATATAGCATATATATTTACTCTATGAGGCAGTAGCCACAAAAATGAAGCGTAATCCAAAAATTAACAATTTAAAAATCACAGAAGTAAAATATACCAAGTGTCTGTACTTTATATTATTCTACTCTTACTTCTTACAATTTTCGAAACTGAAACCTCCGAACTGAGGCTGACATACTGTACACTGTCAGTAAACCCGCTGGAGATGAGCAAACTACAAACATGGACAGCTCAGACTACAACTCCCAGCACACACAGCACCCTCTATCTCCCCCCCTTCTGATTTTCAGCTGACATTCATTTCCTCATCACCTGTCTCAGTATACCCCAGTCACACAAGCACACATTGCGAAGTATTGTTCTGGTTTTTCTGTACATACCAAGCATTGTTGCTGTCTGACTGCCTTTCTGCCTGTTTGAACTTTGCTAGTGTTTTCTCGTTTCCTCAATTTCTGTCTTGCTCACGTTACTCTGTTTGCCAATCGCCCAACCCTAGCTTGTTCTTTGACTACAATGCCTGTCTCTCATTTTGGCTTGGTTTGCTATTCTAAAACTGTCTTCCACCGCACATATATCTGTAAGTGCCTGCATACTCATAGGATACTTTGCCAGCATGGATGTAGTGGAGAATCACAAACAGATGACTCTCAACGCACAGGGGCAACTGCTAGGAGAACATCAACAGATGCTGGCTGATCTGAACACCAGGATGATGCAACTAGCAACTGCTATGTCACAGGCCCTCCTAGCACACACTGAATCTCCTCCTCACTCGGCGTTGCAACTCCCCGCACCAAAAAAGCTTGCTGGCGACCCCGCCACATGTAAGGGCTTCTTGTTACAATGCTCATTATATTTCGCCACCATGCTGGATATTCCGGAAGAACACAAGATCATTGAATTTCTGTCTCTCCTCACTAGCAAAGCACTCTGCTGGGCTACAACTGTCTTGAACAAAGGTGGAAAGCCAACGGGGTCATATGAACATTTCCTCTCCCTATTCAAGAAGGTATTCGATCATGAGCCTGAGGGAATCAAAGTTGGGGAAAGCCTTCTCACTAGTTCACAGGGCACCAGAAGCATCGCCGAGTATGCCCTGGATTTCAGGACTCTTGCAGCCTCCAGTGGATGGAACAACCCAGCACTCAAAGCGATCTTTCACCAGGGACTGCGCCCTGAAATACTCAGCGAGCTGGCATGCAGAGATGAGAACCTGTCACTGGATGCTTTGATTGAACTGGCCATACATCTAGACCAGCTGTTGAAGCACCGGCCTTCGCTCCTCACGAAGAAGAAGCCAACGTCGCCTCCCGAGGACCACGCACCCATGGAGCTGTCATGCACACAGTTGTCCCGCACTGAGTATGCCAGAAGGTGCAAGGAGGGTTTGTGCTTCTACTGTGGGAGTGCCGGTTATGACATCCAACACTGCTCAGTTTGGCCTGCCTGGGGAACTTCAACCGAGAGACATGTTACAGCCCAAAGTCCGATGAGAAAACTTAACTCTAAATCCTTCAGAATCCCAGTGTTACTGAAGATGGTGTCCTCCACTCATGTCCTATCCGTCTTCATAGATTCAGGAGCACAGGGGAACTTCATCAGTGAAGCCCTTGTGCAAAAGCTCAACCTGCCAGTCACCTCTCTGCAAAGTGCGCTTCGCATCCCGACTATCGATGGCAGACCCATAGGTGACAGCCTAGTCACATCACTGACACAGCTGCTGTAGATACAAGTGGGGGCCCTACATCACAAACTAATCTCTTTGTACATCACAACCACTGACCATCATGATATCATCCTCTGCTACCCCTGGTTACAACTGCATGATCCCCTTATCTCATGGCAGAACAAGGAGATACTCCAATGGTCACCTATGTGCTTTCAGAGCTGCCTCTCTTGTCCCCAACTCATCATTTCCTCCACCTCAGTTGAGAGCCCTCTCCCTGACTCCATGGACAATGTTCCAGAATGCTACCAGGATCTTTCTAAGGTCTTCAGCAAGGGGAAAGTCTGCAGACTACCACCGCATAGGCCCTGTGACTGTGCCATTGAGCTGTTGCCAGGCATGGTGCCACCACAAGGTTGCATCTATCCCCTTTCCCAGAAAGAACATGCTGCCATGGAAGAGTACATCCAGGAGGCTCTCAAACAAGGTTACATCCGGCCATCGAAATCTCCAGCCTTGGCCGGGTTCTTCTTCATGGAGAAACGAGGAGGTGGACTTTGGCCCTGCACAGACTATAGAGGGCTTAATGAAGTCACCATTAAATATCCATATCCTCTCCCTCTGGTTCTGGCAGCTCTGGAGCAACTCAGATCGGCCAAGATGTTTTCCAAGCTGGATCTTCGAAGTGCCTATAACCTGATCCAGATTAAATGAGGTGACGAGTGGAATACCGCCTTCAGCACAACTACTGGTCACTTCGAATACCGGGTCATGTCATATGGCCTATCTTCGGCTCCCAGCGTGTTCCAAAGTTTCATCAATGACATGCTGCGGGACATGCTGGGAAAATACGTCTTTGCCTACATAGATGACATCTTGCTCTATTCCTCAGATTTCCCCAGTCATCAGGGCCATGTCAGAACTGTCCTCAAATGGTTGCTGGAGAACCACCTTTATGTCAAAGCCGAAAAATATGAATTCCATCAAGACAAGATCTTCTTCCTGGGCTACATCATTAGCTCAGAAGGGGTCAGCATGGACTCAACCAAAGTCTCGGCCATTACCTCATGGCCCCAACCTAAGTCAGTCAAGGAACTCCAGAGATTTCTAGGTTTTGCCAACTTCTACTGCTGTTTCATCAGGAACTTCAGCACCTTGGCCGCTCCATTGACCACTCTCCTGAAAAAGGGTCCCAAGTGCCTCTGATGGAATCCTCAGGCAGAAGAAGCCTTCAACAAGCTGAAAACCACCTTCACATCGGCTCCAATTCTCCAGCATCCTGACCCCACGAAACCATTCGTCGTGGAGGTAGACGCCTCCAACACAGGAGTAGGAGCCAGCTTGTCCTAGCGGTTTGGGGAAAAGCCAAAACTACACCCAGTGGCTTTCTTCTCCAAGAAGCTAACCCCTGCCAAGAGGAATTATGACTTGGGCAATCGCAAGCTGCTGGCCATCAAACTAGCCTTGGAGGAATGGCGACACTGGTTGGAGGGAGCAACTCATTCGTTCATCATCCTAATTGACCATAAAAACCTAGAGTATCTCAAGAAGGCCAAGAGGTTGAATTCACGTCAGGCCAGGTTGGCGCTGTTCTTCACCCATTTTAATTTCTCTATCTCCTTCTGACCAGGGTCCAAGAACACCAAGGCAGATGCTCTGTCCCGGGCAGTAGAACCATCTCCCAAAGACAGAACCTCAACCCATCATCCTGAAACAGCACTCCGTACAATACATCACGTGGGATCTGGACAGTGAAATCCATAAGTCTCAACCACAATCTGTACTTAATCACATCCCATCTGGTCTTCTCTTTGTGCCAGCACATCTACACAGCAAACTCATCACCTGGGTGCACTCCTCTCCTGCTGCTGGTCACCCCAACAGTCAACGTATCTACCAGATGCTGAAGAATAGGTACTGGTGGGACAACATGCTGACCGAAATCAATCAGTTCATCTCCTCCTGTTCTGACTGTGCCCAGGCCAAGGTTCCTCGAGCTCCTCCAGCCGGCAAACTCATGCCTCTACCTGTCCTGCAGTGACCCTGGTCACACTTGGTGATCGGCTTCATCACAGACCTTCCTTCATCACAAAACAATACCACAATCATGGTCACCATCAACCGGTTCTCAAAAGCTTTGAGGCTCATCCCTCTTCCGGGTATCCCTACGGCCACCCAAATGGCTGAGCTTCTTTTCCAACAAGTATTCCGATACTACAGCATCCCTGAAGACATCATCAGCGACCGAGGCCCACAATTCATCTCCAAGTTCTGGTCCTGTTTCATGGACAGGTTGGGGGTGTCCATTAGCCTCACATCCAGCTACCACTCCCAGTCTAATGTGCAGGTAGAATCGGCTGCTTCCTGTGAATCTACTGCATGTGCAACCAGGGGGACTGGGCACGTTTCCTGCCATGGGCCAAGTATGCGCAGAACTCCCTAAAGCATTCTGCAACTAAGCTAACACCTTTCCAGTGCATACTCAGCTACCAACCACCCTTGTTCCCCTGGGACGATGCACCCAATCAGGTACAGGCAGTAGACGAGTGGTTCCAGTGCAGCCAAACCATTTGGAAAGAGGTCCATCAGCGGCTAGAGGTTGTCTGTGCCAAGTACAAGACGTATGCCGATCAACACAGAGGAGAGACTCCCACTTATCTTTCCGGTGATTGAGTATGGGTGGCAACTAAGAACCTATGAGAGACACACGCCTGTAAGAAACTACAACCACGCTACATTGGACCCTTCAAGGTGTTACGGCGCATCAACGATATCTCATATCGTCTAGAACTTCCACCACACAGCAGAGTATCTTCTACTTTCCACGTCTCCAATCTCAAACCCATCATCCTAGGTCTGCTCTCTGACAATACACCCACTCAAGATCACCCTTCTCTGAATCTTGATGGGGAACCCATCTACCAGGTCAACAAAATCCTCGACTCCAGGCAAAGAGGCAACCAGATCTAACCTGGTGGATTGGGAAGGGTATGGGCCGGAAGAACAAAGTTGGGTCAAGTCCAAGGACATCCTCGACCCTCTGCTCAAGCAAGATTTCTATGCCCAACACCCCAGCAAGCCAGCACCCAGAGGTCGAGGACGCCCCTGAAAGAGTATAGCTCCCGGAGGTAGCTCCTCAGGGGGGCCCTCTGTCAGTAAACCCACTGGAGATGAGCAGACTACAAACATGGGCAGCTCAGACTACAACTCCAAGCACACACAGTGCCCTCTATCTCCCACTTTCTGACTCTCAGCTGACATTCATTTCCTCATCACCTGTCTCAATATTTAAACCCCAGTCACACAAGCACATATTGTGAAGTATCATTCTGGTTTTTCTGTACATACCAAGCCTTGTTATTCTCTGACTGCCTTTCTGCCTGTTTGACCTTTGCTAGTGTTTTCTCGTTTCCTCGATTTCTGTCTTGCCCACGTTACTCTGTTCGCCGATCGTCCGACCTTAGCTTGTTCTTTGATGACAATTCCTGTCTCTCGTTTTGGCTTAGTTTGCTATTCTAAAGCTGTCTTCTACTGCACATACATCCGTAAGTGCCTGTGTACTCATATACACATGCTGTCGCCATGACTGAAACTCTTATTTCCCGGAAATGGCCTGGCGCTAAAGATCAGTGAAATGCACTTTCCCTTTCTAATAAGCATAAACATGTCTGAAAGTGATTTCTTTAGTCTAGTCCATTTATTTCGAATGGTGAACCAAATTGTATACACTCACCAATCATTTTAATCGAAACATGTGTATGCGCATGCATAGTGTGCGACTGCTACACTCTTACATTCTTACAGCACAATGACATAGTGGCTAGCACCTCTATATGAGGCAGTAGCCACAACAAAAATTATTTCAACCTTTTTGGTGACCTTGACTGGATGACCCTCAAAATGTTGGAGGTTCTATTTGAGACCAATGCCCATCTAACCTGAAAGTTTCATGAAGATTGATCCGGCCATTTTCCAGTAATATTATTAACAAAAAACAAAAAAAACAAACAAACAAAGAAACCTGACCGAAAACAATATCTCACCCCCTGGTTGACTCTGTCCCATGCAAGGTAACAAACAACAGCACACCTGCAAAGGAGAGAAGGGAAGAGAGAGAAAGAGAAGCAGTCAAGACAGAGCACCAGTCAGCAAGAGAGTGAATCTGAAGATAGTTTTTACCAAAGACGATTACTAAAACCCGGGACGGGATGGGACATGACCTATTATCGCTCATGGTCAGTGACCTCCCTGTCCCGTCACAGACCGGAATAATTGTCATGGACATATTATAGCTCACGGATATTGAACTCTTGTCACAATCTTACCTTATCTGTCCTGTCCCGTCCCGGGGGATCTTACCTTAGCTATCATGTCATGGTATAGTTTGGATAACATACCCTAGTTAGATAAGAATAATCAAAAGAAAGAAAAGAGAAGAAAAAATATCAAACAAATTAGTGTGTATGTGTTAATATTTATTTCTTCTTTGGTTTTACACATTTGTTCTGATATTTGATACATTTTAAATTCTTTGCTTTGTTAATTTCATCCTGGGTTTTATGCCCCAGTCCTTCACGTGATGGATGATATCACTGTTTACATTTAGTACAACTGAAATACAATTTACTATCCTCTGGCATATGGACAATAAGGTAGGGTTTGTCCCATCCCGTATCACAGGGAGGTCACTGCCTGAGTGATAATATGTCACGTCCTGTTCTGTATCACAGGTTTTAGCAACAACCTTGACCAAACTCAGTACACCGGGCCCAGGTGTACCAAGTTGCCACTAATTACCTGCATAGGAAAGACAGGTCATGAACATACACACCCCAGATGACACCACCTGAGAAGCACACTTCAAGATGACACCACAAGGGGTCATCACAAAGGCTACTACCTTTAAACACAAGCATTTGCCTTCAAGTCCAAAATAAAATTAAGGGGGTAAAAAATGTTGCATAAAAAAACAGATCATATTGTCTTTTCTTTGCTGTCAATTGCCCCACTGTCCAAAAATATGCAGGGAGGAGAATTGAAATGTTCAGTTGACGCTTGTTGTGAATGTAGTGTTACAATGTGTGTGTGCACATGGTGCCCTTGATGGACTGGCATCCCATCCAAGAAGAAGTCTCCCATTTTGCGCCCAGTGTTCCTGGGTTAGGTTCTGGACCCAACTTGACCCTGACCAGAATATAGTACAACCCGGATTCCAAAAAAGTTGGGACAAAGTACAAATTGTAAATAAAAACAGAATGCAATAATTTACAAATCTCAAAAACTTATATTGTATTCACAATAGAACATAGACAACATATCAAATGTCGAAAGTGAGACATTTTGAAATTTCATGCCAAATATTGGCTCATTTGAAATTTCATGACAGCAACACATCTCAAAAAAGTTGGGACGGGGCAATAAGAGGCTGGAAAAGTTAAAGGTACAAAAAAGGAACAGTTGGAGGACCAAATTGCAACTCATTAGGTCAATTGGCAATAGGTCATTAACATGACTGGGTATAAAAAGAGCATCTTGGAGTAGCAGCGGCTCTCAGAAGTAAAGATGGGAAGAGGATCACCAATCCCCCTAATTCTACACCGACAAATAGTGGAGCAATATCAGAAAGGAGTTTGACAGTGTAAAATTGCAAAGAGTTTGAACATATCATCATCTACAGTGCATAATATCATCAAAAGATTCAGAGAATCTGGAAGAATCTCTGTACGTAGGGGTCAAGGTCAGAAAACCATACTGGGTGCCCGTGATCTTCGGGCCCTTAGACGGCACTGCATCACATACAGGCATGCTTCTGTATTGGAAATTACAAAATGGGCTCAGAAATATTTCCAAAGAACATTATCTGTGAACACAATTCACCGTGCCATCCACTGTTGCCAGCTAAAACTCTATAGTTCAAAGAAGAAGCGGTATCTAAACATGATCCAGAAGTGCAGACGTCTTCTCTGGGCCAAGACTCATTTAAAATGGACTGTGGCAAAGTGGAAAACTGTTCTGTGGTCAGACGAATCACAATTTGAAGTTTTTTATGGAAATCAGGGACGCTGTGTCATTCAGACTAAAGAGGAGAAGGACGACCCAAGTTGTTATCAGCACTCAGTTCAGAAGCCTGCATCTCTGATGGTATGGGGTTGCATTAGTGCATGTGGCATGGGCAGCTTACACATCTGGAAAGACACCATCAATGCTGAAAGGTATGTCCAGGTTCTAGAGCAACATATGCTCTCATCCAAACGACATCTCTTTCAGGGAAGACCTTGCATTTTCCAACATGACAATGCCAAACCACATACTGCGTCAATTACAGCATCATGGCTGCGTAGAAGAAGGGTCCGGGTACTGAACTGGCCAGCCTGCAGTCCAGATCTTTCACCCATAGAAAACATTTGGCGCATCATAAAACAGAAGATACAACAAAAAAGACCTAAGACAGTTGAGCAACTAGAATCCTACATTAGACAAGAATGAGTTAACATTCCTATCCCTAAACTTGAGCAACTTGTCTCCTCAGTCCCCAGACGTTTACAGACTGTTGTAAAGAGAAAAGGGGATGTCTCACAGTGGTAAACATGGCCTTGTTCCAACTTTTTTGAGATGTGTTGTTGTCATGAAATTTAAAATCACCTAATTTTTCTCTTTAAATGATACATTTTGTCAGTTTAAACATTTGATATGTCATCTATTTTCTATTCTGAATAAAATATGGAATTTTGAAACTTCCACATCATTGAATTCCGTTTTTATTTACAATTTGTACTTTGTCCCAACTTTCTTGGAATTGGGGTTGTAGTTATTACAGATGAAGTAATGAATTTAATGTGGCCTAATTACTAGCCAAATGGAGTTTATGAAATCTTTATGTGTTATGGATGTACAGTAGGCTATTTTACTATGCTTTTAATTTCAGAATCAGAATTGAGTTTATTGCCAAGTATTTTCTCAAATACATGCTTTGGTGGTTGGTGCTTGAACAGTTAAGATCAAAGCATTTAAACATAGACAAAAGTAGTAATATAAATAGAATAAAAAATAAGTAGGAATCTTAACCTCCTAAGACCCAAGCTGTTTTTTTTTACATGCATTTTTTATTTCTTTTTGCTATTTGGGCTTATTAGAACCTGATTATAATAAAAACTAAGCATCATCTTTGATAAGATGTACTTTTTGAGAAAAAGTATGTCCACATATGTGGATTCTTGTTCTGAATTTCTAAAAAGTGCTGTCCACGTATGTGACCGCTAGGCCCTAGGAGGTTAAATATACAATTTGGAAAAATAGACATATTTAAAGAGCATGTGCATGGGTTGTTTGGAAGTTCAAGCTGTATAGTATGTCCCAGAATGTGCAAAAATGGGTCACAGGATGAAAATGAAGTGTCAAGAATGTGCGAGAAGAAGAGAATATGTCCAATGGGCTAAATGAATAACAAAGCTGTACAGTGTGTGCCAGAATGTGCAATGAAAGTTCACAAAATGAAGATGCATGACATGACCGTGAAATATGCAAAATCACAGTTCAGAGACGAAGTGCATTAATGTCACAGATTAAAGTGTGAGGTTAGAGTCAATGGGGGTCTCTGACCTTATTAATGAGGCCAGCTGCAGTGGGGAAAAAGCTGGCCTTGCGGCATGAGGTTTTGGTTCTAATGGACCACAACATCCTACCAGAGGGGAGTGATTCAAAAAGTTTGTGTCTGGGATGAGAGGGGTCGGCCACAATCCTTTCTGCCCTCCTCAGAGCCCTGGACCCATACAGGTCCTGAAGAGATGGAAGACCATCCTCTTGGCAGAGCGAATGATGTGCTGCAGTCTGCCCTTGTCCTTGGCAGTGGCAGCAGCATACCAGATGGTGATGGAGGAGGTGAAGATAGAGTCAATTATGGTGGTGTAAAAGTGCACCATCACTGTCTTTGGCAGACTGAACTTTTTTAACTGCTGCAGGAAGAACATCCTCTGCTGTGCTTTCTTGGTGAGAGAGCAGGTATCCATCTCCCACTTGAGGTCCTGAGTGATTATAGTGCCCAGGAAGTTGAAATACTCCACAGAGGCTACTGGGTAGTCAAACAGGGTGATGGGGGAGGGTGTGGCAGAGTTCCTCCTGAAGTCTACAATTATCTCCACTGTCTTTAGAGCATTAAACTCAAAGTTGTTCTGCCTGCACCAGGACACCAGATGGCCAATCTCCCACCTGTAGGCAGACTCATACTCATCAGAGATGAGTTCAATGAGGGTGGTGTCATCTGCAAACTTCAGGAGCTTGACAGACTGATGACTGGAGGTGCAGCTGTTGGTGTACAGGGAGAAGAGTAGAAGAGAAAGGACATAGCCTTGGGGGGGGATCCAGTGCTGATGATCCGGAAGTCAGAGCTGTGTTTCCCCAGCTTCACGTGTTATTTCCTGTAAGACAGAAAGTCAGTGATCCACCTGCGGGTGGAGTCAGGCATGCTCAGCGGGGAGACCTTGTCCTGCAGAAGAGCCAGGATGATGGTGTTGAAGGCAGAACAAAATCCACAAAGAGGATCCGAGTATAGGTTCCTGGGGAGTCCAGGAGCTGGAGGATGAAATGAAGAGTCATATTGACAGCATTGTCTGCAGATCTGTTGGCTCTGTAGGTAAACTTCATGGGGTCCAGACATGGGTCAGTGATGGCTTTAAGGTGGTAAAGCACAAGGCACTCAAAGGATTTCATAACCACAGATGTCAGGGCAATGGGTTTGTAGTCATTTAATCTTGTGATCCTTGTTTTTTTGGGGACAGGGATAATGGTGGAGGCCTTGAAGCAGGCTGGCACATGGCATGTCTCCACAGAGGTGTTGAAAATGTCTGTGAATACCAGAGAAAGCTGATCAGCACAATGCTTCAGGGTCAATGGTGAGACAGAGTCGGAACCTGCTGCTTTGCAGAGGTTCAGCTTCTTAAAGGACCCATGGCATGGTGGTTTGTTGATGCTTTAAAAGGGCTCGTGGAGGTTTCTGGATGTTATATCCGCAGCCTTTCTCGAAATGAACCCTCGGCATGTAGATATAGCCTCCTGGGAGAAAGCCCCATTTCAGCGCTTTTCCCAGTGTGTCGTTTTGCTAATGAGAAGCAGGAGGCGGGGAAGGGTAGAGGGTGGGGGCGGGTCTTATCATTAATATTCATGACATGTAAACGTGTTACCTCTGATTGGCTAACAGCACTGTGACGCTACCTCCAGTGGGTCAGAACAAGCGGATGTGGGTGTCTTACTATGGCGAGAGAGAAGGAACAAACCGCGAAGGGAAAAATACCGCACACTGACATCATTAAGGTGCGACGCGAGGAAATAAAATAAATTCAACAAATGTTTGGGTTTTTACTGAACAAACAAACAAATAAAATTAACGAGTGACTTAAAAAAAAGAATGTGGGTGTCTTTGTAAAAACTGTTTTGATTGGCTATTATAACAGAGCATGCTGCATGCTTTTTGGTTTTGTAGCGCAGAGTACCTGGCTAACTGCAGGAAGCGGTTAGCTGCACAGCTAATGTAGCCATTGCAAGGCTTACGTGGCACTGATTTTAAAACACGGCAAAACAACTTAACAGTTATACACTTACTTGTTCGCTGTTTGTGGCTGATGCGGCAAGGATGCTTGGTACAGACCCAGGCTTCAGTGACAGTTGATGTGCAAAACCTGCCCTGTACTGTCCCAAGTTGTGGAAACATTCCTCAGGAAAATGCTTCCGACAAACATACACCGTCTTAGGTAGACTCGACGGTGTATTATTGAAGTAAATAAAATTAAGCCACTGCGTCTTCAGGGGCTCTCCCGTCGGCAGTAAAAACAGACTCTTTTCTGTGTTGTCACATCCATGTACAGCACAATTTCCATGTTTCGCTCGCTTAGGTGATGCCATGGTCCTCTATGGTCTCCTCACTACAACTGGGCGGGGCAATCCATACAGTGGGTGGGAATCCAAAGGGGGGGGCGTGGGGATCATCTCCCTTGCTGACGTAGTAAAGGGAAGAGTTTATCAATGCGCCGTTTTGACGCGCCATTCTCAAATGTTGGGCATAGTTTGGTTTACACATTATGAAATTTCTAGCCACTGGGGTGGCTTAAGAAGGTCAGAGGAACTCATTTTAACGTTAAAAAACCTCAGAAAGTGAAAAATTCATGCCATGGGACCTTTAAGGTGTACAGTATGTAATGCTTCTAAACCCCACTTTGGTCCTTGTACAAAGCAACAATCATTATGTTGATTGACCATGTGTTTTCAAACCATAGCTGATCCAAAAGGCCATAAATCGATGGAAAATCAGTAAGATTAGCCGATTTTCATGGAATCTGCCAAGATTTATTCGGAAGATCCCGAAGGGGTGTGTAATGTCACATGTGTAACAAGGAACCAGGTGTCAGTTTTGTTCACGTGCACTGCAGTGACCAGTGTTGATATGGAATCACATTTTGGAGAAAATTCCGATAGTACCCCGTGGCCGGCGAGGGCCTTTCTGTGTGGAGTTTGCATGTTCTCCCCGTGTCCATGTGGGTTTCCTCTGGGTGCTCCGGTTTCCCCCACAGTCCAAAGACATGCAGGTTAGGTTAACTGGTGACTCTAAATTGACCGTAGGTGTGAATGTGAGTGTGAATGGTTGTCTGTGTCTGTGTGTCAGCCCTGTGATGACCTGGCGACTTGTCCAGGGTGTACCCCGCCTTTCGCTCGTAGTCAGCTGGGATAGGTTCCAGCTTGCCTGCGACCCTGTAGAACAGGATAAAGCGGCTAGAGATAATGAGATGAGATGAGATGAGATGAATTCCGATAGTGATTGGGGTTCCCATATGTCATACGAAGGGGCAAATGATCCATCCATCCATTATCTGTAGCTGCTTATTCTACAGGGTCACAGGCAAGCTGGGGAATATCCCAGCTGACTATGGGCAAGAGGCGGGCTACACCCTGGACAAGTCGCCAGGTTATCACAGAGGCAAACAACCATTCACACTCACATCTACAATTTAGAGCCATCAATTAACCTAACCTACATGGCTTTGGACTGTGGAGGAAACCAGAGCAGCCAGAGGAAACCCACGCAGACATGGGAAGAACATGCAAACTCCACACAGAAAAGCCCTTGCCAGCCGCTGGGCTCAAACCCAGGACCTTCTTGCTGTGAGGCGACAGTGTTAACCACTACACCACCATGCTGCCCAGGGTCAGAAGATTATCAAGGATATTCCAGGGTAAATGCTTATCTTTTCGAGGCCCCAAAATGGGAAACTGCCAGTTCACTCAGTTCACAACAGTCTCACTCACCACCAATAGCACATCACCAGCCGGAGAGAATTGGAAACAGATTGGTTTGTCGATTTTTATTCTATGCTGGCCACTGCAAAATATAGGGAAACTATTGGCATGTACCTCAACAAATGCAGAAATACAATCTTTAAAACATACACTTATTCAGTGTAATTATTGAAAGAAAATATAAAGTGGGTGATAATAGAGGAATTGACGAACTGTGAGATCAAATGTCATTTATTAAATAAATGGGTTTCTTTTGTGCTCCAGTAATTCCCATGTAGTCATTCTGGTGGTAATGAAAACTTGATGAATCAGATTTATTATTAGTAGGCCTAGTCATGTGTAGATCTATGTGCAGTAAACACTGGTAAGCAGTGGGTCTAGACTCTAGTGTCTCTACTGTCCATGCAGGTTTGCAACTGCATGGTGTGCAAGTGTGCATGTTATGATGTGCCAGTGCATATCAGTGTACATACATCTACGTGTGTATATCTGATACATGTAGACCTATATTTCACCAGGCTACATGTATTTGTAATATACAGTGGTGCTTGAAAGTTTGTGAACCCTTTAGAATATTCTATATTTCTGCATAAATATGACCTAAAACATCATCAGATTTTCACACAAGTCCTAAAAGTAGATAAAGAGAACCCAGTTAAATAAACGAGACAAAAATATTATACTTGGCCATTTATTTATTGAGGAAAATGATCCAATATCCAATAACATACCTGTGAGTGGCAAAAGTATGTGAACCTCTAGGATTAGCAGTTAATTTGAAGGTGAAATTAGAGTCAGGTGTTTTCAATCAGTGGGATGGCAATCAAGTGTGAGTGGGCACCCTGTTTTATTGAAAGAACAGGGATCTATCAAAGTCTGATCTTCACAACACATGTTTGTGGAAGTGTATCATGGCATGAACAAAGGAGATTTCTGAGGACCTCAGAAAGAGTGTTGTTGATGCTCATCAGGCTGGAAAAGGTTACAAAACCGTCTCTAAAGAGTTTGGACTCCACCAATCCACAGTCAGACAGATTGTGTACAAATGGAGGAAATATTGTTACCCTCCCCAGGAGTGGTCAACCAACAAAGATCACTCCAAGAGCAAGGCATGTAATAGTCGGCAAGGTCACAAAGGACCCCAGGGTAACTTCTAAGCAACTGAAGGTGTCTATCACATTGGCTAATGTTAATGTTCATGAGTCCACCATCAGGAGAACACTGAAAAACAATGGTGTGCATGGCAGGGTTGCAAGGAGAAAGCCACTGCTCTCCAAAATGAACATTGCTGCTCATCTGCAGTTTGCTAAAGATCACATAGACAAGCCAGAAGGCTATTGGAAAAATGTTTTGTGGACGGATGAGACCAAAATAGAACTTTCTGGCTTTAATGAGAAGTGTTATGCTTGGAGAAAGGAAAACCCTGCATTCCAGCATAAGAACCGTACCCCATCTGTGAAACATGGTGGTCAGGGCGATAGAGCTGACATACTGTATAAGAACACATGAGCAAAGGTTGTGACTCCAGACGGTGATACGGAGGAGTTTGACATCTCTGCTGGGGTACTTCAAGGAGATACCCTAGCCCCCTTCCTGTTCGCTATAGTATTAGATTATGCCCTCCGTAAGGCCACCGGAGGCAGGGAGTCTGAGCTTGGATTCACCATCAATCCTAGTCGTTCCAGTAGAAACCTGGGCCTCAGCATAACCGACTTGGACTTCACGGATGATATCGCACTGTTATCAAATAACCCAGTCCAAGCCCAGGAGCTACTAGAAAGCGTTGAGAAAGAATGCGGCCGAATTGGCCTGGCCCTTAACGACAGGAAGACCAAACTGATGTCATGCAACCTACCTTCTCAAGCCTCCCTCACTACCAACAATGGGAAACCACTCGAAGTGGTTGACGACTTTAAATACTTGGGATCGTGGGTCAATTCTAGCAACTGTGATATCAAGATTCGCAAGGCCCTTGCCTGGCAGGCACTCAACTCAATGTCGAAAGTCTGGAAGTCCCACATATCTGACGGGCTTAAATGCAGGCTCTTTGTGGCAACAGTGGAATCTGTTCTTCTCTATGGGTTGGAGTGTTGGACGCTGACAGCGGCGGCAGCAAAGTCACTCGATGGATTCTACACTCGGATGCTCAGAATTGCGCTTAACATCAGTTGGCAGAGCCACACGCCAAACTGCAAGGTCTATGGTCCCCTCCCAAGACTAACTGACAAGATCGCATGGCGGAGACTTGGGCTTGCTGGCCATTGCTTCAGGAGTAGGGACCTAACAGCCTCTCCCTTGATCCTGTGGGAGCCGCATCATGGTCACCGGTCCCGAGGGCGCCCCTCAACAACCTTTATTGACACCCTTAAGAGGGATGTGGGCACCCTTGATGCACTAGAACTAGCATCATGCATGGCGGATTGGGATGACTGGGCCTCCAGGCGTGCGGCTCGGCTGAGGCCCCCATGAATGAATGAATGAAACATGGTGGTGGTAGTATCATGGTTTGGACCTGTTTTGCTGCATCTAGGCCAGGATGGCTTGCCATCATTGATGGAACAATTCTGAATTATACCAGCAAATTCTAAAGGAAAATATCAGGACATCTGTCCATAAACTGAATCTCAAAAGAAGGTGGGTCATGCAGCAAGACAACAACCCTAAGCACACAAGTTGCTCTAGCAAAGAATGGTTAAAGAAGAATAATGTTAATGTTTTGGAATGGCCAAGTCAAAGTCCTGACCTTAATCCAATCGAGATGTTGTGGAAGGCCCTGAAGTGAGCAGTTCATGTGATGAAACCCACCAACATCCCAGAGTTGAAGCTGTTCTGTATGGAGGAATGGGCTAAGGTTCCTCCAAGCCAGTGTGCAGGAGTGATCAACAGTTACCAGAAGCATTTATTTGCAGTTATTGCTGCACAAGGGGTTCACACCAGATACTGAAAGCAAAGGTTTACATACTTTTGCCACTCACAGGTACAGTGCCTTAAAAAAGTATTCATACCCCTTGAAATTTTTCACATTTTTCCACCTTACAACCACAAACGTAAAAGTTTTTTATTGAGATTTTATGTGATAGACCAACACAGAGTAGCACATAATTGTGAAGTGAAACGAAAATGATAAATGGTCTTCAAAATTTTAAACAAATAAAAATCTGAAAAATGTGATGTGCATTAGTATTCAGCCCCCCTGCGTCAATACTTTGTAGAGCCACCTTTTGCTGCAATTACAGCTGCAAGTCTTTTGTGGTACAGTATGTCTCTACCAGCTTTGCACATCTAGACACTGAAATTTTTGCCCATTCTTCTTTGCAAAATAGCTCAAGCTCAGCCAGATTGGATGGAGAGCATCTGTGAACAGCAATTTTCAAGTCTTGCCACAGATGCTCAATGGGATTTAGGTCTGGACTTTGACTGGGCCATTCTAACACATGAATAGTCTGATCTAAACCATTCCATTGTAGCTCTGGCTGTATGTTTAGGGTCATTGTCTTGCTGGAAGGTGAATCTCCTTCCCAGTCTCAAGTCTTTTGCAGCCTCCAACAGGTTTTCCTCCAGTATTTAGCTCCATCCATCTTCCCATCAACTCTGACCAGCTTCCCTGTCCCTGCTGAAGAAAAGCATCCCCATAGCATGATGCTGCCACCACCATGTTTCACAGTGGGGATGGTGTGTGCAGGGTGATGAGCAGTGTTAGTTTTCTGCCACACATAGCGCTTTGCATTTAGGCCAAAAAGTTCAACTTTGGTCTCATCTGACCAAAGCACCTTCTTCCACATGTTTGCTGTGTCCCCTACATGGCTTCTGGCAAACTGCAAATGGGACTTCTTATGCCTGTCTTTCAACAATGGCCATACTTTTTCCATTTTTGAATGATGGATTGAACAGTGCTTCTTGAGATGTTCAGAGCTTGGGATATTTTTTTTTATAACCTAACCCTGCTTTAAACTTCTCCAGAACTGTATCCCTGACCTGTCTGGTGAGTTATTTGGTCTTCATGATGTTGTTTGTTCTTCAGTGTTCTCTAACAAACCACTGAGGCTTTCACAGAACAAGTGTATTAATGCTGAGAGTAAATTACAAACAGTAGGACTCTATTAACTAATTAGATTACTTCTGAAGGCAATTGATTGCACTGGATTTTATTTAGAGGTATCAGACTACAGGGGGCTGAATACTAATGCACACCACATTTTTCAGATTTTTATATGTTTAAAATTTTGAAGACCATTTATCATTTTCATTTCACTTCACAATTATATGCTACTCTGTGTTGATCTATCACATAAAATCTCAGTAAAAAACTTTTAAGTTTGTGGTTGTAAGGTGGAAAAATGTGAAAAAGTTCAAGGGGTATAAATAATTTTTCAAGGCACTGTATGTAATATTGGATCGTTTTCCTCAATAAATAAATGACCAAATATAATATTTTTGTCTCATTTTTTAAACTGGGTTCTCTTTATCTAATTTTAGGACTTGTGTGAAAATCTGATGATGTTTTAGGTCTTATTTATGCAGAAATATAGAAAATTCTAAAGGCTTCACAAACTTTCAAACACCACTGTCTGTGTATATATGGTATGTTTCAGGTGCTAGTGTGGTCATTGTCAACCAGTGTCCACAGATGTGGAGAGTAAGTATTGCAGAGTTTTCCAAGATTGATGCCAAGCAAGAACAGTTTGAAGATGAAAATACCAAATCTCCTCTAGATTGCATCACTAGCCACCCCATATTCATAGCGAATTGTCTAAACCCATGGGTGCTGGAAATAGCATACCTACAGTATTGTCAGCCATATGAACAGAGATTGGATTTTGAACAGCATGAGTATGTGATTTATGCCTGGTGTATTTTCATGTATGCTTGGTGCTATTTTTTTCTACATTAACTTCAGAATATAATATTGTACTGCAATAAAATGTTTACACTGTAGTTACTTGCATTTGGTATTACATTTTTTTCTATTTTGTAATGACAACAATGATTGAACACTATACTACTGGTATTTCAACACATATTCTTTTATTTTCAGAAAATACAGACGTACAGTATATCGGCTACTGGTGAGATGGTGTTGGGGTATAGTAGGAAAGAACAACCAACAACCTCTGCCAGCCTGTGCAGTTTCAAAAATCAGAGAAACTTTCCCCATTCAAAATGGGCAATATGTTGGATTCAAATGGCCTACATTGTGATGTCTATAAAATAAGTCATACTAGTAATCTAAATATTTTTGTCAGGACTCATAAATGAAACAAAGTGAAAAATAAACAGTCCACATACATGCAGTACAAACAAAATTTTGTCATAATATTTCTCTTTTATACTTTTTTCCTTATGTACGTTATACAGTCAATTTCCAATAATCTCACAACTTTAGACAAATCTCTTAAGCATCCATTCAAAATCTCTTATGCATGAATTTCACAAACATTATACAATAGCTGTCTCTTTGGAGTGTCCACACTCAATTGAAGTGTGTCACATGGTGTTGTACAGCTTCATCCTTATCTGGGTGAGGATATGCTGCCACCAGAGCAGGAGGCTTCTCCTGTCTGAGCTCAAAGATGGAATTTTTGAGTCATCTCGGACCATTTCTGTGCTCCAGTAATAAATTCCTCATCAGCCTGTGAGCACACTCTGAAAAATAACATGGATTTGTACAATTAGCACTGTGGCAGCAGGGGCGTGGTCAAGCATCGGTCTGTGACCGGAGGGCGGAGTCAGGGAAGGTAAGTGGCAGAATCACTGCACCTGACATTAATTAATTTGTTTGTGTGTCTTCCCCAGTGACCGCGCCCCATTTAAGGAGAGAGAGCAAAAGCAGAGGGAGCTCTCTCCCCAACCAGACGACTGATGTGTGTGCGTGTGTTTGAGTGTGTGAGAGTGTATATAGAAGCTGAAAAGCTGAATAAAAGAGAGTTTTGTGAACTCAGTTCTGGCCTGCCGTCCTTCTGTGCTCCACCCACCTACAGTACACGAACTGTCACAGTGGTGCCGAAACCCGGGACGAGCACAGAAGAGAACAGCCCCATGGAGTCCTCCCCCTTCGCAGACATGATCCATGCCCTCAGCACGGCCCAACAGAGCCAGCACCAGGCACTGCTCGCCCTCCGAAAGGAGCAAGAACAATGGTTCGAGGCCCTGGTGCTGGCGCAACAGGAAGATCGTCGGGCGTTCCAGCACCTCCTCGCTTAGGTGGGGTCCACCATCTCCACCGCCGTGGGCCCTTCCCCCCTCACCCTCATGAAGATGGGCCCGCAGGACGACCCCGAGGCCTTCCTCACGCTCTTTGAGCAGGTAGCAGAGACCTTGGGGTTGCTGGTGGAACAGCGCGCGTCACGCCTCCTCTCCCTGCTAACAGGAGAGGCGCAGCTGACTGCGCTACAGCTCCCCGCCGACCGCCGGCTGGCCTATGCAGAATTTCACTGGGCCGTCCTCCAGCGGGTGGGGCGCACCCCCGAGCAACAACATCAGTGCTTCCACGCTTTGCGCTTGGAGGAAGTCAGCCGGCAGTTCGCATTTGGCCAGCAACTCCAGGATGCCTGCTGGCAGTGGTTGAGGGCCAACAACCGCAACGCCGAGAGACTCATCGACCAGGTGGTACTGGAGCAGTTTGTTGTGTGTTTATCAGCGGGAACTGCAGAGTGGGTCCAGTGCCACCGCCCGGCGTCGCTGGATCAGGCAATTGAGCTGGTGGAGGACCATTTGGCGGCTGTCCCAACGGCAGGACAGCAGACAACCTCTTCTCTTCTCTCCTCTCTCTCTCTCCCCCCTCCTCCTGTGTCTCCTCCTCGCCCCATTCCCTCACTGCGGAGGCGGGGGCCGGGGCCAGCCCGCCGCACCCGCGGTGCCCTCCCATTTCTCCCTTCTGTGTCTGTCTCTCCCCCCCCCTCAGGTGAGTGAGCCCCAGAGCACTAGTGCAGCGAGGAAGCCTGGGCTGGTTTGCTGGCGCTGCGGGGAGCCGGGCCACCTCCAACAGCGGTGCTCGGTAATGGAGGTGGGCACCGTGGTTCAGATCCCTGACACACCAGGAGCCGCCCTCAATCGGGCCGGAGCGTATCGCATACCGGTGAGTATCCAAGGGGATACATATCAGGCGTTGGTGGATTCTGGCTGCAATCAGACCTCAATCCACCAAAGCCTGGTGCAAGACGAGGCATTGGGGGGAGCACAATTGGTGAAGGTGTTGTGTGTGCACAGGGATGTTCACAACTACCCTTTAGTGTCAGTTCACATTCTTTTCCGAGGGGAGAAATTTATAGTGAAGGCGGTGGTTAATCCTCGCCTTACCCACTTGATAATTTTGGGGACTGATTGGCCGGGATTTCGGGATTTAATGACACACTTAGTGAAGAGTGGGTCCTGCCATAGTTTAACAGGGGGAGGTCCCGGTGTCGCGTTGGCGGGAGCAGCTGTCACAGAGCCATCTATGTCAGCTCCGCGTCAGAGTGAAGAGACGCTGGCTCCTCCTCTCTCTGTTGGAGAATCCCTCGCAGATTTTCCATTAGAGCAGTCGCGAGACGAAACTCTGCGGCATGCGTTTTACCAGGTGAGAGTAATCGATGTTCAAACGCTCCAGCCAAACGCCACCCCGTCCTTCCCCTACTTCGCGATTATGAAGATTATACCGAGTGGCGCAGGACACTCAAACTAAAGAGCGAGTCACACAGCTTTTGATTCCAAAGAGCCGCCAGGAATTGGTATTCCAGGCGGCTCACTTTAATCCCATGGCTGGACACTTAGGGCAGGATAAAACACTAGCCCAAATAATGGCCCGGTTCTATTGGCCAGGGATTCATGGCGATGTCCACAGGTGGTGTACGGCGTGCCGCGAATGCCAGTTAGTAAATCCAGCGGCCATTCCAAACGCTCCTTTGAGCCCTCTACCATTAATTGAGACCCCGTTCAAAAGAATTGGGATGGATCTTGTCGGGCCATTAGATCGGTCAACATGAGGGTACCACTTTATATTAGTTCTGGTGGACTATGCAACACGATACCCGGAAGCAGTGCCTCTGCACAGTATCTCAGCACGCAGTATTGCGGAGGCGCTCTTCCGCGTTATCTCCCGAGTTATCTCCCGAGTTGAAATCCCGAAAGAGATTCTGACTGACCAAGGCACCTCGTTTATGTCACGTACACTGAACGAACTGTATGGGTTGTTGGGTATTAAGCCGATCCGCACCAGCGTGTATCACCCACAAACGGACGGTTTAGTTGAACGGTTCAATCGCACCCTCAAGAATATAATTAAAAAATTCATAAGTGAGGACGCACGTAATTGGGATAAATGGCTCGAACCCTTGTTATTTGCAGTGTGAGAGGTCCCCCAAGCCTCCACAGGGTTCTCCCCATTTGAATTGTTATACGGGCGTAAGCCACGCGGCATTCTAGATGTGCTGCGGGAAAATTGGGAGGAGGGACCTTCACCAAGTAAAAATGAAATCCAATACATTATTGACCTGCGTGCAAAACCCCACACACTCACGCACCTAACTCAGGAGAATTTGCTGCAGGCCCAAGAACGACGAACCTGCCTGTACGACAAGGGTACGCACCTTAGGGAGTTCGCACCGGGAGATAAAGTACTCGTACTGTTGCCCACATCGAGCTCCAAATTGGTCGCCAAGTGGCAAGGACCCTTTCAGGTCACACGGCGAGTCGGGGACGTTGACTATGAGGTGAGGTGAACGGATGGGGTGGGGTGCTACAGATTTACCTGCTCAAACTCTGGAACGAGGAGGTCCCTGTGGCGTTGGTGTCGGTGGTTCCGGAGAAGGCGGAGCTGGGGCCGGAGGTTCAAAAGGGAACATTGGCATCACATACCTCTCCGGTCCCCTGTGGAGACCACCTCTCCCCAACCCAACTCGCGGTGGTTGCCCAGTTGCAGATCGAGTTTTCGGACGTGTTCTCGCCCCTGCCCAGCTGCACCAACCTCATAGAGCACCACATTGAGATGCCCCCGGGGGTGGTAGTGCGTAGCTGCCCTTACAGGTTACCCAAGCACAAGAAAAAAGTGGTTCGGGAAGAACTCGAGGCCATGCTCAAAATGGGCATCGTCGAGGAGTCCCACAGTGACTGGAGTAGCCCGGTGGTCTTGGTACCCAAGGCCGACGGGTCGGTCCGGTTCTGTGTGGACTATAGAAAAGTCAACGCGGTGTCTAAATTTGACGCGTACCTAATGCCTCGTATTGATGAGTTGCTCGATCAGCTAGGCACAGCTCGTTTTTACTCGACACTGGATTTAACAAAGGGTTATTGGCAGATTCCCTTGACTCCATTATCCCGAGAAAAAATGGCTTTTTCCACACCGTTCGGCTTACACCAATTTGTCACACTTCCTTTTGGGCTGTTTGGGCTGCCTGCTACATTTCAGCAGCTGATGGATAGGGTCCTCTGCCCCCACACCACCTATGCGGCCGCCTACCTCGACGACATTATTATCTATAGTAATGACTGGCCGAGGCACCTTGAACATCTGAGGGCCGTCCTTAGGTCGCTGAGGCGAGCGGGTCTCACAGCCAACCTGAAGAAGTGTGCGATTGGGCGGGTGGAAGTATGGTATCTGGGCTTCCACTTGGGCAACGGGCAGGTGCGTCCCCAAATTAACAAGACAGCAGCAATTGCGGCCTGCCCAAGGCCCAAGACCAAAAAGGGGGTGAGACAGTTCCTGGGGCTGGCTGGCTATTATCATAGGTTTATACCTAATTATTCGGACGTCACCAGCCCGCTGACCGATCTGACTAAAAAAGGGGTACCAGATCCGGTCCAGTGGATGGAGCAATGCCAGCGGGCTTTTTCTGAGGTAAAGGTTGCACTGTGTGGGGGGCCACTTTTACACTCCCCTGACTTTTCTCTCCACTTTATGTTACAGACGGATGCATCGGACAGAGTGCTGGGGGCTGTTTTGTCCCAGGAGGTGGAGGGGGAGGATCGCCAAGTGCTGTATATCAGTCGGAAGCTGTCGGTGCATGAGGGGCGCTACAGCACCATTGAGAAAGAGTGCCTGGCGATCAAGTGGGCGGTCCTCGCCCTCCGTTACTACCTGCTGGGACGCCCTTTCACCCTCTGTTCGGACCATGCGCCCCTCCAGTGGCTTCACCGCATGAAGGATGCCAATGCGCGGATCACCCGTTGGTATCTGGCACTCCAACCCTTTAACTTCAAGGTGATCCACAGGCCGGGGGCGCAGATGGTCGTGGCGGACTTCCTCTCCCATCGGGGGGGGGGGGGGGGGGGGGGGGGAGTCGGCTGCAGGCCGGATGGCCGCCCGGCCTCAGTCGGGCAGTGGGGGTATGTGGCAGCGGGGGCGTGGTCAAGCATCGGTCTGTGACCGGAGGGCAGAGTCAGGGAAGGTAAGTGGCAGAATCACTGCGCCTGATGTTAATTAATGTGTTTGTGTGTCTTCCCCAGTGACCGCGCCCCATTTAAGGAGAGAGAGCGAGAGCAGAGGGAGTTCTCTCCCCAACCAGACAACTGATGTGTGTGCGTGTGTCTGAGTGTGTGAGAGTGTATATAGAAGCTGAAAAGCTGAATAAAAGAGAGTTTTGTGAACTCAGTTCTGGCCTGCCGTCCTTCGGTGCTCCACCCACCTACACGAACTGTCACAAGCACATACACCGATATTGCTGCTTTTAATTAATGATGAAATGTAATTGATATCATGTTTTGTCAATATTACTACTTTTAATGAACAAATGTTTCTTGATATTGTATTTACCAATTGCTGGTTCAGTTTTCACAAGCCATATGGTGTGCTGTCCAGCCTTCGCCTTTGGAAATGCCAATCTGTACTGCGGCCGTCCATCCCTACTCATCGCTTGCAAACGACTGCCATTTTCATGATGGTGCATAGCCGCTAATTATGTTCTGAAATAAATATGACATTCACCAGTAAATATGCCAAGACCATACCATATTAATTTCTGGAGACAGGAGAACTTTCTAAATGTCCATACATATTCATACCTAGCAATCTGACTAAGCCACCCAAAATGCGTGTGCTTGGGGGTGAAATGGATCAGAAGGCTGTGGAAGGCTTCCAAGGTGGATGTTTGGTGGTCTGGTGTTAGCCCCTTTCAGCAACTTCTCATCAGTGACAACATCTGAGAACTTGATACTTCCCACAGTGTCTGAAAGCAAAAGAATCCAAAATATCCTTGCAAATTCAGGTAAACAAAATAGATTGTATATTCTCAGATTGTTCTACATGCCATAAATTTACTTCTGTCCATCCATTCCTTGTCACAGTTGTATAGTGGATGGGTGTGGTCGCAGTATGGGTGGATGTTCAACTCGTGCTCATGAACATCATGGACATGGTTGTCCACTGACAGCCACATGTCGTGGAGATAGTTGGCTCTATTCTGTGCTGGAGATGTGGCTGTTACATAGTACATTTGGTTGACCATGGAGCGTCTCCACATGTCCACAGCCGGACAGCCTATCTTTGCAAGTTTCTTGTTGAGCCCTCAAATTACAGAATGTGTGCAAAATTATTGTTTACAAGTATAAGAAATTATTTCAACTAAACTAGCTTCACTCTTTTATGCATTGTGTATTCAAGAAAATAATAATAATAATAATAATAATAATAATAATAATGATGATGATGATGATGATGATGATGATTATTATTATCCCTGTGATAACCTGGTGACTTGTCCAGGGTGTACCCCGCTTCTCGGCCATAGTCAGCTGGGATAGGCTCCAGCTTGCCTGCGACCCTGTAGAACAGGATAAATCAGCTACAGATAATGAGATGAGATTATTATTATTATTATTATTATTATTATTATTATTAGCCCTGCAATAACTTGGTGACTTGTCCAGGATGTACCCCACTTCTCGGCCATAGTCAGCTGGGATAGGCTTCAGCTGGGATAGGCTTCAGCTTGCCTGTGACCCTGTAGAACAGGATAAGCGGCTACAGATAATGGAAGGATCGATGGATTATTATTATTATTATTATTATTATTATTATTATACCTTTTGCCACATGTCACACATTGTAGTAATGGTTCATCTCAGCACAGTTCAGACTGTTCTGCTTGAGATCATCTCGGATGAAAGCACTGATGGACCAGTGCCTGTCTGTAACCAGACTGTCAATCTGCAAGTTGTGCATTTCTGTCAGCAGTGACATGGCACACTTGAACCCAAGGAGTTTGCATGCATTGCTGCTGCCTGCTTCCGTACTCTGTGGAGAAAAATGACTTTCTATGAAAACATTTATGAATTACTAGTACTAGTCAAGATGCTGGTATATTCTGATATCAACCAGTCATCAAAGATGTAAATTTCCAACATCATACCTGCACAACTTCCACAGCTACAATCTTCTTGGAATTCTGCTCAAGTAAGGTGTAGCACCCATACTTGGCTGAATGACCTGGGCTGTCACTGCAGCAGTCACCAGCTAGCTGGACCATCATCCTTCTTCGTCAGGTCAGAGATAATCTCCTGTTGCTCCTCTCGCCATCCCTGGACAATTATTGGCATGCTGTAATCATCTTGGTGCCTCTGGAAGGTATTATGGCTATATGCCTGATTCTTACAGATAGACAACAGGCGAAGTACCAGGTTGATTTGACTGCCAGAGAACAGCACAGCGGCAGATAGTACCAAGTTCCCCACCGGCATCTGATTTTGTGTGGGCTGACTTTCCCACACACGGACATAGTATGAACAATTCAAACATTTCTGCTGAATCTTTATCATAGTCCCATAGACACGGTCCAATATTTCCCCCTCACTTGGTCCAGCACAGATAGGGCAGGAGGCAAACAGTGACAGGAAATTACTCTCAAAGACGATATACTTCATCTTGTTAACATCTGTATTTGATGACTGGCTGCAACAAAAAGTAATAAATTACATTTTATAAATTACCTGATCTCACACAACACTTCATACTGACATTAAAATAAATAAATTATAATCTAATAATCATAGTTTAAAATAAACCAATAATCATATGTCTATATGTAAAAATACATATATTCTGTGTCAAAATGCAATGGATGTGAATTGAATAGAAGAATTAAAATCTATCAATAATTTATTATTTATGTACTGGTATGGGTGGTTCTATAAAAATATCAGTTACCTGATTTGTGGAGATCACATCTCATCACATTCTGAAGCCAACTCCTTGGAGATATCAGAGGGCTCATAATCCGGATCATTAATCACATTGTCGACAAATTTCACTGATGAAACATCCGGACTGAGAGCAGGGGAAGGATGTTCCTTGACGGGGGTATTGGTGGAAGTGCTGTGTAGTTCAGGTACAGGTAGATCGGCTCTGTCAGTCTGAGTTCCCACTGTCCTGCTCGTGATCACCGTGTTAACGCCTGTTTATGAATAATTAGTACATTAAATAGTCAACAGTCAATCAGAATATATTTTGTTTCAGGTGCAAACATAACTTGGTTGAGAATTACAAAAAAATTCAAATTATGTTTACTTACCTTTTGAATATTTCTTTGTAGCCTTGATGTGACAACACTGTATTCCTTGGTGTTTCTGTTGGATAACTGCTTGGGCTCCTGCTTCCTTGGTGTTGCTATGGGTAGCAGTATCCATTTCTGCTGAACAGGCTGACTCTGGTTGTGATTCAGTCTTGATTTAGGTAAATGCAGTGGCATGGTGCAACAGCTGGAAATTTTAATTAGATTTGTATAAATCATTTACAAGTACATGAACCACTACATGTACTAATAAATATCATAGTTATAATTTTATAATAGATATAAATAGGGAAATATCAGTGTCCATCATTTTGTGCCTTGACTCTAACACCAATGCAAATATATTCTAATCGACCTAGATCATTAACTGGTGGTTATTAACTGATAACAATAAAAAAGATGCATATTTACATGGGCTGTCATCAACTTGTCCACAGTACTCCTCTTCTTGACAGGAGGTATAAGTTGTCCTGGGCTGGTGGTCTCAGATTGTTTGGCACTAGGATTAGACACTGCACTGACACATGTAGATGTCTGGATAGTTGGCACATTTCCTGGATTCAAAAGTTTTTTTTCTCTTCTGGCCTGTCATCTGTTCCATCAAGAACACCTGTCCTTCATAGCAGTTCTTGTCGAAATGCTGCTCACAAATTCCCACTTGACTCTTCTCCAATGTCGACATGAAATTTGCCTGCTTCATTTGCACAAACCTCACCCACTCTCACTTTAGATTTGTGTTTTTTCTTGGAAATTCGTAAACCAAATGTCCTGTTGTATAGGAATTTGAACATCCAAACACAACACAGCACTTTCCCATCGTTATTTTTGTAAGATTCCTACAACAATATCCAATGTGAGTAAACAAGCATGAACAGAAATGACCCAGATAACCAGGGTTCCATGTGTGATGTCGCGCGACATTTGCCCTGAGGCAAGGCTGTCTTCTTCTGGAATCTGGAAGCCCCGATTTATCGATAGTTTTGTGCTTGATAATGAAATAACAAATAATTTATATTATTTTCCCCTGCTTTATTAATTCATTTTGGTCATTACTAAATGATGTATATTCATTTTAAAGCATTACAAAAAGGCATTACATGCACTTTAAAGAGCTTGTTAATGTCTCTTTCCAGAATAGAGAGAGTTGAGGCTGTGATGGTGGGGAGTGGGTCTTCAAGGTGTGAGGTTGTAAAGAGGTCCCGGCAGAAGTTCAGGTGGGGGAGGTGGGGGTGATGGACAGGAGCTGGTGTATGGAGTCGCAGGGGATGATAGCAGGACATTTGCTGTTTTTATTTTTATAATTAATAAAATAATGCTGTTTTTCTATTTGATGTGCTCTACTGTAGAAAGAAAACATGCCCATGGTTTAAGATGATTACTTTCAGTAAATGTATTTTATAGTTTTATTCTTAGAATATTTTATCCTTGAAATAAGCAGTGCCTCCTGTAAGATGACATCTCTTCGAATCTCCTCATTGTGAAAGAAAGAAAAAACTTCCATTAATACAACTAATAATTAATTGATTGATTGACTGATTGATTGATTGATTGATTGATTGATTGATTGATTGATTGATTGATTGATTGATTGATTGATTGATATCCATCCATCCATTATCTGTAGCCGCTTATCCTGTTCTACAGGGCCGCAGGCAAGCTGAAGCCTATCCCAGCTGACTATGGGAGAGAGGCGGGGTACACCCTGGACAAGTCACCAGGTCATCGCAGGGCTGACACATAGAGACAAACAACCATTCACACTCACATTCACACCTACGGTCAATTCAGAGCCACCAATTAGCCTAACCTGCATGTCTTTTGGACTGTGGGGGAAACCGGAGCAACCAGAGGAAACCCACGCAGACATGGGGAGAACATGCAAACTCCACACAGAAAGGTCACTAGGCTTGAACACTTTCTTGCTGTGAGGCGACAATGCTAACCACTACACCACTGTGCCATCCATTAATATTACAATTAAAATTTATTGTATTGAGGTCTATCTTGAGGCCTATATATTTAATATTTCCCTCAAATGGAATTTCAGGATGACCTATTGTGGTTACATCAATCTGTCAGACAGTGATGCTGGACTTAATACTGTCCTTCACTCAAGCCAATATTGTGCAAGAGAAAGTTAATTAAGTTGAAGTTTAGAATGCTGTGTAACTGAGAAAGCTCCCTGTTTTCATCGAACTCTGCCCTGTATACACAACTTCCAACTAATTCTCCAAAAATGCATATGTCTCTTTTTTTGTTTAAGGTCTAAATACTGATGTGCACAATTTCCATCTTAACCCCTCACTACACAAGCATAACTCAACTTTAAGAATGATCCTCTGTGTTTTTGTATTACCTCAGCTTTATTGCACTTTGTGTGGGAAAGTAATTACTTCTGGGTGCCTCCATAGCTCAGGGACACATTATTATGGGAACATTTTCAATTGCTCATTGTATAAACAGAATAATAAGAGATACAGTGTATTTTAAATCACATTACTAATTGGTTCTTGCATTCACTAGTGTGTTTTTCTTATCTAGCTTCAAATTAAGGCAAATTATAATGTAAATTTTGAACATTTTTGGTATATTTATTTTACCCAGTTTGTCCTAATTTTGTCATTACAGATTCCCTCCCAACAGCTAGTTCTCCCAGCTATCAACCAGGGAGGATTAGGGCTAACATATGATTCATCCGAGGAATGTTCAGCTCTGATATCACTTTTCTTTTCACATAATGTATCATTGCTGAGCTATTCTCTATAATGTAACATTGCAGCATAATGTAACATTGCTGTGCTAACCACCCTCTATGTAGTGTTATATCAGCTTATGAGCTCACAATCTCCTACTGAATGGGGCCAATGCTTTTGTTGTTGTGCCACTTGAGAGCCCAATATTAAAACATTTAATATATTATCGATGTTGCCTGCGACCAAATTCAATGTAATTTATAAACAGCTACGGTATATGGTACAAAATAGTATGTGTCAACTACTTTACAGACAATATAATTGCAAAGCTTAAGTCCTCATGCCTTTTTGTAAGTGTATAAATTCTTCATCAGAGCTCAATGGTACTGTCTAAAACATTATCATCCTATGTCCAACCTGCAAGCTTATATAAATTGTAGCCACAGCAAATCTTCTCATTTCCTACAGTGTGCATTACTATAATCCCAGATGTTGTGTACATTATTCTGTGACTTTATTTTAACCTTGTTTGGAGACCCTGTTTTAGATTTTACTTATTCTTTTACTCTTGTAATGCTGGCATACAAACGGTTTAGCCTGATGATGATAAGAGTACTTAGCGAAGAAAACAATACTTATAACTTTGCTTCTGTACACCCCCGGATAACTGTTGGGTGTTTCTACAAATGTAACTGCTGCTATGTACTGTATGTAACCAACATTTTATCTTATTCTCAGTAGGGCAGTATCTCCTGGATAATATATGAAAATGATATCATGAGGAACAAGACAAATCTTAAGACTAACTAGAACGGTGCTGTGATGACAATGGGCCTTCACACCGCATGCACAAACTGTCTGATGCTCCTTACTATACTCCTGCAAGGTGCTAAAAGGACAGCACAGCTTCAGCACTATTGTTTTGGACAGTCAGCAGCCACATGGCCAGAGGGCAGGGAAAGACAACTCTGCATGACTGGAAAGAGATAATCAGCACATGCACTCACCCTTCTTGAGACACACTGAAAATGTAAAAGGCTGCTGTTCTCACTCACAGGTGAGTATGCTTGGAAGCCATGCAAATACTGATGTGCTCTCTCTCTGCCCTCAAACAACAGTTCCAATGACTCATATCCCTGTACTAACCAAGGCACAGTACCCCGGTGTCTCTTGCAAGAGCCCCAGCTCACTGGCTGACACCATTTGCTGCCTGCCCATGCCACGCAACCCGGTCTGCAGCACCAAGCTTCTCACTGACTGCACCTCACTAAGACATGAGCCACCTGCTCCAACACACACCTCATCCCTCTAAATCCCTTCCATTTGTAAATAAATCACCAGTTTTCATGATATTTCTGCATCCATCCAGCTGTAAGTGTTTTGGACATGCACGGGTCACAGGGTTTGGTAGCTCGCAGCTGTGCCGCAGGATCATGGTGAACCTGGGGGAAAGTTTGGGGGAGGAGTATGGGCAAAGTACTTGTCAAGTACAGGTTGCACGCCTGACTTCCTCGAGGCGTGGGAAAAATTGCGCCATTAGCCCATGGAAAGCATATGTCTGACACACGTGATCAGTGCATGTTCAGTGAGTGTGGAGTGCATGTGACTTGCTTTTTACCAGTTTCCTGCACTAGGAGTACGGGCTGCACTTGTGAAGCATGCATGATGCATGTGATTAGCACGTGACAATCACTCATGACTTGCATGTGACGCAAGCCAGGAGTGGGTATAAAACCAGCATGTCTGCAGCATTCTGCATCTGTCTTTCGGCTGAAGAACAATATCGCTTCGTGCTACTCCTCAGCTTCTATCATCTGCCTATAAGGGTCCAACTCCCTCAGTCGTTGTGGTGGTATGGCGACAGCCATCTTCTTCCCTTCTACAATGCTACACATTACATGATTTGTTCCTTGGTTCCTCCCCAATATACAGTATATACCCAGAGTCTTGCCCCTTGTGTCGCATGCGGGTCACGTGCGCTGTGTGCATGCCGCACATAGGGGTAGAAAGTGAGATGTACTTCTGTCTTGGGGGCTGCACAAATAGCAAATGTGGAGTACTTGTGAAGTACTTCTGAGGCACGTCACTCGTATAATGACCGTGCATCACTCATGCCTTTTACTGTCATCGCAAAGCTCCTACTAGCCATGCTGCTGACTTAGTTCAGGCGTACAAAAGGAGTACGGGTCCCGTACGTAGTATATGCATTCTTGATTTTTTGCAAGACCCATAGAATTTGCATGTGCAGGACCAAAAGTCTCCATGGCCAGTCTGCGACCTCCTGTGGCGCTGAACACACACAAGTGTCATGCAAGTCTCAAGCACAGTTTTGACAAATTTTTTACCGTAGACCGCCTGTAGTAGCACGTACGGCGGGTTGTGAGTGAGCCTTTGGTTTTATAGAACCTGGAGAAAGTGCATGGGCTTGCACAAATGTCCTGGAGCATCACTTATCGATAGAATAGCCATGTGAAAGAGATGCTCTTTATGGAGTGGAATGTCACTGTAGGCCTGTCTATAGGCCTTGGTGATGATGTCCTAAATTTCTGTTTGCTGTTATGATATGTTAATGAAAAATGACTTCTTTTTCTAGTAGCCCTTTTCAGTGTTTTTTAGCTTTCCTTAAAAATAAATAAACAAATAAATAAAAATAAAATAAATTCTGGTCTAGACCACACCCATTTCCAGTTTAAATACAAATACAGAAATGGAGCACGAAACAAATAAAGATACAGATAGGAGAACTACATTACACACCAAAATATTACAGACAATATTAACTGTTGCTCAAAGAAAAACTTAAAAATCACTTAACCTGTGTGATAACTACAACCCCAATTCCAAAAGAGTTGGGACAAAGTACAAATTGTAAATAAAAATGGAATGCAATGATGTGGAAGTTTCAAAATTCCATATTTTATTCAGAATAGAACATAGATGACATATCAAATGTTTAAACTGAAAAAATGTATAATTTAAAGAGAAAAACTAGGTGATTTTAAATTTCATTACAACAACGCATCTCAAAAAAGTTGGGACAAGGCCACGTTTACCACTGTGAGACATCCCCTTTTCTCTTTACAACAGTCTGTAAACGTCTGGGGACTGAGGAGACAAGTTGCTCAAGTTTAGGGATAGGAATGTTAATCCATTCTTGTCTAATGTAGGATTCTAGTTGCTCAACTGTCTTAGGTCTTTTTTGTCGTATCTTCCGTTTTATGATGCACCAAATGTTTTCTATGGGTGAAAGATCTGGACTGCAGGCTGGCCAGTTCAGTACCCGGACCCTTCTTCTACGCAGCCATGATGCTGTAATTGATGCAGTATGTGGTTTGGCATTGTCATATTGGAAAATGCAAGGTCTTCCCTGAAAGAGACGTCATCTGGATGGGAGCATATGTTGCTCTAGAACCTGGATATACCTTTCAGCATTGATGGTGTCTTTCCAGATGTGTAAGCTACCCATGCCACACGCACTAATGCAACCCCATACCATCAGAGATGCAGGCTTCCGAACTGAGCACTGATAACAACTTGGGTCGTCCTTCTCCTCTTTAGTCCGAATGACATGGCGTCCTTGATTTCCATAAAGAACTTCAAATTTTGATTTGTCTGACCACAGAACAGTTTTCCACTTTGCCACAGTCCATTTTAAATGAGCCTTGGCCCAGAGAAGACGTCTGCGCTTCTGGATCATGTTTAGATACGGCTTCTTCTTTGAACTATAGAGTTTTAGCTGGCAACGGCGGATGGCACGGTGAATTGTGTTCACAGATAATGTTCTCTGAAAATATTCCTGAGCCCATTTTGTGATTTCCAATACAGAAGCATGCCTGTATGTGATGCAGTGCTGTCTAAGGGCCGGAAGATCATGGGCACCCAGTATGGTTTTCCAGCCTTGACCCTTACGCACAGAGATTCTTCCAGATTCTCTGAATCTTTTGATGATATTATGCACTGTAGATGATGATATGTTCAAACTATTTGCAATTTTACACTGTCAAACTCCTTTCTGATATTGCTTCACTATTTGTCGGCGCAGAATTAGGGGGATTGGTGATCCTTTTCCCATCTTTACTTCTGAGAGCCGCTGCCACTCCAAGATGTTCTTTTTATACCCAGTCATGTTAATGACCTCTTGCCAATTGACCTAATGAGTTGCAATTTGGTCCTCCAACTGTTCCTTTTTTGTACCTTTAACTTTTCCAGCCTCTTATTGCCCTGTCCCAACTTTTTTGAGATGTGTTGCTGTAATTTCAAATGAGCCAATATTTGGCATGAAATTTCAAAATGTCTCACTTTCGACATTTGATATGTTCTCTGTGCTCTATTGTGAATACAATATCAGTTTTTGAGATTTGTAAATTATTGCATTCCGGTTTTATTTACAATTTGTACTTTGTCCCAACTTTTTTGGAATCCGGGTTGTATTTTAGTTAGCTATGCTCCCACTTCATTTTTCATGAATTATCTGCTCTGTTGAGGTAGTAAAAGCTAAGTTTTAGTATTAAGCTCCTCTGATTTTTCCATTCACAAAGACTAGGGGAAAACTAGAATTACCGCTATGTGGTTGTACCCCGCCGCGAACCAGTTCAGTTTCAAATTCCCTCATGGCATTCCTGATATATCATGTTCAAAAGAATATGAGGTCACAATGAATATGACCTTTGACCACCTAACTCTAATCAGTTCATTGTCGAGACCAATTGAACATTTGTACCAAATTTAAATAAATTCACTTAAGGCATTCTTGAGATATCATGTTCATGAGAATGGGATGTATATTAGGTCACAGTGACCTTGACCTTTGACTACCAAACATTAACCAGTTTATCTTCAAGTCCAATTGAATGTTTCTATCAAATTTGAAGAAATTCCCTCATGGTGTTCTTGAGATAAAGTGCACACAAGAAACAGATGAACAGACAACCCAAAAACATAATGCCTCTGGCCATGTCTGTCACCAGTGCAGAGGCATAAAAATCAGCTGCTTCTTGTTGGCCAATGATAGTGTAACATGATACTTAGCCAAGACCTTTAAAAAAGTCAGAGTTTTTTCCCACAAAATAAATTACCTTGCAAAAAATTACAGATTTTTTTTTTTGTGTGGCTAAAATAGTAAAGTTGATGCTGGAATTTTTTTCATCTGCTTTATTATGTTACAAAGACCATAAAAATATTTTTTTTTTTAGTCCTATACTTCAGGGATTCTGTAGGTAGGTAATTTCAGCTTGGGAGATATTTCCTGAAAGTAGTTGTAGACATAACATTCTCATACCCCTCAAATGAGAGCAAGTACAGTAGTATGACTAGTCCTTGGGTCCTGGGTTATGCAGTCTCAGCTCCTGAATCATCAGTTTCAGCTGTGCAATGTCTGCCTCCAAGTTGATAATCTTCCTACCAACTTGTTTATGCTACAGGGTTTGATTGTAATTCAACTCTGAAATAGTGTCTAAATCTTCCATTGAAGTACCGTACATTATGTCAGTATTGGCATTGTTGCACAGCCATGTAAGGGCAAGGGCATCACTGTATTTTCAATATTGGGGAATAGGGACAGATGAATTAAGTGACTGAGTCAAATCTGTCCTCTTACATTATCCTCTATGATCTTGTATATAGTACCTATGTATAGGCTACCCAGCTGTTTCAGTATTGACTGTGGACATTTTGTTAATCAGGCCTACGAAAAGTTTTATCTGTTCATTTGGATCAAGAGCAGTGTTTGAATTACACCATGGCATTCATGGAAATTAGAGGAGGGTTGCTTGTGGTCAAGTGTTACTGTATGTTGCATGTTACATGTATATTTGCAAATTTATATGCTAAATGTAGGGTGATCGAAAAGGTATGTACAGAACTATATACATTTCAATAAAAATAACCGTGCCTACAGTAGAATTACAACAGCATCTGAACAGAAGATTTTATTTTAAGTCCACTTGTTGAGACCAAGTCATTACAGATTTAAATATCATAGCCCAATACATAATGGTGTTTACCCTGACATGAAAATAGATCCCCTTTGGAGACATTAAGACAGAACATAGACCTTAGAAAAATTCCATTTTATTTTTGTTATTATTAACAACACTACCAGTGTTTTCATTAAACTATAGTGCAAATACAAGTCTGGATTTCTTTGAAAGTCTTTTTGAGACAGACTCTCCACACTATAGAAGCTGCATGACAGTGGTATTTATTGAAAATGTTGCTTCATACATCACTATATGACCTTGTTTGAAGTTTTTTGTATGCATGCATATAGGTATAGGAAGGTATACAGGTGATTCCCACCACCTCTAGTAGCTGGGGATGAAAACATTTAAATCTGAATATGCTCCTTGTTCTCAATTCTTCATGTTTAGGCCAATTTCTGTCTGAGCACAACACTCATGATATGGTACAAGTGTGTGTTGGAGGTCCAATTCAGAACATTACAAGGAAACACTGACTGCAATAACAGGGATGGTATCTCTAGACTTGCACACTGGACATGTCTCCAACCTTGCTATGTCTTGATAAGCATTTCATGAAAAAACGTAAATGGTTTCAACTTATTTTAACAATATAGAAATACAACTTTCACTGTATTCATACAAAAACCAAATATCTCTCTCTCTCTCTCTCTCTCTCACACACACACACACACACACACACACACACACACACACACCAGTAATGACCCATACTCTAATATCAAGGCACATGGTAAAATGCCTTCCCCAAATCCACAAAACACATGTAAGACTGGATTAGCACATGCCTCTAACCCCTCACAAAGCTGTGAAAGAGTAAAAAGCTTTTGTGCTATTCCACAGCCTGGATGAAAACCACACTGTTTCTCCTCAATCCTGTTCAATTATCAGATGGAGACTGCTATGAATATAGAACCCTGGGTTTTCCTTGGAGTTTGGGAAGTGTGATTCCCCAAATACTGTAACACACCTTTTGGTCCTTTTTTAACCATAAAAAAATATATTTCCATGCAACATTCAAGAGGGACAGAGCTGTCAGCTGATCACCACTTGGTGTTGGCCAGATTTATCTGGCAAACCAAGGAGAGTCTTCCCAGATGCTTGGGATCAACTGGCCAAAGCTTTGTTGACATTAATTTAAAAGACATAAGTAGGATTTTTTGCCTCCAGTGTCTCAATTAAAGCTCATGTGGATAATATTAAATAGTAGATAAACAAGCTCCAGTTACTCCAGAATGCATCAGCCAGAGTCCTTGCTAGAATGAGAAGTTGTGACCATAGCACCTGTATCTTATCTACACTGCCTTGGCTCCCAGTAAAATATTGCACTAATTATAAGATACTACTAATGACCTACAAAGCACTGAATGGTCTCACACCACTGTACCATTGCAAATCTTTAGTCTTTTAAGATCTGCCATGGTGCAGATGTTACATGATGTAAAAGGTGCAGGTTCTTTGTTTGTACCTAGAATAATGAAGAATATAGCAGGGGTGGGGCAGCAGAGCTTATATGCTAAAACAAAAAACTTCTGGTATAGAACAGCCTTCCAATTAGTGTTTGGAACTCAGTCTCAATCATTAACTCTAGGGTGAAAATCTATTTGTTTAGTCAAGCATTTTTAATAGCTTTTCTCTTAGGTAACAAAAATCTGCAACATTGGTGAAAGGCCCCTATAGACACAGACAGCCTCGTAAGAGGCTGGCACTGACAGGCCAACTGGCCTACAGGCTGTCAGGATTAAATAAAAATAAATAAATAAACATTTACGTATCCTCAGAAGGATTCTATTTTACACCATTAGTGAAGCAAGAAGTGAGAAGAACCATTTGATAATATTTCCTCTGAAATATACATGAGCAAAACTTGCCATTGGCCTCATTATTTCAGTGGGTGGCAGACAGGGATGGCAGGCAAAATGAATAGCATAGCCAATTAGTCCCCTTTTCAACACTATGCAACATTTATGAAGTACTTAGCCAAAGCCATTCAGCAGTTCATTTTTCATGGAGTAGTTTGAATTCTTACTTGTTCTTAGCTGAGAAACTGTCATCATGCTATTTCTAACATCACAGAAACATTTTGATTGGTATTTTAATTAGACTACTGATAATAGTGTTGTCTCTCTGTGTCAATTTTAATGTCATTGTGACTTAATATGTGGCGATGAACAGTGATGCAGGGGGGTCATAGTGTGGCGTTTTGCCTGTGCTCCCCATATCCATGCAGGTTTCTCTGCTAGGCTTCTCTGGTTCCAGGTAGATTGGTGACTCTAAATTGCCTAGTGTGAATGAATGTGTGAGTGTGTAAGCATGGTGCCCTAGGGAAGAACAGGAGAATACACCCCATCCAGGAGAATCACTTCCTAAGCTGGTGGTGGTGCAGTGGTTAGCATTGTCCCCTCACAGCAGGAAGGTTCTGGGTTTGCATTCCACAGAATTACATCCCCATTTCCAAAAAAGTTGGGATGCTGTGTTAAATGTAAATAAAAAGAGAATGTGATTTACAAATCATGGGAACCCTAAATTTTATTGAAAATAATACAAAAAGACAACATATCAACTGTTGAAACAGATTTTTTTTTTTTTTTTTGGGGGGGGACATGTTCATTTTGAATGTAATGCCAACAACATGTTTCAGAAAAGTTGGGACGGGGCAACAAAAGACTGGAAAACTTGTGGAATGAAAAAAACCCAACAACAACCCCTAATTAAGTTAACAGTCTCTCAGAAATAAAGATAGGGAGGGATTCAGCATTCTATGAAAGACTGCATGGAAAAATAGTGCAACAATCTAATAGGCGTTAATAATAACATTCCTCAATGTAAAATTGCAAAGAATTTGGGGATCAAATAATCTATGGTACATAATATTATTAAAAGATTCAGAGAATCTGGAGAAATCTCTGTATGCAAGAGACAAGGCTGAAAACTGACATTGGATGCCTGTGATCTTCAGGCCCTCTGGCGACACTGCATTAAAAGCAGACACATGTCTGTAGTGGAACTCATTGTATGGGCTCACACTTCAGAAAACCATTGTCTGTGAAAACAGTTCATTACTGCATCCACAAATGCAGTTAAAACCATAAACAAACAATATCCGGAAACACTGCCACCTTCTCTGGGCCTGAGCTCTTTTACGATGGACTGAGGCAAAGTGGAAAATTGTCCTGAGGTCCGACGAATCAAAAGTAGAAATTATTTTAAAAAATCATGGACACCACATCCTCCTGACTAAAGAGAAGAGGGACCATCCAACTTATCAGTGCACAGTTCAAAAGCCAGCATCTGTGATGACATGAGGGTGCATTAGTGTACATGACATGGGTAGCTTGCACATCTGGAAAGGCATCATTAATGCTGAATGATGTATACATGTTTCAGAGCAATATGCTGCCATCCAGACAAAATCTCTTTCAAGGAAAGCCTTCCTTCTCTCAGCAAAACAATGCCAAACCATGTTCTGCACATATTAAAACTGCATGGCTCTGTCGTAAAAGAGCCTGGGTGCTAAACTGGCCTGCCTGCTGTCCAGACCTGTCCCCCATTTCAAACATTTGGTGCATTATGAAGCACAAAATACGACAAAGGAGACCCCAAACTGTTGAGCAACTGAAACTGTATATCAGGCAAGAATGGGACAACATTTCTCTTTCAAAACTACAGCAATTGGTCTCCTCAGTTCCCAAACGTTTACGGAGTGTTGTTAAAAGTAGAGATGATGCAACACAGTGGTAAACATGCCAATTCCAACTTTTTTGAAACATGTTGCTGACATCAAATTCAAAATGAGCATATATCTTTCAAAAAGCAATAAAATTTTTCAGTTTCAATGTTTGATATGTTGTCTTTGTACTATTTTCAATGAAATATGGGGTTTCCATGATTTGCAAATTATCACATTTTGTTTTTATTTACAGTTCACACAGTGTCCCAACTTTTTTGGAATTGGGGTTGTATTTCACAATGAGTGAGTACACTGAATGTCCTTGTATACTATGGCTGTGTGACTGAAGTGACTGAGTATACAGTGGGGCAAAAAAGTATTTAGTCAGCCATCAATTGTGCAAGTTCTCCCACATAAAAAGATGAGAGAGGCCTGTAATTTTCATCATAGGTACACTTCAACTATGAGAGACAGAATGGGGGGAAAGAATCCAGGAAATCACATTGTAGGATTTTTAATGAATTAATTGGTAAATTCCACAGTAAAATAAGTATTTGGTCACCTACAAACAAGCAAGATTTCTGGCTCTCACAGAGCTGTAACAACTTCTTTAAGAGGCTCCTCTGTCCTCCACTCGTTACCTGTATTAATGGCACCTGTTTGAACTCGTTATCAGTATAAAAGACACCTGTCCACAACCTCAAACAGTCACACTCCAAACTCCACTATGGCCAAGAGCTGTCAAAGGACACCAGAAACAAAATTGTAGACCTGCACCAGGCTGGGAAGACTAAATCTGCAATAGGTAAGCAGCTTGGTGTGAAGAAATCAACTGTGGGAGCAATTATTAGAAAATGGAAGACATACAAGACCACTGATAATCTCCCTCGATCTGGGGCTCCATGCAAGGTCTCACCCTGTGGGGTCAAAATAATTACAAGAACGGTGAGCAAAAATCCCAGAACCACATGGGGGGGACCTAGTGAATGACCTGCAGAGAGCTGGGACCAAAGTAGCAAAGGCTACCATCAGTAACACACTACGCCGCCAGGGACTCAAATCCTGCAGTGCCAGACGTGTCCCCCTGCTTAAGCCAGTACATGTCCAGGCCCATCTGAAGTTTGCTAGAGAGCATTTGGATGATCCAGAAGAGGATTAGGAGAATGTCATATGGTTAGATGAAACCAAAATAGAACTTTTTGGTAAAAACTCAACTTGTCGTGTTTGGAGGAGAAAGAATGCTGAGTTGCATCCAAAGAACACCATACCTACTGTGAAGCATGGGGGTGGAAACATCATGCTTTGGGGCTGTTTTTCTGCAAAGGGACCAGGATGACTGATCCATGTAAAGGAAAGAATGAATGGGGCCATGTATCGTGAGATTTTGAGTGAAAACCTCCTTCCATCAGCAAGGGCATTGAAGATGAAACATGGCTGGGTCTTTCAGCATGACAATGACCCCAAACACACCGCCCGGGCAACGAAGGAGTGGCTTCATAAGAAGCATTTCAAGGTCCTGGAGTGGCCTAGCCAGTCTCCAGATCTCAACCCCATAGAAAATCTTTGGAGGGAGTTGAAAGTCTGTGTTGCCCAGCGACAGCCCCAAAACATCACTGCTCTAGAGGAGATCTGCATGGAGGAATGGGCCAAAATACCAGCAACAGTGTGTGAAAACCTTGTGAAGACTTACAGAAAATGTTTGACCTCTGTCATTGCCAACAAAGGGTATATAACAAAGTATTGAGATGAACTTTTGTTATTGACCAAATACTTATTTTCCACCATAATTTGCAAATAAATTCTTTAAAAATCAGACAGACAATGTGATTTTCTGGATTTTTTTTCCTCATTTTGTCTCTCATAGTTGAGGTATACCTATGATGAAAATTACAGGCTTCTCTCATCTTTTTAAGTGGGAGAACTTGCACAATTGGTGACTGACTAAATACTTTTTTGCTCCACTGTAGGTGTGTGTGATTAGAAGTCAGGAGTCTGTGAGCAGTGAGGTGCAGGGTGGTTGTTGTAATATATAGCTGCCATATTTGAAGGTCACTGTGAATTCTGGGAAGTGGAGTCTTGAATGCAAGCAGGGGCAGACATTACACTCACAAAACAAAGGGGAAATCTGTGACTCTGAATGTTTACATTTACTGTTTCACTTCACACTAGATCACGGGTGTCAAACATATGGCCCAGTAAAGGTTCTAAATCCACCCAGCTGAATGGTTTTAAAACCTGTTTTAAATTAAAATCATGTCATGGACAATAATGGGCTCATTGCACCAGTGTCTCTGGTTCTTTCACTATACTCATCATGTCAGTATTTTACAGCTGGTGTCTGCCAGGGCTCCTGAAGAGCTCCTGTATGTATGAATACTTGCAAGATGCAATACTGGGCAAAAGTCAAAGTTTGTTATGAATATTTATTTTACAACTACTGCATTATTGATTCGGTCCAAAAACATTTTATATTTTCAAACATGGGAGGCATAGCAAGCAGGATCTGGGTTCAAACCTGCTTGTCAACCAGGGCCTTTCTGTGTGGAGTTTGCATTTTCTCCTTGTGCTTGCATGGGTTCCCTTGGGGTACTCTGGTTTCCCCCCACAGTCCAAAGTCATGGGAACAAGGTAACTGGCTAGTCTAAATTGCCCATAGGTGTGAATGTGAGTGTGAATGGCTGTTGGTCTCTCTCTGTGTGTAAGGGCCTCTGCATGCTCTTGCGACAAGGCTTTCGCAGATAGCTTTTCGCAGACAGTTGTAATTTATCGTTGAGCGGGGAGTAATAGGCGTGCACGATGTTATTCACCGCCACAATGCAAGGGGGCGCGAAGTCGCGAAATCGCTAGGAGTAGTTGGTGGGTGTGGTTAGTGGAGTGTTTATCCTCCAGTTACTTATAATGACTAGAACTGGAGTCGTATAGATGTATGTACTTCCTCACTTCATTGATCAACCACTCTTTGTGCTGCTCCATCTTCGCTCATGTTTTTAAAAATGGCGGTCGTGAAAACAAACCAGGAAAGTAGGGAAGTGGAAGTGCGTGTACAGTGGATGTAGAGTGGACCAATTAGAGCCCTCTTGTCTGCGACGCTGTCTGCGAGGCTTCTGCGGTGTCACAATTTTTGGGAGGTGCACGTAGAGCGTCTGCGAAGGGGGGGGCTACGCAGACGCCATCTGTGATGCCATCTGCGAGGACTGCGTTGTCAGCATAAATTGGCCTTTAGCCCTGCGATAGATTTGGGACCTGTCCAGGGTCTACCCCACCTCTCACTCAATGTCACCTGGGATTGGTTCCAGCTCACACATGACCCTCAGTAGAATAAGTTGTATAGATGGAAAGATTTTCAAACATTAGTTTTCCAACAAAAATTAAATGTCACATGCTTGTCAAATATATTACATAACAGTCCACTTTTCATACCAAAAAACATAATGAAGGCTATGGAAACCAAAGGCTCCAGAAGAACTGTGGCAGATTCTCCAAAAACTTACCATCTTACCTGAAATTAGCCTGAGACAACTGATTGTTTTTTTTTAAATGACTCAAGCAAAGGATTATTGACTATTTAGTTTATTATTTAGTGCACTTTATAGTATTTTATTAATGTGAAAACATTTTATTTAATTATTTCTGAAGGCATCTTTGTTTTACAGAATTTCTTTGCATGTGTCTAAGACTTTTGCACAGTACCGTATGTATATCAACACTTGAAAAGCCCTTTCTAGCAAGCTGGAGAAAGGCTTCAAAGTGTATGTTGAATGACTACTCTCATTCATACCCTATACTGACAAATACTAACACAATAGATTTATCAGGGGCAATAAATGTGTAAAGAAGAATATAAGTGTGGCAGAGGGGGTGTGGCTGAGCGGCAGTCTGTGAATGGAGGACAGAGTCAGAGAAGGTGAGTGGTCGTATCATTACACCTGTTGACAATTAACGTGTGTTTGTGTGTCTCCTCCAGTGACCGCACCCTATAAAAGGAGAGAGTGAGAAGGGGAGGTCGGTGCTGAGGGCTTGATAGTAGCCTGTGTGTGTGTGTGAGAGAGAGAGTTTGAGTTGTGTGCTGAAAAGCAACAATAAAGATAATAATTAAGATGCAAACAACCGCCTGCCGTGCTTCTGTGCTCCACCCACATCAGGGTCTCTCTACAGTGGTGCTGAAACCCAGGAGAGTGCAAAAGGGAACAGCCCTATGGAGTCCTCTCCATTCAAGGACCTGGTCCATGCCCTTGCCACAGCTCAGCAGAACCAGCAGCAAGTGCTGGTCACCCTCCGAAAGGAGCAAGAAAAATGGTTCAAAGCCTCGGTGCTGGCCCAACAGGAAGACTGCCAGGCGTTCCGGCACCTGCTCGCGTCGGCGGGGTCCACGACCACCACCGGAGTGGACCCTCCCCACCTCACCCTAACAAAGATGGGTCCACACGACAATCTGGAAGCCTTCCTTGGGCTCTTTGAGCAAGCAGCGGAGGCGTGGGGTTGGCTGGTCGACCAGCCCGCAGCACGCCTCCTCCTCCTGCTGACGGGCAAGGCGCAGCTGGCTGCACTGTAGCTCCCTGCCGATAGCCGGCTCATGTACGCAGACCTCCAACAAGCCATCCTCCAGCATCTCGGCAGCTCCCCAGAGCAACAACGGCAGCGCTTCTGCCCGCTGCACTTGGAGGAGGTCGGCCAACCGTTCACGTTCAGGCAACAACTCCGGGACGCCTGCCGGCGGTGGCTGAGAGCAGATGACTGCGATGCCGAGGGAGTGATCAACCTGGTGACACTGGAGTAATTCATTGCGCGACTTTCAGAAGGACCAGCGGAGGGGGTCGTGTGCCCGGCGTTGCTGGACCAAGCTATCGAGCTGGCAGAGGACCACATGGCAGCAGTTCCGATGGCAGGAAGGTATGTTTCCTCTTCTCCTCTCTCTTCTCTCTCTCCTTCTCATCTGCTTGCTGTCTTCGCCCCATTCCCCCACCGCGGAGACAGAGGTGGGGGCCGGCTCCCCCCCAGCTGGCCTGGCGCACCCGTGGTGTCCTCCCATTTTCCCCTTCCTTGTCTGTGTCTCCTCCCCCCTAGGTGAGTGATGTCCATAACACCGGTGCAGAGGGAGAGCCTGGGCCAGTGTGCTGGCGCTACAGGACACCGGGCCATCTCCAACATCAGTGCTCTGCGATGAGGTGGGCACGGTGGTCCGGGTCCCTGACGCACCAGAAACCACCCTCAATCGGGCCGGAACCTATTGTATACCTGTAAGTGTCCAAGGAGATATGTATCAGGCTTTGGTGGATTCTGGCTGTAACCAGACCTCAATCCACCAAAGCCTGGTGGAAGGTGAGGCATTGGGGAGAGCATGAGTGGTGAAGGTGTTGTGTGTGCACAGGGATGTTCACAACTACCCTTTAGTGTCCATCCACATTCTATTTCGAGAGGAAAAGCATAGTGTAAAGGCAGCAGTTAACCCTCGTCTCACCCACTCACTGATTTTGGGGACTGATTGGCCGAGTTTTAAGGAGTTAGTGGCATACATAGTAAGGAGTGGGTCCTGCAGTAATCCGTCTGGGGAAAGCCCCAGAGTAGTATTGGAGGGATAAGCTGTCACAGAGCCATCTAAGTCAGCACCGCATCAGGGCGATACAAGGAGTGAGGAGCGCCCCACCCCTCCTCCCTCTCTCGGGGATTCCCTTGGGGATTTCCCATTAGATCAGTCATGAGACAGGACTCTGCAGCATGCATTTGACCAAGTGAGAGTAATTGATGGTCAAATTCTCCAGCCAAATGCGACGCCAGCCTTCCCCTACTTTGCTAATATTAAGGATAGGTTATACCGAGTGATGCAGGACACTCAAACTGGCAAAAAGATAACACAGCTATTAATTCCAAAGAGCCGCCAGGAACTCATATTCCAGGCAGCTCACTTTAATCCCATGGCTGGACACTTAGATCAGGATAAAACACTAGACCGAATAATGGCCCGACTCTATTGGGCAGGGATTCGCGGGGATGTCCATCGGTGGTGTGCGGCGTGCCACGAATGCCAATTAGTAAATCCCGCAGCCACTCCAAAAGCGCCTTTGCGCCCTCTCCCCTTAATCGAGACCCCGTTTGAAAGAATTGGGATGGATCTCGTCGGGCCATTAGATCGGTCAGCATGGGGATATCGCTTTATTTTAGTTCTGGCAGACTATGCAACGCGATACCCAGAAGCAGTGCCTCTCCGCAATATCTCAGCATGCAGTATTACAAAAGCAATCTTCCGCTTTATCTCCCAGGTCGGGATTCCGAAAGAAATCCTGACACACCAAGGCACTACTTTCATGTCATGCACACTGCACGAGCTATATGGGTTATATCCAGATTAAGGACCTGACTAAAGATAACCATGTCAAGGTTGCTTCGTCCACTTCTTGACCCCATGCAACTATCACAGAGACAATCAGTGAGACAGTCACCACAGAGACAGTCATGGAGACACTTACAAAGGCCTCCCTAAAGTCTCGCTCTTCTGATTTTATTGTACCATCTCCGTCTCCCCCTTGCATGGATTTCCCAAATAGTATGCAAAGACTGATGCAAATGGCTACACTCTCTTTTTCCAGCCCAAATCTGTCGCGACAAGCTGTGTACCCAGTTCATCAAAAATCAACCAACAGACTGAACTGTGTTCACCCAGGACTTTCAGCTGGCTACCAATCTTTTTCACCATCTAAAAGATACATGACATCTCCAATCCTCTCGATCTCAAACAAAATGGAACATAAAGAAAGTCTAGTATGATGTGCTGGGGGTCCCAGCATTGGGTGTAGTTTTGAAAACAAGCTGGGACCCAGTATGCCTATGCCATTCTCTATTCCTGTGTTGATAAGAAATAGAAAACATAGAGCATATTTAACCCAGGGGGTAAACCAGTCTAGTCTCCTTCCTGTTTCAAAACAACATCAGAGTGCCCAAGCAGATATTACTTCTAGACTTTCTGTAAAGCTAGCTCTTCTGAATGTTAGATCACTTTCAAACAAGTCATTTTTAATTAATGATCTTATCTGCAAACATAATCTTGATTTTTTGCTTCTAACTGAAACTTGGCTGGATCAAGCAAATAGTGCTACCACCCTTATTGAAGCAACTCCCCTAAATTTTAATTTTATGAATGTTACCCGACAGGGGAAAGGTGGAGGGATCGCAAATATATTCAAATTCTCTTTTCAATGTAAACAATCCTCACTTGGTGATTTTACATCCTTTGAACACTTATGTGCAATTGTTACATGCTCTCCTAACATATTATTATTAACTATTTACAGGCCTCCAAGACATTCAGCCAAAGTTTTTCTGGAAGAGTTTGGTGAACTGTTGTCAGTCATTTGCTTAGAGTTTGACTGTCTTATTATATCTGGGGACTTGCATGTAGATAATCCTGAAAACACCTATGCCAATGAACTACTTGCACTTATTGACAACTTCAACCTTGTACAACATGTACAGGGGCCGACCCACTCTCGTGGTCATACCCTTGACCTCGTCATCACAAAGGGTCTTACTGTTTCTACAACTGTTGTTGACCTGGCCTTATCTGATCATTTTTGTGTTTTCTCTGATGTTTCTATGTCTCCTCACATTCAGAACAGCTCAGTGACTATGGGTAGGAGAGTCATAAATGACAACACGTGTTCTCTTTGAGCAAGCTTTCTCTCGGATCTCAACCAAAATGTCAGACTCTGTAGATGATTTACTGGAAATTTTTAATTTAAATATGACCCAAATTATGGATGATATTGCTCCATTCAAAATCAAAAGAGTCAATAATAAGCAGAAAGCACCATGGAAGCAATACCCAGCTGTTAAACTGTTAAAGAGAGAATGTAGAAAGACTGAAAGAAAATGGCGCAAAACTAAACTTCACATCCATTATCAAATCCATAAAGAGATGCTTTGTAAATATAATTATGAAATTCATAAAGCAAGACAGTCTTTCTTCTCCAACAACATCAACAGGAATATGAACAATGCCTGTGTGCTATTTTCAACAGTAGAGAAGCTAACAAATCCCCCACCACAATTAGCACCTGAACTTCTCTCAGTTAACTGTGGGTGGTAAAAGAGAGCAACTGGACTTGCTTGAAGATTCTTGAAGACGTTTCACCTCTCATCTGAAAGGCTTCTTCAGTTCTGTCTGACTGGTAGGGAGTATCAGGTATTTCTCCTCTCATGGATGAAAAGCTCATCTAAGGTGTCATTGAGTCATCCTGTTGGTGTGGGTCACTGGGGGCTGAATGTGAATGGCCTCGAGAGTCATTAGGGTGATCAATGGATTGCCCGTTAAGGTGATCAATGGAATGCTGATTCTCTCTGTCCTCCTGTGAGCCACTGAAAACAGCTGGGTTTTGGTGTGCATTCAGTTGTCTGGGAAGTGTGCCAAGGACTGCATTGTAGGTGGCTGATAAATTATGTCTTAGACCCCCACCTCTGTTCAGTGATGGCCATTCCAGGTTGACAAAAATGGCTTCTTTAACTCCTCGCTCATACCAACGATCCTCTCTGGCTAAAATGCGTACATTGCAATCCTGAAATGAGTGTCCTTTGTTGTTAAGATGAAGGTAGACAGCAGAGTTCTGGCCTGAGGAACTGGCTCTCCTGTGTTGACCCATATGCCTGTGAAGCAGTTGTTTGGTTTCACCAATATACGAGTCCGTGCATTGCTCACTGCACTGAATAGCATACACCACGTTGTCCTGTTTGTGTCTGGGTATTCTGTCCGTAGGGTGGACCAGTTTCTGCTTCAGGGTGTTACTGGGTCTGAAACGTAACGGAATGTTGTGTTTGTAGAAGATCCTCCTGAGTTTCTCAGATAGACCAGAAATGTAGGGAATGACAATGTTCTTGCATTTGTTCCTGTTATCCTCCTTGTCCATTATGTTCCTTTTTCTGCTCTTGAAGAAAGACCAGTTGGGATACCCACAGTTCTGAAGTGCTTTCCTGATGTGATTCTGCTCCTTCTCTTTTCCCTCTACCATTGTAGGGATGTTCTGAGCCCTGTGTTGCAAGGTCCTAATGACCCCCAATTTGTGTTCCAGTGGGTGGTGAGAGTCAAAGAGTAGGTACTGATCCGTGTGTGTGGGTTTCCGGTAGACCTCGATGCTAAGGCTTCTGTCTTGTCTAATGTGTACATCACAATCCAAGAAGGCTAGATTATTCCCACTTACGTCCTCCCGAGGGAAATTGATGTTGATATCCACTGCATTGATGTGTTTAGAGAAGGCTTCCACTTCATGGGCTTTGATTTTAACCCAGGTGTCATCCACATATCTGAACCAGTGGCTGGGAGCAACTCATGAAAAAGTGGTCAAAGCTTTATGTTCCACTTCCTCCATGTAAAGATTGGCCACAATAGGGGACACTGGTGAGCCCATGGCACATCCATGCTTCTGTCTGTAGAAACTTTCATTAAACTGGAAATAAGTGGTAGTCAGGCAGAGGTCAAGCAGGGTGCAAATCTGGTCCGTGGTGAGGTTCGTTCTATCCAGTAAGGTGTTGTCTTGAAGGAGTCATTTTCTAACAGATTCAACTGCTTCTGTGGTGGGAATGCAGGTGAAAAGAGAAGTGACATCGTAAGAAACCATGGTTTCATCCAAGTCTAGTCTTCTCTCAGTTAATAAATGCAATGAGTTTGCATCCATCTTTAAAGGTAAAATTGATAAAATACGACATAATATTGCTCATAATATATCTCAGTTGCAAATAATTGAAAAACTGCAATCACCAGTGACACAGACAGATAACTTCAACACAATGTCAGAATTTTGTTTAATTGATTATGAGACTCTTGAAAAAACTGTACAAAATCTCAGTTCCTCAACATCTGAATTGGACATTCTGCCCACCAACTTTAAGTCTGTTCTACATCTTATAATTACAGATGTGCTTCAAATCATAAATACATCCCTAGAGACTGGCATTGTTCCTGTGTCCTTGAAAAAAGCCATTGTAAAGCCCCTACTTAAAAAGAATAATCTAGATGCTTCAGTATTAAATAACTACAGGCCAATATCAAATCTACCATTCATCGGGAAAATCCTTGAAAAAATTGTCTTCAATCAATTAACTGCCTTCTTGATATCAAACAGCTGTTTTGATAACTTTCAATCAGGATTTCGTGCCAATCATAGCACTGAAACAGTGCTGATTAAAGTTATAAATGACATATGTCTTAACACTGATGCAGGCAAAACATCGGTCCTGGTATTACTGGACCTCAGTGCAGCTTTTGATACTGTTGATCACAACATACTGCTATATCGACTTGAACATTGGGTTGGGTTGACTGGTAAAGTTATCAATTGGTTAAAATCATACTTAAAAGATAGAAGCTTCTTTGTTACCATGGGAAATTGTTCCTCAACATCAATGTCCTTGACCTGTGGTGTCCCCCAGGGGTCGATTCTTGGACCATTACTATTCAACCTTTATATGCTCCCACTTGGGCAAATTATCAAGAACAATTCAATTTTATATCACTGCTATGCAGATGATACCCAAATTTATCTTTATCAAATTTATGATTATGCCCCCCTTGAATGTCTCTACCAGTGTATCGATCAAATCAACAACTGGATGTCACAAAATTTTCTTCAGCTGAACACAGATAAAACAGAAGTAATTCTATTTGGAAAAAAAGATGAAAGACTCAGGATTACCACTATTCTTGACACAAAGGGGATTAAAACAAAAGAAATGGTTAAAAATCTTGGTGTTTTCATTGACAGCGAGCTAAACTTTGAGAGGCATATGAAAGCAAATCACTAAAACGGCATTTTATCACCTAAAAAACATTTCCAAACTAAGAGGACTTATGTCAAAAAATGATCTGGAAAAACTTATACATGCCTTCATCTCTAGTAGGGTTGATTACTGCAATGGCCTTTTCACAGGCCTGCCAAAAAACCCGTCAAACAACTTCAGCTGGTTCAAAATGCAGCAGCTCGGGTTCTCACACGAACAAAAAGAACAGAAAACATTACTCCAATTCTAAGGTCCCTTCACTGGCTTCCAGTAAGCTACAGAATTGACTTTAAAGCATTGCTGCTGGTGTACAAATCTCTAAATGGTACAGGGCCCAATTACCTCTCTGATATGTTGCAGCGACCTAACCCAATCAGATCTACCAGATCGCAGCAGAAAAATTTACTGTTAAAACCTGTTGTTAAAACAAAGTGTGGTGAAGCAGCTTTTAGCTACTATGCAGTACAGCTATGGAACCAACTGCCAGAGGACATCAAAAATGCTCCTGCTGTTGGCAGCTTCAAATCTAGACTAAAGACCAAACTGTTTTCAGATGCTTTCTGCTAAATTATTAATATTGCCATCTCTGCATGTTTTAAACTCTTTACTTTTACAGTCTCTCCATGTTTTAAATTTTACTTAACTTTTATTCTATTTTATTCTGCTGTTTTTTTTATTTAACTTTTATCTCATTTTATTATTTTATTTCTACTATTGTTTAATTCTTATTAATTTTCTTCCCCATTTATTTTATGTAATTTTATTTTCTATTGTTTACTGTTTTGATTTTACTTCTGTAAAGCACATTGAACTGCCACTGTGTATGAAATGTGCTATATAAATAAACTTGCCTTGCCTTACTGGGGATTAAGCCTATCTGCACCAGCGTCTATCACCCACAAACTGATGGCTTAGTGGAAAGTTTTAATCAAACTCTCAAAAATATAATTCGGTAGTTTGTAAGCGAAGATGCATGTAATTGGGATAAATGGCTCGAGCCCCTGTAGCAAAATTAACCAGGAATAAGTCCACTATAGACACATGCATACCTGTAGTATGTAGTAGCAACGATTTCGTGAATTTTTTTAATGACAAAATTGAGAATATCCGACAAAAAATTCAAACTACTAATTTAAGATCAGACAATGTAAGTGACCCTGTAGTTAACAATATAACTGTATCAGATCAGCAATTAGAATGTTTTACTCCCCTAAAAGAAACTGAATTACTTTCATTAATCTCGGCATCAAAAGCCTCAACTTGTGTACTAAATCCCTTACTTACACGTCTATTCAAACAGATAATACCTGAAGTAATTGAACCACTTCTAAAAATAATAAATTATTCTCTTATGATTGGCTATGTACCCAAATCCTTTAAACTAGCAGTTATCAAACCCCTGATTAAAAAACCTGACCTTGATCCCTGTCAGCTGTCCAATTATTGGCCAATATCAAACCTCCCCTTTATCTCCAAGATCCTTGAAAAAGCTGTGGCACAGCAGTTATGCTCATATTTACATAGGAATAACATCCATGAAATGTATCAGTCAGGATTTAGACCTCATCACAGCACAGAGACAGCTTTGGTTAAAGTAGTAAATGACCTATTGTTGGCATCTGATCAGGGCTGTGTCTCGCTGCTTGTGTTGCTTGACCTTAGTGCAGCATTTGATACCATTGATCATTCCACTCTTCTGGATAGAATAGAAAATGTTGTGGAAGTTAAGGGAATGGCCCTCTCCTGGCTCAGGTCTTATTAACTGATCGCTATCAGTATGTTGATTTAAATGGTGATATTTCTAGACATACTGAGGTAAAGTTTGGTGTTCCACAAGGTTCTGTCTTGCATCCACTGCTTTTTTCTTTATATATGTTACCTCTGGGTGATATTATTCATAAACATTGTATTAGTTTCCACTGTTATGCTGATGACACACAGTTGTATGTTTCTGCAAAACCTGATGAGAGACACCAGCTTAATAGAATTGAGAAATGTGTAAAGGACATTGGACACTGGATGCTTATTAACTTCCTTCTGCTTAACTCTGACAAGACTGAAGTACTTATACTAAGACCACATGCAGCTAGAAGTAAGTTTTCTGATTGCACAGTAACTCTGGATGGCCTTTCTGTTTCTTTACGTGCAGCAGTAAAAGACCTTGGAGTGATTATTGACCCCAGTCTTTCATTCAAAATTCACATTGATAACATTACCCGGATAGCTTTCTTTCATCTCAGAAATACTGCTAAGATAAGAAACTTAATGTTACTACATGACGCGGAAAAACTAGTTCATGCTTTCGTTACCTCCAGGTTGGATTATTGTAATGCCTTACTGTCTGGATGTTCCAATAAGTGCATAAATAAGCTCCAGTTAGTTCAAAATGCAGCAGCAAGAGTCCTTACTAGAACTAGAAAATATGACCGCATCACCCCTGTCTTATTCACACTGCATTGGCTCCCAATCAAATTTCGTATTGATTATAAAAAGTACTACTATTGACCTTTAAAGCACTGAATGGTCTCGCACCACAGTACCTGAGTGAACTTCTGCTCCTCTATGACCCGCCACGCCTACTTAGATCAAAAGGTGCAGGCTATCTGCTGGTTCCTTGTATAGTGAAGGTTACATCAGGGGGCAGAGCCTTTTCTCACAAAGTCCCACTGTTATAGAACAGCCTTCCAAGTAGTGTTTGGGAATCAGACACAGTCTCAGCATTTAAGTCTAGGCTGAAAACATATCTGTTTAGTCAAGGCTTTTGTTAACGGTGTTTATGAGGTAAAGGTGTAGATCTGGAGGGTCCTCAGACATAGAGTGTTTTGGTAAACTGGGATGTATGGATGCTGTCAGTCCCCACTCGCTTGCTCACTCAAGTTTGTTGATGGTGTAGTGGCTGGCTGCTTTATGTCCTGGGGCTCCCTCATGCCTGTGTTACCTTCTGGCTCTCCCCTTTTAGTTATGCTGTCATAGTTAGTTGCCGGAGTCCCTGCTTGTACTCATTGAATATGTATACTGTTCCTACTTATTCAGGTGACATTGGGCATACCTAACAACCTGTGTTTTCTCTCTCTCCCCCCCATCTGTCCCTCTGAGTTACATGTTGGTTCTGGGATTAAGATGCTGACCTCTTCTGCTCCTTGGACCTGCCTGATCCATCCTGGTGCCCTGTGTCTGGTTGGAGTCTCATCGCATCGCTCCTGTGGAGGGCGGCCCCATGTGGACAGCTGGGGGTCACACCTGGAGGACACTCTGGACTCTTGCAGTGGTGCTTTTGTGGCTTGGGACTGCAGTTGACTTGCTGACTTTGGGACTACAGTTGTTGTGAATGATTTTGCGCTCGGGTTTCCATCGGTGGGGGGTTTATAGCATCAACGAAGCTGACTTTGTTAGGACTGTTAAATGTTAGTCACATTGTCTGTTGTTGCCCAGATGGGGATGAGTTCCCTTTTGAATCTGGTTCCTCTCAAGGTTTCTTCCTCATGTCATCTGAGGGAGTTTTTCCTTACCACTGTTGCCACAGGCGTGCTCACTGGGGATAGATTAGGGATAAAATTAGCTCATATTTTAAGTCATTCAAATTCTGTAAAGCTGCTTTGCGACAGTGTTTATTGTTAAAAGTGCTATACAAATAAACTTGACTTGACTGATTTGCAGTATGAGAGGTCCCACAAGCCTCCACAGGTTTTTCACCATTTGAATTATTATGGGCGTAAGCCGCATGGCAGTTTGGCTGCACCCACCTCATAGAACACCACATTGAGACACCCCTGGGGGTGGTAGTGCACAGCCGCCCTTACCGCCTGCCCGAACAGAAAAGAAAGGTGGTCCGGGATGAACTCAAGGCCATGCTTGAAATGGGCATAATTGAGGAGTCCCACAGTGACTGGGGCAGCCCAGTGGTCCTGGTCCCCAAGCCTGATGGGTTGGCCCGGTTCTGTGTGGACTATAGGAAAGTCAACGCGGTGTCTAAATTTGACGCGTACCCAATGCCTCACATTGATGAGCTGTTTGATCCATTAGGCACTGCTCATGTTTATTCAACACTGGATTTAATGAAAATATATTGGCAGATCCCCTTGACTCCTCTATCCTGAGAGAAAATGGACTTTTTCATACCGTTTGTCTTACACCAGTTCGTCACACTTCCTTTTGGGTTGTTTGGGGCACCCGCTACGTTCCAGCGGCTTATGGATAGGGTCCTCCACCCCCACACCACCTACGCAGCTGCATATCTCAATTATATTATCATCTACAGCAGCGTTTCTCAACCTTTTTTCAGTCACAGCACCCTTCAGAAGTATGCAAATTCTCAAGGCACCCCCATATAAAATATACTCAAAAACTACATTGCATCCCCCCCACACACACACCTCATAATGCTTTGCGCGGCAATGAAAAAAAAACACCTGCAGGCTAATTGTTACGCAGTCATGCTGACCATACACTGACCCCAGCAGTGATGGTGTAACATGGGAAAGGGGGCCATGAGACAAATTTTGATGATACATGAGGCGGCAATGATCTGCATTAGTGTAACTATCGTTTTTTTGGAATTTTAGTTCATTTTATTTATTTCAATGTTAGAATATATAATTTTTTGACAGCACCCCTAACGAAGCCAGACGACACCCCAGGGTGTCACAGCACCCTGGTTGAGAAAGGCTGATCTACAGCAATGACTGGCCATGGCACCTTGAACACCTTAGGGCCATCCTAAAGTCGCTGAGGTGGGTTGGTCTCACAGCCAACCCAAAGAAGTGTGCAATTGGGCAGGTGGAAGTACGGTATCTGGGTTTCCACTTAGGCCATGGGCAGGTGTGTCCCCAAATTAATAAGACGGCAGCGATTGCAGCCTGCTCGAGGCCCAAGACCAAAAAGGGGGTGAGACAGTTCCTGGGGCTGGCTGGCTACTATTGTAGGTTCATACCTAATTATTCAGACGTCACCAGCCCACTGACTGATTTCACTAAAAAGGGAGCACCAGATCCAGTCCAGTGGATGGAGCAATGCCAGCAGGCTTTCTCTAGGGTAAAGGCTGCACTGTTACACTCCCCTGACTTTTCTCTCCCCTTTATTTTATAGACAGATGCATTGGACAGAGGGCTGGGGGCCGTTCTGTCCCAGAAGGTGGAGGGGGAGGAGCGTCCTGTGCTGAACCTTAGCCGGAAGCGGTCCATGCGGGAAGGCAGGTACAGCACGCTAGAGAAAGAGTGCCTAGCCATCAAGTGTGTGGTTCTGACCCTCCAGTACTACCTATTGGGACACCCTTTCACCCTCTGTTTGGACCATGTGCCCTTCCAGTGGCTCCACTGCATGAAGGATGCCAACACATGGATCACCCATTGGTATCTTGCCCTCCAGCCATTTAAATTCGAGATGGTCCACAAGTCGGGGCGCAGAAGGTGGTGGCGGACTTCCTGTTCCATCAAGGCCGGGTCCGGGTCAGGCAGTGGGGGTATGGCCGAGCATCAGTCTGTGAATGGAGGGTGGAGTCAGAGAAGGTGAGTGGTCATAGCGCTACACCTGTTGTCAATTAACGTGTGTTTGTGTGTCTCCTCCAGTGATCGCACCCTATAAAAGGAAAGTGAGAAGGGGAGGTTGGCGCTGAGGGCTTGATAGTAGCCTGTGTGTGTGAGAGAGAGTTTGAGTTGTGTGCTGAAAAGCAACAATAAAGATAATAATTAAGACGCAAACAAGCGCCTGCCATGCTTCTGTGCTCCACCTGCATCAGGGTCTCTACAATAAAATATTGAGAAAACTCATTACTACATCATTACTCATCGTGGTTTCAGTTCAACAGTAATGATTGCAAATCCTTGATTTTTTTTATTTTATTTGCAAATACTTCATAATGTTTGTTTTTTAATTTGTTGTCTAACCTAACACTTCAAAGCAGTGAAGTTGAAGTTATGTATATATGTACAAACATGTGTATATATACACACATATACAAACATTTCAAAGCAGTGAAGTTGGAGTTATGTAATATATCCATTTCCTTGATAGTCTTAACATGAAAGTTTGATGCAAAATGCTTCAGTCTGGACACAATACAACAATGCTCTGTGGCTATTGAATTCATTTAAATTTTGTAATTGGTTTAATTTGTTTTCCACAAGCTTCTATTGTACAGTGGATGAATAATTCACCTCCTGGGAGCACTCTGCCAAAATGGTCTGAATAATCATGAGGCATCAGTCAGTAAAAATGGAAACTTTTCACATGTATTCCCTTTGTAGCTGAATAATTACCACTGAAAACTGGCCTAAACAAGTCCACTTTTAAGATACCAGACATTGTGAAGCAACAAAAATGTGGAACCTACTGTATCTGCTGAAAACAAGGTAGCATATGCTGTCATTTGTGACCTCTCTTAAATCATGCCCTGAAATGAAGAATTTTATGCATTGTGAAATATAATGACAGGATGCACTGGAGAATACACTGAATAGAAAAGCAGTTTAAGAAACTGTAAAAAGGACCAAAATCACATAAAAATATAAAAGCACCCAAAACCTATAGTTGGATTCACACTTGAGCTTCAAACCTTGATGCTTTATCTTCTCTGAATCTAGAGGTGGCAGCAAAGATCCAACAGAACTACTCAAGACAGATAAAAGTAGCATAGTATTTTCTGTGATGTTACACATGCAAACCTGCATAGTTATTGTACTGTACTGAATTGTTCTAATGAAACTGTATTTTGGAAACAAACACAAAACTAATATATGGATATCCCATAAAGGCTATAATTGTTAAGATTTATAATTTAAAAAAAAATGCAGCACAAGGCAAGGAAATACCATGTCAGCATAATTAAAACTATATAAATAAACTAGCTAACCAGATGGGTTATAGGGATTGTGGTAGACCTTAAATGCACACGAGAACAAATGATCTGTGCCAAGTTTCCCAAAATCAATCGCAGTACAAAAATCATCGTTAAATGGTAGAGCAAGTAGCACAGTAAATGCTCTCTCTCCTAGTGAAGACGCTTGTAGATTTAAGAGGCTTTTGGGAAACTCACTGCTAGCTGATTCTGTGTCTACACATATTGCTGTGACAAAGCTAACATCCATCCTCTAATAAAACAATAGACTGTCACAACAGTGAGGGAAAATAAGTATTTGGACACTTGTTTTTGTTATTTAATATACTTCTAGTACACATATACACTTAAATTTGACACTGTCAGAATGCAGGCACTTGCTGATGTATGCACAGAGGAGATTAGGGAAGCAAATGGTCGACAAAGCCAAAACAGAAGCGAAGTCAGGAAATAAGTGTAGGTTGGGCGATCAGCAAACAACGTAGAATAGGCGAGATAGGAATTGTAGTAGAATAGGAATTGTAGTAGAATAGCACAAGCAAAAGTCAGAAAACAGAGACAAACAGGAGAATACAAGGCTCAGTATGTACTGGGTAAACAGGATGATACTTCGCACTGGGATGTTGTGAGAGCATGACTTAAGTAGGTGGAGTGCTGATTAGGGGAATGCGTGACAGCTGTAATTAGTACTCAGGTGACAGAGGGTGCTGTGGTTCTTGGGGATTGTAGTTCTGAGTGTCCATGTTTGTAGTTTGTGTGTTTTCAGCAGAGTTACTGACAGACAGAACACCCCCCGATGAGCTCACTCTGGGAGCTACCGTATATTCTTATGAGGATGGCCTCTACCTCGTGATGTGGGCTTGTGGGGATTTTGGGCATGGAACTCTTGCCTGAGGAGAGGGTCCAGAATGTCCTTGGCGGGGACCATACCTCTCCTAATCTACCAGGTATTCGATTTATCTTCTTCTGTGTCTCGAGTCAAGGGTCTTGTTTACCTGGTAGGCAGGCTCACCTTCTACAAGGTGTTCCGGATGTTCGAGCACTGGTGTGTTTTCAGCAAGGGGACCTGGGATGGCAGTTTTCAGGTTGGAGACATGGAATGTGGGAGATCGTCTGCTGTGAGGGGGGAGTTCTAACCAGTAGGAGACTTCATTGATACAACGTAGGATTTTAAAAGGCCCAATGTAACGTGGCTGGAGTTTTTTGCAAGTGTTGGGTTGTCTGAGGTCCTTCGTGGACACCCACACTGTCACCAGGAAAAAAGTTCATGTTGTCTCCTCGGTGTTTGTCTGCATATTCTTTATGCAGTGGTGAAATGGTATTGACCATTTCTAGATGTTGGTGAACCTCCTCCCATATGCTTTGGCTGCATGTGAACCAATCCTCTACTAACTGGACTTGGCTAGGAGTGTCATCCCGTAGGAATAAGGGAGGCTGGTAGCCGAGTGTGCACTGAAACAGTGTTAGCTGTGTAGCAAAACGTCTCAGGGAATTTTGTGCATACTCAGCCCATGGGAGATAATGTGCCCAGTCCCCCTGACTGTGCAGGCAAAAAATTCTGAGGAAGCAGCCGATTTCTTGGTTAGCCCTTTCAACTTGTCCATTTGACTGGGGGTGGTAGCTGGAGGTGAGGCTAACTGATACCCCAAGTCTATCCATGAAACTTGTCTAGAAACGAGAGATGAATCAGTCAGCATATTTTCCCACCAATACTTGTGTCTAAGCATTAGGTGCGTATGCTGGCTGCCCGGATGACCTGTGGTGGGAGATGAATGAGCCCAAGTAATGAGACAACCTCAAAATGGTTTTGGCACATGGAGCAGGCTGGGTGATAGGTTGTCAGGTAATGTAGATGGTTGGGAATGTCTTATCTCTCTGTCAAGGTCCCATGTAATGGACTGGACGAAGCATTGAGATGGAAGAATGGGGTGACTGATGGACACTTGGTGTGCTGAACTGAAACTTCAAGAAAGTGCATCTGCCTTAGTGTTCTTGGAACCTGGGTGAAATGAAATGAAGTTAAATCTGGTGAAGAATAAGGCCCACCTGGCTTGGCAAGGGTTCAGCCTCTTGGCTGACTTGAGGTACTCGAGATTCTTGTGATCAGTGAGAATAATGAAAGGGTGCATAGCTCCCTCTAGCCAGTGTCTCCATTCTTCTAGGGTCAATTTTATGGCCAGCGGTTCTCTGTTGCCAACGTCATAATTCTTCTCAGTAGAAGAGAGCTTCTTGGAGAAGAATGCTATGGGATGGAACTTTTGTTTTTCACCAAAGCATTGGGATAGGATTGCCCCTACTCCAGTGTCTGACATGTCCACTTCTACAGTAAAAGATCTGGTAGGGTCTGGATGCTGTAGGATTGGAGCAGTGGTGAAGGATTTATTGAGACACTGGAACACCTCTTCAGCCTGGGGATTTCACTGGAGGCATCTGGGTCCTTTCTTAAGTAGCATGGTTAGGGGGTTAGTGATGGTACTGAAACTCCTAATGAACCAATGGTAGAAATTGGCAAAACCAAGGAAACACTGAAGTTCCCTGATGGAGGTAGAAGTAGGCCAAGAGGTCACTGCGGATACTTTAGAGGAGTCCATGCTGACTCCTTCAGCGCTAATGATGTACCCCAGGAAGGAGATGTGATTCTGATGAAACTTGCATTTCTCAGCCTTGATGTAGAGGTGATTTTTGAGAAGACATTGTAGTACTGCTCTGACGTGCTCTTGGTGACTCCTCTCATCAGGAGAGTAGATTAGGATGTCATCGATGTATGCGATGGCATACTTACCCAGCATGTCCTGTAGAATGTCATTGATAAGACATTGGAACACATTGGGCACTGAAGAAAGACCATACGGCATTACCCAGTATTCAAAATGGCCAGAGGTAGTGCTAAAGGAGGTCTTCCACTCATCGCCTTCTTTGATCCAGATCAAATTGTAAGCACTTCTCAGATCAAGTTTTGTGAAGATTTTGGCTGATCTTAACTGCTCTAGGGCCACAGGAACCAGAGGAAGAGGATATGGATACTTAACAGAGACTTGGTTAAGACCACAATAATCAACACAGGGGTGAAGCCCACCTCTTTTTTTCTCAACAAAGAAGAAGCCTGCAGAAGCTGGAGACTTGGACGGTCTGATGTAACCCTGCTTAAGTGCCTCCTGTATGTATTCCTCCATGGCGGCTTGCTCCTTCTGGGACAAAGGATATATGCGTCCACGAGGTGGTGACATGCCTGGCAGTAGATCTATGGTGCAGTCATAAGGTCAATGTAGTGGTAACCCACATGCTTTTCCCTTGCTGAAGACCTCCAGTAAGTCCATGTAACATTCTGGAACCTTGTCCAGGGAGTCTGGTTGAAGGCTTTCTACAGAGGTGGAGATGAGGTTGATTCATGGGTGTGAAATGCAATTCTAGAAGCAGGTGGAAGACCATTGGAGGATTTCCTTGTTCTGCCAGGATATTAGTGGGTCATGAAGTTGAAGCCAAGGATGAGATTGTGATTGTCTGTGGTGGTGACATAAAGGGAGATGTGCTCTGAATGCAGAGCTCCCACCTGAATGAGAATAGGTGTGGTCCAAGGGGTGACTAGGCCATCTCCTATAGGTCCTCCATCTAGATTAGATTAGATAAAACTTTATTGATCCCTTTGGGAGGGTTCCCTCAGGGAAATTAAGATTCCAGCAGCATCATTAGAGATAAACAGAGAATAGAAATAAAATCTATGGTCCAGATGTTGAGCGTGCTTTGCAAAAGGGTTGTTGGCAGGTTGAATTTCTGCACCACTGCGCTACTGATAAAGTTTCCTTCTGCTCCTGAATCAATGAAAGCACAGTGTGTGTGTGTGTGGCATCTGTCAGCTTTAATAATACTGGAATTTTGAAGGATTTAGAGTTAAATTTTCTCACCGGGCTCGCTGTGCATGTAGGCTCTTCTGCTGATGCCTTATGGGGAAGATGAACAGGACAGTTATTCAGTTGATGCCCTGAGTTTCCACAGTAAAAACATAATATCTCCCTTCTTCTCCTCTTGCGCTCAGAACAAGACAGCCTGGTATGTGAAACCTCCATGGGCATGCTGTCATCAGAGTTCATGGCTGGTTTAGTGTTTTCCTGAATAGAGGGTCTGTGAGTCAACAGATGATCCAGTCAAATCACTAGATCGATCAGAGAGTTCAAAGTGAGCTGTTCATCACAGCAGGTGAGTTCATTTAGAACTGTGGGGTGTAGACCCTGGCAGAAAACTGCTTTCAAAGCGGGTTCATTCCATCCACTAGCCACTGCTATCGTTCTGAACTCGAGAGCATATTCCACTACACTACGGGAACCTTGCAAAATGGTTAGCAGACTCTCTCCGATTTCAATTCCCTCTGGTTCATGGTTAAAAACACGGAGAGGAATTGCTCATAGGAAGTCGACTAATTTTTGTTCTTTATCCCAAATCGTGCTGGCCCAGAGCAGCGCTTTGCCCATGAGAAAAGTAATAGATTTGGCAATCTTGTGCTTGTCAGAAAGGGTAGGCATGGTAACAAAATACATTGAACACTGAAGCAAGAAACCTTTGCACTCGGTGGGATCTCTGGCAAATTTCCCTGGAGGCAGAAGTTGTAGCGCAGAGCTGAAGAGGGACTCGGGGCATGGTAAGAGGGCCTACGACATCACGGTTGCTAGCTGTGACATGCGGGTGTTGAGGTCCACTAGCATCTGTTGATATTCTAATAGCTGTCCCGAGTGTTCAAAGCTGTTTGCTTTGCATCCTCTGCTACATCCATAATGGTGAAGTATCCTGTCAGAATACAGACACTTACTGATGTATGTGCAGAGGAGAGCGGGGAAGCAGACAATTGACAAAGCCAAGACAGAAACGAAGTCAGGAAACAAGCGTAGGTCAGGCGATCAGCAAACAACGTAGAATAGGCGAGACAGGAATCATAGTAGAATAGCACAAACAAAAGTCAGAAAACAGAGAGCCAAACAGGAGAATACAAGGCTCGGTATGTACTGGGTAAACAGGATGATACTTCACACTGGGGTGTTGTGTGAGCATGACTTAAGTAGGTGGAGTGCTGATTAGGGGAATGCATGACAGCTGTAATTAGTACTCAGGTGACAGAGGGCGCTGTGGTTCTTGGGGATTGTAGTTCTGAGTGTCCATGTTTGTAGTTTGTGTGTTTTCAGCGGAGTTACTGACAGACACAAATAATGTCTTTTTTTCTTTGTGCTTATAAATATGAACAAATACTGTATGTATTCATGAGCATAACAGAGTGACAGATTAAAAATTATTCAATCACTATTAAAATATATTTTGTAAATGTAACATAAAAAATAAATACATTTCTACATATAAATGCTGCAAAACATGCTCTCATAAAAATTGCACCTGGTCTCATTATAAAATACATTGCCACTGGTATTTTAATCATAATGAAGGTGAAAGAACTTCCTAAAGTTTTCAACATTATTAAACAACACTCAAATGAAAAGAAAAAAAAAGATGAAATTATTTTTCACTGGCTCTGATTTTAGTTTGTCATGTCCAAATACACTTCTTTAAGGTGTTTGACTAACTCTTATTTTGCTGTAGCTGTGTGACTGAGGAGGTTACTGTTTTTTCCTAGAAGCATGTATATGGGCAAATTGTACTGCAGATCCTGGTCATTTTAATTTTGCTTGGAATTTGCCTTGGCATTGAAGTTGATCCTGTTGGGCAACTTTGAATTGAATCTGATGGTTGCATTTCTCTTCCTGTGTGAGCTGTTTGACATTGAACTTCTCCAATATTTAGTACTACTGTCCACTGAGGTTTTTTGGGTTATTTGTGCCTGGGAAATTCACTTGTTAGGCTATTCAGCTACCTCTATCACTATTAAAGTTCAGCAGACATGTTTCCAATGGCCTTTCTATTGCACTTGTTGCAAGGGTTCTTCCTAGAAGGACAATGTTCAGAACTAGTGTGCTGGCTTTATCTGCATCTGTCACGTTTCTCTGTATTATTCTTTATTTTCTGTTATTTTCCACTGCTGTACTTTTTGTATAAATATGAACAAAAAAGTATGCATTCACAAGCATAAATAAAGCTATGTTTAAAAACTAAATTGATAGGGAAAAGTATTTGGACACCATTAATTAATTTATTTCAAGTCTGTTTTTGGCAACTACAGGGTTGAGAAATCTATGGTAAGATGCAATTAGCTTTTTCAAAAAATTGTGTTTCAGTCTTGGCCTGTTCTCCATGGCAAATTTTCTTCCATTCCCCAAGGTCATGAGAGTTCCTTTTAATGGACTTACAGTGTCTATATTCACCATATATTTTCAGTGGGATTCATGTCAGGAAATTGGCCAGGCCATGCAAGGCCTTATTGAGTTATTTTGGCTGTATGTTTGAGGTTGTTGTCTTGTTGAAAAGCCCATTTTCTCCCCAGATATATTTTCTTGGGCAAAGAGATTAGAGTCTCCTTTAATATAGCCTATCACATGCCTCCCACATTCATGGTTCCTTCACTGGCATGTAATGCCACAGTACTGTTTGCAAAGAAGCAGCCCCATTTCATGATGCTCCCACCTCTGTACTTTACTGTGGGTAGGGTGTTCTTGGCATCATACACACAACCTTTGTTTCTCCATGCATGACTGTCTTAAGAATGTTGAGTTAATGTATTTATTTTATTAACATGTAACACAGTGCAGAAAGTTAGCTTCACAATTTGCCAAGGAGAATGGGCCAAAACTGAAACACAATTTTGCAAAACAAAATCCATCTTACCAAAGACTTCTTGCCATATAGTGGAAAAAGATCACCATAGACACATGCACACCTGCCATATGTAGTAGCAACAACTTTATGAATGTTTTCAATGGCAAAATTGAAAATGTCAGACAAAAAAAATCAAACTACAAATTTAAGGCCAGACAATTCAAGTAACCTTTTAGTTAACAATATAACTGTATCAGATCAGCAATTAGAATGTTTTACTCCCCTTAGAGAAATTGAACTAACTTCACTAATTTCCACATCAAAATCTTCAACTTGTGCACTAAATCCCTTATCTACATGACTCTTGAAACAAATAACACCAGAAGCATCCAAACCTCTTCGAAAAATAATCAATTCTTTCCTTAGAACTGACTATATACCAAAATCCTTTAAATTAGCAGTTATCAAACCCCTGATTTAAAAAAAAAACTGACGTCAACCCCTGTCAGCTGTCCAATCATAGGCCAATATCAAACTTTCCCTTTATAGCCAAGATTCTAGAAAAAGCTGTGGCACAGCAGTTATGCTAATATCTACATAGGAATAACATCCATGAAATGTATCAATCAGGATTTAGACCTCAACATAGCATCGAGACAGCACTGGTTAAAGTAGTAAATGACCGACTATTGACCTCTGATCAGGGCTGTGACTCCTTGCTTGTATTGCTTGACTTTAATGCAGCCACCACCGATCACTCCATTCTCCTTGATAGACTAGAAAATGTTGTTGGAGTCAAGGGAATGACCCTCTCCTGGCTCAGGTCTTATTATCTCACCTGGGATGGAGTTCACCAGGGGGCAAGGTATTGTTTTCGATTGGGTTTCTTTGTTTCTTTGTTTTTTTGTGTGTTTTTGTTGTTAAAAATATTATGGGAAAATGGCTGGATCAATCTTCATGAAACTTTCAGGATAGATGGGCATTGGTCTCAAATAGAACCTCCAACATTTTGAGGGTCATCTGATCAAGGTCACTAAAAAGGTCAAAATCATTTTTGTTGTGGCTACTGCTTCATATAGATGTGCTAGCCACTGTCATTGTGCTGTAGGAATGTAAGAGTGTAACAATCATGCACTGCACATGCGCATACACGTGTTCCGATTAAAATGGCCGGTAAGTGTATACAATTCAGTTCACCATTCGAAATAAATGGACTAGACTAAAGAAATTGCTTTCAAACATGTTTATGCTTATTACAAAGGGAAAGTGTGTTCCATTGAGCTCTATCACCAGGTCATCTCCAGGAAATAAGAGAACCTCAGTTCAGAGGTTTCAGTTTCAAAAACTGTAAGAGGTAAGAGTGCATGGCTTGGCTTCAAAAAATGAAGATTTATGAAGGGGGACGTCCACGTCGGCTGCAGGCATGCTGATGGCTGATGAGGCCTATCCAGGATAGACAGACTCTGCCACAGTGGCTGCAGTTGAGGGTCTGGGTAGGGTCAGGAGCAGTGGATGACGGGTCTTTTTGTCTGCTCCTTTTTTCTTCCAAGCCAGCCCTACGGGTGTCTTCAAAAGACTTGACTGCTGAGTTGATAGACCTATGCCAGCTGTTCCTGTCATAAGCTAGGGCTGACCAGTGGGAGGGGCTGATGTTGTAGGCATTTAGGGAGGACTTTAGTAGGTCCTTGTACCGCTTTTTAGGGGCCCCTCTGTTGTGTTGGCCGGAGGACAGCTTGCTGTACAGAACTACCTTAGGTAGGTGGTAGTCTTCCATCCTGGAGATGTGTCCTGCCCAGCAAAGTCATGATTTGAGTAGCATGGCTTCGATGCTGGGGAGCTCTGCCTGCTGGAGGACCTCAACATTGGTCACAAAGTCACTCCAGTGGATCTTGAGGATGGAACGGAGGCAGCGCTGGTGGAAACACTCAAGCAGTTGCAGGTGTCGCTTGTAGGTGACCCATGATTCAGATCCATATAACAGGATGGACAGTACAACAGCTCTGTACACTAGGACCTTGATACAATATGTTCAAGATTTTACAGCTCGACACCCTCTTGTGAAGTCTGCCAAAGGTGCTGTTGGCTTTTGCTAGCCTGTTGTCAATCTCTTTGTCGATCTTGGCATCATCTGTGATGGTGCAGCCTAGGTAGGTAAGCTGCTGCACGGATTTAAGTCCAGACTGGTTGATGGTGATGTGGGGCGGGTGGGAAGGCTGGTTTGGTGCAGGCTGATGAAGAACTTCAGTCTTCTTTAGGCTGATTTCCAGGCCAAAGAGTTGGGCAGCCTCAGTGAAGCAAGTCACGATGCGCTGCATGGCTAGCTCTGTGTGGACAACAAGAGCAGCGTCATCGGCAAACAAGAGTTCATGAATGAGTTGCTCCATCATCTTGGTGCGTGTGTGCAGGCACCTTAGGTTGAACAAGCTGCCGTCAGTGCGATAACAAATGTATATGCCATCCTCTTTGCCCAAAGGTTCCATGGCCTGACACAGCATCATGCTGAAGAAAATGGAAACAGCATTGGTGCGAGAACACAGCCCTGTTTGATGCCGTTCAGGATGGGAAAGGGCTCAGAGAGCTCACTGTTGTTCCCCACTTGTCCCACCTGTCCCTCGTGGAGCTGCTGATCATCCTCAAGAATTTTTGGGGGCAGCCTAGATGTTCCATGATCTGCCAGGGTCCCTGCCTGCTCATGGTGTCGAAGGCTTTGGTCAGGTCCACAAAGGTCACTGTGGCAGCGGGGGCGTGGTCAAGCACCGGTCTGTAACCAGAGAGCGGAGTCAGGGAAGGTAAGTGGCAGAATCACTACACCTGATGTCAATTAACCTGTGTTTGTGTGTCTTCCCAGTGACCACGCCCTATATAAAGAGAGAGAGAGCAGAGGAAGTGAGCTCTCTCCCCAGCCAGACGACTTGTGTGTGTGTGCGCACATGGCTGAGAGAGTGATGTTTGCGTCTGAAAAGAGCAAAATAAACAAAATTACTGAACTTTATTCTGGCCTGCCGTCTTTCTGTGCTCCTCCCCTCCTACGAACTGCTACAGTGGTGCTGAAACCCGGGACCAAGCACAGGAAAAGAACAGCCCCATGGAGTCCTCCCTCTTCGGAGACCTGGTCCATGCCCTCACCACAGCCCAGCAGAGCCAGCACCAGGCGCTAGTCACCCTCCGGAAGGAGCAAGAGCCACGGTTCGAGGCCCTGGTGCTGGCGCAGCAGGAAGATTGACAGGCATTCCGGCACCTCCTTGCGTCGGCGGGGTCCACCATCTCCACCGCCGCGGGCCCTTCTTCCCTCACCCTAACTAAGATGGGCCTGCATGACGACCCCGAGGCCTTCCTTGCGCTCTTCGAGCAGGCAGCAGAGGCCCCAGGCTGGCCGGTGGAGTGGTGCGCCTCTTCCCCCTGCTAACTGGCGAGGCACAGCTGGCCACACTACAGCTCCCCGCCAACCGCCGGCTGGCCTACGTGGACCTTCGCCGGGCCATCCTCCAGCATGTGGGGCGCACCCCCAAACAACAGCAACAGCGCTTCTACGCTCTGCGTCTGGAGGAAGTCGGCCGGCCGTTCACGTTTGGCCAGCAGCTCCGGGACGCCTGCTGGCGGTGGTTGAGGGCCGACAACCGCAACGCCGAGGGAATCCTCGATCAGGTGGTGCTGGAGCAGTTCATCGGCCGCCTACCAGAGGGAACCGCGGAGTGGGTCCAGTGCCACCGCCCGGCATCGCTGGATCTGGCCATCGAGTTGTCGGAGGACCATTTGGCAGCTGTTCCGACGGCAGGACAGCGGACATCCTCTTCTCTCCTCTCCTCTCTCTCTCTCTCCCCCTCTCTCCTTCTGTGTCTCGTCCTCGCCCCGTTCCCCCACCGCAGAGGCAGGGGCCGGCCCCACCCCAGCCGGCTCATCGCACCCGCGGTGCCCTCCCGTTTTTCCCTTCTGTGTCTGTATCTTCCCCCCCTCAGGTGAGTGAGCCCCAGAGCGCCGGTGCAGAGAGGAAGCCCAGGCCGGTTTGCTGGCGCTGCAGGGAGCCGGGCCACCTCCAACAGCAGTGCTCGGCAATGGAAGTGGGTGTGGTGGATCGGATCTCCGACGCGCCAGGAGCCTCCCTCGATCGGGCTGGAGCATATCGCATACTGGTGAGTATCCAAGGGGATACATATCAGGCGTTGGTGGACTCTGGCTGTAATCAGACCTCAATTCACCAAAGCCTGGTGCAAGACAAGGCATTGGGGGGAGCACAGGGGGTGAAGGTGTTGTGTGTGCATGGGGATGTTCACAGCTACCCTTTAGTGTCGGTCCACATTTTTTTCCGAGGGGAAAAATTTAGAGTAAAGGCGGCGGTTAATCCTCGCCTCACCCACTCGATAATTTTGGGGACTGATTGGCCGGGATTCGGGGAATTAATGAGTCATTTAGTGAAGAGTGGGTCCTGCCGTAGTTTAGTAGGGGGAGGTCCTGGTGTTGCTTTGGCGGGAGCAGCTGTCACAGAGCCATCGACGTCATCTCCGTGTCAGAGTGAGGAGCCGCAGGCTCCTCCTCCATCTCTCGGGGAATCCCTTGGGGATTTCCCATTAGAGCAATCGCGAGATGAGACTCTGCAGCATGCATTTGACCAAGTGAGAGTAATCGATGGTCAAACGCTCCAGCCAAATGCCACCCTGTCCGTCCCCTATTTTTCTATTATGAAAGATATGTTATACCGAGTGACGCAGGACACTCAGACTAAAGAACAAATCACGCAGCTTTTGATTCCAAAGAGCCGCCGGGAATTGGTGTTCCAGGCGGCTCACTTTAATCCCATGGCTGGACACTTAGGGCAGGATAAGACACTAGCCTGAATAATGGCCCGGCTCTATTGGCCAGGGATTCGTGGTGATGTCCGTAGGTGGTGTACAGCATGCCGCGAATGCCAGTTAGTAAATCCAGCGGCCATTCCAAAAGCGCCTTTGCGCCCTCTCCCATTAATCGAGACCCCGTTCGAAAGAATTGGGATGGAACTCGTCAGGCCATTAGATCGGTCAACATGAGGGTACTGCTTTATTTTAGTTCTGGTGGACTATGCAACGCGATACCCGGAAGCAGTGCCTCTTCACAATATCTCAGCACGCAGTATTGCGGAAGCGCTCTTCTGCGTTATCTCCCGAGTTGGAATCCCGAAAGAGATTCTGACTGACCAAGGCACCTCGTTGATGTCACATACACTGAATGAACTGTATGGGTTATTAGGTATTAAGCCAATCTGCACCAGCGTGTATCACCCACAAACAGACGGTTTAGTTGAACAGTTCAATCGCACCCTCAAGAATATAATTAAAAAATTCATAAGTGAGGCCGCACGTAATTGGGATAAATGGCTCAAACCCTTGTTATTTGCAGTGCGAGAGGGCCCCCAAGCCTCCACGTGGTTTTCCCCATTCTAATTATTATATGGGCATAAGCCGTGTGGCATTCTAGATGTGCTGCGAGAAAATTGGGAGGAGGGACCTTCACCAAGTAAAAACGAAATTCGATACGTTATTGACCTGCACGCAAAACTCCACACACACACCTAACCATGGAGAATTTGCAGCAGGCCCAAGAACGGCAAACCCGCCTGTACGACAGGGGTATGCACCTTAGGGAGTCTGCACTGGGAGATAAAGTACTCGTACTGTTGCCCACATTGAGCTCCAAATTGATCGCCAAGTGGCAAGGAACCTTTGAGGTCACACGGCAAGTCGGGGATGTCAACTACGAGGTGAGGCGAACGGACAGGGGTGGGGCACTACAGATTTACCACCTCAATCTGCTCAAACTCTGCAATGAGGAGGTCCCCGTGGTGTTGGTGTCAGTGGTTCCGGAGAAGGCAGAGCTGGGGCCAGAGGTTCAAAAGGGAGCATTGTCATCGCGTACCTCTCCGGTCCCCTGTGGAGACCACCTCTCCCCAACCCAACTCGCAGAGGTTGCCCAGTTGCAGACCGAGTTTTCGGACGTGTTCTTGCCCCTGTCTGCCTGCACCGACCTCATAGAGCACCACATTGAGATGCCCCCGGGGGTGGTAGTGCGCAGCCACCCTTACCGGCTACCCGAACACAAGAAAAAAGTGATTCGGGAAGAACTCGAGGCCATGCTCGAAATGGGCATCGTCGAGGAGTCCCACAGTGACTGGAGCAGCCTGGTGGTCTTGGTACCCAAGGCCGACGGGTCGGTCCGGTTCTGTGTAGATTATAGAAAAGTCAACGCGGTGTCTAAATTCGGTGCATACCCAATGCCTCGTACTGATGAGTTGCTCGATCGACTAGGCACGGCTCGTTTTTACTCGACACTGGATTTGATAAAGGGTTATTGGCAGATCCCCTTGACTCCATTATCCCGAGAAAAAATGGCTTTTTCCACACCGTTCGGCTTACACCAATTTGTCACACTTCCTTTTGGGCTGTTTGGGGCACCCACTACATTTCAGCGGCTGATGGATAGGGTCCTCCACCCCCATGCCACTTATGCGGCTGCATACCTCGACGACATCATTATTTATAGTCATGACTGGCAGCGGCACCTACAACACCTGAGGGCCATCCTTAGGTCGCTGAGGCGAACGGGTCTCACAGCCAACCCAAAGAAGTGTGTGATTGGGCGGGTGAAAGTACAGTATCTGGGCTTCCACTTGGGCAATGGGCAGGTGCATCCCCAAATTAACAAGACAGCAGCAATTGCGGCCTGCCCGAGGCCCAAGACCAAAAAGGGGGTGAGACAGTTCCTGGGGCTGGCTGGCTACTATCGTAGGTTTATACCTAATTATTCGGACATCACCAGCCCGCTGACTGAGCTCACTAAAAAGGGGGCACCAGATCCGGTCCAGTGGATGGAGCAATGCCAGCGGGCTTTCTCTGAGGTGAAGGCTGCACTGTGCAGGGGGCCACTGTTACACTCCCCTGACTTTTCTCTCCCTTTTATGTTACAAACCGATGCAGGGGGCTGGGGGCCATTTTGTCCCGGGAGGTGGAGGGGGAGGACCGTCCAATGCTGTACATCAGCAGAAAGCTGTCAGTACACGAGGGGCGCTACAGCACCATCAAAAAGGAGTGCCTCGTGATCAAGTGGGCGGTCCTCGCCCTCCACTACTACCTGCTGGGATGCCCTTTCACCCTCTGTTCAGACCACGCACCCTTCCAATGGCTCCACCACATGAAGGATGCCAACACGCGGATCACCCGTTGGTATCTGGCACTCCAACCCTTTAACTTCAAGGTGATCCACAGGCCGGGGGTGCAGATGGTTGTGGCAGACTTTCTCTCCCATCAAGGGGGGGGGAAGTCAGCTGCAGGCCGGACGGCTGCCCGGCCTGAGTCGGGCGGTGGGGGTATGTGGCAGCGGGGGCGTGGTCAAACGCCGGTCTGTGACCGGAGGGCGGAGTCAGGGAAGGTAAGTGGCAGAATCACTACACCTGATGTCAATTAACCTGTGTTTGTATGTCTTCCCAGTGACCACACCCTACATAAAGAGAGAGAGAGAGCAGAGGAAGTGAGCTCTCTCCCCAGCCAGATGACTTGTGTGTGTGTGCACATGGCTGAGAGAGTGATGTTTGCATCTGAAAAGAGCAAAATAAACAAAATTACTGAACTTTATTCTGGTCTGCCATCTTTCTGTGCTCCTCCCCCTCCTACGAACTGCTACAGTCACATACAGGCCCTTGTCCTGCTCGCAACACTTTTCCTGGAGCTGCCTGAGGACGAACACCATGTCAGTCGTGTCCCTGTTTGCTCTGAAGCTGCACTGACTTTCTAGTAGATTTTCTTTGGTAATGGATGAGACCAATCTGTTGAGAAGGATCCTTGCTAGGATTTTGCCTGCGATGGAGAGTAAGGTGATCCCCCTGTAGTTTGAACAGTCAGACTTTTCACCATTGTTTTTGTACAACGTAACAATGATTCCATCATGAAGGTCACGAGGAAGTTCGCCTCTTTCCCAACAGCAGGTGAAGAGCTTGAGGAGCTTGGAATGTAGGCTAGAGCCGCCATGCTTCCAGATCTCTGGTGGTATGCCATTGATTCTTGCAGCCTTGCCAGACTTTAGCTGTGATATGGCTTTAATGGTCTCTTCAAGTGTTGGTGTTTTGTTCAACTCTGTCTTGATTGGTTGCCGTGGAATGTGCTCAAGGGCAGCGAGCTGCAATGTGCAGTTGATGGTGAAGAGAGTGCTGAAGTGCTCGGACCAGCAGCTCATGATGGAGGCCTTGTCTGTCAGCAGCGTCTTGCCATCTGCACTGCACAGTGGACTTTGGACTTGAAAAGAAGGACCATAGACCACTTTCTGGGCTTCGTAGAAACCCTTGGAATCCCCTCTGTCTGTGCATAACTGGGTCCTCTCTGCTAGAATGGTCCACCACTGATTCTGGATCTCTCATAGCTTGTGCTGAAGTTTGCTGCAGGCAAGATGAAAAGCTGCCTTCTTTGCCAGGCAGGCTGGCTGGGCAAGGTAGGCCTGGTAGGCTGCACACGTCAACTCAAGGAGCTCTTGGACTGTGTGATTGTTTTCATCAAACCAGTCCTGGTTTCTCCTTTGTGAGAAACCTAGGATGTTTTTGGAGGCCTGTAGGATAGTTTTTTTAATGTGCGACCACTGCTCTTCAAGTGGGATGTCCGGAGAGAAGGAGGAATCTGCTAGCGTAGTCTCTAGAGTAGTTTGAAATTTGGTTTTGATTTCTTCTGACTGAAGATTGCTGACTTTAAATTTGCATTGCTGCGTTCCTCTTTTCTTCTGCTTTGGTTTGAACTTGAGGTCAAGTTTGTAGTGGACAAGGTGGTGATCGGTATGGCACTCAGCACTGGGCATCACCCTGGTGTGCAAGATGTCTCTGATGTCTCACTGACGCACTAGGATGTAGTCTATGAGGTACCAGTGTTTGCACTGGGGGTGCATCCAGGTCATCTTCAGCCTGTCCTTCTGCTGGAAGATGGTGTTAGTGATGACAAGATGTTGTTCAACGCAGAACTCCAGCAATAGGCACCTGTTGTCGTTGCAACTGCCCATGCCATGCCTGCCTAGTACTCCTTTCCAGATTTCTGAGTCATGCCCCACCCTGGCGTTAAAGTTGCCGAGAATGACGACCTTGTCGTCAGCAGGGACTTGCTGAAGAGCACTGCACAGTTCTGAATAGAACCTGCCCTTGTCGACTGGCTCTGCTTAGAGGGTTCAAGCATATATGCTGAAAAGGGTGACGTTTTGCTTATTTCCAACTGGAAGACACAAGGAGATGATGTGATCTGAGTGACCCCTTGGCAGTTCTACGAGTTTAGAGACAATGAAATTCTTGATCATGAATCCAACACCGGAGAGACGTCTCTCTGTTTCAGTTTTCCCTGACCAGAAGAGGGTATCACCAGCACCGTGTTCTATTAGACTGTCTTCCCCAGCGAAGTGAACTTCACAGACTGCCGCAATGTTGATGTCCAGCCTCTTGAGCTCGTGAGCCACAAGTGCAGAGCGACGCTCTGGGCAGTTGCTGTCGTCCAAGTCTTGCATGGTTCTGACATTCCAGCAAGCGAGTTTGAGTTTTTCTCCACTACTTGTGCCAAGTAGAGAAGACTTATTCTTTCTGGTACCATTTCGACCGCATTGAAGATGCCCGTTGACCATGGTAAGAAAACTGGGTTTGAGGAGATGAGCTTTGGTTAGGCCACATTTTCTAGGCTCCTCCCCCTCTGAGGCAAGCAGTGCTGACCCTAAACAGGGCTGCTTGGTCACTCAGGGTGCCGCTGAAAGACGTCGCCATCTCCGGGTCAGCGAACAAGCAGCCAAAACCCTGAGCCGCCTGCATGCAGGTTTGAGACTGCAGCTGCCATTAACATCTTTCACCTGCCATTTTCACCTCTCCCCCAATGCTGCAGGACTTGAAAAAGATTATGTTAGATGTGGAAAATTCCTTCATGCCATGCGCAAAAGGGTTTTATGGTGGAGTGCTTTGCGTGCAGAACTGGCCCCACCTTTTAATCCTGAGGCTCGTCCGCCATGGCCTAACAAGCTGAGATGATGACAACGAATCCCCAGGTCATAGGGAGCTGCTGGAGAGTGCTGAAGTACAACATCAGACCACCTGCGGGACCCCCAACTCCAGATTTATCCTCAAGGTTTACTCCCAAAGCCCTACCCATGAATGGGTATAGCCACAAGGCAGAGGAGGTTTGAAATCAGAGTTTCCCTCTCCTAGATGAGCAGCTGTCCAAGGCTAATGAGCCCCACCTGCCCGAAGCACGCTGGTTTAGGTGCCAGCAGCCCGCCGTCGCCCCTTCTCCTGTCAGTAGAAACAGTTCCACCGGACATAGAGGCTGAGCCACTCGTGAAGGCCAGGAGCTGGACTGAGTAGTCAGAGGCTATTAGAGACACATGCCATAGAGAGCACTTAATAGATAGTGGGAGCTTATCCCTACTACCACCCCAGGCTATGACAACCTTGAAACCTAAGAGGTAAGAGTAGAATAATATAAAGTACAGACACTTGGTATATTTTACTTCTGTGATTTTTAAATTGTTCATTTTTGGATTACACTTCATTTTTGTGGCTATTGCCTCATAGGGTATATATATATATATATATATATATATATATATATCTCATCTCATTATCTCTAGCCGCTTTATCCTTCTACAGGGTCGCAGGCAAGCTGGAGCCTATCCCAGCTGATTACGGGCGAAAGGCGGGGTACACCCTGGACAAGTCGCCAGGTCATCACAGGGCTGACATATAGACACAGACAACCATTCACACTCACATTCACACCTACGGTCAATTTAGAGTCACCAGTTAACCTAACCTGCATGTCTTTGGACTGTGGGGGAAACCGGAGCACCCGGAGGAAACCCACGCGGACACGGGGAGAACATGCAAACTCCACACAGAAAGGCCCTCGCCGGCCCCGGGGCTCGAACCCAGGACCTTCTTGCTGTGAGGCGACAGCGCTAACCACTACACCACCGTGCTGCCATATATATATATATATATATATATATATATAAAAAATATGCACTATATTTACTGTATGGACATGGTATCAGAAAACAATTTTATTTCTAAGCAGTAGCCACATGTACCCATAGGGTACTTATTTTTTTCACGATATCTTCCTTCATGTTCATCATAAGTGCTACTGGGTGAGGTTTGTTTTGCCTGGCAACACTTGTTTAACTGATTGTTATCAGTTTGTTGATGTAAATGGTGATTTTTTTTTCTATGCATACAAAGGCAAAGTTTGGTTTTCCACAAGGTTTTGTCTTGGACCCACTGCTTTTTTTCATATACAGTTAGGTCCATATATTTGGACACTGACACAAATTTTGTATTTTTACCTGTTTACTGAAACATATTCAAGCTGTAGTTATATAATGGACATGGACATAAAGTCCAGACTTTCAGCTTTCATTTGAGGGTATCCACATTAAAATTGGATGAAGGGTTTAGGAGTTTCAGCTCCTTAACATGTGCCACCCTGTTTTTAAAGGAACCCAAAGTAATTGGACAATTGACTCAAAGGCTATTTCATGGGAAGCTGTGGGTAATTCCTTCGTTATGTCATTCTCAATTAAGCAGATAAAAGGCCTGGAGTTTATTTGAGGTGTGGTGCTTGCATTTGGAAGATTTTGCTGTGAAGAAAACATGCGGTCAAAGGAGCTCTCCATGCAGGTGAAACAAGCCATCCTTAAGCTGCAAAAACAGAAAAAAAACATCCAAGAAATTGCTACAATATTAGGAGTGACAAAATCTACAGTTTGGTACATCCTGAGAAAGAAAGAAAACACTGGTGAACTCATCAATGCAAAAAGACCTGGACACTCACAGAAGACAACAGTAGTGGATGATCGCAGAATAATTTCCATGGTGAAGAGAAACCCCTTCACAACAGCCAACCAAGTGAACAACACTCTCCAGGAGGTAGGCGTATCAATATCCAAATCTACCATAAAGAGAAGACTGCATGAAAGTAAATACAGAGGGTTCACTGCACAGTGCAAGCCACTCATAAGCCTCAAGAATAAAAAGGCTAGATTGGACTTTGCTAAAAAACATCTAAAAAAGCCAGCACAGTTCTGGAAGAAAATTCTTTGGACAGATTAAACCAAGATCAACCTCTACCAGAATGATGGAAAGAAAAAAGTATGGCGAAGGCGTGGTACAGCTCATGATCCAAAGCATACCACATCATCTGTAAAACACGGCTGAGGCAGTGTGGTGGCTTGGGCATGCATGGCTGCCAGTGGCACTGGGTCACTAGCATTTATTGATGATGTGGCACAGGACGGAAGCAGCCGGATGAATTCTGAGGTATTCAGACACATACTATGTGCTCAAATCCAGCCAAATAATAATCGGCGTTTCATAATACAGATGGACAATGACCCAAAACATAAAGCCAAAGCAACCCAGGAGTTTATTAAAGCAAAGAAGTGGAATATTCTTGAATGGCCAAGTCAGTCACCTGATCTCAACCCAATTGAGCATGCATTTCACTTGTTAAAGACTAAACTTCAGACAGAAAGGCCCACAAACAAACAGCAACTGAAAACCGCTGCAGTAAAGGCCTGGAAGAGCATTAAAAAGGAGGAAACACAGCGTCTGGTGATCTCCATGAGTTCAAGACTTCAGGCAGTCATTGCCAACAAAGGGTTTTCAACCAAGTATTAGAAATGAACATTTTATTTACAATTATTTAATTTGTCCAGTTACTTTTGAGCCCCTGAAATGAAGGGATTGTGTTTAAAAAATGCTTTTAGTTCCTCACATTTTTATGCAATCATTTTTGTTCAACCCACTGAATTAAAGCTGAAAGTCTGAACTTCAACTGCATCTGAATTGTTTTGTTCAAAATTCATTGTGGTAATGTACAGAACCAAAATTAGAAAAATGTTGCCTCTGCCCAAATATTTATGGACCTAACTGTATGTTGCTTCTAGGTAATGTTAATCATAAGCATGGTATTAGCTTCCACTGTTGTGCTAATGACACACAGTTGTATGTTTCAACAAAGCCAGATGAGAGACACCAGTTTAATAAACTTGAGGAATGTGTAAAGAACTTTAGACTCTGGATGCTTATTAACTTCCTTTGACTTAAATCTGACAAGATGGAAGTACTTGTACCACATGCAGCTAGAAGTTGTTTTTTTTTTTTTATTACATTAATGGCATTTAGCAGATATTCTTTTTCAGAGTGACATACAACATACCCAGAGCAACCTGGGGAGCAGCTGGGGGTTAGGTGCCTTGCTCAAGGGCACTTCATCTATTCTTATTGGTCCAGGGAATCGAACTGGTGATCTTTTAGTCTCAAAGCTGCTTCTCTAACAATTAGGCCATGGCTTCCCCAGTAGTAACACAGTAACCTAGTAACCTTGGATGGCCTTTCTGTTTCTTCATATGCAACAGTAAAAGAGTTCAGGTTGATCATTAACTCCAGTCTTTCATTTGAAACTCATATTGATAATATAACGAGGATAGCTTTCTTTCATGTCAGAAATATTGCTTAGATAAGAAATACAATGTCACTACATGATGCAGAACAACTAGTTCATGCCTTTGTTACCTCTAGGTTGGATTATTGTAATGCTGTACTGTCTGTACATTTCAATAAGTGCATAAACATGCTCCAGTTAGTTCAAAATGCAGCAGCAAGAGTCCTTACTAGAACTAGAAGATATGACCATATCACCCCAATCTTATCCACATTGCATTAGCTCCCAATCAAATTTTGCATTGATTATAAAATATCACTATTGATCTATAAGCACTGAATGGTCTTGTGCCACAGTACCTGAGCGAAATTCTGGTTCTTTATGACCCACCATGCCTACTTAGATCAAAAAGTGCAAGCTATCTGTTGGTGCATCATATAGTGAAGGCTACATCAGAGGGCAGAGCCTTTCCCTACAAAGCCCCACAATTATGGAACAGCCTTCCAAGTAGTGTTTGAAACTCAGACACAGTCTCAGTGTTTAAGTCTAGGCTGAAAACATATCTGTTTAGTCAAGCCTTTTGTTTATAGCTTTTTATTTGGTAAATGAATAGATCTGGAGGGTCCTTGATCATAAAGTATTTTGGTAAACTGGAATGTCTGGATGCTGTTGCCCCCCACTCTCATGCATTCACTCAGGTTTGTTGACAGTGGAGTGGCTAACTGCTTTATGTCCCAGGGCTCCCTCATGTCTGTGTTACCTTCTGGCTTTCCCTTTTAGTTATGCTGTCATAGTTAGTCTTGCTGGAGTCCCTGCTCGCACTCAACACACAATGTATACTGTTCTTAACCATTAGGTGACAACAGGCATACTTAACAACCTGTGTTTTCTCTCTGCCTCCCCCATCCCTCTCTCTGGCTCTCCCTCTGTCTGTCTCTCTCTCTCTCTCTCTGTTGAGTTACACACTGATCCTGAGACACCAGTGATCCTGGCTTCTCCTGCTCTTCACATCTGCCTGAGCCATCCTGATGCCCAACTTTTGGCGGGAGTCTCATCACATTGCTCCTGTGGAGGATGGCCCCACATGGACAGTCAAAAGACACACTTATAAGATGGCTCTGGACACTTACAGTTTTGCTATGATGGCTGAGGACTACAATTGACATGGTAACTTTAGGACTGCAGTTGTCATGAACAGTTTTGCACTCATGTCTCCATCAATGAACAGCTGATAACATTAATCAAATAAACTTCATGCTAATACGCTAATGAATTTGCTGGTAACACAATTGTACTTTGGGACTATACAGTCATGAACAGTTTTGCACTCAAGTCTCCATCAATGAACAGCTGATAATATTAATAAAATAAACTTCATCCTAATACTTTAATGAATTTGCTGGTTACACAATTGTACTTTGGGACTATGCAGTAAACAGTTATTGAAGCAAGTAATTTGCACTTAATTAGTTGCACTTAACTAGGGTACACTTAATTTAGAGCCGAGCTCTGTTGTGCTAACCCTTTCCATGTTAGTTTATATATATATATATATATATATATATATATATATATATATATATATATATATATATATGCATATGCGCTATGGATAGTTATGTCAAATAAAAATAAATAAATAAATTTATAATCATGCTACAGTATCTGCTATCACCCAATATGTGGATGGGTTCCCTTTTGAGTCTGGTTCCTCTCAAGGTTTCTTCCTTGTGTGATCTGAGGGAGTTTTTCCTTGCCACTGTTGCCTCAGGCTTGCTCATCAGAGATAAATACAATTATTATGGATAAAATTAGTCCATATGTCTAAAGTCTTTATTTCTCTGTAAAGGTGCTTTGCGACAATGTCTGTTGTTAAAAGTGATACAAATAAACTGACTTGACTTCTCAAAGCTGCAATTGCCAAAAACAGACTTGAAATAAATTAATTAGTGGTGTCCAACACTTTTCTCTATCAATTTAGTTTTTAAACATAGCTTTGTTTATGCTTGCGAATACATACTATTTTGGTCATATTTATAAGTGCAAAGTCAAAAGGCATTATGTGTGTCAATTTGAAGTGGATATGTGCAGTGGACATATAATAAATAACAAAAACCAAAGTGTCTGATTATTTATTTTCCCTTACCATATAGCTTGTGTGTGTGTGTGTGTGTGTGTGTGTGTGTGTGTGTGTGTGTGTGTGCACGCGTGCATCACAGTACCTTTAGCCCTGGGCTGTTTTAAATTGCTTTGAATATTTCTACACTTGTGTTAAGGGTCTAAACTCTAAAAGATTACTACTGGGACTAGAGGGTAAGACCAGAAAATTTTCAAAATATAATCGAAAGCAAGACCAGACAGATATGGATTTTACTGAGCTAAAATATAAGGCTTTTTAGGATGGCATTAGTAGATGCGGAAAAGGTCCACAAGAAATTCAGACAAAATTTATTACTTTCTATCTTAAATTGAGATTTTAAAAAAGTCTAGTTCTTGGAATCAATCTCTGTGAACAAAGTGGAAGTGTGTCCTGCCCCAAACCCCATGTATTGAAAGACTGAATTCTCAATTATACTGCCCACCCAACAGGCTTACAACATTGTGAAGGCACTTGTGCTGAGTACCAAACAAACTGTAGTCTTATGTAGACTTGACCTGTCTATTAGAATTACTGTATATAAAACTGGACACATGCAAAAGAACAGGATTATTGTTTTCTTTTTCTTCAAGCTCTGACACATCCTTACAGTCAACTATTTATTTGTATTCAACTATTCTACAAAAAGTGTTTATTACCGTGTCTAAGGAACCATTTGAAATAAAAAAAAATCATCTGTATGCAGTGAATATACTGTACAATTCTATACAACGCTGTTAAAATTGCAGGGTTTTTCATCTTTTTCCACCTTGTGTAATAGCAGCTAACACAATTCAGGTCAAAAAGAAACAAACTTTTTCAGGAAACTTTTTAACTTCAATAATAATAATGACAGGAGGGTTCACCTAGATTGAATGCACTTTTGTTTGTCTCAAAGTGCGCTTGACTCAATAACGTCCATTTCTGCTGCAATACAGATGTAACCTTGTTGTCTTTGGGATTCCTTCTCCACTGGGAAAAGTTTTACGTGCCCAGTTTCCATATTGGAAGTTACAGCCTTACAAATAGCCCCTATATATTTGTATTAGTTCAACAATTATTTTCCAAATCATCATGAAGAAAAATCCTTTCTTTACATTTTACTCTTGGTTTTCAGTTTTGATGAAGGGGCCAAGAGAAACTACAAACACACAAGAAGAAACGTTATAATCACAAAAGACTACATAATATAATTTTCAATAATTATATCTTATATAATTATATAAAAGAATTACAGGATATTCTGTATAAGCACAGTGAGAGTTGCATTCCTATTTTTGGCTTAAAGTAATAACCATTTAAGGTGTGTGACAGGCATGTCTTGTAACCACATGTTTTTGTGGTTTTCATGGACAGGACAATCAATATCCTAGGAATAGGAATATCAAGATGCAGCCAAGGTTGAAGAGGTTCTTTTGGCACATTTTTCAAAGTTTTTCAGATAAAGGGAAAAAAGGGAAAGAAATTGATTTCCAAAATATAAGGCAATAGTCAAAATAGAAGTGCTGCACTGGATGCTCCTTTCTGCTTTACTACAGTGTTGTGCAAAAGTATTCATCCACCTTGGTGTTTGTCCCATTTTGTCCCATTACAAGCTGGAATTAAAGTGGATTTTTGTGGGGTTAGCACCATTTGATTTACACAACATGCCGACCATTTTAAGGTGCTTTTTTATTGTGACACAAACAATAATTAAGATGGAAAAATAAAAACAGAAATCTGGAGTGTGCATAGGTATTCATCCCCTTTCGTATGAAACCCCTAAATAAGAGCTGGTCCAACCAATTAATTTCATAAGTCACATATTTAGTTGATTAAGAGCCACCTGTGTGCAATCAAAGTGTCACATGATCTGTCACATGATATCTGTGTAAATCAATCTATTCTGTAAGGAGTCTGACTCTGCAACACTACTAAGCAAACAATATGAAAACCAAGAAGTATTCCAAACAGATCAGAGCCAAAGTTGTGAAGAAGTATCGATCATGGTTGGGTTATAAAAAAACGTCCCAAACTTTGAATATCCCACAGAGCACCATTAAATCCATTATAGCAAAATGGAAAGCATATGGCACCACTACAAACCTGAGAAGAGAAGGCTGCCCACCAAAACTCACAGACCAGGCATGGAGGGCATTAATCAGAGATGCAACAAAGACACCAAAGATAACACTGAAGGAGCTGCAAAGATCCACAGCAGAGATGGGAGTATCTGTCCACAGGACCACTTTAAGCCATACACTCCACAGAGTGGGGCTTTATGGAAGAGTGGCCAGAAAAAAAGCCATTGCTTAAGAAAACACGTTTGGAGTTTCCCCAACTGCAAGTGGCAGATTCCCCAAACACATGGAAGAAGACTCTCTGGTTAGATGAGACTAAAATTGAACTTTTTGGACATCATGGGAAACACCACTGTGACGCAAGCCGAACACTTCCCATCACCCTGAGAATACCATTCTTACAGTGAAGCATGGTGGGGGCAGCATCATGCTGTGGGGATGTTTTTCATCTGCAGGGACAGGAAAGCTGGTCAGGACTGAAGGAAAGATGGATGGCACTAAAGACAGGACAATTCTGGAGGAAAACTTGTTTGAGTCAGCCAGAGGTTTGAGACTGGGATGAAGGTTCACATTCCAGCAGGGCAATGACCCTAAACATACTGCTAAAGCTACACTGGAGTGGTTTAAAGAGAAACATTTAAATGTCTTGGAATGGCCTAGTCAAAGCCCAGACCTCAATCCAATTGAGAATCTGTGGCATAACTTGAAGATTGCTGTACACCAATGCAACTTATCTAACTTGAAGGAGTTGGAGCAGTTTTTCCTTGAGGAATGGGAAAAAATCCCAGTGGCTAGATGTGCTAAGCTAATAGAGACATACCCCAAGAGACTTTCAGCTGTAATTGCAGCAAAAGATGGCTCTATAAAGTATTTCCTTTTTTTTTGGGGGGGGGGACTTATGCACACTCCAGATTTCTGGGGGGGGTCCCATCTTAATTATTGTTTGTTGTGTAAATCAAATGGTGCTAACCCCCAAAAAATCCATTTTAATTCCAGCTTGTAATGCAACAAAACAGGACAAGCACCAAGGGGGATGAATACTTTTGCAAGACACTGTACATATCAGCAAATTACCATCTTTCAAATTAGAGTCTTCTGGTTGAATTTTCACAACACATGCTAATTTGATTGGATTCATTATTCCTCACTTTCCTTCAACCCTAATTATGACCATATGTACTTTTGGTTCACTCATGTTCACATTATTTTTATCACTTCCCTTTTTAATTAATTAAATTGGTTACCATCAATTTAACTCTTGCCTTTCCTCTTTTATCCCACAGATCCCTTTCCTGTGACACTTGAGCATCCGAAATTTTTACACCAAAATAAATAAATAAAATACTTAACTCATGTTTTCCACAATCTGTTTGATTTACACCATAGTTTAGCTATATTGCCATTTTTCCTGTTAGAAAATCCCACTCTTTTGGTCCTTTATACCTTCTTCAGCTTCTTTTTTCTTCCTTAACTTATGCTGATCAACCTGTTATTTATTAGGTAAGTTTGTACTTAAATTAGCATCACACATTAAAATGAGCAGTTGCTTAAATTTGCTGGATTATTGCTTTCTTCATCAGCTTCAGTTAATATATAGTCACTAGATCAGTAGAGGTTTTTCTGATTGGTGGATATAGGAGTATGCATTTTCCCCCCAACCACATATGAGAAAAAAAAAAGATTTGTAGATCTTGTATTTTGAGAAAACCTATAACTGCATTTTAGGGCCACTATTAAAAAACTGAAAATGTAAGATTATGAGAATACAATTGTAACATTTTAAAAATAAAGTCAGAATATTTTTAGAAAAAAGTAATTATGTGAGAAGGATTGAATGACATAATGTAAAGAATGACTGCAATGTAATTGTTTCATGTCAGTGCAGCAGAGTTCCACTCCTTTGGAATAATTGTTAGTTAGTTAGTTAGTTAGTTAGTTAGTTAGTTAGTTAGTTAGTTAGTTAGTTACAGACAGACAGACAGACAGACAGACAGATAGATAGATAGATAGATAGATAGATAGATAGATAGATAGATAGATAGATAGATAGATAGATAGATAGATAGATAGATAGATAGACAGACTAATTACATAAAATTTAAATATTACAACTTTATTCTCTGCTACAATGTGGTGCAATAGTTAGCCCTGTCACCTCAGAGCAAGAACGTTCTGGGTTTAAACCTGTTAGTCAAACCAGGATCTTTCTGTGTGGAGTTTTGCATGTGCTCCCTGTGCCTGTGTGATTTTCCTCCAGGCTCTCTGGTTTCCTGCCAAAGTCATGTGGATTAGGTCAACTGGCTACTCTAAATTGCCTGTGAGTGTGAATGGTTATTCTTCTCTGTGTTAGCTCTGCAATAGATTGGCAACCTGCCCAGGGTGTACCCCACCTCCTCACCCAATGTCAGCTGGGATTAGCTCCAACTTGCCTATGTCCCTGACAGATAAGCGGTATAGATAATGGATAGGGAATATATATATATATATATATATATATATATATATATATATATATATATATTCTTGAAATATTTTATTAATGGCAAAGGAAAAAATGATATGTGCTTCTTCCCACATTTTCATTTCCCATCATTTTTCTGGCTTAAAGTCAAGTGCTTGGGTCTTTTTTTTTAAATCCTTTTCAGACACTTTTACTCAAGAAACAACTCTTATGGAGAAGTTAATGTATTCCCATTTGATCTCTATTTCCCCGTTTGATTCTTCTCTATGATGCTACACTTTACCTCTCACACGGAGTGCTGATGGACAGCACCAGTTGGGCCTCTCCCTCCACGTCCTTGGAAAAACAGCCTGCATCCCTCTCTCCAGTGTGCTGGTCTATAAAATAAAGGGAAGAAAAGCATCATGGGAATGAATCAAAGGGCTATGGAGCTGGCTTAACCTTAACAAATGCCTGCTGCATGGGTCTGACCACTATACTGGATCTGGTAGACAATTTTTAGTGAGATCAGCAGGTTGGTGAGATCTGAATAATTAGGTACAAACCAGTGGCGGCTGGTAGTCTTTCAAACAGGGGAGGCTGGTCGGTTACGATATTTCCAGATTTTAAAAGAAAAAAGAAAAAACACATCAATTTTGCCCATACTCTTGCCTCTGATCTGGCTGATTGTTGGCAGGGTCACAAACTGTGAAATAACAGGTTCTTTTGGCCCATTAGCCTACTGTCCAATATACATGATGGTGGTGTTGGGGGGGGTATATTTTAACATTTTATATTTTTAAAACAAGAAAAAATGTCTGCACACTTAAATCCTTTTGTTCATTTAATTGCCAAGCTTTCGGTCAAAGACCTTCCTCAGGGCACAAACAGATGGAGCATACAACAAACTAATCAATTAAGATTCATTAAGGTGCTCAGTCACACCTGCACAAATAAATTGTAGTCCAAGTGTGGGAGTTGTAGTTTTTCTGTTCTTCCTGATTTCATATTTCCTCTACCCAAGGTAGCTGGTATTAAATTGACCCCAAATGCACCAATAAAATTACCCACCACAAAAACATACATCTTTTTACATACAAACTTGAGTACACACACACATATAAGCAAATGTAAGTTCAAGATAACTGCATAAACATCAGCAAAAACTTCATAAACTGCAGTTTCAAGACTTAACAAATGGTATACCTCCAATCATAACATAACACTCATGTCAAAGTCTACATTTAACCCTTTGGGTTGTAGGGCATCTAATGTATGGATCCAAAACAATTCCCTTTGACATAGCACTTTATCAATGTTCCCACCCCTTAACAATTTAACTTGCTCAATTTCCTGAAACCATAGGGAAGAAACAGGGTGGGCACACTCTACAAAGTGACAAGCCACAGGGTAATTAAGATCAGCCCGTCTAATCGAACTCTTATGTTCGCTGATCCTTTGTTTTAAGCTACGTGTAGTTTTTCCCACATAGACCTTATCACAGGGACATCTTAACAAGCTCATCTTGGCAAGCAGCTCACATCCTAGTGCCCTAAAAAACGGACTGCCTAAGAGTCAGTTCTACAGACTTAGACGGATCTGTCACTCCACTGAAGAATATGAGGAGAATGCATTAGAAATGAAACAAAGATTTTTGGCTAGGGGTTATCCCATGAAGACTGTTGAGGAGGCATACAACATTGCCCTGTCTATGCCACGGCTACATCTTCTGAAAAAAAGTGTTAAAAAAGATAAAAAGTTTTCAGTTTCTTGCATTACTACTTTTACTCCTAAATCCTACATAATTAAAAACACAGTCATGAAATATTGGCATTTAATATGTGACGATCCTTCACTCCAGGGTAAATTTAAGGACCCCCCGTTGTTTGTCTCCAGACGGGGTCCCAACCTCAGGAATAAGCTTGTCAAAGCATGTATAAGATCTGCTCCTGCTCAAACACTCTTAGCACCCCTGAGGGATGGTAACTACCCCTGTGGCAATTGTGCCCAGTGTAACAGTACACATAAGACTCATACTTTTAAACACCCCAGGTCTGGTAAAAGTTACAATGTGAAGGGTTTTATTACCCTGTGGCTTGTCACTTTGTAGAGTGTGCCCACCCTGTTTCTTCCCTATGGTTTCAGGAAATTGAGCAAGTTAAATTGTTAAGGGGTGGGAACATTGATAAAGTGCTATGTCAAAGGGAATTGTTTTGGATCCATACATTAGATGCCCTACAACCCAAAGGGTTAAATGTAGACTTTGACATGAGTGTTATGTTATGATTGGAGGTATACCATTTGTTAAGTCTTGAAACTGCAGTTTATGAAGTTTTTGCTGATGTTTATGCAGTTATCTTGAACTTACATTTGCTTATATGTGTGTGTGTACTCAAGTTTGTATGTAAAAAGATGTATGTTTTTGTGGTGGGTAATTTTATTGGTGCATTTGGGGTCAATTTAATACCAGCTACCTTGGGTAGAGGAAATATGAAATCAGGAAGAACAGAAAAACTACAACTCCCACACTTGGACTACAATTTATTTGTGCAGGTGTGACTGAGCACCTTAATGAATCTTAATTGATTAGTTTGTTGTATGCTCCATCTGTTTGTGCCCTGAGGAAGGTCTTTGACCGAAAGCTTGGCAATTAAATGAACAAAAGGATTTAAGTGTGCAGACATTTTTTCTTGTTTTAACAGTCTTTTGGTTTTGTTTTGCACCTTTTCATCATGAGTGCGGTGTGATCCATTTAAACATTTTATATTTTAAAATTGTGGCATGTTGTTTAAAAATTGATCATTATTGAAAGCAGCTCTTTGTCAGGAACCTCAGCAGTAACAGCAGAGTGTTCTGGAATAGGCACAAGCACTGACCTTGGGGAGCCAAACATAGAGCTGGGTGCCACACATTTCATTCAATGACACTTTCCCTATATTTTACTTATTTTGACTGAGAAATGTTTTATTTGATAACCCTTCACTTTTAATCCAGGTCTGTAGTGTGAAATGTTCTCGGCTGTGTTTTTGCTTAAAAATGTTTTCCAAATTGTAGCTGTGTTTAATTCATATCCAGAAAAATATATATTCCAATATAATATACTCAGCATAAACATTTTAAATAGATTCTATATTTTTGGTCCATCCATGAAATATTACTAAAGTAGCCTATTTACTGTTGTTGATGTGGGTCACTTGCTGTTAGCCAATTCACTTTCTTGTACCAGGAGAGCTGAAAGGAATGAGTATTATTCCCTACCTTTTTCACCAAGTCAATTTGAGGCGTTGGTCTACCCTGCTCTTTAATTTTAATTTTTTCCTTGAAAGGAAGACTGGCAAATGGCTTTGCCAAAATTAAATCAGCAATGCTTGGCATCTGTGTGCAGCTTTCTTGCTAGCTGGCTAGGCCCCTCAAGTTCAAGTTCAGTCACTCAAATAAACGAAATTTCTGGAACTAAGATAGCAAACTTGACAACACTATATTTACACTTTATTTACAATGAAAATATATACAAACTAAAAAAGCTGGTGGAAACCGAATGTAATGAATGAAATCGAAATGTAAGCTGATCTCTTACAATACACCACACTGCTTGTGAATCCACATGGGACTGAACTGAAATTCACCGCTGCCTGTCTATATTTGAAACGAGCTGTCAAAGAAAATATCCGGCCGCTTTCACCAATCACCAGTCTCCTCGCGGAAAGCTTTGCCATGTCCCTCCCATGTGAGGCTCGGAGTCCGTAGGCGGGCATTTTCGCAGTATTTGTCCAATAATCATCTTGCATTTTGAGATTAAAAAGTGCATAGCTCCCAAATGCCATTGAAGTCCACTGAGGCTGGGAGTCCGTGGGGCGGATGTTTTTGCAGTATTTGTCCAATAATCGTCTTGCATTTTGAGATTGAAAAGTGCATCGCTCCCAAATGCCATTGAAGTCCACTGAGGCTGGGGGTCCGGTGGGTGGGCATTTTCGCAGTATTTGTCCAATAACCGTCTTGCATTTTGATATTGAAAAGCGCATAGCTCCCAAATGCCATTGAAGTCCACTGAGGCTGGGCTGCATCGCGCTGTCACGAGGGGGAAAAACTCACGCACACATTAAAGTTATAACGGAATGATTTCGCACTGTAGTTGGGTTGAGCACATATATTTCTATGATTCTGGATCTGAAATAGCAATGTTATAAGGTCGGCTATAACATAAGCCTAGCGCAATTTATCCTACATGATGTTCGTCATTTTTAGAGGAGGCTGAGCCTCCCTCATTGTCTTAGAGCAATCACCCGTGGTACAAACATATTATAATATCTCAGCCACAGGAATGATCTCACCTCCTTTTGGTCTTAAACCAGGGAAAGGCTACAATTGCTGCTGTCAGAAGTTGCTCCAGATATCCAGTTTTGGAGTGAGTATGCAGTTAATTCTTAGCCTCTGTGGCTGGATTTTTCTTCCCACAGTACATGTGAGGATGGTTACTCCAGCCAGCTTCACCATCCTTCCTGTGTACTGCTTTCCAGATACTTCAGTAAATTTCACTGACCCTCTGGCACGACGCATTCCCAACCATCCTGCTGCCTTTACTGACCTGTTGCCCTATGGGTTTCCTGAGGTCACTGTGCCTTTGCCAGAATAGGTGGCCCTGCCTCCCATGCATTGCCAACCCCAGGAACCAAACCAAGAACCCCTTCTTATCATCCTTTGGGAGCCATTCATTAAGAGGACTGGGAATTCTATGATAGTTTTCCCCCACATTATCATTGATGGGGAATGCCATGTTTTTGTGTTTATTGTGTTTAAGTTGTCTGTAATAAAAGAATGACAAAGTTTATGCCCTTTCCATCCTGACTTTACTTACCAAATGTTAGAAGCAAATTTATACCAGAATTTGCAGAGGCTACTACACTGTAAACCCGAATAAGTTGAGTTTACTTAAAAAAATTGAGGAAAGTGGTTGCCTTAAAAAAAATAAGTAATTATTAATGATTGAATTGAGTACCTTAAACTTACAATCTTCTGGTAAGTTTAAGGTACTCAATTCAATCATTAATAATTGCTTATTTTTTTTAAGGCAACCACTTTCCTCAATTTTTTTAAGTAAACTCAACTTATTCGGGTTTACAGTGTATATACAAGACCACCTAATGTTAAGCTGGGGCATTCTGCAGGTATCTTTGTGATCTTCAGTTGGTATTTGTATAGAGATAATACAACATCTGAAGAAATTCTCTCATGTATATCTGGTATTAATAATATTATGGAAATACTTTGGAAATATTTATTTTATTTATCCTTTATTTAACCAGGGTAAATCACATTGAGACAGAAGTCTCTTTTCCAAGTGAGCCCTGGCCAAGAAAGGGCAGCACCTAGGTAGAATATAAAATATACAAACATAAAAAACACAATACAACGTACAAAGGAAATAAGGAAGTGAACAGAGTAAGGAAAATATAACAAAGACAATCTAAAAGCATTCACAGTGATAATTTAGTGTTTGCAACACAAAGTTTAAAATTAGAAAGTGGAATGAGTATGTCAAGTTTTAACAGTTTCTAAAGTGCATCCCAGGATGAAGGGGCATTGTACTGAAAAGCTATTTTACCAAATTCAGATTTCACAGTTGGTACATTGAAAAGGATGATATTGTTAGACCTGAGGTTATATCTATTGTTAATCGTCTGTGAAAAAATAAACAATACAGTATGGTAACAAACCAATAACTGCTTTATAAATGAAAATGAGCCAATGAACCTGTCTACGTACTGACAGTGAAGACCAACCAGATAAACTGTATAAATTGCAGTGGTAAGTGGAATACCCAGCCCTAGTTATAAAGTGTAATGCAGAATGATAAACAGAGTCCAGTGAATGCAACACAGTCTTTGTAGCATGCATATAGAGAATGTCACCATAATTTAAAACAGATTTTTTTAAAAAGTGGCTGCAACAAGTTCTTTTCTAGCTTTTAAATTAAAACAAGCCTTATTTATAAAATAGAAACCTAGCTTTACTTTAAGTTGCTTAACCAAGTTAGCAACATGGGAATTAAAAGAAAGATTTTCATCCAATAAAAACCCCCAAATATTTATAGGATGACCCCCTCTCTATTTATTGTCCCTGTAAGGTGGTAACTTGAGGCAAAGATTGAATGTGGGAATTACTAAATAATGTTGTTGTTGTTGTTGTTGTTGTTGTTTATTTAATACCAATTTTAATTTAAATAAATTTTCTTGCAGTACTATGAATGTCTCCTGAAGTTTCACCAGTGCCTCCAAAGGAGAAGGGGCAGGACAATAGATAATGGTGTCATCTGCATACAGGTGCATACTTACATTATTGATATGTGTACAAATGTCATTTATGTAAATGGTAAACCGCAATGGCCCTAAAATGGAGCCTTGTGGAACTCCAATCTTAATAGCAACCTTCTCTGATGTAATAACCTCACATAAAACACACTGATATCTGTTTGTAAGATAGTTTTTAAACCACCCCAAAGCTTTTGCAGACACACCAATTTTACCCAAACATCGTAACAAAATGTCATGGTCTACTGTATCAAAGGACTTAGAAAGATCAACAAAAAGCACTGCACATGAGCTTTTACAATCAATAGCACTGACGATATCGTCAATCACTTTGACGACTGCTGTGATCGTGCTGTGCCTCTTCCTGAAGCCTGATTGGAAAGGGCTAAGAATATTATTGTAAGTTAAAAACTCTTTCAATTGATCACTGACTAGAGACTCAAAGATTTTAGCCAACACCGAAAGTTTAGAAATAAGGCAATAATTATTCAATACAGTTGGATCCCCAGCTTTTAAAAGGGGTGTTATATATGCTGTATTCCAAGAGTCAGGAATAATATTTTGCTCTAAGGACAAATTAAAAATATAAGTTAATGGCTCAGCAATAATATCAGCAGCAAGTTCCAGGAGAGATGGATCAAGACCATTAGGTCCAGCCGACTTTCTGCAGCTTATATTTTTTTCAAGGCTGACAGAATCATTTCCTTTTTGAATGGCACAAAAGAAAAAGTATCCGTTGTTCCATTATCTGAGACATGTATATCTGCCAACATTTGATTAAGCACTGATTTGAAAAGGAACCTAGCAGAAGCAAAATGCTGATTAAAGGAGTCTACTATCTATTTTTTTATCAGTAATTTGTACAGAGTCAACTCTAATCTGCTTTGGTAGAATCAAAGGTGAGGAATCAAATTTCAGAGACTTGATTGTTTTCCAAAATTTAGCCAGATTTTGTAAATTTCTGGATGTCTCGTCTAAGTAAAACTGTGATTTAGCTTTGCAAACCTGCACAGTGCATTTATTTCTCAAACATCAGAAAACAGAACAATCAGTTTCTAAACCAGATTTCCTTGCTTTTGCCCAGGCTATGTCCCTTTCATGTATCAATGAGGATAAAGTGTCAGAAAACCAGGGGTTATGGGTTAGGGATTCCCCCCTAACCTTAAACTCTCTTAGGGGGGAATGTCTATTTAAAACTCCCAGGAATAGATACTTAAAATAAGGCCATGCTAAATCAACATCAGGAATTAAGGAGACCCTATGCCAGTCACAATGAAAGTGCGCATGAAGAAATCCTTGTTAGTCAAATGTCTTAAAATACTATTTCTTTGCTATCCATGGAGCTGTCCTTCTAAATTTACCATTTCATATCATAGCTACAGTACAGTGATCACTCACATAATTTGGAAACATACCAATCTATGTACATTTGTCAGGTTCATTTGTGAGAATCACATCAATTAAGATGGACTTATTTGGATTTTTTTATATTTGGGCAGGTTGGTGCATTTATTACTTGTGTTAGATTTACTGAATCACAATAAGCTTTGAAATCACTTGAGTCATCTTTCATCCAATCCCAATTCAAATCACCAAGCAGAATAAGCTCATCTCATCTCATAATCTCTTCCTGATGTAAAATCTCAGCAAGCACAGATGAAAGTGAATGTAAGGCTTCTTTAAGAGCTGATGGAGGCCTATAGCAGCAAGCAACAGTTAGACTAGTATTTCCTAATTTTAAATCAATAGCTATCAGCTCAAAACATTTTGTGATAGACATAGATTTCAATAAAGTGGCATGGAAAGTGGATTTCACATATAGAACTATACCCCCTCCCTTGCTCTTCCTATGTGCATGAAAGACATTGTAACCATTGATAGCAATATTGTTATCAGAAACGGTCTTTTTTCAGCCACATTTCAGATAAGGCAAAAATGGCCAAATTATAACAAAATCCAATTTAGGTACTAAGCTATGGACATTTAAATACACAAATCTCAGGCCAGATCTGTTAGAGAAATCCAATGGTGTGTACAGGCATTCAGGCTCTGGTCCTGGGTTTGGTTGGACATTTCCAGCCAGAAGAAGCAATAGTACAATAAAGCAACGTTGCCAAACATTTTTCATAAGTAAAATATAGACAGTGTGTCATTTCCATAATTAGTTGCACCTGCTTGCATACAAAGTTCCATCAATACAACACTGACTTTTAAAAAAAATACTGATATCCTTAAGTATTTACTTAGATGTCCTTCATCAGTTCCAATAATTGATGTATACAGTATACATGTCAAGTGCAGTTGCAGGTAAATTCTTCATACAAAATGAATAATCTTGGGTAGATGAAACCAGATTCCAAAAAAGCACAAAACAAGCAAGATTAAAAAAAAAAACAGAATGTCATGTGCGAGGATAATAAGGCTATATCAGCAGTGAAACATAGGACAGTTATTACATGTCTTTGTTGAATACTCAATTCTGATTGGTCAATTATGGCATTCTATGGTCTGTTATTTTTGAACAGCAGATTGTTGCTATGAATAACAGACTGCTGGTATGGACACAGTTCTGATCACAGACTCTGGAGGACCATGTCCAATCATATCAATCCACAGAAATAAGTCTGGAAAATTTTGTTGCTTTAATAATCAAATTAATGTTAACATATTTGCAACACCCTGTAGCAAAATAATAATAATAATTAATTAATTAAATAAAACCTCCAGGGCGAAAAAAAAATTACTCCATCAGAAAACACCATAGAAGATTTTTAACATTAATTATAACACTAACTTGGCTAGGGCGGCACGGTGGTGTAGTGGTTAGCGCTGTCACCTCACAGCAAGAAGGTCCGGGTTCGAGCCCCGTGGCCAGCGAGGGCCTTTCTGTGCGGAGTTTGCATGTTCTCCCCGTGTCCACGTGGGTTTCGTCCGGGTGCTCCGGCTTCCCCCACAGTCCAAAGACATGCAGGTTAGGTTAACTGGTGACTCTAAATTGACCGTAGGTGTGAATGTGAGTGTGAATGGTTGTCTGTGTCTATGTGTCAGCCCTGTGATGACCTGGCGACTTGTCCAGGGTGTACCCCGCCTTTCGCCCATAGTCAGCTGGGATAGGCTCCAGCTTGCCCGCAACCCTGCAGAACAGGATAAAGCGGCTAGAGATAATGAGATGAGAATGAGACTTACTTGGCTAATCTTAAGAAGGCTACACAGATTACATTGCCATGGAAACAGTTTCAACCACAGAATCTAACAGACTCCAGTATTTATTTAGAGGAAGGAATAAGGTCGTACAACTGTGGGTGGGGGTGCCATGGTGGTGTAGTGTTTAGCACTGTTGCCTCACAGCAAGAAGGTTCTGGGTTCAAGCCCTGTGGCTGACGGGGGCCTTTCTGTGTGGAGTTGGTATGTTCTCCCCATGTCTGCGTGGGTTTCCTCTGGGTGCTCCGGTTCCCCCCACAGCCCAAAGACATGCAGGTTAGGCTAATTGGTGGCTCTAAATTGACCATAGGTGTGAATGTGAATGTGAATGGTTGTTTGTCTCTATGTGTCAGCCCTGCGATGATTTGGCGATTTGTCCAGAGCGTACTCCCCCTCTCGTCCATAGCCAGCTGGGATAGGCTCCAGCTTGCCCGCAACCCTGCACAGGATAAGCGGTTATGGATAATAGATGGATGGAACTGTGGGTGGTTTGAGATGGTGGTAATCAATTTCTCTGTAGTGTCTGTTGATGCAAACTGTCTTCTTGTCATTTCAGACATCCTGCCCCATAAATGTCTTACCACTGTGATTGGTCAAAATGCCTGAAATGTTTCTAGGATACAATAAACTGACATTGCATTATGCTCAGAAAGTTGAATCAAGTACAGCTTGAACCACTGCTCTGCTCTTACATCACTAGAGTAATGAAAATGGTGTCAGCTATTCCCCTGTTGAACCACAGCATACAAGAAAAAAAATCTGCCACTTCTGCCGGTATTACCGCTGATCCGTGTGATTCCCGCCTCACTTGTGTCTACTTGTGACTGGACTTTGTGTGTGTGTGTGCGCATACAGTATGTGCAGGCACATGCAAGCATGTATGATTGAGTTCAGGTGCAAATACCAGTCCAGGTGGATGATTTGTGTTGGAAGATGTAGTCTGTGTTTGTAGAATACAATGCATTCTGTTTACTGGAGTTCAGTGTTCTTGACATGACAATACATACATGTATGACAGGTAGTTCAAGCTAATACATGTTGTTTAATCGATTTAAATGCATGTGCCTGAAATCTTTCTCTAGATCAGTGTTTCTCAACTGGCAAGTCATTGTTGTTTTACGCCTCTGATTTGCTTGGGAGTGGGCATTGGCTGATGGACAATTTCAGTCTTTTTGATGCTGATAGTGAGACCAAAACCTTTAATTGCATCAGAAAAATTATTTATAAGCTCTTGTGCTTTTCGCTAGATGTTGCAACGAGTGCAGCATCATTGACAAACAAAAGATCATGTATCATTCTCATTCTGACAAGTGTTTTGGCTTTAAAGCACTAGTGGTTAAAGAGGCTGCCACTGATATGAAATTGGAATTTTACACCTGAATATAGATCGCCATAAGTATGATGCAGCAGGACAGAGCAAGAAGAGTGCAAAGAGAATCGGGGCTATGACACAACCTTGTTTTGTGCTGTTGGAGACATCAAAAGAGTCCAAAAATTGACCATCTGCTACAACAGATGCTTTCATTCCCACATGAAATGAAAAGATGACATTTAGCATTTTGTCAGGTATTCCAAGTCTTTTGAGAACCATCCAGAGAGCATCTCTGTTGACAGTGTCAAAGGCTTTGGTCAAATCTATGAAAACCATATCCAGCTCACAATTTTTCTCATGAACTTTCTTGGCAATGTGATGAAGTGAAAAGATCATGGCAATGGTACCACAGCCTGATCGGAAGTCACACTGCAATTCTGGGTAAATGTCATTGATGACATACTTGATTATCCTATTCAGAATGACTCTGGCCAGGATTTTGCCTGCAGTGCAAAGGAGAGAGATGTCATGAGTTATCACAGACAACTTTTTTCCTTAGTTTTTGAAGAGATGCTTGATGCATCCTTGTAACTCTGAGGTACATGCCCAACTTTCCAAATAGCTTTAAAGAGCTCAAAATGTTTTTGAACCAGCTTTGTACCACCATATTTAAAAATTTCAGGCGGTATACGATCCTTGCCAGAGGCTTTGTCTGATGACGTTTGCTTCATAGCATCTTGAACTTTTTTCAAGCAAGGTTCAAGAGACAAATCAGAGATTTCAGGTTGTTAAGAAATAGAATTAATCATGTTGTCATCAGTGACAGAGTTGGAATTAAGAACAGTCTGAAACTGTTCCTTCCAATGGGATAGGATATCTTTCTTATCAGTAAAAATAGTCTGACCATCAATGACTCACCATTAACCGGGATAATCGTTAACTCCTTTGAATGTCACTCAACAACAGTAGGATAACATCAAGTGACCTACAAAAAGAATGGCAAATGGCAGCTGGGGTGAAGTGCACGGCAAGGATAGTTTGAGACAGGCTCCTACTGGCAGGGTTGAACTCATGCAAAGCTAGAAACAGCCCTTCATCAATGAGAAGCAAAGAAAAGCCAGGGTGAGGTTTGCTAAAGACCATAAGGATTGGACCATTGTGCGTCATGCCTGATGTAAAGACTCTCGTCTCTGCGAGCCTACCACACAGATTTAATACTTGTCATTTTTAGGGCATACCTAACAACGTGTTTTCTTTCTCTCCCCCCCCCCATCTGTCCCTCTGAGTTACATGTTGATCCTGGGATTGAGATGCTGGCCTCTTCTGCCCCTCGGACCTGCTTGATCCATCCTGGTGCCCTGTGTCTGGTCGGAGTTTTATCGCCCCACTCCTGTGAAGGACGGCCCCATGAGGACAGTTGAGGGTTATACCTGTTAAAACTGTTAATATTATAGTCAGGCTGTCTGTTGTTGCCCAAATGAGGATGGGTTCCCTTTTGAGTCTGGTTCCTCTCGAGGTTTCTTCCTCATGTCGTCTGAGGGAGTTTTTCCTTGCCACCGTCGCCACAGGCTTGCTCATTGGGGATAGATTAGGGATGAAATTAGCTCATGTTTTAAGTCGTTCAAATTCTGTAAAGCTGCTTTGCAACAATGTTTATTGTTAAAAGCGCTGTACAAATAAACTTGATTTGATTTGATTTGATAAGGATTGGACCATAGAAGACTAGAGTAAGGTCACCCTTATCAAAAAGAAGTGTATTTCATGTTCATTTTATTAAGTATACTTAAGTTAAAGTATATTTCTTTAAGTATACTTTTGTGTACTAAGTACACTATCAATGTACTTACAGTATACTTGTAAATAAACTAATCTAATACTTCTTGGGACTAAATTGGCCCACTTTTAGTTTATAAAAAGTATACTTTAAGTCTAAGAGAAGTAAACTCTGAGTATACAAGTATTTTTTTTTATTTTGTACTGCAAGTATACCACAAGTAAACTTATGGCCCTTTTCCACTACCCTTTTTCAGCTCACTTCAGCTCGCTTCAGCTCACTTCAGCCCGACACGGCTCGCGTTTCAACTACCAAAAAACAGCACGACTCAGCTTGCTTCAGCCCTGCTTAGCCCCTAAAACTCGCACCGTTTTGGAGTGGGGCTGAAGCGAGCCAAACCGTGCCGAGTGAGGCTGGGGGCGTGAGCAGACACTCCCCTGTGCACTGATTGGTGAGGAGGAGTGTCCTCACATGCCCACACACGCCCCGCGAGCACGCTGGGATCTGTAAACACCATAAACCCGGAAGAAGAAGAATTACGAATTACGAGAATTATGAAGCCTTATGCGCCTCGCCTCATCTTGCCAGTATCTGTTGGTGTTGTCGGTGACAACAAGCCACAGGACCAAGACCAGCAACACTAACGACTCCATGTCCTCCATGTTTATTGTTTACTATTCGGGTCGTGAGACTACCGCTTAAAAGATCACTGATGTCACTGTTTGCGCTGCTTAACGACATCACGTAACGTCCACCCACTTTCGCTAACTCCACCCAATGTGTCCACCCACTTCCAGCCAGCACGGTTCAGCGCGGTTGTAGTCGAAATGCAACTCCAACAGCCCCGCTCAGCTTGACTCAGCACCGCACGGCTCAGCCCGACTCAGCCGCGTTTGTAGTGGAAAAGCGGCATTATATACTAATAGTTTACTAGTTCTATACTTGTAGTCCACTCTTTAGTTTACAAAAGCACACTTCATAGTACACTGGAAATATACTGAGTTTCCTTGTTTTATACTTCTAGTTCACTTTTAGTTTATTAAAGTATACTTTATAGCATATTAGAAATATATTATTAGTTACTGTTTATATACATCTAGTCCACCTTTTAGTTTTGAAGTATACTGCAGTTATCCTTCCAGGTATACCATTAGTTTTCTAGCCCTAACCCTTACCTCATGCACACTACCAGTAGACAACTTAAGTGCTTTGTACTGTACCTTAAGGTACAATTTAGTTATAAAGGTAAGAAATCACAAAATAACAATGTCAGGTCTGAGGTAGACAGATGTAAGTGCAGAATTATAGTTTACTGATTAAGTGCAAAACACACGCAAAAGCAAACAGTCCAAATCGACAGGCAAAATCCAAAACGTGAAACAGGCAAAAGGGTCGGGCGAGGCGCAAACAGGCTATCAGAGGCAAAGCGAGAACGGGGACGAGAAACAGGCACAGGAATCAGGAAACAGGCTGTCAGAAACACGGGTAGAAAAGCTCGGTAATGCATACTGATGTACCATAATACTTTGCATAGATCGTGCATCAGCACAGTCCTTAAAAAAGTGCACATAGCTCCTTAATTGAGTTCAGGTGCACGTCATTAATGGTGCACGTGCTGGAGTCCACTTGACGCACGCACAGCCCGGGGCGTGCCTTCAGGTGCACGCACCACAGCACGCAGGACTGACAAACAACAGATACTCAGGATGAAGAACATATTCATTTTCTTTAAAAATCAAAATTTAAAGCAACATTGTATTAAATGCCAAAGTATAAAAACATGGCAATGACTACTGAAATTGACATCCAAGCTCTACAGTACACAACTACAGGGCAAGTACACCTAAACATATGGCACAAATATTTTAATACTTTATTACACTTTTGTTAAGTATATCTTGATCAAAAATTTAAGTATAAGCTTAATATACTTAGAATTTTCGATATACTTTTCAGTATAAGCCAAGTATACTTATGTATAACTTTATTAAGTACAACCCCGACTCCAAAAAAGTTGGGACGAAGTACAAATTGTAAATAAAAATGGAATGCAATGATGTGGAAGTTTCAAAATTCCATATTTTATTCAGAATAGAACATAGATGACATATCAAAGGTTTAAACTGAGAAAATGTATCATTTAAAGAGAAAAATTAGGTGATTTTAAATTTCATGACAACAACACATCTCAAAAAAATTGGGACAAGGCCATGTTTACCACTGTGAGACATCCCCTTTTCTCTTTACAACAGTCTGTAAACGTCTGGGGACTGAGGAGACAAGTTGCTCAAGTTTAGGGATAGGAATGGTAACCCATTCTTGTCTAATGTAGGATTCTAGTTGCTCAACTGTCTTAGGTCTTTTTTGTCGTATCTTCTGTTTTATGATGCACCAAATGTTTTCTATGGGTGAAAGATCTGGACTGCAGGCTGGCCAGTTCAGTACCCGGACTCTTCTTCTACGCAGCCATGATGCTGTAATTGATGCAATATGTGGTTTGGCATTGTCATGTTGGAAAATGCAAGGTCTTCCCTGAAAGAGATGTCATCTGGATGGGAGCATATGTTGCTCTAGAACCTGGATATACCTTTCAGCATTGATGGTGTCTTTCCAGATGTGTAAGCTACCCATGCCATATGCACTAATGCAACCCCATACCATCAGAGATGCAGGCTTCTGAACTGAGCGCTGATAACTTAGGTCGTCCTTCTCCTCTTTAGTCCGAATGACACAGCGTCCCTGATTTCCATAAAGAACTTCAAATTTTGATTCGTCTGACCACAGAACAGTTTTCCACTTTGCCACAGTCCATTTTAAATGAGTCTTGGCCCAGAGAAGACATCTGCACTTCTGGATCATGTTTAGATACTGTTAGGACTGGGACTGTTTTGGCCTCTAGAGGCCGCTGTTATTTCCTTTGTTTGGTCATGTTTGTTTTGGCCTCTAGAGGTCGCCACTGTGTTCTATGTTTTGTGTTTGTCTTATTGCCTGTTTCCTGACCCGCCCTGTCCTTAATTAGTTTGTGTATTTATACCCCTGAGTTCAGTCCTCTTGTCATGGATTCTTTGTGCTGTTATGTTTAGCTCCAGTTACCTCTGTTCTGATTTCCTTGCCTGTGTCTTTGTGGTTTTTGTACTTTGCTTTTTTTTGGACTTTGTGTTTACCATTTTGGATCCTCTGAGCGTTTGTATTTTTGCCTCTTCTTTTTTTGGTTTTTTGGCTCTGTTTCTTTGAACTTTTTTTTTTCCTGGTTATCTTCTGAGCGTTGGGATTATACTTTTTTTGCCTTGGATTATATATAGTGTAAATATTGTAAATAAACCTTTTGATACTTTTTCTACTTCCGCCTCACGCCTCTGCATTTGAGTCATCCCCCTGGTGGCCTAGTGGGGGTTTGCTGGCTTATCACACCAGCGAACCAGGTTCAAATACCAGCAAAACCCTAACCGATACGGCTTCTTCTTTGAGCTATAGAGTTTTAGCTGGCAGCGTCGGATGGCATGGTGAATTGTGTTCACAGGTAATGTTCTCTGGAAATATTCCTGAGCCCATTTTGTGATTTCCAATACAGAAGCATGCCTGTATGTGATGCAGTGCCGTCTAAGGGCCCGAAGATCACGGGCACCCAGTATGGTTTTCCGGCCTTTACCCTTGCGCACAGATTTTTCCAGATTCTCTGAATCTTTTGATGATATTATGCACTGTAGATGATATGTTCAAACTCTTTTTGTAATTTTACACTGTCAAACTCCTTTCTGATATTGCTTCACTATTTGTCGGTGTAGAATTAGGGGGATTGGTGATCCTCTTCCTATCTTTACTTCTGAGAGCTGCTGCCACTCCAAGATGCTCTTTTTATACCCAGTCATGTTAATGACCTATTGCCACTTGACCTAATGAATTGCAATTTGGTCCTCCAGCTGTTCCTTTTTTGTACCTTTAACTTTTCCAGCCTCTTATTGCCCCTGTCCCAACTTTTTTGAGATGTGTTGCTGTCATGAAATTTCAAATGAGCCAATATTTGGCATGAAATTTCAAAATGTCTCACTTTCAACATTTGATATGTTGTCTATATTTTATTGTGAATACAATATCAGTTTTTGAGATTTGTAAATTATTGCATTCCATTTTTATTTACAATTTGTACTTTGTCCCAACTTTTTTGGAATTGGGGTTGTATATCTCAGATAAGTAACTAAAAAGTAAACTGAAAGCATACTCTCTTATTTTTAGTTTAAAAGAAGTATACTAGAAGCACACTTGAATAAACTTCTGTTTTGTAAGGACATCTTCTCTGAGTCCAATTTTCAGCTTTTTCCCATCACCTGGTCATCTAATGGTTAGCCGGAGACCTGGAGAGGCTTACAAGCCACAGTGTCCCGCACCCATTGTGAAATTTGGTGGAGGATCAGTGATGATCTGGGGGTGCTTCAGCAAGTCTGGAATGGGGCAGATTTTTGTTTGTGAAGGACACATGAATCAAGCCATGTACAAAGTTATCCTGGAAGAAAACTTGCTTCCTTCTGCTCTGACAATGTTCCCTAAGTCTGAGGACTGGGTTTTTCAGCAGGACAGTACACTCCATGCCACACAGCCAGGTCAGTCAAGGTGTGGATGAAGGATCTCAAAATCAAGACCATGTCATGGCCAACCCAATCTGCAGACTTGAACCCCATTGAAAACCTCTGGAATGTGATTTAAGAGGAAGATGGATGGTCACAAGCCATCAAACAAAGCTGAGCTGATCAAATTTTTGCACCAGGAGTGGCAAAAAGTCACTCAAGAGTAATGTGAAAGACTGGTGGAGAGCATGCCAAGATGCATGAAAGCTGTGATTAAATGTCAGGGTTATTCAAACAAATACTGATTTCTGAACTCACCCTAAGTTCAAACTATTGTGTTGTCTAAAACTGAATATGATCTTGATTTCTATGCATTATTCAAGGTCTGAAAACGCGTCATTTTTTTATTTTGACCAGTTGTTATTTCCTCCAATTAAACGTTCTAAGTGACAATGTTTTATGTGGAATTTAGGGGAAATGTTGTCAGTGGTTTATGGAATAAAACAAAAATGTCCATGTTCCTCAAACACATACCTATAAATAATAAAACCAGAGAAACTGATCATTTTGCAGTGGTCTCTTAATTTTTTTTACACACGTATGTGTGTGCATACATAGAGATTTTTGAAATCTTTTCTCAATTTTAAATTGCATAATTGACTACTGTATTTCCCCCTGCTTCTGAGCAGGGGAAATGATAACTATGCACATTGTTGGACTCAAATGGGTTAGAAATCCCAAAACACCACCAGATTTAATCAGAGCAGGGCGTTAATTTATGACCACCAGAATAGTAACAACAGCGTGCAATCATGCACACACAAATGGCAACACACTGGTGTTACCCAGCAAATTAAACTTGTGTTGGTATTAAAAGTACAGACCATGAACCTTTAAAGAACCTTTAATAAGAAATAGAAGGTAATTCATTCCTTCACTTTGATGAGCTAACAATCTTTGCTACCTCTGCTAGATTACATTCATAGACTACATTGTTTATGGACTGATTAGTGCAATGAGTTTTTCATGTTCATTCAACAGAAAACTGGCCATTTATACATTCATTCTCACTGCTAAAATAATGTGTTATTGCACTGGCACTGGGATTTCTCAAAGATTTTTGAAATATTTATTTTGACCCTGGATTAAAAGAAGCCCTTGTTATTTGACCTAAATGCCTCTGCAGATCAAAGCAGACAAGAACCATGCATCAATCACCTTTAAGCTCTTTTTTTTCACATGGGCATGTCTGAATTTCACTTTTGAAAGAGACAATGTCACTTTCCACAAAACTACAGAAATATCTAAAAATGTATTCATAAGTCAAGCACTGTTGTCATATAAAGGACTGGCTGTATTATCACTTACAGCATAACATTGAGAGGGTGCTATGTGTGCGTGTGTATGTGTGTGTGAGAGGTGTGGAAAAAAACTAGACTATCTGGTGAATTATGATGTTATGGAATAAAATAGAAAACTACATAAAACTCTAACAGAAGTAGGCTATTGATTTTTTTCAGCTTCAGTTCAGTTTATTAATCTCATATCCAAAATACAAAAATCTTTGCCTGCAAATAGTGTAGATATTTGAGGCGGGGAGGAAAACAATTATTAAAATTACAGTTGTCAGTTTGAAACAGAAAAAAACTATAACGTATAAAAATTATACAAAACAAACCATTGTTAAATTATAGAAAAGAAAGATAACTAAAAATTAATATATACCTAATATTTTAATTATAGTAGGTGCATCAACATAAGTATTCTCCTCAATCAATATTTGGAGTCACTGCTTTTGTAGAATATCCTTAAATTTATATTTAAGTAGAGTGTGAATATTTGCAGGAATGCTGTTCCAGATTTTTGCTCCAATCCTTGAAAAAGAGTTTTTCATCTGCTCAGTTCTCGAATGCATAATGTAGAAATTGCCAGCCACAGAAAATCTAGTGTTATGATGGTGTAATTTAGAAGAGAAAAGGAATAGGTTTGAAATGTTTGAAGGTGTTATGTTGTTAAATACATAATTCATAATCATGCTTATTGATTTAAAATAAAGGAAGTTAATAGGAAGAATATTTGATAGACTGAACAAAGGTATAGCATGTGATCTGAAATGGAGGGCAAGGCCAGGGAAGGTGAGCAGCGAAATGGACGCACCTACATTTAATTAATGTTGTGGGTGTTTTGCATTGATTGCCGTGAGCTGATAAGGAGGAAGAGAACGGAGAGGGGTGGTGAAGCCCAGCTGCATACACAGTCTATGATGTGTGCATGCATTGAGTATTTTGTGACTGCTAAAAAGCGAAAGTGTATATATCAAAAGAACCAGTTGACTTATGCATGCATTCAATGTCCACCCCAATCAGGGAACTGCAACACTGGTGCTGAAACCTGGGACACTGAAGCAAACCACTGCCCTGTCCAAGGAACTCATCCATTCCCTAGCCAGTTCGTCCAGCTTGCAGCCTAGCAATTGCCCACTGACAACAGGCTGGAGTATGCAGACCCTGAAGTGCATTGTCCTGCAATGAGTCAGCCGTACCCCTGAGCAACACCATCAGCGTTTCCACACACTGACCCCGGAGGAAGTCAGCTGGCTGGCCGGCCTTTCGCATATGGCCAGCAGCTCAGGAATGCCTGCTGGTGATGGTTGGGGACAGAAGATTGTGACGTCGAGGGGGTCATCAGTGAGGTTGCCCTGGAACAGTTAATTGCTCGGCTGCCTTTTGATAAATACCATTTTCGAGTGACTTATTCATAATTAGAGCGAGGGGCGGGCAGCATGGTGGTGTAGTGGTTAGCGCTGTCGCCTCACAGCAAGAAGGTCCAGGTTCAAGCCCCGTGGCCAGCAAGGGCCTTTCTCTGCAGAGTTTGCATGTTCTCCCCGTGTCTGCGTGGGTTTCCTCTGGGTGCTCTGGTTTCCCCCACAGTCCAAAGACATGCAGGTTAGGTGAACTGGCGACTCTAAATTGACCATAGGTCTGAATGTGAGTGTGAATGGTTGTCTGTGTCTATGTGTCAGCCCTGTGATGACCTGGCGACTTGTCCAGGGTGTTCCTGCGACCCTGTAGAACAGGATAAAGTGGCTAGAGATGAGAGCGAGGGGCTTAGAAACAAGCTGACTGGCAGACTTCAAAATTTTGGCAGGGCAGGAGTACAAATTCAGAGCTTTATTTAGAAGGGTGGAACTTATTTCTGCCTCTATTTCACCTGGATGAACTGTATGAAAAACAAAAGAGGAGAATAATCATCTAGGTAGATATTGTGAAAAATGCATGGAAGAATGCAGAATTTTGGATGCTAGCTGATGTCCTGTTGAAGCAAAGTGCTTATTAAGAATATCTGGGATTTCAGATTAGAAGTGTTGCTGTTGTTATCTAAACACTTTAAACTAGTAGCAGAGCTCCAGCGGAGCACCATGCCTAAGAAAAAATGGTAAACCCATCGAGTCGATTTTTTGGGGTTTGTCCATGTATGAGTACCACCAGTCATACACACCGCCTAGTGGTCAGTGTTAGTAATTACCAGTCATACACACCGCCTAGTGGCCAGTGTTAGTAATTACCAGTCATACACACCACCTAGTGGTCAGTGTTAGTAATTACCAGTCATACACGCCACCTAGTGGCCAGTGCTAGCCAGTAAAGAAATAAAACAAAAGAGACTGGCTATGATATAAGAACATTCTACAACCCAGAAACAGATGGGAGCTCCGCTTTTAGGCAGTGCCTAAATCTATATATTAATACTTCTATCAGATTTCTTTTTGCAATTAGTCAATAAATTAATACCAACCCAAGTTTTTCTTCATGTCATTAATTCCATCCATTCCATCTGACACATAGAGACAAACAACCATTCACACTCACATTCACACCTACAGTCAATTTAGAGCCACCAATTAGCCTAACTTGCATGACCTTGGACTGTGGGGGAAACCAGAGCACCCAGAGGAAACCCACACAGACATGGGGAGAACATGCAAACTCCACACAGAAAGGCCCCTGTCAGCCACTGGGCTCGAACCCAGAACCTTCTTGCTGTGAGGCAACAGTGCTAAACACTACACCACCGTGCTGCCCCCATGTCATTAATGTTTAGTTCAAAATAAGTATGACAAAAATTTTGTTTACTGATACAAGAAAGAAGCAGCACTTTATTTCTATAAAATGTGTACTGTTCCCTGTCACCAGAGAAGAAAAGGTCTTTTTTTTTCTCCAAGTAGACTCTCTCAGTCCTTTTGTAATCCATGGCTTAACCAACTGTTTCATTTTGTACTTCCATAAAGTTCAAAGTGGTGCATGTTTATTCAGAAGTTTATTGAATTTGTTGTAAAAAAAAATAATAATAAATAAAATAGAAAAGGACTTACTAGGATCATTCCCTGATAATATTAAATCCCAGTTGAATACCAAGAGATCCTGCAGAAATCTTTGCACAGAAAACTTAGAGTAATCACAACTGAATTTTCTGTGGCTGCAGTTTCAACGATTGATTGGAGGACACAGAATTGAGAAAAACTTCATCTCATCTCATCTCATTATCTCTAGCCGCTTTATCCTGTTCTACAGGGTCGCAGGCAAGCTGGAGCCTATCCCAGCTGACTACGGGCGAAAGACGGGGTACACCCTGGACAAGTCGCCAGGTCATCACAGGGCTGACACATAGACACAGACAACCATTCACACTCACATTCACACCTACGGTCAATTTAGAGTCACCAGTTAACCTAGCCTGCATGTCTTTGGACTGTGGGGGAAACCGGAGCACCCGGAGGAAACCCACGCGGACACGGGGAGAACATGCAAACTCCACACAGAAAGGCCCTCGCTGGCCACAGGGCTCGAACCCAGACCTTCTTGCTGTGAGGTGACAGCGCTAACCACTACACCACCGTGCCGCCTGAGAAAAACTTATTTCGGAAAATATTGTCAATAAGTGAGACTGAATTGTCATTTACTCATGTCAGTTCATCAATTGTTGGTAAAAGAGCATACCTTTGTAAGCAATTCAAAAATTGTTGCACATAACTGCAAGTTTGAGTGCAGAGAATATTTATGTTGATGTCACCTAAAAGATATATCAGTTTACCTTTGGTGCTATAGCAATCAATAGTTTCTTTAAAATATTCGAGAAGGCGATCAGCAGAATTATGCTGCCTGTACACAACACCTGTGAGGGAAATTTAATGGACGAACATTATTATTCTCTGTGTTTCTGTATGCTGAGTTAAAGTAGCTTAGTGTACTGAGAAGAGATGTTTTCCACATGCTGTATACGGATGAGAGACCAGACCGTCAGGGCTCACCAAACCAGTAAGTGATAACTTTGCATTCTTGTGTAAAGAAATTAGTAGAAACAGTATTTGAAGACTGATATAAGAGACGGACAGAAATTTGTCCTAGTCAAGGAAGACTGATATAAGAGATGGACAGAAGTTTGTCCGAGCCAGGAGGACTGCTAAGCTGTGGTATCATCAATATGTTTGCAGAAACGGGTAAAACACAATTTTGAGACAATAAACCGCGAGTAGTTTATTGGGTTGTGTAAGAGAATTATCCGCCTAAGTGACGACTGAGTAATGGCTCACCTACTTGAGAGAGGGAAGTACGGGTGCGTGTCTCGACAGACTCACGTTCAGCGATTCGTAGCTGGGAAAGAATTGAATCTTGCTCCCTTTATTCTGTGTGAACAACTGGCCCATCGTAGGAATGGGATAGAGAGGTTCGATCACGAAGTCGCAAAGACACACCGGTGTGCACGCAAAATATTGATGAATTAACAGAGTACTGTCCTCCTCCAAATTCTGAAACAGAGAAACAGCTTTTGTACACATGTGTGAGTTGTCTTTGAGGTTGTTGTGCTAAATGATACCTACTTTAGTTTAAGGCAAATCTCATCTCATCTCATCATCTCTGGCCGCTTTATCCTTCTACAGGGTCGCAGGCAAGCTGGAGCCTATCCCAGCTGACTACGGGCAAAAGGCGGGGTACACTCTGGACAAGTCACCAGGTCATCACAGAGCTGATACATAGACACAGACAACCATTCACACTCACACCTACAGTCAATTTAGAGTCACCAGTTAACCTAACCTGCATGTCTTTGGACTGTGGGGGAAACCGGAGCACCCAGAGGAAACCCACGCGGACACAGGGAGAACATGCAAACTCCGCACAGAAAGGCCCTCGTCAGCCACGGGGCTCGAACCCGGACCTTCTTGCTGTGAGGCGACAGCGCTAACCACTACACCACCGTACCTCCCAGTTTAAGGCAAATGTCAGATAAATTGTAATAAGAACACACCTAAAGGATTATTGTGTCGCATTTTTGGACATAGTCCAACTTGTTCTTCTTGTGATCCTCATAAAAAATTCAGCCATTGTTGTCATAACCTATTGATATAATGAGGAACAGAAACGGTAAGTTAGGGAAAGAAAAGAAAAAGCAAGTAAGCCTGAAGCTACATGTGCTATAATAAGAATTGGATGTTCCTATGACAGCCCAAACATCTAGTTTATGAAAACCTCGTATGGCGAGGATTGTTTGGCACAGTTTGATATATGGGTAAAGGACTTAGGATTCCCTGAGAAGGGCAGTTTTAGTCCCAGGCAGATAGGACAGTTAGAAGAAAAGTTGAAACAGAAGGAAAAAGAAGAGTCTGCGGATAATGTTAAGTTCTTAGGGGACTGGAGGGCGTTTTCTGCATGGAAAGAAGAAACACTTAAGAGAGAGTACAAAAGAGAGAAATGACAGGCAGGGCTCTAACCTTCTTCTCAGTGTTTGAAATTTCAGATGGACCCTGACCTGGAGTCTGCCCCACCACCCCGACACACACTGCCTCCTCAGCAAGGCGGAGCATCACTCCCACAAGCGTTTCACCCACAGAAAGGGGGAGAAATCGAGACAAAGAAAAAAACTGAGCCTCTGGAATCTCTCCCAGCCTACCAGCCGCCTCTAGTGTCAGCGCCTCCCCTCGCTTCTCCATCACACACGAGATCCGGTCTTGCATATGGCGACAGAAGAGACACCCTCCTGGACCTGACCACATGCTCACCAGTGGGTCCACAAGGCCGTAACCTAAAGTCTGAAGTCCTTCATCTTCCAATGGTGGAAGTGGCTGGAGCTGATGGCGTGCTTCTAGTCCACAGACCCTGGATGATAGCTGATATCAAGGAAAGCATGGCTTCTCTTCCCAATGTGAGAGAGGTAGGAGGAAAGAGATTTGGTAATGAGCTGTTGATATTTTGCAGAGAATTCCGACCAACCACCCATGAACTCCGCCACCTACTTATGACCAAGATGGGTATAGATTGGAACAAAGTTTCCAAAGAGTGGCCGGAAGCTGACCAGTGAATGACTACACCAGACTGGAGCACGGCTGGCAATGGTGAGTACAGAGATACCATCACTGCTCTCTGTGCTTGTCTGGACAGTGCTTTTCCCTTGAACATAGACATTTCTAAGATCAGTATGTGTAAGCAAGAAGATGGTGAAGTGGTGTCAGCGTTTCTCACCCATCTCACCGCCGTGCACGAGAAACACAGTGGCCTGACCAGGCCTGTGACCCTGGCTGCAGTGGAGGGCACTCCTGAGCCTCACCAAGATCGAGCAGTACGTTGTGCATGCAGAAAAGCTGCTGAAAGAGAAGGAGAAGACAAAGTCAACACAAAGAGACCAAGACCTACACGCCGCCACTCTCACTCTTCTCCAGACTGCTCAGCCTGGAAGAGGTCGAGGAAGGGGCTGAGGCAGGATGACCTGGGGTGACCCGTCCTGGATAAAAGGCGCAACTTGCTACAACTGCAATCAGAAGGGACACATTGCTCGAGATTGTCTCCACAGTAGCAGCCAGAGGCCCCGTGAGGAGTACAGCAAAGCAGACTGACGGGCGGACTGACAACGCTTGCCTCCCAGCATGGTATTATCTTAAGTCTGAGCACATTGAACAGAATGCTGAGGGTAAATGGTCTTCGCCGCCGGTGTTCTGATAAACTGTCCTACACGTCAATGCGTCCTACAAAGCCCCACTGTGCATGTGCAGAGCGCAAAACGTCATTTCTTGGCATTTGAACAGATTTTTGTCCTACATCAGCTGTGCTATAAACGGTGCAGATTAACAGCGTGCATTCAGTCTTTACTACTTAATCTAACATAATGCTGATTTCTAACCATTGCGTGAGTCTTGCAATACATCTGAAATATCTCCCTGAAATATTGCTGTGTGTGTGTGAGCCTGGTGCGCTGTGTGTGCGTGTGTATGTGCGTGTGTGCCATTTGAGACATCCAAAATGTAATCAGTTTTGTAAGATTTGGTGCAAATCCGTAAACCTGTTCAAAACAAAGTTGGCCATCTTGAAGTGTTCCAATAAAATGAAATCATTCAAAATTAGTTGTGGAAGTTTGTTTTCTGTGTGCTGTTGCATCGCCAGACAAGGAGAATGGCTGGATGAATTTGAGAAAGGTAAAACTCAGTTATTTAACTCGAGTGGAGGTGGAGAAAATGAGTTAAATTCCAGAAATGGTGGACTGACACTTTAAGTGGAATGTTATGCTTCTCTGGGTTGGATGTGTTAAATGAAAGTAAGCTTTAAAAAAGTTATTGACTGAATGAAAACTGTATTGATGCTCCAATATGTTGTTATGCCGTTTTATGTCTTGCAATAAAAATAACATAACATTTAATTACATTACATTGTGTAAGTGAGACATTAATTGTTCAAGTTGCTGATACTTACAAACTATAAGTAAGGGGTAGATTCTGCAAATAAACCTTACAATCAGGAATTAGGTACCCATTACACAGCTGAAAGTAAGAGAAACCCATTTAACACCAGTAAACACAACTTTGCTCCAAGTAGCCTTTACTAGCTGGTATGAAGTAAACATTACTAGTTGGTTTTAAGCAACCTCAACATTCAAGTTCCAAGTAAGGATAACAGATATTTTCAGTGGAGATTACTTTTAAATGTAAAGTAAAGATAACTTGAAAGAGAACAAGTTATATTACTTCATTTATTTGAGGCAACGAGTTTCCACCTTTTTTTCAAGTAAGCTTAACTTATTCTTTTTTACAGTGAGTGTAGTATATTCTGGTGGGGTCATTTGAATTGTCAAAACTTCCTACATTCATATGTTAATGTAAAGGCATATTCTGATGGTCATTGAGTTGTCAGAAAGTCCTGCATTCATATATTAAAGTAAAAGGATATTCTGACGAGGTCGTTTGAACTGTCAGAACGTCCTACACTCCTATTTTAATGTAGAAGCATATGTCAGAACACCCTACATTCATATATTGTAAAAACATATTCTGATGGTCATTTGAATAGTCAGAACGTCCTACTTACTGTAGAAGCATATTCTGACGTGGTCATATGAGTTGTCAGAACGTCCTGCGGCGTCATTTGAATTGTAATAACGTCCTACACTCATTTTAATAGAGCAAATGGTACTTGTGAATAGTGACCAAAAAAAACCTATTAATTCTACATATTCTGACAGGGTCAATTGAAGAGTCAGAGCGTCCTAGAGTCATATGAATGTAAAAGCATATTCTGATGGAGTCGTTTGAATTGTCAGAACGCCCTACATTCATATGAATACTGACAGGGTTGGTGGACGTTGTATCAATGTAGAAGCATGTTCTTTGCAGAGGGAAAAAACGCGAACTATGACTAAAAGTTAAAGTTGAATCACACTGTAGGATTTCCTGCAATGTAGGACTGCTCGACAGACATGTCTGACATCCCCTCCTACCGTAGGACGCTTCGCGGATGTAGGACCATTTATCAGAACACTGGCGGCAAAGACCATTTACCCTCAGCATTCTGTTCAATGTGCTCAGACTTAAGATAATACCATGCTGGGAGGCAAGCGTTGAAAGTATATGTTTGCGCTCCATACCTAACCCATGGTAAACCCTTATAAGATCCATTGTGAAATGGCAAATAACCCCGTCTGACCCACTTGTGGATCGAGCACATTGTGTTTTCTGGTATAAATTGTGACCACGCTTTACTTATTCGTGCTAACAAGTTTGAATGTATTATTTTTAAATTACGTTAACATGTATTATAAATCGTGGCCACGTTTTCGTAAATTGTGCTCATGATGTATATTCCGTGGGCACAGCTGAGCAGGGCGAGTGCACGGTTTTAGTAAGGCGAGCCCACGGTTTACGTAAACGAACGCACACTCTATTTAACATGAGCGCGCGATTTAATAAAATGAGAACACGCCCAGCAAAGTGAGCGCTCGTTTTCTTGACACCCCCGTTTTTTCGTCAGCACTGACACATTAGGGGCTCCGTAAAAAATGTAAAAGGCGAATAATATTTACAATGGACTGTTTTCAATAAGGCATTATAATCAGGGTCTATACTAGAATTTACACTATCATTTAAGCTGAATAGGTCTAGATCATGAATACTCATTAGCCACACAAAGTATATTTTTTTTAGTTGGTAAATGTGATTTTAAAGAATTATTGAACTGATCGTGAGTATAAGTTACATTCGCCCCGTTGTAGGCCAATTCATGAAATAATAATTTCTTCACTTTCACCTCACTAGCGAAAGCCATGATTTAAATAAACAAAAAGAACAATTGAAATTAGTACTTTTCTTAACAGATTATGTGTCCATTTCCATTTCCTCCTGTGCCAACCTATGTAGTACACTTAACTCTTTCACTTTAATAACAAAGCTGTCTTCAGAATGCCGGAGGTATATGACTTGGTTCTTTGCCCAGCGATACACATAGTTAAACCTGGACTTGAATTTCTTGGCCTTGGACAAAAGTTCTTCAACTTTTGGCATTAAATGGTCCAAGATCATTGCCTTCAAGAGATCAGCATCAGTGCCGAGGCCAACAGCAGTCAGATCCACTTTGGAAATTTCCCAGCGAAGCGACATGACTTTGTCTCAAACAATCTACAAATTTACAGATTATAGGCTTTAGATTATTTGGGGAAGGGTTTCGAGCAGGAACTCTATTCACAATATCTATGTCACTCAAGGCAACATAAGCACCAATTGAATTAAAGAGGCAACTACAAAGCTTAGTCGTCTCAAGGGCAGATTCCTTGCTGCTGGCCGGATCAACCTCTGGAATGCCCAATAATTGGACATTAAAGGTGTAGCTATATTGCACCAAATCTAGGACTCCTGCCTCTCTGCCATCAGAGATTCAAAGCAGATTTTGAGTGCAGAAGGGTCTGTCTTTGCTGCAGTGCAGAAAAAAATTCAGGTCATTATACTCGTTGCTAATAAACTCTAATGACTTGACAGTCTCAAGGTCAGATTGACTATGGCCACCATGTTTCTTCACTGCAGCCTCGTGTGATTTTTAGAACTTCATTAAGTCTGTCAAATTCATTACACAAGGATCAAAGTTCTTTCCTCATCAAGTAATTTTCCTGTTGCCGTGCCTTGACACTGGGATTAACTTTTGGTGGCATATTTTGAGATTTAAATCAACCCCACAACAGAGCTCAGAAATGCATGTCCACACAGTACAAGAACTGCACTCTCTTTGACCCTCACTTTTTCCCTTTCTAAAAATGAATGTTTAGAAAGTTGTTATTTGTCACATTTGATCAAATATACTAATTTTTCATGAAATCCCTGTATGCTCTCCTGTGGATGCACAATGGGGCATGATGGTCAGTCTGTTAGTTGGTGGTTCAAAGTTTTAAACATCAGTGATCTCAAAAGCCATTTTATAATCCTTGTCATTGAAATGTTGTTGAGAAGAGGAAGCATTTTTCTATTAGATTCATTGACTGAACCCGATAGCTAGTTTTAAGCCTATAAAAAAATTGTCACGAGACAGAAAATGCCGAATTCACACTTCATTCTGTCATGAAATCGAATGCCCTTACGTAAAACACTTTGCTATACAACTACAAGCTGCAGATCATTGTAAATTATTATTTTAATTAAAGTTCATAGGCTGAAAAAAGTGTGAACTTTGGTATTTGAATGCATCTGTACACTTCACTTATGAATACAAGTGGTAAAAATATAGACACAGCACTTAAAAGAAGCACAGCAGGATACGTCAGCTCGCATCTTGTGTGTCAGCCATCCTTCAGCCTAATCAGATGGCTGGGAGGCATGTATCTAGATTGCCTTCACACACCTAGTACTCACCCACTGTTTTAATTTTGGTGTGTAAATGGCAAGGGCGCAAGCCTAAACTGAATACCCGTGATCTCTGATCCCTCAGATGGCATTGCATCAAGAACCGTCATTCATCTATCACTGATATAACCACATGGGCTCAGGATTACTTTGTCAAACCTTTGACAAGCACTACAATACAGAGTTACGTCCACAAATGCCAGTTAAAACTTTGCTGTGCAAAAAGGAAGCCTTATTTTAACTGTATTCAGAAGTGCTATCAACTTCTCTGGGCTTGGACGCATCTGGAATGGACCATCACACAATGGAAACGTGTATGGTGGTCAGATGAATCAGTATTCCAGGTCTTTTTTTGCAAGAAATGGACACCATGTGGTCCAGACCAAAGACAAAAAGACAAAAAGGACCATACAGATTGTTAGCAGTGACAAGTCCAAAAGCCAGGGTCTGTCATGATATGGGGGTTGTCAGTGCCCTTGGCAAAGGTAACTTACACTTCTGTGATGACAATGTTAATGCAGAAAAGTACATTGAGATTTTAGACCAACGTATGCTGCCTTCAAGACAATGCAAAACCATTTTCTGCACATTTTACAAAGGCATGGCTGCAGAAGGCGTTTCCACCCACAGAACTGTACCTCTGTCCCCAATAGAGAATGTGTGGTGAATTTTGAAATGAAAAATATGGCAATGACCCATATTGTGTCACACCTTAAGACCTGTTTGCAGGAAGAATGGGACAAAATGACACCTGAAATGCTTCATCACTTGGTGTCTTCAGTCCCTAAACATCTTTGAAGTGTTGTGAGAAGGAATGGCAACATTATAAAGTGGTAAATACTTTACCATACCAACTTTTTTTTAAGTGTTTGCAAGAATCAAAAATGAAATGTGTTTATTTTAAAAAATGAAATTCATGAGGTAAAGCATCAAATAATGTGCTGTTGTGTTGTTTTGAGTGCAATACAGGGCAAAGATTATTTACAAATCATTGTTTTCAGTTTTAATTTCAATTTTCATATACTGTCCCAACTTCTTCTGCTTTGAGGTTGTATACCCTTAGCAAAAAGTAGTATACTTAAAGTTCATTTTATTAAGTATGCTTCAGTATAAGTATAGCAAGTATACTACAGACCATGTACTTTTAGTGTACTAGAAAGTATACAAATTTAATACTTTTTTGGACTAAATTGGAACATTTCAAGTTTATAAAAGTATACTTTAAAGTTCATTTTAAGTTTGCAAAAGTACACTTTAAAGTATACAACAAGTACACTCATCTATATACTATCAATGTACTTGGTATATCCCTCTTGCATGCTTAAAGTATACCACAAGTACACTTATCAATATACTTCTTTTTTTGGGCTTTTTTCACCTTTAATGGATAGGACAGTGTAGAGACAGGAAATGGATCAGGAAATTATCTTGGGTTGGAATCGAACCCAGGTCCCCAGATTTATGGTATGGCGCTTTAGTTGGCTGAGCCACAACACCCCTTGGTTACATACTTCAAGTCCCTATTTTTAGTTTATTATTGTATACTTTAAGTATACTGTTATAAACGTTGGTTATTTCACTAGTTTACTTGTTATACTTTAAGTTTGCTTGGCATATTACTTGTAGCTTACTATTTATATACTGGAAATATACTCCTTAATGTATTCTTAAAGTTTACTCATACTGTATGTACACAAGAGTGTGATGCATTTACAAAATCACAAGACAGAATGTTGAAAACAAGTTTGATATATTTTCAAACATTTCAAAAATAAAGACCTATGAAATCAAGTCCTTCCTTACTGGAGAAATTGATCAATAAAGTCAAGTCAAAAGTTTTTCTGTTTTTGTGTATGATTTTAAGGTACATAAAGATAATGCAATTGAGCACACATACTATATACTGTAAAGTTTTAAACTCCAGCATTATATTATATTAATATATAAATTAAATGTTAAGCATGAGTCAATGACTTGACCTTATTATGCACTTGGAGCAAGATATACTAAGTATTAGTACTTTGTGGCAGAAAAACGTGAAAAGTATACTAAAGTACACGTTTTAGTATTAAAGTATAAGTCTTAGTATTAATGTACTTAGTCTTAGACTTTTATTTATACTTTTCAGTATAAGCCAAGTATACTTCACTATACTATTCTTAAGTATATAAAATATAGTTTATAAAAAGTCAACTTCAAGTATACTTCTGCAGTTTTAGTAAAAAATAAGTATACTCATAGTACACTTGAATAAACTTCTTTTTGCTAAGGGTAGACTCACTGGCCACTTTAATAGCAACTAGTTCTTGATTCTTAGATTCCTGTTCTTGAATGGCAGAAGTGGAATCCAATGTGGTCTTCTGCTGTTGTATGCTGAGATGCTTTTCTGCTCACCACGGTTGCAAAGAGTGATTATATGAGTTACTATAGCCTTCCTGGCAGCTCAAACCAATCTGGCCATTTTCCTCTGACCACTCTTATCAACAAGGCATTTCCTCCCACAGAACTGTCGCTCACTCAATGTTTTTGCACCATTCTGTGTAACCTCTAGAGACTGTTGTGTGTGAAAACCCCAGGAGATCAGCAATTTCTGAAATATTCAAACCAGTCCATCTGGCACCAACACCCATGCCACAGTAAAAGTCACAGAGATCACAATTTTTCCTATTCTGATGTTTGAAGTGACAATTAACTGAAGCTCTTGATTTGTATCTGCATGATTTTATGCATTGTGCTGCTGTCAAGGGATTGGCTGATTAGAAAACTGCATAAAACAGCAGGTGTATGGGTGTTCCTAATAAAGTGGCTGGTGAATGTAAGACGTCAATTCAAAATAATAGTTAAGTCAGATTTATTTTAGCTTTTACCATATCAGATTTTCAGTTGGTTGAAAGTTTGCATATACTTGGTTATTATTTGGTGGCAGTGTCCCTTAATTAGTTGAACTTGTTGCAGTAGCCTTTGCCAGAATTTTGCTCATTCCTCCTGACAGAACTTGTGTAATACAGTCAGGTTTATGGGCCTTCTCACTCAGACACATTTTCATTTCAGTCCACAAATTTCCTATGTGATTCAGGTCTGGGATTTGTGAAGGTGAATCTAATACTTTCACTTGTTGTCTTTAAACCATTTTGGAACAACTTTGCAAGTTTGCTTGGGATCTTTGTCCTGCTGGAAGATGCCATTGGAATGATTTATTTATTTATTTATTTATTTATGTATTTATTTTACCTCACTGGCTGATGTCTTGATGTGTTGTTTGTTTCAGTATTTCTAGATAGTTCTCCTTCCTCATGATGCCGTCTATTTTCTGAACTGCACCAATCGCTTTTCCAGGAAAACACCCACAAAGCATGACCCTGTTACCACCATGCTTCACAGTTGGGATGGTGTTCTTTGGCTTAAACATACATGGAATTATGTGGTAAACAAAAAAAGTGTTGACAAAACAAACAAAATATGTTTCATATTTTAGATTCTTCCAAGTAGCTACCATTTATCTTGATGATGCTTTGCACACTATTGGCATTATCTTAACCAGCTTCATGAGATAGTCACCTGGAACGCTTTTCAATTAACAGCTGTGCCTTTTCAAAAGTTAATTAGTGGAATTTCTTGCCTTTTTAATATGTTTGAGACCATCAAAAAGTAAATAATAAAAGTACATTAAATAGCCCTATTCCACAACTGTAGTAATCCATATTATGTCGAGAACCACACAACTAAGTAAAAAGAAATGACTGTTTATTACTTTAAGACATGAAGTGACAATAAAAATAAAGAAAATCATTGAATGAGAAGGTGTGCCCAGACTTCTGACTCATATGTCCATGCATAAAGTAAACTAATCATTTAATGTTTGGTGTTAGTGATTTGTTTAGGGTTAATTTATTTGCACAAAACCACAGAATTAAAAAAATATATATTTGTACAAAACTATAGAGTTTAAAAGATCAGTAGAATTTCTACAATAACTTGGTTAACAATGATGTTTTGGTTATAAATGGCAACAGGTGTATTTTTACATACATATTATGCAACACATTCTTGTGTCAGTGTGATATTGTGGGCAAAGCCAAAATTAGGCAAGTATAATTGAAATAAATTGCCACACACAGTCACTGGTCATCTTGCCAGATTCATTTATAGGTCACTTTGTGTCCAACTTCATAACTGTAGCCCATCTGTTGCTCTGCACAATGCACCACAGGACTACTGCTGAGCAGATATTTAGGTGGTGGATCATTCTCATATTACCAGTGACACTGACATGGTAGTGCATGTGGTTCAGGGGTGTGTGTGTGCCCACACAAATAATATCTGCTCAGTGGTGTTTTCTGTTGGTCTTTTTCAATTAATGAAAAGGACAGAGGGAGGCTGACACAGATGAACTTCTCAAACACAAAATTTTCTTAAAATGGTTAGTGATAACAGTGACCTGCAGCCAAGCTTCCAGGTGCATGGCACAGCATCATCCAGTGCACTGATGAAAATGTGAAAGTTATGCATTACATTACAATAATGTACCTACAAATATATTTCAGTCCACAAATTACAAAACAGCTAGCAGTTGCACATATTGCTGACATTACAAAAACAACAGCACAGTTCACAGTGCAAAATACTTTGACTCATATGAAACTAACTCTATAGCATGAAGCATGGATAACACAGAACAATTTAACTTTAGAATAGAACTTTTCATATTGTCTATTAAAATCAACTCCACCAGATGAACATCTGGGGCTCGTTCTTTGTCTGTGGATTACTAAGTTAGCTTGGTTGGATTCTTGACTTGTTGAGTTCCATCCATCCATCCATCCATTATCTGTAGCCGCTTATCCTGTACAGGGTCGCAGGCAAGCTGGAGCCTATCCCAGCTGACTATGGGCAAGAGGAAGGGTACACCCTGGACAAGTCACCAGGTCGTCGCAGGGCTGACACATAGAGACAAACAACCGTTCATACTCACATTCATACGTACGGTCAGTTTAGAGCCACCAATTAGCCTAACCTGCATGTCTTTGGACTGTGGGGGAAACCAGAATACCCACAGGAAACCTACACAGACACGGAGAGAACATGCAAACTCCACACAGAAAGGCCCTCGTCGGCCACTAGGCTCAAGCCCAGGACCTTCTTGCTGTGAGGTGACAGTGCTAACCACTACACCACCATGCTGCCCCTTGTTGATTTGTTCATATGTTATTAATGATGCAAGCTGTAATGGTTATTTCCTAGCCTACTGACAGCCACTGTGGTGGCTGAACTAAAAGGTCTGATGCTTGACTTTCAAAGAATCCAATATCCAGAGTAAAGTTGTTCTTAAAATGTTATTTATTACCATTGATGAAGAAATATTAATCTTAGAAGCTCAAAGATTTGATCAAAAATAAGGATTGCAGGGATATAATAAGGATTGTTGGAAAATCAGCAGCAGCGTCTGTATAGCTGAGTTTCATGTGACATATGCATATGCCTTCAGTGTGTGCGTGCATAGTGGGTGCAAAATAAATCTTGATTCATTATTGTGTTCATTTAAGTTCTTGAAGTTATCATAACATTGCCTCATATTTATCATTTATTTTGCAAGAATTATGCTGTCTTGTTGTATTATCGGTTGCCAGAATGGAAGTAAAACTAGACCAGACTTAGTGTTCTACTGAATCCCTGCAGAATTGCATCCTTTTCATCAAAATTGGACCCAACATTGGTGACATGCAATAAACCGGGAAAACTGGACCGAGAAACAAATAAAAAATGCTCATGTTTACAGTGCTCATTTTATATCAGGGAAGCATTTCAGTGCAGTTTTTATACAGATCTAATAATTAAGACAATGAACTTGTCATTAATGTAGCAATGCTTGAAGCTTTCAGTAAGAGAGATAAATTATGCCTAACCCCATCCATTATTATAGGCTGAATTTTCACTCACCGGCCAGTTTATTAGGTACACCCATACACCTGCTGTTTTACGTAGTTCTCATAAATTTTCTTCCAATAAAAAAATAAAATAAAATACAACCCTGATTCCAAAAAATTTGGGACAAAGTACAAATTGTAAATAAAAACGGAATGCAATGATGTTGAAGTTTCAAAATTCCATATTTTATTCAGAATAGAACATAGATGGCATATCAAATGTTTAAACTGAGAAAATGTATCATTTAAGGAGAAAAATTGGGTGATTTTAAATTTCATGACAACAACGCATCTCAAAAAAGTTGGGACAAGGCCATGTTTACCACTGTGAGACATCCCCTTTTCTCTTTACAACAGTCTGTAAACATCTGGGGACTGAGGAGACAAGTTGCTCAAGTTTAGGGATAGGAATGGTAACCCATTCTTGTCTAATGTAGGATTCTAGTTGCTCAACTGTCTTAGGCCTTTTTTGTCGTATCTTCCGTTTTATGATGCACCAAATGTTTTCTATGGGTGAAAGATCTGGACTGCAGGCTGGCCAGTTCAGTACCCGGACTCTTCTTCTACGCAGCCATGATACTGTAATTGATGCAGTATGTGGTTTGGCATTGTCATGTTGGAAAACGCAAGGTTTTCCCTGAAAGAGACGTCGTCTGGATGGGAGCATATGTTGCTCTAGAACCTGGATATACCTTTCAGCATTGATAGTGTCTTTCCAGATGTGTAAGCTGCCCATGCCACATGCACTAATTCAACCCCATACCATCAGAGATGCAGGCTTCTGAACTGAGCGCTGATAACAACTTGGGTCGTCCTTCTCCTCTTTAGTCCGAATGACACAGTGTCCCTGATTTCCATAAAGAACTTCAAATTTTGATTCATCTGACCACAGAACAGTTTTCCACTTTGCCACAGTCCATTTTAAATGAGCCTTGGCCCAGAGAAGACGTCTGCGCTTCTGGATCATGTTTAGACACGGCTTCTTCTTTGAGCTATAGAGTTTAGCTGGCAATGGTGGATGGCACGGTGAATTGTGTTCACAGATAATGCTCTCTGGAAATATTCCTGAGCCCATTTTGTGATTTCCAATACAGAAGCATGCCTGTATGTGATGCAGTGCCGTCTAAGGGCCCGAAGATCATGGGCACCCAGTATGGTTTTCCGGCCTTGACCCTTACGCACAGAGATTCTTCCAGATTCTCTGAATCTTTTGATGATATTATGCACTGTCGATGATGATATGTTCAAACTCTTTGCAATTTTACACTGTCGAACTCCTTTCTGATATTGCTCCACTATTTGTCGGCGTAGAATTAGGGGGATTGGTGATCCTCTTCCCATCTTTACTTCTGAGAGCCGCTGCCACTCCAAGATGCTCTTTTTATACCCAGTCATGTTAATGACCTATTGCCAGTTGACCTAATGAGTTGCAATTTGGTCCTCCAGCTATTCCTTTTTTGTACCTTTAACTTTTCCAGCCTCTTATTGCCCCTGTCCCAACTTTTTTGACATGTGTTGCTGTCATGAAATTTCAAATGAGCCAATATTTGGCATGAAATTTCAAAATGTCTCACTTTCAACATTTGATATGTTGTCTATGTTCTATTGTGAATACAATATCAGTTTTTGAGATTTGTAAATTATTGCATTCCATTTTTATTTACAATTTGTACTTTGTCCCAACTTTTTTGGAATTGGGGTTGTAAAAAATAAAGATTTTTTTCCTCATACAGGGGAAAAATGCAATGGACAAGGTAACATATTTGCCATGTTGAGCAAAAACGTGTGATATTTCTTTCACCAGTGTACTTGATGTCTGAGCATTATTTCAAGATAACTACAGTCAATGGACACTTTATTACATCCCTGATTCCAAAAAAGTTGGGACAAAGTACAAATTGTAAATAAAAACGGAATGCAATAATTTAATAATACCAAATAATAATAATGCGTAGAAGAAGGGTCCAGGTAATGAACTGGCCAGCCTGCAGTCCAGATCTTTCACCCATAGAAAACATTTGGCACATCATAAAACGGAAGATACAACAAAAAAGACCTAAGACAGTTGAGCAACTAGAATCCTACATTAGACAAGAATGGGTTAACATTCCTATCCCTAAACTTGAGCAACTTGTCTCCTCAGTCCCCAGACGTTTACAGACTGTTGTAGAGAAAAGGGGATGTCTCACAGTGGTAAACATGGCCTTGTCCCAACTTTTTTGAGATGTGTTGTTGTCATGAAATTTAAAATCCCTAATTTTTCTCTTTAAATGATACATTTTCTCAGTTTAAACATTTGATACGTCATCTATGTTCTATTCTGAATAAAATATGGAATTTTGAAACTTCAACATCATTGCATTCTGTTTTTATTTACAATTTGTACTTTGTCCCAACTTTTTTGGAATTGGGGTTGTAGGTACACCCATACACCTGCTGTTTTATGCAGTTTTCTAATCAGCCAATTCCTTGACAGCAGCACAATACATAAAATCATGTAGATACAAATCAAGAGTTTCAGTTAATTTTCACTTCAAACATCAGAATGGCAAAAATTGTGATCTCTGTGACTTTTACTGTGGCATGGGTGTTGGTGCCAGATGGATTGGTTTGAGTATTTTAGAAACTGCTGATCTCCTGGGGTTCTTGCCCAGGACAGTCTCTAATGTTTACAAAGAATGGTGTGAAAAACAAAAAACACTGAGTGAGCGACAGTTCCGTGGGAGGCAACGCCTTGTTGATAAGAGTGGTCAGCGGAAAATGGCCAGATTGGTTCGAGCTGCTAGGAAGGATATAGTAACTCAGATAATCACTCTTTACAACCCTGGTGACCTGCAAAGCATCTCAGCATGCAACAGCAGAAGACCACATTGGGTTCCACTTGTGCCATTCAAGAACAGGAATCTTAGAATGAAGAACTAGTTCATCTAAAAGTGGCTGGTGATTGTAGGCGATATTAGGGGGATATTATATGTCCAAGGCCCCATTCACATGAGTATTACTAATATGCTTCAAATTAGTGATCATTTACTAATCTTTTCTCCAGACTTTTCTTTGATTATATAGCCCATCATGGAATATATATATATATATATATATATATATATATATATATATATATATATATATATATATATAATATTACTGACACAAAACTCAAGTCTGGTCATAATAGGCAGACCTATTAAAGAAGCAGGCCAAAGACCTCGACAGAATTGACAATAATGCCTTTTTTTTTAAGGAGTAAAAACAGATATTAGTTTACTAAACCTGCTATACAGGTATAATTTGCTGGAGCTGGTTGGTTGTTTTTTTTTCCTTTTTTCTTTTTGTGTACATACACCCAAGCATCATACAGTTGGGTTTTATGGCCTTGACATTGGCTTGGCAGACCCTGGCTTTGAAAATGCAAAATTTGCTTGACTCCTTGCTGTAATACTTCACAGGTTGAACATGTCCACAAAGAACATGTCAAGTCAAGTCAAGTTTGTTTTTATAGCGCTTTTAACAATAGACATTGTCCCAAAGCAGCTTTACAGAACCTGAATGACCCAAGACATGAGCCAATTTTTATCCCTAATCTATCCCCAATGAGCAAGCCCGTGGCGATGGTGGCAAGGGAAAACTCCCCCAGACGACACAAGGGAGAAACCTCAAGAGGAACCAGACCCAAAAGGGAACCCACCCTCACCTGGACAACAACAGACAACATGACTATAACATTAACAGTTTTAACATGAAGTCAGTTTCGTTGTTGTTTTAACTCTGCATTAATGGAAACTTGAGTGCAAAACTGTTCATGACAACTGCAGTCCTAAAGTTAGCAAGTCAAGTGTAGTCCTCAGCCATAAAAGCATTACTGTAAGTGTCCAGAGCGTCTTCTAAGTGTGACTTTCAACTGTCCATATGGGGCCGTCCTCCACAGGAGCGATGCAATGAGACTCCAACCAGACATACAGCATCAGGATGGATCAGGCAGGTCCGAGGAGCAGAAGAGGTCAGCACCTCGATCCCAGGATTGACATGTAACTCAGGAGGGACAGATTTGAGGGGGGAGGCAGAGAAAACACAGGTTGTTATGCCCAATGTCACCTAAATAAGTAGGTACAGTATACATTTTGGGCTGAGTACAAGCAGGGACTCTGCCAGAACTAACTATGACAGCATAACTAAAAGGGGAAAGCCAGAAGGTAACACAGGCATGAGGGAGCCCCGTAACATAAAGCAGCCAGCCACTACACCATCAACAAACTTGAGTGAGCAAGTGAGTGGGGGACTGACAGCATCCATACATCCCAGTTTACCAAAACACTATGTCTGAGGACCCTCCAGATCTACACCTTTACCTCATAAACACCTTTAACAAAAGCCTTGACTAAACAGATATGTTTTCAGCCTAGACTTACTGTAAATGCTGAGACTGTGTCTGATTCCCGAACACTACTTGGAAGGCTGTTCCATAACTGTGGGGCTTTGTAAGAAAAGGCTCTGCCCCCTGATGCAGCCTTCACTATATGAGGAACCAGCAGATAGCCTGCACCTTTTCATCCAAGTAGGCATGGTGGGTCATAAAGGACCAGAAGTTCGCTCAGGTACTGTGGTGCGAGACCATTCAGTACTTTAAAGGTCAGTAGTAGTATTTTATAATCAATACGAAATTTGATTGGGAGCCAGTGCAGTGTGAATAAGACAGGGGTGATGTGGTCATATTTTCTAGTTCTAGTAAGGACTCTTGCTGCTGCATTTTGAACTAACTGGAGCTTATTTATGCACTTATTGGAACATCCAGACAGTAAGGCATTACAATAATCCAACCTGGAGGTAACGAAAGCATGAACTAGTTTTTCCACATCATGTAGTGACATTAAATTTCTTATCTTAGCAATATTTCTGAGATGAAAGAAAGCTATCCGGGTAATGTTATCAATGTGAGTTTTGAATGAAAGACTGGGGTCAATAATCACCCCGAGGTCTTTTACTGCTGCACGTGAAGAAACAGAAAGGCCATCCAGAGTTACTAATCAGAAAACTTACTTCTAGCTGCATGTGGTCCTAGTACAAGTACTTCAGTCTTGTCAGAGTTAAGCAGAAGGAAGTTAATAAGCATCCAGTGTCTAATGTCCTTTACACATTCCTCAAATTCTATTAAGCTGGTGTCTCTCATCTGGTTTTGCAGAAACATACAACTGTGTGTCATCAGCATAACAGTAGAAACTAATACAATGTTTACGAATAATATCACCCAGCGATAACATATATAAAGAAAAAAGCAGTGGACCCAAGACAGAACCTTATGGTACACCAAACTTTACCTCAGTATGTCTAGAAAAATCACCATTTACATCAACATACTGATAGCAATCAGTTAATCCAAGATGGCGGCATGCGTGGTTGCAGGGGCTCACGGCTCTCCTTTTCAGTGCTCTTTTTTTGTTTTGTTTTTATACTTCTTTCTTGCTTGTTTGTGCACCATCGGTTCTGCAAACGTCCAGTACACCTGCCAGACACTTTTGGCCATCGGTGACCAACACCAGATATCTGTTTCGAGCGACTTTCACTACATGCATAACATCCCAGATGACTTAGTGAGACCGCCGGGCTCTCCATGGATTGTTGTCGGGTCTAGGAGGTGGCGCAGACGGAGGAGGGAGAGGAAGCAGAAGCGGGGCCGTAGGTCCGGTGCTATGCTAAGGCTAAGAAAACAACCACACAAGCCACCTCTACCAAACCTGTATCTCTCCAATCCCTGGTGCATAAAATGGATGATCTGGAATTACAACTCACTGGAAATTGCTATGTTCGTGACTGCTGTGTTTTAATTATCACCGAAACCTGGCTTCATCCGGAAATACCCGATGCTAGCTTGCAGCTAGCAGGTCGCACTCTGCTCTGCTGGGACAGGACTGAGGACTCCGGTAAGAGCAGAGGAGGGGGGCTCTGTATTTACGTGCATGACAATTGGTGTAACAACGGAACAATTATAGACAAACACTGTTCCCCAGACCTCGAGTACATGTCTGTAAGATGCCGGCCTTTTTTCTACCGAGAGGGCTAACTGTAGTGATTGTCACAGCTGTGTATATTCCACCCGACGCCAGTGTTAACACAGCGCTCTCTCTCCTGCTGAACACCATAAACAAACAGCAGCAAGCCCACCCTGACGGTGTTCATATAATCACAGGAGACTTTAATAAGACCAACTTGAAGACTGTACTGCTGAAGTTTTACCAACATGTTAAGTGTTCTACTAGAGGGGAGAACACTCTAGATCATGTTTACTCCAACATAAAGCACACGTACAGAGCCATACCCCTCCCCCACCTCGGCCAGTCAGACCATCTTTCCCTCCTGCTCTCCCCAGCCTACACCCCCCTCAGACGCAGAGCCAAGCCCACCACAAGGACTATCACAACCTGGCCTGACAACGCACTTTCCAAACTACAGGACTGCTTTAAATGGACAGATTGGGACTTATTTGAACACCAGGAGCTGGAGACATTCACAGGAACGGTACTGGACTATATCAAGTTCTGCATTGGAAATGTGACGGTGGATAAAAACATCCGGGTTTTCCCAAACCAGAAACCCTGGATGACCAGCCAGGTCCACTCACTCCTCAGGGCTTGCGACGCTTCCTTCAGGTCAGGTGACAGAGCTCTGTACAGAGCTGCTCGGGCTGATCTGAAAAGAGAAATTAAAAAAGCCAAGGCGGACCATAGGCTGTGTATAGAGTCCCACCTGTCCAGCAACAACACACGGGAGGTGTGGCGGGGCATACAAGACATCACAAACTTCAGAGTCTGTGATGCATCAACAGGAGACTGGAGTGCGCCACTGGCAGAGGAGCTAAATTGCTTCTTTGCTCGCTTTGAAACATCTCAGCAGCACTCATCTGCTCCAGCCCTGCCCCCACCACCACACAGTTCCTACACCACTCCATTCACTGTACAGGAGTACGATGTCAGATGGGTGCTCCTGGCAGTGAACCCCAAGAAAGCTGCCGGCCCAGATGGAGTAGCTGGTAAGGTGCTCAGAACGTGCAACCACCAGCTCGCCCCTACCTTCACCAGGATCTTTAACCTCTCCCTGGCTCAGGCAGTCATCCCGCCCTGCCTAAAATCAGCTACAATAATCCCGGTGCCGAAGAAGTCTCCCGTCACCAGCCTGAATGATTACCGTCCTGTGGCCCTCACTCCGGTAATCATGAAGTGCTTCGAGAGACTAGTTCTTCAGCACATCAAGGACCACCTCCCCCCAGACTTTGACCCCTACCAGTTTGCATATCGTGCGAACAGATCCACAGAGGACGCCATTGCCGTAGCTCTACACTCTGCGCTGAACCACCTGGGGCAGCAGCAGAGCTACGTCCACATACTCTTTGTGTATTACAGTTCAGCTTTCAACACAATAATCCTGGACATCCTCATCAGTAAACTGGACACTCTCGGCCTCCCCCCTCTCACATGTGCCTAGATAAAGGACTTTCTTACCAACCGGCCCCAGACTGTGAGACTTGGACCCCATTTCTCCTCCACCCGCACATTGAGCACTGGCTCTCCACAGGGCTGTGTGCTGAGCCCCCTCCTGTACTGCATCTACACCCATGACTGTAGTTCGACCCACAACAACAACCTCATCGTCAAGTTTGCTGACGACACCACAGTGGTCGGACTCATCTCAAAGGCAGCCTACAGAGAGGAGGTCCTGAAGTTGGCAGCCTGGTGTTCAGAGAATAACCTCGCTCTGAACACCAAGAAAACCAAAGAGCTCAGTGTTGACTTCAGGAAGCACAGCACTGACCTAGCCCCCCTTTACGTCAACAACGAGTATGCGGAGAAGGTCCACACCTTCCGGTTTCTCGGCGTCCTCATCTCTGCCGACATCTCCTGGTCAGAAAACATTACAGCAGTCATTAAGAAGGCTCAGCAGCAGCTACACTTCCTGAGAGTCCTCAGGAAGTACAATCTAAACTCCAACCTGCTGCTGACCTTCTACCGCTCATCCATCGAGAGCCTGCTGACATACTGTATCACAGTATGGTATGGCAGCTGCACTGCTGTAGACAGGGAGAGGCTCCAGAGAGTAGTAAAGGCAGCACAGAAGATCATTGGCTGCCCTTTCCCCTCCCTGATGGACATTTACAACTCCCGCTGCCTTAGCAGAGCTAAGAGCATTCTCAAGGACAGCTCCCACCCTGGCTTTCATCTGTTTGACCTGTTGCCCTCAGGGAGGCGCTAAAGGTGCATCAGGACAAAAACAAATAGATTCAAAAACAGCTTCTTTCCAAAAACCATAACCGCCCTGAACTCGGATATGCTCTGACTTTATAGTCTAAGCCCCCTGTGCAATAATGTGCAATATTTTATTTTACAATGTGACTCTCTTCGTGCAATAATTTACACTACCATTCAAAAGTTTGGGGTCACTTTGAAATTTCCTTATTTTTGAAAGAAAAGCACTGTTCTTTTCAATGAAGATCACTTTAAACTAATCAGAAATACACTCTATACATTGCTAATGTGGTAAATGACTATTCTCGCTCCAAATGTCTGGTTTTTGGTGCAATATCTACATAGGTGTATAGAGGCCCATTTCCAGCAACTATCACTCTAGTGTTCTAACGGTACAATGTGTTTGCTCATTGCCTCAAAAGGCTAATGGATGATTAGAACACCCTTGTACAATCATGTTAGCACAGCTGAAAACAGTTTAGCTCTTTAGAGAAGCTATAAAACTGACCTTCCTTTGAGCAGATTGAGTTTCTGGAGCATCACATTTGTGGGGTAAATTAAATGCTCAAAATGGCCAGAAAAATGTCTTGACTATATTTTCTATTCATTTTACAACTTATGGTGGTAAATAAAAGTGTGACTTTTCATGGAAAATACAAAATTGTCTGGGTGACCCCAAACTTTTGAACGGTAGTGTATAATGTGCAATACTTTATAAGGTGACTCTCTGTGCAATACTTTTTAATGTGCAATACCTCACTCCATAATGTGAAACGCAACACATATGGTACACCTCAGGACTGTGCACCCTAGACACAACACATACACCTCAGGACTGTGCACCTTACACACAACACATACACCTCAGGACTGTGCACCTTACCTTACCTTGCAATACTTCATAATGTGTAATATTTTATAATGTGACTCTCTTCGTGCAATAATTTATAATGTGCAGTACTTTATAAGGTGACTGTCTCTGTGCAATACTTTATAATGTGCAATACCTCACTCCATAATGTGAAACACAACACATACACCTCAGGACTGTGCACCTTACCTTACCCCCGTACACCCTCTTTATTTTTTTTATTATTATTTTTTTCCCTGCTACACGCGGTTTGCACTGTTATTGGAGTTGCTTTTTATCTCATTGTACATGTGTATAGTGACAAAGGCATTCTATTCTATTAAATAAGACCTGAGCCAGGAGAGGGCCGTTCCCTTAACTCCCACAACATTTTCTAGTCTATCCAGAAGAATGGAATGATCAGTGGTATCAAATGCTGCACTAAGGTCAAGCAACACAAGTAGCGAGATACAGCCCTAATCAGACGTCAACAGTAGGTCGTTTATTACTTTAACCAGAGCTGTCTCTGTGCTATGATGAGGTCTAAATCCTGAGTGATATATTTCATGGATGTTATTCCTATGTAAATATGAGCATAACTGCTGTGCCACAGCTTTTTCAAGGATCTTGGAGATAAAGGGGAGGTTTGATATTGGTTGATAATTGGACAGCTGACAGGGATCAAGGTCAGGATTTTTAATCAGGGGTTTGATAACTGCTAGTTTAAAGGATTTGGGTACATAGCCAATCCTAAGAGAATAATTTATTATTTTTAGAAGCGGTTCAATTACTTCAGGTATTATCTGTTTGAATAGACATGTAGGTAAGGGATCTAGTACACAAGTTGAGGCTTTTGATGCAGAGATTAATGAAAGTAATTCAGTTTCTCTAAGGGGAGTAAAACATTCTAATTGCTGATCTGATACAATTATATTGTTAACTACAGGGTCACTTACATTGTCTGACCTTAAATTAGTAGTTTGAATTTTTTGTTAATTTAGTAGTTTTGAATTATTTTTGTTATCTTCTATTAGGGAGGAGAGATATGTTGATCTAGCAGCACTAAGAGCTTTTCTATACATCAGGAAGCTCTCCTTCCACGCTAATTTGAACGCTACCAATTTTGTTTGACACCATTTACATTCCAATTTTTGAGTGGTCTGTTTTAAAGTGTGAGTGTCATCATTATACCAGGGTGCTAATTTTTTTTCTCTCTGATCATTTTCCTTTTAAGAGGAGCTACATTATCTAAAGTATAGCGGAACATTGACTCTAAGCATTCAGTTGCCTGATCAAGTTCTGCAGGGGCTGACAGTGACCCAATCAAAGTTGATAACTCTGGGAGATCATTTATAAAGCTCTGTGCAGTCATTGACTTGAATGTATGTTTAATCCAGTAGCGTGGTGAGGTGGATATATTATTACTCAGACATATTTTGAATGAGATGAGATAATGATCTGCGATAACTTCAGACTGTGGAGGTGTGACTATATTTTCTACATTTAACCTGAATGTTAGTATTAGATCAAGGGTGTGACCACCATTATGGGTTGGTCCTATGACATTCTGATTAACCCCTACTGAATCTAAAATGGACACAAACGCTGTTTTCAAAGGGTCTTCTGGGTTATTGAAGTGAATATTAAAATCTCCGACAACTAAAGCCTTGTCTAAGGAAATAACCAGGTCTGAGATAAAATCTGCAAATTCAGAAAGAAACTCAGAATATGACCCCGGGGGCCTGTAAATAATAAGTAACGGAATTAACTGGGTAGATCTATTTTTTGAGGCTACATACATTATATTAGTATGAAGAACTTCAAATGTATTAAATTTATAACCAGGTTTGTGTGTTATACCTAGATATAAATAACCGCGACGCCTCCTCTGCCAGTTAGATGAGGCTGTTGTATGTAACTGTATCCAGGAGGACTAGCTTCATTTAATGCTATATATTCATTTGGCTTAATCCATGTTTCTGTTAAACACAGTACATTAAACTCCTGATCAGTAATAAGTTCATTAACCATTAGCGCTTTAGATGTAAGAGATCTAATATTTAATAGCCCCACCTTTAGATCAAAGGTGCTGGCAGCAGCTGTACAGTCAGTATAATCTAATTTTATATTGATTAGGTTACTGGAACAAACTCTGAGTATTTCTACTTTTTGTTGAGCTCAGGGAACAGACACAGTCTCGATGTAGTGGACCCTGAGTCACAATTTGGACTTAACTCGGTAAAAAAAAAAAAAAAAACAAGGAGTGGCATCCACGATATAGCCTGAAATAAAAGAAAAGATTAAGAGTGGATAGCGCTGAAGCTTTGTTTCTGTTATCAGAGGAACCCAGTCCTGTGCAAAATGTCACCATGGAGCCAGAGTATAGTAATGAACCTACAGTTCGAGAGTGTTCTACACAAACACACTGAACTTTACAACAGCTGCATGCATGTGAAATGGAAATAAATTGATTAATACGGAAAAACTATTTTGGATAAGTGTTACTGTCAGTTGTACACTTCTCAACCTGTGTGACTCAGTTGTGCCTTTTGAATAGAGAATAAATGAAGAGGGAACTGAACATTAACTGTTTATTGAAATCATTATTGTAAGGGTGATTATAGTTACTATATCAGAATGTGCTGATGATGTTAGAGTGTGTAATTATTGTATCATCCACTATTAGATAAAATTAAAATAAAATCTTAAAGTATTAACTGTTTGAAAGTCTAGAGCAAGATCTCATCTCATTATCTCTAGCCGTTTTATCCTGTTCTACAGGGTCGCAGGCAAGCTGGAGCCTATCCCAGCTGACTACGGGCGAGAGGTGGGGTACACCCTGGACAAGTCGCCAGGTCATCACAGGGCTGACACACATAGACACAGACAACCATTCACACTCACATTCACACCTACGGTCAATTTAGAGTCACCAGTTAACCTAACCTGCATGTCTTTGGACTGTGGAGGAAACCGGAGCACCCGGAGGAAACCCACGCGGACAACATGCAAACTCCACACAGAAAGGCCCTCGACGGCCACGGGGCTCGAACCCGGACCTTCTTGCTGTGAGGCGACAGCGCTAACCACTACACCACCGTGCTGCCCCTAGAGCAAGATATTTTGTTATTTTACAAATAACACTTCAGATATTGTTTTAACAATAATAAATATCAATGTAGAAATTATACATTGCAAATAGCTGTGTAACTAGATGTTCTTGGGGTTGTTGAAACATGGAGGGGTGGGAATACCATCTAGCCAACAATTCAGGTAGTAGTCCTTTGAGGGTAAATGCTTCAGCTTTTCCAGCATTCTCTTCCCAAAAGCTGATGTCAGGAAAAATTCTTTCTACAAGAATGTTTTCTTGCTTTTGGAGTTTAACTGTTCTTGCGTGTAGAAACTCTTCAAAAAAGAAGGTACATTCCAACATTTAGGCAACATGAGACTGCAAATCTACATCACTCCAATCGTTTCGAATAATTTTGTCTGGATCATAACCACCAATAAACTCTAATTTCCGTGTATATCTATCCTTTGCTTCTTTCTGACTAAGATTATCCAAGTAATCTGGTAGTAAGAGCTTTCTTAGCTGTAGTTTTCTTTGGACAACAGACACCGGACATCTTTGCTTGGCTTCAGTATGTGAACAGTAGGTAAACAAAGTTAACTTGGATAGCGACAGTTGCTAACCTAAATGTGATGTCAGTGAAAGGGGTCTATAAGGCACAGGTGAAAGGTTATTTAAGTAATTTGAACTATTTAAGGTATGATTCATTTTATTTACGCTTGAATGAAAAATCAATACAATGTCAGGTAAGTGCATATGTAAATATGTCAAAACTGGAAGCTTCTTTTGCACCCAAGCTGCATGCGCAACCATATGACGAAAACAATATTTACTAACACTGAAATCAGCCTCTCATTGACTGAGAAAAAGGTCCAAGACTATCTCTTCCTGGGGCGGCACGGTGGTGTAGTGGTTAGCGCTGTCGCCTCACAGCAAGAAGGTCCGGGTTCGAGCCCCGTGGCCGGCGAGGGCCTTTCTGTGCGGAGTTTGCATGTTCTCCCCGTGTCCGCGTGGGTTTCCTCCGGGTGCTCCGGTTTCCCCCACAGTCCAAAGACATGCAGGTTAGGTTAACTGGTGACTCTAAATTGACCGTAGGTGTGAATGTGAGTGTGAATGGTTGTCTGTGTCTATGTGTCAGCCCTGTGGTGACCTGGCGACTTGTCCAGGGTGTACCCCGCCTTTCGCCCGTAGTCAGCTGGGATAGGCTCCAGCTCGCCTGCGACCCTGTAGAACAGGATAAAGCGGCTAGAGATAATGAGATGAGATGAGATGAGACTATCTTTTCCTGTTCTAGCCACACCCTCCAGGCATCACCACCCCTATTTATTTTCTGCAGGCTTTATCAACTCTGGCCACTAGGTGGAACTCATAAAAAGACGGTGTAAGAGACTGAGCGGCATTGAATAATATACAGGTTCATCTCAGAAAAATGAGAATATCATGAAAAACTTCAATATTTTCCATCAGTTATTTAAGAAAATGAAAATTTAAGATATTCTAGACTCACTGTATCAGGGGTGATTTCTCAGAGACAACAAGGGGAGCCGAGCTTCCCCTAAAATTCTCTCCCCAAACTGCGGCATCTATGACGTTGAATTCTCATTAAAACAATAACTTGCATAACATAATATATGCCCAAGATTGTATTTACGTTCATAACTATCCTGTAACTTATTTGAGTGATGTCTGACGAACTTGCAGTTCGCTACGAGAATCACCTTTGCTGCCAGGCTGTAACCAGCATTGCCAGACACTGCTGACGTTTTCCAGCCAAAATATGTTCAAAACCCGCCAAAATGCACTTAAAACTGCCCAATCTGGCAACACTGGCTGTAACCTTTCTTATTTCAATGGGCTTTATGGCTGGCAGCCGGGTATCCATTGCAGTCTATGAGAGGGCTCTGAACAGCCAATTTCGGCTAGTTGTTATTGGTTAAAATCGACAAAATCGCCACTTCCAGGGAAGCCGGGCTTCTCTGGGACTAACGACAGTGGGAGGGACAAGAAGCCGGGCTGATGAAGGATTATTGGAGGTGGTGTTTGAAAGACATGAGGAGGGTGGTACTTCGGCGAGGAACAAGGAAGTATGATCAGTCCCTAGCGGATGTCGAGAAAGTGTAGTTGTGTGCCAAAGTGCTGTCTGAATTTCTTTTCATATAAACGTTTCTTCTCATTGATGTCTCTGTACATTACTCTGTAAATAAATGTAAATATTACTCGTTGTGCTCCGTTAACTTTCATCCATTCTATCAGTTTGATCATTCGTGAATTCACTCGTTTATTTCATTTGTAGTTCAATCTGGTTGTAGGCTAGCTTGAGCCTTATTGGGATCTGCAGTGCTGGCTGCTGACAGAAATTGGTGAAGTCTCTGGAAAGCACAACCAGCTAGTATGACAGGGTCACAGACCATTTTCTGGAAAAGGAGCAGAGGGCAGAATTTGTGTATAAATAGTGTTCATGTTCATGAATCTGAAGTGAATGAATTAATTGAATGAATGAATTTATTTATTTCGAACATGTATAAAAATGTATGTAACTATTTGTACATACAAAAGAAAGAAAATGAAAAAGTGACAAAAAAAGAATAAATAAAATAACATAAAGAGCTAAGACATTACAGTACACCGCACATTGTTCGAAAAAGGAGTGGGAAGAAGTACAATACTTTTTTTTTAATTTCCCACCCCTTTTTAACTACCCCGAAATCCAAACTACATTAATACACCTATAAAAATATATACCATATATACACTTCATGATTATCCATATAAATACATACATATATATATATATATATATATATATATATATATATATATATATATATATATATATATATATATACATACATCTACACACATACACATACATACACATACACTTCATAAATATCTATATAAATATTTAGTTACAAAATTAAATATATACTTCATTCCATATATACACTTCATAAATAACTATATAAATGTATAATTACAAATATATATATATATATATATATATATATATATATATATATATATATATATATATATATATATACTTTATACCATATACAGTGGTGCTTGAAAGTTTGTGAACCCTTTATAATTTTCTATATTTCTGCATAAATATGACCTAAAACATCATCAGATTTTAACATAAGTCCTAAAAGTAGATAAAGAGAACCCATTTATACAAATGAGACAAAAATATTACACTTGGTCATGTATTTATTGAGGAAAATGATCCAATATTACATAACTGTGAGTGGCAAAAGTATGTGAACCTTTGCTTTCAGTATCTGGTCTGACCCCCTTGTGCAGCAATAACTGCAACTAAACGTTTCCAGTAACTGTTGATCAGTCCTGCACACCAGCTTGGAGGAATTTTAGCCCATTCCTCCGTACAGAACAGCTTCAACTCTTGGATGTTGGTGGGTTTCTTCACATGAACTGCTCGCTTCAGGGTCTTCCACAACATTTCAATAGGATTAAGGTCAGGACTTTGACTTGGCTATTCCAAAACATTAACTTTATTCTTCTTTAACCATTCTTTGGTAGAATGACTTGTGTGTTTAGGGTCATTGTTTTGCTGCATGACCCACCTTCTCTTGAGATTCAGTTCATGGACAGATGTCCTGACATTTTCCTTTAGAATTTGCTGATATAATTCAGAATTCATTGTTCCATCAATGATGACAAACCGTCCTGGCCTAGATGCAGCAGAACAGGCCCAAACCATGATACTACCACCACCATGTTTCACAGATGGGACAAGGTTCTTATGCTGGAATGCAGTGTTTTCCTTTCTCCAAACATAACGCTTCTCATTTAAACCAAAAAGTTCTATTTTGGTCTCATCCGTCCACAAAACATTTTTCCAATAGCCTTCTGGCTTGTCCACGTGATCTTTAGCAAACTGCAGATGAGCAGCAATGTTCTTTTTGGAGAGCAGTGGCTTTCTCCTTGCAAACTTGCCATGCACACCATTGTTACTCAGTGTTCTCCTGATGGTGGACTCATGAACATTAACATTATCCAATGTGAGAGAGGCCTTCAGTTGCTTAGAAGTTACCCTGGGGTCCTTTGTGACCTCGCTGACTATTACATGCCTTGCTCTTGGAGTGATCTTTGTTGGTCGACCACTCCTGGGGAGGGTAAGAATGGTCTTGAATTTCCTCCATTTGGACACAATCTATCTGACTGTGGATTGGTGGAGTCCAAACTCTTTCGAGATGGTTTTATAACCTTTTCCAGCCTGATGAGCATCAACAACGCTTTTCCTGAGGTCCTCAGAAATCTCCTTTGTTCGTGCCATGATACACTTCCACAAACATGTGTTGTGAAGATCAGACTTTGATAGATCCCTGTTCTTTAAATAAAACAGGGTGCCCACTCACACCTGATTGTCATCCCACTGATTGAAAATACCTGACTCTAATTTCACCTTCAAATTAACTGCTAATCCTAGAGGTTCACATACTTTTGCCACTCGTGGATATGTAATATTGGATCATTTTCCTCAATAAATAAATGACCAAGTATAATATTTTTGTCTCATTTGTTTAACTTTGTTCTCTTTATCTACTTTTAGGACTTGTGTGAAAATCTGATGATGTTTTAGATCATTTTTATACAGAAATATAGAAAATTCTAAAGGGTTCACAAACTTTCAAGCACCACTGTATACACTTCATAAATACCTATATAAATATATAATTACAAAAATAAATATCTACTACATACCTATCCCTGTAAATATGAAGATATCTATCCCATAAATAAATATATACCATATACTAAGTTAGTTCTAATATAACAATCAACCCTATTCTATTTATCTCTCATCATCCTCCATTAACATACTTCCTCTTCAATATCTCATCTCATCATCTCTAGCCGCGTTATCCTTCTACAGGGTCGCAGGAAAGCTGGAGCCTATCCCAGCTGACTATGGGCGAAAGGCGGGGTACACCCTGGACAAGTCACCAGGTCATCACAGGGCTGACACATAGACACAGACAACCATTCACACTCACATTCACACCTACGGTCAATTTAGAGTCACCAATTAACCTAACCTGCATGTCTTTGGACTGTGGGGGAAACCGGAGCACCTGGAGGAAACCCACATGGACACGGGGAGAACATGCAAACTCCACACAGAAAGGCCCTCGCCGGCCCCGGGGCTCGAACCCAGGACCTTCTTGCTGTGAGGCGACAGCGCTAACCACTACACCACCGTGCCGCCCCTCTTCAATATACTTATTTAAAAATATTTTTTGTACCTTTTTTTAAACAGATTTATATTTGCACTTTGTTTTATTTCTGTCTCCAGTCTGTTCCATAAAGTCACCCCACAGCTCGATACGCACATTCTTTTCATATTTGTTCTAACCTTTGGTTTTTTAAAATTTAGGTCTCCCCTTAGATTATATCCCCCCTCTCTCTCACGAAACATTCCTTGTATATTTTTCAGCAATAGATTATTTCTTGCTTTGTACATTATTTGTGCTGTTCTGAATTTGACCAGATCCATAAATTTCAACATGTGTGATTTTATGAATAGTGAGTTTGTATGTTCTCTGTATCCTGTTTTGTTTATTGTCCTTATTGCTCTTTTCTGTATTGTACATATCGGCTGCAGAGTGGTTTTGTAGGTGTTTCCCCAGACTTCGACACAATAAGTCAGATATGGCAAAAATAATGAGTAATATAGAGTATGCAAAGATTTACAATCAAGAATATATTTTGTTTTCCACAGAATTGCCGAGCACTTTGCCAGTTTTGCTCGTACATATCCTACATGAGGTTTCCAGCAGACTTTAGGATCCAAAATAAAAAAAAAGTGTGTATATTGTTCAGTAATGTTAAGAGAATGGTGGGCTCTGTGTTATAGGTTATACCTGGGTATAATATTCAAGGTTCTGTGTGTTGCATAGCCTACCTGGTTATGAATTTCCAGACTGTGTTGCAGAAGATGTTCAAGGATGTGTTGCACAGCTGGGTGTTGTGTTAAAGACTCTGTGTTGCATATCAGGGTATGATGTTCAAGGCTCTTCGTTGAATAGCCAGTGATTTTTGGATGTTTGATATTTTTGATTAAGGATATGAGGCACTAGCCTGGCAAGCCAGACTATAACATGAAATGTACAAGCAAAAATACTTTCTGCCACTAGGTAGGGTTGTCTAGTTCACTATGCTAATGGGGCACACCTTTCTATGCTTTGATATCCGGCCTACATGTTTTACGATGAATGCGTAAAATGGGCTTCCCCTGTTTTAAAAACCAGCAGCTGCCACTGCACTGTATGTAAACTAAAATGTTTCAGGCATTTTTCTATTTTAATAATTATGGCCTACAGCACAAAAAAATGAAACATATTAGAATACTTCATTTTGAGTTTGAGTAAATCACTATTCAAACAGTATCAATATCATGTATCTCTTGGTCTAGTTCAGTACAAGCAATCACAATCATGGGGAAGACTGCTGACTTGACAGTTGTCCAAAAGATGATAGACACCCTCCACAAGGAGGGAAAGCCACAGAAGGTCATTGCTGAAAAGGCTGGCTGGAAAAGATGTAAAAGCAAAATGGATGACCACAGCTTTGAGAGGATTGTCAAGAAAAGTCGATTCAAGAACTTGGGAGAGCTTCACAAGGAGTGGACTGAGGCTGGTGTTAGTGCATCAAGAGCCACCATGCACAGACATCTTCAGGAAAGGAGCTATAACTGTTGCATTCCTCATGTCAAGCCACTCCTGAACCAGAGATAATGTCAGAAGCATCTTACCTGGGCTAAGGAAAGAAAGAACTGGACTGTTGTTTAGTGGTCCAAAGTCCTCTTTTCAGATGAAAGTAAATTTTGCATTTCATTTGGAAATCAAGGTCCTTGAGTCTGAAGGAAGAGTGGAGAGGCACAGCATCCAAGGTGTTTGAAGTCCAATGTGAAGTTTCCGCAGTCTGTGATTATTTGGGTTGCCATGTCATCTGCTGGTGTTGGTCCACTGTGTTTTATCAAGCCCAAAGTCAATGCAGCCTTCTAACAGAAGATTTTAGAGCACTTCATGCTTCCATCTGCTGATAAGCTGTATGGAAATGTCGATTTGCTTTTCCAGAAGGACTGAGCACCTGCCCACAGTGCCAAAACTACTACACCAAATGGTTTGCTGACCATGATATTACTGTGCTTGATTGTAAGACAACTCACCTGAGCTGAACTCCATAGAGAATCTATGGGGTATTGTCAAGAGGAAGATGAGAACACCTAACCCCAAAAATACAGATGAACTGAAGATCGCGATCAAAGCAACCTGAGCTTCAGTAACACCTCAGCAGTGCCACAGGCTGATCGCCTCCATGCCACACACATTGATGCAGTAATTCATAGTAAAGGAGCTCCAACCAAGTATTGAGTGCATAAATGAACATACTTTTCAGAAGTTAGACCTTTCTGGATTGTAAATCCTTTTTTGATTGATCTTAGGAAATATTCTAATAATTTGAGATCCTGGATTTCTAATGAGCTATAAGCTATAATCATCAAAATTAAAAACAAAAGGCTTGAAATATTTCACGTTATGTGTAATGAATATAGAATACATGAAAGTTTGTCTTTTTAAATTAAATTATGAAACCCCCCCCCCTTTTTTTAATGCACCCGTAAGTGGCAATTTTGGCTCCTGCACAAGGTATGATGAAATGTTACACTTCACTTTTATAAAAGAATCAAAGGTCACCGCTCATCTGTGGCAAGGTGCAAGATTAAGTGAAAACTTTGAGTAAATAGAATACAAATCCGCACACTTGAACTGTGCAATAATTATCTTTAGAAAGATAGCAAGCTTTCGGTCGCTAGACCTTCATCAGGCATAGTGCATAGTCTAACAAACAGTGCTGAGTTAATACATCTTAATTAGGAGCACCTGTAGTCAGTGCTGCAGCCACTCTGTATCAGTAGAGCATCATGGGAAATGTAGTGAAAATAGTCATGAAACTTATACAAAAAAGAACAAGTCCATGCTGTGTACACATCAGGCTCCCGCCATCATAAAACAAAGCATAAACAGTTCAACATTCAATAAACAATTCAAAATTAGTGATCAGATGAGTGATCAGATTTAGAGGTATAGAACAAGTCACCTTACACAGAGGGGGTGACATTGACAAGAAGTTATGCCAACGGGAACTCTTTTGGATATATACATTAGAAGCACTACAACCATCAGGTCTAAACGAGGATTTTGACATGAGTTTATTTATTTAATTTTGAATTGTTTATTGAATGTTGAACTGTTTATGCTTTGTTTTATGATGGCGGGATCCTGATGTGTACACAGCATGGACTTGTTCTTTTTTGTATAAGTTTCATGACTATTTTCACTACATTTCCCATGATGCTCTACTGATACAGAGTGGCTGCAGCACTGAGTACAGGTGCTCCTAATTAAGATGTATTAACTCAGCACTGTTTGTTGGACTATGCACTCTGCCTGATGGAGGTCTAGCGACCGAAAGCTTGCCATCTCAGTAAAGAAATTATTGCACAGACTTCAAGTGTGCGGATTTGTATTCTATTTACACTTCACTTTTATAAAATCAACCAGAATCCAATCACATATTTTTCACTTTTTCATGAGGCCAGGGTCCTTGGCCTTGCATACACACATCATTAGGATTGGAGTCTGGAGCAACTGATCAATAAAGTAAAACTTCCTTTTCTCCATTTTCTCTTCCCCAGATTTAAGGAGCTATCTATGAGTGATTTGGTCAATCTCAAGAACATTATTTCCTCTCTCTCAAACCCTGCTGACATTTTTCATGGATAATATATAACCTCACACAAAAGGGCAGGCACAGGGAGAGAGAGACCTGTTTTTGAAAGCCTGTCAGAAAGTTCAGCTGGCCCAAGGCCAGCTGCTGAAGTGGTGAACACTGAAATCCTTTACAGTGAAATGTGTTATTGTTTTTTCTCCCTGCATGATGACTTGGTTCTTTCAGTAGATTTAGGAATGATAACATTCTCTCATCTCATTATCTCTAGCTGCTTTATCCTGTTCTACAGGGTCGCAGGCAAGCTGGAGCCTATCCCAGCTGACTACGGGCGAAAGGTGGGGTACACCCTGGACAAGTCGCCAGGTCATCACAGGACTGACACAGACACAGACAACCATTCACACTCACATTCACACCTACGGTCAATTTAGAGTCACTAGTTAACCTAACCTGCATGTCTTTGGACTGTGGGGGAAACCGGAGCACCCGGAGGAAACCCACATGGACACGGGGAGAAACTCCACACAGAAAGCCCCTCGCCAGCCATGGGGCTCGAACCCAGACCTTCTTGCTGTGAGGCGACAGTGCTAACCACTACACCACCATGCCGCCCCATTGATAACATTATTGACATTATATTTTTATTTTCAAAATATATATCTTTTTTTATTATTCAAATAATTAGGATGAAATCTAGTGTTCCCAACGGCAAGTTAACACTGTAAGTAATATTACCTCACATATCCATGATTCTGAGCTCAGTTTGCTGGAGTTTCATATGTTCTCCCCATGTTTGTAAAGGATTTCTTGCAGGTTCTTTGGTTTCCTTCCACCTGCCAAAAAGTTTCAGTTGCCCCATGTGTGAATGAGTGTGCGATTGATGTGTAAGTAATGCCGTTGAAATGGCATCTCTCTCTCTCTCTCTCTCTCACACACACACACACACGCCATTCCATCCAAGGTGGACTTTTGATCCCGAAAGAGATACTGGATCCACCATAACCCTTATTAAGTGGTTTTATAAGAATGAGTGAATTACAAGGATGGATGACGACCTTATAAAGATGAATGAATGTAATGCTACTTTCCAGATTTTCTTTTAGTTTTTGAATGAATTACTATACATTACCACCATATTATATAATTTACCATTTCAAAATTGCACAAATTTTTCACAATTGTACAAAGTAAAATATCTTAATGAGCATAGTAATTTTTGTTAAAGACTGTACTAGTGCATCTCAAACAATTAGAATATCATGAAAAGATTCTATATTTTCCATCAGTTATGTAAGAAAGTGAAATTTTAATATATTCTAGACCCATTACATGAAAACTAAAATGTTTCAAGTGTTTTTCTATTTTAATAATTATGACCTACATCAGGGCGGCACGGTGGTGTAGTGGTTAGTGCTGTCACCTCACAGCAAGAAGGTCCGGGTTCGAGCCCCATGGCCGGCGAGGGCCTTTCTGTGCGGAGTTTGCATGTTCTCCCCGTGTCCGTGTGGGTTTCCTCCGGGTGCTCCGGTTTCCCCCACAGTCCAAAGACATGCAGGTTAGGTTAACTGGTGACTCTAAATTGACCGTAGGTGTGAATGTGAATGGTTGTCTGTGTCTATGTGTCGGCCCTGTGATGACCTGGCGACTTGTCCAGGGTGTACCCCACCTTTCGCCCGTAGTCAGCTGGGATAGGCTCCAGCTTGCCTGCGGCCCTGTAGAAGGATAAAGCAGCTAGAGATAATGAGATGAGATGAGATGAGATGAGATGAGATGAGATGACCTACATCACAAAAAAGGTTTTAAAAATATCAAAATATGAGAGTATTTCATTTCAAGTTTGAGCAAAACAAGATAAATATTGTGTACCTCTCAGTCTGGTTCAGTACACACAACCATAATCATGCGGAAGACTGCTGACTTGACATTTGTCCAGAAGACGATCATCGACACCCTCTACAAGGAGGAAAAGCCACAGAAGGTCACTGCTGAAAAGGCTGGCTGGAAAAGGTGTACAAGCAACAGGGATAAACAGCCTTGAGAGGATTGTCAAGAAGAGTCAATTGAAGAACTTGGGCTTGGAGGAGTGGAGACTGAGGCTGGTGTCAATGCATTAAGAGCCACCACACACAGGTGTCTTCAGGAAAGGGGCTACAACTATCATATTCTTAATATCAAGCCACTCCTGAACCAGAGACAACATCAGAAGCATCTTACCTGGGCTAAGGAGAGAAAAAACTGGACTGTTGCTCAGTAGTCCAAAGTTGTCCTTTCAGATGAAAAGTAAATTTTGCATTTAATTTGGAAATCAAGGTCCTAGAGTCTGAAGGAAGAGTGGAGAGGCACAGAATCCAAGGTGTTTGAAGTCCAGTGTGAAGTTTCTGCAGTCTGTGATGCTTTGGGGTGCTATGTCATCTGCTGGTGTTGGTCCACTGTGTTTTATCAAGTCCAAAGTGAACGCAGCTGTCTACCAGGAGATTTTGGAGCACTTCATCCTTCCATCTGCTGATAAGCTGTATGGAGATGCCTATTTCTGTTTCCAGAAGGACTGAGCACCTGCCCACAGTGCCAAAACTACTACCAAATGGTTTGCTGACCATGATATCACTGTGCTTGTTTGGCCAGCCAATTCCCCTGAGCTGAACCCCATAGAGAATCTGTGGGGTGTTGTCAAGAGGAAGATGAGAAACACCTGACCCAAAAATACAGATGAGCTGAAGGCCGCTATCAAAGCAACCTGGGCTCCAATAACACCTCAGCAGTGCCACAGGCTAATCGCCTCCATGCCACACCGCATTGATGCAGTAATTTGTGGTCAAGGAGCTCCAACCAAGTATTGAGTGTATAAATGAATATACTTTTCAGAAGTTGGACATTTCTATATTGCAAATCCTTTTTTTGATTGATCCTCAGAAATATTCTAATAATCTGAGATACTGGATTTTTTATTTTCATGAGCTATTAGCCATAATCGTCAAAATTAAAGCAAAAAAGGCTTGAAATATTTCACTTTACATGTAATGAATATAGAATATATGAATGTTTACCTTTTTAATTAAATTACAAAAAAATTAACTTTTTCACACTATTCTAATTGCTTGAGAGGCACTAATATTACACATCGTTTTGCACTTTGTGATGATGTGTACAGTATTTCCCACTGCACACAAATTTGCACTAGGGCTACAAAACAATTACTGGAACACACAGACACACAAAGCACACTACTTACTTATCATGTACTACATTGTGCACTACATTATGACACAGTTAACATGCAGTTATGGTCATAGACAATTTCAACCAACAATAGACCAACTCAATATGACTGATTATTGTATGAATGAAATTAAGGCGGGTTCATCGAAAATACAAAAAAAGATAACTTAGAAACAGATAACACAGAACTTTCTTAGTTTTTCTCCCATTTCCTGGCTCTGGCCTGCTTGAGGTCTCATCAGCTTAGTTGCCTTCCTCGTTCAATGCAAAACCTGGTATATAGAACCACAAACATCTCTATCTTCAGATAGAACAAGAAGCCTTTATTTATCACACGTACACTCAAGCACAGACTTAATCACAGTGAAATTCCTCCTCTGCATTTAACCCATCTGAAGCAGTGCACACACAAGTGAGCAATGAGCACACACATACCCAAAGTAGTGGGCCGCTATGCTACAGTGCCCGGGTAGCAGTTGGGGGTTAGGCGCCTTGGTCAAGGGCACTTCAGCCCAACCATGGTTGCCCTCAGTTAACCTGGCCGCATGTCTTTGAATTGTGTGGGAAACCAGAGCACCCAGAAGAAACCCACACAAACATGAGGAGAGTATGCAAACTCCACACAGAAAGGCCCCCCTCGGCCACTGGGCTCAAACCCAGAACCTTCTTGCTGTGAGGCAACAGTGCTAACCACTACACCACCGGATAATAACACTGGATCCAGGTCTTCCAACTTTTTTTTTTTAATATACATAGCAACATTTCAAAGCACTCCAAAACTAAATAAACAAATAAATTGTCATAGAAGATCTATCTAACTGTTCCAGTCAGATCAACCTCCAGATTTTGTTAATCCGAGTTTGTCTGCTGTTTCTTATACTCCACTTTGGACCACTTGGGCTTCGTGATGTTCACTTCTATACTTATTATCTTCACTTTTCCTTCAATTCAGTGCAGTGTGGTTTTCAGTGTTCCTTCTTTGTATTTATTGTACTTCTTTGTATTCTGCAGTGTGTAGGACACATGCAGCCAGTTACAGTATAAGACTAACTATCAAAGTAAAACCTTGAATTTAGGTCACCTGTTCTGTTCTCTGGTTTCTTGTCATTGTTATTCTTCACACTGATTAAAAAAAAAAAGACATTGCATCAAGTTTGGTTTCTAAAATTGACTTGATACCTCTCACTTCCAAATAACCAGAACACATAAAAGGCCCATAAGCCTGACAGTGTGTCGTGAACTTATCCATTAATCATGTGTGATATAAACTTGATGTAGTCTTTTGATTACAGAAACTGTTTGGCACAAGGTTAATTGCAGTGAAGATCAACAAGAAGCATGAAAGCCATACATGTTTTGTTTAAGGGGATTATCAGAGTGCTAATGAAGCCCAACTACAGTAAGGCAAGACTCAATGTCCACAGAGTGACAGAACTGTTTTTGCCTCCTCATCTTTTCTTCTAGTATAAAGGTACTTTGGATCAGATTGGAAAAGTAAGTGTGCCTTCATGGCCCATAAGCCTGACAGTGTGTCGTGAACTTATCCATTAATCATGTGTGATATAAACTTGATGTAGTCTTTTGATTACAGAAACTGTTTGGCACAAGGTTAATTGCAGTGAAGATCAACAAGAAGCATGAAAGCCATACATGTTTTGTTTAAGGGGATTATCAGAGTGCTAATGAAGCCCAACTACAGTAAGGCAAGACTCAATGTCCACAGAGTGACAGAACTGTTTTTGCCTCCTCATCTTTTCTTCTAGTATAAAGGTACTTTGGATCAGATTGGAAAAGTAAGTGTGCCTTCATGGCCCATAAGCCTGACAGTGTGTCGTGAACTTATCCATTAATCATGTGTGATATAAACTTGATGTAGTCTTTTGATTACAGAAACTGTTTGGCACAAGGTTAATTGCAGTGAAGATCAACAAGAAGCATGAAAGCCATACATGTTTTGTAACTAAAGTTGGTTGGCCTGTTTGCCAGATCAGATTTGCAATCATAGCTGCAGTAAATGAACCACAGATATACACAGTGAAAGAGAGGAACTAGTTATAATGGACCAACATCTAGGCCTTCTTTCCCTTGAGTTTTTCTGAATTTGATATTTTAATTGTTGAATTTAATTTATTTTAATATAAAAGTAGTTGTGGCGGCACGGTGGTGTAGTGGTTAGCGCTGTCGCCTCACAGCGAGAAGGTCCGGGTTTGAGACCCGTGGCCGGCAAGGGCCTTTCTGTGCGGAGTTTGCATGTTCTCCCCGTGTCCGTGTGGGTTTCCTCCAGGTGCTCCAGTTTCCCCCACAGTCCAAAGACATGCAGGTTAGGTTAACTGGTGACTCTAAATTGACCGTAGGTGTGAATGTGAGTGTGAATGGTTGTCTGTGTCTATGTGTCAGCCCTGTGATGACCTGGGGACTTGTCCAGGGTGTACCCTGCCTTTTGCCCGTAGTCAGCTGGGATAGGCTCCAGCTTGCCTGCGACCCTGTAGAACAGGATAAAGCGGCTAGAGATAATGAGATGAGATGAGATAAATGTAGTTGTAAGAAAACAAACTCTAGCCCTGTCTCTCCAGTTGACACAATGCTTTCATAGTTACTTCTGGTAGTCACTTAAAGTTCTAGTGTGGAATTTAGTTGCACACAGCTGGATTTTACATCTGTGATCTGCCTCATCCTCAGGTGATTACCATTTTGTTAGACATTTCTTCTTCTGAAGGGTGCTCTAGTTGGGGAGATCAGGCCCAACTTGTGCCAGGTGCTCCACTGCTTCTATCTCCTCTGCTACAGTCATCATAATGCTCCTTCCACCTCTGGGCTGACTGCTTTGCAGATTTTCCTACACTGCTGCCCTGTAATGCCAAAATCTCCACAGCAGCTCTCTTGGCAAGCCTCTGACACCGACAGTCACTGGCAAGTACATTTCTCTCCATCTTTTCTGAAGGCATTCATTAATAAGTGCTTGGTACTTGTGCACCTTTCTCTCAAAAGCTTCCTCTATGTGTTCTTCCTATGACACCATCACCTCCATGATGATTTTATGCTCTAGACCAATTTAACAGATCTGACCTCAATAATGTACTAGGAAGATGCTGTTTATGGTTGGTGTCCATTTCAAGTGAGGCATTCCCACTAGTGTTTGAGTCCTACCCTCTGCAAGTGTTGTCCTGCAGGAATACAAAATCTGTTCTCATCATGTCCACCTCCATTCCGACAACATACCTACTGCTCTTTCCATTCTTCATTCTTCCACCATGGACCATACCTTGGAATGGACCATCTCGCTCCTTTCTCTCGGTGTGAGTTTGCATCTGATACACAGACACCCAGCCAGTATGGCACCAGTGACGTCCTTGTGGTTTAACCTGGACACATTGACTGCTATAGTGGCTGACCACTACTTCCCTGTGTGAACCATTATTCCTGTTTACTTTGTTACCAAACTTGCGGAACCACAGAATCAGTCTACATATATAAAAGGTCCAACAAGAGGACAGCCAGATCCCCCTTGTGCCCCCTGATGATCCATCCTATACCCCAGGTATTCTTCCTTTCTCTACTGCTGAATTAATATACAGTGGCATGCAAAAGTTTGGGCACTCTTACTGAAAATGTCTCCTACTGTGAATAGTTAAGTGAGCAGAAGATGAACTGATCACCAAAAGGCATAAAGGTAAAGATGACACATTTCTTTTCAGCGTTTTCTGCAAGATTATTGCATTATTTTTGTTCTGTACAATTGGAGAATGATAAAAGAAAAGGAACACCATGCAAAAGTTTGAGCACCCCAATATATTTGAGTTCTCAGGTAACTTTTACCAAGGTTCCAGACCTTAATTAGCTTATTGAGCTGCAGCTTGTTCAAATTCCTTGTTAGGGAAGGTCAGATGATGCAGATTTCAAAGCTGTATAAATTCTCTGACTCGTCAAACTTGTCCCTAAAATCAACAGCCATGGGCTCCTCTAAGCAACTCCCTAGCATTCTGAAAAATAAAATAATTGATGATCACAAAGCAGGAGAAGGCTACAAGAATGTAGCAAAGTGTTTTCAGGTAGCTGTTTCCTCAGATTGTAATGGTATTAAGAAATGGCAGTTAACAGAAACAGTGGAGATCAAGGTGAGGTCTGGAAGATGAAGAAAACTTTCTGGAAGAACTGCTCATTGGATTGCTAGAAAGGCAAATAAAAACCCCTGCTTGACTGCAAAAGACCTTCAGAAAGATTTAGCAGACCCTGAAGTGGTGGTGCACTGTTCTACTATGCAGCGACACCTGAACAAATATGACCTTCATGGGAGAGTCTTCGGAAGAAAACCTTTCCTGCATCCTAGTCACAAAATTCAGCATCTGAAGTTTGCAAATGAACATCCAAGCAAGCCTCATGCATTTTGAAAACAAGTCCTGTGGACTGATGAAATCAAAATAGAACTTTTTGGCCACAACGTGCAAAGGTATGTTTGGAGAAAAAAGGGTGCCAAATTTCAGGAAAAGAACACCTCTCCAACTCTGAAGCATGGGTGTGGATCGATCATGCTTTGGGGTTGTGTTGCAGCCAGTGGCACAGGGCACATTTCATTGGTCAAGGGAAGAATGGATTCAAATAAGTACCAGCAAACTCTGGAAGCAAACATCACACCATCTGTAAAAAAGTTGAAGTTAAAAAGAGGATGGGTCCTACAATAAGACAATGATCCAAAACACACCTCAAAATCTACAATGGAATACCTCAAGAGGCACAAGCTGAAGGTTTTGCCATGGTCCTCACAGTCCTCTGACCTAAACATCATTGAAAATCTGTGGATAGATCTCAAAAGAGCAGTGCATGCAAGACAGCCCAAGAAACTTGTAGAACTGGAAGCCTTTTGTAAGGACGAATGCACGAAAATCCCCCAGGTAAGAACTGAAAGATTATTAGCTGGCTACAAAAAGTGTTTACAAACTGTGATACTTGCCAAAGGGGGTGTTACTAAGTATTGACCATGTCAGGTGCCCAAACTTTTGCTTCAGGTCCTTTTCATTTTTTGGTATTTTATGCCTGTAAATGATGGAAATAAAAATGTAATCTTGCGGAAGATATTAAAGAAATGTGCCATCTTTACCCTGATGCCTTTCAGTGATCAGTTCATCTTCTGCTCACTTAACTATTCACAGTAACAGACATTTTCAGTAAGGGTGCCCAAACTTTTGCATGCCACTGTAGTGGTTTCCCAACATACACTATAAGAACAAAGGTATGTGGACACCTGACCATCACACCCATATGTGGTTCTTCCCCAAGCTGTTGCCACAAAGGTAAAAGCATGGAATTGTCTGAAAAATCTTTGCAAGCTGGAAATAAAAAAAAATTCCATTCATTGAAATGAAGGGGCCCAAACCTGTTCCAGCATGACAATGTCCCTGTGCACAAAATGAGCTCCATGGTTTGTCAAGATTGGTTGGAAAGAACTCAAGTGTCCTGCACAGATCCTTGACTTGAACCTCACTAAACACCTTTGGGATGAGCTTGGAACACCTACTGTGCGCCAAGCCTTGTTGCCTGACATCACTGCCCGATCTTAGTAATGCTCTTATGGCTGAATGGGCAGAAATTCCCACAGCCACACTCCAAAATCTGGTGGAGAGCTTTCCCTAAACAATAGGGACTTTTGCAGCAGTAAAGGAGGACCAACCATGGAATGGGATGCTCCAGTGGTATGACTGGCATGGTATGGTATGCAGCATTCATGATCAATGGACATAATGAATTGAACATTTTTTTTTGTAATATGAACTAAATATTAGTCATAATATGACTGTCTGTTGCTGTTAAAGATATTTTAACATGGTGACAGAGAACAATCTGAAAAAGAATCTGAACTGGCACATTTGGGAAGCTTTTATTATTCTGAATAAAGGGAATCTCTGAGCTGTTACACACTGATCTGTAGACATGAAATTTCAGCCCTTCACATAGTCTGTTGTCTTTAAAGTGATATCATTCTTTAATGTCCTTCAAAGGCTTGTATGGTGCCTGAGGGAATGTGACAGCATTTGTGATGGCTCACACAGTTCACTTTTCTCAGTATTATTTTCCTCATATGCTTTTATTTATTCACTTTGGAGAAGGGCATTTTTTTTCCACTGGATTAAAGTAAAGGGACAAGGAAGATGCAAGCACATACAGTGCCTTGCAAAAGTATCCATCCCCCTTGGTGTTTGTCCTGTTTTGTTGCATTACAAGATGGAGTTAAAATGGATTTTTGGAGGGTTAGCACCATTTTATTTACACAACATGCCTACCACTTTAAATGTGCAAATTGTTATTTTATTGTGATACAAAAAATAATTAAGATAAAAAAAAACAGAAATCTGGAGTGTGCATAGGTATTCACCCCCTTTCATATGAAACCCCTAAGTAAGAGCTGGTCCAAACAATTCACTTCATAAGTCACATAATTTGTTGATCAAGATCCACCCGTGTGTAATCAAAGTGTCACATGATCTGTCACATGATATTTGTATAAATCAACCTGTTCTGGAAGGACCCTGACTCTGCAACACTACTAAGCAAGCAACATGAAAACCAAGGAGCACTCCAAACAGGTCAGAGACAAAGTTATGAAGAAGTATAGATCAGGGTTGGGTTATAAAAAAAAAAATATCCCAAGCTTTGAATATCCCACAGAGCACCATTAAATCCATTATAGCAAAATGGAAAGAATATGTCACCACTACAAACCTGACAAGAGAAGGCCACCCACCAAAACTCACAGACCAGGCAAGGAGGCCATTAATCAGAGATGCAACAAAGATACCAAAGATAACACTGAAGAAGCTGCAAAGATCCACAGCGGAGATGGGAGTATCTATGCATAGGACCACTTTAAGCAGTACACTCCACAGAGTGGGGTTTTATGGAAAAGTGGCCAGAAAAAAAAGCCATTGTTTAAGAAAACACGTTTGAAGTTTGCCCAACAGCATGTTGCAGACTCCCCAAACACATGGAAGAAGATTCTCTGGTCAAATGAGACTAAAATTGATCTTTTTGGCCATCATAGGAAATGCCATGTGTGGCACAAACCCAACACCCTGAGAACACCATTCCTACAGTGAAGCATGGTGGTGGCAGCGTCATGCTGTGGGGATATTTTTCATCTGCAGGGACAGAAAAGCTGCTCAGGATTGAAGGAAAGATGGATGGCACTAAATACAGGGCAATTCTGGAGGAAAACTTGTTTGAGTCAGCCAGAGGTTTGAGACTGGGATGAAGGTTCATGTTCCAGCAGGACAATGACCCTAAAAATACTGCTAAAGCTACACTGGAGTGGTTTAAAGGGAAACATTTAAATGTCTTGGAATGGCCTAGTCAAAGCCCAGACCTTGATCCAATTGAGAATCTGTGGCACAACTTGAAGATTGCTGTACACCAATGCAACCCATCTAACTTGAAGCAGTTGGAGCAGTTTTGCTTTGAGGAATGAGCAAAAATCCCAGTGGTTAGATGTGCTAAGCTAATAGAGACATACCCCAAGAGACTTGCAGCTGTAATTTCAGCAAAAGGTGGCTCTACAAAGTCTTGACTTTTGGGGGGGGGGGGGGGGGGTGAATACCTATGCACACTCCAGAGTTCTGATTTTTCATCTTAATTATTCTTTTTGTCACAATAAAACAATTTTCATCTTTAAAGTTGTAGGAATCTTGCGTAAATCAAATGGTGCTACCCCCCCCCCCCCCCCCCAAAAAAAAAAAAAATTCCATTTTAATCCCTGCTTGTAATGTGACAGAACAGGACAAACAGAAGGGGGGGGGGGTCAATATTTTTGCAAGACACTGTATCCCTCTCTATCCCTTCCCTTCGGTTGCTAACCTTGATGCATGTTAATGGTGGATCAGAAAGGGAGGCACTGTAAAGAAACTGGAAAAAGAAACCAGCCTGTAAAAAAAAAAAAAAATTATGATTATTGTTATTAGTAGTAGTAGTAGTCTGGGCGAGCTGGGACATTTATAACACAATTGTATTTTGCTTTTTACACTCTAAATGCACATTCATTACACTGCATTTCCCAGTTCATCACTTTCTATTAATTGGAGAACAACAACAATGGCATTCGTCCACTTGGGCTGGTAATATTTGTGAAAACACCATTTTTTGGAATGCCTAGAAATACTGAAGCAAGACCTGAAGACATCAACCAGAAAGTTAAAAAAAAAAACCACTTGGCCATAACTGAGTCTTGGGCGGCACAGTGGCGTACTGGTTAGCACTGTCTCCTCACAGCAAGAAGGTTCTGGGTTCAAGCCCAGTGGCCAATGGGGGGCCTTTCTGTATGGAGTTTGCATGTTCTCCCCATGTCTGCGTGGGTTTCCTCCAGGTGCTCCGGTTTCCCCCACAGTCCAAAGACATGCAGGTTAGGCTAATTGATGGCTCTAAATTGACTGTAGGTGTGAATGTGAATAGTTGTTTGTCTCTACGTGTCTGCCCTGCAATGATCTGGCGATGTGTCCAGGGTGTATCCCACCTCTCACCCATAGTCAGCTGGGATAGGCTCCAGCTTGCCTGTGACCCTGCACAGGATAAGTGGTTATGGATAATGGATGGATGGATAACTGAGTCTTCCAGCAGGATAATGATCCTAAGCAAACCTCCAAAGTAACAAAATGGCTTGAAGACAAAAAAAAGTAAAAGTATTAGAGTGGCCATCACAAAGCCCTGATGGAAATCCCATAGAAAATTTGTGAGCTGAGCTGATAAAGGGCATCTGAGCAAGGAGGCCCACAAACCTGTCCTGGAACCTGGAAATAAAGTAGATGCCCTCAGTTACTTAACAAAGGAAATGTATGGTGACATGAAATGTGTGGAGTTGTGAAAATTGTTGTTGAATGTCTTCAGCCTAAATGTGTGTAACCTTCTGGCCTCAACTCATGAATTTATAAATTTCTGTAAATATACAGATTCATAAATTATGCATTCATATTTCTTTACAGATATTATTTACTTGAATCAATAAGGGTCCTAAGCATGTAATAAGAATATTATGTAAGAATAATAATTTTATCCAAAAAAGTTTTTGGATGGCCATTGTCACACCATAAAATAATTTAACACAATGGGTGATTAATGTTGATTAATGGGTCAAAAATGGCTAAACTGGCATGGTTGCATGTTTTATATATATCACATTCCAAATGTTTTAGCAATTGGCAAATATATGCTTGATTTTTATATTTTAAAAATATACCTTTTACATCCATGACCGTGCTTTAGTAGTGAGAGCTGGCTGGTGCATTCTGCTGTAGATTAAATCAATTTATATTACCTTCACACACATACACAGACCATATATCTGAGCTGCAGCCTCTCGTTTTGTTCTACTCCTTTTGATCCAAATATATTGATTTCTTTTGTTCACAAAATGACTTTTCTCCTTGCTTGTGTTAGAAGAAGAAGAAACCTTTATTTGTCACCTGCACACTTCAAGCACAGTGAAATTCATCCTCTGCATTTAACCCATCTGAAGCAGTGAACACCCGCACACACACCCAGAGCAGTGGGCAGCCACACCAGAGCACCCGGGGAGCAGTCAGGGTCAGGTACCTTGCTCAAGGGCACCTCAGCCCAAGGCCACCCCATGTCAACCTAACCGCACATCTTTGGATTGTGGGAGAAACTGGAGCACCCGGAGGAAACCCACACAGACACGGGGAGAACATGCAAACTCCACACAGAAAGGCCCTCACCGGCCTTTATGAGGTTAGGCAATATGAGATTGAGAGAAATATTGTAGGAGATTGATGGTGTGGTTCAGATAATGGAATGAGGACAGATTATATAATTTGGTCTGAAGGACTTTTAATCCGTGTACAAAGAGCATTATTTGACCATTTTATATTTTATTGAGTATGTTTACAATCTGCTGTAGGGAATTGGAGACCATGGAATTCTGAGATTCTGTCTGAGAATGCTGTGATAAGATACTGAGCCATATAATCGTTCCCTTAAATAAGGACACAGCAGATACACATTTTTAACTTTTATAACAATTTTTTTAACCTGTACACCTTGAAAACTAAGCAGTATTTTGAAATAAAACTTTTCACAGTAGCATGTAAACAATATTTTTTGGAAAGGTCCAAGGTCCAAATCTGTCACTGAGCATGCAGCCATCATTTAGTAACCCTAAATAAAATTGATATAAGAATGGCTAGGCGGCACGGTGGTGTAGTGGTTAACGCTGTCGCCTCACAGCAAGAAGGTCCGGGTTCGAGCCCTGTGGCCCGCGAGGGCCTTTCTGTGCGGAGTTTGCATGTTCTCCCCGTGTCCGCGTGGGTTTCCTCCGGGTGCTCCGGTTTCCCCCACAGTCCAAAGACATGCAGGTTAGGTTAACTGGTGACTCTAAATTGACTGTAGGTGTGAATGAGAGTGTGAATGGTTGTCTGTGTCTATGTGTCAGCCCTGTGATGACCTGGCGACTTCTCCAGGGTGTACCCCGCCTTTCGCCTGTAGTCAGCTGGGATAGGCTCCGGCTTGCCTGCGACCCTGTAGAACAGGATAAAGCGGCTAGAGATAATGAGATGAGATGAGAATGGATAGTAATCAGTTTAATACTATTGCCTTAATTTTTTAAGAAATAATATACCAAGTAAAAGTCTCAAGACCTATGTTTGGAATGATAGACTCAGGCTAGCCCCATGCTAAAGGGGCTTTTTGGGCCAATTTTGGGTCTGATTCACCCCTTCTGATAATTGTGGGGTCGTTCCCGATTCAAGAATGGTTGGAACTATAGTGTTTTTCATATGTATTCACAATCATTTTGATTAATTATTCACATTAAACAAAACAATGATGTTGACTTTATTAAATGTAATAATAAATTGATTTATGAATAATCATAAGTATAATAAAGAAGTAAATACAGTAAAAAAAAAAAGTTGAGATTTTACTGAAATAGAATAGAAGTCTTTATTGTCCACATTGTGGAAATTCATCTTTGGCCCCACAAAACATAGAAGCATATAATACATATACACAAGACTTCACAGCAGTACAACAGACACACAAGAGCTTCTCACCCCATGGGCTTACAGACCCCAAGATCAAGTGGCCCAATATAAATAACATTATAAATAGAAACACTATAATAAATACATAAGTCCCAGCAGTGTCATTGTACAAGGGGAAGTTGGCACCTAGTTATTTGTTTAGTAAAATAATGGAAGATGATATAAAAGATTTCTTATAAATGTTTCTAGTTGTTGAGGGTACCCTGTATCGCAATGGCGGCTGGTAGTCTTTCAAACAGGGTAGGCTGGTCTGTTACGATATTTCCAGATTTTAAAAGAAAAAAGAAAAACACATCAATTTTGCCCATACTCTTGCCTCTGATCTGGCTGATTGTTGGCAGGGTCACAAACTGTGAAATAACAGGTTCTTTTGGCCCATTAGCCTACTGTCCAATATACATGATGGTGGTGTTGGGGGGGATATGTTTTAACATTTTATATTTTAAAATTGTGGCATGTGGCATGTTGTTTAAAAATTGATCATTATTGAAAGCAACTCTTTGTCAGGAACCTCAGCACTAACAGCAGAGTGTTCTGGAATAGGCACAAGCACTGACCTTGGGGAGCCAAACATAGAGCTGGGTGCCACACATTTCATTCAATGACACTTTCCCTATATTTTACTTATTTTGACTGAGAAATGTTTTATTGACAATTTTGATAACCCTTCACTTTTAATCCAGGTCTGTAGTGTGAAATGTTCTCGGCTGTGTTTTTGTTTAAAAATGTTTTCCAAATTGTAGCTGTGTTTAATTCATATCCAGAAAAATATATATTCCAATATAATATACTCAGCATAAACATTTTAAATAGGTTCTATATTTTTGGTCCATCCATGACATATTACTAAAGTAGCCTATTTACTGTTGTTGATGTGGGTCACTTGCTGTTAGCCAATTCACTTTCTCGTACCAGGAGAGCTGAAAGGAACAAGTATTATTCCCTACCTTTTTCACCAAGTCAATTTGAGGCGTTGGTCTACCCTGCTCTTTAATTTTAATTTTTTCCTCAAAAGGAAGACTGACAAATGGCTTCGCCAAAATTAAATCAGCAATGCTTGGCATCCATGCGCAGCTTTCTTGCTAGCTGACTAGCCCCCTCAAGTTCAAGTTCAGTCACTCAAATAAATGAAATTTCTGGAACTAAGATAGCAAACTTGACAACACTATATTTACACTTTATTTACAATGAAAATATATACAAACTAAAAAAGCTGGTAGAAACTGTATGTAATGAATGAAATAGAAATGTAAGCTGATCTCTTACAATACACCACAGCACTTGCGAATCCGCATGGGACTGAACTGAGATTCACCGCTGCCTGTCTATATTTGAAACAAGCTGTCAATCAAAGAAAATATCCAGCTGCTTTCATCAATCACCAGTCTCCTCGCGGAAACTGCCATGTCCCTCCCACTGTGAGGCTCGGAGTCCGTAGGCGGGCATTTTCGCAGTATTTGTCCAATAATCATCTTGCATTTTGAGATTGAAAAGCGCATAGCTCCCAAATGCCATTGAAGTCCATTGAGGCTGGGAGTCCATGAGACTCCGTGGGCGGGCGTTTTCACAGTATTTGTCCAATAATCGTCTTGCATTTTGATATTGAAAAGCGCATAGCTCCCAAATGCCATTGAAGTCCACTGAGGCTGGGCTGCATCGCGCTGTCACGAGGGGGAAAAACTCACGCACACATTAGGCGAACTGGGGAAAGTTATAACGGAATGATTTCGCACTGTAGTTGGGTTGAGCACATATATTTTTATGATTCTGGATCTGAAATAGCAATGAGGGTGAGAATGGAGAATCTTGTCATATGAGGAACAGTCAGGGATCCATTGTCTGCAATAGTTGATAAGACCCAAAAAAGACATGAGTGCATGCTTAGTGGCAGGGCGTTTTGTGTCTAGAATCGCCTGCACCCAATCAGCTGACAGCTTACGACAACCTTGTGAAAGTTCAAAGCCCAGATACTTAACAGTGTCCTTGCAGAACTGGAGCTTGGTTCTGGAAACCTTGAAACCCTTTTTCGCCAGATGTTGGAGCAGGTGCAATGATGCGTCTTGGCAGATTTCCGGTGACTCAGCGGATATCAGAAGATCATCGGCGTAGGTCAGGATCACAGAGCCCTGGGGGAGGGAGAGGTCACAAAGTGCGTTACGAATTACAGCTGAAAACACAGCTGGAGAATCAATAAAACCTTGTGGTAGGCGTGTCCAAGTATACTGCTTCCGTCTGTGCGTGAACGCAAACAAAGGCTGTGTGTTTTCTCCAACTGGAACGCTGAAAAAAGCAGAGCAGAGATCAATGACGGAGAAACAGCAATGATCAGCAGGAACTTGTGATATTACAGAGGAAATGTCAGGTACAATGGGTGCTACAGGAACAATCAGTTCATTAATCTTACGCAAGTCCTGCGTAAAATGCCAGGTACCGTCCGGCTTGGGCACGGGGTTGACAGGTGTATTGTACGGGATAGTACACTCTCTCACCATGCCTTGTTCAAGGAGAGACTGTAAGATGACATCAATCCCTTTGATTTTATCCTCAGAGAGAGGATACTGGTTAACATAGACAGGGAGCAGATGTTTCAGCTTAGCTTCATAAGGAACACAATGAAATAGGCCTACCTCATCCTTCTGTTCAGCCCAAAGAGAGGAGGGAATTTCAGCCAAAGCCATAGAAGGGTCAGTAGAGGAAATAACAGGGTTTACAGAAGTCATGCAAACAGCAGAGATATTTGGCACAGTCACATGTGAAGAAAGATAAGATAAAGCAGGAGGCAGCGAGTCAGGAGTGCAAATAGTCATCTTGGATCCCTGAAATGAAATGGATAAATGTAACAGACTCATTAGATCCCGTCCCATTAAGTTAAAAGGACACTGTGACATCAACACAAAAGAGTCATGTTTACGAAGTGCTGGGTCAGTGGGACAGGTTACCAGTAACGGAGGAGCGCAAGGGCAAGAAAAAGGGACCCCATCAATTCCCACAGAGCGAATGGTTTTGTTAGACATCGGACCCTCGTATGACTTTCCCACCGAGGACATTGTAGCACCAGTGTCAATTAAGAAAGGGAGCACCTTTCCATTCACAGCTAATTCTACAACAGGCAAATCACTAGCTAGATAAGAGTCGAAAGAACAATGTAGCATCATGGGGTCACAGCTCTGTAGGCAGCTCTATGCTCGATATGGGCCTACGCTTGCCGTAGGCAAAGCAAGAGGAGGAGGGGGAGGAGAAGGAAGAGACACACCACGCTGAAGATTAGAAGAAGAAGAAGAAGCAGCTCTTTGCCATGCCCTGTCTTCATCTGCTCATTTCTTTCGACACTCGCGTTTCCAATGTCCTTCTTTACCACAATAATAGCACAATCTATCACCAGGGAATCCCTTATTCCCCGCCCTGCCTTGTGGATCACCCCAATTCTGTTGTGAGTAACCACTAGCAACGGAAAGACAGGCCACCTGCTTAGTATCCAAAAGATCATCTCCCTCCAAAACTCTAATCTTTTCCCCTAGAGCCCTCACTATCATATTACTCCGGTCACTCAAATGATGTTTCAAAACCTTCTGTACATCAGGACGACAATTATTCAGAAATGTCGAAATAAAGAGAGGATTGCTTTGCTGCTGGTTCAGTGGCATATTTCCCAAACAAGTCCACGTCTCGCTAAAGCGTGTCAAAAACTTGGAAGTGAGTTCAGCCTTCTCCTGTTTACAATTAGTAACCTGTGAAAGATCACGGCTAGCCTGTCTTCGTGAGAGCAGATAACGCGTCAATTGGTCCTTTAATTCTGCCATAGCTCTATCAGTCTCTTTCCAGTAAAACTTAATCACATGTTTAGTCGTGGTCTGACCGTCTTCTTCCACCTTCATCTCAGTTACTTCATATTCGTCATTCTCAGGCCTCAAGCAAGGTGCGGCGACTAGCAATGCATTTTCATCATATCTATCACTGAGAACAGCATGCATGATAAAATGATAATCTGCACCAACCATTTGTTTGTGCCTGCACATTCTTACGAGCATGTCTACAAAGTTGATTGGGTTGTTTATCGAAGGCAACAACTTGATAATATCTTTCAATTCTGATGCCGAAGGCGGATTGATCTTAAATCCTTTTCCTCTTCGCGCCCACACACAAGCTGTGTTTATTTCATCGTCAGAATCCGTATTAGATTCGTTTGTCTCGTTTCTTCTGTTCATTACAGTTTTTCTTCTAGCGCCTGTGTTATGAGATACGCTAGGAACGTTATCAGCGGGACATGAAGTGTTCGCCGGTGTATCTACAGGAATGTTTCTTGCTTCCTCGGATATCAGCGGGGGAGCAGAGGCTATGGATCTAAATAAAGCAGGTTTCACCTCTGCATTACGCTTAGGATGTGGTATTGAATTCTTTTGTTCTTTTGTCTCTTTAATTCCATGAAAATTATCCCAAATTGGCTTCATTTTAATCCACTCTAAATAACCTTTGGTCATGTAATCATAATCCCATTCTGGGTTGCCAAATCCTTCATATATCTGTTTATGTGCCGAAACGAGATACTCTGGTCTAAAAGTCCCTGCACGAGGATAAATTAACCGAGACTGAAATTGTTTCCTGGACCAATCGGCCAAAAGGTCTAACCAAGGAGCAGTATAGAGTTCCAAATCACATTGATTCATCCAATCCCGTGGAGTGTCTTCAGAATCGGGTCTGAGTACCTCTTTACTACAACAACTACCCCCCATGGCTGCACGAAGGAATCAAAGATTAAAAGTGCGCTCTTCTCGTGGAGTGTCTTCATGAGGCTCACCATCCCGTAAACAAATTACGAGGTTTACCAGTCTAATCCCGTGGCTCTACCAGCCCCGTCTCGTCCCGTAAACAAGATTCTAAAAAGTCTAATCTAATCTCTAAAAAGTCTACGAGGTTCCCCAAAACGTCCCGTGCCTCTACACGAGGATTTACCAACCTGAATTATAGTGGGTCTGTTTTTTTTTTTAAAATTACTACCAACCAGGTGGCAACCAATCAATAACCAATCAAATTATAAATTAAAATTAAAATAATTTACTCACCTGGTTGACAGTATCCCACTTCTGACACCAAATTGTTGGGGTTCACCCAGAAAAGAGACCCTGGATTCCTTCGTGCTGACGCCTTTCCCTCGGGCCTGAGGACGAATCAACAGCTCGAAAACAGACAAGGGAACACGTGTGAGTTGTTCACATGCCAGTTTATTCGCTCAGTCACTTCGTCAAAATGAAAACATTTTTGGAAACGTCTTATAGTGTTTCTGTGTTTATGTTTTGTCTTCAATGTGTGTGTGTGTGTGTGTGTGTGTGTGTGTGTGTGTGTAATGGGTGTGCGTCTATGTGGAAGTGTGTAATGATCTTGAATCAATCATAATATAAAAACATATTTTTGCTGACAGTAAGGTACAGATAGATATCAGAGTTTTGGCTTATAATCAATATTATGTCTGATTTTCATGGAATAGTATGGAATGTTAAACATAGATAATGTCTCGTCTACGGAGAAGGTCAAAAGACACTAGTTTGCACAGAAAAGATCTTAATAATTAACAGGAATAATTCTTAACACATGAATGTGTGTTAAGTCAGTAAATTACATCTTGATTCCATCAACATAAGTAAAATAACAAATAACAGTATGTCTTTAATAATGCTAAAACAAGGAATGTTATAAGAAAATAAACATAAAAAATAAGAACAACTTAACCACAAGAACAATGAGAATATGTCTGAAAGAGAGAGAGAACAATTAAACAACTAACAGGATTAACTCATAACTAAATTAGGTTAATGCTTTTAAACTAAAAATCCTTAGAATCATAAGATCTTAATTATAATTATATAATGTCATTATGAAACTAATCTAGAACTATAAAACTAACATTAATCACGGAATGCATTCATTAATTATGGGATCTATAAAACTAACATTAATCACTACCATAGTATATTTCAATATATTTCAGTATATTTCATAGCTTTTTATGAAGCTATGACCTAAGGTTCAACTGAATGAATTAACATGATCATGAACTTTAATTCTACCATTTCAGAGTGTGTATGGGTCAATCTGACACTAAAACAGACCTTCAGACACTTCTCTGTTCAAAATACACATTCATAAACAAAATGTTCCCAAACAATGTCCAGCCGGACCTAAGGTCGTTTCAACTATAATTTTGACACAGAATAAGCTAAGAATTTCACTAAACTTACATATATCTACATATATCCTGATTTAACCTACTGATTCTGATTCATATTCTGATCATAATCTACATATAATAAAATTTGACCCAACAATCCCCCCCTTTAATACTAATCACAGTATTAACTAGATTTTAATTAGATTAGTGTTACACCCTAGCAGGACGATAATATACATTGTTCTCTCTATGCAGAGGTTTGCGGGTAAGACTATTTATCATCTTATGCATTCTGTCAAAATGCAAGGTCCCAGGAAAATAAACAAAAGAAAAATCACCACTACAGGGATGCACATAGAAAAAATAGCAGACCAATTACCAAACAGTCCAGAAAACCACACCCACCCTGCCGTATCCCCATGTTCATCATGTTCTAGTTGTTGAGCAATCTGTCTCATTTGATGTACGGCTGCACCTATTTCACCATCCGGGTTATCATTAGTAGGAATAAAAGTGCAACAGCTGTCTCCGATCATAGCACAAACACCCCCCTTTTCTGCTAACAAAATATCAAGGGCCATACGATTTTGAGTAGTCATTAGACGCAGGGTGGTTAACTCAGTCCTAATACCATCGACAGCTTTAATGGTTTCATTAACAAAGCTGGCTAAGCGATAATGTGTTAATTCTACATTCTTCCATAGATCAGCTACACCAAAATGAGGAAACATTGATGTCCAAAACCTGTGCCACCTAGTAGTAAGATGATGTTCCAGGGGTGGAAAATTATGAATGACATCTCATTTTGGGCGATGAGCAGAGAGAGGATGGATAGCAGTGATAGCGTTTTTGAGTTGTATGGGAGTGCAAATGCCTGACCACTTGGTGGGAAACGAAACAAGGAGATTACTATTACCGCAGTACCAGTACCAGTTTAATGCTAATTTAACACCAGGATAATTATTAGGGTGTGGTGGAACACAATTAGGATGAGCCCTACATGTATTCTTGATATATCCGATACTGTTGAGTGTACAATCAGTTAGCGGAGGGTTACATCGACATGAATTCGGGATCCAGCGAGGACATGGAGAGGTGACGGAGTTCTGATCATATATCTGCTTACATTGAGACTTAGGAATGTGTCCTAAATAAATGTTACTTTTTTGAGAGTAATTCATTCTAAAACAGTGAGGGAAAGTGAAATTAGAAGGCATATCTACTTTTAGAGTAGTGAGAATAGAATCTTGTAATATAATGTCGGGGGTATTTGTGCCATGTGCTAAAGAAGTCTGGTTTAACCTTGCTACCACAGAAGGGTGAGGAGAGTAATTACAGAAAGGGCCCCAAAATTTAGAAGGTTGGCTTTTTGGCCCCCAAGCATAATATAAAGCTTCAGAGCATAACAGCAAAGGTGGGCGTGTAATAATAGTAGAGGATGGCATCAAATGACATACATAACAACTTTCATTTGTGTGAGCCCGTGCAGTCCAGTTAGCGAATTGCCAGAAGATGTTGTCTCGAGGTCCAGCTCCAGCGGGTAACCCTGCTCCGAGCAATAAGAGAATAGTCACGAGGGCTCGGGCGGGTAACCCTGCCCTGAGCAGAGATGAAGCAGCCACAAAGGCTCGGGCGGGTAACCCTGCCCCGAGCAAGGAAGTGATCCCGAAGGCTCGGGCGGGTAGCCCTGCCCCGAGCAGTGATGTCATGAGACCCGCGATGTGGACCATCATGGTTGTAGTGAGGTGGTTCGGTTCCAAACAGTTCACGGGTGGTTCCAAACTGGGCACGAGATCCCCCTTTTGTTCACAACGTCTCACAGGCAGTAACTCAGTCAGCCGGGCTGCACAACTCAGTCAGCATTTGCACACAGGTCAAATCTATAGCACAGAGAGAGGGCGAGAGAGAGAGAGAGAGAGAGAGAGACAGACTGGATAGGGACACAAAAAGCATTAATAGCAACTGATTATTGTAACACAACTTTGTTATGGAGCCTTCTTCAGTCGGGTGGCATGGATCCACTGTGGAAAAAAGTCAGTTAAAACAGCAGTATGAGTAATGGCGACTATTTCTGCAGGCTCACTATATCTAGGTTCTCCCAATTGTCCAAATCGTTTAAAAAATTGCACCAGCACCTTGTCTCCCACTTGGAAGGGGTGTGTGTTTGTTGATGGTGGAAATGATATCGTACTATTGACCTTAGTACAAATTTCATGCAATTTATCGATAAGGGCTGCAGAATACTCATCCATATGTGTCTTCAAGTCAGAGGTACCCAGAGCCGGAGTCCCTTTTCTCCAGGGGACAGGGAACGGTCGCCCAAAAATGATCTCGTAGGGGGAATAGCCACCGAGACTAGGCTTTGATGTCATGCGAATTTCAGCCAGTGTGGCTGGCAATAGGTCTACCCAATTTTTGGAACCTGTGGTCTGCATAGCCTTAGTTAGCTTGTCTTTCAATGTTTGATTAGTACGTTCTACGATGCCAGAAGATTGAGGATGGTATGGAATGTGAAAACGCCAGTTTAGTGAAAGATACTTACACAGATCTTGTGTGACCTTTGAGGCGAAAGGGGTACCTTTGTCTGAGTCTATGGCATCTGGAACCCCATAACGAGGTATTATTTCTTTTGCCAGCGTACGAGTCACTACCTTTGCATTCTCTCTAGAACACAGAAAGGCTTCTACCCATTTAGAGAATTTGTCCACAATCACCAGGAGATATTTAAACGGCCCACAGGGAGGCATGTGTGTGAAGTCGATTTGCCATTCTAGGAATGGAGATGTCGGTATGGGTAAACACTCGTGTTTCGCGACTGCTTTGGAGTGATTGTTCTGTGCGCAGATGAGGCATCTCTCGAGAATTGAATCCACCAAACTGTTTAGATTGGCTAGGAGCAATTCCAGCGTTATGGACGTGACACTTGAACTCAAAATGGCAACAAATGACCCAGTGCATGTTTTATTGTCTCCCAGTATTTAAACAGGTGTTGCATATTTTAAGGCTGTACCATACTGGAGAAGTGATAGAACAAGAACAATTCCCATAGTACATCTAGGGCATGCCAGAAAATGCCAATAAAAGATGCGTTATGGATGTGACAGAAAAAGTATCACTTTTCTTGGGTGACTGTACATTTTTATCAAACTCTCTGAAATTGTAAACCTAATGTCGAAATGGAGATATCCATTTGATAGAGGGGTCCAAGGTGAATATTAAAAAAATCTTTGTTTAAAATATTTTGTATTTCATGTAGAGTTTCGGAAGGAAAAGTCAGCGTTATGGATGTGACGAAATTCCGTTATGGATGTGACGCGTCTGAAATAGACATGGCATATGTTTAGAAAATCAGCAATTTAACCACCATAACCCTTTGAAAAACTCTCTAAATATCAGCTAAAACTATCAAAGTTCTTAAATAATATTTAGGACGGCTATTGTTTTGCTGTTTTGTGGATTTTAGCATACATTTCTGTGGCTTGTGGGAATAATATAGAATTGTACGTGATCAAAGTTGATTTTAGCTTGGGTTTTACATTATAAGAAAGACTGACAGTGACATATTAGGTTGGTTACAAATTGGTTCAACTTATTCACATCTGTAAAATACAGGCCTAGGTGATATCTCTGGGAGTGGTTTTGATGTATTACATGTTGCTTTATTTTTGCATGGTGAGGTTGACATTTACATGGAATTGCCCCTATACAGAAAAGTTTGTTCATGTCCCCCTTTACCCCCCTTCGTGCACGGTGTGTCACGCCATGAAATTCACGCACGAGGAAGGGAAGGCAATGTGATGGAAGACAAAGGCGGCCATCTTGGCTGTACCATAGGCCATCAGAGGCGACATAAGCATCTTGTAGCTGCCAAAAGGCAGAATCATTTGGAGAAGCTGAAGCCTGCAAAGAGATAAGGTCTAAATCTGGGATCAGACTACTAGCAAGACAAGATGTATTACATGATGAAGGGTCTAGACCAGGAGACATGACACCAGAAGCAGCAGCAAGTTTTGCCGTACGATCAGCAAGAGAATTACCCATGCGTTCAGGGGTGTTTCCCGAGGCATGCGCTTTAGTCTTAACTATGGCGAGTGACCTAGGGAGATGACAAGAATCAATAAGGTTTTGTACTAAGGTTGAGTGTGAAATGGGCTTCCCATCTGCGGCATGGAAGCCCCGTGACTGCCAAATCTTCCCAAAATCATGAGCCACCCCAAAGGCATAATGAGAGTCTGTGTAGATTGTGATGTCCTTGCCCTGAGACAAAATACAAGCACGCATTAGTGCATACAATTCGGCTGCCTGAGCGGAAGAGAACGGGAGAGCATAGGCCTCGTGTACAATGTCAGGCAGGGAACACACAGAATAGCCACAGAGGAAAACACCATCTGAAGGTTTAGAACAAGAGCCATCAACAAAGATTACTTCCCCCGTCTCCAGAGGGCTGGAGGAAAGATCAGGCCTGATACTGGTAGTATGCAAGATTTCAGATAGACAATCATGATCGGTGTCCTCTAAGGTGTCGCCCTGAGAGTTAAGAAGGCGTGCGAGAGCGTGACCTACAGTATTAGAGGATGTGGCACGAATTTCGAGATTGTCAGTAGAAAAGAGAATGGTTTCATATCTGGAGCGTCGCTGCGCAGTCATATGTTGAGTCTGTAAATTTTGCAATAACTGTTTAACTTGATGTGACGAGTGCAAGATCAGTGGGTGAGACAAAACCAATTTCTCTGCATCTGAAACCATCATAGCACAGGCGGCGACAGCCCTTAGACACGCAGGCAAGCCTTGAGCAACAGTGTCTAATGTTTTAGATAAGAACGCACACGGACGAATCCCCCCTCCATGCTCCTGAGCCAAAACACCAGACGCCGTACCTTGTTGTTCACAGGCGTAGAGATGAAAGGGCTTTGAGTAGTCAGGTAAACCCAGAGCTGGGGCGGAGCAGAGAGCGCTTTTGAGGGAGTGATAAGCTTTAATCATAGTGTCAGTCCAGGTCAAAGGATGTCGCTGTGGGTCTTGATGAGAACGGAGAATTTTTAGAGGAGGCTGAGCCTCCCTCGTTGTCTTAGAGCAATCGCCCGTGCTGTATCGTCTCCCTGAGGGGAGTTTTTCAAATTCATGGTGAAGTGGATGTGAGGAGTCTTGAACTATTTGCAAAGCTTTCCTCTTTGTCTGAGTTATGTACAATTCCACAAGCTGCCTCTGGGGGTCTTGTATGATCTTACTGGCTGTGTTGTTTATTTTTTGTGAGCTTGGTTTTGCTCCTAGCCCCAAGATTCCCATACCAGCATGTGATATTGTACATGATAACACTCTCCAACAGACTAATATAGACCATCCTCAGAATTCCTTTGCTTACGTCAAAACTATTGAGTTTCCTTATAAGAAAAAAATCTTTGGCTTGCCTTTTTACACATGCAATCTGTATGTTCTTTAAAACTAAATTTACTATCAAGGATAGTTCCTAAGTATTTAAAACTGCTCACAATCTCAACATGTTGGCCCCCAATAGTGACTAGCTGACATGAAGGTTGCCCTCCCCTAGCGCTGACAACAAGTTCTTTGGTCTTGTCAGAGTTTAGGAGCAGAGCACTCTCCCCACACCATGCCACAAGGTGGTCAATATGCTCAAAGTATGCCCTCTCTAGCTCTCCATTTCCTCTGACCATTAGACCAATCATTGCCATGTCTTCAGCATATTTAAAACAGGCTGAAATTACTGTTACAAATCTGCATTTCATTTATGTACATGGAAAACAAAACAGGTGACAAGACACAGCCCTGAGGCACCCCCGTATTCAAAATAGCCTCATCAGATATGTTACCCTGTACAAACACTCGTTGAAGACAGTCAGTTAAAAAAAATCCTTGATCCATAACAGAAGGTGGCCATTGGCATCAAGTTTTAGCAATCGATTTAATAAAATATTGATCCTAACAGTGATAAAAGCTGAACTAAAATCAATAAATAAGATTCTGGCATAAGCCTCAGAGTGCTGGATGTGTTTACAGACCATGTGAATTAAAGTTAAAGTAGCATACTCAGTACTTCTTCCTGATTTATACACAAACTGTAGACTAACAAATGTAAATTTGCCAGATGCCCCAGTACTGCTCTTTCCATACATTTACATAAAATGCTGGTAAGGGTGATCAGTCTGAAGTCATTGAGTGAGACAGGGTTATTCTTATTAGGCACTGGGATGATTGTAATGCTCTTCCACGATAATGGGACAGTGTGTGTGTCAAGCAGAGTCTGAAATAGTCTCGTGAAAAAAACACCTTTAAGTTGGTAGATGCACCCAGCTATGGCCCTCCCCCTAAGACCATCCGGGCCAGGTGCTTTATGAGGGTTTAAGACAGCCAGCTATCTCTTCCTCAGTAAAACTAACTACAGGCCAATCAGGGCTGCATGTATAGTCAGACCTGACCCCAGATGTAGTTGTGTCAAACCTACTATACAACTGATTTAATTCATTTGCAAAAGAAGCACCAATGAGAAGGCTATGTTGCTTCCTGACTTGTCTACCCATCATATTGTTAAGACTACTCCATGCTTTATGGGCATTGTTAGGGTTTTGCTGGGATTCGAACCTGGTTCGTTGGTGTGATGATCCAGTAAACCCCCACTAGGCCACCAGTGGGATGACTCAAATGCAGAGGCGTGAGGCGGAAGTAGAAAAAGTATCAAAAGGTTTATTTATACTATGTACACTATATACAATTCAGGGCAAAACAAAAAAACAAAAACAAAGAGTATAATCCAAAAGTTCAAAAAGAAAAAGGCAAAAATGCAAAAGCTCAGAAGATCCACAAAACACAGTCACTACTAAATCCAAAAGAAAAGCAAAGTGCAAAACAAAGAACACAGTATAGAGGAAACTGGAGATAAACATAACAGCACAAAGACTCCGTGACAAGAGGACTGAACTCAGGGGTATAAATACACAAACTAATTAAGGACACAGGTGAAGATAATCAGGACAAACAGGCAATTAACAAAAACACAAAACACAGGAACAGTGGCGGCCTCTAGAGGCCAAAATAAACATGACACGAAAAGGAAATAACAGCGGCCTCTAGAGGCCAAAACAGTCCAAGTCCTAACAGGACCCCCCCCCAGGAGCGTCTCCTGACGTTCCCAGGGTGATCCGGATGGGCCGAATGGAAGTCCCGACACAGTTCTTTATCTAGGACATCCCGAGCAGGAACCTTCTATGGCGGTTGGCCTGAGTCTGGTTGGTTCTGGAGGTCTGTATGAGGATCTTCCTGACCTTGCTCCAGGTCTTGCGACACCGTCTCACATATTGGTTGACCGAGGGCACCCCCGCGTCCTCCTCCTGGTCCGGGAACAGAGGTGGCTGAAACCCGAATTGGCACTGGAATGGCGACAGCTTGGTGGCCGATGACTGCAGGGTGTTGTGGGCATACTCTGCCCATGGCAGCCAGGTGCTCCACGATGTCGGGTTATCCATAGCCAGGCCTCGCAGGGTGGTTTCCAGGTCCTGGTTGAGCCTCTCCGTCTGACCATTGGACTGTGGGTGAAACCCAGAGGAGAGGCTGGCAGTGGCTCCGATGACCTTGCAGAACCCGTGCCACACTCAGGAGGAGAACTGGGGCCCTCGGTCTGAGACGATGTCCTGTGGAAGACCAAAGACTCGGAAGACATGATTGAACATAAGTTTAGCTGTTTCAAGAGCAGAGGGGAGTTTGCACAGTGGTATGAAGCGGCAGGCCTTGGAGAATCTGTCAACTATGACCAAAATGACCATGTTACCTTGTGACTCAGGGAGACCTGTGATGAAGTCGACTGCCACGTGGGACCAGGGATGCCGGGGAATGGTCAGAGGATGCAGGAGACCCTGGGGACGCTGTCATGGGTTCTTGGTTCTGGTGCAAACCTCACAGGACAGGACAAATGACCTTACTTCCTTCTCCATGTTAGGCCACCAGAAGCGTCTTTTCAGGAAGTCCAGGGTACTCCGAGCTCCCGGGTGGGCGGTGAGAGGGGAAGAGTGACCCCACTGGAGAACCTTGGCCCGGGCTTGATGTGGGACGTACAAGAGGCCCGGTGGCCCCGTCCCAGGACCGGGGTCCTGGCGTTGGGCTCGTCGAACAGCCTCCTCAATACCCCAGCGGACAGGGGCCACAATCCGGGACACCGGGATAATAGGCCCAACTTCATTCTCCCTGTTAGTGGCAGAGAACAGCCTGGACAGTGCATCAGGTTTGGTGTTCTTGGAGCCGGGGTGGTACGAGAGGGTGAAGTCAAACCGACTGAAAAACAGGGCCCACCTAGCCTGTCGAGGGTTCAGTCTCTTGGCTTGCTGGAGGTACTCCAGGTTCTTGTGGTCAGTCCAAACCAGGAATGGATGTTGCGCTCCCTCCAGCCAGTGCCTCCACTCCTCAAGGGCCAGTTTGACCGCTAGCAGTTCTCGATCCCCCACATCGTACCGGGACTCCGCAGGACTCAGGCGGTGGGAGAAGTAAGCGCAGGGGTGCAGCTTTCCTTCCGAATGTTGAGAGAGCACCGCACCGACACCACTGTCCGAGGCGTCCACCTCCACGATGAATGGTTGGGAGGTGTCTGGGAGGACCAGAATGGGTGCCGTGCAGAAGCGGTCCTTGAGGTCTTTGAATGCCTTTTCTGCCTGAGGAGACAAGACATAAGATCCACCTGTCCTTTTGGTGAGGTCTGACATGAGTGCTGCCACAGAACTGAAGTTCCTGATGAACTTGCGGTAGAAGTTAGCGAATCCTAAGAACCGCTGAACCTCCTTAACGGACTTGGGAGAAGGCCAATCCCGGACGGCCAGGGTCTTGGCAGGGTCCATTTGGAGTTGGCCAGTCCGTACAATAAATCCCAGAAAGGAGACCTCGGGAACATGAAATTCGCATTTCTGGGCCTTGGCGAACAGATTGTTCTGTAGCAGCCTCTGGAGAACCTGGCGGACATGGTGGCGGTGCTCCTGCACGGTCTTGGAGAAGATAAGGATGTCGTCGAGGTAGACAAAAACGTACAGGTTAATCATGTCCCTTAAGACGTCATTGATTAGGGCCTGAAAAACAGCTGGTGCATTAGTGAGTCCGAAGGGCATCACCTGGTATTCGTAGTGCCCAGACGGGGTGTTAAAGACAGTCTTCCACTCGTCTCCCTGTCGGATACGGATGAGGTGGTATGCGTTCCGTAGGTCCAACTTGGTGAAGACGGTGGCGCCTTGGAGCAGGTCGAAAGCAGTGGACATCAGCGGAAGGGGATATCGGTTGCGCACAGTGATCTTGTTCAGGCCCCTGTAGTCAATACATGGTCGGAGCCCCCCATCCTTCTTGCCAACAAAGAAGAAGCCGGCACCAGCAGGTGAGGTGGAGGGTCAAATGAACCCAGAGACCAGGGCGTCTTTGAGGTATTCCTCCATGGCCTTGCGTTCTGGCTGAGAGAGGGAAAACAGTCTGCCACGAGGAGGGGTAGTCCCAGGGAGCAAGTCGATGGCACAGTCGTAGGCCCGGTGCGGAGGAAGAACGGCGGCCCTGCTCTTGCTGAATACCTCCTTGAGATCCCAGTACTCTGTGGGAACTTGAGATAACTCAGTGAGATCAGGGGGCTTGGCAGGAGACACAGGAGAGCTAGAGAGAAGACAAGAGGCATGGCATGCAGGGCCCCATTCCACAACCTGGCTTGTTACCCAGTCTATGCGAGGGTTGTGGCGAGTAAGCCAAGGAAGGCCTAGAATAACTGGGAACTCAGGTGAAGGAATCAGGTGCAGGGATATTTCTTCCTTGTGACCTTGAGACTGGAGGAAGACTGGAGAAGTAACTTGGGTGACTCTTCCATCACCTAACGCTTGGCCATCGAGGGCAGACACAGACAGAGGGACTTCAAGAGGTGCAGTAGGTATATTGATGCTTTGGGCGAAGTGAATATCCATAAAGTTCCCAGCCGCCCCTGAGTCTATCAAAGCTTGACAAGAGTGGACAGACTCACCCCAGGAGATGGAGACCGGGATGTAGATTCCTTGGCCAGGGAGTCCGGGAGAGAGGGTAGGCCCCGTCACAACCCTCCCTCGGCTGGACGGGGCGGTCCTTTTCCCAAGAGTTCGGGACATGATGCTCGGAAGTGACCAGGCTTGCCACAGTAGATGCAGCACTTATCCCTCCTTCTGCGCTCCCTCTCAGATGCGCAGAGGCGAGTACGACCCACTTGCATGGGTTCTGGACAGTCACTGAAGGAGGTAGATGGTTTCCAGGTAGAGGTAGGGAGGCTGGGGGGGCTCAAGGCTTGGTGGCGTTCTCTCATCCTGTTGTCCAGACGAATAGCATGTGAGATGAGGGTTTCGAGGTCACTTGGGCATCCAATAGAGGCCAGACCGTCCTTGATGGGGTCAGACAGACCATGGTGGAAGGCTGACACCAGGGCAGTCTCGTTCCATCCACTTACTGCTGCGAGCGTTCGGAACGAGATGGCGTAATCTGCGACGCTTCCTCCTTGCCGGATGGACATGAGCTTTCGGGCTGCGTCGGTACTGATGTCTGTCTGATCGAAGACCCGAAGCATCTCTTCAGAAAACAGCTGGAAGTCAAAGCACTCAGGTCCCTGTCTCTGCCAGATAGCAGTAGCCCAGGCTCGCGCCTTACCAGCTAATAAGGTTATCACAAAGGCAATCTTGCGGCGATCCGTAGTGTAGGTGGTAGGCTGAAGCTCAAAGGTGAGTTGACACTGGGTAAGGAACTCTCGGCACTCACTGTGCTTGCCGTCATACCTCTGTGGTGCAGGAAGGCTGGGTTCGCGAGGTGAAAAAGGCAGCATGGCAGTAGGCACTGGAGCAGGAGCTGGATCAGGAGATGCAGGCAGAGATGTCAGCTGTGCCAGGGTTTTCCCAATTTGCTGAAGCAGTTCCTCGTGGCGAGCAAGGGCCTCACGTTGGCTGGTAAGCGTACGTCCATGAGCGCTCCAAAGCGTGTCAAAGCTGCCATAATTCCCTGAAGGTTGGCCGGGTAGACAGTTGAAGCAGCCTCTGCTGAGTCGGTCATGACGGAGTCTTTCTGTTAGGGTTTTGCTGGGATTCGAACCTGGTTCGTTGGTGTGATGATCCAGCAAACCCCCACTAGGCCACCAGGGGGATGACTCAAATGCAGAGGCATGAGGTGGAAGTAGAAAAAGTATCAAAAGGTTTATTTATACTATGTACACTATATACAATCCTGGGCAAAACAAAAAAAACAAAAACAAAGAGTATAATCCAAAAGTTCAAAAAGAAAAAGGCAAAAATGCAAAAGCTCAGAAGATCCACAAAACACAGTCACTACTAAATCCAAAAGAAAAGCGAAGTGCAAAACAAAGAACACGGTATAGAGGAAACTGGAGATAAACATAACAGCACAAAGACTCCGTGACAAGAGGACTGAACTCAGGGGTATAAATACACAAACTAATTAAGGACACAGGTGAAGATAATCAGGACAAACAGGCAATTAACAAAAACACAAAACACAGGAACAGTGGCGGCCTCTAGAGGCCAAAATAAACATGACACGAAAAGGAAATAACAGCGGCCTCTAGAGGCCAAAACAGTCCAAGTCCTAACAGGCGTCCCCTGTAACAAACTGTCTCTCCATTTTATCTCTATGATGTTGCTTAGATTTTTTAATAATCCCTCTCAGTTCTCGCCTCTTCTCTTTAAACAACATCATATTTCCCTGAGCAAAAGTAATCCTTTTCTCACCAAGGCATCTCTTCATTTCATGTGAGACCCAAGCCTTATTATTAGGGTATATTTTCACAGTTTTTGTTGTAACAACATTATTCTCACAGAACATGATATAATTATTGTCTCTGTTAGCTCATTTGCATAAGTATTAAAGAAAACGTCCCAGTCCATATCCTCATAGCAGTCTCTCAGTCTCTCCTTACAAATATCAGACCATAAAGCTACTTCTCTAACAGTAGGCTTCTCCTGTTTAAGTTTGGCTTTATACTTTGGCAGCAAATGTATAACATTATGGTCTGACTTACCCAGAGGTGGGCGGGACATTGCCTTATACGCATCGGGTATGTTGCCAAAACACTGAAAGGTTGTTCTTGCCAAATATTTTCTGCCAAGTCATTCAGAAGCACGTCTTTCTTAATCATATCTTTGTAACACTTTTGTTGGGAGTGGTGGGACTCTGAAGCACTGGGACAGGCAGGTTAGATACTCTGGTAACTTTATTTAAGCTTTTCAACTTTTCAGTGGGGCGACACGGTGGTGTAGTGGTTAGCGCTGTCACCTCACAGCAAGAAGGTCTGGGTTCGAGCCCCGTGGCCGGCGAGGGCCTTTCTGTGTGGAGTTTGCATGTTCTCCTGGTGTCCGCGTGGGTTTCCTCCGGGTGCTCCGGTTTGCTCCACAGTCCAAAGGCATGCAGGTTTGGTTAACTGGTGACTCTAAATTGACTGTAGGTGTGAGTGTGAATGGTTGTCTGTGTCAGCCCTGTGATGACCTGGCGACTTATCCAGGGTGTACCCCGCCTTTCACCCGTAGTCAGCTGGGATAGGCTTCAGCTTGCCTGCGACCCTGTAGAACAGGATAAAGCGGCTAGAGATAACGAGATGAGAACTTTTCAGTGAATCACTTTGACATACATACAAAAACATGGTGTGCAAGTAAGCTGTCCCTTCCTCTCTGCTTCCTCCCTCCATATAAGCCCTCAGCTGTCACTGCAACACACACACACTATTAATTTGACACAGGTGTGATCATTTTGCCACTCATCTTCCCCAGCCTCGCCCTCCATTCACAAACTGGTGCTTGACCACACCCCCAACTGTCACATACCCCCAGCACCCAACTCAGGCCGAGGAGCCATCCAGCCTGCAGCTGACTCCCCCCATGGTGGGGGAGGTAATCCGCCACCACCATCTGCATCCCTGGTCTGTGGACCACCTCGAACTTAAAGCAGATACACAGAACCTTTATTTTTAAATACATTTCTGAGTGGATAGTAGCTCCATCCTTGACTCTTGTATGCTGCATAAATGGGAATAAAAAAATAGATTTTTGAGAGTTAAAATTGACTGCAGGTCCGGGTTCGAGCCCCGTGGCCGGCGAGGGCCTTTCTGTGTGGAGTTTGCATGTTCTCCCCGTGTCCGCGTGGGTTTCCTCCGGGTGCTCCGGTTTCCCCCACAGTCCAAGGACATGCAGGTTAGGTTAACTAGTGACTCTAAATTGGCCGTAGGTGTGAATGTGAGTGTGAATGGTTGTCTGTGTCTATGTGTCAGCCCTGTGATGACCTGGCGACTTGTCCAGGGTGTACCCCGCCTTTTGCCCGTAGTCAGCTGGGATAGGCTCCAGCTTGCCTGTGACCCTGTAGAAGGATAAAGCGCCTAGAGATAATGAGATGAGATGAGAAATTGACTGCGAAGTTGGCATTTGAGCTGCCCCGCTGAGCTAGCCATGCCTGAGTGCGTGATGTCGCAGCGGTAACCGGTTTTAAGACCGACGCCTTTGACAGCTATAGACCAAAGTCATATAAGTACAAATTTATGGTGAAAGTAAGAAATAGCGTTACCAACTTGCTCCACTAAGACTGATTTGATTTCATTGATTGTGGGTTGACTCTCATTAAAACAGGATAGGTGTTATAACTTATGCAACATACATGTACATGCATGCATTTTCCCAGATAAAATGTAAAAGACTCATAAAATAATCAGATGAACTGAGACAATCACATTCTGAAGCAAATTAAATAATCTTATACCGGTAACTTAAATACACAATACAAGTTACATGTATTAATCTAAATGCAGGTAAACCACATGTTGTTTTTGGTGTTTTATATCCAAATGAGAATTGCAGCTTACCCGTCTGTGTTCTCACTTCTTGAAGGCCGATCTTGTGGCCGATTGGTTTGAAACAATCTGACTTTCAGTTGTTTGTTCAGTTCTCTGTTCATTCACTTCTTCTATGTAAGGGCGAGATGGCAGCAATATCCAGTTTAGAAAATCAGACTGCTGCTCCACTCATTCTCTATTTTGTCCATATGGAGTACTCCGCCATTACTGCTTGGCTCAGGCAATTACTAAAACCCGGGACGGAACAGGACAGAACCGGTTTTAGCAACAACCGCGCGGAGGTCACTGCCCAAGCGATATGTCACGTCCCGTTCCATCCTGGGTTTTACCAACAACCCTCGGCTCACTCCGGGAGGACTGGTGCAACTGAACTTATCTTTTTAAAAAAAATAAAATAAAATAAATACTTTCCTTTTCTTGTAGTTTTCTTTTTCTTAAAGGTGCCCTTCCACCAAAAATGTTTAATACTGGCTCATTTTGAAATACCATAGTTCACTCCGAGTTGCATATGCATGCTGCATGTGAAAATGTAATTCTACCCCCATTCCCTGTATTAGCTTATGAAAGAAAATAGTCGGAAAAATGAGCGAATCTGAAAAAGCCATACGATCTTACGTCACTTCATAAATTAGTATTCATGGCCTCGCCCACCTTGGCTTACGAACGCCCACGGGAAGGAAGTTCAGATTTAAGCGTGAGGAGAGATAGCAGAGCCAGTGTTGCCAGATTGGGCGGTTTTGAACATATTTTGGGCTGGAAAACGTCAGCAGTATCTGGCAACACTGAGCAGAGCCCATCTTGTCAGTAGCTAACGAAGAGGACCTAACAGCAAGTTGAAAACATGTCTGAACAAGTTCGTGCCTGTAAGACATCAACGTTGCATTTCTTGCCCAAGATAGAAGAGGTGAAGAATAAATGGTTGGAATTTATCTTTGGAACACCGCCAGCGAAGTATAATGCAGCGTTAGTACTGTGTTCTGATCATTTCAACCACAGTGACTTTTCAAACTTCGGTGCCTTCAGTAGTGGTTTTGCTTCGAGGTTGCATTTAATCCCTGGATCTGTGCCGTCAAGACGATCGACCACCAGCTCACAAGCTGTAAGTAAAACATGAACTTTTTGTTCGAAGGTTTTTGTTACAAAACAGCATGTTCATATTCTCCACGTTAGCATGCATGACATGGTCACAAGCTAGGCAGGGATGAGAGTTTTCCGCTTTTTCTGAGTAAAAAACGACCTTTTTATATTATGCCAAATCCATTGAGAATTTTTTTTTATTAATTTCAGGGGGTTGGGGTATGTTCCTTCATGCTGTTCAAACTTTATTAACTCCAACGATGTTTACACATTATTTGTAAGTCGCCGTCTTTAGTCTCGTTTAAATCTCGTTGAATGTGATGTAAAATTCGTGTTCTCTACATTGTTATTGGTCAAAACATCGATGTCGAGACCATAAAAGCCAGAAAAGTCCAACAGCGTCTGTACTTCCTCCGCAAACTGAGGAGAGCAAGAGTCCCGGCCCCCATCATACACACATTCTACAGAGGCACCATCGAGAACATCCTGACCAGCTGCATCACCGTGTGGTACGGCACCTGCACTGTGTCCTGCTGCAAGACTGCAGCGCATCGTGAGAGCAGCTGAGAAGATCATTGGTGTCTCTCTCTCTTCTCTTATGGATATCTATAACTCCCGCCTCACCCACAAAGCCATCAGGATTGCAGGTGACCCCACCCACCCATCTCACAGCCTCTTCAGACTGCTGCCGTCGGGGAGGAGACTGCGGAGTCTCCGGGACAAAACCAGCAGGCTCAAGAACAGTTTCTTTCACCAGGCGGTCAGGAGGCTCAACTCCCTCACTGTTCTGCCCCTCCTCTGCCCCCTGCCACAGATTCTGCTCGCACACACCCCTTCAGCATCTGACATGTCATCCTCACAGTTCCCCCCCCCAACACACACACACACACACACACACATATATACATACAGTGGGGCAAAAAAGTATTTAGTCAGTCACCAATTGTGCAAGTTCTCCCACTTAAAAAGATGAGAGAGGCCTGTAATTTTCATCATAGGCATACCTCAACTATGAGAGACAAAATGAGAAAAAAAATCCAGAAAATCACATTGTCTGATTTTTAAAGAATTTATTTGCAAATTATGGTGGAAAATAAGTATTTGGTCAATAACAAAAGTTCATCTCAATACTTTGTTATATACCCTTTGTTGGCAATGACAGAGGTCAAACGTTTTCTGTAAGTCTTCACAAGGTTTTCACACACTGTTGCTGGTATTTTGGCCCATTCCTCCATGCAGATCTCCTCTAGAGCAGTGATGTTTTAGGGCTGTCGCTGGGCAACACGGACTTTCAACTCCCTCCAAAGATTTTCTATGGGGTTGAGATCTGGAGACTGGCTAGGCCACTCCAGGACCTTGAAATGCTTCTTACGAAGCCACTCCTTCATTGCCCGGGTGGTGTGTTTGGGATCATTGTCATGCTGAAAGACCCAGCCACATTTCATCTTCAATGCCCTTGCTGATGGCAGGAGGTTTTCACTCAAAATCTCACGATACATGGCCCCATTCATTGTTTCCTTTACACGGATCAGTCGTCCTGGTCCCTTTGCAGAAAAACAGCCCCAAAGCATGATGTTTCCACCCCCATGCTTCACAGTAGGTATGGTGTTCTTTGGATGCAACTCAGCATTCTTTCTCCTCCAAACACGACAAGTTGAGTTTTTACCAAAAAGTTCTATTTTGGTTTCATCTGACCATATGACATTCTCCCAATCCCCTTCTGGATCATCCAAATGCTCTCTAGCAAACTTCAGATGGGCCTGGACATGTACTGGCTTAAGCAGGGGGACACGTCTGGCACTGCAGGATTTGAGTCTCTGGCAGCGTAGTGTGTTGCTGATGGTAGCCTTTGTTACTTTGGTCCCAGCTCTCTGCAGGTCATTCACTAGGTCCCCCCGTGTGGTTCTGGGATTTTTGCTCATCGTTCTTGTGATCATTTTGACCCTACAGGGTCAAAGATATACATGAGATCTTGCGTGGAGCCCCAGATCGAGGGAGATTATCAGTGGTCTTGTATGTCTTCCATTTTCTAATAATTGCTCCCACAGTTGATTTCTTCACACCAAGCTGCTTACCTATTACAGATTCAGTCTTCCCAGCCTGGTGCAGGTCTACAATTTTGTTTCTGGTGTCCTTTGACAGCTCTTTGGTCTTGGCCATAGTGGAGTTTGGAGTGTGACTGTTTGAGGTTGTGGACAGGTGTCTTTTATACTGATAACGAGTTCAAACAGGTGCCATTAATACAGGTAACAAGTGGAGGACAGAGGAGCCTCTTAAAGAAGAAGTTATAGGTCTGTGAGAGCCAGAAATCTTGTTTGCTTGTAGGTGGCCAAATACTTATTTTACCGAGTAATTTACCAATTAATTCATTAAAAATCCTACAATGTGATTTCCTGAATTCTTTCCCCCCATTCTGTCTCTCATAGTTGAAGTGTACCTATGATGAAAATTACAGGCCTCTCTCATCTTTTTAAGTGGGAGAACTTGCACAACTGGTGACTGACTAAATACTTTTTTGCCCCACTGTACATCTCATCGTTCATTAACACACTGAACTCAGGGACCGCACATCTCACTTTACCTCGCCCATTTGCACTATTCTGCACTACCTCACCTTAACAGCTGCTAGTTTGTTTATTCTGCTTATTTCATGTTTCATGTTTACCTGCGTGGGTTTCCTCCGGGTGCTCCAGTTTCCCCCACAGTCCAAAGACATGCAGGTTAAGTTAACTGGTGACTCTAAATTGACCGTAGGTGTGAATGTGAGTGTGAATGGTTGTCTGTGTCTATGTGTCAGCCCTGCGATAACCTGGCGACTTGTCCAGGGTGTACCCCGCCTTTCACCCATAGTCAGCTGGGATAGGCTCCAGCTTGCCTGCGACCCTGTATAACAGGATAAAGCGGCTAGAGATAATGAGATGAGATGAGATGAGATGTTTACCTGCTATACCTCAAGTGCCCTTGACTGTTTGGTTATTTGTACCAATTTGTGTGTGTGTGTGTGTGTGTGTGTGTTTAGTCTAGTTAATATCTAGAGTGTTTATACTGTTTATATTGTCTGAGTGTTTAGTCTGTCTTGTTATCATCTAGTGTTTATACTGTTTATTTATACTGTTTATATTGTTTGAGTGTTTAGTCTAGTTCATATCTAGTGTGTTTTATACTGTTTATATTGTCTGTTTAGTCTGTCTTGTTCTTATCTAGTGTTTATACTGTTTATTTATTCTGTTTATACTGAGTGTTTAGTCTGTCTAGTTCCTATCTAGAGTGTTTATATTGTTTGTTTTTTTCAATTATTCTATTTTTATTTATTGCATTGCCAGTTTGCACCGTGGGTCAGAGAGGACTGATATTTCATCTGTGCTGTATGTCGAGCATGTATAGCATATTTGATAATAAAGTTGACTTGACTTGATAATAGCCAATCAAAACAGTTTTTACAAAGACACCCACATTCTTTTTTTAAGTCACTCATTCATTTTATTCGTTTGTTTGTTCAGTAAAAACCCAAACATTTGTTGAATTTTTCTTATTTCCTTGCGTCACACCTCAATTGCCCCTTTTCCACCAAAGCAGTTCCAGGGCTGGTTCGGGGCCAGTGCTTAGTTTGGAACTGGGTTTTCTGTTTCCACTGACAAAGAACTGGCTCTGGGGCCAGAAAAAATGGTTCCAGGATAGCACTAACTCTCTGCTGGGCCAGAGGAAAGAACTGCTTATGTCAGCGGGGGGGCGGAGTTGTTAAGACCAACAACAATAACAAGACTGCGAAAGATCGCCATTTTTAAGCGACGAGAAGCAGCAGCTGTACAAACGCGAATTCAGCCATTATTATTGTTGTTGTTGCTGCTGCTGCTTCTTCCGTATTGTTTTTGCTTCGATATTCACGCCAAGGTTTATGCAAACGTAGCAACGTAACTGACGTATACAGTGACGTAATGACGTGTCTTCCCTTAGCACCGCGAGCTATGGAAAAGCAAACTGGTTCTCAGCTATGGAAAAGCAAACTGGTTCTCAGCTGGCTCGCAAGTTGCCCCGAACCAGCCCTGGAACTGATTTGGTGGAAAAGGGGTAAATGACGTCAGCGCGCGGTATTTTTCCCTTCGCAGTTTGTTCCTTCTCTCTCGCCATAGTAAGACACCCACATCCGCTTGTTCTGACTCACTGGAGGTAGCATCACAGTGTTGTTAGCCAATCAGAGGTAACACGCTTACATGTCATGAATATTAATGAGTAAGAGCTGAAATCCTGTCGTTCTCCCGCCACCCACTCCTCCAGCAAACTAGAACAGCCTGAAACAGGAGAACCACAGCATTTTTTTTTCACCAAAACCGGCTCACAGGGCATTCATTCATATTAGAGACCACCGCACAATTAATGAAAAAATGATGCAAGGAGACCTTTAAGTTGTTGGTACTGCACCCTCTTTCAATACAGGCTTATAGCCAACGCTCCTCAACAGATCAGAGGTCTCGTACGAGTCTTCAGTAAAATGTGCAGAGCAGAGGAGAGACCACTTCACAGGTGCCCAATGTGCCCGTGAACTTCTTGCAAAATGCGTCCAAATCTTTGCAGTTTGAACATTCTTGGACCATGAATGCAACGTAAATCTGCCTTCTGTCGTGTTGCTGGTGGGTGCAGCAACACATCTACGTGGCATGGGGATAGCTCAAAACGGAGGATCGGAGGTGCAGTCAGCTCTGTGTTTTAGTATAGCGGAAATGGCGATGAGACCGATAGACTTCCTGTTGTGACGTTACGGACATCAAGGTCATTCACTCAGACCGCTGCCTACATAAATCACTTTAATCGTAAAAATTAATATATAGATTTAGGCACTGCCTAAAAGCGGAGCTCCCATCTGTTTCTGGGTTGTAGAATTTTCTTATATCATAGCCAGCCTTTTTTTTTTTCTACCGTTATAGTTACTATACTGTTTCCTTATGTTGCATAAAATGTCGGGTGACAACAGTGACAAGTTTACTCACTACTATACTGTCCCGACTACTACTCTACTTTACAAGTTGTTGGGTTTCCTGTGGTGGCAGGCATGCACACACAGGACCGAAAACATCAGAAAACAATTCAATCGGTTACTCACTACTCAGCTGTTGGGTTTCCTATGGTGGCAGGCACTCTCACACAGAACCGAAACCATCAGAAAACAACTCAATGGGTTAATCACAACTCAGCTGTTGAGTTTCCTGGGGTGGCAGGCACGCACACACACACACACACGCACACGCACACACAGGACCGAAACCATCAGAAAACAATTCGACGGGTTACTCACAACTCAGCTATTGGGTTTCCTATGGTGGCAGGCACACACACGACCAAAACCATCAGAAAACAACTCGATGGGTTACTCACTAGTCAGCTGTTGGGTTTCCTATGGTGGCAGGCACACACACACAGGACCGAAACCATCAGAAAGCAACTTGATGGGTTACTCACTACTCAGCTGCTGGGTTTCCTATGGTGGCAGGCACACACACACAGGACCAAAACCATCAGAAAACAACTTGACTGGTTATTCACAACTCAGCTGTTGGGTTTCCTATGGTGGCAGGCAGGCACACACACACACAGGACCAAAACCATCAGAAAACAACTCGATGGGTTACTCACTAGTCAGCTGTTGGGTTTCCTATGGTGGCAGGCACACACACACAGGACCGAAACCATCAGAAAGCAACTTGATGGGTTACTCACTACTCAGCTGCTGGGTTTCCTATGGTGGCAGGCACACACACACAGGACCAAAACCATCAGAAAACAACTCGATGGGTTACTCACTACTCAGCTGTTGGGTTTCCTATGGTGGCAGGCACACACACACACAGGACCAAAACAATCAGAAAGCAACTCGATGGGTTACTCACAACCCAGCTGTTGGATTTCCTATGGCGGCAAGCACACACACATAGGACCGAAACCATCAGAATACAACTCGATGGGTTACTCACTACTCAGCTGTTGGGTTTCCTATGGTGGCAGGCACACACACACACACACACACACAGGACCAAAACCATCAGAATACAACTCGATGGGTTACTCACAACTCAGCTGTTGGATTTCCTATGGTGGCAGGCACACCCACACACAGGACCAAAACCATCAGAAAACAGCTTGGTGGGTTACTCACAACTCAGCTGTTGGGTTTCCTATGGTGGCAGGCACACCCACACAGGACCAAAACCATCAGAAAACAACTTGGTGGGTTACTCACAACTCAGCTGTTGGGTTTCCTATGGTGGCAGGCACACCCACACAGGACCGAAACCATCAGAAAACAACTCGATTGGTTACTCACTACTCAGCTGTTGGGTTTCCTATGGTGGCAGGCACACACACAGGACCAAAACCATCAGAAAACAAATCGATGGGTTACTTATAACTCAGCTGTTGGGTTTCCTATGGTGGCAGGCACACACACACACACACACACACAGGACCAAAACCATCAGAATACAACTCGATGGGTTACTCACAACTCAGCTGTTGGATTTCCTATGGTGGCAGGCACACCCACACACAGGACCAAAACCATCAGAAAACAGCTTGGTGGGTTACTCACAACTCAGCTGTTGGGTTTCCTATGGTGGCAGGCACACCCACACAGGACCAAAACCATCAGAAAACAACTTGGTGGGTTACTCACAACTCAGCTGTTGGGTTTCCTATGGTGGCAGGCACACCCACACAGGACCGAAACCATCAGAAAACAACTCGATTGGTTACTCACTACTCAGCTGTTGGGTTTCCTATGGTGGCAGGCACACACACAGGAACAAAACCATCAGAAAACAACTCGATGGGTTACTCACTACTCAGCTGTTGGGTTTCCTGGTGTGGCAGGCACACACACACAGGACCAAAACCATCAGAAAACAAATCGATGGGTTACTTATAACTCAGCTGTTGGGTTTCCTATGGTGGCAGGCACACACACACAGGACTGAAACCATCAGAAAACAACTCGATGGGTTACTCACTACTCAGCTGTTGGGTTTCCTATGGTGGCACACACACACACATAGGACCAAAACCATCAGAAAACAACTTGATGGGTTTCTTTATGTATCCACACTCTATGCCTATGGGGCTCCACTCGCGTGGGCCAAAGGAGCTCCACTTCTTTTGGCTGCTCCCAATTAGGGGTCGCCACAGTGGATCTTTCGTCTCCATTGCTCCCTGTCTTCCGCATCCTTCTCTACCACACCTGCCACTTTCATGTCCCCTCTCTCACCACATCCATGTATCTCCTCTTTGGCCTTCCTCATTTTTGTGTGCCTGGCAGCTCCATCCTCAACATTCTCCTTCCCACATGTTCTGCATCTCTTCTCAGGATGTGCCCATACCATCTCAGTCTCATCTCTCTTAGCTTAATTCCCAAGCTCTCCATGTGTGCTGTTCCTCTGATATGCTTGTTCCTTAAAAGGAGCTCCACTAATATGAAGTTTTAAGTGGTTCAGTTAAAGGTTAAACTGATTTCTGTGGTCAGTAAATACTGATATAGCTAGTTTTGGTGAAGGGATGTTCTAAAGCAGCCTGCAAAGCATGTCATCTAGAATGACGAATCTGCACGACTTGCAGTTGCTGCTCTCTAATAGTGCCAATACAGCTAGTCAGCTGTTTGACACAGAACACGACAAATCAGGAGTTTGTCGTTTTCATCTTCGGCACTATGTCCATCTTAGAAAATCACTGTGCTAGCGAGATAATTTGCTCTCTGACGTTATTTCTGTGGATTGAGCGGGACAGAAGCCACCCCTCCCCCACCCAGTTTTTTCCACTGCTCTACACCAAAATCATAGGTGACATACTTTCTTATTTTGAACACAGAATGGCAAATTTCACCGAAAAGTAAGGAAAATATATAACGTTTTCAAGGTCTTTGGTTGACATGTTTCCCCTCGTGGGCCAAGTTGCAACAGGAGCCAAACCGTGTAGGCAATATTAAAGGTAAGCTAACAGAGCATGCACAGTGCGCAGGCAGCCTTTTGCCACGACTTTACCATCAGCTGGCCTGTCGCTAGTGTATTGCTGTTTTCTTTCCTTGCCGTTTGAATTGATCAGTATAACTGGTTTCATAAGCCATGCTTGTCATTAATCACTGTTTGCCATCACTTCATTTTCATGCATTGAACTGTGCTGTGGGTAGAGCGGGGAAAGGCTGAGTGCCATTTTTGGATACCAAATGTTTGTCATGTCTCGTTCAAAATGCTCATTGTCATTTACATCTCTCATCTGTGTTAACTTTGTCTAATATCAAGATATCCAAATGTACACACGGGCTGTGAAAAACACTCTCATTTATTGGGTAAAACTTTGTGATTCCATTTCCGTATTCACGTTACTCACAGACATTCAAACTTCGCTACTTCTGGGTTTAGGTGGGAAACCCGAGGGACTTCTTCTTCTTTCGGTTAATGGCGGGTTATACCTTCAGGCACATACCGCCACCTACAGTTCCCTACATTTATGTGCATTTAAATTCTCACGTATAGCCCTGCACTCTTGAGGAACCTGATCAGTTCCCCTGGCCTTATTCCATATTCCAGAACTGAAGTTAGACTAAAGTCTGAGCATCCAGCTCTTTGCAATTTATTTTTCCACTGCTCCCTGTGCCACTGGTACCTAGGACATAAAAGCAATACATGTTGCACCGTTTCCTCTTGATCTGGGCACCACATGCAATTTCTTGTCTCTGCCCTACCAATCCTGCACTGGGTGCTGTTCAGCAGTGTATGACCAATTCTAAGCCTGGCAATGACGACTTCATCCCTCCTGCACCCTCCTACTGTGGCTTCTCTCCCAGCCTCTCTGTGGATATTGTACAGGTGCCTGCCTTTGGGACTTGTGTTCCACTGAGTCTGCCATTGCCTTGCCAGGGCCCTCCTAATAAAATCTTTTACCTCCCTCCTCCCAAGCTTAATATCGACCTGTGGATCTGGTTTCTCTAGGGCTTTTTTTGCAAGGCCATCTGCTTTTCCATTGCCCCATATCCCCACATGAGCTGGGATCCATAAGAAACATACAGAGGCATCTCTCTGCTCCAGCCTATACAGGCATAAAAACACTTCATATAATAAATCCAGTCTACGGGATCTATGTGACTGTATGCTACCCAACACTGCTGCAGAGTCAGAGCATATTAACACCTTCACTTGCCCAGTCTCTTCAACCCACTCTAGTGCTTTAATGATGGCAATGATCTCAGTGGTGTACACAGACGCCTCATCTGTCAGCCTCCAGGAGGCACTAACACCCATCCCCTTCACAACCATAACAGCTGCAGTTTTTCCAGATGCAGGATCCTTTGATCCATCTGTATAAACCTGGACGTGACTTGCATATGCACCCAAAATATGGTCTAATGCAAAACCAGCCACATACTGCTTCTCTTGTTCTTCCTTTGTATACTCAAATATATTCATATCCACTAAAGGTAGGGGGAATAACCAAGGTGGCACTGGTGATATAGCTACTGTCGGGCTAACCATTCCCTCTTTCAATCCTGCTTCCTGTACCCATTGCCTCACCCTCCACCCAAATCCCTTGCCCTTTTTGGCCTCATACTCCCAGCATGGCTCTATCACTTTTTTAGCAGGATTCCCTTGGTTGTGGCCTTCCAGGTTTGACCAGTAAGCTAAGGACAACTTCTTCCTCCTTAATGCTAAAGGCATCTCTCCCAGCTCCACACACAGACTCCCTATTGGGGAAGACTTAAGCGCTCCACAACAAAGCCTCAGTGCTCGTGACTGTATTCTCTCTAGCTTCATGAGTTGAGAATCAGATGCAGATCCATAGACAAAGCTACCATAATACATTGCTGAACGCAAGAGAGCATAATATAGTGTCATTAATGAGGATCGGCTTGCCCCCCCATTCCATCCCTGCCAGACATCTCATCACGTTTAATACTCTCTCGCACTTTGTCTCCAATTTATCAATATGGGCTTTCCATGTGAGCTTTCTGTCAAACCAAAGCCCTAGATACCTAGCAACCTCCACCCTTTCCAGTGGTTCCTCATACAGGTATAGTTTAACATTATCAGCGACTGTCCTATTTGTAAAGAATTCACAATAGGTTTTTGCTACTGAGAATCTAAATCCCCAGTCACCAGCCCATCCTACAACTGCCTCAATCGCTTGCTGGATCTTACTGACCACAAAGTTAATGTTCCTTCCCCTCATCCACAAGGCCCCATCATCTGCATATAATGAAACCTCTATGTCTGGGCTTACACTCCTATACATCATTTATCATGGTGTTGAATAACACAGGGCTGATAACACTGCCCTGGGGTGTGCCATTTTCCACCTCGATCGCAGTAGATATATCTGCCCCCACCCTCACCTGGATTGTATGCCCAAATAGGAAGCCCAATATCCAGTTAAAAAGTTTCCCTCCCACCCCAAGCTTTTTCAGCTGCATCATGAGGCCCTCCTTCCACAGCATGTCATAAGCCTTCTCTATGTCAAAAAAGACAGCCACAAGAACCTCCTTCATGGCTAAGGCTTTCCTAATGTCAGTCTCAAGTCTAATCATGGCATCCAGAGTAGACCTTCCCTTCCTAAACCCACTCTGGTATCCTGCAGACAGCTCCTTGCTTTCCATAAAATATGTTAACCAGTATTCTCTCCATCAGTTTACACAAATTAGATGCAAGTGCAATAGGCCTGTAGCTAGTTACCTTTGAAGGATCTTTCCCTGGCTTGGCTATTGGAATGACTAGGGAATGCTTCCACACAGCTGGCACCTTTCCTTCTGACCATATTCTATTAAATGCTTCCACTACCTTATTAAGCACTACATCAGATACATGCTTAAACATTATGTAGCACACTTCATCCTGACCTGGTGCAGTATTGGAAGTGTTAATGAGGGCACTTTTAAGCTCAAATAGTGTAATATCACTATCCATAGCACTGCTGCAGTCTGTTTGCTTTTCACACACATTGCCCCACTCTCTCAGGGTTGTTTGTCTCCGCTCCACCCACTGTTCACCCAAGTTACTTGAGCTATGAGCTTTGGCAAATGCAGTCCTCAACAGCTCTGCTTTATCCTTTGCTGAGCTTGCCACACTATTTCCCTCAACCAAAACAGGAATAGTTCTTCCTCTAAATACCCCCATCATCTTCTTGACCAGCCCTGTGATGACCTGGCGACTTGTCCAGGGTGTACCCCGCCTTTCGCCCGTAGTCAGCTGGAATAGGCTCCAGCTTGCCTGCGACCCTGTAGAAGGATAAAGCGGCTAGAGATAATGAGATGAGATGAGATCTTCTTGACCATACCCCACACCTGTTCTATCTGGACATATGTTCCAAGTTGACTACAATACTCCCTCCAACATTTATTTTTCGCATATTTAATAACCTTTCTTGCCTTTGCCCTTGCACTCTAATATTGCACCACTTTCTCAGGGGTGAGTGTCATTCGCAGCACCCTAAATGCCTTATTATGTGTTTGGATTGCCTCAGTGCACTCCTTAGTCCACCATGGCACTATCTTTCTCCTCCCTCTCTCTTGGGATCTGGGGACTGCAGTTGCAGCTAGGAACATATCAGCCAGGCTCCTTACCATGTCATTGACCTCTCCTGTGATCTGTACCTGGTTTACTCTGGTTTCACAAACTTCATTAAACAACTCCCAGTTTGCCTCTTTCCAATGCCACCTCCCCGGAGACCAATCCACCTCTCTGCTTACATCTATAGCTATTTTGCAAATTAAAGGGAAATGATCACTTCCTATAGTGGAATGCTCCCATATATCCCACTCACTTAACCCAGCTAATGTACTGGATACACATATAAGATCAAGTGCTGATAGTGCTCCAGTTCTAACATTCACTCTGGTGCCTCGCCCATCATTTAGGCATATAAGTGATTCAATATCCATGAACTCCTCTACAACTTCCCCATTCCTATTAGTGGTATCGGTACCCCACAGAGAATTATGTGCGTTGAAATCCCCACACCGGCGGCACGGTGGTGTAGTGGTTAGCGCTGTCGCCTCACAGCAAGAAGGTCCTGGGTTCGAGCCCCATGGCCGGCGAGGGCCTTTCTGTGCGGAGTTTGCATGTTCTCCCCGTGTCCGCGTGGGTTTCCTCCGGGTGCTCCGGTTTCCCCCACAGTCCAAAGACATGCAGGTTAGGTTAACTGGTGACTCTAAATTGACCGTAGGTGTGAATGTGAGTGTGAATGGTTGTCTGTGTCTATGTGTCAGCCCTGTGATGACCTGGCGACTTGTCCAGGGTGTACCCCACCTTTCGCCCGTAGTCAGCTGGGATAGGCTCCAGCTTGCCTGCGACCCTGTAGAAGGATAAAGCAGCTAGAGATAATGAGATGAGATGAAATCCCCACACCATACCACCCTTTTACCCTCTCTCTGTACCACTTTTTCCAAATACTCCACTGTTAAATCATTACAGGGATTATAAAAATTAACTATTATGATGCTATCCCCTCTTGTCCACCACATTTCCACAGCCACACACTCACTATCCTCACTCACTATTAATTCCCTGTATGATAGACCATCTTTCACAAAAGTGCAACATCCACCCCCTTGCCCTTCCCTCCTATCTTTTCATACTGAAGTGTACCCAGGAACTACAAATTGCAAGTGAGGAACTAACCATGTCTCCTGTATACATAAAATCTCATCTCATTATCTCTAGCCGCTTTATCCTGTTCTACAGGGTCGCAGGCAAGCTGGAGCCTATCCCAGCTGACTATCGGCGAAAGGTAAAATTGGGAGCTCATACACAAATTTCTTAAATTCCTGCTCATTTGCCACTAGGCTTCTAGCATTCCACTGCAATATGGTTAATGGGATTCCTGTCATCCTTCAGACTGTGATGGTTCACCCTGTCCTTCTGATAGCTTTTTCATCACCTCTTCCACAGGCCCACTAGCCATGTCTAAATGTGCCTTTGCAGCTTGCAGTATTATCTTAATGCGATCTGTACACGTAGTTGCTTTGGCAGAGCAGTTAATAACCTTAATTATAAAAGCTAGAAAATCTATCTTGTCCACCTGCATTGTAGGCCTATCCCCTCTCACTAGGGAGTCATCCCTGCCTTGTCCATCACCCTGCATTGATGCCTCTTTCTGATTTACCCTCTGATTGGTTGCAGGCCCTCTTGCTTTGACCTCTTTAACAGCCTCTGTATATGACACCAAGTTAACTGCTCTATATCTTTGCACCTCCTTTTCCTCCTGCTGTTTTACACAACCTTGATATGCTGTGTTATGTGCCCCACCACAATTGCAACATCTGGGCTGCACTCCCTCCTCACACTGCCCATAGTCATGATCTCCTCCACATCTACAACAACAGGCCCCTTTACAGATTGCCGCAACATGCCACAGCCTCTGGCACTTAAAGCACCTCAAAGGTGCTGGCACATATGGCCTGACTGGGTAGCAAACATATCCAATCATTACTCGTTTAAGAAGCCGCAGTTCACTGAGATGCAGCAAGATGGTCATACTTGGAGCCTTCCCCCCCCCTTATTAGTGTAGAACCAAGTAGCCTTCACTAGTGTCCCTCCCTTCATACAAGTTTTCAGTACCTCTTCTGAAATATTTGTGGGGACACCAGTAATGACTCCTCTTACTCCATCTCTCACCCCTACCTCCATACATTCCACATCCTCTTTCCCCAGCTTACGCAATCGTAATGCCTTCTGTTTTTGCTCTCTAGACTTACAAAACACTATGACCTTGTTGTTGCTAATGTACCTCGCTGATGCCACCTCTCCAAGAGTTTCTTTAATCAACTTAGTTAGCCGTATTGGGTTGGAAATGTCATGTTTAGAGATATCCGCATTAAATTTCACCAAAACTTTTGATTCTCCTTCCTCAATTCTTCTACCTTTATTAACTGGGCTTTCGCCACCACCCCTTCCCCTTCTCTTTCTTCCCCCTACACGTCCACCTCCTGGACCTTGAGATTCCTCCTCCATTTCACTCTCACTATCTCCTGCCGAGCTTGGCATATTGCAAGCAGGGTAGCCTAAATCAGTGTTTCCCAACCTTTCTTGAGCCACGGCACATATTTTACATTTGAAAAATCCCACGGCACACCACCAAACAAAAATATCACAAAAATGTGTGTGTGTGTGTGTGTGTGTGTGTGTACATATATATATATATATATATATATATATATATATATATATATGTGTGTGTGTGTTTTGGCCAGTTGCATTGTAGATAACACGTATTCTGCCACGAGACTTAGCGAGACTAAAGATGGCGAAAATGTAAACATGTAACATCATCGTAGGAATGAATTACGCTTGAGTATCACGAAGGAACATACCCCAACCCCCCTCAATAAATGTAAAAAAAAATCTCAACGGATTTGGCATAATATAAAAAGGTCGATTTTTACTCAGAAAAAGTGGAAATCCGCCGAAAAGTGGAAAACTCTCATCCCTGCTATCGCCATCACCGCTGTCATACCCGAAGCATTACTAATTCTATTGTTTGAATGGCAACAGGTAGATACACAGGTTAATTAGCTACCTGCTGCCATCTATTGGAAGAGTATTTAATTGTTCTGCCAGTCACTATACGTCGCTGGCATAGATGAATGAAGACAAATTATTTGCAGTAAATCAATAATTTTCGGAACAATTAAGTGAAATTGGATAATGTCTCACGGTACACCTGATGATCTCTCACGGCACACTAATGTGCCGCGGCACAGTGGTTGGGAAACACTGACCTAAATCGATCCCACAAACTGTCTTACTGACTGTGTGTGTGTAAATATTTAAAAAAAAAAGGTAAGGCAAAAGTGAAAAAGTCGTAAAGCCACTTTGCTATTTGGGAGAAAGCCAACCAGCTTCGTCCCTCAATGAAATCCCGCCTTAACGCCATGTGAGACTCCTACTGTCTGCCAGCCAACCGGCGGAATCCGTCACATTCGCGCACAAGCAAACATCTGCGACGGTGCACCTCCTCTGCCGATTTCCAGTCACACTTGCTCGGTTCAAGTTGGTTTTCACGCTGATTCAAGGTCGCAGCTGAAGTGCGTATTGTGTGGCACCAACCCGAGGGACTGTACCACTTGGGTCAGATAGAGGGGTTTCATGAGTGGATGAAGTTGAACCATTTTGACAGGGGTGGGATTTATAGCAAAATATTTTGAAAACAAGAGACATGATTCATGAAAACGCTGACTGGATTCAGGTCAACTTGTCAAATCCCAAAGGATTTTGCAGTGATTTCAAAATCAACATCACTATTTAGAATTAAATTCCTACAACTCATTATTTCTTTTAATTATTTTTTACACGTTTTCTTTCTCTATCAGTTTGTCGCTTTTCTTGTGAAAGATTTCTTCGCCTTTCTCTCACTCTTTCACTGCTTCTTTCCTTTTCTTCCTCTGTCAAAACTCTCTTTCTCTTCCAGGGTTTGACTTCATCTTCCTCTCCTTGGTGAACTTGTTCTGACATCTTTTTAAAGTTTGTAAAAATGCTGATTATTGTGTTGCGCTGTTTGAGTTGTTCTCGGTGGAAAAACCCGATAAATATGAAATTATCTGCAGACAAAAAGTTATGTAAGTGCGCTCGCGCTTCTAGTTCCCGCCAAAATCAAACAGCCAATCAGAATCGCGAGGGGCAGGGATGGACGGACACGGCTGGGATCCCTGTGTGTCCATGAAAAATCAACTCGATGGGTTACCATAGTTTCTTAAGGATGGAGCTCCGCTACTACAGTGCTCAGCATAAATGAGTACACCCCCTTTGAAAAGTAACATTTTAAACAATATCTCAGTGAACACAAACAATTTCCAAAATGTTGACAAGACAAAGTTTAATATAACATCTGTTTAACTTATACCGTGAAAGTAAGGTTAATAATATAACTTGGATTACACATTTTTCAGTTTTACTCAAATTAGGGTGGTGCAAAAATGAGTACACCCCACAACAAAAACAACTACATCTAGTACTTTGTATGGCCTCCATGATTTTTAATGACAGCACCAAGTCTTCTAGGCATGGAATGAACAAGTTGGCGACATTTTGCAACATCAGTCTTTTTCCATTCTTCAACAATGACCTCTTTTAGTGACTGGATGCTGGATGGAGAGTGATGCTCAACTTGTCTCTTCAGAATTCCCCATAGGTGTTCGATTGGGTTCAGATCAGGAGACATACTTGGCCACTGAATCACTTTCACCCTGTTCTTCTTCAGAAATCCAACAGTGGCCTTAGATGTGTGTTTAGGATCATTGTCATGTTGGAAAAGTACACGATGACCAAGGGCATGGAGTGATGGTAGCATCTTCTCTTTCAGTATAGAGCAATACATCTGTGAATTCATGATGCCATCAATGAAATGCAGCTCCCCGACACCAGCAGCACTCATGCAGCCCCACATAAGGACACTGCCACCACCATGTTTCACTGTAGGCACCATGCATTTTTCTTTGTATTCCTCACCTTTGCGACGCCATACAGTTTTGAAGCCATCAGTTCCAAAAACATTTATCTTGGTCTCATCACTCCAGAGTATAGAGTCCCAGTAGTCTTCATCTTTGTCAGCATGGGCCCTGGCAAACTCTAGGCGGGCTTTTTTGTGCCTGGGCTTTAAGAGAGGCTTCTTTCATGGACGGCATCCATGCATGCCATTCCTCTGCAGCGTACGCCATATTGTGTTGCGGGAAATAATCACCCCAGTTTGGCTTTCTACTTCTTTAGATAACTGCAGTGAACTTGCAAGCTGATTTTCTTCAACCCTTCTCATCAGAAGATGCTCCTGTTGAGGTGTTAACTTCCGTGGATGACCTGGACGTCTCTGTGAGATGGTTGCAGTTCTAGCTTTCTTAAATTTTTGTACCACTTTTGCTACAGTATTCTGACTGATAAGTAAAGCTTTGCCGATCTTCTTGTAGCCTTCACCTTTGTGGTGGAAAGAAATTATTTTCTTTGGGGAATTCTGAAGAGACAAGTTGAGCATCACTCTCCATCCAGCATCCAGTCACTAAAAGAGGTCATTGTTGAAGAATGGAAAAAGATTGATGTTGCAAAATGTCGCCAACTTGTTCATTCCATGCCTAGAAGACTTGGTGCTGTCATTAAAAATCATGGAGGCCATACAAAGTACTAGATGTAGTTGTTTTTGTTGTGGGGTGTACTCATTTTTGCACCACCCTAATTTGAGTAACACTGAAAAATGTGTAATCTAAGTTATATTATTAACCTTACTTTCACGGTATAAGTTAAACAGATGTTATATTAAACTTCGTCTTGTCAATGTTTTGGAAATTGTTTGTGTTCACTGAGATATTATTTAAAATGTTACTTTTCAAAGGGGGTGTACTCATTTACGCTGAGCACTGTATATTAGATTTATTGTTCACGCTTAAAACTATTCCTGTGCCGTTCTTGAGGTCTCAAAGCATTTATAAACAAAAGTGAGGCCATGTATATGCTTTAAAGAGCTGCAGAGCTTGATACCAATAGATGATTCGTGCATTTGCATCCTTCATGCGGTTGAGCCACTGGAGTGGGGCATGGACTGAACAGAAGGTGAAAGAGTGCCCCAGCAGGTAGTACCGGAGTGTAGGGACCACCCACTTGATGGCCAGACACTCCTTCTCAATGATGCTGTACTTAGTCTCTCACACTGAAAGTTTGCAGCTAATGTACAGCACTGGGCACTCCTCCCCTTCCAACATCTGGGACAAAATGGCCCCAGCCCTCTGTCTGATGCATCAGTGTGCAAAATAAAGGAGAGAGAAGTCAGGGGAATGTAATAGTGGCCCACCACACAGTGCAGCCTTTACGTGGATGAAAGTCCATTGGCACGACTCCGTCCTCTGGACTAGATCTGGTGCCCCCATTTTAGTGAGATCAGTCAGTGGGCTGGTAACATCCAAATAGTTAGGCACAAACCTACGATAATAGCCAGCCAGCCCCAGGAACTGTCTCGCCTGCTTTTTGGTCTTGGGACTCAGACAGGTTGCAATTGCTGTAGTCTTGTCAATTTGAGGACACACCTGCCCATGACCCAGGTGGAAAACCAAATAACATACTTTCACCTGCCCAATTGTACACTTATTTGGGTTAATCGTGAGCCCTGCATGCCTCACTGACTCCAGAACAGCCCTAAGGTGTTTTACGTGCTGTGGCTAATCATCACTGTACATAATGATGTCAAGGTAGGCCACTTCATCAGCAGTATGTGGGCAAAAGACTGTCAATGAGACATTGGAACCTTGCCAGGGCCCTGAATAACTAAAAAAAAAAGTGACAAACTGGTGTAAACCAAACAGGGTGGAAAAGGCTGTTTTGTTTGTTTGTTTGTTTGTTTGTTTGAGGGCTAGGGGAGTCAAGGGGATCTGCCAACATCCCTTTGTTAAATCCAGTGTTGAATAAAATGAGCTGTGTCTAATCAATCAAGCAACTCATCAATGCGAGGCATCAGGTATGTGTTGAATTTAGACACCATGTTGATCATTCTGAAGTGCACGCAGAACCAAACTGACCTGTCAGCCTTAGGGACCAAGACCACCAGACTGCTTCAGTAACTGTGCGACTCAACTATTCCCATTTGGAGTAAGGCCTTGAGTTCATCCCAAACTGCAGTTTTTTTGTGTTTGGGTCAGCGGCATGGGCGGCTACGCACCACCACCCCTTGGGGTATCTCAATGTGGTGTTCTATGAGGTGGGTCCAACTGGGAAGGGGTGAGAACACATTGGAAAACTCCACTTGCAACTTGGCAACCTCTGTAAGTTGGGACGGCGAGAGGTGGTTTTCACAGGGGACCAGGGTGGGTTAAGCAGTTACATTCATTTTTACCTCCATCCCCAGTTCCTCCTTCTCTGAAACTATCATTACCAACACCACAAGAACCCCCTCATTCCATAGTTTAAGCAGATTGAGGTGATATATCTGCAGCACCTTGCCCCTATCCATTCGCTTCGCCTCATATTCAACATCCGCAATTTGCCATGTAACTTCAAATGGCCCTTGTCATTTGGTGAGCAATTTAGGGCTCAAGGTAGGTAATATTATGAGTACTCCCACAGGCGTGCACCCCATTGTACAGCCGGGACTGACATTCCTGCGCCTGCTGCAAATTTTTCTGGGTTAGGTGAAAACATATTGAATTTTGTTTTTTCTAGGAGAAGGTCCCTCCTCCCAGTTTTCCTGTATAACGTCTAGGACACCACATGGCTTACGCCCATACAATAATTCAAATGGGGAAAACCTCATGGAGACTTGTGGAACTTCATACTACGAATAACAGAGGCTCAAGCCATTTATCCCAGTTAGGGTAGTATCTCACTGGGCTGCGACAGTCTGCGACTAGTTGGAGCAGTGGCGGCTCCTGAATTTTTTTTCAGGGGGGGCAATTTTCCCCCCGTTATGTCTACATGGATCATAAATGTCCACAGGACTGAAGTAAATTGATCTAGGTAGCAAGTCAATAGTCAACCTCCGACAGCTCAAGAAATTCAGAGTGAAACCTCATCTCCTGGTCCATTTCTACACAGCCATTGTTGAAAGCATTCTCACCTCATCCATCACAGTCTGGTTCAGTAGTCTTGACACACTCTCCCGGAAGAAATTGCAGCGCATAATCAATAGAGCTTCAAAAATCATTGGCTCTCCCCTTCCATCCTTGGAATCACTACATTACAAAAGAACAGTATGCAGAGCCCACAAAATCGTCTCAGACCCCACTCACCCTGCACACTATGCATTTCAGCTTCTGCCCTCTGGAATGCGCTACAGGTCAATTGCCACCAAAACAACACGCTTCAAAAATAGTTTTATCCCTACTGCCATACAACTTCTGAACTCATGCAGATAAACATTGATCATGGACTGAAAATTGTTTGATGTTGGAATTGTCTGTGTCTATCTGTATGTATATATGTGTCTTATATATGTTTTAGTTTGTGTCCCTAGTCTTTATATGTTGGAACCTGTACCATGCCGTACTGAAAAAAAAATTCCACCTGCTTGCAGTGTGGTCATTAAAGAATCATTCATTCATTCATTCATTCATTCAACCAAACCCAGAAAAACACCACGGTGACTGGAGCCCTCAGTTTCGTCTTTGCCTCATAGAGCTAACTCGAACACTCCACAAAATTTCACGCATTGGATGAGCCGGTTTAATATGTGCCTGTTCTTGCTCACCTCATCATTGTGGTGGTGAACTGCTAGCCTGTAGCCCTCATCCGGTTGTGTAGCGATGTTCACTCTCCCAAAAGCCGAAAATTTCAGGCAGCTGCCCATGTGAATCTTTGACTCATGTTTTTTTATTTTCTCCGACAAATGATGCATGTCCGAAACTCCAGTGACCATCAGTGTTGTCCATGGAGCCACCTCCAGGGTGGAAAAGTAAGCAGGGGTAGCAGAAAACTGCTGAGGCATCCTTGCAGCCAGCTCGCCAGGATTTGCGCTGGCACCATGTTGAAGTAAAACCTCAAGTATATGATTCCCCCCCTTGTCGAAATTTGTTTTATGCTTAGATTTGGTCGAGGGGGGTCCAGCTTGTTTTGTTGCCAATTTAGCTCGATTTGATTGCTGACTAAATGGAACTTCTTTTAAGGACCGCACTGAATTGCTTTCCGCATCCATAGACATATAAACATAGACGCCGCATTGAGCTGGTGGCCCTGTTGCTGGGATACGTCAGAGTGTCCACCATATTTGATGTGGCAAATCTTCCCCGTAAACCAATGCAAGTAAATGGACTGAACTTCATTAAGCCCCTTTCTACAATAATATTTAACTCGATGCCTTTTATTCACCCATTAAGACACACACGTATATATTTGGGAAACAAACAGGCATCAAAACAACACATATAACTTTTAATGTGATGGTTATAAATAGTGTGCGAAATACCCTGTACACTGCAAACTAGTGCCAGATACACGATGGATAGCTCAGGTAAGCTAATCAGTCAGCATACCGTAGCAAGCTACCAAATCCTGAGGCCACAATAACCAACCTACAAGACTGAATATGATAAATGATGGAAATAGTGGAAAAACTGGAAATAGTGAATGAAAATAAAAATTTACTGTTTTATTTATTGAGTCACCACACAGACCTACTCTCGTTGAATGAAGTGAGCTGAATGACCGCCAAACTGAGTTCGGCCAGGTTCTAACGTCATACCAAAACAAAATACATCACTGATTCCTTCACATTCAGAAAGGTTAAAAACATTCATCATACATTCAAAAACGTTCATCATAGTGTGGCACTGTATTATCTAATTTTCACTGCTTATAACTATACACCTACCTGGTGGAGATGAGCTGGGAAACTGAAGACTGAAGGAACAGTATTGAAAAGTATTTTTCCAGTCTCACCTGTGAAAGGTAATCCCATGTGATCTCGTTCGGACAGTAAACCTGTTGGTACAGTTAAACGCAGCACATGAATGAGGCATCTTTATTCTCGGCTAATCTCCAGTTTGCCACATCCAATATGGCGGCGAGGATGACGTATGATTCTACGCAAAATGCGGCATCTATGTTTATATGTCTATGTCCGCATCCATCTCACCTCAGAAACTGAGCAGATCGAATGCAACTTTGTCGCGCTTTGCAGTGACGTAAGCACGTTAGGGCAAGCCCCCCCGGAACCCATAGAGATTGCAGTGAAGTGTCAGTCAGGAGAAAAAAAATATATTAACATGGGACTCTATCAGTGAACTCTTGGGCGATTTTCAGCGTGACTGAAATCACCCCAAAAGGGGCGGTACTCTAGAAACAAGACCACCCTGATTGGACAATGATACCCAGAGACAGATTAAAACGGCCTCGAGCAGCGCTGGTGAAAGTTTGTTTTAAAAAAAGAAAAAAAACCTTTTTTTTCGTTTTGGCAGTGCGTCGCCCAATCGCCCTTATGCACCAGCCGCCCTTGAGTTGGAGACACAACAATTGTGATAAAATATGCAAATTAGCGACAATTTTCACTTGGACTCACACTGAATTGATATTCGCATATTTTATCGCAATTGTTGTGTCTCCAACTAGCCGCAGGCTGTCGCAGCCCAGTGAGATACACTCGCACTTCCTGTCTCACAGAAACTGATTTGAGAAGGGTTCATGATGGCTTTGCGACACCAGTGACGCATTTGTGGTTATTTTGAGAGAAATTTTGTCGCACTAATTTTTTGAACATGTTCAAAATTTCAGCGACGAAGGAGCAACACTTTGTGAGTCAAGTGAAGAAATTGAGAAGCCTCGCGAATGTTTCAAGACACTTTTGAAACTCTCTCGCGAATGATGTTCGCAAGCTGTCGCAGCCCAGTGAGATACTGGCTTTACGTGTGTCTTCACTCACAAATGTGCAAATTAAGTTTTTAAGGGTTTGGTTAAATTGATCGACCAAGCCATCTGTCTGTGGGTGATAAACACTTGTGCAGATTGATTTAACCCCAGTAACTCCGAGTTCATGAAGGGTATGTGACATAAATGTAGTTCCTTGATCAATCAGGATTCCTTTCAGAATCCCAACTTGGGAGCTAATTTTAAATAGTGCCTCTGCAACATCACATGTGTAAATGTTACACAGCAGTACTGCTTCCGGGTATCATGTTGCATAGTTCGCTAGGACTAAACTAACGTGATGCTGTGGTGCAGACCGATCTAGTGGCCTGACGAGATCCATCCCAATTCATTGGAAGAGGGTCTCGATTAGAGGAAGAGAGCTTAATGGTGCTTTTTGGATGGGCCCTGGATTCACCATCTGGCATTTGCAACATGCCACACACTACCTGCGGATATCCCCACGAATCCCTGGGCAATGCAAACAGGCCATGACACAAGTAAGTGTTTTATTCTGCCCTGAGTGTCCTGCCATAGGGTTATAATGAGCTGCATGGAATGAGTTCCCTGCAGCTCTTTGGGACCAACAACTGTGTCACTTTTTTTGCTGGTCTGAATATCCTGTGTCACTTGATACAACCTATCCTTAATTACTGAGAAGTATGGGCTGGTGAGCACAACATTGGCCAAGAGGGTTTGACCATCAATTACTCTCATTTGGTCAAAAGCATATCGCAGAGTTTCATCCTGCACCTGCTCAATTGGGAAATCCTCTTGGGAATCCCTGACAGAGCAAGGGGGGCTAGGGTGCTCCCTGATCTCCATGTCGCTATGATGCGGCGCTCACATAGATGGCTCTGGAACAGTCTCCCTGGCCAACGCTATGCTAGGATCCCCTCGTGACATGTTACTGCAGGACCCACCCACCATTACTCACTCCATCAAACAGTTAAACACCAGCCAATCTGGTCCCAGGATTAGTGGGCGGGAGAAACGCAGACTAACCACTGCCTCAATACTATGATTTTTCACTAGAAATTGGATTAGGACAGACACCAGCAGCTATTCATGAACAACCCCCTGTACACACAGAACCTTCACCAAATGCGCTGTACCCAATGCCTAGCGTTGCACCAACATTTGGTGGATAGAGGTCTGATTACAGCCTGAATCCACCAACATGTGGTAGCCACCCCCTTGGATACTCACCAGTATGCAGTACACACCAGCTCGGTCAAGAGCAGTCTCTGGCGCATCAGGGATCCGGACCACTGCCCCCACCTCCATCACATGGCACTGATCCTGGAAGTGCCCAGGATCCCTGCAGCAGCAGCACACTGACCCGGGCCTCACTTCTGCACCGGTGGCTCAGGGATCACTCACCTGATGGGGAGGAGACACAGAAACATAAGGGGAGGGGCGGGATCATGGGCTCAGTGAGCCGGTTGCGGGGGAGTCGACCCTCGCTTCCATGATGCAGGAACAGGTGGGAAGAAGGAAGTGAGCGAGCGAGAGAGAGAGAAGAGGCAGGCTGCCCATCAGCTGATGGAACTGCCACCAGATGGTCCTCAGCTAGAGCAATACCTCTATCCAGCAACACCACGCAGTGGCACTGGACCTACTCAGCTGTTCCTCCTGGCAGCCAAGCAATGAATCACCCCAGTGCGATCATGTCAGTGATGACCTCAGCATCGCGATCTTCCACTCACAGCCTCTCTATGCCTTCCTACCACATCAATTGCCCTTGTTTAACAAAGGAAACAGCCAAGCTGGTTTGTTGACCACTAGACCAAAAGCCTCCTCTTCACTGCTGGATATGCCCTACAATATCTCTGTCTCTCACGGCTGATGTAGCTTGCTGCACTGCATCAGAGAGTGTCCAATTCTGCCCAGTTAATGGGGCAGTGCTGGCTTGATTTTCATTCAGGCCCACTTGGTGTTCTCCTGCAGCTTTCCAAGTAGCCACTTTCTGCATGTTGCAGTAGTGGTCAGTGTTGTCATGTGGCCCATGTATGCCCTGATAGGTGGAAGATAGGGCCCAGCTTTAGTTTGTTCACCACCTAATGTGCATCGTGAGACCATGCTGATGACTTTTATAACCACTGTGAAGGACAGGGGTGAGAGGGTGCAGCATTCCATGATGCCTACCTCCAAGTGCTGCCCTGTTGTAGTGAAGTCAGCTGTTATGAAGCAGAGTTGTACTGTAGGTCTTGGAAGTAAGTCTTTACCTGCATAGTGATGGGCTTTGGTCCTTAGAAAACATTAAAGGATTCCCAGAGGAGTTGATGGGGATCTGAGCCATATATATTGGCGAAGCCAAGGAAGATCACATAGAGGTCTCTTTTGTCCTTCTTAGCTGATTGGATCTGGTGCCACATAAAAAAAAAGATTCAAAGATTCTTTATTGTCAATTCACTATATATCCAGGACATATAGAAGAATCAAAATGCAGTTTCTCTCTCACCTTATTTGTAAAAAAAAACAGATAAAGATTACACACTCAAACAAAAAAAAACAATAGATATAAATATTTATAAATATAGATAAAAAATAAAGAAAAACAATATATATAAATATAGATAAATACACTCAAATCAAACAATGTACAAAATGGCAGTAGTGCAATACAGTACAATAATGGAGAAGGTGCTAGAAGAGCAGCTTATGAGGTGTATATGAACAGTCGTGCAAATGAGCAATAGCAGCAGATACAGCAGTAATGCTAATGTTTGTGGTGTGATGTGCAAATGGATGAGGTAGTTTTCTTGTGTGAATGAGTGTGTTACAGACCAGGGTTGGGGGTAGGTGGTGGACAGAGTTCAGCATCCTGACATCCTGGTGGATGAAGCTGTTCAGCAGTCTTGTGGAGCGGGCCCAGAGGCTCCGGTACCTTTTCCCTGAGGGCAGGAGGCTGAAGAGTGAGTGTGAAGGGTGGGAGGTGTCACCAGCGATGCTGATGGCTCTGCGGGTGAGACGGGAGTGATAGATGTCCATAAGGGAGGGCTGAGGGGTACCGATGATCTTGCTGGCTGTGTTCACTATGCATTGCAGAGTCTTCCAGCAGGAGGTACTGCAGCCTCCGTACCATGCAGTGATGCAGCCAGTGAGGACACTCTCAGTGGTGCCCCTGTAGAATGAGCACATGATGGGGGGGTGGGACTCGTGCACTCCTCAGTTTGCAGAGGAAGTAGAGGCAAGTTTGAGCCTCCTTGGCCAGCAATGCAATGTTGTTGGGCCAGGAGAGGTCCTCAGCAATGTGCACCCCTAGGAATTTGGTGCTGCTCACCCTCTCCACTGCAGCACCATCGATGGTCAGAGGGGGATGCTGTGAGTGACCTCTCCTGAAGTCAAGTACAATCTCTTTGGTCTTCTCCACGTTCAGGAAGAGATTATTGTCTTTACTCCACTTGACCAGTTGGCTTCATCGTTGTTAGTGATGAGGCCCACCACAGTTGTGTCATCCGCAAACTTGATGTGGTTGGTGCTGTAGATTGGTACACAGTCATGGGTCAGCAGGGTGAAGAGCAGCAGGCTGAGCACACACCCTTGTAGGGCCCCTGTGCTCAGCATGATGGTCCTGGAGGTGTTACTGCCGACCCGAACGTTCTGTGGCCTCCCTGGAAGAAAGTTCAGCACCCGGTTACAAAGAGAGGTGTTGAGTCCCAAATGTCCGAGTTTTTGTATTAGCTGCTTGAATGTGTTGAATGCCAAACTGTAATCCAAGAACAGCATTCGCACATAGGTGTTCTTTGAGTCCAGTTGAGTGAGGACTGGGTGGAGAGCAGCGGAGATAGCATCCTCTGTGAACCTGTTTGACCTATATGCAAACTGGAATGGGTCATGAGAGGGAGGGAGAATGGACTTTGAGTGACTGGTCATGCAGAACAAAGCACTTCATGATGATGGAAGTCAGTGCTACGGGCCAATAGTCATTATAGTTAGATGGGAGGGGCTTCTTTGGCACTGGTATTATGGTTGTAGCTTTGAAACAAGTGGGAACAACAGCTTGGTTAAGGGAGATGTTAAAGATATTGGTGAGGACATCCCTGAGCTCCATGGCACAGTCCTTCAGAACATGACCAGATATGTTGTCTGGTCCAGCTGCCTTACATGGGTTGATCCTGGAGAGGGTCCTCTCCACGCTGGCTGGATCCAGACATATGGCCTGTGCATCTGGGGGAGGAATGGTCTTTTGTGCTGGTGTGTTATTTTGTGTTTCAAAGTGTCCAAAGAAGTCATTTAGGCAGTTTAGCAATGTGATGTCACTCTCACAGGTCCGGGGTGGGGATTTATAGTTTGTGAGGGTTTGAATGCCACGCCAGAGAGACTGTGCATCTCTGGTGTTGCTGAAGTGTCCAGATATTTTATTGCTGTACTGACGTTTTGCCTCCCTGATGCTGCGGGACAGGTTGGCTCTAGCTGTTAGACCTGCAGTGTCACCGGCCCTAAAGGCTACATCTCGAGTCCGCAGGAGCCTGTGACCCTCTCCTGTCAGCCAAGGCTTCTGGTTTGCACGAACAGTGATGGTTTTGCAGTGAGTGACATCATCAGTGCATTTAGCGATGTACAGTGGTGCTTGAAAGTTTGTGAACCCTTTAGAATTTTCTATATTTCTGCATAAATATGACTGAAAACATCATCAGATTTTCACACAAATCCTAAAAGTAGATAAAGAGAACCCAGTTAAACAAATGAGACAAAAATATTATACTTGGTCATTTATTTATTGAGGAAAATGATCCAATATTACATATCTCTGAGTGGCAAAAGTATGTGAACCTTTGCTTTCAGTATCTGGTGTGACCCCCTTGTGCAGCAATAACTGCAACTAAGCATTTCCAGTAACTGTTGATCAGTCCTGCACACCAGCTTGGAGGAATTTTAGCCCATTCATCTGTACAGAACAGCTTCAACTCTGGGATGTTGGTGGGTTTCCTCACATGAACTGCTCGCTTCAGGTCCTTCCACAACATTTCGATTGGATTAAGGTCAGGACTTTGACTTGGCCATTCCAAAACATTAACTTTATTCTTCTTTAACCATCCTTTGGTAGAACGACTTGTGTGCTTAGGGTCATTGTCTTGCTGCATGACCCACCTTCTCTTGAGATTCAGTTCATAGACAGATGTCCTGACATTTTCCTTTAGAATTTGCTGGTATAATTCAGAATTCATTGTTCCATCAATGATGGCAAGCTGTCCTGGCCCAAATGCAGCAAAACAGGCCCAAACCATGATACTACCACCACCATGTTTCACAGATGGGATAAGGTTCTTATGCTGGAATGCAGTGTTTTCCTTTCTCCAAACATAATGCTTCTCATTTAAACCAAAAAGTTCTATTTTGGTCTCATCTGTCCACAAAACATTTTTCCAATAGCCTTCTGGCTTGTCCACGTGATCTTTAGAAAACTGCAGATGAGCAGCAATATTCTTTTTGGAGAGCAGTGGCTTTCTCCTTGCAACCCTGCCATGCACACCATTGTTGTTCAGTGTTCTCCTGATGGTGGACTCATGAACATTAACATTGGCCAATGTGAGAGAGGTCTTCAGTTGCTGAGAAGTTAACCTGGGGTTTTTTGTGACCTCGCCGACTATTACATGCCTCGCTCTTGGAGTAATCTTTGTTGGTCAACCACTCCTGGGGAGGGTAACAATGGTCTTGAATTTCCTCCTTTTGTACACAGTCTGTCTGACTGTGGATTGGTGGAGTCCAAACTCTTTAGAGATGGGTTTTGTAACCTTTTCCAGCCTGATGAGCATCAACAACGCTTTTTCTGAGGTCCTCAGAAATCTCCTTTGTTCATGTCATGATACACTTCCACAAACATGTGTTGTGAAGATCAGACGTTGATAGATCCCTGTTCTTTAAATAAAACAGGGTGCCCACTCACACCTGATTGTCATCCCACTGATTAAAAACACCTGACTCGAATTTCACCTTCAAATTAACTGCTAATCCTTGAGGTTCACATACTTTTGCCACTCACAGATATGTAATATTGGATCATTTTCCTCAATAAATAAATGACCAAGTATAATATGTTTGTCTCATTTGTTTAACTGGGTTCTCTTTATCTACTTTTAGGACTTGTGTGAAAATCTGATGATGTTTTAGGTCATATTTATGCAGAAATATAGAAAATTCGAAAGGGTTCACAAACTTTCAAGCACCACTGTATGATGTGATGGCCTCAGTGTATTCCTGTCTATGTGGTCGTTGTAAGTGGCTGCTTCTTTGAAAATGTCCCAGTGTTGTAGTACTAAAACAGTCTTTCAGAGCATAAGAGGCCCCCTCTGGCCACACATGTACCTCCTTTTATGTTGGTCTGATGGCTCTCACTCTGGGTCTATATGCAGGTCTCAGCATGATGGTAATGTGATCAGAGAGACCCAGGTAGGGGAGGGGGGAGGCCTTGTAATCTCCTTTGTGAGTTGTGTATACCAAGTCCAGTAAGTTGTCACCTCTTGTTGGAAAGTCCACATGTTGATGTAATTTGGGCAGTAAAACTTTTAAATCTGCATGATTGAAGTCACCTGCTGTGATGAGGAATCCATCTGGGTGTGCTGTCTGTTGCTCACTGATGACCTGGTAGAGTTCACGGAGTGCCTCGCTCCTAACGGTGTTAGCGGTGGGAGGGATGTAAACAGCGACGAGCAGAATTGATGTAAACTCCCTTGGTAGGTAGAAGGGTCGGCACTTGATGACGATAAACTCCGCCAGTGGAGAACAGTGTTTGTGCACAACAGTAGCATTCTGGCACCAAGCATCGCTGACGTAAACACACGCTCCCCCACCGCGAGTCTTGCCTCCTTCCATAAAGGCTCAGTCAGCACGGTAGCATGTTAGCCCAGCTAGCTGGATAGCAGAGTCCGGGATGTTGTTATTCAGCCAGGATTGTATGCTCCAAGCAAACAGATAACCCTGGAACTCCTGCTTTGTGTACAGATGTATCAACATACTTGTTTCAATCCAGATGTTCTGCTGCTCTGGCTCATTGGTCTTCATTCTCTATCTCTTTCCACTGAAGGCGAGAATTCCCACTGATTGTTGAGAATGCCTTTGTATGCTGTAACATTATGATTTGAGCACCATAAAGACACGGTTTGACTATACAGCACCTTGATGTGGGTGTGATGGTCAGGTATCCACATACTTTTGGCCATATAGTGTACTAGATAAAAGTTTACTTTACTGTAATACAATCTGTGGTGGCACAGTGGTGTGGTGGTTAGCACTGGTGCCTCACAGCAAGAAGGTTCTGGGTTCGAACCCAGTGGCTGATGGGGGCCTTTCTGTGTGGAGTTTGCATGTTCTCCCCGTGTCTGTGTGGGTTTCCTCCCACAGTCCAAAGGCATGTGGATTATGTGGATTGACAACTCTAAATTACCCATAGGTATGTGTACTTGACACCAGATGAGGGTTTGGGTCCCTCTGGTGTGCCATAAACACCCAAGAGAATTCAGGGAAGCTAGTTGATCACTTTCTGGATTGCTGACCCTCAACTCTGAGGATGGCGACAGACAGAATACAATCTGCAGACATACTGTATGTACAATGGGATTAAATAATATGGCTTGAAACAGGCAAGTGGTCCTCACTGTGCTGCTCCAGTGGTGTTAAATGGACAGTACCCTCCACCTAAGCATGCTGTTCCAGCATTTCAATACCATCAACACACATGTGGCCAGAGGGTGGTCCTCATTGACTCTACAAGCTGGAGTGTTCTAATGATCTACCAAATGAGGGCGTATAAAGAGACGCCACACTAGTAAGCTCTCTCTTATGATGACTCCTGTTTTAATGCCTTTTCCTGTGCCATTAGACAGCAGAGACAAGAGCACCCTGTATGCTGTAGCTGACAAGCTCTCTGACACCTCAGAGCTGCTCCAGCCAATGAGAGCCAGCCAGCCACCTGGTCTGCTCTTCATCACCAAAATCACCACTCCAGCACCAAGAGCACCTCACACACACCTTTCACCTCATTAATAAAATAAAGAGCACTTCTTTCCTGCACTGTACCACTGCCTCCTATGTCTGTTTCCAGTGCCACCCTAAGAGAGCTTACAATGTATAAGATAATACTGTACAAGGTTTCTGTACAAAGAACTGCAAGGATGAACAGCCTAGCTATGTAAATTATGTATAAGGTAATAAAGTAAACCAATATGAGTAATCACATATATTATTAACCTGCTATTATATAGAGTAGGTAGGCTATTTATGTAGTCCAGAGACATGACATGTGAAACAATCTAAGTATTACAGGCTCAAAGATATTACTGTTTTTTATAAAATATCATTCCACTCATCTGGTCCTTCAGTACAAATTTGGATTTTATTATAGAAGATTAAAAGGTTTTGTCCATAAAAAAGGTTAGGGTTAAATATGCAAAATATGTTATAATTTTAAATATGCTAAATATATATTTTTTTAAATATGCTTGGGTTGTTGTGGCAGCAGGGGCATGGTCAAGCATTGGTCTGTGAAGGGAAGGTGGAGTCAGGGAAGGTAAATGGCAGAATCACTGCACCTGACGGGAATTAACCTGTGTTTGTGTGTCTTCCCCAGTGACCGCGCCCTATAAGAGAGGGAGAGCAGAGGAAGGGAGCTCTCCCGACCAGAACACACGTGTGTGTGTGTGTGTGTGTGTGTGTGTGTGTGTGTGTGTGTGTGTGTATAAGTGAACATGTAGAAGCTGAAAAGCTGACAATAAAAGAGTTATTGAGAACTCAGTTCTGGCCTGCCGTGCTTCTGTGCTCCACCCACCTGGTATAATACAAGAGTGGTGTCGAAACCCGGGACAGTGCAGAAGGGAATGGCCACATGGAGTCCTCCCCCTTCCAGGACCTGGTCCATGCCCTCGCCATGGCCCAACAGAGCCAGCACCAGGCGCTGATCACCCTCCGGATGGAGTAAGAACAATGCTTCGAAGCCCTGGTGCTGGCGTAACAGGAAGATCACCAGGTGTTCCGGCACCTGCTCGCGTCAGCGGGGGCCCCGATCACCACCGCCGTGGACCCTCCCCACCTCACTCTAACGAAGATGGGTCCACAGGACGACCCCGAAGCCTTCCTCGCTCTTTTCGAGCAGGCAGCCGAGGCATGGGGTTGGCCGGTGGAACAGCACGCGGTGCACCTCCTCCCCCTGCTAACGGGCAAGGCGCAGCTGGCCACGCTACAGCTCCCCGCCGACAGCCGGCTGGTCTATGCGGACCTCCGCAGGGCCATCCTCCAGCGGTGTGGGTCACACCCCAGAGCAGCAGGGGCAGCGCTTACGCGCGCTATGCCTGGAGGAGGTCGGCCGGCCGACCGTTCACGTTTGGCCAGCAACTCTGGGATGCCTGCCGGCAATGGCTGAGGGCCGACAACTGCGACGCCGAGGGAATCATCGATCTGGTGGCGCTGGAGCAATTCGTCGCTCAACTTCCGGAAGGAACCGCGGAGTGGGTCCAGTGCCATCACCCAGCGTCACTCGATCAGGCCATCGAGCTGGCGGAGGACCATATGGCGGCCATTCCCACGGCAGGACAGTGTGTCTTCCCTTCTCTCCTCTTTCTCTCTTTTCCCCTCCCCTTCTGTTCCTCATCCTCGCCCCATTCCCCCACCACGGAGGCAGGGGCCGGCTCCACCCCAGCCGGCCCGCCGCACCCGCGGTGTCCTACCGTTTCCTACTTCCGTGTCTGTCTTCCCCCCTCAGGTGAGTAATCTCCGGAACACCAGTGCAGAGAGAGAGCTTGGGCCAGTATGCTGGTGCTGCGGGGAACCGGGGCACCTCCAGCATCAGTGCTCGGCGATGGAGGTGGGCATGGTGGTCCGGGTCCCCGACGCGCCAGGGACCACCCTCGATCAGGCTGGAACGTATCGCATACCGGTGAGTATCCGAGGGGATACGTATCAGGCTTTGGTGGACTCCGGCTGTAATCAGACCTCAATCCACCAAAGCCTGGTGCAAGACGAGGCATTGGGGAGAGCACAATTGGTGAAGGTGTTGTGTGTGCACGGGGCTGTTCACAACTACCCTTTAGTGTCAGTCCACATTCTATTTCGAGGGGAGAAATTTAGAGTACAGGTGGCGGTTAATCCTCGCCTTACCCACTCGATAATTTTGGGGACTGATTGGCCGGGATTCAGGGAATTAATGACACATTTAGTGAAGAGTGGGTACTGCCATAATTTAGCGGGGGGAGGTCCCAGTGTGGCTTTGGCGGGAGCAGCTGTCACAGAGCCGTCCACGTCATCACCACATCAGAGTGAGGAGCAGCAGGCTCCTCTGTCTCTCGGGGAATCCCTTGGGGATTTCTCGTTAGAGCAGTCGCGAGACGAGACTCTGCAGCATGCGTTTGACCAAGTGAGAGTAATCGATGTTCAAACGCTCCAGCCAAACGCCACCCCGTCCTTCCCTAATTTTTCCATTATGAAGGATAGATTATACCGAGTGACGCAGGACACTCAGACTAAAGAGCAGATCATGCAGCTTTTAATCCCAAAGAGCCGCCGTGAATCTATATTCCAGGTGGCTCACTTTAATCCCATGGCTGGACACTTGGGGCAGGATAAGACACTAGCCCCAATAATGGCCCGGTTCTATTGGCCAGGGATTCGCAGCGATGTCCATAGGTGGTGTACGGCATGCCACAAATGCCAGTTAATAAATCCAGCGGCCATTCCAAAAGCGCCTTTGCGCCCTCTGCCATTAATTGAGACCCCGTTTGAAAGAATTGGGATGGATCTCAGTGGGCCATTAGATCGGTCAACATGAGGATATCGCTCTATTTTAGTCCTGGTGGACTATGCAACGCAATATCCGGAAGCAGTGTCTCTTTGCAATATCTCAGCACGCAGTATTGCGGAAGTGCTCTTCCGTGTCATCTCCCGAGTCGGAATCCCCAAAGAGATTCTGACTGATCAAGGTACTACGTTTATGTCACACACACTGTGCAAACTGTATGGGTTACTGGGAATTAAGCCGATCCGCACCAGCGTTTATCACCCACAAACGGATGGCTTAGTAGAACGGTTCAACTGCACCCTCAAAAACATAATTAAAAAATTTGTAAGCGAGGACGCACGCAACTGGGATAAATGGCTCGAGCCCCTGTTATCTGCAGTGTGAGAGGTCCCACAAGCCTCCACGGGGTTCTCCCCATTCAAATTATTCTATGGGCGTAAGCCGCGTGGCATTCTAGATGTGCCGCATGAAAATTGGGAGGAGAGACCTTCAACAAGTAAAAATGAAATTCAGTACGTTATCGACCTGCACGCCAAACTCCACATCCTCATGCACTTAACCCAGGAGAATTTGCGGCAGGCCCAAGAATGTCAAGTCCATCTGTACAACAGGGGCACGCGCCTTAGGGAGTTCACACCGGGAGATAAAATACTCATGTTGTTGCCCACGTCGAGCTCCAAATCAATCGCCAGGTGGCAAGGACCCTTTGAGGTCACACGGTGAGTCGGGGACATCGACTATGAGGTGGGGCGTTACAGATTTACCACCTCAATCTGTTAAAACCTTGGAATGTGGAGGTCCCTGTGGCGTTGGTGTCGGTGGTTCCAGAGAAGGCGGAGCTGGGGCCAGAGATTCAAAAGGGAAAATTGACATCGCCTACTGCTCTGGTCCCCTGTGGAGACCCCCTCTCCCCAACCCAGCTCACGGAGGTTGCCCAGTTGCAAATGGGATTTTCGGACGTGTTCTTGCCCCTGCCCGGCCACACCCACCTCATAGAACACCACATTGAGACGCCCCCAGGGGTAGTAGCGCGCAGCCACCCTTACAGACTGCCCGAACACAAGAAAAAGTTGGTTCGGGAAGAACTCGAGGCCATGCTTGAAATGGGCATCGTCGAGGAGTCCCACAGTGACTGGAGCAGCCCGGTGGTCTTGGTTCCCAAGGCCAACGGGTCGGTCCGCTTCTGTGTGGACTATAGAAAAGTCAACGTGGTGTCTAAGTTTGATGCGTACCCAATGCCTCGTATTGATGAGTTGTTTGATTGACTAGGCACAGCTCGCTTTTATTCGACACTGGATTTGACAAAGGGATATTGGCAGATTCCCTTGACTCCTCTATCCCGAGAGAAAACAGCCTTTTCCACACCATTTGGCTTACATCAGTTCATCACATTTCCTTTTGAGCTGTTTGGGGCGCCCGCTACGTTCCAGTGGCTAATGGATAGGGTCCTCCGCCCCCATGCCACCTATGCGGCTGCATACTTGGACGACATTATTATTTATAGTAATGACTGGGCGCATCACCTAGAACACCTAAGGGCCGTCCTTAGCTCACTGAGGCAAGTGGGGCTCACAGCCAATCGAAGAAGTGTGCGATTGGGCGGGTGGAAGTACGGTATCTGGGCTTCCACTTGGGCAATGGGCAGGTGCATCCCCAAATCAATAAAATAGCAGTGATTGCGGCCTGCCCGAGGCCCAAGACCAAAAAGGGGGTGAGACAGTTCCTGGGGCTGGCTGGCTACTATCGTAGGTTTATACCTAATTATTCGGACATCACCAGCCCGCTGACTGATCTCACTAAAAAGGGGGCACCAGACCTGGTCCAGTGGACGGAGCAATGCCAGCGGACTTTCTCTAAGGTAAAGGCTGCACTGTGTGGGGGGCCACTATTACACTCCCCTGACTTTTCTCTCCCCTTTGCTTTGCAGACAGACGCATTGGACAGAGGGCTGGGGGCTGTTCTGTCCCAGGAGGTGGAGGGGGAGGACCGTCCAGTGCTGTACATCAGCCACAAGCTTTCGGTGTGCAAGGGCAGGTACAGCACCATAGAGAAGGAATGCCTCACCATCAAGTGGGTGGTCCTCACCCTCCGCTACTACCTGCTGGAGCACCCTTTCACCCTCTGGTTGGACCACACGCCCCTGCAGTGGCTCCACCGCATGAAGGATGCCAACACATGGATCACCCGTTGGTATCTGGCACTCCAGCCGTTTAAGTTCGAGGTGGTCCACAGGCCAGGGGCGCAGATGGTCGTGGCAGATTTCTTCTCTCGTCAAGGGGGGGGGGGAGTCAGCTGCAGGCCGGACGGCTCCCCAGCCTGAGTCGGGCGGTAGGGGTATGTGGCAGCAGGGGCGTGGTCAAGCATCAGTCTGTGAAGGGAGGGCGGAGTCAGGGAAGGTAAGTGGCAGAATCACTGCACCTGATGGGAATTAACCTGTTTGTGTGCCTTCCCCAGTGACTGTGCCCTATAAGAGGAGCGGGAGAGCAGAGGAAGGGGGCTCTCCCAACCAGAACACGTGTGTGTGTGTGTGTGTGGCATGTGTGGCGTGTGTATGAGTGAATATGTAGAAACTGAAAAGCTGACAATAAAAGAGTTATTGAGAACTCAGTTCTGGCCTGCCGTGCTTCTGTGCTCCACCCACCTGTTATAATACAACAGTTGTTTTTTGTTTGTTTGAAAATTTTCAGAGGATTAATGTCAGTGCCAATTACTATACACACTTTGTCTCTCATACACAAGTAGGGATGTCATTCAAAAGCCTCTAGAGTAACATCAGAGCTTGACAGTATGATCATTTACAGTATTTCCACATCCTGACAGATTTGCAAAAGCCTACTTGGGCCCCCTGGTGGTGCTCATTGCCAAAAAGAAGTGTTTAATCCATCTGGTATAATTCCCCACCCAGTTCATCTCATCTCATCTCATCTCATTATCTCTAGCCACTTTATCCTGTTCTACAGGGTTGCAGGCAAGCTGGAGCCTATCCCAGCTGACTACAGGCGAAAGGCGGGGTACACCCTGGACAAATCGCCAGGTTATCACAGGGCTGACACATAGACACAGACAACCATTCACACTCACATGCACACCTACGGTCAATTTAGAGTCACCAGTTAACCTAACCTGCATGTCTTTGGACTGTGGGGGAAACCGGAGCACACCCACGCGGACAACATGCAAACTCCACACAGAAAGGCCCTCGTCGGCCACGGGGCTCGAACCCGGATCTTCTTGCTGTGAGGCGACAGCACTAACCACTACACCACCGTGCCGCCCCCACCCAGTTCAAACAAAGCAAAATGGTAATGACTAGATGTTGTGAAAGAAAACACAGAAGTGACATCATTCATCCTGAGACATTAAATGTCATCTTCATATGCTGCCATTTTAAGTTAGATTCTCAGTAATGCCCACTCATATGACATACAGTATTACAGAGTATAGTCTGTAAGATTTTGAATTGTCAGCATTAGCAGCTGCAAACAGTAACGATCAGAAGCATATGTGGGTCATACATGTTAGATTTGAGAGAGAGAGAGAGAGAGTTTCACAGCATTTTCAAGTTAGGTAGCAGTAAATTAAGGTTGTGGTTCACTGCTTAGGAAATTCAAGCAGCAGATATGAACAGAAAAACCTATTAATAATAATAATAATAATAAGCCCCTGACAGGGCTGGGCAGCTCTGCTAATACTGCAGTATTTGAGGAAGGGCAACACTTTTGTATTCTGTGTCAGAATGCAAGCACTTACACTGCAAAAAAAAAAAAAAATTTGAAAACTGAATTTGAGGAGCAAATTACTTAATACTAGTGAAATTATCTCATTGCATGGACAGATATTTTTACTTGACAAGACATCTTAGAATTAGTTGGTTGCAATCTAGAACTAGGTTTAATAATCTCTGTATTCTTCTAATAGGAAATGCTAGATCGTTTCAACTATTCTCAAGATATTTTCACTTGCTAAGATATTTATTTTTTGCAGCATGCAGGCGCAGGGGAGACTGGGGTCATGCAAACTTTCGGAGGTATCCAAATCAGCATTCAGGAAGTGAAGTCAGTAAACTAGCATGTGCCGGGTGATCAACAAACAAAAAGATGAGGTCAAGATGAAACAGAAATGAGGACAATAAACTGGAAAGGCTATCAGACATTAAACGGCCCGGTATGAGGTAGGAAAGAACACTAAACGATACTTCACAATGGGCTGGTTGGAGAGCGGGGCTTATATAGGTGAGTGGTTGACTGTGACATGACCTGCAGGTGGTGTGATTAATAGTCAGGTGACAGAGGGCACTGTGGTTTTTGGGTGTTGTAGTGCAGAGCAGCCATGTTTGGATGCCGCTCTGACCTTGTGTTCTCTGCACCATTACTTACAGAACCACCCCAAGGAGCTCCCTCAGGGAGCTATTGATTTTCTGGTTGGTTCCCTTCCTCTGGATGCTGGCTTGTCTGGGTGTAGGCTGTGGAATTCTTGTGTGAGTAGTGGGTCTAGTATGTCCTTGTGGTTTACCCAGCTACAGTTGTGGTCAGAAGTTTACATACAGTGACATGAATGTCATCTTGGATATGAATGTAATGGCAATATTTGGGCTTTCAGTAATTTCTTTGAACTGTTTTTTTTTTGTGGCAGAATGTACAGCATACATCTTTAATTAAAAAAAAAACACTAGAATTTGGTGCACAAGTTTGAATTTTCTTTGGGTTTTCTGAAATCAACACAGGGTCAAAATTATACATACAGCACACCTATTATTTGGGTAAAATGTCTCTTCGCAAGATTCACCTTGACCGAACATGTTTGTTTACCATGAACAAACTTCTGGCAGAATTCTGGTTGGATATTTCATGACTCTTCATGGTAGAATTGGTAGAGTTCAATTAAATTTGTTTTTTTTCTTGGCATGGATTCAACTTATAAGCAAGGTCCATAGGGTTGAAGTCAGGACTTGTTTTAAACTTAATGTTAGCCTGCTTTATCCTACACAACCAGCTCTGATGTGTGTTTGGATTCATTGTCCTGTTGTAAGTCCCAAGTCGTGTTCAAGTTTCTGATGGTTTCTGATGAAGAATTCTGAGGTAGTCCTCCTTCATTATTCCGTCCACTTTGTGCAATGCACCAGTTCCACTGGCAGCAAAACAGCCCCAGAGCATGATGATCCTACCACCACCACCAGTTGGTACAGTGTCCCTCTGTACATGGTGGTCATTGTGGACAAACAACTCAATCTTTGTCTCATCTGACCACACAGCTATCCTCCAGAAGGCTTTTTTCTTTGTCCGTGTGGTCAGCTTCAAACTTTAGTTAAGCTTGAAGGTGTCAATATTTGGAGCAGGGGGTTATTTCTTGGACAGCAGCCTCTTAGTCCATGGTGATGTAAAACTCACTGAACTGTAGACTGTGATCCATCAGCTTCCAGTTCATGGCAGGTCTATGCCATGGCGGTTCCCAGGTTGTTCCTGACTATCCAAACCAATTTCCTTTCAGCTGAGGGTGACCGTTTGGGTTTTCTTGAAGCAAAGTGGCTTGGCAAAGTGACTACACCTCACAATAACTTGGATACAATTGTTTGAACTGATCTTGGAATTTGCAGTTGTTTAGAAATGGCTCCAAGAGATATTCCAGAGTTGTGTACATCTGCGATCCTATTTCTCAGATCTGCACTGAGCTCCTTGGACTTTCCCTTTGTATTGTGTGTTGGTCAATCTAATGAGTGCTGTAAACAAACCCTTTTTATGAAGGCACAGAGAAGCTACTAGCTGCAGTTAATCATGATCACTAACAGGAAGTTAAGAGACCTTGGCCTTGGCAAGATAAAAGACATTTCTGGAAGTTTTAGCACCTCTGAATTAATAAACTAAGTGAGTGTATGTATATTTTTGACCTGTATGTATAATTTTGACCCTTGTTGATTTCAGAAAACCCAAAAAAAATTAAAACTTGCACACCAAATTCTAGTGTTTTTTTGTAATTAAAGATGTATGTTGTACAACCATTCTGCCACAGAAAAAGAACATCTCATCTCATTATCTCTAGCCGCTTTATCCTTCTACAGGGTCGCAGGCAAGCTGGAGCCTATCCCAGCTGACTACGGGTGAAAGGCGGGGTACACCCTGGACAAGTCGCCAGGTCATCACAGGGCTGACACATAGACACAGACAACCATTCACACTCACGGTCAATTTAGAGTCACCAGTTAACCTAACCTGCATGTCTTTGGGGGAAACCGGAGCACCCGGAGGAAACTCATGCGGACACGGGGAGAACATGCAAACTCCGCACAGAAAGGCCCTCGCCGGCCCCGGGGCTCGAACCCAGGACCTTCTTGCTGTGAGGCGACAGCGCTAACCACTACACCACCGTGCCGCCAGAAAAAGAACAGTTCAAAGAAATTACTGAAAGCCCAAATATTGTCATTACATTCATGTCATGTCACTGTATGTAAACTTCTGACCACAACTGTAGGTTCTTCTGGGCCATAGCCCTCCCAGTCCACCAGGTATTCCAGCTGACCTTGCCTGCAGCGAGAGTTTAGAATCTTCTTTACCTGGTAGATGGGTTCTTCTCCAGAGTCCAGAGAGGGGGGGTCTGGGGGGGGAGGGTTCTGTGGTTAGGGGATCCTGTATGGCAGGCTTCAGGCAGGAGGATACATGAAATGTTGGTGCCATTCTCCTGTGTGATGGGAGTTCCAGTTTATATGAGACTTAATTAATTTTGCATTTCACTTTATAAGGGCTGATGTATCGTGCTTGTAATTTCCTACAAGTGCTCAGTTCTCTGAGGTCCTTTGTGGAGACCCATACCCAATCTCCAGGGGAGTATTCTGTGTTCTTGCCTCTGTTTGTCTGCATAGTGTTTGTACCTGGTATTTACTTGTTCCAGTCTCTGATGTACCTCCTCCCACACTTGTTGACTTTTCTTAAACCACGTATCTACTGCTGGTAGTTGAGAAAGTATGTTGTCCTATGGAAATGGGGGGGTTGGTAGCCGAGCATGCACTGGAATGGTGTTAATTGTGTGGCAGAGTGCTTGAGAGAGTTCTGTGCATACTCGGCCCATGGGAGAAACTGTGCCCAGTCCCTTTGATTTCTCATGCAGAAGATATGTAGAAAACATCCTATTTCTTAATTTGCACACGCCACCTGTCCGTTAGATTGTGGATGATATCCAGATGTAAGACTTATGGATACATTGAGTCTGTCCATAAAATGGGTCCATAATCGGGAGAGGAATTGAGGACCCCGGTCACTTACAATATCTTCAGGAATACCAAAATATTGGAATACATGGTTGAACAACAGTTCAGCTGTTTGGAAGGCTGTAGGTAGACCCGGTAAAGGGGTGAGTCAGAGCACCTTGGAAAAACAGTCTATGACTACCATGATGACAGTCTTGCCTTGAGAGGGTGGTAAATCGGTGATGAGTAGATAAATATGTTCTGTGTGCAGGGCCCCCATCTGTATTTGGAGAGGAGTTGTATGTGCTGTGATGAGGCCATCTCCAATTGGGCCCCCATTGATGGACCTTACTCTGAGTGATCCTGGCAAGGTTTCAGTGCCCAGGTTAAATTTCTCAATGACTGCGCAGTTGATGAGATTCCCTTCTGCCCCTGAGTCTATGAGCACAGAGAGAAAATGTGTAGTGTCTGGTAGTTTCAGGAGCACTGCTAATTTAAGAGAGTGATTCATAGAGTTAAAAGCGGAACTCACCGGGCAGGGAGATTTGTCCTCGGGATGCATCGGAGCTCCCCTGGGTGGATGGACTGGGCATTGGGTGAGAACATGACGACTAGACTCACCACAATAAAAGCATAACTCCTCTCTCCTCCTCGGTGTTCATCACGACATGCCAATTCACTTAATACCTCAGCTTGTAGTCCTTGGCAAAATGTAGTTTTGAGTGCTGGCTCATTTCATCCGCTGCTGGCTGCGGAAGTCCAGAGCATAATGAGCTACTCTGCAGTCCCCCTGTTTTATGGAGAGTAGATTCTCACTGATATCAATTCCCTCAGGCTCATGATCAAACACTCTCTAGAACAACTCTAAGAAACAGTTGGAAGAGGTGGTGGGCTCACCACCGCACTCCCACACTGCACATGCCCACTTGAGTGCCTTGCCTGTGAGGAAAGAGATAAACTTGCATCTCTGAAGATCAGAAGATTGACCAGAAAGTGAGGTGAAATACAGGGCGCATTGGAGGAGAAATCCTCTGCATTGAGAAACCTCGCCCGAAAAATTTTCTGGTAGTTTAGGTCGCACAGCATCTGCTGATGTTCCCCCAGCAGGCATCCTTGCGTGTTGAGAGCAGTTTGCTTTGCCTCTTCTGCTGCATCCATGCTGTGGCGAAGTATCCTGTCAGAATGCAGGCACTTACAGATGCAGGCGCAGGGGAGACTGGGGTCATGCAAACTGTCAGTGGTATCCAAATCAGTGTTCAGGAAGCAAAGTCAGTAAACTAGTGTGGGTCGGGTGATCAACAAACAGGGCAACATAGAACGAGCGAAAAGATGAAGTCAAGATGAAAGGGAAACGAGGACAATAAACTGGTAAGGCTATCAGAAATCAAATGGCTCGGTATGAGTGGGAAAGAACACCAAACAATACTTCGCAGCAGGCTGGTTGGAGAGCAGGGCTTATATAGGTGTATGGTTGACTGTGACATGACCTGCAGGTGGTGTGATTAATAGTCAGGTGACAGAGGGTGCTGTGGTTCTTGGATGTTGTAGTTCAGAGTGGCCATGCTTGGATGCTGCTCTGACCTTGTGTTCTCTGTGCCGTTACTGAAATTCTGACTTTAAATCAGCATTGTGTCATGCTACATTGTAGGAATGATCTGTTGTGTTATCTGTGGGGGTCCCTTGATCACAATATCTGTTACATTTAAACATCTTTTACACAACAAACTTGTTTATTTGTTGGACTAATATCACACTAGACCGTGTGATAAGCCGATTCAGCTCCTGTCCAGTTCCTGTCATAAACCTGTCCCACATGATTAAATGACAAACCTCTGAACAATGAGTTGACTTATATGAAACTCATAAACAATGACACAGCAGTGAATTGTACCAACACTGTATATTTTACATTTCACTCATGGCTTTACTCAATTTATAGTCACAATATTGGAGCTGTGTCACATTCAGAAGTTTGCCGATGACACAGCCATTGTTGGGTGTATCAGTGATGACCGAGAGGAGGAGTATAGGAGCCTGGTGAGGGACTTTGCTGTGTGGTGCAACAGGAACCATCTGCAGCTCAACACCTCGAAGACCAAGGAGCTGGTCATTGACTTTGGGAGGTCCAGACCAAGGTCATGACCAGTTCTGATCGAGGGAGGCGAGGTGGAGGCTGTGGATTCCTACAAGTACCTCGGGCTGTGGCTGGACAGCAAGCTGGACTGGACTTGCAACACCAATCACTTATACAGAAAGGGACAGAGCAGGCTATACTTCCTTAGGAGGCTGTGGTCCTTTAACATCTGCAGGAAACTCCTGTGGATGTTCTATCAGTCTGTGGTCACCAGTCTCCTGTTTTACACAGTGGTGTGCTGGGGGGGAAGCACATCCAAGAAGGACACATCCAGGCTGGACAAACTGATCAGGCGGGCCGGCTCTGTGGTCAGCATGAAGCTGGACTCTCTGGTGACGGTGGCAGAGAAGAGGTCTATGGACAAACTATTGAACATCATGGACGATGCCAGTCACCCTCTGCACACCGTCATCAGCAACCAGAGGAGCCTGTTCAGTGATGGAATGCTCCTTCCCAAGTGCAGGACGAACAGACTTATAAAAACTCCTTTGTCCCTCACACCATCAGACTGTACAACTCCTCTCTGGGGGGGGGGTAACAGGAGGACAGAGGATGGGAAGGAGCAGTAGCCTAGCCTAACAATAAGCAATACCAGACAATGTGCAATATAATGTGCAATATCTCTCCTGCCGCCACCCCCTCCCCCTTCCTCTCTTCCCATATCTTATTCTTTTTATATTTGTTTATGTAAATATTTAATTTATTTTAATTTATCTAGAAGTTTTCTTTATTTCTTTTCTCTGTTTATCTGTAATGATGCTGCTGGAATCTTAATTTCCCTGAGGGAACCCGCCCAAAGGGATCAATAAAGTTTTGTCTAATCTAATCTAATTTTTCTATGTCCCATAAGAACATCATGCAGATTAGATGTAAACAGTTTGATGTGCTGAAGGTGGCTTTTCTCCATTTTGGGACTGAATATCCTACCTCTTGAGGTAAACAGTATGGCCCTACAGAAACAGCCGAACATGTGAGGCTTTAACTAATTAGTATAATTATGGAACTGGGTCACACCAAAACGGCGACATGCAGAAAACATCGTGACTGCATCGACCCCGGAGAGTTCTGAGTCGCAGGAATGTAATTTGAAGTTGACATTCACGAATAGATCCATGAAAAAGACAAGTATATCTTTTCTCTGTTACTGCTTTTGTGTTATTCTTTCTCTGTAAGATCAAAAAATTAGGTGTATTACTCCATACTCGCTACCATGGAGTCAGGTCCATGCATTCTATGGCTTAGCTAGTGAAGTGCATAACTACAGGAGGTCATGTTCAAACAGAGTTTTTCAGATATTGATTGTCACAATTATGCCAACACTCACAACCTTGCAGCTGGTGCAAGACTCGACTTTAAAAGTTCTCAAAACTTCTACTCAAACTCATCAATCCAACACAAGCACTGCAAATTTTTCATCAGATTTCACAGCTGTTTCATTCGTCAATCTGTCCCTTGATGAAAATTCTTGTGGACAACTTTTTGATTTCCATCACTTTTCTGGCATGCTTTCTAGCTGATTTGCTTTCATAGTTTCCTTTTCTTTTCCGCTGGCTTTTAGCTAGTGGGAGAGTGGAGTCTGCCATCTTTGCCCATGCCGACTTGTTTTGGTTAAAAGTAGGTCAAACATGACCGATGTGATATTTCTGTTTGCTTGCTTCGGCAGTCTCCGGAATCTTAAAATGTGGGAAGCATTTTATCTCAGCAAAACATTTACACATAGGATACACAGTGTGTGCAGCAGTGCAACTCCTCTGCGCAAAACATCTCGAAACTTGAACAGCATAGAAATAGAACATTTTTTAACCTTTATATCAGGGGTTCTCAACCTTTTCTACTTTAAGGCCCACCTATTCATACTTGTAACGAGTCAAGGCCCATTAAAAATGATCAATTATTTTAGCTCATCTATTTTATTAGAATCTATTAATCTATTGTAAAGTGTATTCATGGAATGCAACATCATTCCCTGTTACAGATGGGAACCCAGGAATTAAATAAATGCAATAAAAACAAACTTTTTAATTGTAGGTGGTGTATTTATAACTGTATGGATGTGCCAGAAGCCAACATAAAACCATGCATGCAGGGCATTCTCAGTCAAAAGGGATTAATGATCCAAAAGTGGAGTCTGGTCAATTAACACAAGAACTTATTGCCATGTTTGTGTACAGCAAACAAGCAAGTTATTAAAACCAAGAAGTACACTCAAAAGAAGTGGATATAGAAACCACTCAATGGGATAGATCCTTACACATTAACAAAGAAGGATTTTTCCTATGACTTGGGAAATGATCCATCCGTTGATTTCCCCAACATCTCAAACTACCTGATGCTGCAAACATTGTTCTACATGGACAAACATGAAAACCTGGAAGAGCATGGAGGTGTACAACTTTTTATATGTGGCTGGGTTAAAGATCTGGGGATCAGGACACTACAAGATAAATCCTGTGTCATTTATGCCCCAAGGAAGTAGGAATTTTGGGGCCTTTTGTATGCATCTTTGCGGTGGTTGCTAGGATGCTACAAATTTTAGTATCAGGTGTAAACCAACCACAACCACTTAATTCTCAATCCTGCTTACTCTTCTCTTCCAGGTAAATCATTCACAAAAAATCCACAGAAACACCTTTGAAGACCTGGGTATTACAGGTATTATATACGCATTAGTTTACAATATGGTGGTGATGATCAAACAGTAAATAAAAACACATCTGAGGACTTAAGCATCTCCTGAACTTCAAAACATCACGAAATAACAGAAAATGGCAAGAAAAGTGATTTGTGAATCCAAATGAAATAAATCAGAGGAATTTACAAACCTTTCACAAAGTGATCACTGCAAACTCAAGTGTTCTTCGACTCCATTCCCTTCCATCACTGTGAAAGGTTCAAGAGCCACCTTTCTCGTTGTCTTTTGATAAAATCTTTTGCTCTTTCACACTTTTTTATCACTTCACGGGGAACCTGGAAGAAACTTTTATCAGTTTCACGGTTTGTTTGATTCGAGCAACACAAAACAATGCAAGCGTAGGACATTTTAGCAACTATCAAGGTGCCCCAGTGATGGTAACACTTTGTGAACAGTGAGCTTAGCTGACCACCACTTCATGTCTTGCATATCTAATGAGGCAGATGTGATGTCAGATGCAACCCAACAATTGTACCCTACTAAATATTAGCTTCAATTTGAAAAAAAAAAAATTCATGGCCCACTACATGGTGCTTCGCAGCCCACTCGTGGGCCGCGGCCCAGTGGTTGAGAAACACTGCTTTAAATAAACCCATTCCGACCCATGAGACTTCTGGGAATACATTTATTCCCAATATGCTACAGAAAGTAATGTTTTTCACATCTTATTATAGACACCCAAGCCTTTCTAGGTCTCTTCATCTCCTCAGTGACCTCCATGCAGGAAAACAGTTTTTTTTTTTAAATAACCTTGATAACCTCATGATAATCATTAAAAATAAATTGCATTGTTAATATCAAATATGAGGCAAGATGTAAGTCCTGTATTAAAATGACAATTAAAAGTGTCATTAAACTTGCAGAGATAAAAACATGGGCAAACTGGCAAATGTAGACAGGGCTATGGGCATTGTGACAATCTGCACAAGAAATCAGAATTTAGTTTTTATGCTGTTCTCTTCAAATGCCCTTGCCTTATATATATATATATATATATATATATATATATATATATATATATATATATATATATATATATATATATATATATAATGAAAAAGCACAAATAAAAATCATATTTTCCCTTCATCCATCACAGGTGCGGCTAATCTAAATTACCCATAGGTAGGTAGGTGTGTGTGTGTGTGTGTGTGTGTGTGTGTGTGTGTGTAGCCCAGGGTTTAGGTCCCTCTGGTGTGCTATAATCACCCAAGAGAATTCATGGAAGCTAGTTTGACAGCTTCCTGGATCGCCAACCCTCAACTGTGAGGATGGCAGCAGACAGACAAAAAGACAGATCACAGCTGCGACATGCAGCTACAGTGATTATGCCTTTATACTTTCCTGTAGTTTCTTATTGCTCCTCTGATACATCCAAACTATGGTTAAAAGTGTAACTGAAAGAAAAAAGTCCCCATATGTCATTGTTATTATTCTGCAAGGAGAACTTTTGTGCACTTCTCTGTGCAGGTAAATCTTCAGTAATTCCCAGTAAGGTATTATGTGTACTGTATAGAGGAATATTAATGGTGCAGCAGGAGCTAAAAAGAAAGAAAGCAAACATTTCTTAATGGGATGCTGTAGGTTTTTCAATGCAGGCAATGGTTATGCAGGCTGTGTTCCTGCCATTATACTGTAAGCAAGTCATGGGTATTTGCAGGAGAAATAAATTTATAAATAATTCCCATCTTTATTGAAGGTTAGACAGAAAAATGTGATCAAATCTCAGGACACAGAAACATGACAATAACACAAAGGCTAAAGTTGGTAAGAAAGAGGCTTTTAATTTTTGTAAAACAAACAATTACAAAGCTTATGTCAAATGCAAACTATATGCTTATCAGTGCTTTACCTTCACATAAAGAAATTGGCAATGGTCACAGTATAATGCAAAATGTACCACTCAGCATAACATGTATTTTTCATCTGTTTCAATAAAAGGTGCTTCTTTTCTGAAAATGGAAGAAGTGAATGTATGAATGCGAGGCAAAAGTCAATCCACAGGACTACCACAGACTTACTGTACATAACCAGCTCTGTGGAATGTCTGATTTTTTTAATTGTGGGTGAAGTTTGGTGGGCAATCTTCTTTTTGTGTGACTATGAAGAACAGTTTGTCATGATTGCCTCAAATACACTGAGAAAATTAGACAGCCTTTATGGTTTTCATGTGTCTTATTAACTTAAAGTTACTTGATGGTAACAATGCTTGATTCACCTCAGAGGGTTCTTTCAAGTCAACTAATGATATTTCAGATGGTGGTTTTTCCCTAAAAAGAAAGGAACAGATTTTTTTCCTTTTCACCCCACAAGAATGACATTTAGAATTTCCCTTTTGCTTTGTAGGATATTTGAAATTCTCACATCTTGTATGTTTGATTATCATAACAAAAGAAGCCAGAGGCTTATCAAAACTGATGGCACTTTCATTATTTCATTTTCTCAAATCACAATCTAATGGAAAAAAAATACATACATGCTGACTTTTAATGAGACTTCATGCAGCACTACATCAGTTCAAATTCATTTTGTGATATCAATATTGTCCTGCAGCAAGCAATTTCAGAGTTTCTTGTTTCAGAGGAAACACACTGATTGATTCATATGAAGAAAAAAAACATCCTGTATCATCAGTAATAGATGATGAATTCTTTTATATTACTCACAGTATGAGCATGTTTTCATCAAGCTTTCTGTTTCTTTCTGTTTATTAGCAATCCCTAAAATGAATTGTAAAACTGTAAGTTTTAGATTAGACTATCTGGACACACTGGGCATATATGCAATAAACACAGTTGATTATGTAACAGGTTCTCAGATTAAAGGGGTAGTAAAATCAGTGGATTGCTTTGGAAAGATGGAGGGATGAATGAAAGAAGTGTGGGAGATGAGTGTCATTAGTATTGGATGATAGCCATTGGCAGGTTAGCTGTTAGCATGCTATCCATTAACCATGAGCATGTTAGCTGTTAGCACATTAGCTATTAGCATGTTAGCAGTTAGCATATTAGACTGCAAGCTGTTAGCCATTAGAAAGAGAAAAAGAAACTAAATAGATGGGGAAGTTAGATTATACATAAAAATAGAACAGACACAAGGGCGTCATGGTGGTGTAGTGGTTAGCACTGCCGCCTCACAGCAAGAAGGTCCAGGTTCAAGCCTCGTGGCCGGCGAGGGCCTTTCTGTGTGCAGTTTGCATGTTCTCCCCGTGTCCGCGTGGGTGACTCTAACTGGTGACTCTAAATTGACCGTAGGTGTGAATGTGAATGGTTGTCTGTGTCTATGTGTCAGCCCTGTGATGACCTGGCAACTTGTCCAGGGTGTACCCCGCCTTTCGCCCGTAGTCAGCTGGGATAGGCTCCAGCTTGCCTGCGACCCTGTAGAACAGGATAAAGTGGCTATGATGATAATGAGATGAGAATAGACAGAAAAAAATTCAAAAGAGATGGGGAGTTGATGAAGATATTAAGATAGAAATAGAAATAAATTCATTTCTAGAAATAAAAATGAAGATAGATAGATAGATAGATAGATAGATAGATAGATAGATAGATGGGGGGTTTATTTCAACATTTGAGTCTATATATGAAGGTTGGCAGTTCTACCTTAAAAAGAACTTAGTAAAATAAGTGGATTGCTATGGAAGGATGGAGAGATCTCATCTCATCTCATTACCTCTAGCCACTTTATCCTGTTCTACAGGGTTGCAGGCAAGCTGGAGCCTATCCCAGCTGACTATGGGCGAAAGGCGGGGTACACCCTGGACAAGTCGCCAGGTCATCACAGGGCTGATACATAGACACAGACAACCATTCACACTCACATTCACACCTACGGTCAATTTAGAGTCACCAGTTAACCTAACCTGCATGTCTTTGGACTGTGGGGGAAACCGGAGCACCCAGAGGAAACCCACGTGGACACGGGGAGAACATGCAAACTCCGCACAGAAAGGCCCTCGCCAGACACGGGGCTCGAACCCGGACCTTCTTGCTGTGAGGTGACAGTGCTGACCACTACACCACCGTGCTGCCCGGATGGAGAGATGAATGAAAAAAATAGAAGGGCAAGATAGATGAGTGTCATTAGTGTGAAAAGCATTTAAGTGCTGTGCCTTTACTGTGGAATCCATATTCCAAGTTTTATGTCTCTTCCTTAAAAGATGTAGGAGTAGTAAAATTGATGGTTTCTAATGGGAAGATGGAGGGATGAAAAGAAAGAAACAAACAAACAAAGAGGAGCAGAGAAAAGGTTATGCTGTATTTATGTAAGGTACAACAACCTAACAACATTGACCAACTTTGATGGTTATAGCTTTTAATCTCTAAGAGCAGTTAGGCCTGAGCTGAAGCCAATGGGAGGAAAAGCAAGGGATTTAAAAAACAAAGTAGGAGGGATCAAGGTATGAAAAGAGGTGGAGTGCTTTGTAGTATTGCCCAGAATATGTCTAATAAATTTAGAGGTATTTTTTTCAAAAATTGACTACATGGGAGAATTTTGAATAATTACCCATTCAAAGTTTATGCAAACAAAGTGGATGGATAAAGGGATAAAATATAGGGATGTGGGTAGAATATCAAAAGAAAAGTCATAGCTGGAGACTGTTTCTGCATGTAGTGTTTCTTGAGTTATTGATCCTGCAAGAAGAAGAAGAAGAAGAAGCCTAGGACTAACAAGAAGCCTAAGACTAACAATATAGTGCTTTGCTTTGCAAGCATTATAATTATGACATTCAAATGAACCCCTTGTAGTCTGTTCAGCACTGTTGCTTTAATGAACATTACCATAGTTATAATGCTTTTCAAAAGATAATGCTTTCATTAGATTTATGTAAATCAATTTATAAATAAGAATTACCCAACTGTGAACAATGTGAAGCCATGGTATATTCAGAATTACTGTAAATAAGGAATGTATCAGTTGGTAGCACATTAGCCAATAACTTGTGGTTGCACAGCAGACATGGGTCTAACGCTCATGATAATGATTTCAAGGAGTAATAACCAACAAGCAGACACAAATCTCAAGTGTTTCGTTAATAATCTGAATAACATTTTACATATGTAAGCTTATGGTCATGGATAACTAATATTACATTTTTGCAGATAAACTTTTGATTGCACTTTTTAAAGAAGATCTTTCACTCTACTGTGTTAGTCTAAATATCTGCATAATGGCAGGATGATTGGGAGGTATCCAACAGGCTTATAATTGTTAATTTTCCAGAAATTACATGGGCCAATTTGACTGCTGGGTTACAAATCATTAAGCTTAGCTTGAATGTGTGGGCTTGTTGAGTGACTGGATTAGCAGTTTTATCATTTCTTACAACACTTATGAAAACCAATTAAGTAGTGCCTACTAGAATTCCACTGCATTTTACAAGAGTTATAAGTTGGATATTTACACCCATTTATTTTGCTTACCAGCAACTACTTGTGTTGTTTGCTCCAAGTTCTCCCTTCTTTTGAAACCTTCCCATCGTGTTCTTGTCATTTACATTTTATAACACATAACTAATTTGTCAAAGGTGTAACTCTATAGTTATGCAAATCACTTAACCAGTAAAAAGTGATCCGGCAATCGTGTCTTTTTAACTTAGTCCTATCATAGTTAACCCTGCACATGGGACCAAATTATTCACCAAATATCACTACTACATTTCACCTTGTACTACTGGGTGCAGAAGGGATAATTACATTTTAGACATGTTCATTCAAGCAGGTTGTAAGTCATAAGACTGATATCCAGAGTCTTCTCTGAGAAAATTAAATTATATCATGTTATGATCTGTTGCATTCATGTCATGTCAACATAACAGTAATTATATCATTATCTTTTTATATATAATGATAATTCGTAAAATCAACCATGTTAATTATGAGCAGGAATTTGTGGGGAGTTTTGATGGCTCTGATTTCTCTGACAGGAAAAACAGGGTATCTAATATGGCATCAATACTATCAAATAATTTATTCCATTCATGCTTTGTTTCATATGGTAACATGAACCTGAAACAATTTGAATCAGAATGAAAAATGAGGTGCATTCCTCCAAAAAAGTTAGGGTTAGGTTGAGGGGCATGTCTAGCACTTTTCATGATTAATTCTTTCATTTATAGAGTGTTAACAAATGAATTATATATGACTGTTCAAAAGAATTAGGCACCCTCGATTTTTTAAATGCCAATTTTGTTTTAGATGTTTATTTTATGACTTTTGCATCATTTGGTCAGTAAAACAATAATTAATAAAAAACTTTTTAGATTTTGAACCATTAATTTTCCAAAAGGAGGACATGGTGGTGAAGTGGTTGGTCATCTCACAGGAAGAAGGTTCAGGGTTTGAACCTCACAGCTGAATGGGGCCTTTCTGTGTGGAGTTTTCATGGTCTTCCCATGTCTGCGTGGGTTTCCTCCAGGTGCTCCAGTTTCCTCCCACAATCCAAAGACATGTGAATTAGGTCAACTGGTGACTCTAAATTGCCCATAGGTGTGATTGTGAGTGTGAATGTCTGTTTGTCTCGTGCTAACCCTGTGATAGGTTGGTGATAGGTTACTGCCCAAAGTCAGTCTGGATTGGCTCCAGCTTCCACTGTGACCCCGATGCTTAAGCAGTATAAATAGATGGATAATTTTCCAATAGAAACTCAATGTCACAGAAAATGTTTGTATTTGTCAGTTAAGCAAAACATTGCATAATACACCACTTTTCAGGAAAAATAGAATGCTGGCTGTCATGGATTACCTCTAAAAATCAAAAGCAAGTGTGACAGACCAAGTCTTCAGAAGAAGTGTGGCACACTCATAAAAGTGTATGAAGTATACCTGAGATTACTGATGCATTGTTAAAGGCAAATGGTTGTCATGATAAAGATTTAGTGCTTCAGATTTAGACTTTGTTTATTGCTGCCTACTGCTCTTGAAAGTAGAATTTTTTCATGTACAAACTACTTTTGACAACATAGATGGTGGGGGTGGAATTGGTCAAGTTAATGTCAAGGAAGGGTGAACTACATGCAGGTAATTTTAATCCGTATAAATATTGGCATAACTATTTAACTTAAGTTGCCAACTTATTTCAACAACCCTGAATACAGCTCTAGAAATGAGCTCTATTACACTGATTTCTGTTACAACTGTGCACAGGCCTGGCTCTACAGGGGGGCCAGGGTGGGCCTGGCCCACCCAATCACAAGGCTGGCCCACTTGCCCAAGGTGAAGAGAAAGAAGGGGAAAAAAATCATATTTAAAATTTTTTTGTAAATAATTATTTTGTTTCATGAACAGAATTATTAATATTCTCGGACTCTACATACATACAGTGCCTTGCAAAAGTATTCATCCCCCTTGGTGTTTGTCCTGTTTTGTCTCATTACAAGCTGGAATTAAAATTGATTTTTGGGGGGTTAGCATCATTTGATTTACACAACATGCCTACCACTTTAAAGGTGAAAACTGTTGTTTTATTGTGACACAAACAATTAAGATGAAAAAACAGAAATCTGGAGTGTGCATAGGTACATTGGTGGTTGAAAGTTTGTGAACCATTTAGAATTTTCAATATTTCTGCATAAATATGACCTAAAACATCATCAGGTTTTCACACAAGGCCTAAAAGTATATAAAGAGAACCCAGTTAAACAAATGAGACAAAAATATTATACTTGATCATTTATTTATTGAGGAAAATGATCCAATATTACAAATCTGTGAGTGGCAAAAGTATGTGAACCATAGGATTAAGAAGAAGAACAACAACTTTATTCATCACACACTTGTGAAATTAGCAATTAATTTGAAAGTGAAATTAGAGTCAGGTGTTTTCAATCAATGGGATGACAATCAGGTGTGAGTGGGCACCCTGTTTTATTTAAAGAACAGGGATCTATCAAAGTCTGATCTTCACAACACGTTTGTGGAAGTGTATCATGACACGAACAAAGGAGATTTCTGAGAACCTCAGAAAAAGCATTGTTGATGCTCATTAGGCTGGAAAAAGTTACAAAACCATCTCTAAAGAGTTTGGACTCCACCAATCCACAGTCAGACAGATTGTGTACAAATGGTGGAAATTCAAGACCATTGTTACCCTCCCCGGGAGTGGTCGACCAACAAAGATCACTCCAAGAACAAGGCGTGTAATAGTCGGCGACATCACAAAGGACCCAAGGGTAACTTCTAAGCAACTGAAGGCCTCTCTCACATTGGCTAATGTTAATGTTCATGAGTCCACCATCAGGAGAACACTGAACAACAATGGTGTGCATGGCAGGGTTGCAAGGAGAAAGCCACTGCTCTCCAAAAAGAACACTGCTACTCGTCTGCAGTTTGCTAAAGATCACGTGGACAAGCCAGAAGGCTATTGGAAAAATGTTTTGTGGATGGATGAGACCAAAATAGAACTTTTTGGTTTAAATGAGAAGCGTTATGTTTGGAGAAAGGAAAACACTGCATTCCAGCATAAGAACCTTATCCCATCTGTGAAACATGGTGGTGGTAGTATCATGGTTTGGGCCTGTTTTGCTGCATCTGGGCCAGGATGGCTTGCCATCATTGATGGAACAATGAATTCTGAATTATACCAGCAAATTCTAAAGGAAAATGTCAGGACATCTGTCCATGAACAGAATCTCAAGAGAAAGTGGGTCATGCAGCAAGACAACGACCCTAAGCACACAAGTCGTTCTACCAAAGAACGGTTAAAGAAGAATAAAGTTAATGTTTTGGAATGGCCAAGTCAAAGTCCTGACCTTAATCCAATCGAAATGTTGTGGAAGGACCTGAAGCGAGCAGTTCATGTGAGGAAACCCACCAACATCCCAGAGTTGAAGCTGTTTTGTATGGAGGAATAGGCTAAAATTCCTGCTAGCCAGCATGCAGGACTGATCAACAGTTACTGGAAACGTTTAGTTGCAGTTATTGCTGCACAAGGGGGTCAGACCAGATACTGAAAGCAAACATTCACATACTTTTGCCACTCACAGATATGTAATATTGGATCGTTTTCCTCAACAAATAAATTACCAAGTATAATATTTTTGTCTCATTTGTTTAACTGGGTTCTCTTTATCTACTTTTAGGACTTGTGTGAAAATCTGATGATGTTTTAGGTCATATTTATGCAGAAATATAGAAAATTCTAAAGGGTTCACAAACTTTCAAGCACCACTGTATTCACTCCCTTTCATATGAAACCCCTAAATAAGAGCTGGTCCAACCAATTCACTTCATAAGTCGCATAATTGGTTGATGAAGATCCACCTGTGTGCAATCAAAGTGTCACATGATCTGTCACATGATGTCTGTAGAACTCAACCTGTTCCGGAAGGACCCTGACTCTGCAACACTACTAAGCAAGCAACATGAGAACCAAGGAGCCTCCAAACAGGTCAGAAATAAAGTTGTGGAGAAGTATAGATCAGGGTTGGGTTAGAAAAATTATCCCAAACTTTGAATATCCCAGGGAGCTCCTTTAAATCCATTGTAGCAAAATGGAAGGAATATGGCACCACTACAAACCTGACAAGAGAAGGCCGCTCACCAAAACTCACAGACCGGGCAAGGAGGCCATTAATCAGAGATGCAACAAAGACACCAAAGATAACACTGAAGGAGCTGCAAAGATCCACAGCGGAGATTGGAGTATCCATCCATAGGACCACTTTAAGTTGTACACCCCACAGAGCAGGGCTTTATGGAAGAGTGGCCAAAAAAAAGCCATTGCTGAAGAAAACACATTTGGAGTTTGCCCAACAGCATGTGGCAGACTCCCCAAACACATGGAAGAAGATTCTCTGGTCAAATGAGACTAAAATTGAACTTTTTGGCCATCGTGGGAAATGCCATGTGTGGCGCAAACCCAACACCCTGAGAACACCATCCCAACAATGAAGCATGGTGGTGGCAGCATCATGCTGTGGGGATGTTTTTCATCTGTAGGGACAGGAAAGCTGGTCAGGATTGAAGGAAAGATGGATGGCACTAAATACAGGGCAATTCTGGAGGAAAACTTGTTTGAGTCAGCCAGAGGTTTCAGACTGGGATGAAGGTTCATGGTCCAGCAGGACAATGACCCTAAACATACTGCTAAAGTGACACTGGAGTGGTTTAAAGGGAAACATTTAAATGTCTTGGAATGGCCTAATCAAAGCCCAGACCTCAATCCAGTTGAGAATCTGTGGCATAACTTGAAGATTGCTGTATACCAACACAGCCCATCTAACTTGAAGGAGTTGAAGCAGTTTTGCCTTGAGGAATGGGCAAAAACCCCAGTGGCTAGATGTGCTAAGCTATTAGAGATATACTCCAAGAGATTTGCAGCTGTAATTGTCGCAAAAGTTGGCTCTACAAAGTATTGACTTTGAGGGGGGTGAATACCTATGCACACTTCAGATTTCTGTTTTTTTAATCTGAATTATTGTTTGTGTTGCAATAAAAAAAAACAATGTGCACCTTTAAAGTAGTAGGCATGTTCTGTAAATCAAATAGCGCTACCCCCAAAAAATCCATTTTAATACCAGCTTGTAATGTGACAAAACAGGACAAACACTAAGGGGGATAAATACTTTTGCAAGGCACTGTAGGCCTATCAATCACCATTCATGCAAACAGAGACTCAGTGTTCACTTTGATATTTTTATGTGACGTCGGATTCTCACTGAGCACATGTTGGTGGCCACCCAGTTCACTGTGTGTAAAGCCTAACGTAAACTGAACATAATAAGAGCAACCAGTTTTCATCTCCTTTATTGTCTTCATATCAGTTTTGGTTCTTTTATCTTTACCTTGTGGGTCATTATTCATCTAGATTACCATTTCGATCAGAGGTTTTGGTAGCTTGCTAGCTACATTAATTGCATTCGCAGCAAGTTAGCATGCTCGTTAGTTTAGCTTAGAAATGTATAGATTTCTGGTACCAGAAACAGGGCTAGCCAACAGAGATAGTGTGACAGCCATTAATGTTCAGCCTTATGGATCGGACTCTCAGTCTAGTTCAGCTGACATTTTTGGCAGTGATGATGATGCTGGTCTGTCTAGCAGTGGTAGCAGTGTTGCTGATCATTTAAACAAGCAATACCCAAACCAGCAAGTTTTAAAGCTTATCCATGCTGAGTAATCAGTGCTAGGGAGAGATGTTTCTCTGCTGTATGGTATAAGTCCAGACCCTGGCTTGAATATTCCATCAAAAAAGATGCTTGCTTTTGCTTTCCATGTCAGGTATTTAGTAGTCCTGCATGTCACAATAAAGATGGTGTCTTTGTGACAACGAGATTTAATATCTTGAAAGTGGCACTAGAACGCGACCGTGGGCTACAAAAGCATGCCAGGGACACATACATGCTGTTTCTAATTGGGAAGATTATTAAGGGTGTCAGAAAACAGGATTGCCTTGCTCCTCGGGGCTCAGGAGGAGATTTTACCCTCAGACTATTAGCATGCTTAACTTTGACATGGCTCAATATGGACAATATTCATTTTATAATTCATAACTGCTACCTGGTAAAATTATACCCCATAGCTTACTTCCTAAACAGGGGTGTATATATTGATGTTCAAATTGAGTCATGGCTGTATTCACCCTCATACTGGAACTGTTGTGTACTTCTTCAGTTGCAGCTTCAACATTTTGCATGCTTGATTTATTTATTTATTTACTTACTTACTCATATTATTGATTGCTTTCTAACTTGCACAATTTGGAGCCATCATTGTACATTGTACCTGTATAAATGTGTATGTGACAAATAAAACTCTTGAAGCTTGATCCTCTCTATTCACATTTGTGAACAGTGCAAATCCCCCCAAATTAATTACAAAAGAGAAATTATCATTTGTCATTAAAGGTAATATATATATATATATATATATATATATATATATATATATCCTGGGGGCGGCATGGTGGTGTAGTGGTTAGCACTGTCGCCTCACAGCAAGAAGGTCCGGGTTCGAGCCCCGGGGCCGGCGAGGGCCTTTCTGTGTGGAGTTTGCATGTTCTCCCCGTGTCCGCGTGGGTTTCCTCCGGGTGCTCCGGTTTCCCCCACAGTCCAAAGACATGCAGGTTAGGTTAACTGGTGACTCTAAATTGACCGTAGGTGTGAATGTGAGTGTGAATGGTTGTCTGTGTCTATGTGTCAGCCCTGTGATGACCTGGCGACTTGTCCAGGGTGTACCCCGCCTTTCGCCCGTAGTCAGCTGGGATAGGCTCCAGCTTGCCTGCGACCCTGTAGAAGGATAAAGCGGCTAGAGATAATGAGATGAGATGAGATATATATATATATATCCTGGGGGCGGCATGGTGGTGTAGTGGTTAGCACTGTCACCTCACAGCAAGAAGGTCCGGGTTCGAGCCCCGTGGCCGGCGAGGGCCTTTCTGTGCAGAGTTTGCATGTTCTCCCCGTGTCCGCGTGGGTTTCCTCCGGGTGCTCCAGTTTCCCCCACAGTCCAAAGATGTGCAGGTTAGGTTAACTGGTGACTCTAAATTGACCATAGGTGTGAGTGTGAATGGTTGTCTGTGTCTATGTGTCAGCCCTGTGATGACCTGGCGACTTGTCCAGGGTGTACCCCGCCTTTCACCCCTAGTCAGCTGGGATAGGCTCCAGCTTGCCTGCGACCCTGTAGAACAGGATAAAGCGGCTAGAGATAATGAGATGATATATAAAAATCCTGGGGGCGGCACGGTGGTGTAGTGGTTAGCACTGTCGCCTCACAGCAAGAAGGTCCGGGTTCGAGCCCCGTGGCCGGCGAGGGCCTTTCTGTGCGGAGTTTGCATGTTCTCCCCGTGTCCGCATGGGTTTCCTCCGGGTGCTCCGGTTTCCCCCACAGTCCAAAGACATGCAGGTTAGGTTAACTGGTGACTCTAAATTGACCGTAGGTGTGAATGTGAGTATGAATGGTTGTCTGTGTCTATGTGTCAGCCCTGTGATGACCTGGCGACTTATGCAGGGTGTACCCCGCCTTTCACCCCTAGTCAGCTGGGATAGGCTCCAGCTTGCCTGCGACCCTGTAGAAGGATAAAGCGGCTAGAGATAATGAGATGAGATGAGATAAATCCTGGCCCACCCTGTTGGTGAGAGCTGGATCTGGCCCTGATTGTGCATATACCTACAATGCATTAAAAGAATAGTCTAACCAAATAAACACATTTATATACATTTTTCTTATCTAAAATGCAATTGATCAAGTATAAAATGTAATTTGATGTCTGAAGGTTTTTTTGGTTTTTGTAATGGTGCTGCATGCTAGTGTTTGGAAAAATGTAAAGGAAACTTAAAGATCCAAGTTTATAATTGTACAAACTGCCTGCCTAGGCAGTGACACATTTTTAATCCAATTTTCTCCCAATTTGGTCACTGCCAGTTCCCACTGAGTTGATACTTCATTGCACGACATGGATGAGAGCTAACACATTTATCCTCTGAGACGTGCAGCTCAGCCACTGTATCTTTTCAAACTGCTGCTCATGTTATATCACATTTGTAGGAAAGTACTAACTGTCCTTCATTTACATGAGCTCACAGACACCCATGATCAGCTAGTGTCATTCTAATTGACGGGGAAGAGAGTTATGCCTTCCTACTCACTCAGACAGCATGGCCAATTATGCCGACCTTCATTCTTGGCCATAGATTATAACTATTAGGAGTTTAACACAATTTATCTGTAATTTTATCTGTAATTTTAATTTTATTTATCTGTATTGATAATTGTTTAGTGCTCAAAGTATTAATATCTGTATTCCTGTTCAGATTAAAAACAAGAAATTGGTATGATCTAGACCACAGATTCTCCTGAATTTTAGTAGTGGGCCATATACACTATATTAATTTATGTATTTATTGATCTCACTCAATCAAACCTACAAACATGGTTTAAATGGTGTGATACATCAAGATTGTTGTTACTGGGCAATTCAACCAATTATCTAATTGTTTAAATTTTTCTGTTGATTTATTTTGTAATGATCAATAAATTGTCCCCAATTTAGTTAATGGTATGTAATGCTATTCTGACATGCATTGATAGTGATCTCATTAATGGCAAGCATGTTGAATTTTGAATTCTTTTTAATGTTGTATTAATTGTAGCATCTATAACAGTTCACTATTCAATTTCATTTATTCTTTTAGATTATTAAGCACACATTTCTGTCACTACTACTTTAAAATATAATGGGTAAACATAAATGTTGAATTATATTTGTTATATTTCCTGTTGTTCAGTAAATCTACTCACGGACTTGATGTCAGAGACGGCTCCACACATACACACACCACACCAGCAAGGTATCTGGGAGGCAAACAGACACAGAAGAAAGCCTAGATGTTGGGGTCTGGTTGGCGCCTTTACATTTACTAATACTCAGATTTGGCCTTGGTGAGACTCAGACAAGCTTTTCATCACTTGTTACAGCTTTGTGGCACTTGAAGCCAGTATATATATATATATATATATATATATATATATATATATATATATATATATATATATATATATAATTTTTTAGCCAGTTCATTAAACGAAAGTTGACCTTTTCCTCCCTAGCTAAATGTTATTTGCTGCAGGCTTCAAAGTGATCCTCTGTGAGGCTGGGTAACACGCCTAGCCCACACCCTACATTACTCAAATGGCACTGAGTAAATCTGTCAAGGTTCTTTAATGATGCAGTTAAAGTGTAGTGGAGCATGGCTGGCCACCTGCCAACTTTTTTAGTTCTGGGAAAAAAATGAACCTTTTTATGTTGAAGTCATTTTGATTTAATCCAGTTTAAAGCTAGTTTATTAGGAGTGTCATGTAGGCAACCTTGTCTACCTCCAATTAAACACTAGAACAAGCCAACCACATTCCCCGCAATTCTGAGCCAATGGTTTCTTCCATGAACAAACACAAAGCAAACTTAATCAACCTATCCAGAGTCAATGTTGCCAATCTTCTTATTTTGACACACCACCACTACCACCACTTTTCGGAGGATAATAAGAAGTTGGTTAGCAGCATAAAACAATTAATTTTTTTTAGCCAATTCAAGCCACTTCTAACAGAGGTTGAGAGAAAAAAGGGAAGAGAAGAAAAGAGGAAAAAAGCAAAGCAGAAGAAAAATTAAAAACTAAGAAAAGGTAGAGGAAAGGAGGGGAAAAGTTATGCACATGTGCATGCATACAGAGCATCAATAAATCAAATACAGCATGGCAGCAAAACATGAGCCAATACTGGGGGGGATAGGGAAAAAAATACAAATAGAAAATGTAAAAAGCCAGATCAACAGATGAACAGTGAAAACATTTGAAAGATACCAAGTCGTGAAAAATTACAGTAGTAAATACTGAGGCACTGATGTGTTGCTCAGTTAGGTGAATGCTATATGCTATGTGAGTGTTCATATAATCTATGACTCCAAGTCAGAAAAAAACTGGGACAGTATGTAAAATGCAAATAAAAAAGAAAGCAGTGATTTCCACTTGTATTTCATTGCAGACAGTATGAACCTAAGATATTTCATGATTTGTCTGGTCAACTTCATTTCAGTTGTTAATATACATCAGTTCCTGCATTTCAAACCTGCAAAACATTCCAGGAAATTTGGGACAGGGGCAATGATAATTTCCAAATAATGAGGCAAAACGATTAAATAATGATATGATTTGAAACTGGTGATGTCAACAGGTAATTATAATCATGATTATCTTACAAAATCAGTATCCGGGAAAGGCCTAGTCTTTGAGGGGCAAAGATGGGCTGAGGATCTCCAGTTTGTCAACAAATGCATGAGACAATTACTAAAATCTTTAAAAACAATGTTTCTCAAAGAAATATGTGAAGGGAATTTGATTAATTCACCCTCTACAGTGCATAATATCATTGAATGATTCAAGGGGTCTAGAGGCATTTCATTGCGTAAAGGGCAAGGGCTCAAGCCTAAGCTGAACACCCATGATCTCTGATCCCTCAGACGGCACTGCATCATAAACCGTCATTCATCTATAGCTGATATAACTACATGGGCTCAGGACTACTTTGGTAAACCTTTGTCAAGCACTACAATACAGAGTTACATCTACAAATGCCAGTTAAAACTTTACTGTGCAAAAAGGAAGTTTTATGTTAACGGTGTCCAGAAGTGCTATGGACTTCTCTGGGCTCAGACTCATCTGGGCTGCATACAGTGGAAATGTGTATTGTGGTCAGATGAATCAGTATTCTTGTTAGGACTGGGACTGTTTTGGCCTCTAGAGGCCGCTGTTATTTCCGTCTTGTCATGTTTGTTTTGGCCTCTAGAGGCCGCCACTGTGTTTTTGTGTTTGTCTTCATTGCCTGTTTCCTGCCCTGCCCTGTTCCTTAATTAGTGTGTGTATAAATACCCCTCTGTTTGTTCCCTTGTCACGGAGTCTTTTTCCTATGCTATGCTGTTAGTGCTAGTTCCCTCTGTCCCATGTACCTTGCCTGTGTCTTAGTATTCTTGGTTTTGTTGCTTTCTTTTGGACTTTGTGGATTTTGTTTTGACCTTTGAATCTTCTTAGCGTTTGAGTTTTTGCCTCTTCTTTTCTTAGTTGGATTTTGGACATTGAACCTTGGGATATTTTTATTTTTGTATATCTTCTGAGCTTTGGATTATTCTTTTTGTTTTTTCCCTTGGATTGTATATATTTTGTAAATAAACTTTTTGATACTTTTCTACTTCCACCTCACGCCTCTGCACTTGAGTCATCCCCCTGGTGGCCTAGTGGGGGTTTGCTGGATTATCACACCAGCGAACCAGGTTCAAATCCCAGCAAAACCCTAACAGAAAGACTCCGTCCTGACCGACTCAGCAGAGGCTGCTTCAACTGTCTACCCGGCCAACCTTCAGGGAATTATGGCAGCTTTGACATGCTTCGGAGTGACCATGGACGCTCATGGACAAACGCTCACAAGCCAACGTGAGGCCCTTGCTCGCCATGAGGTACTGCTTCAGCAAATTGGGAAAACCCTGGCACAGCTGACACCTCTGCCTGCATCTCCTGATCCAGCTCTTGATCCAGCTCCTGTTCCTGCTCCAGTGCCTCCCACCACACTGTTTCCTTCACCTCGTGAACCCAGACTTCCTGCACCACAGAGGTATGATGGTGAGTGCTGGGAGTTCCTTACCCAGTGCCAACTCACCTTTGAGCTCCAGCCTACCACCTACACTACGGATCGCCGCAAGATCGTCTTTGTGATAACCTTGTTAGCTGGTAAGGCACGAGCTTGGGCAACAGCTATCTGGCAGAGACAGGGACCCGAGTGCTCTGATTTTGAACTGTTTACTGAAGAGATGCTTCGGGTCTTCGACCAGGCGGACATCAGTACCGACGCGGCCAGAAAGCTCATGTCCATCCGGCAAGGAGGAAACGCCGCAGACTACTCCATATCATTCCGGACACTCGCAGCAGTCAGCGGATGGAATGAGGCTGCCCTGGTTTCAGCCTTTCACCATGGTTTGTCTGACCCCATCAAAGACAGCCTGGCCTCTATTGGATGCCCAAGTGACCTCGAAACTCTGATCTCACATGCTATTCGTCTGGACAACAGGATTAGAGAACACCACCAAGTCCTGAGTCTCCCCGGCCTCACTGCCTCTACATGGAGCCCGTCTACCTCCTCCAGTGACTGTCCAGAGCCCATGCAAGTTGGCCGTACTCGTCTCTCCATAGCCGAGAGGGAGCGCAGAAGGAGGGACAAGTGCTGCATCTACTGTGGCAAGCCTGGTCACTTCCGAGCATCATGTCCCGAGCTCTTGGGAAAAGGACCACCCCGTCCAGCCGAGGGAGGGTTGTGACGGGGCCTACCCTCTCTCCTGGACTCCCTGGCCAAGGAATCTACATCCCGGTCTCCATCTCCTGGGGTGAGTCCGTCCACCCTTGTCAAGCCTTGTTAGACTCGGGGTGGCTGGAAACTTTATGGATATCCACTTCGCCCAAAGCATCAATGTCCCGACTGCGCCTCTTGAAGTCCCACTGTCTGTGTCTGCCCTCGATGGTCAAGTGTTAGGTGATGGAAGAGTCACCCAAGTTACTTCTCCAGTCTTCTTCCAGTCTCAAGGTCACAAGGAAGAAATATCCCTGCACCTGATTCCTTCACCTGAGTTCCCAGTTATTCTAGGTCTTCCTTGGCTTACCCGCCACAACCCTCGTATAGACTGGGTCACTAGCCAGGTTGTGGAATGGGGCCCTGCGTGCCATGCCTCTTATCTGCTCTCTAGCTCTCCTGTGTCTCCTGCCGAGCCCCCTGATCTCACCGAGCTATCTCAAGTTCCCACAGAGTACTGGGATTTGAAGGAGGTATTCAGCAAGAGCAGGGCCGTCGTTCTTCCTCCGCACCAGGCCTACGACTGTGCCATCGACTTGCTCCCTGGGACTACCCCTCCTCGTGGCAGACTGTTTTCCCTCTCTCAGCCAGAATGCAAGGCCATGGAGGAATACCTCAAAGACGCCCTGGTCTCTGGGTTCATTCGACCCTCCACCTCACCTGCTGGTGCCGGCTTCTTCTTTGTCGTCAAGAAGGATGGGGGGCTCCGACCATGTATTGACTACAGGGGCCTGAACAAGATCACTGTGCGCAACCAATATCCCCTTCCGCTGATGTCCACAGCATTCAACCTGCTCCAAGGCGCCACCGTCTTCACCAAGTTGGACCTACGGAACGCATACCACCTCATCCGTATCCGACAGGGAGACGAGTGGAAGACTGCCTTTAACACCCTGTCTGGGCACTACGAATACCAGGTGATGCCCTTCGGACTCACCAACGCACCAGCTGTTTTTCAGGCCCTAATCAACGACGTCTTGAGGGACATGATTAACCTGTACGTTTTTGTCTACCTCGACAACATCCTTATCTTTTCCAAGACTGTGCAGGAGCACTGCCACCATGTCCGCCAGGTTCTCCAGAGGCTGCTACAGAACAATCTGTTTGCCAAGGCCCAGAAATGCGAATTTCATGTTCCCGAGGTCTCCTTTCTAGGTTTTATTGTACGGACAGGCCAACTCCAAATGGACCCAGCCAAGACCCTGGCCGTCCGGGACTGGCCCACTCCCAAGTCCGTCAAAGAGGTTCAGCGGTTCTTAGGATTTGCTAACTTCTACCGCTAGTTTATCAGGAACTTTAGTTCTGTAGCAGCACCCATGTCGGACCTCACCAAAGGGACAGGTGGATCTTATGTCTGGTTTCCTCAGGCGGAAAAGGCATTCAAAGACCTCAAGAACTGCTTCTGCACGGCACCCATTCTGGTCCTCCCGGACACCTCCCAACCATTCATCGTGGAGGTGGACGCCTCAGACAGTGGTGTCGACGCGGTGCTCTCTCAACGTTCAGAAGGAAAGCTGCACCCCTGCACTTACTTCTCCCACCACCTGAGTCCTGCGGAGTCCCGGTACGATGTGGGGGATCGAGAACTGCTAGCGGTCAAACTGGCCCTTGAGGAGTGGAGGCACTGGCTGGAGGGAGCGCAACATCCATTCCTGGTTTGGACTGACCACAAGAACCTGGAGTACCTCCAGCAAGCCAAGAGACTGAACCCTCGACAGGCTAGGTGGGCCCTGTTTTTCAGTCGGTTTGACTTCACCCTCTCGTACCGCCCCAGCTCCAAGAACACCAAACCTGACGCACTGTCCAGGCTGTTCTCTGCCACTAACAGGGAGAATGAAGTCGGGCCTATTATCCCTGTATCCCGGATTGTGGCCCCTGTCCGCTGGGGTATTGAGGAGGCCGTCCGACGAGCCCAACGCCAGGACCCTGGTCCTGGGACAGGGCCACCGGGCCTCTTGTACGTCCCACATCAAGCCCGGGCCAAGGTTCTCCAGTGGGGTCACTCTTCCCCTCTCACTGCCCACCCGGGAGCTCGGAGGACCCTGGACTTCCTGAAAAGACGCTTCTGGTGGCCTAACATGGAGAAGGAAGTAAGGTCATTTGTCCTGTCCTGTGAGGTCTGCACCAGAACCAAGAACCCACGACAGCGTCCCCAGGGTCTCCTGCATCCTCTGACCATTCCCCGGCGTCCCTGGTCCCACGTGGCAGTCGACTTCATCACGGGTCTCCCTGAGTCTCAAGGTAACACTGTCATTTTGGTTTTAGTCGACAGATTCTCGAAGGCCTGCCGCTTCATACCACTGCGCAAACTCCCTTCTGTTCTTGAAACAGCGAAACTTATTTTTAATCATGTCTTCCGAGTCTTTGGTCTCCCACAGGACATCGTCTCAGACTGAGGGCCCCAGTTCTCCTCCCAAGTGTGGCACGGGTTCTGCAAGGTCATCGGAGCCACTGCCAGCCTCTCCTCTGGGTTTCACCCACAGTCCAATGGCCAGACGGAGAGGCTCAACCAGGACCTGGAAACCACCCTGTGAGGCCTGGCTATGGATAACCCGACATTATGGAGCACCTGGCTGCCATGGGCAGAGTACGCCCACAACACCCTGCAGTCATTGGCCACCAAGCTGTCGCCATTCCAGTGCCAATTCGGGTTCCAGCCACCTCTGTTCCCGGACCAGGAGGAGGACGCGGGGGTGCCCTCGGTCAACCAATATGTGAGACAGTGTCGCAAGACCTGGAGCAAGGTCAGGAAGACCCTCATCCAGACCTCCAGAACCAACCAGACTCAGGCCAACCGCCATAGAAAACCTGCCCACGCTTTCCGCCCTGGGCAGCGGGTTTGGCTGTCCACTAAGGACCTTCCGCTGTGGGTGGAGAACCGCAAGCTTGCTCCTCGTTACATTGGCCCCTTCAAGGTGGTGCGCAGGGTGAACCCTGTCACCTACCGGCTCCAGTTGCCCCGGACTCTGAGGATCAACCCCACATTCCATGTTTCCCTGTTGCAACCCGTACTGACGTCCACGTATGCCCCTGCCCCTAGGAACCCCCCACCCCCCCGCATCTTCCAGGGTCAGACTGTGTTCACTGTGCATCACCTGCTTGACTCCCGCCGGGTCCGCGGCGGGCTTCAATATCTAGTTGATTGGGAGGGCTATGGCCCTGAGGAACGCTGTTGGGTCCCCGCCCGGGACATTCTAGATAAAGGACTATGCCGGGACTTCCATTCGGCCCATCCGGATCGCCCTGGGAATGTCAGGAGACGCTCCTAGAGGGGGGGGGTCCTGTTAGGACTGGGACTGTTTTGGCCTCTAGAGGCCGCTGTTATTTCCATCTTGTCATGTTTGTTTTGGCCTCTAGAGGCCGCCACTGTGTTTTTGTGTTTGTCTTCATTGCCTGTTTCCTGCCCCGCCCTGTTCCTTAATTAGTGTGTGTATAAATACCCCTCTGTTTGTTCCCTTGTCACGGAGTCTTTTTCCTATGCTATGCTGTTAGTGCTAGTTCCCTCTGTCCCATGTACCTTGCCTGTGTCTTAGTATTCTTGGTTTTGTTGCTTTCTTTTGGACTTTGTGGATTTTGTTTTGACCTTTGAATCTTCTTAGCGTTTGAGTTTTTGCCTCTTCTTTTCTTAGTTGGATTTTGGACATTGAACCTTGGGATATTTTTATTTTTGTATATCTTCTGAGCTTTGGATTATTCTTTTTGTTTTTTCCCTTGGATTGTATGTATTTTGTAAATAAACTTTTTGATACTTTTCTACTTCTGCCTCACACCTCTGTACTTGAGTCATCCTAGTGGGGGTTTGCTGGATTATCACACCAGCGAACCAGGTTTGAATCCCTTATTTTAAAGAAATGGACGCCATGTATTCTAGACCAAAGAGACAAAAATGAGCATGAGCTGAGTAAGGTGTTGTCATCTATCAACAGTTGTCAACTGCAGTTCAACTGCATCACATTTTAAGCTGCTTACTGTACCTTAAGAGGAAGTTGTTCAACTGCAAGTGCATGTTATTTGAAGCTTTGCACACCACGGCTACCTCAAGTGGCAATGAAGATGATTTCCTCTGTACATAAACCACCCACTGAATTTCTCTTTCCTGAAGCCATGTTGCTGGATTAAAGTACACACACTATGCAAAGAATAATCCTGTACCTGCTTGGAGAGTTGGTAACAGTGATTCTAATATTCTGGAGAAGTCTGGCAAAAGGATGTAAAGCAGTGGGAACAACTCATGAGTTACTTATTATCTCCTTTGAAGCAGGTGGAACATCTATTTTCAGGTATATTTGCCAGATACATAGTGAGGATCTGCAGCATGATGCCTAACTCAGATCTGCCATATATCACTCTCTGTTGATGCACAAACAGGTATTGACCTGTTCACTTTAGATAAGTCAAGAAAAAGAAATGAATATGTTTAAAAAGCAGTATTACACAAGAATCTTTACTACAGTAAAATATAGTGGTTCATGGTAGCTGTGTTTCACTGATATGTATAATTATGTTTTTTGTTTAAATAGCATTGATTTATATTGAAGAGATTGTGATAACAGAAGCATATGATGCTATTCTTAAAGGATATCTCATCTCATTATCTCTAGCCACTTTATCCTATTCTACAGGGTCACAGGCAAGCTGGAGCCTATCCCAGCTGACTACGGGCGAAAGGCAGGGTACACCCTGGACAAGTCGCCAGGTCATCACAGGGCTGACACATACAGTGGTGCTTGAAAGTTTGTGAACCCTTTAGAATTTTCTATATTTCTGCATAAATATGACCTAAAACATCATCAGATTTTCACACAAGTCCTAAAAGTAGATAAAGAGAACCCAGTTAAACAAATGAGACGAAAATATTATACTTGGTCATTTATTTATTGAGGAAAATGATCCAGTATTACCAGCCCTGTGATGACCTGGCGACTTGTCCAGGGTGTACCCCGCCTTTCGCCTGTAGTCAGCTGAGATAGGCTCCAGCTTGCCTGTGACCCTGTAGAACAGGATAAAGCGGCTAGAGATAATGAGATGAGATGAGATCCAGTATTACATATCTGTGAGTGGCAAAAGTATGTGAATCTCTAGGATTAGCAGTTAATTTGAAGGTGAAATTAGAGTCAGGTGTTTTCAATCAATGGGATGACAATCAGGTGTGAGTGGGCACCCTGTTTTATTTAAAGAACAGGGATCTTTCAAAGTCTGATCTTCATAACACATGTTTGTGGAAGTGTATCATGGCACGAACAAAGGAGAGTTCTGAGGACCTCAGAAAAAGCGTTGTTGATGCTCATCAGGCTGGAAAAGGTTACAAAACCATCTCTAAAGAGTTTGGACTCCACCAATCCACAGTCAGACAGATTGTGTATAAATGGAGGAAATTCAAGACCATTGCTACCCTCCCCAGGAGTGGTCGACCAGCAAAGATCACTCCAAGAGCAAGGCGTGTAATAGTCGGCAAGGCCACAAAGGACCCCAGGGTAACTTCTAAGGAACTGAAGGCCTCTCTCACGTTGGCTAATGTTAATGTTCATGAGCCCACCATCAGGAGAACACTGAACAACAATGGTGTGCATGGCAGGGTTGCAAGGAGAAAGCTACTGCTCTCCAAAAAGAACATTGCTACTCGTCTGCAGTTTACTAAAGATCACGTGGACAAGCCAGAAGGCGATTGGAAAAATGTTTTGTGGATGGATGAGACCAAAATAGAACTTTTTTGGTTTAAATGAGAACGTTATGTTTGGTGAAAGGAAAACACTGCTTTCCAGCATAAGAACCTTATCTCATCTGTGGAACATGGTGGTGGTAGTATCATGGTTTGGGCCTGTTTTGCTGCATCTGGGCCAGGACGGTTTGCCATCATTGATGGAACAATGAATTCTGAATTATACCAGCGAATTCTAAAGGAAAATGTCAGGACATCTGTCCATGAACTGAATCTCAAGAGAAGGTGGGTCATGCAGCAAGACAACGACCCTAAGCACACAAGTCGTTCTACCAAAGAACAGTTAAAGAAGAATAAAGTTAATGTTTTGGAATGGCCAAGTCAAAGTCCTGACCTTAATCCAACTGAAATGTGGAACGACCTGAAGCGAGCAGTTCATGTGAGGAAACCCACCAGCATCCCCAAGTTGAAGCTGTTCTGTACGGAGGAACGGGCTAAAATTCCTCCAAGCCGGTGTGCAGGACTGATCAACAGTTACCGGAAACATTTAGTTGCCGTTATTGCTGCACAAGGGGGTCACACCAGATACTGAAAGCAAAGGTTCACATACTTTTGCCACTCACAGATATGTAATATTGGATCATTTTCCTCAGTACATAAATGACCAAGTATAATATTTTTGTCTCATTTGTTTAACTGGGTTCTCTTTATCTACTTTTAGGACTTGTGTGAAAATCTGATGATGTTTCAGGTCATATTTATGCAGAAATATAGAAAATTCTAAACGGAATACAGCAGTTAATACTGTATATGTTAATATTTATATTTTTATTTACTGCTTAAATATATGCTTACATATTGCTGCTGCTGTGAGCCAACAATGCTAACTACTGCACCACTATGCTGCCTCCCAGTGTTATACCAAGGCTTATTGTACATTTTGTCTGTCTGTCTTTTTATCCCGTTTCTGCTCTCTGGTTCTCAACCTGTTTAATCTGACATTCTGTTTGTGGATCACCTGAACTGTGCCTGTTTTTGAACACATTTCTGAATGCTGCTTTTGGATTTGTTTGTACTGTTTGTGCTGTTTTTAATAAACACTCTATACCTGAACTTGCATTCTGCCTCAACCTGCCCTATTGTGACACAGCCTTTGGCCTTCAGTACTGAGGATGCATGAATCGCATTTTCAGAATTGTTCTTATCTGTGAGCAAACACTTAACGTTATACAGCATTTCCAAAACATTGGGAGAGAAAACCAATTATTGAACTGTATATTCTTATTTTACCGATCAGTAACACAGTATGACAAGCATTTATAAAACAGTTGTGGAGAAATATGATTTCATATTTTGGCTACTTGCAGATCAGTCTGCCCTGTATCCATTCAGATGTCAACTACTTGGGCTTCATGTGCAAGAAGTTTTTAAAATTTGCACTTTTTCATCATGTTCTCAGAATCCTTACTATATGCCTTTTACTCAAGAATGGCTTCTGTCTCATCACTCTACCATAAAGACCTGATTGATGAACTATTTCTGAAATGGTCATCCCTCCAGCAGGTTCTCATATCCCTGCAGAAGACTTGAGAAGCTCTGTTAAAGTAGCCATTGGGTTCTTGGTCGCCTCCTTGCCCAAGGTCCTTCTGGCCCAGTTACTGGGTTTGACCAGATGAAAGCTCTAGGAAGAGTCCTGGTGATTCCAAACTTCCAAACACAACAATAGAGCCCACTGTGCTCCTGGGCACATTCAAAGGCTGTGTTCCAATAGTTCATCCTATATCTTTTCCTAACCACTTTTCCTTGACCTCAATAGAAAATATCATGAGGTCTCCTTGTTATGAGTTCTCTTTCACATCTTTCCTTAACCTCATGGCGTTTTCCTTCAATATCAAGTAAAAGTGGCTAGAAAAGGGCATAGGATGGACTATTGGACTAAGGCAGCCTTGGACTTGGTGGTGTGGATTTTGTTCTGGCTTGGACTGTGAATTGTGAATAAACTGTAAAGACAATGAGCTTATTTTGGAATGCCTTTACCTAAGGATCTGGATATCTAAATGAAATTTTCAGTTTTTGATTTTTTTAATATATTTGCAAAAAAAGATCTAAAAAAAATAGTATGTAGATTCATGGCAAAAGAAAACTAAATTCAATCTATTTACTAGTGCATCTAAAAAAATTTGAATATTGTGAAAAAGTTCAATATTTTCCATCAGTTATTTAAGAAAGTGAAAATGTTATATATTATAGACTCATTACACATAAACTAAAATTTTTCAAGCATTTTTCTATTTTAATTTTAATCAGTATGGCATACAGTACAAAAAGATAAAAGAAAACCATCTCAAAATATTAGAATATTTCATTTCGAGTTTGAGTAAAACAGTATGAACACAGTGTATCTCTCGGTCTAGTTCAGTACACACAACCACAATCATGGGGAAGACTGCTGACTTGACTGTTGTCCAGAACATGATCACTGATGCCCTCCACAAGGAGGGTAAGCCACAAAAGGTCATTGCTGAAAAGGGTGGCTGGAAAAGGTGCACAAGCAACAGGGATGGCTGCAGTCTTGAGAGGATTGTCAAGAAAAGTTGATTCAAGAACTTGGGAGAGCTTCACAAGGAGTGGACTGAGGCTGGTGTCAGTGTATCAAGACCCATCATGAACAGACATCTTCAAGAAAGGGGATACAACTTTCACATTCCTAATATCAAGCTACTCCTGAGCCAGAGACAATGTCAGAAGCGTCTTATCTGGGCTAAGGAGAGAAAGAAATGGACTGTTGCTCAGTGGTCCAAAGTACTCTTTTCAGATGAAAGTCTCATCTCATCTCATTATCTCTAGCCGCTTTATCCTGTTCTACATGGTCGCAGGCAAGCTGGAGCCTATCCCAGCTGACTATGGGCGAAAGGCGGGGTACACCCTGGACAAGTCGCCAGGTCATCACAGGGCTTCAGATGAAAGTACATTTTGCATTTAATTTGGAAATCATGGTTCTAGAGTCTGGAGGAAGAGTGGAGAGGCACAGAATCCAAGGTGTTTGAAGCCCAGTGTGAAGTTTCCACAGTCTGTGATGATTTGGGGTGCCATGTCATCTGCTGGTGTTGGTCCACTGTATTTTATCAAGTCCAAAGTCAACACAGCCATCTATCAGGAGATTCTAGAGCACTTCATGCTTCCATCTGCTGACAAGCTTTTTGGATATGCTGATTTCCTTTTCCAGCAGGACTTAGCAGCGACCCACAGTGCCAAAACTACTACCAAATGGTTTGCTGACCATGATATTACTGTGTTTGATTGGCCAGCCAACTTGCCTGACCTGAACCCCATAGAGAATCTATGGGGTATTGTCAAGAGGAAGATGAGAAACACCTGACCCAAAAATACAGATACGCTGAAGGCCACTATCAAAGCAACCTGAGCTTCAATAACACCTCAGCAGTGCCACAGACTGATCACCTCCATGCCACACCGCATTGATACAGTAATTCATGGTAAAGGAGCCCCAACCAAGTATTGAGTGTATAAATGAATATACTTTTCAGAAGTTGGACATTTCTGTATTGTAAATCCTTTTTTTGATTGATCTTAGGGAATATTCTAATAATTTGAGATACTGGATTTCTGATTTTCATGAGCTATAAGCCATACTCATCAAAATTAAAACAAAAAAGGCTTTAAATATTTCACTTCACATGTAATGAATATAGAATATATGAAAGTTTACCTTTTTGAATTAAATTATGAAAAAAGGAACTTTTTCATGGTATTCTAATTTTTTAAGATGCACTAGTATATTAATACAACAATGTTATGTCTGAAATTAAAGGTGTCTGAATACTTTCTGAACCCCTTGAAACTATTTAGAATTTATCATTTCTGTTTGGAACAACCCTACAAATAGCTCTCATGGGTAGTTCCCTTTTAAAATCCCCACAATTCAGAATAGGCTATGCTGAATCCATCTGTGTTATGCCAACAAAAGCTAAGAATGTGTTATAAAAAAAAAATCAGTGTTCATAAAAATCAGATACCTGTATCAGTTTGCAGTTCCCAAGACACACTGGTGAAATGGAGCTTATCAAGTAGACATGACCCTGTATAGTGACTGATTGATTGATCAACACAGCAACCCTACCTCAGAGACACAGGGAGCAAAATTCTGATTCTCCATGCATGGCAATGTTGCATGCCTCTCACCTAGCAGAACCGAGGTTGATGAGAAATGTCAATCTGCTTTCCACTCCACCAAGTATGCAACATGCACCCCTGACATGTCTGCTCAGATTTTTCCCAGAAGTACTCTTGGCTCACACTCAGCTCAGTGCTGACACACCAAAAGGACTTTATTCAGTGAGAAAATACAGACACAGTCACATGCACTCATGATGGTAATGCCAATAGTCCCATCTGATAAAACTGTGTATGAGCATACAAATAATTACAGTAGTGCCTTCTACTGGATTATTATGGAGGTTTTATCCTCTCAACCATTCACACACACATTCACACCAAAGAGCAATTTAGAGTACCCAGTTAACAGAACTGCATGTCTTTGGACAGTGGGGGAAACCAGAGCAAATCCACGCAGACAAGGGCAAACTCCACACAAAACTCCACACAAAAGGCCCTCATTGACTGTTGCCCCTTTTCCACCAAAGCAGTTCCAGGGCTGGTTTGGGGCCAGTGCTTAGTTTGGAACCAGGTTTTCTGTTTCCACTGACAAAGAACTGGCTCTGGGGCCAGAAAAACTGGTTCCAGGCTAGCACCAATCTTTGCTGGGCCAGAGGAAAGAACCACTTATGTCAGCGTGGGGCGGAGTTGTTAAGACTAACAACAATAGCAAGACCGCGAAAGGTCGCCATTTTTAAGAGACGAGAAGCAGCAGCTGTACAAACGCGAAGTCATCCATTATTGTTGTTGTTGCTGCTGCTTCTTCTCCATGGTGTTGTTACTATGATGTTCGCACCAAGGTTTATGCAAATGCAGTGATGTAACTGACGTATACAGCAACGTAACTGACTGTAGAAGTCAGAGCGGGTGGGTGGAGCACAGAAGTACGGCAGGCCAGAACTGAGTTCCAAAAACTCTTTTATTTTAGCTTTTCAGCTTTGACTTTTCACACTCTCCCAGTCACTCACATGCACACAAGTCATCTGGTGCGGGAGAGCTCCCTTCCTCTGCCCTCTCTCTCCTTATATAGTTGCTGGGAAGACACACAAACACAGGTTAATTCACATCAGGTGTAGTGATTCTGCCACTTACCTTCCCTGACTCCGCCCTCCGGTCACAGACTGACACTTGACCACATCCCCACTGCCACACTGACGTATACAGCGACATAACTGACATATACAGCGACGTAATGACGTGGTTCCCCTTAGCAACCCGAGCTATGGAAAAGCAAACTGGTTCTCAGCTGGCTCGCAAGTTGAACAAGTTGTGAACCAGCACCAGCCCCAAACCAGCCCTGGAACTGATTTGGTGGAAAAGGGGTATGTGAGGTTCAAACCCAGAAACTTCTTGCTGTGAGCCAACAATGCTAACTACTGCACCACTATGCTGCCTCCCAGTGTTATACCAAGCCTTATTGTACATTTTGTCTGTCTGTCTTTTTATCCCGTTTCTGCTCTCTGGTTCTCAACCTGTTTAATCTGACATCCTGTTTGTGGATCACCTGAACTGTGCCTGTTTTTTAACACATTTCTGAATGCTGCTTTTGGATTTGTTTGTGCTGTTTTTAATACACACTCTATACCTGAACTTGCATTCTGCCTCAACCTGCCCTATCGTGACACAGCCTTTGGCCTTCAGTACTGAGGATGCATGAATCGCATTTTCAGAATTGTTCTTATCTGTGAGCAAACACTCAACGTTATACAGCATTTCCAAAACATTGGGAGAGAAAACCAATTATTGAACTGTTATTTCACAGCCCTGGCCAGGCTTTCTCATTGGAGTGGATCTTTCCTGCAGGAATGTTGTTTACACATTAATGTTTTCTGCTGGTGATTTTTGTCATGGGGATTACTAGCAAAAACAGGGGAGGAATCTAATCAGTGTGAGCAGTGAAGGGAGAAAGTGTGTGTCTGCCTCCCTTGCTCTCAAAATATCACTGAGCAGAACTGTGGCAGCCCTCACAGTGACAGCAACAAGCCATCAGAAAGAAATTACATTCAATCTCCTATGGAGTTATGCTGTTTGATCCATCTCAGAGATAAAACTGATGCTTAATCTACAGGCTGCTCATTCCAAAACCACTTCAAAATGCATATAATCCCTCAAGGAATTTTGCATGTTATGTTTCTTTAGCTCTCTGGGTATTTTAAAGGAGACCATGCCAGAGAGTGTTGCTTCCACTGGTTCACTGCAGGAGACAGATCTAACATGTAATAAATGTCATCAGGAGCTATTGCTTCATCACAGGAGTTGGCAGACGTTGACTGACGCTAGGCAATTTAGCCAAGTCTGCAGATGAAGATATCTTGTTTGAAATGTGTTCTGAGCTGTTATTGGCGACACTTCCGGCTCAATTTAAGAGAAGTAAGTGATCCAGCAAAGTAGAGTCATTTACTTTGATGTGCTTCATGTGCTCCAGCACTGACTGGGATGAATTAGGTCGACAGAGAGCACATACACACACACACTTATATATATATATATATATATATATATATATACACACACACACAATTTATACAATCACTGGCCACTTTATTAGGTACACCTGTTCAACTCCTCATTAATGGAAATATCTCATCAGCCAATCACATGGCTGCAACTCAATGCATTTAGGCTTGTAGACATGGTCAAGACAACCTGCTGAAGTTCAAACCGAGCATCGGAATGGGGAAGAAAGGTGATTTAAGTGACTTTTTATTTATTTATTTTTATTTATTTAAAGTTTATTTGACATGGACAATGCACATTAATAAACATAAAATGTAAACGTGCCAGAATTAGCCAAAATGGCTATTTTGTAGGGGGTGGCACAGTGGTGTAGTGGTTAGCACTGTCGCCTCACAACAAGAAGGTCCTGGGTTCGAGGCCGGCAAGGGCCTTTCTGTGTGGAGTTTGCATGTTGTCTGCATGGATTTTCTCCAGGTGCTCTGGTTTCCCCCAAAGACAAGTTCAAGTAACTTTATTTATACTCGAAGGTAAACTTGTTTTGCAGTGACGCGAGTCAGCTTTCTCTTCCACACACGCCAAACAACACTTAAAACATCTAACATAAAACACATAAAACACAGCGTGATAAACATATAAAAAACCATGACAAAAACCATGTGACATAAAACAACATTAAAACATAAGCACATAAAAACCCACATGAAGCTAAGAGTTATAGACATGCAGGTAAGGTTAACTGGTGGCTCTAAATTGACTGTAGTTGTGAATGTGAGTGTGAATGGTTGTTTGTCTCTGTGTCAGCCCTGTGATAACCTGGCAACTTGTCCAGGGTGTACCCCGCCTCTCGCCCATAGTCAGCTGGGATAGGCTCCAGCTTGCCTGCGATGCTGTAGGACAGGATAAGTGGCTACAGATAATGGATGGATGCTATTTTGCATCTGTTGTCCATGGACCGATGTTAAAAGGTCAAATGCACCTAAAAAAATAGTAAAAGAGTAAGTAAAGTAAAAGAGCACATAACACATAAAACATGCAATAATAATAATTTATTACTTATACAGTGCTATTTAGCAATGGCAGATCATTAGTGCTTTACAATTCGGTGACAAAGACAAGAAAAATATTTACATGTTCCATTAAAATATAAATATATATAAAAGTATCCAAATACATAAACAATTACAAAATATACATACAGTGGGGCAAAAAAGTATTTAGTCAGTCACCAATTGTGCAAGTTCTCCCACTTAAGAGAGGCCTGTAATTTTCATCATAGGTATACCTCAACTATGAGAGACAAAATGAGAAAAAAAAATCCAGAAAATCACATTGTCTGATTTTTAAAGAATTTATTTGCAAATTATGGTGGAAAATAAGTATTTGGTCAATAACAAAAGTTCATCTCAATACTTTGTTATATACACTTTGTTGGCAATGACAGAGGTCAAACGTTTTCTGTAAGTCTTCACAAGGTTTTCACACACTGTTGCTGGTATTTTGGCCCATTCCTCCATGCAGATCTCCTCTAGAGAAGTGATGTTTTGGGGCTGTCACTGGGCAACACGGACTTTCAACTCCCTCCAAAGATTTTCTATGGGGTTGAGATCTGGAGACTGGCTAGGCCACTCCAGGATCTTGAAATGCTTCTTACGAAGCCACTCCTTCGTTGCCCGGGCGGTGTGTTTGGGATCATTGTCATGCTGAAAGACCCAGCCACGTTTCATCTTCAATGCCCTTGCTGATGGAAGGAGGTTTTCACTCAAAATCTCACGATACATGGCCCCATTCATTCTTTCCTTTACACGGATCAGTCGTCCTGGTCCCTTTGCAGAAAAACAGCCCCAAAGCATGATGTTTCCACCCCCATGCTTCACAGTAGGTATGGTGTTCTTTTGATGCAACTCAGCATTCTTTCTCCTCCAAACATGACAAGTTGAGTTTTTACCAAAAAGTTCTATTTTGGTTTCATCTGACCATATGACATTCTCCCAGTCCTCTTCTGGATCATCCAAATTCTCTCTAGCAAACTTCAGACGGGCCTGGACATGTACTGGCTTAAGCAGGGGGACACGTCTGGCACTGCAGGATTTGAGTCCCTGGCGGCATAGTGTGTTACTGATGGTAGCCTTTGTTACTTTGGTCCCAGCTCTCTGCAGGTCATTCACTACGTCCCCCCGTGGGGTTCTGGGATTTTTGCTTACCGTTCTTGTGATCATTTTGACCCCACTGGGTGAGATCTTGCGTGGAGCCCCAGATCGAGGGAGATTATCAGTGGTCTTTTATGTCTTCCATTTTCTAATAATTGCTCCCACAGTTGATTTCTTCACACCAAACTGCTTACCTATTGCCGATTCAGTCTTCCCAGCCTGGTGCAGGTCTACAATTTTGTTTCTGGTGTCCTTTGACAGCTCTTTGGTCTTGGCCATAGTGGAGTTTGGAGTGTGCCTGTTTGAGGTTGTGGACAGGTGTCTTTTATACTGATAACAAGTTCAAACAGGTGCCATTAATACAGGTAACGAGTGGAGGACAGAGGAGCCTCTTAAAGAAGAAGTTACAGGTCTGTGAGAGCCAGAAATCTTGCTTGTTTGTAGGTGACCAAATATTTATTTTGCCGAGGAATTTACCAATTAATTCATTAAAAATCCTACAATGTGATTTCCTGGATTCTTTCCCCCCATTCTGTCTCTCATAGTTGAAGTGGACCTATGATGAAAATTATAGGCCTCTCTCATCTTTTTAAGTGGGAGAACTTGCACAATTGGTGGCTGACTAAATACTTTTTTGCCCCACTTTATATGACTCTTATAAAACCATACATAATACAAACAAAATAAGATTCATAAAATTAAGTAAAAGCTTGCTTGAATAGATACGTTTTTAATGCTCTCTTAAAATCGGTCAATAATTCTATGTTTCTAATTGACACTGGAAGACTGTTCCATAACGTTGGTGCTGCGGCTGTGAAGGAACGTGCACCAAGGGTTGTTCTCATCTTGCCATTGGGATGCTTAAGTAGAATGCCATTGTTCGATCTCAGACTGTACGACGATTTGTCTTTGATGTTGATAAGCTTAAAAATATATGATGGTGCGAAGCCATGGATGGCCTTGAAAGTAATTAAAAGTACTTTGAATTGGATATGATAGTGTATGGGTAGCCAATGCAACTCATACAATGACAGAGTGATGTGTGAATATTTGCCAACATCTAGTATTAACCTTGAGGCTGCATTTTGAATACGCTGTAATTTGGCGATCTGATGATTAGTATAAATTAAAGGAAAAAATAGAGAAAGCATGGCAAGAGTGGCATAAATAGGGCAGATAGAACAGGCGAACAGAGGAGTTAGCAGTGTGATGTTATGTTGTTAATATTTAGTGTTGACAGGTCTGATTACTGATTAGCCACCTCTTTAAATTGGATTTAAATGTGATGTATGTTTTTATATCTCTAATGTGGGTTAGTAATGTGTTCCACTCATGCGCCGCTCGAATTGAAAATGCAGATTGGCCAAAACTGCTTTTTCTTAGCAAAATTATACAGTCTCCTCTTACTGCAGTACATGTAGATTTATAAGCAGATGAACCTCCATCCATTACCGTTTATCCTGTGCAGGGTCAGAGGCAGGGTATACCCTGGACAAGTCACCAAATCCTTGCAGGGCTGACACATACAGACAAACAACCATTCACACCTACGGTCAATTTAGAGCCACCAATTAACCTAACCTGCATGTCTTTGGGGGGAAACCCATGCAGAACATGCAAACTCCACACAGAAGAACTTTCTTGCTGTGAGGCAACAATGCTAACCACTACACCACTGTGCCACCACAGATGGACCTGTTTTTACAAATAGTCTTAGTACTGGAGGAGCCAGTCCATTAATAATCTTATACATAAGCCAAGAGTTTGTGTATTTTACCAGGTTTTCCTAATTTAGTAATTTATATTTTGTTAAAATGAGACAGTGGTGATGTTGTCTAGGTTTTTTGTCAATGATTTTGAGTGTTTGTTTGTACAAAGCGTAGATTGGTATAAAAGAAGTGGTGTTGGCCTGAGACCAGGTTGTTAAACAATATGTAATATGAGAGAAGATCATTGAGCACATATACATAATTGCAGTCTCTGTTGACATACAATTGCAGATGTATCTAAAATTTGCATGGTTAAACTTGACTTGCTGACAAACCTTTTTTATTTGAGCTTTAAATGATAGCTGACTATCAGTTAGCACTCCAAGATATTTAACCTCTGAGACAATCTGCAGTCCCTCCCCTGCTACAAATACATCTGGCTCTATCCAGTGTTTTTTGACTTAATAAAAAAACATACACACTGTTTTGGACACATTCAGTTGTAGACAGCTTTGTTTTAACCATGCTGTGATATGTTGCATCAAATTTGTTAGCTGATCTGCAGCTTGAACTGCACTGCTACCATGTACGAAGATCACTGTGTCATCTGCATACATTTGACTGTTGGCATTGGGGCAGACAGTTGGCAGATTATTAACATACAATGTTAAAGTGGACCCAATATGGATTGTCCATGTGGGACACCTGTGGGCATGAAAATGGATAGTGATTGATAATTATTTCACTCTAACAAACTGTGACCGATGTGTTAGATATTGTAAAGGAAGGTCAGGTTACACAGGAATAGTTTAAAATCACTGTTATATGTAATAGTCTAAAATAATAAAGGATCTTAAAAAGCTCTAAAATATTAAAATCATAAAGTCTTAACACTTTGTGCAGCAATAAGGCTAATATAAATCTATAAAACTTGGCGCTGTTCAGACACATTTCTGATCAATAATACACATTTCATATCAAAATAAGCAGAATGTTCTGATGATATGATAGCAATGTTCAGACAGAATGGAATTTTTAAACAATGTCTAGCTGAGACAGAAGGTCATTTTAACTGAACAGAATAAATCCTTACAATTTTGTCACAAAATAAATTACTGCCTTCTTGGTCAAGAATAAATACTTACAATTATTTATTCTTACAAAGGAATAAAACCTTACAGATATGACTAAATCCAGTGAATGGCACTTGTGGAAAAATTAAAAGTAGATAATTTAGATAAAAGGACTCTATGATTAATGGTATCAAATGCCTTCTTTAAGTCTAGAAAAATAGCTCCAACAACCCCTCCTTGATCTAATAAGGATTTTACTTTATCTATTATAAAAACAATTAGCTGTCTCAGTTGGGTGGTTAGCATGAAAACCAAATTGCATTGGGTGCAATGGGGTGAAACTTGTATTTAAAAATTTAATAATTTGTTCAGGTATGAGTTTTTCAGCAACTTTGGACACCATAGGAAAGATGCTGATAGGGCTGTAGTTACAGGTACAGAGATGGTCTCCACATCTAAAAAGTGGGGTCCCAGATGATTCTGGAGTGACTGACAGTCTGAAAAATGTTCCATTTCTTGTTTTTGGAGATCACAAGATTCAGAACCTTCTCACATATGATTCCCTTCAGTGTGGATGGAATATTTGAATTATATTTTTTGTTTGTGTCACTCAGTTGTAGAGCAGAAGTTTTACCACAGCTACTTGCATGAATAGGTGAGCAGTATGTAGCTGATATGCCAGTGATGTCATTGCTGCACTGCACACCGGCTCGCTGACCTGCCCTCGCTGGGGTTCCCCGCCCCAAGACATGTCGCTGGCCAGTTTGATTGCAGTGGACATCGGCTCCATTCGGGCAAGGGCACGGCAACTCAGCCAAGGAAACCTCCAGACAGGCCTCAGGAACACAGACAGGCTCTCCGAATCCAGCAGCACCCAGGGGGCAGAGGTGATGAGCAAGGTTAGTTTGTTGTTCAGTCAGTACTTGATAACAACAAAAAGTGCGTACCTGTAAGACTGGAGAGTTGCATTTGGAGTTTGCAGTGTTGGTTCCCTCTTTGGAATGAACTGGACCAGGACAAGGGTGGATGTCTCCAGAAAGTAGCAGACAAATTGTGATTATCAATGCATCACTTTGTTGAAATTTAAAAACGGACTTGCATTTCATTGCCTGATGATACAGTTGTGAGTAAATAAATGTTGTTGCCAGTGTGTATTTCCAATGTCCAAAGTTTGCCATGGCTTGGAATGTTTGTTGGTCAAGATGGGTATTATCAGTGTAAAAATAGCCACAATTATAGCGAAATGGCTGCAGGTTGTTGACTGATTTTATGGAGAAGTTGATGTCAACAGGTTTTAATATATGTGAAAACAGCCCATAGAATAAAACTGCCACTACCACACCTGTTCTACCAGTACTAGGGTGACCAGACGTCCCGGGGACAGTCCCGATTTGGGGTTGTGTGTCCCGAGTCCCGACAAAAGTCTGTCGGGACAAGGATATGTCCCGGTTTTCGCCACTCGCGACGTTTGCGACTGAGCAGCGTGGGAATCATTAGCAGAGAAATGTCTGCATTTACTATTTTGATGAATTGACAGGAATCGCAAACTTTCCTGGTTACTGCCCCCTGGCCCTGTGGCATGGGTGTTTATTTAGCCACATTATTCCACACAACAGAACGTGTTGCCATGCAACAATAAAATAAACATTAACTGGCACAAATGTTCTTTGTCTAGCAGCTAGCAGCAGTAATGCCGCAGCAATTATGCCGAAAAGAAAATGTACCTTTTCCAGAGATTTACAGGGCACCTACCCCTTCCTCCGAGAGGTGCAGAACAATGCGCACGAAGCCTACTGCACACACTGTAAGTGTTTTGTTCCTGTACTGAGTTGGGTAGCCTATGTTGCAAATGCTGTGCGCTCCTGTGGGGGCTTTCCTCGGGCTGTCGCCCCTCTCCTCCTTTATTGCTGAGAGAGGCCCTTCATATAATCTTTTTTTATTCACCTTTATTCACCTTTTATAATCTTTTGTTATCCCGAGATAACGACATAATTAATTCAGGATCTCGAGAAAACAACACAACTAATTCGAGATCTCAAGAAAACAAAACCGTTATTCCGAGATAACGACATAATTAATTCAGGATCTCGAGGAAACAACACAACTAATTCGAGATCTCGAGAAAATAAAACCATTATTTCAAGATCTCAAGAAAACAAAACCATTATTTCGAGATCTCGAGAAAACAAAACAATTATTTAATGATCTCAGCTGGATCACTGTATCTCCGTCGGTAGAGACGAAGCTGGGCCAGTCTTCTGCGGAGGTGCCGCGGACTAATTTTGAAATTATCCCTTATTAAAATACTTAATGCAATCTCTCCCTGTGTCAACCCCTGATCAAAATATTGCCTTATTAGGTGATCGATTATTCCAGACATTCTAATGACCAAAGTTGCGTCTATACAGAATGAGAAATAGCCCCAAAGTCAGCATATCACAAGTCTCTTGGTGCACCTGAATGAACCATTTCTCAGCTGTTTACTCGAGATCATGAAATAATTGTTTTGTTTTCTCGAGATCTCGGAATAACGGTTTTGTTTTCTCGAGATCTCGAATTAGTTGTGTTGTTTTCTCGAGATCCTGAATTAATTATGTCGTTATCTCGGGATAACAAGGTGAATAAAAAAAAGGATTATATGAAGGGCCTCTCTCGGCTTCCGTAGTATATATTCTCAAATCACTTGTCTCTTTTTTGTTTCTGTTTAACATACCATTCTGACAGTTTAGCCATATTGAACAGCTTGTTGCACCTTCCATTAAAGTGTTCACTTTTGTACACATCTTCTTGCTTTATTCATTCAGTTGTGGGGAATGGTTAGTAAGGTTGATTCTGACCTAGGCTATGTTGAGGTCACATATCTACTTTTTAAGCTCATGCTATAGTGCATACAATTTTAGAGATATAGCCTACATGTGCATATGCATTCTTCTTGGTGTTCTCACAAACAGGTGAAATAAATCAGTTTAAATTTGGCCTATGGACATAGCCTGGCCTATTCTCAGCCATTACAAAATCTGTTGTCTGACCATAATTTAACTGATCTGTATACCGCTATGCTACTAGATAACAAAATGCCTGTTTGTTTTATTTCATGTGAGATGTTGATAAATGTGAGCTTCAACAAAATGAGAAGAGTACCTCTCTGAGTGTCATGTTTACGTAAAAAAAAGGTGTGCGAGCACGAGCATGGTCGCTCGCAAAAGTGTTCCAGTTTCAGACTAGGGAAATCTGGTCACCCTAACCAATACCTATCCTTGCTGCTGACACCATGAGGAGACACACCCCACACACCTCAACACTTTGAATGTGGTATGGTTATTGGTGCCAGACAGGCTGGTCTCAGTATTTCAGAAACTGCTGATCTGCTGAGATTTTCACACTTAACTATCTGTAGGGTTTACAGAGAATGGTCCAAAACAGAGAAAATATCCAGTGAGCAGCAGTTCTCTGGGTGAAAATGCCTTGCTGATACCAGAGGTCAGAGGAGGATGGCCAGACTGGTTCAAGATGATGGAAAGGCAACAGTAACTCAAATAACTACTCATTACAACCAAAGTATACAGAAGACCATCTCTGAATGCATAACACATTGAACCTTGAAGCAGATGGGCTACAGCAGCAGAAGAGCACATTGGCTGCCACTCCTGTTAGTTATGAACAGGAAATTGAGGGTACAATTCTCATGGGCTCACCAAAATTGGGCAATAGAAGATTGTAAAAATGTTCCCTGGTCTGATGAGTCCCAATTTCTGCTGCAACATTCGGATGGTAGGGCCAGAATTTGGCATAAACAACATGAAAGCATGGATCCATTCTGCCTTGTATCAACGGTTCAGGCTGGTGGTGGTGGTGTAATGGTGAGGGGGATATTTTCTTGGCATACTTTGGGCCTCTTAATACCAACTGAGCATCATTTAAACACCACAGCCTATCTGAGTATTGTTGCCGACCATGTCCATCCCTTTATGACCACAGTGTATTTCCAGTAGGATATAACACGCCATGTCACAAAGCTCAAATCATCTCAAACTGGTTTCTTGAACATGACAATGAGTTCAATGTACTCAAATGGCCTCCACAGTCACCAGATCTCAATCCAATAGGGCACCTTTGGGATGTGGTGGAACGGGAAATTCACATCATGGATGTGCAGCCAACAAATCTGCAGCAACTGTGTGTCACTATTATGTCAATATGGACCAAAATCTTCGATGAATGTTTCCAGCACCATGTTGAATGCCATTCTATGGCATGAAGAATTACGGCAGTTGTAAAGGCAAAAGGGGGTCCCAACCCAGTACTAGCATATATATATAGTGGGGCAAAAAAGTATTTAGTCAGCCACCAATTGTGCAAGTTCTCCCACTTAAAAAGATGAGAGAGGCCTGTAATTTTCATCATAGGTACACTTCAACTATGAGAGACAGAATGGGGGGAAAGAATCCAGGAAATCACATTGTAGGATTTTTAATGAATTAAATGGTAAATTCCTTGGTAAAATAAGTATTTGGTCACCTACAAACAAGCAAGATTTCTGGCTCTCACAGACCTGTAACTTCTTCTTTAAGAGGCTCCTCTGTCCTCCACTCGTTACCTGTATTAATGGCACCTGTTTGAACTTGTTATCAGTATAAAAGACACCTGTCTACAACCTCAAACAGTCACACTCCAAACTCCACTATGGCCAAGACCAAAGAGCTGTCAAAGGACACCAGAAACAAAATTGTAGACCTGCACCAGGCTGGGAAGACTGAATCTGCAATAGGTAAGTAGCTTGGTGTGAAGAAATCAACTGTGGGAGCAATTATTAGAAAATGGAAGACATACAAGACCACTGATAATCTCCCTCGATCTGGGGCTCCACGCAAGATCTCACCCCGTGGGGTCAAAATGATCACAAGAACGGTGAGCAAAAATCCCAGAACCACATGGGGGGACATAGTGAATGACCTGCAGAGAGCTGGGACCAAAGTAACAAAGGCTACCATCAGTAACACACTACGCCACCAGGGACTCAAATCCTGCAGTGCCAGACATGTCCCCCTGCTTAAGCCAGTACATGTCCAGGCCCATCTGAAGTTTGCTAGAGAGCATATGGATGATCCAGAAGAGGATTGGGAGAATGTCATATGGTCAGATGAAACCAAAATAGAACTTTTTGATAAAAACTCAACTTGTCGTGTTTGGAGGAGAAAGAATGCTGAGTTGCATCAAAAGAACACCATACCTACTGTGAAGCATAGGGTTGGAAACAACATGCTTTGGGGCTGTTTTTCTGCAAAGGGACCAGGACGACTGATCCGTGTAAAGGAAAGAATGAATGGGGCCATGTATCGTGAGATTTTGAGTGAAAACCTCCTTCCATCAGCAAGGGCATTGAAGATGAAACGTGGCTGGGTCTTTCAGCATGACAATGATCCCAAACACACCGCCCGGGCAACGAAGGAGTGGCTTCGTAAGAAGCATTTCAAGGTCCTGGAGTGGCCTAGCCAGTCTCCAGATCTCAACCCCATAGAAAATCTTTGGAGGGAGTTGAAAGTCCGTGCTGCCCAGCGACAGCCCCAAAACATCACTTCTCTAGAGGAGATCTGCATGGAGGAATGGGCCAAAATACCAGCAACAGTGTGTGAAAACCTTGTGAAGACTTACAGAAAACGTTTGACCTCTGTCATTGCCAACAAAGTGTATATAACAAAGTATTGAGATGAACTTTTGTTATTGACCAAATACTTATTTTCCACCATAATTTGCAAATAAATTCTTTAAAAATCAGACAATGTGATTTTCTGGATTTTTTTTCTCATTTTGTCTCTCATAGTTGAGGTATACCTATGATGAAAATTACAGGCCTCTCTCATCTTTTTAAGTGGGAGAACTTGCACAATTGGTGACTGACTAAATACTTTTTTGCCTACTGTGTGTAGAGAGAGAGAGGTGGACAATAACAAAGCACACTTACTTGAGTACTGTACTTAAGTACACTTTTTGAGTATCTGTACTTTACTTGAGTAGGTTTTTTTTTTTTAAACTTATGACTTTAACTTCACTACATTTGAAAGGCAAATATCATACTTTTCACTCCACTACATTTCTATCAAGGTCCTCCTTACTCATTACTATGAAGCAGCTTTGTAAGTGGATGGGTTTTTTTTCTGGTTTTTTTCTAAAACGTGATTGGTTTTTTCACAGATGACACTGAGACAGCCTATCAGTAATCACTAGGGTCACGTCACGTCCATAGACTGGATAAAATCAATTCAATGATTTATCAGCAGCGTTATTTGAACACAATCAGCTGATGGTAGAATGGAAGGAGGCGGTTCTTCTGGGGAATGAACACACACCCATGGCTAGAACCCATGTTTCAGTTTTCTGAAAGGATTAAAGATTCATTTCGTTTGAAATGTTTGCTTTGTTTGCCGAAAACGAACCACATCATGGCCTACAAAAACTCACTGTCCGACCTGTGGAAGCATATAAACATTTTATTCCAAGAGAAAGCTTGCAATGAAGTTGTCTGTGCTTTTAAAGCTAGCAATAATGTTGCAATAGATATACAGTCTGATTAGCCAAATGACTTTCTATGGATTTGCCTGTCAAGTTGTTGTAGCCTTGTCCACAGCTAATATTTACACATAGCTAGTTAACGTGGATACCGTTAGTTAGCATGTAAAAACGGAGTTACGCTAACATGAATAACGTTAACTTATCTGAAGTCCATTCAGAAATATGTTTTAGCATAATCTTGCCAAATAAACAATGTGGAAATCTTTCTTTTCTAGTAGTGTTAGCTACCCAATATGATTTTGAGTTTGAAAAAAGTTTGCTTGCATCAGGTGGAGCTTCATTGACTAGCTAGCTTAACGTTAAACCACCATGATGGCACAGCATGCATTCATTTTGTGAATTCACATTTCTGTCTTTGGTCACGGCATTAGGTTTTGTAAGCGTTGTGGCAATAATACAACAATGCGTTGACAGAAAATTTATTTTTAATACTTAAGTATTTTTAAAAGTAAGTACTTCAGTACTTTAACTTAAGTAAAAATTTGACTCTACAACTTTCACTTGTATCGGAGTAACATTTAACCTGGGCTGCCAACTCTCACGCAATGAGCGTGAGACACATGCATTTGACTGTCTTCACACGCTCACACGCCATACCTCCAATTTCTCACGCTAGAAAAAAATCTAGTTTATCTATCTGATCTAGGCTACCCATTGCGTCGCGCCAACCACTTGCGATCGATCAATTACGCCTTACGCACGGCTAAACAGGCAGAGAGGTGTTCCTTTCTGTACACACTCCCCTATGGTAGGTGGCGCATCTAATGATGCTGCACTCGCCGGAAGTTGGATAATTGCCTACCGTCAATTTAGAGGAAGAGGAGGGAGAAGAAGGTATCCGAGTTGAAGACAGGTGTCTCAGACAGGTTTGTACATATGCACGCCAATGTGTGGCGGTACTGGCGTAATTATGAACTTATATAAAGTTTCTGAATCATTTTAGCCTATAAGTGTTGTGAGAATATTTAATGCCATATCGAGAGCTGTGTACTAGGCATGCTAAATCATTATAGGCCTACTGTCATGCCACAGCCTCTATCTTCCCCAACAAGCAGCACGGGAGAGCACCTCCTTAGCACACGTTTATTAAGGTGTATTTTTAGTTTGTTTACTGTATGTTATCATACTTTATGACTTTATTTGAAGCCATACTGGAAAAGTTGTAAAATAAAGCAAGTAAGAGATAATATTACAAATGCAAGAAGAGCCATTAGCCACCATACCTATTGTTTATTTACAGGGTATTTATTTTTAATTATTTATGATGTATGTAATTGCTCAGTTAAAGTAAATAAAGCATGGTCACCTGTAATATCAAAGAACTTGAACTTGTTGTGAATAATTAAAAAAAAAAGACAGAACAATATACTGAGGAGACGGTTTCAAAGAGGGCAGGACAGGTAGAGAATATTTGTCAGATAGCAGGCCCTGATGAATGCTCTATTACTAATAAGAAACATAGATAAGAAATAAATTAATAAGAATTAATATAGCTTATTTAAGTATGACCAAAATTTTTAAGCCCAACTTTGTGTGCACATTCCCACCTATGGCCAAGGTTCAGCTTTTTGTGTTTCAATACTGTTCAAACGTAATCATTTTATTTTAATGTTTCTTGTAGCACATGCACATTTTGCTTACTGTTTAAGCATTTTATTTGTTCTTTTGCTGTTGATATTTTTCCCCATGCCAATCTTCTGCTGAACCCAGTGGTGGGGAAAGCCCTTAAATGCATAATGAATAGTCAGTGAGGGACAATCTTATTTTTGCAACAGTTATGAAAAACTTAACATTTAGTTTCAATTCAGAAGGTGTTTAGGCTTAGCTGATGTAATATTTTCAAACATGAACTTGCCTTTAAATCTGAAACACAGGTCTATAGGGCTACAGGAACATTGGCAGTCATCTGTAGTTTTCTAGTGTGGGGGCTTTTAAGCCAAAACTTGGTGCTTTTGTTGGCCACAAGCTGAAGGCCTGGCAAGTCAGGGTGTGTAAGAATGTAGGTATGGCACAGCAGGCCACTCCAAAAATCCACCAGAATGCAGGAACATCTACCAAATCCAAAATCTCAACCTCCCCCCCTTCATTGTCCATCTCCAGCTGAACGACCCACAAACAAAACACCAGAATGCAGGGGGACAAGTGAATATCAAACTGAATACAAAATTCCCACTTACTGCGTGGTGTGCAGAAAAATTTTGCTGTTGACCCCCCCCCCCCCCCCCCCCCCCAAAAAAATCTCACTCCAAGGAATTTTGAAAAGTTGGCAGCCCTGAGTTAACCAGTGGGATCTGTACTATGACTTAAGTAATGAAGTTGGGTACTTTGTCCATGTGTGTGTGTGTGTGTGTGTGTGTGTGTGTGTGTATTGCTCTTGGTTTTATAAGTTTACAGATTTTTCTACCAGAGTGCTGTTATTTTGCTCTGATCATATTCTAAATGCAAGAAAACAGGTTGGTTTTTTGTTTGTTTTTTTTAATTTCTTAACTAGCTCTACAATAGAAGCTATGAAGTGTGATATATGACAAGTTACGTCTATTTTTTACTCTCTCTAGCATTTTTATTTGCTTGCTGTCATTCTGTCTATATTTGTCCATGACTTTTTGCTTATTCTGTCATTTATGCCTTTCAGTCTCTGCATTAGCCTGATATCCATTTATTTGTGTTCTTCTCAGTTTCTTTACTACTGTATTGTACACTACTTTTCACTGTTGGTTGTGACACTCCCACTATAATATGAACATAAAATCTATGGTGCACTCCACAGTTATTGGCACCCCATGTGAAGATTGGGGGGAGGGTTTTAAAAAAAAAATCACCTTTTGGTGAAGCTTCATTTCACACTGAAAAATTAGAAAAAAAATCAACCTTTAAATGAAATACATTTATTTAAAGGTTCAATTTTTCTAATTTTTCAGTGTGAAATGAAGAAAAAAGAAAGGCTTTTTTTCTGGCAAAGCTTCCAAATAATCTGTTGGCATGGAGGTGGTGTCTGATGGTGGTTTTGGAGACTTGGAAACCCCAAGATTCTACTTTTTCTTATAATTCACTAACAGTGATCCTTGGGGATTTTTTTTTTTTGTGCCTCTCTTACGTTCCTCCTCACAGTACATGGGGGCAAAATAAACTTGGGTCCTCCTCCAGGTAAGTTTGTGACAGTTCCAGCTGGTGTCCACTTTTGTATTATTGCCCTAACAGTAGAAATTGACATTTTCAGATGAGTAGCTATTTTTTAATTACAATTCCCTGACTTAGGAAGGTCAACACACTTCACCCTCATTTGGTGTGCTTGTTCTCTTATCTTTCTGATGTTGATGGATGACTCAGAGGAATTTGGCCTCTGTGTGTCAAGTCATATTTGTACTCCAGTTAATCAGGAAGTCATGGATTACAGCTTAAAAGTTCCTACACACTCCAGTCAACTCAAAAATGTACAGTTTAAATGAGAAACATGCTTCAGTTACATTGCGTTCACTATAATTTTCAGGAATGCCAATAATAGTAATAATGTGCTTTTGTTGAAAATAATTATTTATTGAGGGATTTGTTTTTCTCTGAATAAATTTATTTCAATTAAAGGTTGGATTCTTTTCTCATTCTTTCAGTGTGAGATGAAGCTACTTCAACAAAAGGTGGATTTTTTTCTAACCCTTTTTACTAATCTTTACAAAGGGTGTCAGTAATCATGGAGGGCTTTGTAAGTGACATAAGCCAAAGAGATCACTGACATTTGTGGTGGCAGCTCAAAAAAAAAACCTTCTCATAATGGCTCAGCGTTCCTTACACTACCACTCCAAAGATTCTGAAGGGAAAGCTCTCAGCTCCAGGGCAGAGCATAGCACACAACTGCAGCAGATTAAGTAGCACCTCTCTTCACCCTCCTATAGCAATCCGGAGGGTATAAGAAAGCACCACCAACACAGATTAATCAAGCTTAGGCACAACTACCCTGCTGATGTCCTCCACTCTTAACATAGGACATGTGATGAAGACAGAGGAGACTATTACCATTTGGCCCAAGAGGGCTCCCTCCACTCCAGAGCCCTACAGAAGAGCCCCTGAGATCCTGTTGCAGCCTTCACAGCCCACCTGTGATTCACCGCCTGATGGATAGAGAGCACCATCCCCACTTTCACCACTTGCACGACTCAGAGCATCTCTCCCCCATGGAAGACTGCACTGCCTTTCTCTCTCTCTCTCTCTCTCTCTCTCTCTCTCTCTCTCTCTCTCTCTCTCTCACTTACCCTTCCCTTGTTTTCTAAATAAAAGAGCGCTTGTTTCCACTTCACACTTTGGGTCCGTGTTTGTGGCCTGCCCAACATAGCAGCAAGTTGCTATGTGTTTTATAACCATAAAATTAAACAGTTCTATCTGTTATAAGGTCATGATTATTGTAAAGTGATTATTGCTGAGGTAGCAACCATTTAGCATCTTCAGCTTCCTGGGTGTTTATTCTGCAGCATGTTTCTTTAGTCACACAGAGCCAAAGCTGTGTACAGTGGAAACCAGCTAACTTAGCAAATATAAGGATTATTTGTTATGGTGGAAAAAATACATGAATATGCCAGCAGAATGAAGCTACAGTAATCTGAGGAATGAACTGCAGGAGGAGGAGGAATTGCTGAACAGAAAGAAAGAGTGTGTAGTGCATAAAACTTGGGAGCAACTGCAGTGTGCTGTAGTCAAGCTATGAACAGCATCTCAAGAAACTAGCAGTGCTTTGGTCAACTGCAAGCAGGCTGGTTGGAAATGGCAATGCATGGGAAGATAGTGTGAAGGTGCTGAGGCAACACAGTGGTCCCACAAGAGAGAAATGGGGTAGCCTCTTTATGTTTGTTTTCTAACTTTGGTAGTCTCTTTGGTAGCCTGCTTATGTTTGTTTGTCCAGCTAACTCACAGGCTTCATGTTACAGATGGCAGGTGATGTGAAACACAGAGCTTTAACGGAAGTCAGTAAGAGATGCCAGGGCTTCATGGACAAATTTGGAGGACAGTTAGCTGTGCTACACATATAGCTCCAAGATGCACAGTAGGTCCTGTGCAAGAAGAAGAAAGGGAATAGTGGTCATATGATGGCATGGCTTTAGGCATAAGCGCGCAGTCTGAGTGCTGTAGCTAATCACAGCCATGCCAGTATTCAGTATAACTACACAACTTCAAGTGTGAATGCTTTTACACAACAGTTCTATAAATAAGGAATTAATATATATGAGTAATTGGGATTTCAGACACAATATGACTGAATGTTCTGTTTATTTTTTCTACGCTTGTGGAAATAGATCCTAAAGATACCACGCTCACTTTATAGCACGTCGGCTAGCTTACCAGCTAGCTCACAATGGTTTGTACCGTACATTCCCGTTAAAGGAGCTTCCAGTAAAATTGGCCTCCCTTCTTCCTTTTCATCTTCAACTGATGAGCTTTCATATTTTAAGGCAAAAGGTATCATCACAGTGACAGAATGGTGTCACTGACTAAAACTCAATTCTTTTCCTCATTCATTTTATAACCTAATTATTAAATCATAAAATCAATAACAGCATTACTGCATGCAGAAAAGTCACAGCAACATAAGTAAGCATTCATCCAGGATGAAGACTGAAAATCTGTGTCTGGTTACACTCTTTATATACACTTCAGAAACCCTACTTGTTAAGTTTTTTTTGTATAGCTCTTATCTCCTTCCAGACTTCTCTGGTACTTTCAACTGTCTATATTGCCCACAATTAAAACAGACCCATGTCCCTTTTATCTGTCATTATCATGGTTTTCTCACCATTATAATCTTTCTTTTTACATCTGCCCCTATCACCCCACCAGCTTGTGTCAGGGGTTTTCCATCCATTATCCGTAAACACTTATCCTGTGCAGGGTCACAGGAAAATTGGAGCCTATCCCAGCTGACTATGGGCAAGAGGCAGGGTACACCCTGGACAAGTCACCAGATCATCACAGGGCTAACACATAGAGACAAACAGCCATTCACACTCACATTCTCACCTATGGTCAATTTCAGTGGCGGCTGCTGGTTTTTAAAACAGGGGAAGCCCATTTTACGTATTCATCGTAAAACCTGTAGGCCGGATATCAAAGCATAGAAAGGTGTGCCCCATTAGCATAGTGAACTAGACAACCCTACCTAGTGGCAGAAAGTATTTTTGCTTGTACATTTCATGTTATAGTCTGGCTTGCCAGGCTAGTGCCTCATATCCTTAATCAAAAATATCAAACATCCAAAAATCACTGGCTATTCAACGAAGAGCCTTGAACAATCATGCCCTGATATGCAACACAGAGTCTTTAACACAACACCCAGCTGTGCAACACATCCTTGAACATCTTCTGCAACACAGTCTGGAAATTCATAACCAGGTAGACTATGCAACACACAGAACCTTGAATATTATACCCAGGTATAACCTATAACACAGAGCCCACACTGCAAAAACCTGGCTTACAAAAACAAGAAAAAAAAGTAATAAAATTAGGAATATTTTACTTAAAATAAGCAAAATTATCTGCCAACAGAACAAGAAAATTTGACTTGGCAAGATTTTTAAAAAAACAAGTAAATATATCTAGCTTTAGAAACCCCACAGATGTCATAAAACTAGTGTATTTATACTAAAAACAAGTAAAGTTGTACTACTCATTTTAACATGCTAGATACTTTGTCCCCCAACCAACAGTTTGACTATTTCATCTGGGCATATTGGTGTGCTCTGTTTAAGTAAGTGTTTATACCAACTGAGACCGCCAAATAAGTCAAAATCAAAACAACAAACCAATCCATTTTGTAGCCTATTTTTGTTGCCAGATTGACAATACAACAATTCATTTCATTTAGTTATCTGTTTTGTGTTAAGAGATTAAAAGAAAGGATAAGATGCTTGAAATAAGAAATTCTGACTTTGACAAACTTGTCATGGTTAATATAACACCGATGAAATTATGGTAATTCTCATTTTAAGACAGAACTTACTCATAACCAGTAATAAAATCTCAATAACAAGTTATAATACCTTATTAAGATAATTGAGGGAAAAAATGCTTAAAGTAAGTGAAATACTCTTACACAAAACCTGCCTGGAAAGGAGAATTATCTTGGCAGACAAATAACAAGCATATTTTGTCTTGATTTAAGATATTTAATCTTGGTTAGATTTTACTTTTTGCAGTGTACCATTCTCTTAACATTACTGAACAATATACACACTTCAGATTCATGAACATTATATGATGCACACTATTTATGCACAAATTCTGCCCTCCGCTCCTTTTCCAGAAAATGGTCTGTGACCCTGTCATACTAGCTGGTTGTGCTTTCCAAAGACTTCACCAATTTCTGTTAGCAGCTAGCACTGCAGATCCCAATAAGGCTCAAGCTAGCCTACAACCAGATTGAACTACAAATGAAATAAACGAGTGAATTCGCGAATGATCAAACTGATAGAATGGATGAAAGTTAACGGAGCACAACGAGTAATATTTACATTTATTTACAGAGTAATGTACAGAGACATCAATGAGAAGAAACGTTTATATGAAAAGAAATTCGAACAGCACTTTGGCACACGACTACACTTTCTCAACATCCGCTAGGGACTGATCATACTTCCGTGTTCCTCGCCGACGCCGAAGTACAGAGCCCGCCCTCCTCACTACCTCCAATAATCCTTCATCAGCCTGGCTTCTTGTCCCTCCCACTGTCTCGTTTAGTCCCAGAGAAGCCCGGCTTCCCTGGAAGTGACAATTTTGTCGATTTTAACCAATAACAACTAGCCGAAATTGGCTGTTCAGAGCCGTCTCATAGACTGCAACGGAAACCCGGCTGCCAGCGCATAGAGCCCATTGAAATAAGAAAGGTTACAGCGTGTTGCCAGATTGGGCTGTTTTAAGTGCATTTTTGTGGGTTTTGAACATATTTTGGCTGGAAAACGTCAGCAGTATCTGGCAATGCTGGTTACAGCCTGGCAGCAAAGGTGATTCTCGTAGCGAACTGCAAGTTCATCAGACATCACTCAAATAAGTTACAGGATAGTTATGAACGTAAATACAATCTTGGGCATATATTATGTTATGCAAGTTATTGTTTTAATGAGAATTCAACGTCATAGATGCCGCAGTTTGGGGAGAGAATTTTAGGGGAAGCTCGGCTTCCCTTGTTGTCTCTGAGAAATCACCCCTGGTCAATTTAGAGCCATTTAGGCCAGAATTAACCTAACCTGCATGTCTTCGGACTGTGGGGGAAACTGCACAGTAAGGCCCCCATAGGCCACTGGGCTCGAACCCAGAACCTTCTTGCTATGAGGCAACAGTGCTAACCACTACCCCACCATGCCACCCTGAGGGTTTCCATATTCTCACAACTGTCCCTTTACTCTCGTTGCTCTTTTTCTTGAGTCAGGTTTTTTCCATTATAACTGTCTCCCATGCTCAACTTAAATTTTAATTTTCTCTTCTCTGGGCCAGTGCTTCACTTTATTTTTCCATTATCATCTTCTGACATTAGGATTACATAAAAAAAAAATATGAGCACCCCCTATTGGGATTGCTCTCCAGTATCATACATCCATTATCTGTAGCCGTTTATCCTGTACAGGGTCACAGGCAAGCTGGAGCCTATCCCAGCTGACTATGGGCAAGAGGCAGGGTACACCCTGGACAAGTTGCCAGATCATTGCAGGGCTGATACATAAAGACAAACAACCATTCACACCTACAGTCAATTTAGAGCCATCAATTAACCTAACCTGCACATCTTTGGGGGAAACCAGAGCACCCAGAGAAAACCCACGCAGACAGAACATGCAAACTCCACACAGAAAGGCCCTCATCAGCCCCTGGGCCTGAACCCAGGACCTTCTTATTGTGAGGCGACATTGCTAACCACTACACCACCATGCAACTCTCTTGCATATCATATTACCTTTATTTTACTACAGTATAATCCTGAAATAAGTATCATATGCCATGCTGGTTGATGATGTCGCTAACACTGTTGTAGTCACTTTCAAACTAGGAAATAGAATTTTGCATGGCAAACACAGACAAGTGGATTGATACACACAGTGAAACATCCCAGTGTAGTTATTGTAAATACAACCCCAATTCCAAAAAAGTTGGGACGCTGTGTAAACTAAAAACAGAACGTGATAATTTGCAAATATTGGAAATCCTATATTTCATTGAAAATAGTACAAAGGCAACATATCAAATGTTGAAACTGAGAAATTGTATTGCTTTTTGAAAAATATATGCTCATTTTGAATTTGATGTCAGCAACGTTTCAAAAAAGTAGGGACAGGAGCATATTTACCATTGTGTTGCATCACCTCTACTTTTAACAACACTATGTAAATGTTCGGGATCTGATGAGGACAATTGCTGTAGTTTTGAAAGAGAAATGTTGTCCCATTCTTGCCTGATATACAATTTCAGTTGCTCAACAGTTCGGGGTCTCCTTTGTTGTATTTTGTGTTTCATAATGCACCAAAAGTTTTCAATGGGAGACAGGTCTGGACTGCAGGCAGGCCAATTTAGCACTCGGACTCTTTTACTACAGAGCCATGCAGTTTTAATATGTGCAGAAAGTGGTTTGGCATTGTCTTGCTGAAAGAAGGAAGGCCTTCCCTGAAAAAGATTTTGTCTGGATCGCAGCATATTGCACTGAAATGTGCATATATCATTCAGCATTAATGATGCCTTCCCAGATGTACAAGCTATCCATGTCATGTGCACTAATGTACCCTTGTACCATCACAGATACTGGCTTTTAAACTGTGCATTGATAACAAGCTGGATGGTCCCTTTTCTCTTTAGCCTGGAGGATGTGGTGTCCATGATTTCTAAAAAGAATTTCTACTTTTGATTCGTCAGACCTCGGGACAATTCTCCACTTCACCTCAGTCCATCATAAAAGAGCTCGGTCCCAGAGAAAGTGGCGGTGTTTCTGGATATTATTTATATCTGGTTTTAACTTGCATTTGTGGATGCAGTAATGAACTGTTTTCACAGACGATGGTTTTCTGAAGTGTTCCTGAGTCCACACAGTGAATTCCACCACGGACAAGTGTATGCTTTTAATGCAGTGTTGCCTGAGGGCCTGAAGATCACAGGCATTCAGTATCAGTTTTCAGCCTCGTCTCTTGCATACAGAGATTTCTGCAGATTCTCTGAGTCTTTTAATGATAGTACGTACCATAGATGATGTGATCCCCAAATTATTTGCAATTTTACATTGAGGAACATGATTCTTAAATTGTTACACTGCCCATGCAGTCTTTCACAGAGTGGTGAACCCCTCCCCATCTGTACTTCGGAGAGACTCAGCCTCTTTGGGATGCTCTTTTTATACCCAGTCATGTTTCTGACCTGTTGTCAATTAACCAAATTAGCTTTTTTTTTAGCATTACACAACTTTTTCAGTCTTTTGTTGCTCTGTCCCAACTTTTCTGAAATGTGTTCCTGACATCAAATTCAAACCGAGCATATTTTTTTCAAAAAACAATAAAAATTTCTCAGTTTTAACATTTGATATGTTGTCTTTGTACTATTTTCAATGAAATATCTGGTTTCCATGATCTGCAAATTATCATATTATGTTTTTATTTATGGTTTACACAGTGTCCCAACTTTTTTGTAATTGGGGTTGTATAAGCACTCTACACAACCAATCAAATTAGTAGACCAGAATTACATCATGTATAATGTAAGATGTGTTACAGTGATGGAATGGGTAAAGTTTGTACATCAGAAATACATACGCAACATGGTGACCTTTTTTCCTGCATAAAGGCTGAGATGGTTTTTGAGATGTAGTTTCAAATGAGATGTAGTCCAGCTTGAAATTGTGTTGAAACCTGTTTATTTGATTTTGAGGCTATTATTAATGATTTTGTTATTAACAAAATCTTTTGTCACAAGTCTCTACTGGTCTTGATATTCTTTTAGTATATTTAGTATAGGTTAATCCTTTTTCTCATAAACATTTTTGAAAGAATTTGTGAAGATCATATTAAAAAGAAGATGCAATATCTTGCTACAGCTTCTTAGCTAGGTGTCCTCTTTTATGGATACAAAGTACGAGCAATGTACTCAGCAAAGCAAGGGGGAAGAGTGATGTCCTCAGCAAAGCAGGGAGACAGATTGATGTCCAAGGCAGAGCAAGGAGGTGGAGTGATGTCCTCAGCTGAGCAGGGAGGCAGAGCGACTGCCAATGCAGAAGGACATCCTAAGCCGAGCAGGGAGTCAGAGCAATGTCCGAGGCAGAGCAAGGAGCCAGAGTGATATCCAAGTTGGAGTAGGAAGGAGGAGCAGTGTCCATTGTGGAGCGAGGTGGCATAGTGACATCCAGGGCACAGCAGGGAAATGGAGCGATGCCCACGGTGAGGCCATGTGCTGTAATGGTTTCCATTGTAGGGTCGAGAGGGTGGGAGATGGTTCTTGCTGGATTGTGAATGCACTCTACAAGATCCCTTATGGAAATCCAGGTAAAGAATTCCTTACTCCTTGCCTTGATCCAATCCCACACCTGCCTGACTTCCTCAGCTATGAGTCTCAAAAATTCTGCTGCATGCATAGGTTGAGGTCTAGTTTTCTGTCAGATATTTTGAGTGGAGGCGGTTGTAACTGCAGGATATTTTAATTTAAAATTGTAGAACACACAAAACAAACTATGAGTACAAATGAGAGTCCATAGACAAAGAACACAAACAGGGGTATGGGTAAACACAACATTAAACAGAAGCTAAACAAAGGAACCTATTGTAAACTGAACTTAAATATCAAACTGAACTTGTCCCTCTGAGTTACATGTCAATCTTGAGATCGAGATGCTGACCTCGTCTGCTCCTCGGACCTGCTTGATCCATCCTGATGCCCTACATCTGGCTGGAGTCTCATTACATTACTCCTGTGGACATATGGACAGTCATGAGGATGGGTTCCCTTTTGAGTCTGGTTCCTCTCAAGGTTTCTTCCTCATGTCATCTGAGGGAGTTTTTCCTTACCACCATCACCACAAACTTGTTCATTGGGGATAGACTAGGGATAGACTCGGGATTAGCTCATATGGAATCCATATGGACAGTCAAAAGTCACACTTGGAAGATGGCTCTGGACACTTACAGTAATGCTTTTATGGTTGAGGACTACACTTGACTTGCTAACTTTAGGACTGCAGTTGTCATGAACAGTTTTGCACTCAAGTTTCCATCAATGAACAGTTTATAGCATTAACAAAACAGACTTCATGTTAAAACTGTTATAATCACATTGTCTGTTATCACCCAAATGAGGATGGGTTCCCTTTTGAGTCTGGTTCTTCTTGAGGTTTCTTCCTCATGTCGTCTGAGAGAGTTTTTCCTTGCCACCATTGCCACAGGCTCACTCATTGAGGATAGACTAGGGATAGACTAGGGATAAAATTAGCTCATGTTTAAAGTCACTAAAATTCTATAAAGCTGCTTTGCGACAATGTCTATTGTTAAAAGCGCTATAAAAATAAACTTGATTTGACTTGAACAGAGTAAATGAGGCATAATGAGACACAGGTGAGACATGAGACAAGCTCATGTTGGCATGCAGAGGCTGATGGATAATGTAGTCCAGAAGCATAGTTTGGTGCCGACTTTGGGGCTGTCCTGACAGATACGGATCGTCTTACATGTTATGAATGGCAGATGATTGAAGTCATACATCTACAAAAAGCCTCCATGCATTTGCTTAGACTGAGCATTTATTTTGTTTGTATGATTTGACAGTTATGCCAACAATGGTAATTCATGTGAGATAAGTATTTTTTTAAAGGGGGTGGTGAAGGTGGGCTATAATAAATTCTCTCACAAAGGACAATAGAGTACCAAGTATTAGCAGAGAGAGATGCTATTTAATAATCACCATTATTACTCCATTACACCACTACTCGATCATGTGAATTAGTGGGTCTGCCAGGTCCAAATGTATTCAAACATACTTGCTTTCATTTTCAAATTATATACAATGTCAAGCTTGACATGTCCCTTGTGGGGTGGGCTGGGGAGTTTGTGTACTGAGGAGTGGTTTCAGATTTAATGCTGTGTATTCACCAATCTCATCATACATCAGAGGTGAAGACTCAGCGCTGTTATGGTGGCAAAGGGATGTTACACAAAGTAATATATCCCATAATTGTGACACATGATTTGAATTTAAAAGTGTTCTTTTAATTAGAATACATTTATTTCAATTCATTTGATTTCTCTCATGTATTTCACTGAATGTCTATGGTTAACCTTTTGGTGCCAGGCCCTTTAAATACTGTTCCTCCAGGAACAATGCCGTAATGGTTGCTATTAGAAAATAAAAATGCCTTGAAAACAAATAAAATTGTCTTACAATACTTATTTTAAATGGTATATAGCATGATGGGTATCCTGAAGTCCAACCTCAAACTATTTTTGTTTGAATAGGCATTGGTGAAAATAGGGGAATTTTGGGCAAGCGCCAAAGGGTTAATGTTATATTTTCAGACATGAAGCAAATTAACTATATACATTTTTGCATAACCCTTTTTATCTATAATCGTGAAACTGACTGTAGGTACAAGGCAGGAATACCTTATAAACTTCCAGTGTTCAGTCTTTTGAAGAATACCCACTGGCAGGTATACATATGGTCTTTACATACAAAATATAGTTGATGAACACAGGAACTTAAAGAGCCTGATTTTTAGCACAGCTATTTTACTTGTGCAAGTCAGCAGGAGACCTGTGGAGTTTTTCCTGCTCCAGTCATTGCTCATTTTGTATTTTGTTAAAATCAAATGTGCAAGCTGTCTTGAGGAATCATAAGCAGAAGATATAGTGAATGACTGCTATCAAGATCAAAAAGATGACCTGCATTTAAAACGTGAAAAGATTCAAGTATAAAAAGAGCAAATTTACAGAGACTTTCATGATTGTCAGGGCTTTCCCCAGAAAAAAATATCAGAGTGGCGTTAAGTAACACCACTTTGATAATACTGATGCGGATCACAGCCTGTAAGGGCTGGCCCAGCCTGGAGGGCCCCAGAGGGGCCTTTAGTGCTGGTTGCTAGGGGGGTCCGGAGGCATGCTCCCCTGGAAAATTTTTAAATTAGGGACTTCAAATGGTGCATTCTGGTGGCATCTAGGGCTGATTTAGACACAATTCAACATTATTAAATTTGTTGTATTTTACCTTGTCAAATATGCAAGGGGCAAAATTTAAAGGGCAAAATAAGATCTGAAATTAAAATACTGGAAACAGTCAATTTAGAGAAATATTTTGTTTTATTTTATTGCACAACAAAAAATGCATAATATTGAACAATATAGCAGCTGAAATTAGAATATTAGCAATACGGTTGTGGGTGGCACGGTGGTGTAGTGGTTAGCGCTGTTGCCTCACAACAAGAAGGTCCAGGTTCGAGCCCCGTGGCCGGCGAGGGCCTTTCTGTGCGGAGTTTGCATGTTCTCCCCGTGTCCACCTGGGTTTCCTCCAGGTGCTCCGGTTTCCCCCACAGTCCAAATACATGCAGGTTAGGTTAACTGGTGGCTCTAAATTGACCGTAGGTGTGAATGTGAGTGTGAATGGTTGTCTGTGTCTGTCAGCCCTGTGATGACCTGGCGACTTGTCCAGGGTGTACCCCGCCTTTCGCCCGTAGTCAGCTGGGACAGGCTCCAGCTTGCCTGCGACCCTGTAGAAGGATAAAGCGGCTAGAGATAATGAGATGAGATGAGATACAATACGGCTGTCAACTACAGACCTGCAATTCAACAGGCAAAAATCACACACAAAAGTGTGCAGTCTAGTGCCAGGAACAGAATCGAGGTCAAATCACACAACAGCGCCATCTAGTGACCAGTGCCTATAATGTAGTTTTATGTATGGATGCAAACAGCAGTCAGTGCACGCAGCGAAACCCTTTATTTTCATTTCTGGGTTGAGAACAAGGGTAGTCTAGATCTATATATTACAGTATCTTCCTATTTCTATAGTTATTACTCATTTTCAGAGGGGAATAGGAGATATTTAGGTGCAGAAAGTACTCTGCATTGTTCAGTTTTTGGTTTTTTTGGTGTGCGAGTGACAACACTGCGCTGACGTTGCGGAGCGCAGCGGAGCGCCGCTTAGCCATACTTTGGGGAAAGCCTTGATTGTATTTAAACATTCTTCACAAAGTTATGTTCTTTTTAACAGAACTGTAATAACACATTTTCCAAATGCCAAAAATATATCCTTTTCACAACTCTGTTAAAAGAACCTGGCATCAATTACAGCCTTAAGTCATGCTCGTGTTCTACATGTTTATATGTGACAGGTGTTTAGGTGTTTGAAATGCTGTCTTTATTCATTCATGAACTGTGTTATCTTGGTCAAGATCACAGTGACTGCAGAGCCTCTTCCAGGAAGACTGGACACAAGGTTGGTGAATTCACCCCCATGGGACACCAGTCCATTATAGGCCACCGGCACACACATATTCATACAATCATTCACAATTAGATAGTTTAACATCGCCAGTCCACCTACCTTCATGTTTTCCAGAGGTGGGAGGAAGGAAACCAGAGAACCTGGAGAAAACACATGGACACATAGAAGCTCCTGAGCTCAGGACAAACCAGGGCCCCTGGTGTTGTGAGGCAGCAACACAACCTGCTGCCATTGTATTTAACCAATCTTCTCAATTCATAAATACATTATATGGCTAAAAGGTTGTATGTTGTATGTATGTTGTATTTTGGAGTATGGCTGTGGGGATTTTTAAACATTATTCCATTCCAACCTTGGCAAACCATGTCTTCATGGAGCTTGCTTTGTGTACAGGGGCATTGTCATGCTGGTACAGGTTTGGGCCTCTTAGTTCCAGTGAAGTATAATGTTACTGCACACAAAGACATTCTGTACAATTGGGTGATTCCAACATTGTGGTAACAGTTTGGTGAAGAGCCCTGTATGGGTGTGATGGTCAGATGTCTGCAAACTTTTGGCAATGTAGTGTAGGCAAGGGTTGTAATGTCATATTTATGAAATCACAAAAGTATTACAAACTTAATTCATGCTTGTGTTCTACATGTTTGGGTGTGATAATGTTTGAAATTCATTATAAGCCCATAGACCAGGGCTGCCCTAATGAGAATCCTGGATTTGATATCATGAGGTTGATGTGGTTGGATTTGAGTTCATACAAATGATGTAATTATACTATAAGGTTTGAATTTGCAACTGTGAGACCGTGTTGTTTATATTAAACAACTCTCAGACACACAAAGTTTATACAATTCATGTAGCTACTAATCACTGAACAACAGCCTGAGGACATACTACTACATCAGGAGGAAAACATTCTGGGGAGAGTGTGCATCCATTTTCAGAATGCAGAACCAGATATGAGGTGTGTGTGTGTGTGTGTGTGTGTGTGTGTGTGTGGTGGAAGTGGCAAGCAACAAGCCCTACAAGCAGTACCTACTGCTTAACGCAATTTATGTTTGCATAAAAATGAAATAAAAGGAAGCAATGTCAGATATAATCCTTTTCTGTTTTTCTCTGCTATATTTAAGACATTCTGAGATCCATATACTTCAATCTCAAACCAGACCAGGTGCTCTGTGTACGTGTGTGTGTGTGTGGGGGGGGGGGGGGGGGGGGGGGGGGTTTGAGTATGTATTTAAGACACTCACAGGGTTAGTGACAACCACAAAGCACTGGGGTCATGTGGGCCTGGGATGATATGGAGGATGATAAGCTCAGTTCATTCAGTTAGCTACTGCACAAGATCCCCACCACCACCCCAGGTCTGATCAGACAAACATCTAGCCCTTTTCCAGAAGACAAACATATAAGCCTTTAATAAGATCACTGCAAACAGGGCCTGGAAGCACTATATCTATCCTTTATCCAAAATAGTATCAAATGAGTGAATATTATGAAGCCCTCATAATGGACTACTAGCAGGGCACATTCACAATGGTGTATGTGTAATATGAACGAATACATTTTGTCAAAAATATCAAAACCAATGCGGATGGCTGTTGTATAAGAAAACTCAGACAGAGACAAATTGTCACTGTCGGCGGCAAGGTGGGGCATTTGTAGGCCGTGCCCCCCCAGTGGCCACTGGTGCCCCACCACCCAGCACAGAACAAAAAAAAAAACTTTTAGTTATTATTACAATTTTAAAACCATTGCATTATTCCTATTTAATGTTAATATTATTTTAAATTTACATGTGCAAACTAACTTCAATGAAATGAAAGAAATATGGGAAGATTGTATAATAATTTTGGTTGCACTTGCATTTGGTCGATGCTCATTGGTCGCTATAAGTAAACTTGTTACATTTGAACTTGTTTATATTCTACTGCAGCATGCAGAATCGGTTTACAGATAGTTTTGAAGAAAATAGTCGATAGGCTTCTCGATAGTGAGTGACTGAAAAATCAATTTCCTTTATCGCAAAAAAATGGATTTAGGAAAATGGCTTAGACCTCCTCATCGTCCTCCAGCAGCAGCTACTGACACTCCGGTCACCACCACCAGTGCTGTGGTGGATAGCCGAGCTCGATATGACCCTTCAGCTAATGCTAGCTCCGGGCCACCGTCAACTACTGGTACAGCTAGCGTAGCACTGGAGCAACGACCTTCGAGCCCCTCAAGTCAGCGGACAGTGGTGGTCGATGATCTCGGGACTGACAGGCCTGTCCAAACTTTGTTAAATCAGTATCCTGTTACTATTTACAATGGCAAGGGACGATCATTTGTTGGTAAATGGTTTCACAACAGAGAGTGGTTGGAGTACAGTGTGAAGGCAGACGCAGCATTTTGTTTTTGCTGTCGGATGTTCAAAAACACAAGAAAATCTGGATCATCGGCATCGGATGCCTTTGCCAGTGTGGGCTATAGCAACTGGAAGCAGGCTATGGCTAAAGACAGTGGATTCCATCAACACGAAACATCGAAAGACCACATAGTTTGCTTTACAATGTGGAAGGATAGGGAGATGCATTGCAATACTGGGAGTGAGGTATCAACACTTGTTAATATGGACCAACTTAACAGAAACCGGTATTATGTGGGCTCACTAATAGATGTGGTTGTGTTTTTGGCTGAAAACCAGTTGCCTCTACAGGGGAAGCTTGACGCTTTTGATAACATGTCGGAAGGGGGGTCTGGACTTTTCCTTTCCATGCTTGATTACACAATCAAAAAGGATCCTGAATTAGCTAAAGTGGTGAAGACTATCCCACGGAATGCCACTTACACCTGTCATGACATGCAAAATGAACTAATACGAACACTCAGTGATGTGGTGACAGAAGCTATAGTGGAGGAAGTTGGTGACTCCTATTACACATTGAAAGTTGATGGAACACGTGACCCCACAGGGTGTGAAAACATTTCGATTGTGCTACGATTTGTAAACAAGTCTTACGAAATTACAGAGCGTTTACTGTGCATCGCTACTGCCCAAAAAGGTGACGCAGAAACATTAACTGACACCGTTCTGTCGGAGCTGAACAAGGTTGGCCTGGACTGCTCAAAAATTCTGACCCAGGTTTATGACGGAGCCTCCGTTATGTCAGGAAGACGTGGTGGTGTTCAGCAAATACTTCAAGAGAGAGTTGGACGTGAGATACCATACGTGCACTGCCTTAACCACCAGCTGCATTTGGTCGTAGTTCATGTCATGTCTGCAGAGCCCACGATTTCGGATTTTTTTGAGGTGTGCAATTCCCTCTACAGATTCTGCAGAAAGCCAACAGTTGCTGTGCATTACAAAGGGGCCCACCTGAAACGTCTTTTGGAGCAGAGATGGACAGGGCATCTTGCCACCATTTCGGTCATCATGACGTCATTTGATGACATAATATCCATTCTCACTGATGCCGACACTGTGCTAGACTATGGCGCAGAGACGAGAATGGAAGCTGCAGGACTGCTGCGCAAAGTATCAGAGCCAGGATTCTTGTTCATTGCCAACATCACCCACAAAGTCCTTGCTCTATTGGACCCTCCGAACAAGATTCTGCAGAGAGAGGACACTGACCTGATGACAGGTTTAAGTGTTGTGGCGAGTGCAACAGCATGCATTAAACAACTCCGTTGCGATGGCGAATTCAGAAAGGTGTTGGATACTGTTACGGCCACCAGCGACACATCCAGACCCAAACGGAGAAGGTTAGAGAGCACACGGATGGATGGTTTCGTCATCATGGAGCCTACAGGAGTTCACAGAACCACAGGTGATGATGAACTTAGAAGGCTGCACTACAGCACTATTGATTTGGTGCTTGGTGAAATGGAGCGCAGATTCAGTGAGCGCAACTCACAACTGGCAAGCGCACTTGCCGCACTGAATCCACAGGCCGACAACTTCCTTGATGTGGAAACAGTGAGGCCTATTCTTGACCTGTCTCAATCTCCTGTAACCAACACTGAGTTCCAAGTGGCCAAAGAGTTTTTGTTGTCACAGAAGCTTGCAATTCATGGAAACTGGACAATACAACACATTGTCTCAACGTACCACATCCAACTGAGTGCGATGCCTAATGTACTGACTGCATTCAAACACGCATTAACGTTTGGCGCATCCACCGCAATGTGCAAAAATTCATTTTCAACACTGAGAAATGTTTTCTCAGAACACAGGCGCACCATGCTGCATCAGAGAAAGGCCTGGTTGGTGCAGCTTGCATTTGAGAAAGACTTGACATGCAAATGTGCAAACGAATGGAGGGACAGAGTGCTCTGATGTTTCAGCAGTATGCCTACTCGTCGCCTGCAACTCTTCTAAAGGTAAGCCAGGTTTATTTTACCTCGTGCTGGCCCTGGTTTTCAATTTAAGGCCCACTTAGCAGATGAATTGTTGATTGACGCTTGCTGCGTCTTGCATTTGTGTGTTTTTAAGGCTGCGTGACTGTCTGGATGCCCTTGTGTCAGTGCTGTGATGCGTAGCTATTTCTACCCGAGTGCGACAGTGAGTGTGGCAAATGAGTGGCTCCGCTGACCCTGCTTCAGTCCAGTGGATGTCCCACTGTCCCCAATACACATACAAGATTTTTTTTAAATAACTTACCTTAATACTTGACATAATCATAGGATATATATCCTGTTTAGACTGTGTTTGGCTTCTAACAAAGAAACTGAGATGTGGTAACAGTTGATCTGTCTTTATTAATGTTAATAAAACCTAGGGCTTGGCATTCGAGTGTTTGCCTATACTGTCTCGTGTCGGTTCTTCAACACACTGCGTTCTTCTTTCAGCGATGTTCAGGGTTGTTTTTGACAATTGGAAGTTGTCATGTAATGTTTATAATCACTGGCAGGCCTTGTTTTATTTAAATAAAGAGGTGTTGAGAGGTAAATACAACATTTATGACTTGGGTAGCCTATATTGCATTTATAGTGCTAGCGTCCATGGCAGCCCTCAAACTTTTAATCGTCTTGCCTGTGTGTGAATGCGTACACTGTCTGCATCTGCCATAGCATCAACAACAACAACAACAACAACTAATAATAATAATAATAATAATAATAATAATGGCGATTATAAGAATATGTATAATTATTCTAATAATAAAAAAGAAAAAAGTTTGGTAGCATTTCTGCTGTTTGACACCACTGCACGTTAAATGGCAGTGCCCCCCCTGCTGCTTACCCACGCCCCTCCAATAGATGTGCTCTGGCGCCGACTCTGTAAATTGTACAACTATGTGGCTGAGCCAGGAGAAAGTGAGGTTGTAAAGACACATCTGTATGTGACAATGAATTTTTTTGAAGCCTTGTTTCATATATCTCAGCTGTAGCTTTCAATTTCAAATAGTTTTAGTCCATTTTTTATCATAAACCTGTTTTATTTTTAAACACTTTATTTTGCAGTACAGTAACTACCTACTCTGCAATACATATAATTATAATTTATTTTAACCTCCTAGGGCCTAGCGGTCACATACGTGGACAGCACTTTTTAGAAATTCAGAACAAGAATCCACATATGTGGACATACTTTTTCTCAAAAAGTACATCTTATCAAAGATTATGCTTAGTTTTTATTCTAATCAGGTTCTAATAAGCCCAAATAGCAAAAAGAAATAAAAAATGCATGTAAAAAAAACAGCTTGGGTCTTAGGAGGTTAATTATAATATTATATATAATTATATAATTTTAGATACAATAATTTATTAATTTACAATTAGAAATAAGTACAATTAGTAATCTGGTGCCTGTCACTCAAAAAAGAGAATATGCGGATGGTCAGATTTAAGAGAACAATTTAAGTATAGTTTACTTAAAAATATTAAGTTTCTCATCAAAATGTGATTTAATTGCTTATGCTAAATTGAATTTAACCAAGTTTCTAATTTCAGTTATGTAGAGTGAATATGATCAGTTCCTGTGATCAGTACTAATGTGATCCAATTATGTTATGAAATCTCACAAATTACATGATCAAATATTGCTGGATGTACAAAACCAAACTGTGTTACAAAGTACACAGTAACTTATGTGAAAAATGTGTATGTGAAGCAGAACCTAGTGCTACACTCCAATAACTCAGAATTTTATTACTAATTATGCATTACTTATGTGTACACATTGGTGCATAACTTGTAAGTCAGTAATATAAGTACACAGTAAGTCATGAGGGAAGTCATGGCCTAATGGCTAGAGAAGCAGCTTTGGAACCAAAAGGTTGCTGGTTTGATTCCCTAGACCAGCAGGAATGGCTGAAGTGCCTTGAGTAAAACACTTAACTCCATGCTGCTCTGGATAAGAATGCCTGCTTAATGTAACTGTAGTAAGCTGTGAAGTACAGGAGATGATATTCATGCACACTTTACTTTCAAGGTTGTTGCTTTTCAGCTTCATTCATTCACGCGTACATGTGTTCTGGTCGGGAGAGCTCTCCTCTTTGCTCTCTCCTTTTCTACCCTCTGCCTCACTGCAAAAACACACACACAACATTAATTGACAACAGGTGCATTGACTTTGCCACTTACCTTCCCTGACCCCGCCCTCATTCACAAACCGACACTTGGCCACTCCCCTGCTGCCACAGGAACTAATGTGGAAAAAGCCAACAGGTATTTTGCATGTCAATTTCATTTACAACCCATCATTCTCAATAAGAATACTTTCAGGAGAATTTTGAAAGTAAATACCAAGGACGGATCCAGCCCAAGAATCTGACAGATGCACATTTGTTGAAATATTTTCACTAATTTTACCAGATCGCTATGGATTTAATAACAATGTAACAAGTTCATATGAATTGTAAAAGTTTTCTGTTAGAAAAAAAATTAAACATTGATATTGGTATTGCTTATTGTTAGGCTAGGCTACTGCTCCTTCCCGTCCTCTGTCCTCCTGTTACCCCTCCTCCCCCCAGAGAGGAGTTGTACAGTCTGATGGCGTGAGGGACAAAGGAGTTTTTAAGTCTGTTTGTCCTGCACTTGGGAAGGAGCATTCTGTCACTGAACAGGCTCCTCTGGTTGCTGATGACGGTGTGCAGAGGGTAACTGGCATCGTCCATGATGTTCAGTAGTTTGTCCATAGACCTCTTCTCTATGAACTCCTCCAAATCTGTATGTTAAGTCTTTCCCATATAAATTGAGTTTCAGATGCATGATGGTGAGTACAAGTTTCTGAACTGCACTCAAAGAAGATTGCATTGACCCTTGTCAGTGTATTCCTTTACATATTCATAAAGGCAGCACAATAACTGCCAGTGAAATACAGGGTTTTCTCATCATTCCCAATGAAATCATCCATGTCTAGACTATAATTACAAAGTTTCTCTTTCAAACATTTGTTTTCTCTTTGTAACTGCTCACAGTCAATAGATGTCATGTCAGTTTGAACATGAATGCCTGATTCAAAACCTACTACTTCAGCAGCAGTGTCATCCGAAATAAGAGTTTCATTTTGCAGTGCCAAAAGTGCCAATGCACTCTCGCTTCTGGTACATTTTTGCTTCTCTTCCAGATTCTTTGATATCTTTCTACGGTGTTAGTCTTAACTTCACTATATTTGTGTCCAATATTTTGAGATACAGCCCAATCTGGGTTGTCTTCTTCATAAAGTCTAGCTGGTTTGCCTACTGTATATGATGCAGTCAAAACTTATAGTTAAGTGAAATACTGCTGGCAGCCTGATTGAGAAACACAAACACTATTTAGACCATTTTTACCCAAAACATTGATTTCTCATTCATGAATTTCTGCAATATACAGTACTGTGCAAAAGTCTTAGGCCCCCTATTCTTTTTCATACAAACTTTGTTATAGATTTCTATTTTATCACTTCTACATTATCGAGTCAGTACAAAAACATTTTAGAGTTCCAAACACTTGTTTTCCAGCACAAAATTAAATGCTACAGGAAAAAAAATGTTGTATCTGAGCAGCATATTTCATAAGAGACCACTTTTCAGATTAAAAAAGAAATCATAATGAAGGCTACTGGGTTTTGCTGAAAAATTAAGAAGCAAGTATGAGTCAAAGTGTCCAGAAGAACTGTGGCTGGTTCTGTAAGATGCTCAATAAAACCTACAGCTCATTTCCTTATAAAACTGCACCCACTGTACCTGAGACTACTATTTTTTTTAAAGCAAAGGGTCGTCTCACACCAAATACTGAATTTCTTTGATTTATTATGGCTTACTGCTATTTGTAGCCTTTTTTTTTAATGTTGAAACATTTAATTTCATTATTTTTAAGCCGTTTTTGGTCTACAGCATTTCTTTACATGTGCCGAAGACTTTTGCACAGGACTGTACATGTGAACAGTATGTAAAAATACTAATTATTAAATTACCTGATATAAAATGGTTGCTGCAGACTCATATAAGGTTAACATTTTTTAAGTAAACATTGCTCAAGTGGTCTTCTCTACACATGTGACATAACCACATTTCTCACCATTTCTTGTACAACTCCGATTCCAAAAAAGTTGGGACAAAGTACAAATTGTAAATAAAAACGGAATGCAATAATTTACAAATCTCAAAAACTGATATTGTATTCACAATAGAACATAGACAACATATCAAATGTCGAAAGTGAGATATTTTGAAATTTCATGCCAAATATTGGCTCATTTGAAATTTCATGACAGCAACACATCTCAAAAAAGTTGGGACAGGGGCAATAAGAGGCTGGAAAAGTTAAAGGTACAAAAAAGGAACAGCTGGAGGACCAAATTGCAACTCATTAGGTCAATTGGCAATAGGTCATTAACATGATTGGGTATAAAAAGAGCATCTTGGAGTGGCATTGGCTCTCAGAAGTAAAGATGGGAAGAGGATCACCAATCCCCCTAATTCTGCGCCGACAAATAGTGGAGCAATATCAGAAAGGAGTTTGACAGTGTAAAATTGCAAAGAGTTTGAACATATCATCATCTACAGTGCATAATATCATCAAAAGATTCAGAGAATCTGGAAGAATCTCTGTGCGTAAGGGTCAAGGCCGGAAAACCATACTGGGTGCCCGTGATCTTCAGGCCCTTAGACAGCATTGCATCACATACAGGCATGCTTCTGTATTGGAAATCACAAAATGGGCTCAGGAATATTTCCAGAGAACATTATCTGTGAACACAATTCACCGTGCCATCCGCCGTTGCCAGTTAAAACTCTATAGTTCAAAGAAGAAGCCGTATCTAAACATGATCCAGAAGCGCAGACGTCTTCTCTGGGCCAAGGCTCATTTAAAATGGACTGTGGCAAAGTGGAAAACTGTTCTGTGGTCAGACGAATCAAAATTTGAAGTTCTTTATGGAAATCAGGGACACCATGTCATTCAGACTAAAGAGGAGAAGGATGACCCAAGTTGTTATCAGCACTTAGTTCAGAAGCCTGCATCTCTGATGGCATGGGGTTGCATTAGTGCATGTGGCATGGGCAGCTTACACATCTGGAAAGACACCATCAATGCTGAAAGGTATATCCAGGTTCTAGAGCAACATATGCTCCCATCCAGACGACGTCTCTTTCAGGGAAGACCTTGCATTTTCCAACATGACAATGACAAACCACATACTGCATCAATTACAGCATCATGGCTGCATAGAAGAAGGGTCCGGGTACTGAACTGGCCAGCCTGCAGTCCAGATCTTTCACCCATAGAAAACATTTGGCACATCATAAAACGGAAGATATGACAAAAAAGACCTAAGACAGTTGAGCAACTAGAATCCTACATTAGGCAAGAATGCACTGTAAAAAATGTCCGTAGAATTAACAGTGAATTTATGTAAAATCATGACATAAAAAAACTGTAAATACAAAAACAATGAAGCAGTGTGTAATTTACATCAATATACTGTAAAACTCCTAACCAAATGCCACTGTTAATTTAACAGTAAGAATATGTTGAATTGATCATATTTTTTTGTATAATTTACAAATTGTTGTAGTTTAAACACAGACAAACTGTAAGACTAAAACAGAATGTGATGGTTAAAATTACATCATTGCCCTGTTAAAAAAACAAAAACATGCCCACCATTGTGGCTCAGTCAACTAAGGTGTCATACAATGAATCTGGGGACCTGGGTTCAATTCTGACCTGAGGTCATTTCCCGATCCCTCCCCATCTCTCTTTCCAGCTCATTTCCTGTCTCTGCACTGTCCTATCCAATAAAGGTGAAAAAAGCCCAAAAAAATATATATCTGTCTAGTAGATCATTGCTTGTAACCATCATTTTGAATCATTGTTTATTGTACAATGAATATCCGTAAAATTAACAGTTATGTACTGATTATTGTACATTGAATACCTGTAAAATTGAACATTTTCAAACTGTTGTTTTTACAAGTGTTGATATACCTTACCGTAAAGCCATATACACTGTCACTGTATTTTTTACGGTGAAAAAATGGCAACCACAGCTGCCAGTTTTTCACTGTAAATTTGACAAGATTTTTTTTTACAGTGTGGGTTAACATTCCTATCCCTAAACTTGAGCAACTTGTCTCCTCAGTCCCCAGACATTTACAGACTGTTGTAAAGAGAAAAGGGGATGTCTCACAGTGGTAAACATGGCCTTGTCCCAACTTTTTTGAGATCTGTTGTTGTCATGAAATTTAAAATCACCTAATTTTTCTCTTTAAATGATACATTTTCTCAGTTTAAACATTTGATATGTCATCTATGTTCTATTCTGAATAAAATATGGAATTTTGAAACTTCCACATCATTGCATTCGTTTTTATTTACAATTTGTACTTTGTCCCAACTTTTTTGGAATCGGGGTTGTATAAATCTCGCCTTTTTTATTCTGTCTTTCAGCAGATGGGGTTAAAGGCAGAGTGCTAACCTCCTAGCGATTTTCCCCGGGCAATGGCTGCTGCAATGAAGCTGGGCTGCAATACCATCGGGGCGGGGCGGTGAACTAGCAGGTTTCCCTGCAAAGGCTCCCCCCGCTCCAGGCAGGTTCAACCATGGTGGGACGGTTCCCAGGGGAGCTGCTGCTGGCTAATAGCACCTGCACCACCTCAGCCCCCGATGGGCGGTCTACAAATTTAGCCGAGGTTGTGCATTGGGTTAGCAACCCCCCACATAAAACAAACCCACTATGAAACCTTGCATATGGAACCCAAACTGGGCTGACCCCAATGGAACCCCAACCATGGACCAGATGGACCTACGAGTTAAGCCTAACGGAACTGCAACAATAAGAGTTGCAACCTGGAACGTACTGTCCATGAAAAGGGAAGGATCAGTAGAGCTGGTTGCCAACGAACTGGCACGCCTGAGCGTCGCAGTAGCAGGTCTTACAGAAGTACGCTGGCCTGGATCTGACACACATGTAGCAAATGACTACAACTTCCTTTGGTCGGGCAGGGATGACGGTCAACATTGCCAAGGGGTTGTATTTGCCCTAGCTCCACCTGCCTCCCGAGCACTAGTCCACTGGAAACCAGTGAACAACAGACTGCTCCTTGCCTGCCTATGCCACAGCAGAATTTCTGTCATTGTAGCCTATGCCCCAACCAACATGGCAGCAGACGAGGAAAAGGACAAGTTTTTCACCCAGTTATCATTACTTATGACTGACAACTCCAGACATGACATCGTTTGGATCCTTGGTGACCTCAATGCTACAACCAGGCCCGATAGAGCCGGGTTTGAGAGTGCCCTAGGCCCCCCATGGAACTGGCACCTGCAACAACAACGGCATGAGACTCCTAGAGTTCTGCTCCAACTTTCGCCTATGAACACAGCGCTCCTTCTTCCAGCACAAGCTCATACACAGCATGACCTGGATCAGCAACGATGGCCACACAAGGAAAGAACTGGACCACATCCTTATCAGCCGATGCTGGCACACCTCAACAGACTGCCATATCTACCACAGTGCCGAGCTGGGAAACTCCAACCACAGGCTGCTCACCATGACAGTCTGTCTTTGACTGAAAAGGAACCACTCCACCAAAGCACAGTGCAAGGTCGATGTCTCCAAACTGCAGTCTCCTGAAGTCACAGCCCACTTCCAGCTGGACCTTCACAACCGCTTCGATGCCCTGCCTACAGACCCAGATAAGGACAATCCAGAGAAGCTCTGGAATGACCTCAAGCAAAGCATCATCACTGCTGCAGGCAGGGTGCTTGGGCACAAGAGAACAAAGAAGAGGAAGGACTTCCTGTCAGAGGAAACTCTCAGTGTTGTGGAGGCAAGAACAGCAGCCAGACTGGCAGGAAACTGCAGGGAGTGCAGACGTCTTAACGCCAAATGCAACAAGGTGGTCCGCAAGGACAAGCTGAACTGGCTCGACAACCTAGCAGAAGAAGCAGAGGCGGCTGCCCGTAGAGGCGACCAAGGCTCCCTCTACAGGACCCTAAGGACCCTCTCTGGGAAGACATCACCATCTACCGCCTGCGTGAAAGCCATGGATGGAACCATCCCAGACACTCCAGATAAAGAGATGGTGCGGTGGAGGGAGCATTTTCAGAGCTTGCTCAAACGTCCAGCACCACCCCCCTCTCCCCAGCTGGAAGAACTAGCTGCCTCGGCCAGGGAGGATGATTCTGTCCCTATTGGTCCCCCCACTCTAGCTGAAGTGGTCAAGGCCATACGGAAACTCAAACCTGGCCGGGCCCGCAGGGGCCGATGGAATCGCCCCAGAGTTGCTGCTGCATGGTGGACCTGCAATAGCAGGTCAGCTCCAACAATTGTTTACCGCCATCTGGAGTAACGAGACCATCCCAGTGGACTGGCTGCAAGGTGTCATCCTTCCCTTCTGGAAGAAGGGGCCCAAAGACCTCTGCAGCAACTACAGAGGGCTCACCCTGCTGAGCGTCCCAGGGAAGGTGTTTGCCAATATCATCCTTGCAAGACTGCACCCACTTCTCATCCGCAAGCAGAGAAAGGAGCAGAGCAGCTTCACACCAGGTCACTCCACAGTGGACAGAATCATGACCCTCTGACTGCTGGCTGAAAAAAATAGGGAGTTCAGGAAACCTCTCTATGCAGCCTACGTGGACCTGAAACAAGCCTTTGATTCTGTGGACAAACTAGCCCTTTGGAAGATCCTCAAGATCCTTGGTGTCCCGGTCAAGCTGCTAAATCTTCTCTCTCTCCTCTACTCTGACACCTCCTCCTGTGTGAGAGTAAACGGGCTGCTGTCAGACAATTTCAGCATCAACAGCGGTGTCCGCCAGGGCTGTCTTGGCCCCGACAGTCTTTAATACAGCCATCGACTATGTCATGGGGAGAACTGTGGCTCAGTGTGCCTGCAGTGCTAGCTTTGGCGATGTTACCATCACAGACCTGGATTACGCAATCCAGGACGATGTGGCAATCCTGGCCGAAGTCATGGAAGCCCTCCAACTTGCCCTGCAGGCCATGGATATGGAAACCCAACCGCTCGGCCTGATGATCAGCTGGGAAAAAACCAAGGTTCAGTGCCTCAGCGACTACAAGACACCCCAAGCAGGACTGGTGATTAACTCCCACCTCGTGGAAGCTGTTGACAGGTTTTGCTATCTCGGAGGCACGATAACGTCTGACTGCAAGAGCGATTCTGACATCCAGCTCCGCATCAGTCGTGCTGCCTCTGCAATGGCAAGCCTTGACAGCATATGGTCCAACAGGAAACTCTCGGTCCAAACTAATATCAGGCTGTATAACAGCCTTGTGCTGTCCATCCTCATGTATGGAGCTGAGACCTGGACTCTAACAGCTTCCCAGGAACACTGCCTGGATGCCTTCGACACCAAGTGCCAACGAAGGATCTTGGGGATCAGCTGGTATGACCACGTTTCCAATGCCACCCTGCGTGAGCTCACCAACCAGCCTCCACTGTCCAAAAAGATCCGCTCAGCCCGTCTCCGCCTTTTCAGCCACATTGCCAGGTCGGAGCCACCCCGGAACCAGCCGCCCTACTGAGGGAACTGACTCCCACCACCTGCTCCCGTCCCAGAGGCCGACCCAGACGCACATGGTCCGACCAGCTGAGCGACGACCTGCAGGCTGCTGGCCTCAACATCGCCACCGCCTGAGAGGCTGCCAGGAACAGACCTGCTTGGAGAGCCATATGCAGAGGCACCACGCTCCCTTCAGGAGCATGCGGAGCTGAGTGAGTGAGTGAGTTTCAGCAGGAAGTGAAGGTAAGCAGTAAAAACTTTGTTTATCCCTATTTGATCGATTTGAACACCCGTAAACCACACAAAAATTAACCATATTTCCAAGTTAAACTCTTTAACTTGTCTCTATTATTAAACCACGACTGTTTGTCCTCTGAGTTCATCCTTGATGATGGTTGTCAAGGAGGGTGAAACCAGTCTATACTCAGATATGTACATATTTAGTTGTTACAAGTATTATTATACATGTATTATCTGTATGTTCCTACAATTTACAACTAGATATGCAGATATTTACTGAAGCAATTTACTAAGTACCACCCTTATGGTGTTTTTCACATCGAGTTCTTTTTAAATTAACCATCCTCAGTCATACTAAAGTGGACCTGAAAAGGAAACTAGCTGCAAACTGCCTCAGTGCTTTTGGTGTTCACAATAAAAATGGACTCAAAAGTGATTCATTTTCTGGACATTTTAGCATTGATGACATCTCAAACCACTTGTTTTTTTCACCACAACTCCTTTACCATTTTGCATAGTAGATGTGTAACGCTAAATTATGGACAGTGTATTTAAAAATGGTTGTTTTACATGACACTATTATTTGGCTGGCGGCATAGTGGTGTAATGGTTAGCACTGTCACCTCACAACAAGAAGGTTTTGGGTTCGAGCCCAGTGGTCAGCTGGGGGCTTTCTGTGTGGAGTCTGCATGTTCCTTCCATGTCTGTGTGGGTTTCCTCCGGGTGCCCCAGTTTCCCCCATAGTCCAAAGACATGCAGGTTAGGCTAATTGGTGGCTCTAAATTGTCCATAGATGTGTGTGTCAATGGTTGAGAGGAGAAAACCTCTATAATAATCCAGTAGAAGGCAACGGGAAACCACTACTGTAATGTTCCCTAGAAACTTTGATAGCTGAAGCCATCAGAGTGGCCACGTCACTGTAGTGATATGCCAAAATGAATGGATGGATTATTTGGCTGTGGATGAAAAGTAGACAGAATTGAAATGAAATACCATACACAACTGGGGGAAAAGAAACAATGAAAAAAAATTCTGAACCATTAAAACCAATTCATGCTACAGAGCTACTCACTGTTTACACGCATACATGTATTACAGTAGCAATATACAGTAACTATTGTTTCTGGCACTGACACATTATTGTTATTATTATTAATATTACAACTACTACTACAACTTTAGCTCTACAGCATAATTGATAGTGCCGCAGTGCCTCTATTAACATATCTGTCATGTTGCTACCGAACATTGCTTACGGAAATCCATCTGAGTATTTTTTTGTTTGTTTGTTTTTTTCTACATCTCTTATTAATAGAAATGGACTTCTGAATTATACTCCTGTTAATTAATTACCATGTATTTGTATATTTAATTCAAGTACTACATTATTTCTCTTATATGTGCATGAGGAAAGGTAGGTCTCTAACATTTAGATGGGTTCAGTTTTTGAATGGTTCCTGTCCCTGTTCATGAAGCTTCACTCCCAGGTTCTATGGTGGCCGACAGAATAGAGAACCTATAGAATAGAGCACAGTTTTCTGAATGTTTTTTCTCAGCAACTTACGGTAATAAACCTTTGCTAAGACGATGGCTTCATATATTGTGGTTTTTTTTAACTCCAGTATGAGAACTTTTAGGTTATTTTTACAATTAAAGAAAAAAAGACCTTTAAATTCTGTGCAAATATACTGTGTACCTTATGTGCACAGACCTGAACAAACCTGACAGGTTTTTACAAATTACTATATTATTTACAATCCAGTACACAAATTATATACAAGAAATTTCTTGTAATCACCACATACTTATCCATTAAATGCTTTTTTGTGGCATAATTGACTACTTTTTCATCCTTTATTACATAGACAGTACAATAGTTACAGAATGAATTTGTTACATGAGCTAAATCAGATTTGCTTGGCTTAGTTAACTCCAAATTGTGATCAGAAGTGTGGCAGCAAAAATAACAACTCTTTCAAAGTTCCATGCTTTGCTGAAAGGAACAGGATAGTGAGAGAATGACTTTGTGCAGTACTTTGTATTATACAGTATTTCCATCTTAGAAAAAATCTAGGTTACTTGTTCTGAACAGACTGAGTCAGCCAAGGTTATACAAGTGAGGGTCCGCTCTGAGACATAACGCTTGAATTTGATTTTTTTTTTTTCAGAAGCTAGGCAACTTTTTCGAGCATTATGTTTCTTTCAAAGTCTGCAACCACAGATGAGACTGCCGCTGCTTTAGGGATTTTGGATGCCTTGTAAAGGAGATATATTATGTATCTGCCATGCAAGTGTTTCTCAGTAGTCACCACAAACTTGCCAAGATCAGGCAAGGGCCATATCAGAGTGTGACATCTCTGTACAGCTCAGTCAGAGTGAGAGAGTGTAACAAAAGCAGTGCTACATTAAATATAGCCTCTGGGTGAAGATGAATGACCTCAGCGCTCGGTTATCCAAAGCCACAGCTGACTCATCTTTGTTTAAAGCCACATCTGAAAGGCTGAAAGAAGTGTCTGCAGTCTGACATGAGAGCATACACCCTTTATTATCAACATGGCTTATATAAATAAATGCTCGCTCATGCACCAAGCACATCAACACCAAGAACAACAGCTGTGTGTGTCGGTACCCTGAGGTATTCAACACGCTGGCTGCAGCAGAAGCTGAAGCAGAAGCTGAAGTCCATATAGATTTAATCATTTTAAAATCTAGTGGGCTAGACAGTCTCTTTCTGCTGAGTCATCATCAATTTGAAAAGAATAATTATTCTACAGAGCCTATGGTCTATTTTTTGATATCACTTGCCAGGAAGACGAGAGAGACAGAAAGAGGTCCAACTCTATAGCTGAATTAATGAAGGCTGCAGAGGGTCATTTCTGTTGTGTCTCAGTGGACACACCTTTCATTAAGCCTCTGGCAGAATGAGGAGAAAGAGATATTGAGGGAGAAAATGAGAGTGGGAGAGGAAAAGAAAGATAGAAAACTGGGCAGAGTGTACAAGCTTATACTATCAATAGTCTGTTTTGTCTGCAAAGAGTAATGTTTCCTCTCAGCTCTGAATAATTATTCTGACTTAATTATTTAGATTTGCATCAAAGATATAATTCTGTCATGTTTGTATTTTCTGTTCTATTCCTCCAGATGTCTATGTGCTATTTCCATCAAGGCACTGATCCAACGCTTTATTACATTTAATCCATCCGTTATCTGTAGCCGCTTATCCTGTTCTACAGAGTCGTAGGCAAGCTGGATCCTATCCCAACTGACTATGGGTGAGAGGCGGGGTACACCCTGGACAAGTCGCCAGGTCATCGCAGGGCTGACACATAGACAAACAACCATTCACACCTACGGTCAATTTAGAGCCACCAATTAACCTAACCTGCATGTCTTTGGACTGTGGGGGAAACCGGAGCACCCAGAGGAAACCCACACAGACACGGGGAGAACATGCAAACTCCACACAGAAAGGCCCTCACCAGCCACTGGGCTCGAACCCAGGACCTTCTTGCTATGAGGCAACAGTGCTAACCACTACACCACCATGCCACACTATTACATTTAAGCTCCACACTATTTTTTGGTTACTGTCTCCTTAGTTGTACACTATATTACCAAAAGCTTCTGGACACCTGATGATCACACCCATATGTGGTTCTTCCCCAAACTGCTGCCACAAAGCTGGAAGCACACAATTGTTCAAAATATCTTTATATGCTGAAGCATTACAATATCCCTTCCCTGGAACTAAGAGGTCCAAGCCTATTCCAGTATGACAATGCTTCTGTGTACAAAGTGAGCTCCATGAAGGTACATGGTGTGTTAAGGTTGGAGTGGAAGAGCTCAAGTGACCCTGACCTCAACCCAACTGAACATCTTTAGGATGAACTGCACCCCAGACCTCCTCACCCAGCATCAGTGTCTGATCTCACTAATGCTGTTGTAGCTGAATGAACACAAATCCACACAGCCACACCCCAAAATCTAGTGGAAAGCCTTCCCAGAAGGGTGAAGGTTATGATAACAGCAAAGACGGGACTAAATCTGGAATGGGATTTTCAACAAGCAAATATGAGTACAATGGTCAGGTGTCCACAAACATTTGGCTGTTTAGTGTACCTGTTTATCCTTCTGCTATTTTTTCAGGCCTATCCATTTATTACATGTTTACTGAGATGCCTGAGTTGGTTCAGTTGAAGGCTGACATAAATGAAACTCTCCAGTGCTGCATTCCAGTGCCCTCTGCTGGACAGGAATAGGATTTAACAATGCCACTTACTGTGGATAATAAAATTATGAAATTATATATTCAAATCATTATACAGTAGCAGTCAAAAGTTTGGACACATCTACTCATTGATAAGGTTTTTCTGTATTCTGACTATTTTCTACATTGTAGAATAATACCAAAGACATCAAAACTATGAAATAACACATGGAACATATATGGAATTATGTGGTAAACAAAAAAATGCTTAAAAAACAAAATGTTTCATATTTTAGATTCATCAAAGTAGCCACTGTTTACCTCTGACACTTTGCACACTATTGGCATTATCTTAACCAGCTTCATGAGGTATAGTCACCTGGAATGCTTTTCAATTAACAGGTGCCTTGTCAAAAGTTCCATCCATCCATTATCTGTAGCCACTTATCCTGTTCTACAGGGTTGCAGGCAAGCTGGAGGCTATCCCAGCTGACTATGGGCGAGAGGCGGGGTACACCCTGGACAAGTCGCCAGGTCACCACAGGGCTGACACAGAGACAAACAACCATTCACACTCACATTCACACCAGTTAACCTTCCTATTAAGGAAACTCATTTTGAACACTCGGTAAGGGGAAAGTCTATCAAATACCAGAAAAAACAAGTGGGTTTTTGTGTGTTAACAGTTAACAGAATATGAAGACAGCACTTACTCCCAGAATAACCTGCATAATGTCAATGCTATAAAGCGAAACATAATCTAACCAATTGCTTTAGTGAGCTTGCATTAGAACTTGCAACTACACCTTTAGTCACATAAAAATATATATCATTCCATCATCTTTTCATTATTCCTGCAGTAACCATGTCAGTCTTCCAACATTATGGCATGGAACAGAGGGGAAAAAAAATCCCAGTAAATGATGCCAATTGGCTGAATTGGTGCTTTGGAGGTCTTTTCATAGTAATTTTGAGTTTCAATTGACTTTTCTTCTTTCAGCTGCTCCCATTAAAGGTCACCACAGCAGATCTGTTCTGCATATTTGATTTGGCATAGGTTTTACACCAGATGCCCTTCCTCACGCAACCCTCCCCAATCTATCCAGGTTTGGGACCAGCACTAAGTATGCACTGTCTTGTACAGCTCCAGTGGCTGGGTATTTTACCTCATCTGCATGCCTTTGAACTGTGGAGAAAACTAGAGCACCCGGAGAAAACCCACACAGACAGAACATGCAAACAGTACACAGAAAGGCCCCCATCAGACATAGGGTTCGAACCCAGAACCTTCTTGCTGTGAGGCACCAGTGCTAACCACGGCACCACCCTGAATTGACTCTAAAGATTGTTAAATTGTCACAAGACAGAGATGGGAGTCACATTATCAAATTGGGGGGGACAAGTTTTGAAGTCAGCACAGTAACATTTTGGTAAACAAAGCAGGTTACAAAGTCCACACTCAGTGAAACAATTCTCATATACAGTATTAGAAGATGTCCTTTTTTGTTGCTTTGAAAATCTTAATTAAATGCTCCTTAATCCCAAATAACCAACAACCACCAAACCATCACTACTTCAGGTCAACATGTGACTTATGCTGGTTAGAATGAGCTCATTACAAATGTACTACCTACAGTGCCTTGAAAAAGTATTCATACCCCTTGAACTTTTTCACATTTTTCCACCTTACAACCATGAACTTAAAAGTTTTTTATTGAGATTTTATGTGACAGACCAACACAGAGTAGCAGATAATTGTGAAGTGAAACGAAAATGATAAATGGTCTTCAAAATTTTAAACAAATAAAAATCTGAAAAGTGTGGTGTGCATTAGTATTCAGCCCCCCTGTGTCAATACTTTGTAGAGCCACCTTTTGCTGCAATTACAGCTGCAAGTCTTTTGTGGTATGTCTCTACCAGCTTTGCACATCTAGACACTGAAATTTTTGCCCATTCTTCTTTGAAAACTACTGTAGCTCAAGCTCAGACAGATTGGATGGAGAGCGTCTGTGAACAGCAATTTTCAAGTCTTGCCACAGATGCTCAATGGGATTTAGGTCTGGACTTTGACTTGGCCATTCTAACGCATGAATATTCTTTGATTTAACCATTCCATTGTAACCCTGGCTGTATGTTTAGGGTCATTGTCTTGCTGGAAGGTGAATCTCCTTCCCAGTCTCAAGTCTTTTGCAGCCTCCAACAGGTTTTCTTCCAGGATTGCCCTGTATTTAGCTCCATCCATCTTCCCATCAGCTCTGACCAGCTTCCCTGTCCCTGCTGAAGAAAAGCATCCCCATAGCATGATGCTGCCACCACCATGTTTCACAGTGGAGATGGTGTGTGCAGGGTGATGAGCAGTGTTAGTTTTCCACCACACATAGCGCTTTGCATTTAGGCCAAAAAGTTCAACTTTGGTCTCATCTGACCAAAGCACCTTCTTCCACATGTTTGCTGTGTCCCCTACATGGCTTCTGGCAAACTGCAAATGGGACTTCTTATGCCTGTCTTTCAACAATGGCTTTCTTCTTGCCACTCTTCCAAAAAGGCCAGATTTGTGGAGTGTACGACTTATAGTTGTCCTGTGCACAGATTCTCCCACCTGAGCTGTGGATTTCTGCAGCTCCTCCAGAGTGATCATGGGCCTCTTGGCTGCTTCTCTGACCAGTGCTCTCCTTGCTCGCTCTGTCAGTTTAGGTGGACGGCCATGTCTTGGTAGGTTTGCAGTTGTGCCATACTTTTTCCATTTTTGAATGATGGATTGAACAGTGCTTCTTGAGATGTTTAGAGCTTGGGATATTTTTTTTATAACCTTCCCCTGCTTTAAACTTCTCCAGAACTTTATCCCTGACCTGTCTGGTGAATTCTTTGGTCTTCATGATGCTGTTTGTTCTTCAGTGTTCTCTAACAAACCACTGAGGCCTTCACAGGAGAAGTGTATTTATGCTGAGAGTAAATTACACACAGTAGGACTCTATTAACTAATTAGATGACTTCTAAAGGCAGTTGATTGCACTGGATTGTATTTAGAGGTATCAGAGTACAGGGGGATGAATATTAATGCACACCACATTTTTCAGATTTTTATTTGTTTAAAATTTTGAACACCATTTCTCATTTTTGTTTCACTTCACAATTATGTGCTACTCTGTGTTGGTCTATCACATAAAATCTCAATAAAAACCTTTTAAGTTCGTGGTTGTAAGGTGGAAAAATGTGAAAAAGTTCAAGGGGTATGAATACTTTTGCAAGGCACTGTAACATAGCTTCAGTGCCCTTGTTTGGTACAGTATAATATCTTGCAAAGATTTTGGAGTTCGAGTGAAGTGTTTGCACTTGTTGAAACAAACCAGAACAAACAGGCATATTCACCAGGGCACTAAATCAATCAATCAAATTACGTCTGCATGAAAGTGCCCTTAATGATGCCGCTTTCTAATGAGGTGAATAATGTTCTCTTTTGTGTACTACTTCATTTCTTGCTAAACATTCTGTGAAGTCTTTTATCTGAGGGCAGAGACACTGCCTTGCACACAACCTCAGTAAAGAGTCCTTGATTTAGAGCTTTTAAATAAATCTCTTTTTCTTACTCAATCAGTCCCTTTTTATTAGATTAACCATATCTGTAAGTTTAATATGGATAAATATATAACTGTCTAAATCTTGAATTTTAGACATTCTGTGGCTTGAAGGGCTGGCACAGTAGTGTAGTGGTTAGCACCGTCACCTCACAACAAGAAGGTTCTGGGTTTGAGCCCGGTGATTGACAGGGGCCTTTCTGTGTGGAGTTTGCATGTTCTCTCTGTGTCTGTGTGGGTTTCCTCCCGGTGCGCCGGTTTCCCCCACAGTCCAAAGACATGCAGGTTAGGCTAAGTGGCTACTCTAAATTGTCCATTGATCAAGCTTGGAAAGGGATGGGTTCCACTAAGTTTAAATGCCCTAGACACACCAATGATGGACTGTTAAAATATCAGCAGCGGTGCCCCTACGGCCCTTGTGGGCTATGGGAAAGAAGATTAGATTTAGATTAGATTAGATAACTTTATTTGTACCCAAAGGTAGATTTGGCATGCAGCCAAGTGATCACTCATACAAAACATTTAAAACAAAGGACACATTTAACATACAAACATTTGAAAGAAGAAGTGGCTTGAAGATAACTGACCACTTCTAATTTAATATGTGAGACAGAGAAGCTGAGAGAGATCAGAGTCTTTGCTAATAGGTAAGGAAAACATTATTAAAAATTTGGCTTTTTATCCAATATCTACAGCAATGAGTTCCTGACTTTGATAGATTGCCTTGGTTTCTCTCTCCCTGTCTGCCTTTTTCGTGTTCCTAAATATACATTGCTTTAATTATTTGTCTCGTTTCAGCAGGATTTATTTGGTGCTCTTTATTCAGTAGTAAATCACTCCAGTTATTAATTTGTGGGGCTCAAGCTGAACAGATCGTGCAGCTGAGTGTGCAACACCTCAGTGTGCTATGCAGTCCCTGTCTCACTCACACACACACACACACACATATTCTGGAGTCAGTACAGAACCAGTTCATCATATTGTAGCAGACCTTTTCAGCAGAAGGCCAGGTGCAGGTGCTGGGGCTGGGGCTGAGGCAGCACACAGTCAGAAAAATAAAACACATTTTAAGGTAGCGGAACAAAAATTACAACTCATCATCCCTTGATTACAGGCTAGTTAGCACAATAACAAGGATGCCTCATGACTTCTGGAGCTGTATATATAAAAGGGATCAGTTGCTGCTGTAGCAAGAAGTAAAAGAGGTTTCCTCTAACATCTGTACACACAGAGGGGTATGGTATGGTTTGTTTTTTAATTTTCCTAGTGCTGGGTGCTGATTGTTCTCATCAGAATCATTCATACATACAGTATACACATTATTGTACATTCACACTTTTCATTTTGCACCCCATGTGAGCTCATCAGAGTGGCAAAGTATGTGGGGTTACAGTATGTTACATTTACATTTTTAACATTTTATCAGATGCTTTTTCCCAAAGCAATGTGCAAATACTACAGCTGAGCACCTGAAGATTAAGAATTATAGTCTACAACTATTAGGATGCTTTCACACTGGACAGAAAAAGCGCTGATCAGAGCACCTTCTCCCATAATATAATAAAATAATATAAGAAACATAAGAAACCTCCAAGAAAATAAATGTTTCTCACATCATGCACACTGGAACTATAAAAACACTGCCACCTAGCTATTACTGGCTAACTAGGCAGAAGAAGAAGAAGAAGAAAGATTAGTGTAACTATGGTGATTATGAGGCAGTTTGAGAGAGCTTTGGTTTGGCAGTAAAAGTAAAGAGTAAAATAAATTGGAGTGCTTGTGTGATGATGCAACATTTTACTGTATGAAGCCATTAAAGTTGAACTGACCTGTGACATGTAATAGCAATAAATGTCGCATAACTAACAAATGTGCTATCTTTTATACATCATCATTTCCAGTGTGAATCTGGGGTAGGTCAGAGCTGGCTAAGGAGATCCAGCTTCTGTTGATGCCAATGTTTCCATCCATCCATTATCTGTAGCCGCTTATCCTGTGCAGGGTCATGGGCAAGCTGGAGCCTTTCCCAAGTGACTATAGGCGAGAGGCAGGGTACACCCTGGACAAGTCGCCAGGCCATCGCAGGATGCCAGTATAATATAATATAATATAATATAATATAATATAATATAATATAATATAATATAATATAATATAATGAATGTGAGTGTGAATGGTTGTCTGTGTCTATGTGTTAGCCCTGTGATGACCTGGCGACTTCTCCGGGGTGTACCCCGCCTTTCGCCCGTAGTCAGCTGGGATAGGCTCCAGCTTGCCTGCGACCCTGTAGAAGGATAAAGCGGCTAGAGATAATATAATATAATATATCATATCATATCATATATCTCATCTCATTATCTCTAGCCGCTTTATCCTGTTCTACAGGGTCGCAGGCAAGCTGGAGCCTATCCCAGCTGACTACGGGCGAAAGGCGGGATACACCCTGGACAAGTCGCCAGGCCATCACAGGGCTGACACATAGACACAGACAACCATTCACACTCACACCTATGGTCAATTTAGAGTCACCAGTTAACCTAACCTGCATGTCTTTGGACTGTGGGGGAAACCGGAGCACCCGGAGGAAACCCATGCGGACATGGGGAGAACATGCAAACTCCGCACAGAAAGGCCCTCGCCGGCCACGGGGCTCGAACCCGGACCTTCTTGCTGTGAGGCGACAGCGCTAACCACTACACTACCGTGCCGCCATAATATAATATAATATATAATATAATATAATATAGGCGGCACGGTGGTGTAGTGGTTAGCACTGTCGCCTCACAGCAAGAAGATCCTGGGTTCGAGCCCAGCAGCCGGCGAGGGCCTTTCTGTGTGGAGTTTGCATGTTATCCCCGTGTCTTTGTGGGTTTACTCCGGGTGCTCCAGTTTCCCCCACAGTCCAAAGACATGCAGGTTAGGCTAATTGGTGGCTCTAAATTGACCGTAGGTGTGAATGGTTGTTTGTCACTGTGTCAGCCCTGCAATAATCTGGTGACTTGTCCAGGGTGTACCCTGCCTCTCACCCATAGTCAGCTGGGATAGCCTCCAGCTTGCCTGCGACCCTGTAGAACAGGATAAGCGGCTACAGATAATGGATGAATGGATAATATAATACAATGCACACAGGACAGTTTTTCAATGAAATAAAAGTATGTTCTATTCCCTTCTAGCAGGTTTCATTCATTTGGTTTGATAGCATGCAATATTGTTAGCATATCATTTATCCTACTGTACGTGTATGATGCCACTCTATCCAATGGAGAATGAGCATTGAATATGGTTTAAAATATTGCATGGTTGTCAAGACAACATGACATTTCACGTCGGTGCTGATGCGAATATCCACTGAGACAGTTTTCTGCTGCGCAAGTGCAGAAGCATTTCTTTGTTTGCTGGGAAAGAGAGAGACACGTTGAACACCCGAAAGGCTGAGTGTGTAGGTCAGTGGCGTTAGTATTAGAGCTGGGACTTCAGCTCAGCCAAAACTTGGCCAGACACCAAAAAAATCAACAAGACAAAGGATTCTGCAAGGGATTAGCTGCAGGCTGCCAGGTCGCTCCGTTGTGTGTAGTTGTCAATGTTGATTTTAAAAGTAGCTAAGTAAATTACATCAGGAAATTAATACTTAAGTCTGAGTGAAAAATACTGTGGTGAGCGTGCGTGGAAGAAAAGTCTGGAGACAGAAATCATAGTTTCTTGGTCGTGAGCTTGTGCAACTTGCTCTCAATAGCACTGGCTTGACCACTTTATTAGCATTCGCTAACACTACTGATGAACGCTACACCGGCTGGAAGGTGACTTCACTGCTGTGCTGATAGCACTGACTCGCGGTTAAGCTCGCGTTGGCCTTCAAGAAGGCCGAGGGCAATTAAATATTTGGTCCCTCCCACTATAAATAAAAATCTGATTGGTTAATTCATCTTCCTATATAAACATACACTGCCATGGCCTTCTGTCCCGGCAATGACGTTCTAACCAATGAGTGAGCGGCTCTAAACCTTTCTCTGCCTAGAGACAATAAACAAAAAAAAAATCTCATTGGATAACTCGTTTTTAATGTTTTCAGGACAGTAACCCTTTCATTTCTGAAGCTAATTTGATAGAAAATGAGGCCAAATTAGAATTAGAAGAGAATAATTATAATGAAATTATGAAAGAATGATAGAAATTAAATATAACATTTGAAATGCTGATATGTTTGGGCCTTCTCTGAAGGACTAGAAGGCCCTGATGGTTCCCCTCTGATACTATATGGACAAATGTTGGTGGACACCTTATCATCACATTCATATGTCCTTTATAGCAAGAATGTGAGTATATGGAAGCACAGACACTGACCCAGGGATTCAAGTGCAAAAAAAAGTGCTCTTTATTTAATTAAAGGCCAGGGAATTGTGAGTATGGAGTGTGAGAACTGGTCGGGCAGGTGCTATGAGAAGGATGCAGAGAGCCCCAGAGGTGAGAGAGAAAGAGAGAAAAAAAATGAAAAAAATGAGAGAGAGAGAGAGAGAGAGAGAGAGAGAGACATGAGCTGCAGAGCTGTGTCAAAACTCAACTAACTTATGCGGATGGTGGCGGCGCCTTCTTATACTCTCCTGTGAGCAGCTGGAGGGTGAAGAGAGGTTGCCGTTTAACAAGTGCCAGCTGAGGCTTCTTTTCCAGCTCCACCCCACAGTCATGCACTGCTCAGCTCTTCAAAACAATGGTGATGAAAGGGCACTGCTCATTCAGCACTCGTGGTGCAGAGAGGTGAGGAGTGAAACAGAGGGCACATGAGGCCCTGCTGTCACGCCTTGTTGAACATCCAGTTCCAGATTTATTCTCCCTTTACTATTATAATAATCTCCACTCTTCTGGGAAGGCTTTACACTAGATTTTGGAGTGTGGCTGTATGGATTTGTGATCATTCAAGTATAAGAGTATTAGTGAGGTCACTGATGTTGGGTGAGGACATCTGGGGTGCAGTCTGTGTTCCAAAGGTGTTCAGAGGGGCTGAGGTCAGGGATCTGTGCAGTACACTTGAGTTTTTCCATTCCATCCTTAGTGAAGTATATCTTCATGGAACTCACTTTGTGCACAGGGGCATCGTCATGCTGGAACAGGTCTGGGCCTTTTAGTTCCAGTGAAGGGAAATTGTAATGCTACAGCATACAAAAATATTCAAGACAATAATGTGCTTCTAACATTGTGGCAGAGTTTGGTGAAGAACCACATATGAGTGTGATGGTCAGGTGTCCACAAACTTTTGGCCATGTTGTGTACGTAGCACATGTGCAACCATTTCTGCATGCATGTTTAAGTTTAATGCATTAACTGGTTGGTTGGTTGGTTGGTTGGTTGGTTGCACAGGCACTGTTTTCCATGTTGCTTTTTCTTGCTCACCCCTGAACTGCAACATGATTGGTTTGGTAGGTTAAAAAAAAATTTATTAAGAAACTTGATCTCACTTGGCACTTTTCTGAAAGGTTTAACTTTTTTTTATTTTACTTTTGGAAGCAATCTGCTGTGATGAAATAAATGCTGGTGGCAGAACTTTTTTAAAGTGCCTGCATTCCACCCACCTTGTAGTAGCTTCCCATGGGATTGCATCCTGAGAAAAAACATCACCGAGTGTGAAAGCCCTGGGATTTCAAGTCACAAATGTATGATCACTGGATCAGAACCTTACACAATGAGCCACACCATTAAAACATCAAGGACTTTTAGATTTATAACCACTGCCTTTTTGTACGCTCAGCATTTTTGCAGACTGATTATAGAGATTTGAAAAACAAAGTCATGCTTTTTCTTTACTTTATTTGTAGTGCTTGACTTTTAATAACCTCAAACTTCTTCTTGAGTGTTTTGCCTGATGGCGGGGCTGCTTTCTAGGGAAAGATTACAGTAGTGGTTTCCCATTGCCTTCTACTGGATTATTATAGAGGCTCTCTCATTTCAACCATTCACACCTATGGACAATTTAGAGTAGACAGTTAACCTAACCACATGTCTTTGGGGGAAACCGAAGCACCAGGAGGAAACCCATGCAGACACGGGGAGAACATGCAAACTCCACACAGAAAGGCCCCTGTCAGCCACTGGGCTCAAACCCAGAACCTTCTTGCTGTGAGGCAACAGTGCTAACCACTACACCATTGTGCCACCAACCTCAGACAAAGATAGGTAAAAAAGTTAACGTGAAAACTGTTAACTTTGTTAAGCTGTTGGAGGAATTTGCTTTTTTGGGATGATCCCTGCAAATCAATACCAAATTATTATGACTGATCACAATTAATCATATAATGAAACATTTCTATATTGAGGAGTGATCTCTTCTAGGATGACACTGTCCACATTCACATGGCACAACAACTCACTGAATGGATTGATGAGGATGAAAATGATGTAAATGATATTATGGCTTTCACAGTTACCAGATGAAAAAAGCACCATTATCAAACCACCAACTGAGAGAGTATCTTTTGGAAGAATGGTGTTCATACTCCAGTACTGTTCCAGAAACGTCTCAACTCAATACCAAGGAACACTGAAACTGTTCTGGCAGTTTGTGGTGGCCCAACACCTTACTAACACACTTGTTTCTTGTTTTGTCACTATGTTTAATTTCTTTAATTTTGTTCAAAACCAAATAAAGAGAAAATGGTTTTATAGGTAAGAAGAAAGAAACATCACTATATGTGCAAGAATCACTATGTTTACATGCACAAACTAGAAGTGCACATGGTAGAGTATATACCTCTGCCAAGCCACATATTATCAACATTAAAATCAAATCACTTGAACTTAGGATAATACTAAAGCTGTAAACCAAATTTCACCAAAATCTGTTCACTACTTTTTGAGTTATGTCAGGAACAGACAAAAAAAAAAATCCTGAATCCACATGCACATCCAGATTTGCATCAAAAATCTAATCAATTGTTCCTTGGCCCATGGCCCACCTTTCCTCAAAATTTCATCAAAATCTGTTCACTACTTTTTGAGTTATGTTGGGAAGAAGCAAACAAACAAACAAATGGAGACAAAAACATAACTTCCACCAACAAAGTTGTAGAAGTAAATATTTAAATAATATTGGCTGGAGTTGAGTGGTTTTTCAGATATAATTGATTCAACTAGCATGATATTGAGCAAGTCAAAGATGACCGGGGCAGCAAGTAGTGGTTAGCACTGTCGCCTCACAGCAAGAAGGTTCTGGGTTTGAGCCCAGTGGCCGATGGGAGCCTTTCTGTGTGGAGTTTGTATGTTCTCCCCATGTCTGTGTGGGTTTCCTCCAGATGCTCCGGTTTCCCCCACAGTCCAAAGACATACGGTTAGGTTAACATGGGGCGGCCTTGGGCTGAAGTGCTCTTGAGCAAGGGGACCTAACCCCCAGCTGCTCCCCGGGCACTGTAGCATACCGTAGCTGCCCACTGCTTGGGGTATGTGTGTGTGCTCATTTCTCACATGTGTGTGAATGTGTGTGTTCACTGCTTCAGATGGGTTAAATGCAGAGGAGGAATTTTACTGTGTGCTTAAGTCTGTGCTTAAGTGTACGTGTGGCAAATCAAGGCTTCTTCTTCTTCTGGAAGGATATTGATTATTTTCACGTTTAAAAGTGGCTAAGCTAGGGAATTGGTCAAAATACATGTGTGCCGCCATATTCATCTGCACTGCTATAAGGATACCGTGAAAAATCAAAATGAGGCTGCAGGATTGATGATATAGGGAGTTGCTAAAGCCAGATCCAGGCAAGACCCCACCATTTGCTTACTGCATGGTCTACTGTGGTGATTTTGCTTATGATTTTTCTTGGATTTACTGCAATTATTTTCATTGTAAACTCTTTTTTTAGTACCATATTGTTATATTATCTCTGTGAACTGTGTTCTGTGAAGATAATGCCATATTGCTAAGCACTTGATTGTAAAAACAGTTCTGGTCGGTCAACTTGTCCTCCGGGATTGTCATGGCATAGCACTCCACTAACTCACAGGAAGCAACTCTGACATCATGATGGTTGAACAAAAGAGTTCCTTATAAATTACACATTTTCTCTATGTTTATTCCACTTTAGACACATAAAAACATCACAGAAACACTGTCCTAGAATTGGTATGGTGATAAAATTCAGTTAGTTGTCAGCGATCATTTCCTTGAATGGAATATATCTGGTATACCACAAAAAAAGCCATCCAATATTATTATTTTTTTTATTATACGTACACACTCTCTTCATATCAGCATTCTCGAAGGCCAACGCAAGCTTAACCGCGAATCGGCACCATCAGCGCAGCAGTGAAGTCACCTTCCAGCTGGTGTACTGTTCATCAGTAGTGTTAGCGAATGCTAATTAAAGCAGTCAAGCCAGTGCTATCGAGAGCAAGTTACACAGGCTCACAACCAAGAAACTACGATTTCTATCTCCAGACTTTTCTTCCACACACACTTGCTACAGTATTTTTCACTCAGACTTAAGTATTCATTTCCTGATGTAATTTACTTAGTTACTTTTAAAATCAACATTGACAAACTACACACAACGGAGCGACCTGGCAGCCTGCAGCTAATCCTTTGCAAAATCCTTTACCCCGTTGTGTTTTTGGTGTCTGGCTAAGTTTTGGCTGAGCTGAAGTCCCAGCTCTAATAGGAACGGTTCGCCACTGCTTGTGAACATGCGTGAAGAATATCTAATGAAGCTTTGGTAGCCTATCAGGTGTTCAATGTGTCTTCCTCTTTCCCAGTGAACAAAGAAATTCTTCTGCACATGCACAGCAGAAAACTTTCTCATTAGATATTCGCATCAGCTCCGACATGTGACGTCATGTTGATTTGACAACCTTGCAATATCATAAACCATATTGAACGCTCATTCTCCACTGGGTAGAGTGATGTCATACATGTAGGATAAGCGATATGCTAACAATATTGCATGCTATCAAACCCAATGAATGAAACCCACTAGAAGGGAATAGAATACATGTTTTTATTCCATGGAAAAAGTGTTCTGTATATATAATAATCCAGTTTATGGGCTTATTCCAAAAAAGATAATATTCCTACTAATCTGTTTACATGGCTAATGAAAATGAATATTCCACTAATATTCTTGTTTACATGCAGCGGTGCATACACTGATTGCCTCATTGGTTTGTGTGCAACAAATAGAGCTGCCCGTAAACAGGCAAGAGGTGTCGTTATGTGTCGCAATCAGCTGTAAAAATCCCGTTAATATCCATCCATTATCCTTAACCACTTATTGTTAGGGTTTTGCTGGGATTCGAACCTGGTTCGTTGGTGTGATAATCCAGCAAACCCCCACTAGGCCACCAGGGGGATGACTCAAATGCAGAGGCGTGAGGCGGAAGTAGAAAAAGAATCAAAAGGTTTATTTAAACTATATACACTATATACAGGGCAAAACAAAAGACAAAAAAAAACCAAAGAGTATAATCCAAAAGAAAAGCAAAGTGCAAAAATTCAAAAGCTAAGAAGATCAAAAAAACACAGTACAAAGGAAACTGGAGATAAACATAACAGCACAAAGACTCCGTGACAAGAGGACTGAACTCAGGGGTATAAATAGACAAACTAATTAAGGACACAGGTGAAGATAATTAGGCAATTAACACAAACACAAGACACAGGAACAGTGGCGGCCTCTAGAGGCCAAAATAAACACGACATGAAAAGGAAATAACAGCGGCCTCTAGAGGCCAAAACAGTCCTAGTCCTAACAGGACCCCCCCCTCTAGGAGCGTCTCCTGACGTTCCCAGGGCGATCCGGATGGGCCAAATGGAAGTCCCGACATAGTTCTTTATCAAGGACATCCCGAGCAGGAACCCAGCAGCGCTCCTCAGGACCATAGCCCTCCCAGTCCACCAGATATTGCAACCCGCCGCGGACCCGGCGGGAGTCAAGCAGGCGATTCACAGTGAACACAGTCTGCCCCTGGAAGATGCGGGGGGGTGGGGGGTTCCTAGGGGCAGGGGCATACGTAGACGTCAGTACGGGCCGTAACAGGGAAACATGGAAAGTGGGGTTGATCCTCAGAGTCCGGGGCAACTGGAGCCGGTAGGAGACAGGGTTCACCCTGCGCACCACCTTGAAGGGGCCAATGTAGCGAGGAGCAAGCTTGCGGTTCTCCACCCGCAGCGGAAGGTCCTTAGTGGACAGCCAAACACGCTGCCCAGGGCGGAAAGCGTGTGCAGGTCTTCTATGGCGGTTGGCCTGAGTCTGGTTGGTTCTGGAGGTCTGTATGAGGGTCTTCCTGACCTTGCTCCAGGTCTTGCGACACCGTCTCACATATTGGTTGACCGAGGGCACCCCCGCGTCCTCCTCCTGGTCCGGGAACAGAGGTGGCTGGAACCCGAATTGGCACTGGAATGGCGACAGCTTGGTGGCCGATGACTGCAGGGTGTTGTGGGCGTACTCCGCCCATGGCAGCCAGGTGCTCCACGATGTCGGGTTATCCATAGCCAGGCCTCGCAGGGTGGTTTCCAGGTCCTGGTTGAGCCTCTCCGTCTGACCATTGGACTGTGGGTGAAACCCAGAGGAGAGGCTGGCAGTGGCTCCGATGACCTTGCAGAACCCGTGCCACACTCGGGAGGAGAACTGGGGCCCTCGGTCTGAGACGATGTCCTGTGGAAGACCAAAGACTCGGAAGACATGATTAAACAAAAGTTTCGCAGTTTCAAGAGCAGAGGGGAGTTTGCACAGTGGTATGAAGCGGCAGGCCTTGGAGAATCTGTCAACTAAGACCAAAATGACCGTGTTACCTTGTGACTCAGGGAGACCCGTGATAAAGTCGACTGCCACGTGGGACCAGGGACGCCGGGGAATGGTCAGAGGATGCAGGAGACCCTGGGGACGCTGTCGTGGGTTCTTGGTTCTGGTGCAAACCTCACAGGACAGGACAAATGACCTTACTTCCTTCTCCATGTTAGGCCACCAGAAGCGTCTTTTCAGGAAGTCCAGGGTCCTCCGAGCTCCCGGGTGGGCGGTGAGAGGGGAAGAGTGACCCCACTGGAGAACCTTGGCCCGGGCTTGATGTGGGACGTACAAGAGGCCTGGTGGCCCCGTCCCAGGACCGGGGTCCTGGCGTTGGGCTCGTCGGACAGCCTCCTCAATACCCCAGCGGACAGGGGCCACAATCCGGGACACAGGGATAATAGGCCCGACTTCATTCTCCCTGTTAGTGGCAGAGAACAGTCTGGACAGTGCGTCAGGTTTGGTGTTCTTGGAGCCGGGGCGGTATGAGAGGGTGAAGTCAAACCGACTGAAAAACAGGGCCCACCTAGCCTGTCGAGGGTTCAGTCTCTTGGCTTGCTGGAGGTACTCCAGGTTCTTGTGGTCAGTCCAAACCAGGAATGGATGTTGTGCTCCCTCCAGCCAGTGCCTCCACTCCTCAAGGGCCAGTTTGACCGCTAGCAGTTCTCGATCCCCCACATCGTACCGGGACTCAGCAGGACTCAGGCGGTGGGAGAAGTAAGCGCAGGGGTGCAGCTTTCCTTCCGAACGTTGAGAGAGAACCGCGCCGACACCACTGTCCGAGGCGTCCACCTCCACGATGAATGGTTGGGAGGTGTCCGGGAGAACCAGAATGGGTGCCGTGCAGAAGCGGTCCTTGAGGTCTTTGAACGCCTTTTCTGCCTGAGGAGACCAGCCATAAGATCCACCTGTCCCTTTGGTGAGGTCTGACATGGGTGCTGCCACAGAACTGAAGTTCCTGATGAACTTGCGGTAGAAGTTAGCGAATCCTAAGAACCGCTGAACCTCCTTAACGGACTTGGGAGTAGGCCAATCCCGGACGGCCAGGGTCTTGGCAGGGTCCATTTGGAGTTGGCCTGTCCGTACAATAAATCCCAGAAAGGAGACCTCGGGAACATGAAATTCGCATTTCTGGGCCTTGGCGAACAGATTGTTCTGTAGCAGCCTCTGGAGAACCTGGCGGACATGGTGGCGGTGCTCCTGCACGGTCTTGGAAAAGATAAGGATGTCGTCGAGGTAGACAAAAACGTATAGGTTAATCATGTCCCTTAAGACGTCGTTGATTAGGGCCTGAAAAACAGCTGGTGCGTTGGTGAGTCCGAAGGGCATCACCTGGTATTCGTAGTGCCCAGACGGGGTGTTAAAGGCAGTCTTCCACTCGTCTCCCTGTCGGATACGGATGAGGTGGTATGCGTTCCGTAGGTCCAACTTGGTGAAGACGGTGGCGCCTTGGAGCAGGTCGAAAGCTGTGGACATCAGCGGAAGGGGATATCGGTTGCGCACAGTGATCTTATTCAGGCCCCTGTAATCAATACATGGTCGGAGCCCCCCATCCTTCTTGCCGACAAAGAAGAAGCCGGCTCCAGCAGGTGAAGTGGAGGGTCGAATAAACCCAGAGACCAGGGCATCTTTGAGGTATTCCTCCATGGCCTTGCGTTCTGGCTGAGAGAGTGAAAACAGTCTGCCACGAGGAGGGGTAGTCCCAGGGAGCAAGTCGATGGCACAGTCGTAGGCCCGGTGCGGAGGAAGAACGGCGGCCCTGCTCTTGCTGAATACCTCCTTGAGATCCCAGTACTCTGTGGGAACTTGAGATAACTCGGTGAGATCAGGGGGCTCGGCAGGAGACACAGGAGAGCTAGAGAGCAGACAAGAGGCATGGCATGCAGGGCCCCATTCCACAACCTGGCTTGTTACCCAGTCTATGCGAGGGTTGTGGCGAGTAAGCCAAGGAAGGCCTAGAATAACTGGGAACTCAGGTGAAGGAATCAGGTGCAGGGATATTTCTTCCTTGTGACCTTGAGACTGGAGGAAAACTGGAGAAGTAACTTGGGTGACTCTTCCATCACCTAACGCTTGGCCATCGAGGGCAGACACAGACAGAGGGACTTCAAGAGGTGCAGTAGGTATATTGATGCTTTGGGCGAAGTGAATATCCATAAAGTTCCCAGCCGCCCCTGAGTCTATCAAAGCTTGACAAGAGTGGACAGACTCACCCCAGGAGATGGAGACCGGGATGTAGATTCCTTGGCCAGGGAGTCCGGGAGAGAGGGTAGGCCCCGTCACAACCCTCCCTCGGCTGGACGGGGCGGTCCTTTTCCCAAGAGTTCGGGACATGATGCTCGGAAGTGACCAGGCTTGCCACAGTAGATGCAGCACTTGTCCCTCCTTCTGCGCTCCCTCTCAGATGCGGAGAGGCGAGTACGACCCACTTGCATGGGTTCTGGACAGTCACTGAAGGAGGTAGATGGTCTCCAGGTAGAGGTAGGGAGGCTGGGGGGGCTCAAGGCTTGGTGGCGTTCTCTCATCCTGTTGTCCAGACGAATAGCATGTGAGATGAGGGTTTCGAGGTCACTTGGGCATCCAATAGAGGCCAGACCGTCCTTGATGGGGTCAGACAGACCATGGTGGAAGGCTGACACCAGGGCAGTCTCGTTCCATCCACTTACTGCTGCGAGTGTTCGGAACGAGATGGCGTAATCTGCGACGCTTCCTCCTTGCCGGATGGACATGAGCTTTCGGGCTGCGTCGGTACTGATGTCTGCCTGATCGAAGACCCGAAGCATCTCTTCAGAAAACAGCTGGAAATCAAAGCACTCAGGTCCCTGTCTTTGCCAGATAGCAGTAGCCCAGGCTCGCGCCTTACCAGCTAATAAGGTGATCACAAAGGCAATCTTGCGGCGATCCGTAGTGTAGGTGGTAGGCTGAAGCTCAAAGGTGAGTTGACACTGGGTAAGGAACTCTCGGCACTCACTGTGCTTGCCGTCATACCTCTGTGGTGCAGGAAGGCTGGGTTCGCGAGGTGAAGAAGGCAGCATTGCAGGAGGCACTGGAGCAGGAGTGGGAGCTGGATCAGGAGCAGGAACTGGATCAGGAGCAGGAGATGCAGGCAGAGATGTCAGCTGTGCCAGGGTTTTCCCAATTTGCTGAAGCAGTTCCTCGTGGCGAGCGAGGGCCTCACGTTGGCTGGTGAGCGTACGTCCATGAGCGTCCATGGTCGCTCCGAAGCGTGTCAAAGCTGCCATAATTCCCTGAAGGTTGGCCGGGTAGACAGTTGAAGCAGCCTCTGCTGAGTCGGTCATGACGGAGTCTTTCTGTTAGGGTTTTGCTGGGATTCGAACCTGGTTCGTTGGTGTGATAATCCAGCAAACCCCCACTAGGCCACCAGGGGGATGACTCAAATGCAGAGGCGTGAGGCGGAAGTAGAAAAAGAATCAAAAGGTTTATTTAAACTATATACACTATATACAGGGCAAAACAAAAGACAAAAAAAAACCAAAGAGTATAATCCAAAAGAAAAGCAAAGTGCAAAAATTCAAAAGCTAAGAAGATCAAAAAAACACAGTACAAAGGAAACTGGAGATAAACATAACAGCACAAAGACTCCGTGACAAGAGGACTGAACTCAGGGGTATAAATAGACAAACTAATTAAGGACACAGGTGAAGATAATTAGGCAATTAACACAAACACAAGACACAGGAACAGTGGCGGCCTCTAGAGGCCAAAATAAACACGACATGAAAAGGAAATAACAGCGGCCTCTAGAGGCCAAAACAGTCCTAGTCCTAACACTTATCCTGTACAGGGTCACAGGCAAGCTGGAGGCTATCCCAGCTGACTATGGGTGAGAGGCGGGGTACACCCGGGACAAGTCGCCAGGTCATCGCAGGGCTAACACATAAAGACAAACAACCATTCACACTCATGGTCAATTTAGAGCCACCAATTAGCCTAACCTGCATGTCTTTGGACTGTGGAGGAAACCGGAGCACCCGGAGGAAACCCGGACAGACCATGCAAACTCCACACAGAAAGGCCCCCGTCAGTCACTGGGCTTGAACCCAGAATCTTCTTGCTGTGAGGCAACAGTGCTAACCACTACACCACCATGCCGCCCCCCCCATTAAGATGCATATTACAAATGTGCCGTATAGATGACCAAAGAATGCTCTTAAAACCCCAGTAATATTGGCATATCCCACATGTCTTAATCGGAAAATGCTAAATTCCGAATAAGGCCAAATGTGGAATACCCAAACAAAATATGCTGTATGACCCATCTCAAATTCTGAATATTGTCATATTCTGAAAAATAGTGGAATGTTAGTGTGCATGTAAACATACTGAATGTCATTCAAAAGATCCTGCAATGTGGCTCCTGAATCTAGCCATACGCAACCTAGAGAATGTAATTTCATTTTTGGGAAGGTTACAAATTGACGTAACAAAACAATAAAGGGAACATGTCAAAGAATCTCATTATCTCTAGCCGCTTTATCCTGTTCTACAGGGTCGCAGGCAAGCTGGAGCCTATCCCAGCTGACTATGGGCGAAAGGCGGGGCACACTCTGGACAAGCCACCAGGTCATCACAGGGCTGACACATAGACACAGACAACCATTCACACTCACACCTACAGTCAATTTAGAGTCACCAGTTAACCTAACCTGCATGTCTTTGGACTGTGGGGGAAACCGGAGCACCCGGAGGAAACCCACGCGGACACGGGGAGAACATGCAAACTCCGCACAGAAAGGCCCTCGCCGGCCACGGGGCTCGAACCCGGACCTTCTTGCTGTGAGGCGACAGCGCTAACCACTACACCAACGTGCCGCCCCCATGTCAAAGAATGCAGGTCATTAATGATGGTGCTCCAACTTACTCACTAGAAAAGAAAATACACACGATCTTGTGAAGGCTGGATTCCTGACTTGATTTATTAAAATGGATGTTTGAAGATACAAAGAATTTTCCCAGTGGCTAAAGGAAACTTTTTGCTATCCCTGTACGATACTGTACACCACACTTACACTATTAGCATCTTTCTTTTCCTTTGTAACTGATTGTTGTGGTTGTATGTGGAACGGTCTATTACATACAGTAAAGATGTGCAATTATGACTGAAATGAAAGGTTGGTGTACTACCAACCAAAGAAAGGATTGAGTAATTGTAATGCAAAACAATTTTTGAGACATGTTTCTGGTGTTTTGGGAGTGGTAGTGAATTTTGAATATACAGTGTCTTGCAAAAGTATTCATCCCCCTTGGTGTTTGTCCTGTTTTGTTGCATTAAAAGCTGGAATAAAAATGGATTTTGGAGGGTTAGCACCATTTGATTTACACAACATACCTACCACTTTAAGGGCGGCACAGTGGTGTAGTGGTTAGCGCTGTCGCCTCACAGCAAGAAGGTCCAGGTTCGAGCCCCGTGGCTGACGAGGGCCTTTCTGTGTGGAGTTTACATGTTCTCCCCGTGTCCGCGTGGGTTTCCTCCGGGTGCTCCGGTTTCCCCCACAGTCCAAAGACATGCAGGTTAGGTTAACTGGTGACTCTAAATTGACCATAAGTGTGAATGTGAGTGTGAATGGTTGTATCAGCCCTGTGATGACCTGGCAACTTGTCCAGGGTGTACCCCGCCTTTCACCCATAGTCAGCTGGGATAGGCTCCAGCTTGCCTGCGACCCTGTAGAACAAGATAAAGCGGCTAGAGATAATGAGATGAGATGAGAACAAATCTGGAGTGTGCATACGTATTCACCCCCTTTCATATGAAACCCCTAAATAAGAGCTGGTCCAACCAATTCACTTCAGAAATCACATAATTAGGTGATTAAGATCTAGCTGTGTGCAATCAAAGTGTCACATGATCTGTCACATGATATCTGTATAAATCAACCTGTTCTGGAAGGACCCTGACTCTGCAACATTACTAAGCAAGCAACATGAAAACCAAGGAGAGCTCCAAACAGGTCAGAGACAAAGTTATGAAGTATAGATCAGGGTTGGGTTATAAAAAATATCCCAAACTTTGAATATCCCAGGGAGCACCATTAAATCCATTATAGCAAAATGGAAAGAATATGGCACCACTACAAACCTGACAAGAGAAGGCCGCCCACCAAAACTCACAGACCGGGCAAGGAGGGCATTAATCAGAGATACAACAAAGACACCAAAGAGAACCCTGAAGGAGCTGCAAAGATCCACAGCGGACATGGGAGTATCTGTCCATAAGACCACTTTAAGCCACACACTCCACAGAGTGGGGCTTTATGGAAGATTGGCCAGAAAAAAGCCATTGCTTAAGAAAACACATTTGGAGTTTGCCCAACAGCATGTGGCAGACTCCCCAAACACATGGAAGAAGATTCTCTGGTCAAATGAGACTAAAATTGATCTTTTTGGCCATCATGGGAAATGCCATGTGTGGCGCAAACCCTGAGAACACCATTCCTACAGTGAAGCATAGTGGTGGCAGCAGCATGCTGTGGGGATATAGTTAGTTTTTTTTTTTTTTTTATCAGACATCTAGTTTTTGGGTTTGTTTACCTGACATGTTTCGACGTACGACTGTCGTCTTCCTCAGAGTGTCACCGGATGTTATTGGTGACGCATCTTTTGTCAGCTGATGTTTCTGAAGGCGTGGCCTTCCTGTCTGGTTTGACAGGTCGGTCACGCCTTCTACTGTCTGTTCGTCCCCTGCAAGATGGCACTCCAGGTGTGGGAGAGCATGTATGCTCCCTCATCCCGGTTGATGGTCCTCGGGCTTCGCTTACGTATCTCCATGGCCTCCCTGATCCAGCGCTGATGTTTGTTATCTTCTGTGTGCTGTGGGGATATTTTTCATCTGCAGGGACAGGAAAGCTGCTCAGGACTGAAGGAAAGATGGCTGGCACTAAATACAGGAAAATTCTGGAGGAAAACCTGTTTGACTCAGTCAGAGGTTTGAAACTGGGCAAAGGTTCACGTTCCAGCAGGACAATGACCCTGAACATACTGCTAAAGCTACACTGGAGTGGTTTAAAGGGAAACATTTAAACATCTTGGAATGGCCTAGTCAAAGCCCAGACCTCGATCCAATTGAGAATCTGTGGCATAACTTGAAGATTGCTGTACACCAACACAACCCATCTAACTTGAAGGAGTTGGAGCAGTTTTGCCTTGAGGAATGGGCAAAAATCCCAGTGGCTAGATGTGCTAAGCTAATAGAGACATACCCCAAGAGACTTGCAGCTGTAATTGCAGTAAAAGGTGGCTCTACAAAGTATTGGCTTTGGGGGGTGAATACCTATGCACATTCCAGATTTCTGTTTTTTTCATCTTAATTATTGTTTGTGTCAAAGTGAAACAACAATTTTCACCATTAAAATTGTAGGCATGTTGTGTAAATCAAATGGTGCTCAACCCCCCAAACATCCATTTTAATTCTAGCTTGTAATATCACAAAACAGGACAAACACCAAGGGGATGAATACTTTTGCAAGACACTGTAAAACGAAAGGTGTGAAGAGTGAAAAAATGAACGTAGCCACAAATAATGCTCTTCAGCAAACGTAAGAATCTGAAATACATCAAAATCATGTACTTTCTAGCCTGATCATGATGACTTAGTGTTAGCTATTGGGGTTTTACTTTTCTCTATTTAGTTGTACTTTTTTCAGCTCATTTGTATGGTTGGCTTGTTTTCCTTGGCTGTTTGTTGGTTGGTACTTCAACAGAATGTTACATTAAGGTGGGGTTTACATTAGACCGTATCAGCGGATCATCAGATTAACGTTTTTAAAAACGATTAGCGTGCACACAGCAACGCCAATACACGATTCGCGTGCACACAGCAACGCCAATACACGGATACGCTAATCACATGACTAATTAGATGGCACGCAAGTTGAAATGTGTAAATGTGTAATGTGTAATTTCTCCTCAGCGGCTCGGCTCCGCAGGCATCCTGCGCTCCAAATCACTCCACCCTGAACAGCGAGTGCCCTCTGGAGGGTGCGCACTCCGGCCCTGCGCAGCTCATAGAGCGCGCGAGTGAAGCGCACGAGCAGTGATTCGGGACTGAGCCGCTGTGTGTGTGATCCCAGTGCATATCGGGCATGCGCAAGTCACTCACCACTTGCAAGTGGAAGGATGGCAAGCCTAAAGACAATCATAACTACACAATGGGCAGTATTTGCATCAGTATTTGCAGTATTTTCATACTTTTATACTCTTTAATGAAAGGTGATACAAGGCGGAAGTCCACGCCGTTTTTCAGCAGTCGCGTCACATGACCAACGCCAGCGAATCAGGAAGGTGGATGTCACAGTGACGTTGTCCAATGACGACGTCAGCTAGAGCTCAGCACAGCGTATCCGCGTATTCTCAATGTTTACACAGCACCGGACCAGACACGAACTGGATTGAATACGTGGGCCCTGGCGGATTCCCGTTTCCCGGCGTTTCCAGGCGTTTTAATGTGAACGGACAGTGCATCCGCGAAGAAAACGAGACAGATACGGTCTAATGTAAACAGTGTTATTCTGTCACTTGTTCAGTTGACACGAACTTTCTTGTCTAGAAGTTCAGCACTTCTTGTACCTGACTTTTGCACTTCTTGTACATCACTCTGAATAAGAGTGTCTGTTAAATGCCTGTAATATAATGTAACATACTCCATTTTTCAAAAAGCTTCAAGTAAATTATTACAGATGAAATTAAATTCCACACGTTTTAAAGAAGACTGGCTCTTGGGGAAATGTATTATCATTTTTTCGAAGGCTAAAGAGTGGGAGCTTTGCTGCTCTCTCAGAATCTGAGATATTGTTTCTGGGGATATCATAAAAGTGTTCCCTTAGACCACATAAATTAATTAGAGTATTAAATCCACCTCCTCCTTCCTCTTACACCCTCCACCCCTCTCCCTCGGCTCTTTTCTCTCATCTCTTTTATAATGAAGGAAGTAATTATGCTGAAATGCTCTGGAAGTAAACATGAGGCCCCTCACATACACGTTTCCACAGCATATGCATTCACTGTGTGGTCAAAAGTATGTGAACACCTGAGGTCCATAAGACATGGCTTGCCAAGGTGAACACCTTTGGGATGAACTGGAACGTTGATTGCACGCCTAACTTCACTAATGCTCCTGTGGCTAAATGAACACAAATCCCCACAGCTATGCTCAAAAATCTTGGGGACATCCTTCTCAGAAGAGCGGAGCTTATTACAACAGGAAAGAGGAGATTAAATCTAGAACAGGATGTTCAACAAGCACATATGGGTATGATGGTCAGGTGTGCACAAATTTTTGGCCTTATAGTGTACACGTGTGCATAAATATTACACGCAGGTGAAATGAGACTTAAGGGCGGATATTTTTTTTTTTTTTGTCACCACCTCACATGTGCCTCAGTTAAAGCCCTGTCTGTCTGTCTGTGTTTTGGATATTTGGATTAGAGGATGATGAAGATAATCAGAATTTGATGCATACAGATGACTATGTAGTAATGCTCAAAGGTCTTTCAGCTGCATCATTTGCAGATTACTATAGTAGCCTTCTTTTATCGAATAAATTAAGAAATATTATTACATAATGCAGAAAAACTAGTTCAGCTTTTGCTTTAATCATTCAATGATGAGGGGTGGCACGGTAGTGTAGTGGTTAGCGCTGTGCCTCACAGCAAGAAGGTCCGGGTTCGAGCCCCGTGGCCGGCGAGGGCCTTTCTGTGTGGAGTTTGCATGTTCTCCCCGTGTCCGCGTGGGTTTCCTCCGGGTGCTCCGGTTTCCCCCACAGTCCAAAGACATGCAGGTTAGGTTAACTGGTGACTCTAAATTGACCGTAGGTGTGAATGTGAGTGTGAATGGTTCTCTGTGTCTATGTGTCAGCCCTGTACCTGTCAACAACAGTAAATAGGCTACTTTAGTAATATGTCATGGATGGACCAAAAATATAGAATCTATTTAAAATGTTTATGCTGAGTATATTATATTGGAATATATATTTTTCTGGATATGAATTAAACACAGCTACAATTGTTACAAATGTTGGAAAACATTTTTAAACAAAAACACAGCCGAGAACATTTCACACTACAGACCTGGATTAAAAGTGAAGGGTTATCAAAATTGTCAATAAAACATTTCTCAGTCAAAATAAGTAAAATATAGGGAAAGTGTCACTGAATTAAATGTGTGGCACCCAGCTCTATGTTTGGCTCCCCAAGGTCAGTGCTTGTGCCTATTCCAGAACACTCTGCTGTTACTGCTGAGGTTCCTGACAAAGAGCTGCTTTCAATAATGATCAATTTTTAAACAACATGCCACATACCACAATTTTAAAATATAAAATGTTAAAATATACCCCCCCAACACCACCATCATGTATATTGGACAGTAGGCTAATGGGCCAAAAGAACCTGTTATTTCACAGTTTGTGACCCTGCCAACAATCAGCCAGATCAGAGGCAAGAGTATGGGCAAAATTGATGTGTTTTTTCTTTTAAAATCTGGAAATATCATAACCGACCAGCCTCCCCTATTTGAAAGACTACCAGCCGCCACTGGCTGACACATAGACAACCATTCACACCTACAGTCAATTTAGAGTCACCAGTTAACCTAACCTGCAGGTCTTTGGGGGAAACCGGAGCACACCCACACGGACGCGGGGAGAACATGCAAACTCCACACAGAAAGGCCCTCACCGACCACGGGGCTCGAACCCAGACATTCTTGCTGTGAGGCGACAGCGTTAACCACTACACCACCGTGCCGCCCTCTTAATTTGAGTAAAACTGAAAAATGTGTAATCTAAGTTATATTATTAACCTTATTTTCACGTTATAAGTTAAACAGATGTTATATTAAACTTTGTCTTGTCAACATTTTGGAAATTGTTTGTGTTCATTGAGATATTGTTTAAAATGTTACTTTTCAAAGGGGGTGCACTCATTTACGCTGAGCACTGTATTTATTTGTTTGTTTATTTTTGTTTGTTTAATATTCAGACCCTCCGGGATTTCGCGATGTTGCGATTTGCAACTTCAACGCAAATTCAACCAATTCCCGCGAATTCTTCTTCTTCTTCTTCTTCTTTTGATTATTGGCGGTTCACAATATATGATTGTATATCACCACCTACTGTATAGGAGTGTGTGAGATGGTCAGGTCAAGTCTTGGCCCGGCAAAAAAAAAAAAGGTAGAAAAATAAAATAAAATAAATTCTTCCCATTAATTCTGAATCTGTTAGATACCTCATAAGGGCTTTAATCCTATTTCCCTGCATTCCCTCTTCCTTCAAAATGTTATGGATATCTCCTTCATCTCCTTCTTGTTCTAACCATTTTGTCCTATGATCATTGTACTTCCTGCAGTAGAACAGAATGTGTTCTACATCTTCCTTAACCTGACACTCAGCACAAAGCCCATCAGTTTTCCCCAAGACATGTAGTGTGGCGTTGAGACCAGTGTGCCCTAATCTCAACCGTGTGCATGTAACTTCCTCCCTTCTTCCAAGCCCCACTGAAGTGATTCTTCTCCCACCAACCTGATGCTGCACATTAAAGTACTCCCTACCCTTTGGGTCTGTCTCCCATTCATCCTGCCATCTATTCATGATTTCTGCTTTAATAAATGATTTAGCGTCCCCTTTTCCTAATGGTACCTGAATTGTGATACAGTGGTGACCTAAAGCTTCCTTGGCAATTTTATCTGCAGTTTTGTTACCCTTGAGGCCCGTATGAGCTGGTACCCAGCAAAATTGGACGGTGAGTCCAAGATTTCTGAGTTGAGCCAATAGCTGTTTCATTTCAATAACTAGATCATCTCTTACTGCTTTTCCAGAGATAAAGCTTTGCAAAACGGAGAGTGAGTCTGTGCATATGACTGATTTTAATGGTTTGACTTCTTCAATCCATCTCAAAGCAGTAATTATAGCAGTTAGTTCTACTGAGTATATGGACAAAAAGTTATTCAATCGATATCCATAGGTCCTCTTGAATTCTGGTATATAGATTCCTATACTACACTGACCATTTTGAGGGTCTTTCGAACCATCTGTAAATATCTGTAGGTAACCATAGAATGTAGAAGTCAAATAGGTTTTACAATGTATTGCAAAGCTATGTTCGTTAGAGTGATCTTTCTTCGCTGTAAGCAATTCTGTGTTAACATCTGGAGCAGGGAGGATCCATGCGGGGACACTACTCATCGCCAATGCAGAGCTGAACTTAAGATTTTTTAAACCAAACACTCTCGCAGATTCATCAATATTCCATCCAAATCCCTTAGTTTCTTTAGAATATTCCCAACAATCTTTGAGCACTGATATGGCTGGACTGTCAATGCTGCACTGTAGTCTGACCCAGTAGGTCAATGACAGTTTTGCAAAACGCAACTGAAGTGGAGTTTCCTCTGACTCCACTTGTAAGGCACTAATGGGAGTTGTCTTAATAGCACCCAGGGCTATTCTCAGGGCCCTTGAGTGTACTCTTTCGAGTTTCAAGAGGGATGGTTTACAAGCAGAGCCATACACTATACAACCATAATCAATATTTGACCTTATCAACGCTTTATAAATATTGAGTAAAGATTGTCTATCTGCTCCCCAACAAAGACCAGAAACCATTCACATCAAGTTCAGAACCTTTTTGCACTTTGTTTCTATGTATTCAATATGTTGTTTCCAGGTGAGTTTGTTGTCTAACCATAGACCCAGATACTTGAAACCTTCTCCTCTTTTGAGCGGGTGGTTGTAAAGTAAGACTTCATGGTTTTCTGGGACTTTCTTCCTTGTGAAGTATGACACTTGTGATTTTTGCACGGAAAACTTAAAACCCCACTCCACTCCCCATTGTTCTAGGATATACAAGTCCTTCTGTATTGTTTTAGTGATATGCGGGATATTATTCCCCCTTCTCCAAATGACGGCATCATCTGCATAAAGTAGACCATCATTCATTCTGTTCAATTTCTCAAAAATATCATTAATCATAATATTAAATAAAATTGGGCTAATCACACTACCCTGCGGAATTCCACCTTCCACTGGGAACTCCTTTGAAACAGCTTCCCCAACTCTAAGGCTACGTTTACACTAGACCGTATCTGTCTCGTTTTCTTCGCGGATGCACTGTCCGTTTACATTAAACCGCCTGGAAATGCCTGGAAACGGGAATCCGCCAGCGTCCACGTATTCAATCCAGATCGTGTCTGATCCGGTGCTGTGTAAACATTCAAAATACGCGGATACGCTGTGCTGAGCTCTAGCTGGCGTCTCATTGGACAATGTCACTGTGACATCCACCTTCCTGATTCGCTGGCGTTGGTCATGTGACGCGACTGCTGAAAAACGGCGCGGACTTCCGCCTTGTATCACCTTTCATTAAAGAGTATAAAAGTATGAAAATACTGCAAATACTTATGCAAATACTGCCCATTGTGTAGTTATGATTGTCTTTAGGCTTGCCATCCTTCCACTTGCAAGTAGTAAGTGATATGCGCTGGGATCACACACACAGCGGCTCAGTCCCAAATCGTGGCTTGTGCACTTCACTCGCGCGCTGTGTGAGCTGCGGAGGGCCGGAGTGCGCACCCTCCAGAGGGCACTCGCTGTTCAGGGCGGAGTGATTTGGAGCGCAGGATGCCTGCGGAGCCGAGCGTATCCGCGTATTGGCGTTGCTGTGTGCACGGCTAACGGTTTTAGTGTAAATGCGAATCGTTTTAAGAACATTAATCTGATGAGCCGCTGATTCTACGTAATGTAAACGTAGCCTAACCCTCAAGGTGCGTTGTGATAGGAAATTTAAAATATAGTTGTACATCTTCCCTTCGATGCCCATTTTCTTTAGTTTGATTAATAGTCCTTCTCTCCACATTATGTCATAAGCTTTTTCAATGTCCAGGAAAATTGCTACCATCGCTTCTTTCATAGTCAATGTTTTCTCAATTTCATTTGTGAGTTTGACCAGTGCATCTATAGTTGATCTTTGTTTTCTAAATCCCGTTTGATAGCTATGGAGTAAATTATTATATTTTAGATAGTAGTTTAGTCTAGTCACAACCATTTTCTCCATTAATTTGCCCAGGTGTGAGGTGAGGGCTATTGGTCTATAATTACCTGGATCACTTTTATCTTTACCAGGTTTATGAAACGGGAGGATTGTTGATCTTTTCCATGCCGTTGGTAATGTAGCCTCCTTCCACACTTTGTTAAACAGCTTCAGGATTATTTCTAAAACTTCGCCAGGGAGTTGTCTAAACATGGCATAGCAGAGACCATCACTGCCAGGGGCAGAGTAGGCCGTATTATTTAACCTCCTAAGACCCAAGCTGTTTTTTTTTACATGCATTTTGTATTTCTTTTTGCTATTTGGGCTTATTAGAACCTGATTAGAATAAAAACTAAGCATCATCTTTGATAAGATGTACTTTTTGAGAAAAAGTATGTCCACATATGTGGATTCTTGTTCTGAATTTCTAAAAAGTGCTGTCCACGTATGTGACCGCTAGGCCCTAGGAGGTTAAAACCATTTTTAACTCTATCATGCTAAAATCAAGATCTATACTAGACATGTTTGATTCCCTCTTTGTAAGAAGGTCCTCATTCATACTCAAGATTTCCTCCTTTCTTTTCTTACAGCAGTCTTCCAGATGGTGACCTTTGTAAACATCTGCAAAAGTTTTAGCTAATATATTAGCCTTATCGACATCTGTAATATAATGATTATCCCTGGCAGTTAAGACAGGAATATGAGGAGGTTCATATCTACCAGTTATCGTTTTAATCATCAGCCATACTTGGTTGAGTGAGGTTTCTCTGCCTACTGATGAGCAAAAATTTCTCCAGGATTCTCTTTTCGCCTCTTTGATAGTCCTTCTAGCTAATGCTTTCTTGTTTTGATAGTCCAATAAGTTATCATAGGTTAAAGTATTATGTAATAGCTTAAAAGCTTTATTTCGGTCCTTAATCGCTTTGGTACATTTATCATCCCACCAGGGGACACTCCTCGTGTTATTTTTGCCCTCACTCATTGGTATAGTCTGCCTTGCTGTTAAATAGATAAAGGAGCTTATACTGTCATTCATGTCATTCACACCCTGTTCAGATCCTGGTATTCGTTCAGCCAAATCTGCAGACATGTTCTGGAATTCCTCCCAGTTAGCCTTCCTAAAAAGCCATTTATGATGTACATAATTAGGTTCAGTCCTGATTTCCACATCCACTTTACACCAGATAGGAAAATGATCACTGCCAATAGTAGTTGTTTGGTCAGTGTTCCATTGACATCTGTAAGCTAATCTTCTGTCAACTAGGGTTAGATCAATACATGAAGTCTCATTCTTAAGGATATTGAGTCTAGTGCCAGAGCCATCATTTACACACACTAGCATTCTGTCATTGATGACTTCTTCAACCACCATACCATTTAGGTCTGTGTGCTTGCTACCCCACAAACTATTGTGGGCATTAAAGTCGCCACACCGGATCTCTGTGTGATTCCTCTTAGCAACACTATTTAAGAAATCAATTGTTAAGGCTTTACATGGGTTATAATAGTTAATGATAGTATACGTCTCCTTAGGCCCATTAAATACTTCTGTAACAATACATTCATGTTCACTGCTTGTTTTAATGCATTTATAGGGAATCCCTTCTTGAATGAATGTTATACATCCACCACCTCTCTCATTACCCCTGTCACGTCTAATAGCACTGTAACCCTTAATGACAAATTGTAAGTGTGCTTTCAACCAGGTCTCCTGGATACAAATCACCACAGGTTTATCTGTTAATTTTTGAATATATCTTTTAAGTTCCTGACCATTGGCTATTAATCTTTGTGCATTCCATTGTAAAATGAAAAACACCATAGTCCATTCAATTATCTTGAGTCTGGCCATATTTGAGAGTTAGCATTTTATGTATCTCATCCGCTTTAGCAGTAGACCCCAAGAAATCATTGGCAATTTCCACAATAGACTTAATCCTGTCACTTCTCCCTGGATATTTCAGAGTTTTATTCATTACTGTACACAGGAATGCAATAAATTCATTTTTCTTCACTAACAGTGTGTCCTTTGTAATGTTAGTATTACATGCACACTTCTCTGGGGCTGGCATAGGCCTAGGACCAGGCCTAGTCATGTAATGACTTCCATCCAGTTGTACCTGCTCATTCAGGTTAGTAACTCTGTCATATTGGCTCCATGTAGGTCGTTGCAGTGTAGTGGGAACACTAGAGACTCTTTTGTCATTCTGAACCGTCTTAAGGGCGTTCGCATAAGACATCTTACGCATGATTCTGCATTTCTCTACCTCCTCTTTCTGTTTTTCACAACCACCATACGCGGCACTATGTGGGCCTCCACAGTTGCAACATTTTAACACTTCTGTCTCACACTTAACATATTCATGGTCCCCACCACATTTAGCGCATCTTAATTTCCCTCTGCATTGGCTTGCAACGTGTCCAAATCTTTGGCAATTAAAACACCTTAAAGGGGGAGGGATGTATTCGCGAACCGTGTAAGATATATAACCCATTTGAACTCCAGCTGGTAGATCTTTAGTGAAACTTAACAAAATTGACATGCTGTCTGTTTTCTCTTTGCCTTCAGTCATTCGTTAAAGCATCAAGTATTGCATACTGGGACAGATTCTTTTTGATCTCTTCAATAGAGACAGTTGTAGGAATTCCTGATATGACCCCTCTTGCTCTAGACGCTCTAGACCAATCGTTGGCGTCGTCTTGAGGTGACGTCGACAAACTACCTTCCGCCTTATGTGCGAGTTCATGTAGGCTTAAATTCTGTTACTGAAAGTGTGTTATGTTTACAGTGAAGGACTGTGCGCACTTTACATTATTTTTTTTACTTAATACAAGAAATTAATGGATGCCAACATTTTTACCAAAATGGTATTTTATTTTCCATTGTTTAGGCAGCTTCAGCATCATACTGTGAGATTCTGTTCAAATTGGGTTTTTTTTCTTCTATGAAGCCTGAGCCATTTATTTTATTAGTTTATAATTATTGTTTAATTTAGTCTTCAGGAGAGACTGCCTGCACACAGTACTAGTATTATCTCTAGCCGCTTTATCCTTCTACAGGGTTGCAGGCAAGCTGGAGCCTATCCCAGCTGACTACGGGCGAAAGGCGGGGTACACCCTGGACAAGTCGCCAGGTCATCACAGGGCTGACACATAGACACAGACAACCATTCACACTCACATTCACACCTACGCTCAATTTAGAGTCACCAGTTAACCTAACCTGCATGTCTTTGGACTGTGGGGGAAACCCACGCGGACACGGGGAGAACATGCAAACTCCACACAGAAAGGCCCTCGCCGGCCCCGGGGCTCGAACCCAGGACCTTCTTGCTGTGAGGCGACAGCGCTAACCGCTACACCACCGTGCCGCCGTACTAGTATTAATAGTTTTTTTTTCTTCCATGAAAGCTGAGGCATTTATATTATATTTTAAGGTAACTTCATGTTGTGCTGTGAGGTTCTCTGCACTTTAACTTTTGAACCAACAGGTGCATTTGGATCAGTAAAGCCTATTTTTCTGCATTTTTGTAGTCCTGGTAATCTTTTATATTGGTAAAGTTGTTTATAGGACCATTTCTCAGTGTCTTTTTTTTTAATCAATAGTTTTTCAGTAATAACTTAATATTTAACATATCACTCAATTTTAATCACAAAGAGAAAATCGCAACAATTTCTCGCAACTTTCACTTCCTCCCGCAATGTAATCGCAACAAAAACCTAAAAAACACACAATTTTTTGGAAAAAAAAAAAAACCCCGCAACATCAGACATTTTAGCCCGCAGCAATCACAAAAAAGACCCGCGGAATCCTGGGGGAACTGAAAATTGACTTAAATGGCATCCCATCATTTCTAACACATATTCAGCCCAAAAGACAGAAGCATTCCTGCCACATGATGGCGCTAAAGCACCAATAGTGCGTTCACTCAGTCCCCTGCGCATGCCCGAGAAGCGGTGACCGGATTTCACTCTCTAACTAAGCAACCCCTCCGCCAGGTAAAATAGTTATCACTACTGAAGAAAGTTTATATATTTTTTTATGTTGGTAATATCTGTTCTTAACAGTACATATGAACTACTTTATATAATACTATATAAAACATAAGGTTTTTTTTTAATAAAAATTGCACCGAATTCAGCCGGACCGGACCACTGCTTATTTTGCATGACTGTCGCGATATGATGACGTAAAGCGTTTGGTTATTTGTATTGTTTTGGTTAGTGCAATTTGCCTTGTGTAGAATCTATTCCGAATCATTGGGTTTAGATTAAGTTACAGGTCAGTATGTATTCTTATCATGACTCTAAGTTGCTGTGTGTTGCCTTGTGTTTTCTTAAACACCAAAATACTAATATTTTACCGACGAGGTTGTGATATCTTGCTAGGTCTTTGGCTAACACGAGACGCTAACTTTACTGGTTCAATCCCAATTGGCTCACTGTTAGTGTTTAGTGCACTACATCGGGTGCAGACGCTACTTGTTAGTGCCGTGTATTGTGTGCCTATGTAGGTAATATGGGGGCGTTTGGGATGCGACCGGGAAGGGCTTTGCTGTTGCTTTGTGTTTGTCAGGTTGATGTCAGTGTTGTATCCTGGAACTATGAACGATTACAGGATTGAAATATTTCTGTAAACAATTCTACTTGCACACTATTTTTATCAGGGATGAACAAATTAATTTGGTGAAAACAAGATTCTCTAGATAGATCTAGTCCCTAGTTAGCTCTATTATGCTTTCTAAATTGGTGGTTTAAGAATTATTACTCAGCCCATTTATTCAAAGGCTTATAAAGCTGTTAAAATGTACAAGTTTTTCCTCAAAAACTGCATGACACAATAAGATAAGAAGTCTTTGTCATTGTCACTTTTTCAAAGGTACAACGAAATTGAAGGTGCTGTTGACTCATGAGTTATAGAAAAAAAAAGTATAAAAATAAATAGTAAAGTATACAATTCCATGTAAATGTCAACCTCACCATGCAAAAATAAAGCAACATGTAATACATCAAAACCACTCCCAGAGATCTCACCTAGGCCTGTATTTTACAGATGTGAATAAGTTGAACCAATTTGTAACCAACCTAATATGTCACTGTCAGTCTTTCTTTCTTATAATGTAAAACCCAAGCTAAAACCAACTTTGATCCTGTACAATTCTATATTATTGCCACAAACCACAGAAACGTATGCTAAAATCCACAAAACAGCAAAACAATAGCCATCCTAAATATTATTTAAGAACTTTGATAGTTTTAGCTGATATTTAGAGTTTTTCAAAGGGTTATGGTGGTTAAATTGCTGATTTTCTAAACATATGCCATGTCTATTTCAGACGCGTCACATCCGTAACGGAATTTCGTCACATCCATAACGCTGACTTTTCCTTCCGAAACTCTGCATGAAATACAAAATATTTTAAACAAAGATTTTTTAATATTCACCTTGGACCCCTCTATCAAATGGATATCTCCATTTCGACATTAGGTTTACAATTTCACAGAGTTTGATAAAAATGTACAGTCACCCAAGAAAAGTGATACTTTTTCTGTCACATCCATAACGCATCTTTTATTGGCATTTTCTGGCATGCCCTAGATGTACTATGGGAATTGTTCTTGTTCTATCACTTCTCCAGTATGGTACAGCCTTAAAATATGCAACACCTGTTTAAATACTGGGAGACAATAAAACATGCACTGAGTCATTTGTTGCCATTTTGAGTTCAAGTGTCACGTCCATAACGCTGGAATTGCTCATACACAGATTGCACTGATAAGAAAAATATACATAGGCCTATATATCATCTCATTATCTCTAGCCGCTTTATCCTGTTCTACAGGGTCGCAGGCAAGCTGGAGCCTATCCCAGCTGACTACGGGCGAAAGGCGGGGTACACCCTGGACAAGTCGCCAGGTCATTACAGGGCTGACACATAGACACAGACAACCATTCACATTCACACCTACGCTCAATTGAGGTTTTTCACCTGACGTCACAGGGTCACGTGACGCCCCGGTGTCCGCCATTTTGAAGGTCAAGCTAGCTAATGTCAACAACAGTAGCTAGTATGTTACTGTAGCAATGTTTACGTTCAGTCATTTGGATGACTGTTAAAACCTTTCAGTCTCAAGTTTTTCCTTTACTGTATTTACTAGTTTACTGTAATTATGATCCGGCAGCTATTTACACCGGATCCAGTGTAAATAGCTGCTGGAGCCGACGTCCCAGCCTGCCTGAGCACGCTAGCTCCGGCAAGCTCGGACATCGGCTCCGGCAGCTATTTACACTGGATCCGGTGTAAATAGCTGCCGGATCATAATTACAGTAAACTAGTAAATACAGTAAAGGAAAAACTTGAGACTGAAAGGTTTTAACAATCATCCAAATGACTGAACGTAAACATTGCTACAGTAACATACTAGCTACTGTTGTTGACATTAGCTAGTGCTAACAGCTAGCTGCTAGTACACTGCTACAACACAGACACCGACCCTAATAATACAGTTCTTGGTCATTGCCTGGTAACAGCAAATTTATAACGGGCCATGTCTCAACAGACTAAGAAGTTATTTCAATGACATTTAATAACATTTTGTTTATCCTGAGGACCGAAAGTAAATGAAAATGTGAACAAACCTTAGCTGTAATCAGATGGCGACCACCGGCTCCAGGGACGACCCGCTGATGTAGGCATGTTACCCAGCCTGACACAAAATATTTGTAGGCATCCAAACTCTTATACGCTTTCAGATCAATACCTGTGTACGGTGATGGGTTTTTAACGACATAGGTATACAGATCATGTGGGCCGAAGTCAGGTAAAGACGAGGGCTTCGTGTACTTCCGTACGTCAGTGAACAATCCTGGTGGAAGCAGGTAAACGTCGTTCTCTAAGCCTGCTAACCTCAATTTTTGCAAATACCTCTCCCTCTGCTCGCCCTGTAAATGCCCTACGTCGCTGGATAGTGAAGGTGTTTTCTGCATCTCGCTCCTTTTTCTTTTATGTTTTTCGTTTGTCGCCTTCCTCGCATTCAAACTGATTCGAGCCGTGACGTCCAAAATGGCAGCATCACATGACTTGGTCACGTGGGTGAAAAACCTCAATTTAGAGTCACCAGTTAACCTAACCTGCATGTCTTTGGACTGTGGGGGAAACCGGAGCACCCGGAGGAAACCCATGCGGACACGGGGAGAACATGCAAACTCCACACAGAAAGGCCCTCGCCGGCCCCGGGGCTTGAACCCGGACCTTCTTGCTGTGAGGCGACAGTGCTAACCACTACACCATTTTTTTTTTTTTTTATGTTAGTTCTATCAATGTGTTGTATTGTTCCTTTTTATTATTTTTTTTTTAATGCCTTGAAATCTTTCTACACTACTCCATTGTATCATATTTGCCATTTTAATTCACAAAGTATAATGTTTGAACTTATCAGACTCAAACCTTCATACAGGCTGTGCAACCATCAGTCATGACATGGCTGGTGTCCAGAGGCGGACAAAGTACCCAACTTCATTACTTAAGTCAAAGTACAGATCCCGCTGGTCAAATGTTACGCCGATACAAGTGAAAGTTGTCCAGTCAAATTATTACTTCAGTTAAAGTACTTGCTTTTAAAAATACTCAAGTATTAAAAGTACATTTTCTGTCAACGCATCGTTGTATTATTGCCACAACGCTTACAAAACCTAACGCTGTTACCAAAGACAGAAATGTGAATTCACAAAATGAACGCATGCTGTGCCATCATGGTGGTTTAACGTTAAGCTAGCTAGTCAGTGAAACTCCACCTGACATGCTAGCAAACTCTTTTCAAGCTCAAAATCATATTGGGTAGCTAATGCTACTAGAAAAGAAAGATTTCTACATTTTGTTTATTTGGCAAGATTATGCTACAACATATTTCTGAAAGGACTTCAGATAAGTTAACGTTATTCATGTTAGCGTAACTCCATTTTTACATGCTAACTAACAGTGTCCAAGTTAACTAGCTATGTGTAAACGTTTGACGTGGACAAGGCTACGGCAACTTGACGGGAAAATCCATAGAACATCATTTGACTAACCAGACCACATAGATATTGCAATGTTATCGCTAGCTCTAAAGGCACAGACAACGTCATTACAAGCTTTCTCTTGAAATAAAACGCTTACATACCTCAATATGCTTCTGCAGGTTGGATGGCGAGTTTTTGCAGGCTGTGGTTTGCTCCGTTTTCGGCAAACAAAGCAAACTAGGGATGTCCCGATCCGATCACGTCATCAGAAATCGGGCCCGATCACATGGTTTCAGACTCGATCGGAATCGGGCATTGCCTCCCGATCAGGGATCGGATATATATCTATATAATAGATTCTCATTTTTAACACATCAATAGCTATGCGTTGGCACAGAGTGAGACCAGACCTCTTGTCTCAACACAGCAACACCAACGCGTGCGGCATGACATCACTTTGTAGCGGAGACGCTATTGGTTATTGGCTGCCTGTTGTCAGCAAAGTTGAACACGGAAGCAGTTCGAAGCGGAAAGCAAAGCATGAGATCATTTTTTTCATTGGATGACAAAAGAAACGGGCTCAAACCTGAAAGGGTAGAAATGCTTGTTTTCAACAAGAAAAACGTTCATTTCCTTAATTGAAATTACTGTACACCACTGTGAGATGCGTTCTTAAAAGCAAATTACCGGCACTGTGGCACTTTATTTTTTTTTTTTATTTGTTTACATTCCTGCCAGGTATTTTAAGGTTATTTTTTTTAATTTGTTATTTATTGTTCAAACTGCCTCACGTAAGTGCTCTGTTTGCTAACGGAGTTGTTGGATGTTAAAATAAGGTGTTAAATAAAAAATGAGGAACATCCTGGATCCGTTTCTTTCCTTGTCTTTATTTTTTATGGATTATAAGAAGTATCAGATCGGGACTCGGTATCGGCAGATACTCAAAATCAAATGATCGGATCGGAGGGCAAAAAAACCTGATCGGGACATCCCTAAAGCAAACATTTAAAACGAAACAACTCTTTCAGACAGTTTCAGAAAACTGAAACATGGGGGTGTGCATTCCCCAGAAGACCCACCTCTTTCCATTCTGCCATCAACTGATCGTGTAAAATAATGCTGCGGAGAAATCATTGAACTTTATCCAGTCTATGGACATGACCTGACCCTAGTGATTACTGATCGGCTGTCTCAGTGTCACCTGCGAAAAAACACAATCACATTTTAGAAAAGAAAAAGCATCCACTTTCAAAGCCACTTCATCGTAACGAGGACCTTGATAGAAATATAGTGGAGTGAAAAGTACGATATTTGTCTTTCAAATGTAGTGAAGTTAAAGTCTTAAGTTTCCAAAAAAAATGCTTAAGTAAAGTACAGATACTCAAAGTGTACTTAAGTACAGTACTCAAGTAAATGTACTTCGTTACTGTCCACCTCTGCTGGTGTCCAACATTTGCTGCTTTAGTTTCTCGATCCTAATTCTTCGTTTGCAATCACGTGACCAAAATTGCTTGCATCGTTGACCGCCGCCATGTTGGAGGATATACAATGTATATAATACATGCATGCGAACACAGTGGTAAGAGTACAGACTGGAAGGTAAAGACGAGTTACATTTAGAAGCTTGTAGTAATTTTTTAAATCTATTTTAAAAACTATCATTTTGACTGCTTCAAAAGATGGACACCTAACACACTATATAACATATTTAGTTATAAAAGAGCACTCAGCGGGCGAGGAAGCTGCAGTATTTGAGGTAGTGGATTGACATGAATCTTGTTCGATTGACTCTGTGATCGTTTGGGAAGATTCTTCAATAAATTAGCGTTTCTTTCTGTGCTCTGAAATACTCGCATTTCAAGCTACCGCTTTAGTACCAGCTTTGATTTTGTTGTGGCCCATATTTTGTGTCGGAGCCCGGTCTGGATCCTTAAAATTGTAGAGATCAGCTGGTTTCCCTAATGGAAAGAAAAAGCAAAATAAAAGCAGTGTCGTCAAATTATGTAAGGCACTTTTTTTAAAATTAAATAATCGTAGATGGCTTTGATTGTCGGCTCACACACTCTATGATCACGGCTTTGTCACGTTTGACAGCGGCGAGTTTCTGCACAACCAGGCTATTAAACGATCCAGTATTTCTTATCTATTGCGATCTTTCGTTAATAACTAGTTCGTAGCACTTACCATTGATAAAATGTTCACTGCAGACTCGTGTGGTTTTTGCTTTTTCATCGCTTAGAGCAGCCTGGTTTATGTTGGACAGACACTGACGTCTACGCTCCGTGGACAACTCTTATTTTTTTTTTTTTTTTCTCCTCGATTATTTAGAATTGCTGGAATTCTAAAGAACTTATAAATCCCCTTGTCTTGAATAGAGTCGTGCTCGCATCCAGTTACAGCACAGAGAGTCAGCATAGTGAAGAAACAAAAGGAATTCTTGAACGTAACAAGCTCTCGAGCATATCTTCTATGGTAAATGTGCACCGCGTGAGTTTGTGTATATCTTCCAACATGGCCGACTTTTGGTTCAAAGCCTCATGCATAATTAGCTATGACGTCAAGTGCAAACGAAGAATTGTGCTCTTGCGTAATGTAGGGATGTTAACCGATGACCGTTTGACCGGTGGTTGACCGAATCAACGTTAACCGGTTAATTTTTTTTTTGGTTGTCGGTGAAAAAAAAAATCAATCGTTTTGAAGCTGCCGATTTTGGAGCGGAGAACCTGCAATTCTGTGTTTGTAAATGCTTGGGGCGTGCCATGTGGTGTAAGGACGACAGCTGACAAATCAGAAACACCCATTCAGTCATGTCCCGCCCTCCCGCCCCAGTTAAAGACAGCTGACAAATCAGAAACACCCATTCAGTCATGTCCCGCCCTCCTGCCCCAGTTAAAGACAGCTGACAAATCAGAAACACCCATTCAGTCATGTCCCGCCCTCCTGCCCCAGTTAAAGACAGCTGACAAATCAGAAACACCCATTCAGTCATGTCCTGCCCCAGTTGAACACAGCTGCCACTCGGCGAAAGAAGAAAGTGTAGACTCAGGCTTTTTAGCTTACAAATTACTATTCTGTTTTTTTTATTATTATTATTATCATTATTAGAAGGCACATGGAGTTTAGTCCTGCCTTGGCCAGTGCATTCTGAAAGTATGTTTCGGTCTGTAGCCAACAATGCATGTTATTGCAGATCATCTCTCTCCACACAAACTAAAGGCGCAGATGCCGACTTTTTCACGGCTTTTTCATGGACTGTAACGGCATTTGCTTATGTAGTAATTTTAATACAGAATTTACTCTGATGAAATTATTCAGACACTCCAACGCCCCCCCTAAAAAAAAAAAATCGGATTTGCACGAGCCGTGAAAAAGGCGCGCCGTTTGCATCCCTGTTTAAACTCGTAGGTTAACCGGCTAATGAGGCTCGGTGGTCGGTCAAGATTTTTTTTAGTTTTCGCCATCCCTAGCGTAATGGCGGTTTATACCATTCAAGATCCCCCCCCACCCCCCATTCACCCAACTACTTTATTTAAAGCTACATTATATGGCCAGAAGTATGTGGACACCTGACTATCACAAACTTTTGGCCATATAGTGTGTGATCAGAATACAGCTGTGAGTCTGTGTACATTATTGTGTGATATAATGCAGGACATTTGTGACATATGCACTAATATATATATCGTATGGTGTGTGTCTGTGTGTCATCATATATGCATTTCAGCTCAACCCTAGGAGAGGTCAGAGGTCATGGAAGAGCAGAGTGCTTCACCAGGGGCCAACACTGATAATGGCAGCCAAAAGAATGGAGAGGAGGTAAAACAGGAGCTGATTTTGTTTAAACAAGTGGAAAGTGCCTGTGTGCAGTGTATTGTGATGGTGGGCCTTTATAATCCCCTACAATGATGAAACCAGGTCTCTGGAATAGGGCTGTGTTCAGTATACATGTTTAAATAGCACAGAAGAAAAATGCTTAAATACAATTTCATGGTTCCCATGCGTCCTTGAAAGTTTGTGAATTTCAGGGGAAAAAAATCAAGGCCTTGAAAGTTGTTGTTTTTTTTTAAATATGCATAATAAATAGACATGGGTCATTGAAAGTCCTTGAATTTACATATTTTGTGCAAAAATAGAAATTGAAGACCCTCAGACAACACCACGTCAAGTACCATCATTCATTGTTAGCTGATGTAACCACATGGGCTCAGGGTTAATGCAAACCTTTAAGCAATACGATATGGAGTTATATCCACAAACTTCGCTTAACGTTCACTTTATTGCCGCTGTTTAACCTGCATCATTCAACTAAAGTCGCTCGCACACACATGACTGTGACCGTCGCGTTTTCTTGAGGCAGGTGCCATTTATTTGTTGATTCATTTGGCCATGGTCATGTTCAGGAAAAATGTGTTGTGTTGTGAAGCTAGTGCTAATGAAATGAGCGAGCAGTTACTTAGCTCTTCAACTCTTAAAGTGCACATCTTGGGTATATTTAGGAGCAAGATCCATGTAATTCTCCTATTTTATATTAAACTTTGGTCAAATATCTGTAACATTTTGCATTCTCTGCTATTTTTTTACCTTGCGCAATACCAGAAAAATTCAGTTGAAATCAAGCCATTTGAGGCGAATTGGTCCGCCTCTGAAAAAACTTGGCATTTGGATTTCCCGGCAAACATTGATTTTCGTGACGTCGCGTGCGGGACGCCTCCCTCTGAATCCTACGTCAGCGCTGGTTTGTTTATGAAAAAACGACCTGGTGGTTTTCTGCAAATTTCTTCAACGTTATCGCATAATTATTAAAATGGTTAACAGATGTTTCGTAGGAGGGTGTAGCAACACCAATCATGATGGGATTAGTACTCATCGTTTTCAAAAAGACCGGACCATGAGAGAGAAATGGGAGCGCTTCGTGCGAGGCACCCGGAAAAACTGGCAACATGCAACAGACCACAGCATCATATGCAGGGCTCACTTCATAAAGCCCGATGACTTTGAGAATTATTTGCAGTGGGAAATGGGCTTCAAGGAGCAACTTGATCTGAAAAAAGACGCAGTTCCATCTGTTAGAATGCCCAAAGCAACACCGTCTCCATTTGTGTCAGCGTCACCAAAGGAGCCAGCCGTGTTCGTCTCCCCTGACAGAAGGCGAAGTGCCGCATCCACTGAGGCCCTCGAAGCCGAGGACTAAGCAGAGCCGAGAAAAATACCAAGAAAATCGGTAATTCACAATTTGACTGTTGCCAGGGTAAGAAATAAGAGAGACTATACTCTAATTTAGGTGTTCCTGTGTTTGTCTCTCAGCCTGCTGGCGGATCCGCACGTGACGTCACGAATCTGGATCAATCTGGCTCCAGACTCATCTCTCATCTCATCTCATTATCTCTAGCTGCTTTATCCTGTCCTACAGGGTCGCAGGCAAGCTGGAGCCTATCCCAGCTGACTACGGGCGAAAGGCGGGGTACACCCTGGACAAGTCGCCAGGTCATCACAGGGCTGACACATAGACACAGACAACCATTCACACTCACATTCACACCTACGGTCAATTTAGAGTCACCAGTTAGCCTAACCTGCATGTCTTTGGACTGTGGGGGAAACCGGAGCACCCGGAGGAAACCCACGCGGACACGGGGAGAACATGCAAACTCTGCACAGAAGGCCCTCGCCGGCCACAGGGCTCGAACCCGGACCTTCTTGCTGTGAGGCGACAGCGCTAACCACTACACCACCGTGCCGCCCGGCTCCAGACTCCCTTGGGATTTTTCCAGATGCGTTTTGTTGTTTTATTTTTTTTCTGCTGTAGACAGATGGCCTTGTGAAAAATTACCCTTCTGGATGAGTGTGTAAAGGGACATACTTTGATATAAAAAAAACCACTAAATTGGTCCAGGATATGCACTTTAAGTCTCTATCGCTCAACTTGCCCATCGTTTTGCTGCGCTGTGCGCAAGAAGGCAAGAGACCACATCGTCTGCCATCACTGTAACAGTACAATTGAGAAGTCTTGACGCCTTCAAGCCTCTCTCTCTCTGTTTTTAATTGTTGACTGTGAGCTTTCCTAAAGCCTGCTAGTTCTCATTCTAAAAATTCTTAGTTTTGTAGCAGTAATAGCCCCCAAGCATAACTACGTCATCACTTGTTTACCGCAATGCGTTGTGGGGGATGGCTGGGGTCGGTAGTTGAGCGATGTCATGGATGTCAGATCAATTTTACGTGAGGAGCGATTTTGCCATGCTCCGTCATGGAAGACAATGAAATTGGTGATTTAAAAAGGTGGATAACATGTCGAGCATTTACAGCAGGAAAATCTGAATCCAAATCAAGCTTGGTGAGAAGATAAGAGTCTAGACCGAGTCTACCACACTGTACAACATCATCAAATCTCAGAATGTCTTATTTCTCAGGACATATAGTGCACCAGCTAAACTTTATTAAGAAAACAAATCTATCTGAATATGGGGAATTGGCGCGGAGCAGCGCTCTCGCGGGGGATTCATGGGCGAATAACGGTCTGAGTGATAAATGAGTGATTAGTTAAATAAAACTTGATATCAGGAAACATCACAAAAAAAAAAATCTTGGGAAGCCCGCTGATCTGCTGTGTCACATTCAGTATAAATGCGTTTTCTTCAGTAAATGCCGCTAGTGAGGTACACTGAACGTTATACATACCCGAAAGAGAACCCTTTGTGGTTTGGGCGTTTTATCGTTCCGACAGGCTCGTTCAGCACGTTGAGAGGCAAAGGCCGAAGAATGCTTCTTTGTTTTACATGCTTTAGCATGGTTTCCCCAAAGCGTTTTAGCGTATCGGGCCCGATACACTTGCTCTGCCTGCCGATACGCTTATGCCGCTTTTCCACTACCAACACGGCCGTGTTGGGCTGAGTCGAGCTGAGTGGGGCTGTTGGAGTTGCATTTCGACTACAACCGCGCTGAACCGTGCTGGCTGGAAGTGGGTGGACACATTGGGTGGAGTTAGCGAAAGTGGGTGGACGTCACGTGATGTCGTTAGGCGGCGCAAACAGTGACATCAGTGAGCTTTTAAGCGGTAGTCTCACGACCCGGATAGTAAACAATAAACATGGAGGACATGGAGTCGTTAGTGTTGCTGGTCTTGGTGCTGTGGCTTGTTGTCACCGACAACGCCAACAGATACTGGCAAGAGCGTATAGATGAGGCGAGGCGCATAAGGCTTCAGAAATTCTCGTAATTCGTAATTCTTCTTCTTCCGGGTTTACCGTGTTTACAGATCCCAGCGTGCACGCGGGGCGTGTGTGGGCTTGTGAGGACACTCCTCCTCACCAATCAGTGCACAGGGGAGTGTCTGCTCACGCCCCTAGCCCCACTCGGCTCGGTTTGGCTCGCTTCAGCCCCACTCCAAAACCGTGCGAGTTTTGGGGGCTGAGCAGGGCTGAAGCGAGCTGAGTCGCGCCGTTCTGAGGTAGTCGAAACGCGAGCCGTGTCGGGCTGAAGTGAGCTGAAGCAGGCTGAAGTGAGCTGAAAAAGGGTAGTGGAAAAGGGCCATTAGTCGCTTTAGTTAAAATCCGATACGCTTAGATTTATACCGATACGTTAAATTTCCTACCCACAAGTAACTAGGTACATAGGAGAGCAAATAACAGATCCATTTACATATTGATTGATATTTGTGTTAAACAAGCGGTCTTTTTTTTTTTTTTCCAATGTTTGTGTTGATTCTGTCAAAGTAATATGTCCGCGTGGTATGATGTAAACAAACTAATCTGTTGGCTACGTCAAGATCACGTGTTCAAGCCGTCCAGTAAAAATATCGAAAGAAAACGTCAGACATCCCGGAATCTTCCAATTCATTATAAGCGATCTCATTGGCTGCCGATGTTGTCCCCCACCAGACGGACAAAGCCGACTGACTTTAATAAGCTAGGAGAAGACTCGCTGCACAAATTAATCCACATCAGCATGGATGACAGTGAGATGGACTATGAGAGGGCTGCCCAACATTGGGCCGAGCAAAAGCCAAGGAGAATTAATCTGCTTTAAAGGAGTAGAAAACTTAATTCATTAGTTTGGGTTTGCAGAAAGATTACGTACTTATAAACACTCTCACGAAGTGAAGTTGTCCAAATGTGTCAAATACAGCATCATTTCAAATAATAATCATAAGCATTTTTGGCAGCGTGATGTCACTGGGATCCATTTAACAAAAGAAGTCTCCAGATTATTCTTTTGTTAAAGGATCACAGCGACATCACACTGCCAAATATGCTTATCATTATTATTCAAAATTATGCTACATTTGACACTTAAACAAATTCCCTTCATGAAATGTGTTTAAAAGCACATAATCTTTCTGCAAACTTAAACTGTAGAAATTAAGTTTTCTTTTCCTTTAAATATATGTTTTAATCTTCATCTAGTCCATTTAATAAAGTGCCAAAATGTAAACTTTATAATATGCAGTTGCCTTACTTTTCTTTTCAGTGTATCTTAGTTATACATATATTATGGTAATTGCATCCAAAACATTCTAAATCATTACAGTTATAGTAATACAGCAACTTATTTTAAGGTGGCAGTTCTTAGGTTCAGATCCCTTTGTGATCAACAGGAGGTCATGATGATCGATTCTCTTCATTGGATTGCATAAGCTGGAGCAAACCACTGTTCTTATTTTCATGCACATTTTTGTTACAACACTACTTGATCATAGATAATTAAGGGATCCCTGTAGATTTTCAGTCTATCATGTACCTCAGTAATCTATAACAAAACAGTTTAACTTGCATGTTGAACTTTAAGGTGAAATTTCAAATGTGTATACATTAATACTATTTAGGTCAGAAACAGGGCCGTAGCCAGGATTTTTCAAATACCGAGGTCAAACATGGCTGACAGCACCGAAGCCCCACCACCGGCACAACTTAAATAAATAAATAAATAACCAAGGATGGATTTGGTGGTGGACACATTTATTTTAACAATTCTAAAACTGTGGCACCATAACTGTGGTGTTTTATCTGACATAAAAGTAGAAAGGTAGTGAACTCTTGAACTGAGTATACATACCTAAAGTACCAGTTACCTAAAGTATTGGCATTATTTATATTGCAGCATACACATGACAGAAAGGGTGTGAACTGCTGAATTGTAAGCTTTAGTATTACACCTTATAATAATAGTGTGTGTGTGAGAGAGAGAGAGAGAGAGAGAGAGTTTGTGTGTTATTTGTGGGTGTCTGTATGTGTAGAGACATTCTGAGCAGTAATGTAAAGGCATCAGTCTATCTGGCTGTCTTGAATTGAGATCCATTTGCATGCATTCTCTGAAACAGAGTGTTCTCACCATTGCCTGTAATGTAAGTTTGGCTCACAACACATTTACTTCAACAATTCTAAAACTGTGCCATCATAACTGTGGAGTTTTGTCTGACATAAAAGTCAAAACTGAACTGAGTGTATTGCTCAGCTACCTGAAGTATTGGCATTATTTACATTTCATTATCTTAAATTACATTAGAATGTAGGGCTATTAGTTCTGTGTGAAGACTATGTATTAGAGAGAGTGTGTGAGAGTGTATTATTTGTGTGTATGTGTGTGTCTGTATTTGTGTGTCTGTGTGTGAGTGATAATGCAATGTGACTATTAGCCTATGTTAGGTTAAGTAGGCATATGTGATAGAGCGTAGACTACACCCTGCCTGTTTTATCCAAAACCCAACTTCCCCGGCCGACACTAGTATAGGCTACGTCGCGTGACGCTGCGTTAGACACAGCAACGATAGAGATAGAGGCTGAGAGATTTCAGATGACATTAGACGAATGTGAATTTTATTGGAGGGAAATACAGATGACGTGGATGTGGACGCTGCGTTTTACATTGATCACTGCTCGAATTCAGCGTAGACCAATTTGAAATTTCTGGAAAAAAAAAAAATACCGAGGACATGACCTCGGTGTCCTCAATGGTAGTCACGGCCATGTCAGAAATCATTGAAACACTGGTAAAATCTATCCTATAATCATGGATCTAAAACCTCTCAGAGACCCTGAAAATGCACCTGAGAGCATCTATTTTCAAAAAATTTTCCGGGGGAGCATGCCCCCGGACCCCCCCTAGTTTCGCTTCGCGTCTTTGGCGCTTGCTTTCACACCATTTGGCACTCAATTATCTGTGTATTATCATGCCAGAATTTAGGGCTTTAATTTTTTTCTGGGGAAAACATTGCTTTAATCATTATAACAATGTATTGATTGTTATAATCTTCTATAACCGAAGGCCATTTCACAGACCATGGAACTATTGCTGGGTCACAGTTTAAGTACGTCTTTTTCCCACCAGAGAAATGTAAACTACAAACACTTGTCTATTTTGATTCAGTTTGAAGGTTTTCGTTGCAAATTAAACTTATTCATTTCTTTCTTCTTGGCTGGCAGCTGGTAAAAGCTCAAATGAGGTGTTCTCTTTGTTGTGGAGACACAGTAAGGCACACAGCAATTCACTTCAGGCATGGTTAAAACCGGTTAGAACAATGCGAAAGTAAACAATACAGCAAAGCTGACCCCGGGTATCGCCCATAATGCATTGTGGTAAATAAGCGATGACTTAGTTATGGGTTAGGGTTGTTAACCTTGATCCATTTCTCAAACTATGCTGTGTTGGGTCCTTGAATTTGATAGAATTGGGCCTTGAAAAGTCCTTGAATTTGATGTTTAAGAAGGTGTGGGAACCTTTCAGTTTGCAATATTACCATGGCATTGTTTAGACAGAACGTTATTTCGTGTTCAAATAGAAACATATAAATGCCAGCTGCAGAAAAGGGTGCCATGGCAAATTTCTCAAAGAAGAGGCCATCTATAGTGCGTCACGGTTTAAAAAAAATAGTTCAAATCATAATGTAGGCAATGTTCTATTATATTAGGGCTGTACAATAATGGTAGTTTATCAAAAAAAAAGATGATTACTAGGTAATCAGCAAAAAATAGCATTTTTATCTGTACATTATAAGCCTTAAATATATCAAATATAAAGAATGCTTCTTAATTACATGACTTGGCATGTGAAAGACTCATGTAAAGCACAAATTGATAGTCAGTCAATAAGTCCGTCAGTCCCCATGGGATTCCCTATAATCTTCTCACTGGTTCTCAGTGATGAGGAAGCCTGTGTGGTGTTCACAGAACCAAGAGTATATCCAGGTGATTCTCAGGAATCGAACCAATTACAAGCGCATGACTGTTACTCCATTCCACAGGAGAAGGGATTTGAAGATGTGTGTGGTGTAAATTTGTCCTTGTCTCTCCTGACTTGTAGAAGCCGCGCAGGACCAGCTGGACTAAAGGGAGGAAGAGGAAGAAGCCAATGAAGGACAGTAACGCGCCCAAAGCCCCGTTAACAGGATACGTGCGGTTTATGAACGACCGGCGGGAGCAGCTGAGGGCAGAGAGACCAGACGTGCCCTTCCCAGAAATCACCAGGATGCTCGGCAATGAGTGGAGCAAGCTGCCTCCTGAGGAAAAACAGGTCAGGAACAGCACACAGACTTACCAGAGTCGCACTTGAACCCCAATTTTCAGAAAGCCGCATTTTAAAGTGACATTTGAGTTGTGATTACACCAAGCACACCTTGCGTTACTTGTGTGGAGATCAAAATTAGAGAACAACCTATAATTTGCTAAATTTTAAAGTCACTGCTTCTACATATTTGAAGTTATCCTAACAGGCATAGAAGGGCAGGTTTTTGAGCATATTTCATAATTTAAGTATATTCTAGAGCACAATATAATAACCTTAAAGGGCATATTCTGGACCAGTTTCGTGTTTTGTTTTTTATATGAAAGTATGTCCCTTTACACACTCATCCAGAAGGGTAATTTTGCACAAGGCCATCTGTCTACAGCAGAAAAGAATAAAATAAAAAAAACGCGTCTGGAAAAATCCCAAGGGAGTCTGGAGCCAGATTCGTGACGTTACCTGCGGAAGCGCCAGCAGGCTGCGAGAGCTTTGCACGGTTTCAGTGCACAGCCTGTGTAGACCAAGCGCTCCCATTTCTCTCTCATTGTCCGGTCTTTTGGAAAACGATGAGTACTAATCCCATCAAGATTGGTGTTGCTACACCCTCCTACGATACATCTGTTAACCATTTTAATAATTACGCGATAATGTTGAAGAAATTGGTCGTTTTCTCATAAACAAACCAGCGCTGGCGTAGGATTCAGAGGGAGGCGTCCCGCACGTGACGTCACGAAAATCAACGTTTGCCGGGAAATCCAAATACCAAGTTTTTTCAGAGGCGGACCAATTCGCCTCAAATGGCTTGATTTCAACTGAATTTTTCTGGTATTGCGCAAGGTAAAAAAAATTGCAGAGAATGCAGAATGTTACAGATATTTGACCAAAGTTTAATATAAAATAGGAGAATTACATTGAGCTTGCTCCTGAATTTACTCGTGATGTGCACTTTAAATGAGAAATTTGAAGAACAAATCTGATCAAAATTAGAGAACACTTTCAGATACCTCCCAGTTATTGGTGTTAATCTGGTACCTGGTGACAATTTCCTTAATTATTTGACAAACCCTATTGATCTGGCAGCCCTCCTAGTTACTTTGCAAGATGGCAAGCCGCTCTAAGGTAACTGAAACCATGCGACAGCAGGTTGTCCAGGTGAAGGCCAAAGGGATGACCCTCTCAGCCATTGCAAGAGAAGTTGGGCATTCCAAGTGTGTGATTTTCTAGAATATTGAAGCTTTACAATGACACTAATGAATTCAAGTCTGTCAAATAGGCTGGTCGTCCACGTAAGTCAAATGCACGAGAGGACAGGATCATGGGGAATCGGTTCAACACTGCAGCTGGAATTGCTCGCCGGTTCAGTGCTGAACAGGGCAAGGATCTGTCTCGGCATACAGTGTCTCGCCGTTTAAGACAAGTCGGACTGAAAGCACACTCTGCAGTGACCAAACCTCTCATAAAGAGAGAATAAAAAGGCTAGACTAGCCTTTGCCGAGGAGCATGTCATGTGGACAGAGGAGAACTGGTCTAAAGTTCACATCAGTGATGAGAGCAAGTTCAATTTATTTGGGTCTGTTGGGAAACATTACGTTCAGCGTCGAACTGGGGGAAGACTGAACCCAAAGTGTGTAAAGAAGTCAGTTAAATTTGGAGGATGAAGCGTAATGGTTTGGGGGATGTCTTCTGCAGCAGGAGTTGGGCCTCTTGTACAGCCACATGGCAGGGTGAATGCAAATGTTAATCAGAACCTCCTTCGGCAACATGCGGTTCCTTCATTTCAAGCGTCTCCCAATCAGCCCACAATTTTCATCCAAGACAATGTCCCCATCACACACTGCAAAACGGGGAAAGCAGTTCCTGGAAGCTAAGAACATTGAAACAATGAAATGGCCAGCCCAGAGTCCAGATCGAAACCCTATAGAGGATCTCTGGAAAATCCTTGGCGACAAAGTAATGGCTAAGAAACCCACTACAGTTACTGAACTGGGGAGGGTTAGACCAAAATTTTTTTCTACCCCCTCCAAAATATGGAGATGATCTATCTAAGTATGGAAATACCAATATTTGGCCAACTGAAAAATGCTCCCCCCCCCCCCCCCCCCCCCCGTACATACCCTCTGAAGTTAATAACCCCTCCAAATAGTCAAAAACTGCCTTTTTCACTAATATAAGCATTCCTTAACGGAAATAACTCTTAAATATAACAACAAAAATCACAGTAATAACATTTTATTTCTCACAAAAAGAGTTGTTAGAAACCCTCATTTTGTCTCTGCTTACAGGTTTGAATCAGAGTAACAAATTCTCCATAAAGTTTCAAGATACACTACCGTTCAAAAGTTTGGGGTCACCCAGACAATTTTGTGTTTTCCATGAAAAGTCACACTCTTATTTACCACCATAAGTTGTAAAATGAATAGAAAATATAGTCAAGCCATTTTTCTGGCCATTTTGAGCATTTAATCGACCCCACAAATGTGATGCTCCAGAAACTCAATCTGCTCAAAGGAAGGTCAGTTTTATAGCTTCTCTAAAGAGCTCAACTGTTTTCAGCTGTGCTAACATGATTGTACAAGGCTTTTCTAATCATCCATTAGCCTTCTGAGGCAATGAGCAAACACATTGTACCATTAGAACACTGGAGTGAGAGTTGCTGGAAATGGGCCTCTATACACCTATGGAGATATTGCACCAAAAACCAGACATTTGCAGCTAGAATAGTCATTTAGCACATTAGCAATGTATAGAGTGGATTTCTGATTAGTTTAAAGCGATCTTCATTGAAAAGGACAGTGCTTTTCTTTCAAAAATAAGGAAATTTCAGAGTGACCCCAAACTTTTGAACGGTAGTGTATGCTTCTTTATTTGTCTGGTGCGGATGGTGTACAAGTTACAAAATAACCAGTGCTCTTGAACAAGTTCTGCCAGCAACTGAGCAGCAGCATCCCTGGATCTCCGTGCTTGACCAGCACGCTTCGGCCGCAGCAGATAGAGCATATTCTGAATGATGTCCTTCCCTGTTGGAAGCATCCCAGAAGGGAACTCAGCCTGCTCTATGTACTCTACTACACCTAGTATCTTCTTAGCTTTTGACTGTGTTGCAACAGAAGCCATTATTTACCTGCAAGAATACAAATAATGGCTATTTAATACATTGGGAGATATAATTCAGATATGAATCATTTGTGCATACTGGTTCTTAAAACTAAATTGCTCCTCCTACTCAAGCGAGTAGGACGCTTCTTTGCTTTGCTCCTGCTTTCTTAATCTTTATTTCTATACTTTACTTTCTCATTGAATTTCCACTTTTTTTTTCTCTTCATCTTTATAAGATTTTAATTTAATTTTAATTTCCACTTTTTTTTTTTTTTTTTTTTTTTAAATGCCAGGAAGCAAAAAATCCTGCAGAAAATGCATGGAATTAGAACAGAGGATTTCTATTCTGGAATCAAAGATTAATGCTCTGCCAAAGACGGACGAATTAAAAGCGATATCTCAGGAAAGGAGTACTGAAACAGTGGCTGAGAATGCAGAGATTGCTCTCCGACAGACTGAGGACATTGCAGACCAAGTGGAAGAATTCATAACTCAAGCTGTACAAAATGTGAGTACTGAAAACTGGCAAATGATGGGTGCTAAGCCCAAAAACAAAAACAGAAGAGTAATTACTTCAACACCAGCTCGTTCTACAAATTACAATAGGATCTACAATCCTATGGAAAATCCACAGCCCATAAAGCTTCAGAACAAATTTGAATGCCTCAGGGATGTGGAAGAGGATTTGTTAAGTGGACAAACACATAGTAAAAAGAGATCGCACCAAGATCGAAGAGCTGTGAGAAGAGGCAAAAAGCAGCTCGTAACACCACCTGATCCCACAACCCTTGTTCTTGGTGATTCCACTGTAAGACAATTAAAAGGTTATGAGATGATTATTTGTTGTCTTCCAAATGCATCCATCTCTGACACCAAAGACAGCATTTTGAAACTCATGTCCGAGCATAAAACGATTAAGCGTATCGTTGTACATGTGGGAGCAAACGATGTTTTCAGAGAACAGCTGTTTGTCCAAGATGATTTCAGAAAACTTTTTTCTGAGCTCTATAAGACTGGAATTCAATCTTTTATCAGTGGCCCACTCCCAGCGAGAGGACGTTTTGCCTTTTCTCGACTCTTCAGTCTTAACACCTGGCTTGGAAAAACTTGTTCTTCATTTGGTATGAATTTCATAGACAATTTTAATCTTTTTTGGAATCGCAAAGAATTCTACAAGCCAAATAGCACTGAACTCAGCTGGATTGGAGCCAAAGTCTTAGCAGACCACTACAAACTTGCAATCTTTTCTCAGCCAGCACCGAGGAAAACAGTTGATAAGATGTCGCAGACTGACATAGTTACAAAGCCTAAACAATCATCTTTGCAAGTCGTCATCAAGGACACACAAACATCTGACTTGCAGGCCTCCCAACATTCAAGGACAGACGACTCCACTTCTCCTCGGATGGATTTCCCAAAAAGCATGAAAAAATTGCTTCCTATGGCTACACTCTCTTTTTCCAGCCCAAATTTGTCGCGACAAGCAGTGTACCCAGTTCATCAAAATTGTGTTCGTCCAGGACTTTCAGCTGGCTACAAATCTTTTTCACCATCCAAAAGATACATGTCATCTCCAGTCCTTTCACCCTCAAACCAAATGGAACATTTAGAAAGTCTTGTTTGATGTACTCTGGGTCCCTGCAAATGGATGTAGAAAAAAGCAGGGATCCGATGTTGACACTATTCCTGTGTTGATAAGAAACAGAAAACATAGAGCACATTTAACCCTGGGGGTGAACCAATCTAATCTCCTTCCTGTATTAAAACAGCATCAGAGTGCACAACCAAATATTACTGTAAAACTAGCCCTTCTGAACATTAGATCACTTTTAAACAAGTCATTTTTAATTAATGATCTTATTTGCAAACACAATCTTGATTTTTTGCTTCTAACTGAAACCTGGCTGGATCAAGCAAATAGTGCTACCACCCTTATCGAAGCAGCTCCCCCAAATTTTAATTTTTTGAATGTTACCCGACAAGGGAAAGGTGGAGGGATCGCAAATATATTCAAAGTCTCTTTTCAATGTAAACAATCCTCACTTGGTGATTTTATGTCCTTTGAACACTTATGTGCACTTGTTACATGCTCTCCTAACATATTATTATTAACTATTTACAGGCCTCCGAGACATTCAGCCAAAGTCTTTCTTGAAGAGTTTGGTGAATTGTTATCAGTCATTTGCTTAGAGTTTGATTGTCTTATTATATCTGGGGATTTTAACTTGCATGTAGATAATACTGATAACATTTATGCCAAAGAACTATTTGCAATTATTGATAACTTTAACCTAGTACAACATGTACAGGGACCGACCCACTCTCGTGGTCATACTCTTGACCTCGTCATCACAAAGGGTCTTACTGTTTCTTATACTGTTGTTGACCTGGCCTTATCTGATCATTTCTGTGTTTTCTTTGAAGTTTCTATGTCTCCTCACATTCAGAATAGCTCAACGACTATAGGCAGGAGAGTCATAAACGACAACACGTGCTCTTTTTAAGCAAGCTCTCTCTCAGAACTCAACCAAAATGTCAGACTCTGTAGATGATTTACTGGAATTTTTTAATTTAAATATGACCCAAATTATGGATGATATTGCTCCATTCAAAATAAAAAGAGTCAATGATAAGCAGAAAGCACCATGGAAGCAGTACCCGGCTGTTAAACTGCTAAAGAGAGAATGTAGAAAGACTGAAAGAAAATGGCGCAAATCTAAACTTCACATCCATTATCAAATCCATAAAGAGATGCTTTGTAATTATAATTATGAAATTCGTAAAGCAAGACAGTCTTTCTTCTCCAATATCATCAGCAGGAATATGAACAATGCCCGTGTGCTATTTTCAACAGTAGAGAAGCTAACTAATCCCCCACCACAATTAGCACCTGAACTTCTCTCAGTTAATAAATGCAATGAGTTTGCATCCTTCTTCAAAGGTAAAATTGATAAAATACGGCAGAATATTTCTCATAATATATCTCAGTTGCAAAAAATTGAAAAACTGCAATCACCAATGACACAGATAACTTTAACACAATGTCAGAATTTTGTTTAATTGATTATGAGACTCTTGAAAAAACTGTACAAAATCTCAGTTCCTCAATATCTGAACTGGACATTCTGCCCACCAACTTTTTTAAGTCTGTTCTTCATCTTATAATTACAGATGTGCTTCAAATTATAAATACATCCTTGGAGACTGGTGTTGTTCCTGTGTCCCTAAAAAAAGCTGTTGTAAAGCCCCTTCTTAAAAAAAATAATCTGGATCCTTCAGTGTTAAATAATTACAGGCCAATATCAAATCTACCATTCATCGGGAAAATCCTGGAAAAAATTGTCTTCAATCAATAAACTGCCTTCTTGATATCAAACAGCCGTTTTGATAATTTTCAGTCAGGATTTCGTGCCAATCATAGCACTGAAACAGCGCTGATTAAAGTTATAAATGACATGCGTCTTAATACTGATGCAGGCAAAACATCGGTCCTTGTATTACTGGACCTCAGTGCAGCTTTTGATACTGTTGATCACAACATACTGCTATATCGACTTGAACACTGGGTTGGATTGACTGGTAAAGTTATCAATTGGTTAAAATCATACTTAAAAGATAGAAGCTTCTTTGTTACCCTGGGAAATTGTTCCTCAACGTCAATGCCCTTGACCTGTGGTGTCCCCCAGGGGTCGATTCTTGGACCATTACTTTTCAACCTTTATATGCTCCCACTTGGGCAAATTATCAATAAAAATTCAATTTTGTATCACTGCTATGCAGATGATACCCAAATTTATTTTGCTCTATCACCAAATGATTATGCCCCCCTTGAATGTCTCTACCAGTGTATCGATCAAATCAATAGCTGGATGTCACAAAATTTTCTTCAGCTGAACACAGATAAAACAGAAGTAATTCTATTTGGAAAAAAAGATGAAAGACTCAGGATTACCACTATTCTTGACACAAAAGGGATTAAAACTAAAGAAATGGTTAAAAATCTTGGTGTTTTCATTGACAGCGAGCTAAACTTTGACAGTCACATGAAAGCAATCACTAAAACGGCATTTTATCACCTAAAAAACATTTCCAAACTAAGAGGACTTATGTCAAAACATGATCTGGAAAAACTAATACATGCCTTCATCTCTAGTAGGGTTGATTACTGCAATGGCCTTTTCACAGGCCTGCCAAAAAAGACCATCAAACGACTTCAGCTGGTTCAAAATGCAGCGGCCAGGGTTCTCACACGAACAAAAAGAACAGAGCACATTACTCCAATTCTAAGGTCCCTTCACTGGCTTCCAGTAAGCTACAGAATTGACTTTAAAGCATTGCTGCTGGTGTACAAATCTCTAAATGGTACAGGGCCCAATTACCTCTCTGATATGTTGCAGCGGCCAATCAGATCTACCAGATCGCAACAGAAAAATGTACTATTAAAACCAGTTGTTAAAACAAAGTGTGGTGAAGCAGCTTTTAGCTACTATGCAGTACAGCTATGGAACCAACTGCCAGAGGACATTAAAAATGCTCCTGCTGTTGGCAGCTTCAAATCTAGGTTAAAGACCAAGCTGTTTTCAGATGCTTTCTGTTAAATAATTAATATTTTTACATTTTTTATAATCTTTACTTTCTCTGCATGTTTTAGATTTACTTTAACTTTATTCTATTTTATTCTGCTAGTTTTTTTCCCCTTTTTCTTTTTCTCCTTTTTCTTTTTGGCATTTTAATATTTTATTTCTACTATTGTTTAATTCTTATTATTTTCTTTTAATTCTTTTAATTAATTATTTTAGAATAAAGATAAAATTATTTTATGTAATTTTATTTCTCTATTGTTTACTGTTTTTGTTTTTACTTCTGTAAAGCACATTGAACTGCCATTGTGTATGAAATGTGCTTTATAAATAAACTTGCCTTGCCTTGTCTAAATTAGTAACCTTAAGTAATGATCCTCTGTGCTTAAAAATAGTTCATATTTGAGGTATTACTGAAGAGTGTGGCATTCATCAATAACTTTAAAACTTGCTGAAAAAGAGCAGGATTACCATATGTTTAATTTACTTGAATGTAAGGTTACTTACCACTAAGCTTATTACCTTAAAATAATGATCATCTGCACTGAAAATGTCGTAGTCTTACCTAGTGGCGTACCTGAAGAGGTTCGCATTCATCGATAACTTTAAAACACATTAAAAAAAAAGCAGCATTCTAATATCAAACAGCACTGTAATGTATTTTGTCATATTGTAAGAATGGAAACTTTCAGAGGGTATGTACAGGGGGGTTAGCAAGGTTCAATTTAATAAAATTTGACATTTTCCCACATAGATGGACCATCTCTATATTTCTAGGGGGGTAAAACATGGAAAAGTCAAAATTCTTAAAATAACAAACCCCCCCCCCCCCCCCCCCCCCCCCCCAGTGGAAGAGACTGCAAGAAGAATGGACCAAGATCAAACCAGAGCAGTGTGAGAAACTAGTGATGTGCTGAAGTCATTCAAAGCAAGGGCCTCTAAACTTCTTATTAAGTTTTGAATCCTGTAGCCCTCAAAAAAATTTAGTTTTAATCTTCTCTTCTGCTGCAATGGTTACTGTTCTCTAATTTTGATCACTGTTTCACACAAAATAAAGGTTTTTGTTGAAGTGCCTTGGTATTTAAAAAAAAAAATGCTCGTACAACAGTGGTGTAACCACAGCTGATATTCCTTCAAATTCTGAACAATGAAGATGAGCAATATTTTAGAATAAATCAAGTATTTATTTACGAATTGTTCTCTAATTTTGATCTCCACTGTAGGACGCTTATTCACTTGATTTTAAACACGCATTCGGTCCTATAATTCCGCTCGATGAGCCCTGAATTGCGTCAAGTGGACTCTTGTACATCACAAATGTAGCATGTACAGGTACCTGTTAAAGATGTTTTGAAGTGAGATAGTTCTCTCTCTCTCTGTGTATAGCGCTATTTGGATGAGGCAGAGAAAGATAAGGAGCGTTACATGAGGGAGCTGGAGAAGTATCAACAGACAGAAGCCTATAAGCATTTCAAAAGGAAGGTGCAGGAGAAACAGAAGGGGAAGAGACTTCGAGGAGGTGCGCAAAAAAAAACCCTGCATCCACAAGAACTGTGAAAATGGTTTCTTTTTGTTTTGTACAGTTATTTCATGGTGTCTTTCAGAAATCAAGTTGTAAGCAAGAGAGGAACAGAATTTGCTTGACAATTCTGGCAAATGCATCTCTGACTAAAGTGGATTGAAACATTTGTTTTCAGAGGGGAAAAAAACAAGTTTAGGAAAAACGCAGGGGTAGGATGTTTAAAGCTAGACGGCCTTTCGATTTCATAAAATCAGTGAAATTTAGTTCCCTCTGAAATTTGGTCATTGTGATATGTTTTTATTTCTGCAATAGCTCAAAAAACAAGCCATTCTGTGGCTGGGAAGTTCTTTAATTTGAGGGGATTCCCAAAATAACATGCATGAAATCACTCGCTTCGCCAGACAGAGGAAGTCCATGTGCATATGTGCAGGTTTACCTTCTTCTTCTTCTTTTCCTCCTTCTTTTGGGTTTTACAGCAGCTAGCATCCACAGTGTCGCATTACTGCCATCTACAGGTTTACCTTGACGGTGCACTGACAGTTCCATTATTCTGTCACTAAACGAACAGCTGATCACACCGAGGTGCTCGCTGACTGCCGATATTTATTAGTTTGGTCCTGCGTTTCCTTTCCTTCGCAACAAACGTCTTTTCTCACTTTCCGTTACTGTAGTCGGTCCTTCACGTTTCATTCGCTCACTCGCATCCTCCATTTTTCTCTCCTGTTTCAAATTTGTATCCCACAATGCCTTGCGCGAACGGGGAAAGCCCACCACGTCATGCATGATGTATCTCGAATTGCGTCATGGTGAAGCAGGAAAAAATAGCAGAGAATTAAGGGCCGCGTGACTCTAAATTCATTACTTGTTCTATTCGGGGGAAAAAATTGGAAGTCTGTGATTCGAATTCAGTAGCTTTCGGTCCACTAAACAAAAATAATTGGGTGTCGGGGAAAATTATTTTTCTGACCTACACTTAAAATCTGAAAGGCAGTACAGCTTTAAAGGGATAAAACATCTAGCTACACTGATGTAATGCATTACATGGTAAACACTGAACAGCGTATTACTGTACCTCCATTATCTTTACTGATTTGAACAAGCAAATGAATCAGCTGTGCATTCATTCATCCTGGGCAGAGTCAGGTTGGATCTGGAATCTGTTCCAGGAGCACTGCGTGAGAGGTGGGAGATTTCACTTCAAATGGGAAATCGCAAGGCAACACACACACACACACACACACACACACACACACACACACACACACTCTGTCTGCAGGCAGTATAGTGTACCCAGTCCACCTACATGCAGGTATTTTGAAGTTGGGAGGAAACCAGAGAACCCAAAGGAAACTCCCAAACATGTGAAACGCCACACAGAGAGTAACCTGAAGTTATCATTTGTTTACACACTTGTGCCCATTACGTACTGTACATCATGTTATTAGCTGTTAGAAAATGTTATTTTCTGATAAAATTACCGAGCCAATCTGAAGGAAGTATTAATGTACGCCATCGAAAGTCCTTCCCGTGCCATGCACTCGGGCACATTGGGTGGCACTGATCTCCATTTCCATAGCCCTCGGCCTCTCACCTATACAGCTAGGGTTACAGTGGGAGGCTAGTCCTCTGGTAACTGCAAGAGTTTGACTCCCCAGTCACATCTGTATTGCAGCGTGCCTTGCCAGATGGCAGGAGGTACCATTTTTATGATGGTCTTTGGTATGACCCGACCACGAGTAGAACTCGTGATCTCCCGATCGAGAGGCGGACACGCTAACCACTAGGCCGACTCGCAGTTGATGTACTGTATGTAATCTGCAGTATTGTTCGCAATAGTACAACTTTTAATTACACCAAGTACGACTAGTTTTCGTTGTCATCATGTAAAGACCAGCAGCATCATGTCTTTAACCATTCAGACCACTGACTGGATAAAAACATGGATGGCGCACTCCTGTTCATTCCCATTCTATAGAAATGAAGTCAAAATCCCTCCACCATGTTGATAAATTTGCAACTAGAGTCTGCATGGTGGAGACAAGAGGCAAAGTGAGGCAGACCCTAATCCTTTGGTAGATTCCCCCCCCCCCCCTTCCAGCGCATTGTAGAATGTGTTCATGGTGGTAATCAATCATCAATCTTGAATCTACCCAGAGAGCTTAAATAGTTTCAGCTGGAGATATTTCATGAATATGGATGCATCTAATAAGGACATTTATCAAAAACTTTTTAATTAGATTAGATTCACTTTATTCATCCCACATCGGGGAAATTCACGTGTTACAGTAGCAAGAAAATGTCAAACAGATAACAAAACTGAAATAAAAATTAGACAAACGAAGGATTAAATACAAAGGGCTATTTGCATTATCTACCGTGAAAAAGTATAGAAAAAATTGCCTTATTGAGAAGCTTGGAAAAATTGCACATTACAGGTAGACTCTGTATATATACACACGTATATACATAAATAATATATAAAGTATGCATAAAAATAGTTTAAGGCCTATATTATTGCACATAATTGCATCGATGAGAGATGGCAGAGGTAGTAGTGGTGAAGTAGTGCAAATATAACGACAAACAGGTTATTGTTGCTACATTACAAGTTGTGGGTGTTATACAGTCTGACAGCAGCAGGTATGAATGACCTGCGGTATCTCTCCTTCTTACACCGTGGGTGTAGCAGTCTGCTACTAAAAGAGCTGCTTAAAGCCCCCACAGCCTCATGTAGGGGGTGAGAGGGGTTATCCATGATTGAGGTCAGCTTGGCTAACATCCTCCTCTCACCCACCACCTCAATGGAGTCCAGAGGACAGTCCAAGACTGAGCCAGCCCTTCTGACCAGTTTATTAAGTTTCTTCCTGTCCCTCTCTGAACTTCCACAGCCCCAGCAGACCACAGTGTAGAAAATCGCTGATGCTACCATAGAGTCATAAAAAAGTCCTAAGCAGTGTCCTGCACACACCAAAAGACCTCAGTCTTCTCAAGAGGTGGAGACGACTTTGGCCCTTCTTGTACAGGACATCTGTGTTGTTAGTCCAGTCCAGTTTGTTGTTGAGGTGAACACCCAGGTATTTGTACTCCTCCACGATCTCAATGTCCAAACCCTGGATGTTCACTGGTGCAATTTGAGGAACCATCCTTCTGAAATCGATCACCACCTCCTTTGTCTTGCTGGCGTTGATGCACAGGTGGTTCAGTTTGCACCAGGCGACAAAGTTGGTGATGACCTCTCTGTACTCCAGATTGTCCCCCCCGACACACGTCCAACGATGGCTGTATCATCTGTGAACTTCTGGAGGTGGCAGCTGTCCGTGTTGTAGCTGAAGTCTGATGTGTAAAGAGGAAAGGAGAGAGCACTGTACCCTGTGGAGCCCCTGTGCTGCAGACTACCACATCAGAGACACAGTCGCGGAGCCTCACATACTGCTGTCTGTTAATGAGGTAGTCGATGATCCATGCAGCCAGGTGGCAGTCGATACCAGCTTCCTCTTAAGCAGTGATGGCTGGATTGTGTTGAAAGCACTGGAGAAGTCAAAGAACATGATTCTCAGTGCTCCCAGTGCCCTCCAGGTGCAAAAGTGACCAGTGTAGCAGGTAAATGACAGCGTCATCCACACCAATGCCCGGTCAATATGCGAACTGCAGGGGGTCCATCTCGCTGTTCACCAGGTGTCGGAGGTGGGAGAGAACAATCCTCTCCATGATCTTCATTAGGTGAGACATTAAAGCTACTGGCTGAAAGTGGTTGAGCTCCCTGGGGTGCGCAGTCTTGGGAACTGGAACCACACATGTTGTTTTCCACAGAAGTGGAACTTTCTCCAGACTGAGGCTCAGGTTGAAAATGTACAGAAGAATCCCACAGAGCTGATCTGCACAGTCCTTAAGCAATCCGGAGTTGATACCATCAGGGCCAGCAGCTTTCCTTGTCTTGATCCTCCTCAGCTCCTTCAACACCTGATCAGCTGTTATGGAGAGGCGAGGGGTGTAGCCGAGGTGTGAGTCCTGTAGAGTGAGGTCGGGGGTGGAGTGCGTGGATTGGTCTGGCAGGGATCGGAGGGAGCTGTTGGTGTCAGAGGTATTATGAGGGGGAGTGATATCACAGACCGGTCAGGACTATGGTGAGTGGGGGAGGGTGGGGTGGCACAGTCAAATCTGTTGAAAAAGAGATTCAACTCACTTGCCCAGTCTTGGCCCCCAGATACAGGGCTCCTCCCACTGTCCTTTGTGTGGCCAGAGATGGTTTTCAGGCCTCTCCATACCTCTCCGGTGTTGCTCCCCTTGAGGCGCTCCTCCAGCTTCCTCTTGTAGCTGTCCTTGCCTCTCCTTATCCCCCTCTTCAGCTCCCTCTGCACTCTCCTCATCTCCTCCTTGTTGCCAGATTTAAAAACCCTCTTCTCATTTAATAGGGCTTTTAGTTCAGAGGTCACTCATGGTTTATTGTTGGGAAAACACCGTACCTTCCTGACTGGCACAGTGTTTTCAATACAGAAATTAATGTAATCTGTGATGCAGTTGTCAGGCTATCAATGTCATCCCCGTGAGGCTCACACAACACATCCCAGTCCGTGGTGTCAAAGCAGTCCCTCAGTGCCATACTGGTCTCCTCAGACCAGCTCCTTACATACCTCTTGGTGGGTGGTTGTTTATTCACCATAGGTATGTATGTAGGGGACAAGTGAACCAGATTGTGGTCAGAATGGCCCAGCGGGGGGAGGGGTGATGAACTATATGCGTCCTTGGTGTTCACATACATTAAATCCAAAGTTCTCTTGTCTTTGGGACACCTACTCATAAAATCCATCCTAATATTTTTGATCGCGTCTGTTTTCAGTGACAAACAAGTGTTGCCAGGCAAAACAAACTTCGCCCTGTAGCATTTAGGCCATGTTGATTTGATTATATGGATGACATCCTCTGGGAACCCCAAAACTGATGCGAACGTGCGAAAAAAAACAAGTTTGGTCAAAAAAAATTCTTCATTATGAGATCTATAAGTGGTCAGAAAGGTTGAACAAATGACTAGACACACAGAGTATGGTATACCAAACAAGAAATTCTTTATTTTTGTTATTTCACATCATCTTCTGGTGGCACAAAGTGGTGCAAGCAAGGGTAATTCAAGCCCTGCTTCCCTTCTGGCATCTTCTTTTCCTTGACATCCTTCAGGTGCCTGAAGAAACACAGCATGAAAGGCAGCAATAAGATATTGTTATCTTTAGTTTCCCAGTAGTTAGTGTAAAACGTTTATGGGCATAAATGTGAATGGCGGGGGATGAGTGTTTGATATTGCAGATGGAATGTTGCAAGCAGCATGATGCTTTTCAATTTAATACTTGGTATCTAAAATATATAAAATAGACCCACCTTAGTTGTCATCTTCCTCCTCTCTTCTCCTTTTCGTCTTCTTTCTTCCCCTTGTTCTTTCCCCTACCCCTGCAGATTTGCACACCTACAGAAAAATTGCATGGTGGGAGGAAATAATTTATTGATTGACTTGTGCAATATATGGATGTCACTGCAGATATCTGAGTCTATTTAGCTCCAATTTTGGACCGGTTTGTCCAGTTGAAAAGATTTATCATGTATGTACACTTGCTACCTGGATATCAACCTTAATCAACAAAGTAATACACTTCTATGGTTACACACAAAAATGCACACTATTTCAGACAAGAGTACAATGTATGCAAGCAAGACTTAAAACCCACCTGACACACTGGATGGATGGTCTGGAATTGGTCCATCTTCTCTCCAGGGATGGGCAGCATCTCTTCCTCCCCACATTGCCAGCAAACCAATGGGAGGATTGCCCTCAATGCTGCTGGTGCCTTCAGCCACCACTCTTCCTTGTTACTTTAATGCTGACATATAAATTCGGAGGACACTCACCTGCAGTTGAATTCGACGCCATATTTCTTGGAATGTGAGCGGTGTGCATGTGCGCGGAGTAAGTTTACGACAAAATCAGTACGTTTTACGATAGAAAAAGAGGCATTTTATGACATTAGTATCGATTTACAGCATACATTTGCTCTGGTGGAAAACTTTTTTTTTTTTTTTTTGGGAAACGGACGAAAATTGGTGCGCGTGCGGATGTCATCCATATAATCAAATCAACGTGGCCTTATGATGAATATGAAGGAGGATATTGCAAAAAAAAAAAAATAGGTACCCTATGGGTACATGTGGCTACTGCTTATAAAAAAAAATTTCTGATCCCATGTCCATACAGTAAATGTAGCATATATTCATTCATTTATTTATTTACTCTGAGGCAGTAGCTACAAAAATGAAGTGTAATCCAAAAATGAACAATTTAAACATCACAGAAGTAAAATATACCAAGTGTCTGTACTTTTATATTATTCTATGCTTACCTCTTACAGATTTCAAAACTGAAACCTCCGAATCGAAGCTGACATACACATGCTGTCGCCATGACCCAAACTCTTATTTCCCGGAAATGGCCCGGCACTAGAGCTCAGTGGAACGCACTTTCCCTCTGTAATAAGCACAAACAAGTCTGAAAGCGATTTCTTTTGTCTAGTCCATTTATTTCGAATGGTGAACCGAATTGTATACACTTGTATATAATTGTATATGCCATGTTAATTAGCACACGTGTATGCACATGCGCAGTGCGCAATCGTTACACTTGCATACTGTATTTGGTAACTTTACATGATTTTGACCTTTTTGGTGACCTTGACCGGATGACCCTCAAAATGTTGGAGGTTCTGTTTGAGACCAATGCCCATCTATCCTGAAAGTTTCATGAATATTGATCCAGCTGCTTTCCCATAATATCGTTCACAAAAAAAAAAAACAAAGAAACCCAACCGAAAACAATACCTCACCTTGTTTACTCCATAGTGGGCGAGGTAACAAATGGCATGTGTGCAAATTTCGATGGCTGGCTGGCTGGATGCCATTAATTGGCACGGTGGTGTAGTGGTTAGTACTACTGGCTCACAGCAAGAAGGTTCTGGGTTTGAGCCCAGTGGCCAATGGGGGCCTTTCTGTGTGGAGTTTACGCATGCGTGTCTGCATAGGTTTCCGCCGGGTACTCCTGTTTCCCCCACAGACATGTGGTTAGGTTAACATGGGGCAGCCTTGGCCTGAAGTGCCCATGAGCAAAGCACCTAACCCCCAACTACTCCCTGGGTGCTGTAGCATAGCTGCCCACTGCTCGGAGTGTGTGTGTGTGTGTGTGTAGTGGCTCTATGTGCTAGCTTGATTTTAAAAATTAATTTCTGGGTAAATCTGCAGATATCAGCACAGAAAAGTAACTGTTCGATTTAGATGCTGTAGCTGGAAAAACAGTTTAGATGAGAAAAATGATGCCCATCCAGCCATTCTGGCATATCACTACAGCGACCTGGCCGCTCTGACTGCTTCAGCCATCAAAGTGTCTAGGGAACATTACAGTAGTGGTTTCCTGTTGCCTTCTATTGGATTATTATAGCGGTTTTCTCCTCTCAACCATTCACACCTATGGACAATGTAGCTCCACCAATTAGCTCCTGCATATCTTTGGATTGTGGGGGAAACCGGAGGAAACCCACACAGACACGGGGAGAACATGCAAACTCCACACAGAAAGGCCCCTGTCGACCGCTGGGCTCAAACCCAGAACCTTCTCGCTGTGAGGCGACAGTGCTAACCACTACACCACCGTGCTGCTGAAAAATGACATGGGGATGACTGACTGTTTTTGTCACTGAAAGTCATGGGGATGGGTGGGGCTAAAATTGTATTGCAACCAGCCAGCAGGGGCGCTAGAATTGTGGTGGCTTCACTTTTTCAAGACGATACGCTGTCCATGTTTGACAGTCAGTGATTCAAACACTTTGCATATTTAACTGTACAAAATACAAGTGTATCCTGTGTTTTAGTTGTTATAAGCGGCAGGTTAAAAGAAACTCTGTTACTGCATATCTGTTTGTTTTTGCCATGCGTCTTTGTGGAGAAGTGAGATAAGCCACTCACGTGCTTTACAGTCTTATCAGTTCCAGATGGAAGAAAGGCATCCTACAGGAAACTTTAACTAACTGCTACTGCCATTTCTCCAACTCTTTCTCCTGTAACAGATGTGAGCCGGCAGGCTGCCAGGGAAGCTCTTCATGAGGTAAGACAAGCTCAGACTGAACCCATTAAGGCATTTTGTCAGAGCAGAGACTGTGTGTCCACTCTGAACCCTTTCTTTGGAGCTTTAGGAAGCTCGGCTTTAAATGATGTCATAACCAAACTGTCATCAGCTGTCAGGGATTTAATGGATGGAGGCCGTAGAGAAGTTACAGTCCTCTGTAGATCGTATTGTCATGCATTATGTTTAGATTGATGTAATTAGGTGTGTGTGTGTGTGTGTGTGTGTGTGTCTCCATCCTGAGTTAGTGGTCTCATTGGGGCTTCATACTGTATGCCATACATCACATATGAGTGTTGTGTGTGAGTGTTTACGTAAGCCAAACCCAATTTGCAAACATTTTTCCGAATGATTTTCTTCATACTTGTTCATGAATACCAATCACCCGTAAAATACCACAGGAGTGTCCACCGGACAGCTGATTAGCATTTGGTAAAGCATACAAAACTCCATGAAAGGTGACGATCACAGTGCTGAAATAATGAATAAACAGTAGTTTTACTCAGAGTAGCAGTGGAAATTATTTTGACTCCCATGTGTATAAAAATATATATTATTCAACAGCAGAGCGTCTCGTAGTAATCCCTCCCACACTAATTCACCATCCACAGCGTCATGTTGGAAAAGCAGGCGGGCACGTGCTGTAGGAAGTCTGATGATGGCACACAGCACACAAGGGAGCGTACACCATGCGGCAGCTTGAGACACACCAGATCGCTCATTTAACGGCTCCAATAAAATGTGTAAAGCATTGAAAGAAGATGCCATGGCAGGCAGTACTGAGTTATACACTGAGCGTTCCAGCCTGCTCTACTTTTATACTGCTGCATTTCTTCTTAATTCAATGACCGGTCGTATTTTGTCTTTTATTGATTTATCTTGACTGATATATATAAAATATAGGTCCGTCTCAGAAACTGGTCTCTTATTTGGGACATTATGGTCAAAAAATAAATTTTCTAATTTTACTTTTTTTTTGCATTTACCTAACACTCAGTGTTTCTTTTGTCATGTTTAATAAGAATAAAGATAGTATCTTGCTTGCTTGCAATTCAAATGTTTTTGTAAAATTGATTTACATATAAAATAACTACATCATGAAGAATTAAAGCCCCTCCTTCACAGATGAGTGAAAATATTGAATACATTTTCCTCTTTTTGATTGCTTGGGTTAAAAATGCCAAGTTATGATGACTGAATTGATTATTCACTTAAATATGAATAATATGATACATTTTGGGTATTTGATATGGCGAAATAGGACACAATGGAAAAATCAAGAACACACCGGAAAGATGAGAATAACGGCGCTGGTAAAAGAACAGTGACTGTACCGGCTGAAGGTCGCGCGGGTCTCTGCTGCGGTGCGCAAGCAACGGGACATCACTACCGCACCGGACGGAGCGCGAGGTGGGGGCGGGGCAAAATGACTGGCCGTAGATTCTATCAAAAGTTCGATCTAAATTGACCATGGTTGCAAAATATTGGCCAAAAATACGCAAACACTACAAAATATGAAAATAAGATGAAAAAGAAACATTCTATTGCCTTATATTGCAAGACTAAAACAAAATAAAACTGTCAAAACCCACCTTTTCAGTGATAACGTCCAAACAGAACACCCGCGTAACAGAGAAGACCGCAAATGTAACATATTCTGTAAGAACCACTGTAACATACTGTGTAAGAAACATATTCCAGGGCTCGAAATTCGCGGTGGTCCGGTCGCCCGAGGCGACTTAATTTGTCATTTGGCGGGTAATTCCTGTCACTAGCCAGCCCGGCTGGCTAGTTGAAAATAAAAAATATATATGAAGCGAAGATTCAGACACACCGTCAACTAAAGCCGCCACATATTAAGCGCGTGCCGTGTCTGTGTTAATCGATGTGTTTATCGGCAGGACCGAAACTACTGAAGAATTCCGAATCATATCGTGTACAAGTCAGGCTGTTGGTTTTTTCACTACTGCGCATGCATATAACGCATCTCGTTGAATATCGCGGCAATCACGTGTAGTATTGGACCAGGTGGGTGGAGCACAGAAGCACGGCAGGCCAGAACTGAGTTCTAAATGAACTATTTATTGCTAGCTTTTCAGCCTTTTATCACTTTCCAGCCGCCCACCCACGCCCGCACGCACACGTGTTCTGGTTGGGGAGAGAGAGCTCCCTTTCTCTGCTCCTTTTAAAGGGCGCAGTCACTGGGGAAGACACACAAACACAGGTTAATCCCCATCAGGTGCAATGATTCCACCACTTACCTTCCCTGACTCCGCCCTCCATTCACAGACCGACGCTTGGCCACGCCCCTGCTGCCACATCACGTTATCAAATTCAATAGATGTGGCCACATTATCACCCATTTAAACACGTGTTTTTGTTGTTGTTTACATCTACATCTGCAAAAGCTACATTGCGATGTGGAATTTTCTGAAAGGTGTACAGAAACCGCCAAAGACTGGGACAAAGCGACCTCAGTCTGAAGAGGAGAAACGACAAAGGACTTATAAGCAAACGTGGGAGCAGAGTAGGCCTTGGCTGCGATACAATTTTTATGGAATAATAACATTTTTTTCAAGTTGATTCCTAGTCAATATGAAGCTCTGAATGCTTTCTCTCTCATAAATGGTTAAATACAGAAAGCATGTTGAACATATTTTGGGTGCTATAGTCATGATAGTAAGTATATTTGCTTTCAATACTCATACACCAAGTTGCCAAGTTTTCCAATATATTATTATTTGTTGATTATATTATGGTGCTGTGTGTTGTTCTCATTTATGTATTTAACAACAGTATCAAAATACTCGGGTCTTGAAATAAATGCACATTAGTCATGAACAATGGTAACTACTCTCTTTTGTGTTATTTTTGACAGAAGTAAAATTCATACATGAACAAATTTTGGCTAGTTGATTTTCTGTTTGGCGAGTTACTTTGGAAGGTAACTAGTCCGGCTGGCTGGTGGAAAAAAAAAAAAAAATGAATTTCGAGCCCTGTATTCTATACCTAACTTCCAGCTTTCGTTTTAAAAAACAAAATCGCAGATTTATAACTAAATTTTTATATGGCGTAGTGATTTTAAGTTACTACTTTTGGTGAGGTAGTGACCTTGACCTTGAGACTTTCCGTTTAGATCAAAACACACAATCGTATTGGTTTTGGGTTTGCGGAAAATGGAGTTACAACGGTGATCAAATATTTTGTATAGTGATTTATTACGGTTATGATTATTCTGTGAGCGCACCAATCCTTAGGTGGATAAAGTTACAACTTAAAATACAATTAGTGATAACTGTAGACTTTTCAGTGGACTACAACCTTTTTAAGGGAATGCGATGTAGTCAACCATTTATCATGTCCCAGATCAAGCCGCCATTTTTCCACAAATTTGCAGAATTTTTGCCAAATTCTGAATAGAGTATTCACATCAAAGCTTTAGTTTTATCTGTATTATTTCTTTCATCATTTTATTTCAAATTAAAACCAACATCACCATTCAAAACCGGATAGTTTATTGACTGTGAGTATATTTAGTGGGGCATCCCCCACAGTACCCAGTTTCTGAGACAGACCCATATATAAATATAATATATTTAATTTATGCAATTTAATGTAAAAGGACTGGGTTTCACATCATATTTTCATTAAATTTGAAAATTCATATGTGAATTTTACCAGAGTTTTGACCCTTGATTAAATAACTTTAACAGTTTTATGATGGTGTAGGTTCTTCTGAAATCAACTCCTCTCACAGTTTGTGGAGGAATTTCACCAGACTTAGCAAAAGGCTTTGTTATATGTCATTAGTACACCATGTTATTTTGTTCAATTCGGTCGCATTTTACTCGAGTTTTGGCCCTTGATTAACAACCTTGTACTTTCACAATTTCATGAAGGTGTGCTTGCCTTCTGATGATAACTCCTCTCACAATTTTTGGACAAATTTCTTGAAGCTTGGCAAAAGGTTTTGTTATATGACGGTTAGAGATTAGAGTAGATTAGATAAAACTTTATTGATCCCTTTGGGAGGGTTCCCTCAGGGAAATTAGGATTCCAGCAGCATCATAACAGATAAACAGAGAAAAGAAATAGAGAAAAACTTCTAGATAAATTAAAATAAATTAAGTATTTACATATACAAATATAAAAAGAGTAAAATATGGGGAAGAGAGGAAGGGGGAGAGAGAGGAGGGGGGAAAAGGAAGGGCAGCAGGAGAGATATTGCACTTTATATTGCACATTGTCCAGTATTGCTTTTTGTCAGGCTAGGCTACTGCGCCTTCCTGTCCTCTGTCCTCCTGTTTCCCCCTCCTCCCCCCCAGAGAGGAGTTGTACAGTCTGATGGCGTGAGGGACAAAGGAGTTTTTGAGTCTGTTCGTCCTGCACTTGGGAAGGAGCATTCTGTCACTGAACAGACTCCTCTGGTTGCTGATGATGGTGTGCAGAGGGTGACTGGCATCGTCCATGATGTTCAATAGTTTGTCCATAGTCCTCTGCCACCGTCACCAGAGAGTCCAGCTTCACGCCGACCACAGAGCCGGCCCGCCTGATCAGTTTGTCCAGCCTGGATGTGTCCTCCTTGGATGTGTTGCCCCCCAGCACACCACGGTGTAAAACAGGACACTGGTGACCACAGACTGATAGAACATCCACAGGAGTTTCCTGCAGATGTTAAAGGACCGCAGCCTCCTAAGGAAGTATAGCCTGCTCTGTCCCTTCCTGTATAAGTGATTGGTGTTGCCAGTCCAGCTTGCTGTCCAGCCACAGCCTGAGGTACTTGTAGGAATCCACAGCCTCCACCTCGACTCCCTTGATCAGAACTGGTCGTGGCCTTAGTCTGGACCTCCCAAAGTCAATGACCAGCTCCTTGGTCTTCGAGATGCTGAGCTGCAGATGGTTCCTGTTGCATCACACAGCAAACTCCCTCACCAGGCTCCTATACTCCTCCTCTCTGTCGTCACTGATACACCCAACGATGGCTGTGTCATCGGCAAACTCCTGAATGTGACACAGCTCCGAGTTGTAGCAGAAGTCCGCGGTGTACAGGGTGAAGAGGGGCCAGCACCGTGCCCTGGGGTGCTCCGGTGCTGCTAATCACAGTGTCAGACGTGATGTCCTTCAGCCTGACGTACTGCGGCCTGTCAGTGAGGTAGCTGGAGATCCAGGTGACCAGACAGGGGTCCACTCGCATCCTGTTATAGGGCACAAGTTATACGCATATTGAAATTTTGTTTAATTTGAGCAAATTTTCCCAGAGTTATGCCCTTGATTATTAACAAACTTTGGCAATTTCATCAAGGTGTGCTTGCTTTCTGAAATCAACTTCCCTCACAATTTTTATTATCCCCCACTGGCCGAAAGGCCCGAAGGAGGATTATGTCATGACGATGTCCATCTGTCCGTCCCGGGAAGGGTACTCACCTTCTGAAATCAACTCCTCTCACGATGTTTGGAGGAATTTCATGAAACTTGACAGGATTCTTTGTTATATGTCGGTAATACGCAGGTTGCCATTTCGTTCAATTCAGTTGCATTTTACCAGAGTTATGGCCGAGTTGCCAGCAGGGGATATTGTGCTCTCAGAGCACTCTTGTTTGTGATGTAATTCTGTTCCTGACTTTTCTTTCTTCATCAAAGATTTTGCATTCAGAGTTAAACACAGCCAATTTTTCTATGCTTTTTTTTTTTAGGATCAAGAGATACCCCATACAGTGTGAAATTTTTATTTAATATCATTTTCTTGAGTACTGCAACTGAAGTCTCCACGTTTTGCTGTGAACTTTGCTAATTCCGTTACCAAAGAACTACCCAAGGTTTTTCTTTGCCATCTTTCAAGCTTAGACCTCCTGTTATTCGAAAATCGACAGCAAAATTCCTGAAATGCGCTCTCTCTCTCTCTCTCTCTCTCTCTCTCTCTCTCTCTCTCTCTGTCAGAATGATGGAGGTCTGAAAGATCGCTCGGTGTTTGATATTCCCATCTTCACTGAGGAGTTTCTCAACCACAGTAAAGGTGAGTTGAGTTTTTCAGCTTTATTTTAGTTCCGTTATTGACCTTCACAGATTCATCTTTGTGGTTTTGCATGTTATCACATTTTGCATAACAGATTTTTTTTTTTAAAAACGCATCATACCATATCGTTCATTTATAACAATTAAAACTGATAATGCCAAACCAAGATTTTCAGTTCTCCTTTTATGAGTGGAATCAATACTTTTTACGAGAAAATTGTAATAAATATGGTTACGAGTGGGTATCAGTGATGTATACACTCGTACATGATGCTGTCCCATGTTCTACGCATCATGGAAAAGTGTGTGTTTGTGTGCACTTCCATCTTAACCCTGTGCGTTTTGTGCAGCACGTGAGGCGGAGCTGCGGCAGTTACGCAAGACCAACATGGAATACGAGGAGCGCAACGCAGCACTGCAGAAACACGTGGAGAGTATGCGTAGCGCTGTGGAGCGCCTGGAGGGAGATGTGCTGCAGGAGCGCACACGCAATGGCCTGCTGCAACAGCACCTCGACCAATTGCGCTCAGCACTCACACACAGCTTCTCGAGTGTGCCACTGCCTGGTGAGAGAGAGAGGCGTGCACACACACACACACACACACACACACAGAGTGCAGGGCTCAGGACAATCTATTTTACATATAGTGCATGAATAAAAGTTTTCAGGCATTACTACTGATCTCTTAATCTCATCTCATTATCTCTAGCCGCTTTATCCTGTTCTACAGGGTCGCAGGCAAGCTGGAGCCTATCCCAGCTGACTACGGGTGAAAGGCGGGGTACACCCTGGACAAGTCACCAGGTCATCACAGGGCTGACACATAGACACAGACAACCATTCACATTCACACCTACGGTCAATTTAGAGTCACCAGTTAACCTAACCTGCATGTCTTTGTACTGTGGGGGAAACCGGAGCACCCGGAGGAAACCCACGCGGACACGGGGAGAACATGCAAACTCCACACAGAAAGGCCCTCGCCGGCCACGGGGCTCGAACCCAGACCTTCTTGCTGTGAGGCGACAGCGCTAACCACTACACCACCGTGCCGCCCCGATTTCTTAATATTACAACTTATTTTTGAGGCAGAAGGTTAGAAGTGGGATTATCTGTAGTAAAATATACACACTGTAAATGTGTGAATTTTTTGCGGCAGTAAGCTCGGTAACAGGTACAGGATCAACTAATGTTCACATATTTTCATTCAGTGCAAAAAAGACATCTTTGCAAGTGAAAATATCTTGAATATAGTCCTATGTATCTATTTTATCATTATCTATTGTAAGATGATATAATATTTTCAGCCGATATGAGCCATTTACAAATTCCAGCCCGAAAATGACAAAAAAAATTGTTCGTTATTTAGTTTATCCACCAGAGGGCACACTGCGACTCCACTGTTTGCAACACCACAATTCACAACAATCAGCTGATCCAAGCAGAGGAGCAACAGCATGGCAAACAGAAGAAAGTGTCCATCTATTTAAAAAATATATATATATATGTATTAGTTGTACACGCAAATTAATGACCTACAGTACCAGCCAAAAGTTTGGGCACAATGTTTTTCTTTATTATTTAAAAAACAGTTCATGTCTTAAAATAATGATGGATGTCGTTTCTCTTTACTTAGTCGAGCGGTTCTTGACGTAATGTGGATTACTACAGTTGTGGAATAAGGCTATTTACTGTATTTGTATTGTTTACTGTCTGATCTCAAATTCATCAAGAAGGCAAGAAATTGCACTAATTAACTTTTGACGAGGCACCTGTTAATTGAAAAGCATTCCAGGTGAAAACCTCATGAAGCTGGTTAAGACAAGGCCAACAGTGTGCAAAGTGTCATCGCGGTAAACGCTGGCTACTTTGAAGAATCTCAAATATGAAACAGTTTGTTGTTGTTTTTTGTTTACCATATAATTCAGTACATGTTCCAGATGTTATTTTGTAGTGCTGATGTTTTCAGTATTGTTCTACAATATAGAAATTACTTAAAATGCAGAAAAACCTGAGAGTGAGTAGGGGGGTGTCCAAACTTCTGACTGGTACTGTGTATACAAATCATTTTTTTAAGGTTAAAATGAAATTGTTTTTGTACAGTTCCGATATGAATAAAGTATCAACGTATTTCCAAGTCATATTTAACTTGTGCGCGTGCACGCTCTGTCCCGCTCTCTCGCTGGCCACTTTATTAGGAACACCCATCCACCTGCTGTTTTATGCAGGTATCTCATCAGCCGATCCCTTGACAGCAGCACGGTGCATAAAATCTTGCAGATACAAATCAAGAGCTTCAGTTCATGTTCACGTCAAACATCAGAATGGGAAAAATTGTGATCTCTGTGACTTTCACTGTAGCATGGGCGTTGGTTTCAGCCAGCTGGACTGGTCTGAGTATTTCAGAAGCTGCTGATCTCCTGGGGTTTTTACACACAACAGTCTCTAGAGTTTACGCAGAATGGTGCGAGAAACAAAAAAACAATGAGTGAGCGATAGTTCTGTGGGTGGAAACGTCTTGTTGATAAGAGAGGTCAGAGGAAAATGGCCAGATTGGTTCGAGCTGCCAGGAAGGATATAACAACTCCTTTACAACCGTTGTGATATCAGGAACAGGAATCTTGGAATCAAGAACAAATTCCTCTTAAAGTGGTGCGTGTATGATGTTAGTGTATTTTCTAAACAAGTCGGTTACCTTGAAAGCGCATAACTAATAAATGTGCACGTTTCCAGTTGTATAGGTACGTATATAGGCCTAAATAAAGTAATTATTTTGCATAAATAGTTCAAAAAAATTTGACATTTCAGCCTGCTTGATTATTTTTGTACTGTTCACAACATTTTAATTCATTTCTATTTGAATGAAGCATCCCCCAATGTGTGTGCATTAGCTGATATTTCATTTCAGTCACAGGTTTTTTTTTTTTTTTAAATGCCTTACCTGTCCGATCCTATTCTACTGGCAGATCATCTTTCTTTTTAGAAATGAATACTTAATGAACAGAATTATCTACCAAATAACTAAACTATATCAAGCTTGAAAATGAGTCAAGAAAATTTCTAGAAATACTTTGATTTGGTTTATTGTGATCTTATAATAGGAAACACTCTATGTGGCTGTATTCAAGATATTTTCACTTGATAAGATTTTTGTTCAACGTCTGTAGCACACATTTTTCAGTTTAATAGCTGAGCAGAAAGCTCTTTCCCTTTTACGGAATTTTTGTTGCTTCAGTGTAACTTGTACCTGCCTAAATCTCAATGAACAATGTGTATAATCTCCAAATATAGAATGAGTTTTTTTTTTGTTTGTTTGTTTGTTTTTGTGTGTGTGTGTGTAATAGTAGAGTGAAACCTTGTTATAACAGCGTCTTTGTTTGTTGTACACAATGGTGCTCCAAATGCTTTTCTGTGGAAGTCTTATAAAAGTATATCTGACAAAGATAAGGGTTTGGCAATGTCTTCAATTATGGCAAAGACTTTGAGAACAGGGATAAGCACTGTTGTCTGGACTTGGTGCCCTTTAGTGCCCTCTTGTGTCACTGTGCTGTTCCTGCAGGCAGTGGAGAGACAGCCAGTCTGGACTCCATCGACTCCTACATGAAGAAGCTCCACAATATCGTGATGTCCAACCCTCAGGAGCACGAGCACCTCATTAGTTTGGTGCGGGATGTGGTGAACTGCCTCGACAGGTAACAGCTATATTCATAATACTTATTTAAAAACTATACCCAAGCTAATTTTATAGCTACAGTACAACATTTACAGTCTGTGTTAATCAAATTCAGGATTATCGGCACCCTTGGTAAAGAAGGGTTATGAAACTGTGCCTTTGTGTTAGTGTAATCTCAGACTGTATACAGTATACACTCATGGCCACTTTATTAGAAGCACCAAACTAATAACAGGTAGGACCCCACTTTACTGTCCGAACAACCTCGATTCAGCATAGTATGGATTCCACAAGGTGCTGGACACATTCCTTTGAGATTCTGATCCTTGTTGATGTGATTGTATCCCATCCAGTGGTAAAATGTAGCTAAGTACATTGACTAAAATGCTGAACTTAAGTACAAATTTGAGACATTTGTACTTGAGTATTTCCATTCTCTGCAACTATAATACAGTGTCTTGCAAAAGTATTCGTCCCCCTTGGTGTTTGTCCTGTTTTGTTGCATTAAAAGCTGGAATTAAAATGGATTTTTGGGAGGGTTAGCACCATTTGATTTACACAACATGACGACCACTTTAAAGGTGAAAATTGTTGTTTTATTGTGACACAAACAATAATTAAGATGAAAAAACAAACAGAAATCTGGAGAGGCATAGGTATTCACCCCCTTTCATATGAAACCCCTAAATAAGAGCTGGTCCAACCAATTCACTTCATAAGTCGCATAATTAGTTGATTAAGATCCACCTGTGTGCAATCAAAGGGTCACATGATCTGTCACATGATGTCTGGATAAATCAACCTGTTCTGGAAGGACCCTGACTCTGCAACACTACTAAGCAAGCAACATGAAAACCAAGGAGCCTCCAAACAGGTCAGAGACAAAGTTGTGAAGTATAGATCAGGGTTGGATTATAAAAAAAATATCCCAAACTTTGAATATCCCAGGAAGCGCCATTAAATCCATTATAGCAAAATGGAAAGAATATGGCACCACTACGAACCTGACAAGAGAAGGCCGCACACCAAAACTCACAGACCGGGCAAGGAGGGCATTAATCAGAGATGCAACAAAGACACCAAAAATAACACTGAAGGAGCTGCAAAGATCCACAGCGGAGATGGGAGGATCTGTCCATAGGACCACTTTAAGCCGTACACGCCACAGACCGGGGCTTTATGGAAGAGTGGCCAGAAAAAAGCCATTGCTTAAGAAAACATGTTTGGAGTTTGCCCAGCAGCATGTGGCAGACTCCCCAAACACATGGAAGAAGGTTCTCTGGTCAAATGAGACTAAAATTGAACTTTTTGGCCATCATGGGAAATGCCATGTGTGGTGCAAACCCAACACCCTGAGATCACCATTCCTACAGTGAAGCATGGTGGTGGCAGCATCATGCTGTGGGGATAATTTTTTTATCTGCAGGGACAGGAAAGCTGGTCAGGACTGAAGGAAAGATGGCTGCCACTAAATACAAGGCAATTCTGGAGGAAAACATGTTTGAGTTGGCCAGAGGTTTGAGACTGGGACAGAGGTTCACAGTCCAGCAGGACAATGACCCTAAACATACTGCTAAAGCTACACTGGAGTGATTTAACTCTTTACCCCTTAAAGCAGTTGCTACAGCCACCCTTGTATACTGTATGTATATACTGTTCACCCTTAGAACGCATTTACAAGAAAAAAAGTCTAAAGACAAGGTTTTAGACTAGGCGTCATATGTCGTCATTAAGGGATATACACGGGGTCGTCATATGTCGTCATTAAGGGGTAAAGAGTTAAAGGGAAACATTTAAAATGTCTTGGAGTGGCCTAGTCAAAGCCCAGACCTCAATCCAATTGAGAATCTGTAACATAATTTGAAGATTTCTGTACACCAACACAACCCATCTAACTTGAAGGAGTTGGAGCAGTTTTGCCTTGAGGAATGGGCAAAAATCCCAGTGGCTAGATGTGTGAAGCTAATAGAGACATACCCCAAGAGAATTGCAGCAAAAGGTGGCTCTACAAAGTATTGACTTTGGGGGGGGATTTCCGTTTTTTCATCTTATTGTTTGTGTCACAATAAAGCAACAATTTGCACCTTTAAAGCGGTAGGCATGTTGTGTAAATCAAATGGTGCTAACCCCCCAAACATCCATTTTAATTCCAGCTTGTAATGCAACAAAACAGGACAAACACCAAGGGGGACGAATACTTTTGCAAGACACTGTACTTCTACTATATTGTACCGTTTTTACTGAACTACCTTTGCGTGATAGCTTTAGCTATGAGTTACTTTTCATGTTGCAAATGATAGATCTTTCCTGTCCAGTGAAAATCACGTATCTCCAAATGTGGTGATTTTGAATATTTGTGATAAACTGAAGGATTAAGTGTTCATTTCTGGGTTGAAAAAAATTGTCCTACTTCTTAAGCTAAATAAACTATTTAAATTACCCTCTTGGATTAGCTGGAAAATGCATCGTCACATGCATGAAAACTGGGCTGTTTCTGAGCCCATGAAAAGCCGACTTTTTAGAGATATGTGGTTCCTACAGGACAGCAACACTACAGACATACGACTTTCCTCAACAGTGTCATTCGAATTGGCTCAGCCTTAAACATCTGCAGCAGTAAAAGTGCAACATGCACATTAAGGCAGCAGTAATATTAATCAAGAAACATCATATAAAATAGTAAAACACTCATCAGGACTGTTTTACTGTACAGAGTACTTGAGTAAGGATTTGAATGCAGGACTTTGACTTGTAGTGTGGTATTATGATGTGTTCCATTTGTGCTGGGAAGTCAAGACTTCCAAGTCACCAGTTGGAAATATCAGTTGGAATGCCCTCTGGTGTCAGATTCCTGGCTCTGAAATTCAGTGGAACTTCACCAACCCAACCTCAAAATCCAAGCTGGTCTCCACACATCAACAGAGTGAAAGCTAGAAGTGTAATGTACTGCTCATTAGCACTTCTGTCTTATTTGTATCTTGTTAAAACTGTCATACACACATTTGCTGTCCAACTTCTATCTGTGGACATGCTGTTATGGTGTTTGTGTGCACAAAATACCGTGTAATGCATTATCAGCTGGTACTGCTAATAATGGCTATCAGTAGCTAGAAATTGCTGGTATTGGTGATCTGATTTTGATACTGGGACGCAGTCCATTCAGGTGCGACGTTATTCTGAGGTGAATGGAACGCCACATTAGTACTTTTACTCAAGTAAAGGATCTGAATACTACTATTTCCACCACTGTATCATTTGTTGCGCATTCAGATCCAGTGACTGGGGAGGCAACTGAAATGCACTGAACTCTGTCATGTTCATGGAACCAGTTTGAGCCAATTAGTGCTTTGGGACATTATCAGGTGTTGGAAGAAGCCATTTTAAGAAGGCACATTGCAGCAGGGGAGTAGCTGGGGGGGAGTCCTGGGGTGCCTGTGACAAACCCCCCACCCCCCCTTTGTCAGACCATACATTTTTTTCAATAGCCGCATAAAAATATTTGAAAAGCGCCCACTGTAATTTTTCTAACTTTTTTTTTTTAAACTAGATTGTCGGCTCAGCCTCATTAGGGTTTCAATAACCTTGACTTCCTGTGGTTTGGGCGCGAAAACCCAGTTTGTCAGAGTGTGTGTGGGAGGCGGATGTAATTGCAGATATGTTAAAGGAACAGTCCACCGTATTTCCATAATGAAATATGCTCTTACCTGAATTGAGACGAGCTGCTCCGTACCTATCCGAGCTTTGCGCGACCTCCCAGTCAGTCAGACATGCTGTCACTCCTGTTAGCAATGTAGCTAGGCTCAGTATGGCCAATGGTATTTTTTGGGGCTGTAGTTAGATGCGACCAAACTCTTCCGCATTTTTCCTGTTTACATAGGTTTATATGACCAGTGACATGAAACAAGTTCAGTTACACAAATTGAAACGTAGCGATTTTCTATGCTATGGAAAATCCGCACTATAATGGCAGGCGTGCTAACACCTTCTGCGTGCTTCGGCAGCGCATTGATATCTGAGCTCCGTATCAATGCGCTGCCGAAGTGCGCAGAAGGTATTAGTACGCCTGCCATTATAGTGCGGATTTTCCATAGCATAGAAAATCGCTACGTTTCAATTTTTTTAACTGAACTTGTTTCATATCACTGGTCATATAAACCTATGTAAACAGTAAAAACGCGGAAGAGTTTGGTCACATCTAACTACAGCCCCAAAAAAATACCGTTGGCCATGCTGAGCCTAGCTACATTGCTAACAGGAGTGACAGCGCGTCTGACTGCGTCTGACTGACTGGGAGGTCGCGCAAAGCTCGGATAGGTATGGAGCAGCTCGTCTCAAGTCAGGTAAGAGCATATTTCATTATGGAAATACGGTGGACTGTTCCTTTAAATAATACACAGTGCGATATGAGCATAAAGTGCATGAAATGCACACAACAGGCAAACACAATCCCTTCATTTCAGAGGCTCAAAAGTAATTGGACAAATTAAATAATTGTAAATAAAATGTTAATTTCTAATACTTGGTTGAAAACCCTTTGTTGGCAATGACTGCCTGAAGTCTTGAACTCATGGACATCACCAGACGCTGTGTTTCCTCCTTTTTAATGCTCTGCCAGGCCTTTACTACAGCGGTTTTCAGTTGCTGTTTGTTTGTGGGCCTTTCTCTCTGAAGTTTAGTCTTTAACAAGTGAAATGCATGCTCAATTGGGTTGAGATCAGGTGACTGACTTGGCCATTCAAGAATATTCCACTTCTTTGCTTTAATAAACTCCTGGGTTGCTTTGGCTTTATGTTTTGGGTCATTGTCCATCTGTATTATGAAACGCAGACCAATCAGTTTGGCTGCATTTGGCTGGATTTGAGCACACAGTATGTCTCTGAATACCTCAGAATTCATCCGGCTGCTTCTGTCCTGTGTCACATCATCAATAAACACTAGTGACCCAGTGCCACTGGCAGCCATGCATGCCCAAGCCATCACACTGCCTCCGCCGTGTTTTACAGATGATGTGGTATGCTTTGGATCATGAGCTGTACCACGCCTTCGCCATACTTTTTTCTTTCCATCATTCTGGTAGAGGTTGATCTTGGTTTCATCTGTCCAAAGAATGTTCTTCCAGAACTGTGCTAGCTTTTTTAGATGTCTTTTAGCAAAGTCCAATCTAGCCTTTTTATTCTTGAGGCTTATGAGTGGCTTGCACTGTGCAGTGAACCCTCTGTATTTACTTTCATGCAGTCTTCTCTTTATGGTAGATTTGGATATTGATAGGCCTACCTCCTGGAGAGTGTTGTTCACTTGGTTGGCTGTTGTGAAGGGGTTTCTCTTCACCATGGAAATTATTCTGCGATCATCCACCACTGTTGTCTTCTGTGGGCGTCCAGGTCTTTTTGCATTGATGAGTTCACCAGTGCTTTCTTTCTTTCTCAGGATGTACCAAACTGTAGATTTTGCCACTCCTAATATTGTAGCAATTTCTCGGATGGGTTTTTTCTGTTTTCGCAGCTTAAGGATGGCTTGTTTCACCTGCATGGAGAGCTCCTTTGACCGCATGTTTTCTTCACAGCAAAATCTTCCAAATGCAAGCACCACACCTCAAATCAACTCCAGGCCTTTTATCTGCTTAATTGAGAATGACATAACGAAGAAATTGTCCACACCTGCCCATGAAATAGCCTTTGAGTCAATTGTCCAATTACTTTCGGTCCCTTTAAAAATAGGGTGGCACATGTTAAGGAGCTGAAACTCCTAAACCCTTCATCCAATTTTAATGTGGATACCCTCAAATGAAAGCTCAAAGTCTGGACTTTATGTCCATGTCCATTATATAACTATAACTTGAATATGTTTCAGTAAACAGGTAAAAAAAGAAAATTTGTGTCAGTGTCCAAATATATATGGACCTAACTGTATATGCACTCGAAGTATGTTCAATAACAAAAACAAGTGATGGAATACTTATTTCCTTTCACTGTGCCTTTAAGTTTTGCTTCAACTTTATGAACCATTAAAGTCACATACCTGAAAATTCACTCTTAGGGTAATAATCAAATACAACCAGAGCTGTAAAAATACAACCGTGAACCTACCTTGAAAAGCATACAAGTGTATTTTGCTTCTACACGCAGTGAGGAGGATGATTAGAGATGCAAAATGAACTGTGTAGTTTTATATTGTCGCCTATAATTATAACCATCTCTTAAAAACCTGAAATAAAAAGTCATTTGCATCATAAAGGCAAGAAGGGGGGTATTTTCATCCTATTTTAGCTGTTATTTTAGCTGTTATTGTGTTCGTGGATTGGCTTGGTAATTAAAAGAAGTGTGAAAGCAAGGGTTATAGTGTGTAGTTTTAAGGCATTGTATTTAACAAGTGCTGTAATTTGTTCTCTCCTCCAGGTAATTGAGGAGTCCTGATCACTGTGCTGCCAAATCCCTGAACTCCATCCTGTTCAAGACACCCATCCATTCCCGATCCATTTTTTTAAGACACAAAATTATTCAAAGGAGGATGATTTATTTATTTTATAGTGCCATTTTTATTTTTTTCTACAGCAATTGGTATTTATTAATGCCTGGGTGTTTTGTGATCAGGAAGAAAGTACATGGAAAAACATTTTCAGTGATCTTTAGGCCATGTCACCATGTTTATTTAATTTGAATTTTTTTTAGATTTTAGATCTCATTTCTTTGCATTAAAAAAAAGAAATAACACTTTTGTATTGCATTTACTCTGATTTAAACTGTAGTGGGTATATTTGTGATTTGCCACTCGTCTCTGTGCCAGCGTTGCATAAGTGTATAAAAGGCTCAAACGCTCCATTGACTAATAAATTACATTTGCAATATGTCTGTATGGATCAGTTATGTATTTGATACTTTCATAAAGAAGGGCATCAGTGGATGTTTTGGCCTTATCCTCCTCTGCGGCTCGGCTTTTGTTTCGTTTGATATGTAGCGCACACAGCATGATGTAAAAAACATCTCAGCTCCCTGACCCAGTTTTTTCAATCAGTTTATTTGCAGATTTACTATATTTTGTGTTTTAGCTGCAATAAAAATCTGTTCTGACAGTTTGACACTTTTTACATGTACTCTCCTGCAGTCGCTTACACGTAAGCTCATAGGACAAAGAAAAAAGGTGATACTTAAAGCTAGACTGCCTTTCAGATTTTTATAGTGTAGGTCATAAAAAGAATTTTCCCTGACACCTAGTTATTTTTGTTTAGTGGACCGAAAGCTCCTGAATTCAAATCGGACTCCCAATTTTATTAGTTTAATGGAACAATTAATGAATTTGGGGCCAAGTGACCCTTAATTCTCTATTTTTTCCTGCTTCACCATGACCCAATTCAAGATACTACATCATGCATACCGTGGTGGGCTTTCCCCGTTCGCGCAAGGCATTGTGGGATACAAATTTGAAACGGGAGAGAAAAATGGAGGATGTGTGTGCGCAAATGAAACGTGAAAGACCAACGACAGTAACGGAAAGCAAGAAGAAAAGGCATTATGTTGCGAAGGAAAGGAAACACAGGACCAAACTAATAAATATCGGTGGTCAGCGAGCACCTCGGTCTGTTTGTTTAGCGACAGAATGATGTAAGCATCAGTGCACGGTCAAGGTAAACCTGTAGATGGCAGTAATGCAACACTGTGGATGCCAGCTGCTGTAAAACCCAAAAGAAGGTAAACCTGTGCAAACAGACTTCCTCTGTCTGACTGCGCGAAGCGCACCATTTCATGCATATTATTTGCTCAGCAATCCCCTCAAATTAAATAACTTCCCAGCCACAGAATGGCCTGTTTTGAGATATTACAGAAATAAACACATCACAATGATCAAATTTGAGAGGGAACTAAATTTCACTGATTTTATGAAATCGAAAGGCCGTCTAGCTTAAATATGTGTGTTTTGTGTATTGGACGTGATGCACTTACCATGTTCAGTAACTTATCATGGTGTCTCTGTGCTTTAAGATGCATATTTGTTGTCCATACAGTCAAAAGCTTGAACACACCATCTTGTTCAATTTTTTTCTTTTTCATTAATTAAAAAATTTCAGATCTTAAAGTAATGATGGATGTCGCTTCTCTTTACTTAGCTGAGCGGTTCTTGACGTAATATGGATTACTACAGTTGTGAAAAAGGGCTATTTGCTATATTATTTGTTAATTTACTGTTTGATCTCAAACGCATTAAGAAGGCAAGAAATTGCACTAATTAACTTTTGACGAGGCACCTGTTGTTAATTGAAAAGCATTCCAGGTGAAGAATCTAAAATATGAAACATTTTGTATTTAACACTTTTTTTTTTTTAACCACAGAATTCCATATATGTTCCGTGTGTTATTTCATAGTGTTGACGTCTTCAGTATTGTTCTACAACATATAGCCAAAATACAGAAAAACCCTATGAATGAGTAGGTGTGTCCAAACGTTTGACTGGACACACCTACTATATTTGTAAATCTACATTCATTCGAAAAATATTAAGTACAGACTAGGTCCAAACAAAAATAATAACTGCAGGAGCAAATTAATAACCAGCTCCTTTTCTACCTGTAATGAACCCAGGTGAGAGTTGAAGGTGGATAAGCCTCCACAGAGGAAATATGTCTGATTGACAGCCAGTGTGAGTTTGATGGTCACTGCCAGGTTACACAGATGTTCAGGATGGAGCTGTGACTTGAATTGACTTTACTAAATTCTCACAAAAAAAAAAGCATAAAAGAGAACAGCACCAGTGCAGGTTTCTCTGTCAGAATGCCCGTTTCCTGTTCAGCGACAGGACTTCCTATTAGGAATGGCTGCTGTGTGATTTGTAATTCCATTCACAGGTGGCTCAAATGACCACATATCCTCCTGTTGTTGAACTCCCTTCATCCTGCTGCCTGTACCCGATTTGACTTGTTTGACTTTTGGACGAAATTGCCGGAAGCTTTCATATGTTGTAGTGCTGTCCTTGAGCAGTCAGTATCAATATACTATGCCATCACTGAAGATAAATGAATGAATTTATTGGAACCATTGAGCTTTTCCATAAATGTTTATTAAAATGGTCATTGAAGTGATGTCATACTGTATGGTGTCATTATTTTTTATAGTCCTAATTGTTGAGTTACCATAAGTTGGCCTAGTGGTTAGCGTGTCCGCCTCTCAATTGGGAGATTGCGAGTTCTATTCTTGGTCGGGTCATACCAAAGACCATCATAAAAATGGTACCTCCTGCCATCTGGCAAGGCACGCCACAATACAGATGCGAGTGGGGAGTCAAACTCTCACGGTTAACAGAGGACTAGCCGCCCACTGTAACCCTAGCTATGTAATAGGCGAGAGGCCGAGGGCTACGTAAACTGAGATCGGCGCCACATGGAGTGGGAAGGGACTTTGAATTGAGTTATTGAGGTTTGGATTAAACACACAAAATAAAGTACATTATTGTACCTTTGGGGTACAACAGCCTGTCACTGGGGCAGCATCCAATAAGGTACTTATTTGTACCCTTTTTTCTACTTGGGAACATATGTAACTTTTTGGCTCTAAAAAGACCTTGAGGTCCAATAAGGAGCCCTAAGGGTATATTAGTGTAGATTGTACCTTGGGGGACAGAAATGGACTCCTACTGTACCCCTATTTCTGATAGTACACCTGTTCAACTCAAGTTAGCAGTCAAACATGTAAATAACATATATACACGGGGGGGCACTGCCTAAAAGCGGAGCTCCTGATGAGTGTATGAGTAAAATATTTCCAAGGGCACAAAATCAGCCTGAATAGAATAATGTTTAAATAATATTGGTTTTTTCGTGGTATATCAGATATATTCCATTTGACTATCATGATATTGAACGAGTCAAAGAAAAGTAGCTGAATGGAATAATGATATACCACGAAAAAGCCAGCCAATATTATTATACATACACATTCGATGGAACAATTATAGATTTTACAAAAAGTTAAGAACAGGGCAGTTACTTACCAATATTGAATGCTGATTCTGAACGAATCCAATGTTCATGTACAAAGTCAAAGTTCTAACAATAAAAATGGTACAAGTCCAAAAAGCCTGAACAACAACCCAACTTATATACAAGCTATATCCAGGTTGACAGTTCAAGTTCAAAGTTACTTTTGGTCGTAGTTAATTGTTATATTGCAGTTGTTCAAAACAAAAGGTCTTTGCTAAGTGAAGTCCTTTTGTAAAAGTCTCCGTCACGTTTCCTCACCTCCAAGTAGAACTTTATATTTCCGCTATTGCTCTCTTTTCCAGTTTTTCGATGTCTGTTGGTATGTTTTTCTCTTGTAAATATGTGTGAAGAATATCCAGTGAAGTTTTTGTAGCTTTTCGGGTGTTCAGCGCATCTTTCTCTTTAAATCTCCTGCTTTTCCTGAAGCAAATCTCACGGCCATTTTTGTTTATAAACTGTTACAGTCACTCACTAGAGCAGAAGTTGTACATCTCCAACATGTCTCTTTTCCAGTTTTTCCATATATTTAATGCAGAAGATTAAATGCGTGAAGAATATCCAGGGAAGTTTTGGTAGCCTTTCGGGTGTCCAGCACGTCTTTCTCTTTAAATCTTCAGCTTTTAATGAAGCAAACCTCGCTGCCATGTTTGTGAACAAACTGTCAGAGTCACTAGAGCGGAAGTTTTACATCTCTGATGTGTCCCTTTTCCAGTTTTTTTATGTCTGTTGGTATGTTTTTCTCTTGTAAATATGTGTGAAGAATATATAATGAAACTTTGGGAGCCTTTCGGATGTTCAGTGCATCTTTAGTTTCAGTTTATTTATTTATTTATTGCTTAATCCGTGCACTGAATTAACCCCATCTTCTCTGTTTCCCGGCCGACAAAGAAATGATTGTGCGTATGCGCAACAGAAGTTTTGTCACTGGATCTTCGCATGAGCTCCAAAATGTGACATTGTGTTGTCTTGACAACGTGCAATATTATAACAATATTGCATGCTCATTCTCCACTGGGGAGAGTGGCGTAATACATGGAGGATAAGCGATATGATAATATTGCAAGTAATCAGTAAACCCACTAGAAGGGAATAGAATACATGTTTTTATTTCATGGAAAAAGTGGCCCATATGTATAATAATAAAACATGTGAACCATTGAATTGTGTAGTGTAGTGTATTTGGCATCAATAAATTGCTGCATTGTCTTGTGACAGTGATACCAATAATGAGATACTCAGCACGGTTAAAAATACGTGTTTATTCCTTTCTTTGACACCGCATGCCATGCAACAGAAACAACACCACAACATTTATTATGGTGCGACTCTGCTGGGTGCCTGGTGGACAGCAGTGAACCAACACTTTCACTTTACATCATTACTATATAGTTATGATTGAACATCAAACTTGATATGTCAAACAGATGTCTGGTTACATCTTTCACATCCACACACAGCACCATTAGGACTAATTACCATGCACCTGTTCCTGATTAGAGTGCAATCACAGCGCATACATATAAGGACTCTCAGTAACATGCAGACTTTGCAAAGTATATGCTCTGCACTGCAAAAAATAAAAATCTTAGGAAGTTTGTCTATTTTCATGTCAAAACATCTAGCCACCCTTATTATAAGACATAATTGCCCAACAAATAAAACCTCATTTAGCTAGAAAGGCTAGTTTTTAGACAGTCCATCTTGAAAATCTTGTATAGACAAAACGTCTTAAAAAAGTCTTATTTGGAGCACCTTTGAAAATAAAACAAGTTTTTTTTTTAAAACAAGTACATTTTGGACATTTGTCAAATGCGGTTCATCTTGTTTCAAGAAAAAAAAACAAAGTACCATATGCTTGTTTTGGGAATAAATGAACTTTACTGAAATCTTTGAATCTAGTGCCCCCAAAATGCATTGTTGTGGCTCAGGTGGATAAGGCACCATACCATAAATCTGGGGACCTGGGTTTGATTCCAACCTGAGGTTGTTTCCCTGTCTCTCTCCTGCTCATTTCCTGTCTCTACACTGTCCTATCCAATAAAGGTGGAAAAGGCCCAAAAAAAATGACTTGAATGGCTAAATGTAAGAAGTACGATCTTGTTATAAGAACTATTTTGAGTTAATCAGATCTCGCATAATAAGTTCCCCAATCTTATTTTGGAATTATTTAATCTAAAAACAGGTTAGATTTTTCATCTTACTTTAAGAAATCTTACCAAGTCAAATTTGACTAGTTCCATTGGCAGATTTTTTTCACCTGATTCAAGCAAATATGCTTTGTTTTAATCTTTTGTTTCTTATTTTTGAAAGGCCATTTTTTTTGCATTGTGTACCCTGTGTCTGATGTTACCAAGCCTTGTATTTTGTATCACTTTTCTGGTTTTGGCCCTGTTTGTGTTTTTGGACTGTGAGTATTGTATTAGCTTTGATATCCTGTCTGTGCCTTGCTTGATCACTGCCTGTTTTTTTACTCTGCCTTTGTCTACGTTTTGGATCTGTTTGCTAGCGTGCTTTCAGTAAAACTCTTCCTGCACTTACTTCCGTCTACCACCCTTACATGACAGAAACTGTTAATTGTCCAAAAAACTAGTGGACTAATAAAACTGTTTTAACTAGTTTTATATGAAACTGTCATGAATGTTTCCTGTAAAATGTGTTAGTAAATAATCCCATGTTATTTTTTTAAAAAGCAAAATAAGAGCTGGATAAAAACCCATCTATCTTATGTGAATAAAGATACAAATTTTGTTGTCTGGTGGTCAAGTGTTTATGAGATACGTTGCCTTGTACTTACAGTCAGGTTCCCTGTGGTGGTACATGTACGTGCAGACATTGTACGGTCAAGCCATCAAAATTCAGGTCGATGCATTTCTCTAAAGTATGGGGCTCTGCTCCACATGCAAAGCGGGCAGCTCTGCTATAAGAGCTCAATTAATAAAGATAATAACTTTGATAATACAGGTTGTGATCACCACCACTGTAACTAAATTTAAGAAATCACAGTGCCCCTGGTTATGGTGGAGTCCTCAGAAACTACATAAGCTACAACAATGAAGCTTTGCATGTTCATATTACTATTCATGATCTAAGTTGAGTTTGAAAATCTTTTATGATTAATTATTATTTTCAGAGTTATGGCCCTTGATTTACGTTGTTGGACTTTGTACAAGTGGACTCAATCTGGACAAGTTTTCTCAGAAACTACATAAGCTACATCAATGAAACTTTGCGTGCTCATATTACTGAAAAAAAGCTGTGTGGCGTTTTATGAAGGTGTCCTAGCACTTATGACATCATAAGTCAATATTAAAGCAATGGGCTTATAAGGGCGTAAGTGTTAAGAGGGCTTCGTGAAATGCTCGTGGCAGGGGATAGTAATGACCATGTCTTCTTGGTTTTTTTGTTTTTTTGTTTGTTTGTTTGTTTGTGGGGTTTTTTCATTGGGGGAGGTGGGGAATTTGTTTTGTTTTTTTTTGTAGGAGTCTATCAGTGTGACTTTCACATCTTGACTTTCCCACTCTTTTTTTTTTTTCCAAAACAATTTTTTTCTCAAATTGTGAGGGCATCTCCTGTGCCCTGCCAACTTCAGTTCACCCAACAGATTTTTAATTGTAGCATTTTTTTCCCATTACAAAAACCTGTGGGTGGCACGGTGGTGTAGTGGTTAGTGCTGTCACCTCACAGCAAGAAGGTCCTGGGTTCGAGCCCCGGGGCCGGTGAGGGCCTTTCTGTGTGGAGTTTGCATGTTGTCCGTGTGGGTGTGCTCCGGTTTCCCCCACAGTCCAAAGACATGCAGGTTAGGTTAACTGGTGACTCTAAATTGACCGTAGATGTGAGTGTGAATGGTTGTCTATGCATCAGCCCTGTGATGACCTGGTGACTTGTCCAGGGTGTAGTCAGCTGGGATAGGCTCCAGCTTGCCTGCGACCCTGTAGAAGGATAAAGTGGCTACAGATGATGAGATGAGACAAAAACCTGTCATTTTAACAGGGGTGTATAGACTTTTTCTATCTACTGTTATCATGTGTCCAGTTGCGCAATGGGCACAAAGCTGAAAAAAAAAAAACTGGGAAGGATGCCAACTGTGACAATTTAAAATTGCCAATCCACTTATATGCCATATTCTAGAAGAAATTTGGAATATTTGAAGGAAATCCATGTGAACCTAGAATTATACCCATATCTGTATCCACTGGCGGCTCGTTAATAGGGGCGATTTGGGCGACGCACTCCCAAACAGGGAGGGAGATTTTTTTTTTAATCTACTCCTACTACCAACAGTAATGTCATTGTCCAATCAGGCTAAGGTCGCGCCTGGTGTAGCCACGCCCTTTTGGGGCGATTTCTGTCAGGTTCAGATTTGCCCCAAAATCTCCCATTGACACTAATGGTACGTACGATTTTTTCGAAAATCATGCTCCCAATGCATTTTCTATTGGGTTTTATGTGCTCGCACAAGCAGCGTGCTTACGTCATACGCCTGTTGCGCCGCGCAAGTGTTGCCAGATTGGTTTTAAGTGCATTTTGGCGGGTTTTGAACATAATTTTGGGCTGGAAAACGCAACTTGCGCGGGAAATGTGTGAACATTCTATGAAGATGGCGGCGAGTGTTGAGTGCAACAATACGATAGCGGCTCTGAAAGAAGTTCCCTTTAGTCGTCGTGCCAATGAGGAGAAAACGGCAATCAAACAGCGAGGACCTCCTAGACCGAATTTAAACATCAAGCAAAGTGTCTACGAAGGGGGAGAAGACCTACTCAAGAGGTTTTAACAAGAACTGGTACCACCGGAAAACTTGGCTAGCTGGCTGTGATGTAGTCAATGCTCTTTTTTGCTACCCTTGCATTCTCTTCCACCCTGGAAGTAGCACAGCAGATGGTACAGTGATATCTGATATTTGAATTTACTAGGCAAAAGGTTTTGTGTGTGTGTTACCAATGGCAGTTTAACATTGCCATGCTTGGAATAATTCAGTAGCCTCAAGTTTTCTCTGACTTGGTGTAAATTAAGCATATTTTCATCTCCATCTCATTATCTCTAGCCGCTTTATCCTTCTACAGGGTCGCAGGCAAGCTGGAGTCTATCCCAGCTGACTATGGGCGAAAGGGCGTACACCCTGGACAAGTCGCCAGGTCATCACAGGGCTGACACACAGACACAGACAACCATTCACACTCACATTCACACCTACGCTCAATTTAGAGTCACCAGTTAACCTAACCTGCATGTCTTTGGACTGTGGGGGAAACCGGAGCACCCGGAGGAAACCCACGCGGACACGGGGAGAACATGCAAACTCCACACAGAAAGGCCCTCGCCGGCCCCGGGGCTCGAACCCAGGACCTTCTTGCTGTGAGGCGACAGCGCTAACCACTACACCACCGTGCCGCCCCTGCATATTTTCAGTTTTTACATATTGTACAGTATATGTGTTCATTGGAGCCAGCAGCACCTTACCTTTTTCCAACTTGTTAAGCCAAGTTGCACTGACTACAAAACCTTGTGTAACCTTGTGTGTATATAGCTAAATAACTAAAGCCTTTTGTGTTCATTGACATGCTTGTAATACTTTAAATTTCCTTTTAAGGCATGGCTTTCTGGAGGAATTCTTGGGGGAAAAAACTGCAGAATTTATTTAGAATTATTATTTGTTGTTAAAATGGTGCAATTCCATATAAAAAAAACCCACATAATTAAGCTGCACATGTTTGTTTGATGGTTATGCTTTTCTTCATCTTTCTTTTTCAAAACTTAAATAAACACTTGTTTTGGATTTATATCCTGCCACTTTAATTGCATTCTTTAGAATTGAAGAAATTAGAATATGTTTATAATTAAGAATTTGTGTCTACTTATTATAGAATACTGGAATAATATGAGAAAATAAATGAGTAATGTAATATTGATTGTGATGCCAAATGTTTTGCTTTGAAGGCTTCACAATGAATCTTCCTTAGTTTTAGCCTGGCAAGCCAGACTAAATGTGAATATTTGCCACTCGTAGGCAAAAATATTTTTGGCCGCTAGGCGAGTGGGTCTAGTTTACTAGGCTACCTTAGTTTGCCACCTTTAACTTGTTTAGTGTTGCCACCTAGTGGAGAGAAGAGATATTGTCTATATTGATATCTGAATTTACCAGGCAAAAACAAGTTCGGCCAATTGATTTGCTACCTAGGTCAATTTACTTCAGTCCTGTGGACATTTACGGTCCGTGTAGACATAACGGGGGAAAATTGCCCCCCCGAAAAAAAATTCAGGAGCCGCCACTGTCTGTATCTGAATCTGTAGAAACCTTCATTATTCCGTGATATTAGTACAATGTGGTTGATGGTAAGACAGAACAATGCATTTTGGGGTAAATTTCACTCAAGTATGGATGGGGTAGCGGGTAGTGCTGCTCCATCATGACTTCAGGATCTTTGGTTCAAACCTGAGCTTGGAGTAATGTCTGTGTGGAGTTTTGTATATTTTCCTTGTTTAGGTTTCCTCCCATTATCCAAAAACATGCAAGTTGGTGGATAGGCTATGTTAAATTGTCCCAGGTGTGAATGAGGGTGTGTCACATGTAGTTATGTGTTGTGCCTTGTGATGGGCTGGAGCAGGCTTGTAGTACTCGAGTCCAGGACTCGTGCCCTAATTTTAAGGACTCATGACTCGGACTTGGACTCAGACATTAACTGCATTAGGACTCGTAAATTGGAGATGAGGACTCGGATTTTTTCTTTATTTTTTGTAACATGCCATAATAATTTGGCATAAACCTTTATTTGTCACATGCACACTTCAAGCACAGTGAAATTCATCCTCTGCATTTAACCCATCCAAAGCAGTGAACACACACACGCGCGCACACACCCAGAGCAGTGGGCAGCCACACCACAGCGCCCAGGGAGCAGTCAGGGGTTCGGTACCTTCCTCAAGGAGGCCTCAGCCCAAGGCTGCTCCACATCAACCCAGCTGCATGTCTTTGGACTGTGGGGGAAACTGGAGCACCTGGAGGAAACCCACGCAGACATGGGCAGAACATGCAAACTCCACACAGAAAGGCCACCGCCGGCCACTGGGCTCGAACCCAGAACCTTCTTGCTGTGAGGCAACAGTGCTAACCACTACACCACCATGCCATATATATATATATATATATATATATATATATATATATATATATATATATACACATTAATTTTTGTACTAATTTCGTGCAAGAGTGTCACACCTGTGCACCTTGGCATGTGCATCAGATAGACTCTCTGGCGCACTCCGGACAGTGCGTGTGCCAAGCGGACTCTCGTGCGCCTGCCGTAAATGACTCACGCCTGCACAGGATTAATGTGCAATCAGCACGCCTATATAAAAACTGTGAAAACACACTTACTTTGCAAAGTATTGAGTTGCGTTGCTGACACATTACTGAGTCTTATTTCCTTGTTTGGTTTCCTGATCCCTGCTTCCTGTTTCTCATCTTCGATTCTGCCAAGTCTACAATAGCCTGTTTGTGCCTCGCTCAACCTATTGCCTGTTTCACACATTTTACAATTTTGCCTGCCATTCTGGATTGTTTGTCTGTCTTCGCTTGTATTAATAAACACACCTTCTGCACTTACATCCATCTCCCGACCATCTCTGACAGAATACTTCACACTCCCTGACAAAGAGAAGCACACTCACCTGTTCATACGTCATGTTCAGGAACAAACTAATGTTAATGGCGCTGAAACAGTCACCATCAAACGGTGCGGCTGGAATCTTGTTCTCGGACTCGACTCAGATCAATAGTGGACTCAAGTCAGATTCGACTTGAAATTTTCTTTAATGACTTGGACTTGACTCGGACTTGAACGCTGGGGACTTTGAGACTGGACTCGGACTCGAGATTTAGTGACTTGACGACAACACTGGACTGGAGTTCCGTCCATCCATTATCTGTACCACTTTTCCATCAGGGTTAAGCCAGTTCCCACTGCAAGATACAAGGTACACCCTGTACAGGTCACCAACTAACAGCTAACACAGAGACAAACAACCATGCACACCCACGGGTAATTGTGAGTTGCCAGTTGACCTAATCCACATGTCTTTGGACCATGGGAGGAAACTGCAGGAAACCCACACAGACAGAACATGCAATCTCCACACAGAAAAGTTCTGCGAGGTTTGAACTCAGAACCTTCTTGCTGACAGACTAAGCACTACACCACTGTGCCTCCCCCACTGGTGTGCCAGCCTCAGCCCCAGTGTTCTCAGGACACTCTCGGGATCCACCTCAGACTTGATCAGGATAAAAAGAAGGTGAAATGAATGAATGAATAACCCTTGTTATTCTTGAGGAGCCTATTCTAATTCATGTCATGCAGTGATTATTAGCTGAGCTGTGTGTTAAAAACAGGATGGAGCAGAGAAATAAGAGCAGGAGGACTTGTGGAACTGATTCATCTGGACCCCTTGGTGCAGAGGGCCTTCAAGGTATCACATTTTTAAAATAACGAGAAAGGGGGCTTACAGATGATAGGGTAAAATAATGAACCTAAACATATTTCTGTGTGATTGTAGAAAAAAATATCTGCTGTGCATGACTTTTCTCTCATTGTTTCTTTTTCGATATGCTATTTTTGTCTTTGTTTCTGTCTGTGCTGTTCCAAATGAGACCTCACCCTTAGGGTATTTTCTGAGATTGAAATGAATAGTAGTTACCCTGCCCAAGTCTTCAAGATGACCTTTTTTTCCCTAAACTCACTTCCTGGGAAAGAGAGTGAGACATTGAAAGAAAGCTTAGGGAGACGGAAGGGTTGGGGGTTGTGAGTGTTTCCAGGGTCATGAAACAAAATTGGAAATTCAGGTGGAGTGGCATTGTGGCTGGTTAGGGAGGATGTGTGAGTCAGAGTTCATGTGCCATACTGGCCTCTCATCCTGCATTTACACACAGGAGATTGAACATTAAACACAAACTCACTCACAAAGAATGGATTTGTCTACATCACCTTTGTTTTATTGTGTTAGGTTTAATTGAGTTCTCTCCTGCAATCAAAAATGTGTTATCACTGACAATGTTTTCTCATCCCTGCACTGCGTGATTAGAATTGATGCTTTTCTTAAGTTGATCTTCATGAAGGAGTCGTATATTTTCCGAGTGTGCCCCATAGGCTTGTCTGGCAGTTCCCTAAGCTTACCAAGCAGCCGAGTAAACATTTCCATTTCATCATTCAGACACTGTACTGGTGTAAAGAGATGATTAACGTTAAGCCAGGCAAAGCAGTACTCTAAGACATCCATAAAAGTGCAGCTGGCCTTGCATGCAGCAAAGATTGGGGGGGTTTTTTTTAGATTTGTTTTTTGTACAAAATAAAGATGTTTAAACCTTTATATCTCAGACATATCTTGACGTGTTCATGCTGATTTATGAGTAAAGCAGAACTGCTGCCTCTTGTGGTGAGCAATGTCAGAGCTTTCAACAAGAGTCACCAGTGTTTATCATCTTCGTGTCAAAAAGAATTAGACATTTCTCAAGGAATAAAATCTGTTCTTTATACAGACTATAAGACCATTCCATTTTGTACGTCATGTGCAGTGCATCTGCTTTACTTTAATATTACAAGGACAGGGCAGTGAATTCATGAAAAAGAGTGGTTTTGAGTGAACAATGCATGGAATATGAAGAACAGGAGGATACCCTAGGGTTCAGGATTATTTCACGAATCTCTTAAAAACATCCACCCATCCTAATCTGCTCCAACCTTTGTGCTACTTTATATATATACACACACACAGCCTTTCGATCATTAAGTCCCCTCTGAAATTTGGTCATTGTGATATATGTTTATTTCTGCAATATCTAAAACAAAAAAACAGACCCTTCTGTGGCTGGGAAGTTCTTTAATTTGAGGAGATTCCCGAGCAAATAATACGCATGAAATTGCTCGCTTCGCGCAGTCAAGCAGACAGAGGAAGTGCGTATGCGCAGGTTTACCTTCTTCTTTTGGGTTTTACAGCAGCTAGCATCCACAGTGTTGCATTACTGCCATCTACAGGTTTACCTTGACCATGCGCTAGACAGTTCCATCATTCTGTTGCTAAACGAACAGCTGATCACACCGAGGTGCTCGCTGACTGCCGATATTTATTAGTTTGGTCCTGCGTTTCCTTTCCTTCGCAACATAACGTCTTTTCTTCTCGCTTTCCGTTACTGTAGTCGGTCTTTCACGTTTCATTCGCACACTCACGTCCTCCATTTTTCTCTTCTGATTCAAATTTGTATCCCACAATGCCTTGCGCGAACAGGGAACGCCCACCATGTCATGCATGATGTAGTATCTTGAATCGGGTCATGGTGAAGCAAGAAATAATAGCGGAGAATTTTGGGCCACGTGGCCCTAAATTTAGTAATTGTTCTATTAAAAAAACGAATAAAATTGGGAGTCTGTGATTCGAATTCAGTAGCTTTCGGTCCACTAAACAAAAATAACTGGGTGTCGGGGAAAATTATTTTTCTGACCTACACTTGAAAAATCTGAAAGGCAATCTAGCATTAAAGGAATCATATTTAAGTCTTCATATATATATATATATATATATATATATATATATATATATATATATATATATATATATATATATATATAATGTTACCGTAAACCAAATATATGATTATTAAAACATGTTTCTAGACAATTGTACAAATTTCAAGCTTTGCATTTTCTTATTCTATTACTACATAATTTGGATTCTTTCTAGATGTATGTGTAGTAAATGCTTCAAATTATTTACCAAAAAAAGATTATTTCAAGCTTGAATTTCGTAGAAATATTTAGAAATAGGATTAATAATCTTATATTTGGGCAGCACGGTGGTGTAGTGGTTAGCGCTGTCGCCTCACAGCAAGAAGGTCCTGGGTTCGAGCCCCAGGGCCGGCGAGGGCCTTTCTGTGCGGAGTTTGCATGTTCTCCCCGTGTCCGCGTGGGTTTCCTCCGGGTGCTCCGGTTTCCCCCACAGTCCAAAGACATGCAGGTTAGGTTAACTGGTGACTCTAAATTGACCGTAGGTGTGAATGGTTGTCTGTGTCTATGTGTCAGCCCTGTGATGACCTGGCGACTTGTCCAGGGTGTACCCCGCCTTTCTCCCGTAGTCAGCTGGGATAGGCTCCAGCTTGCCTGCGACCCTGTAGAAGGATAAAGCGGCTAGAGATAATGAGATGAAATGATGGATCTTATATTTGGCATATTATAATCTTATGATAGAAAAACTACATACATTTGACTGTATTCATGATATTCTCTCTTGTTAAGATATTTTTATTTGCAGTGAAGCTTCACAAATGCTGAGACAGATTAGAATCACTGGGTGGGTTTTAAAAAAATATATATTTAATTTAAAAAAAATCCTGAACTGTGGGAGTTCCTCTTCACATTCCTCACACTGTACAAATTATCTCTCATTACATTCCTCTTGCTCACTCTTTCGCCCATCTACAGCCCTGGCCCTGTAACATGAAAACTGAGAGAATAAAATATGACTTTATTCAAGATAGTTTCACTTACTAATAGGTTTGTTATCTTCTGAGGACAGAGCTAGCTAGCTATCGGCTTCAAAGCGAGTGAAGTTTATAGTTTTTTTCAAGCTTGTCGCAGCAATTATGTACTTCACAGAGCTGGCCCTTACCAAAGATTATAGACAATGCAAAAGAAAATGTTTTATTTCAAATGAAAATTGTTCAAAGAAAAGAACAAATAAGAAAAGACATTATAGAGACCATATAAACACAAAGGATATAAAAATTCAGGCTATTCCAACTGGAAGAAGGCTGGAGCCAGAATCAGGTCTTTACTCAAGATTATTTCTTGACATGGTCCATTAAGAGTCGCCATCTATTTTGGGATTTCAAGAAGTCAAGCTTAACTTGGCAGCGGAATTATCATCGCCCTTCCTAAGTCCATTTCCAGCATCCCATTCAGCTCCACCTGCAGCCACCCACCCTGTCAGCTGGGGCCCAGATGACCATGCATCTGGAATGCATCCAGTTAAGGACATTAATCACAACCAGCCCAGCAGATAAGACGAAACAGAACACATTACAGCACTGAGAGATGTAGTTTACAGGAATGATAAAATACCAGTTATTTAAAGTGGACAGATAAAATCACAAAGTCTCAACCAAGCAGTCAAGGATAGAATTGATCATAAGAAATATACAATTACAGGGAGACTGGTGATTCATTGTATTCATCAAAAGCAGATATTTTAAAATGATATTTCACCAATCAATACTTGATGTTTCTATATTTCTGTCTTAATTTTAAAACAAATTAAAGTTAAAAACAGTTGTGATGCTGATCGTGTGTGATTGAATGGCCTAGATTACCGTGAAATTCTTAATCAGTGTAGAATTTGGCATGAGGATACCTTGTGAGGTCTGTGATGGTCTGGCATCCCAATCCAGGGTGGATTCAAGCCTCATGCTCTAGATCTAGCATGAAGCTGACCAGGATAAGTGGTTACTGAAAGTTAGTGAGTGAGTGAGTGAGTGAGTGAGTGAGTGAGTGAGTGAGTGAGTGAGTGAGTGAGTGATACCCTGTGAGATTGCTCGGAGACTCAAAGGATGTGACTTATGACAGAATACCAGAGCCCAGCCTGCAACAGTAAAGAATGTTACAGTACATGACACACTAAACCCATGTGGTGAAAGTGTTTAGTAGTTTTAAAGTATATGGCCAAAAGTATGCAGACACCTGACCATCACACACGTATGTACATGTTTCACATCCCATTCCAAAACCATGGGCATTAACATGGAGTTGGCTGCATTCTTCTAGGAAGGCTTTGCAATAGATTTTGGAGCATGGCTGTGGGGATTTGTTCTCATTCAGTCTCTAGAGCATTAATGAGGTCAGCCATCGATGTTGGATGAGAAGGCCTGGGGTGCAATCCGCGTTCCAGTTCATCCCAAAGGTGTTCCCAATCCCAATGGGGTTGAGGTCAGGGCTCTGTGCAGGACATTCGAGTTCTCATCTCATTATCTCTAGCCGCTTTATCCTTCTACAGGGTCGCAGGCAAGCTGGAGCCTTCCCAGCTGACTACGGGAGAAAGGCGGGGTACACCCTGGACAAGTCGCCAGGTCATCACAGGGCTGACACATAGACACAGACAACCATTCACACTCACATTCACACCTACGGTCAATTTAGAGTCACCAGTTAACCTAACCTGCATGTCTTTGGACTGTGGGGGAAACCGGAGCACCCGGAAGAAACCCACGCGGACACGGGGAGAACATGCAAACTCTGCACAGAAAGGCCCTCGCTGGCCACGGGGCTCGAACCCGGACCTTCTTGCTGTGAGGCGACAGCGCTAACCACTACACCACCGTGCCGCCCACATTCGAGTTCTTCTACTCCAAATTTAACACATCATATTTTCATGAAGTTCACTTTGTGCACAGGGGCCTTGTCATACTGGAAAAAGTTTGGGCCTCTTAGTTCCAGTGAAGGGAAATTATAATGCTACAGCATTCAAAGATGTTACAGATAATTGTGTGCTTCCATTTTCCAATTCTGTAGAAAGGAACACACAAGGGTGTGATGGTCAGGTGCCCACATATTTTTCAGCAAATAGTGTAGCTCTGTTGGAGAACAAACTTGGTGGTAACAGTGCCACTGAAGTATCCTTGCCACCGATGTCAACCTACACTATGTGCAGATCTTGTAACATCCTATTTTGGATGCACAATTGTCTTGGAGTGGCCTAGTCAAAGCCCAGACCTCGATCCAATTGAGAATCTGTGGCATAACTTGAAGATTGCTGTACACCAACGCAACCCATCTAACTTGAAGGAGTTGGAGCAGTTTTGCCTTGAGGAATGGGCAAAAATCCCAGTGGTTAGATGTGCTAAGCTAATAGAGACATACCTCAAGAGACTTGCAGCAAAAGGTGGCTCTACAAAGTATTGACTTGGGGGGGTGAATACCTATGCACACTCCAGATTTCTGTTTTTTTTTTTCCATCTTAAAAATTGTTTGTGTCACAATAAAACAACAATTTTCACCTTTAAAGTTGTAGGAATCTTGTGTAACTCAAATGGTGCTAACCCCCCAAAATCCATTTTAATTCCAGCTTGTAATGCAACAAAACAGGACAAACACCAAGGGGATGAATACTTTTGCAAGACACTGTATATCTTTTATTTTTAACAAACAAGCAAACAAATACTTATATGGCGACAGTAGAAAAATGCCAACGACTAATGCTCAGGATGATAATGTTCTGTAGCCTATTTATCATACGTTCAATATTTAGACTATCTTACAGTAAGAAATGTGATGAGATGTTTCTCATTTTTGCTTGCATTTTTCATTCCCATATTTTTTTCTTAATTATGGAATTAACCCTGGTGGTATGAAACACACTTGGCAACAAATTTAAATACAATATAAAAATATTGTTTAATCAACATGTAGACTTTGTGGAATTGTCTGTGTTTCCTGATCAGTAGCAAAGCTAGAACCTCATGTAATGGCATTTTCCTTTATCCATTAGAAAGAAAGAGGAGGCATGGAAAACAAATTACAGTGTACAATGAAATATTATTTGTAATTTATGTTGTAATTAAATATTTGAATACTTCTAAGTTCCCAGTACTTACCTTTTCTAAACCTGCCGTTTTCCAAGTTAGTCTCAGAACATAAAAGCTCAGGGTAACTGATCTTGATGTCTTCTAATTTTTTTGTGTTTGAAATGGAAACTCTGGATTTTAGTGAGTCTCAACTTATATTATCAAGCTAACTCACAAATGCCTTGGAAGGTATTCCAGAAAGTGAGTTTAACCAACCATAAGTTCAAGTGAACTCGTATATGTAACTAGTTACATATGGGTAATTAGTTTTACATGACTGAAATATTTCCCTGATAGTGGTGGACGCTGAATGAACAGGCAGACGGGATCAGGTTCACTTTTGGTTTTATTTCCCAAAACCACAACTCAAAAAAACCCCCCAAAAAACAAACAAACACACTTTTCAGTGGACTTTAAAGCAGATACGCAGAATCTTTATTTTTAAATAAATTTCTGAGTGGATAGTATCCCCATCCTTGACTCTTGTATGCTGCATAAATGGGAATAAAAAATATATTTTTTTGAGAGTTAAAATCGACTGAAAAGTTGGCGTTCGAGCTGCCCTGCTGATCCAGCCAGCCCTGAGTGCGTGACGTCACAGCGGTAACCGGTTTTAAGGCTGAGGCCTTTTACAGCTATAGACCAAAGTCATATAAATAAAAATTTATGGTGAAAGTAAGAAATAGCGTTACCGACTTGCTCAACTACGACTGATTTGACTTCATTGATTGTGGGTTGACTCTCATTAAAACAGGATGGGTGTTATAACTTATGCAACATACATGTACATGCATGCATTTTCACTGATAAAATGTAAACGACTAATTAAATAATCAGATGAACTGAGATGATCACATTCTGAAGCAAATTAAATAATCTTATACTGGTAACTTAAACACACAATACAAGTTACATGTATTAATCTAAATGCAGGTAAACAATGTGGTGTTTTTGTTTCGTTTTTTATCCAAATGAGAGCCGGAGCTTACCCGTCTGTGTTCTCGCTTCTTGAAGGCCGATCTTTTGGCCGATTGTTTTGAAACAATCTGACTTTCAGTTGTTTGTTCAGTTCTCCATTCATTCACTTCTTCCACATAAGGGCAAGATGGCAGCAATATCCACTGGAGAAAATCAGATGGCTGCTCCACTCATTCTCTCCATACTGACTGCTCCGCCATTACTGCTTGGCTCAGGCAATTGCTAAAACCTGGGATGGAACAGGATGTCACCGGTTTTAGCAACAACCGCGGGGAGGTCACTGCCCGAGCGATATGTCCCATCCCGTTCTGTCGCGGGTTTTACCAACAACCCTCGGCTCACTCTGGGAGGACTGGTGCAACTGAACTTACTTTCCTTTTAAAAAAAAATAATAATAAATAAATAAATAAAATAAATACTTTACTTTTCTTGTAGTTTTCTTTAATTGTTGGTACTGCACCCTCTTTCAATACGGGCTTATAGCCAACACTCCTCAACAGATCAGAGATCTTGTACGAGTCTTCAGTAAAATGTGCAGAGCAGAGGAGAGACCACTTCGTAGGCGCCCAATGTGCCCGTGAACTTCTCGCAAAACGCGTCCAGATCTTTGCAGTTTGAACATTCTTGGGCCATGAATGCAACGTAAATCCACCTTCTGTCGTTTTGCTCTACTGGCCAGCAACACATCTACATGGTGATAAATTACCTCAAAATGGAGGATCGGAGTTGCAGTCAGCTCTGTGTTTAGTAGCGGAAATGGCGATGAGACCGATAGACGTCAAGGTCATTCACTCAGACCACTACCTATATAAATCACTTTAATCGTAAAAATTACTATATTAGATTTATTGTTAATGCTTAAAACTATTCCTGTGCCATTCTTGAGGTCTTAAGGCATTTATAAACAAAAGTGAGGCCATGGCTCTGCGTATATGCTTTAATGATGATTGCTGTCACAACGCACAGGCGTGATTTCAGCCAGGGGAAGAAGAAACTTTCTCTGTTCCTCTCTCCCTTTTATCTGCTCCCTGTCACTACACACAAACACACAGGCACAGCACATTAATCCACAACAGGTGCTTCCACTTTGCCACTCACCTTCCCCAGCTTCGCTCTCCATTCACAAAACGGCCCTTGACCATGCCCCCGCTGCCACAATGACATACCGTACATATATAGCACATAACTGTGGTCCGAAGGACACCAGATAACCACCAGGATCATTGAATATCACTTGGACTCCTTCTACACACATGCATCCTAAGCTCAACAAAGTCACATTCATATGACATAGTATATTATCAACAGATACCCAAGCCATCATTTACATGGAACCAGGAGAAAAGCCTTGAGCCAGAGCTAGAGCGCATGTCTATTTCTCTGAAATCAGGATACATCTCTGTCTGGTATTTGGGATTTCGACACAAGATGACATCACATTTTTAAAAGTTTCTTTATTACAGCAGGTTCAAAGGAGCTACTGTTACAGCTGCACTTTGTACTAATCCTAACACCTCAGCAGGAGCTGGTAGTCACAAGCCCAAATTAAATTGGCAAGAGCAAAAAATAGATAAAACTGGCTTGGAGTCTCAATGACTCAAGCTTCATGCAGATGAATTATGTAGGTATCTGTTCCAAGTTCACTGTCACAGTGAGATCCCTAATGTAGGGTGGATGTGTTCCCAATGGCTTGCTACTCAGTAGGGGCACATAAGAGCCAGTTGTCCTCATAATGGCAGTTTCCTTATGGCTTAGGCCAACAGAGGCAACAAGGCTACCTTTATTCATCTCAAGAACATCTGTGGTACTAGAGAGAGGCCAACTGATAGAAAGGCAAATATCAAAAAGTATCTGTGTTCTGGGGTGATGGGAACATGAAGACATGCATAACGTAGATCCACTGCAGTGAACCAGTCTTGTAGAGGGCAACAGCTGCATACTAAAACCCAGTCAACGCATTGGCCACAGGGCACATGCATAAGAAAGTCTCCAGGTAATATTTAAAGCTCTTTGAGGTTAAAAGAAAAGAAAGAAAGCACAACTTTGTTCATCACACACTTGTGAAATTTCCTCTCTGCATTTAACCCATCTGAAGCAGTGAACACACACATGCACACACAAACATCCAGAGCAGTGGGCAACCATGCTAACAGCGCCCAGGGAGCAGTTGGGAGTTAGGTGCCTCGCTCAAGGGCACCTCAGCCCAAGGCCGTCCCATATTAACCTAACCGCATGTCTTTGGACTGTGGGGGAAACCGGAGCACCCGGAGGAAATCCACGCAGACACAGGGAGAACATGCAAACTCCACACAGAAAGGCCCTTGCCGGCCGCTGGGTTCGAACCCAGAACCTTCTTGCTGTGAGGCGACCTTGCTAACCACTACACCTCCATGGAGTGTGAAATATAATTAGAGATATCAGTTCCAGAATAGTAGCTTTATATTTTCATGATCAAAGATAATGAAGTCAAGTGTGTTGACTTTAAATAAAGCTCATTCATGATGAATGTAAAAACCATTTATAATGAAATGCTGATAAACGGATTTACAATGAGTACCTGAAGTATAAAATAATGTGGCTGGATATATAGACTTCCTCTTCTGCAAGAAGCCTTCAAACTGTACTATACTGTACATACATGGGGGTGGTATGGTGGTGTAGTGGTTAGCACTGTTGCCTCACAGCAAGACAGTTCTTGGTTCGAGCCCCGTGGCCGGCGAGGGCCTTTCTGTGTGGAGTTTGCATGTTCTCCCTGTGTCTGTGTGGGTTTCCTCCGGGTGCTCCAGTTTCACCCACACTCCAAAGACATGCAGGTTAGGCTAATTGGTGGCTCTAAATTGACCGTAGGTGTGAATGCAAGTGTGAATGTTTGTTTGTCTCTATGTGTCAACCCTGTGATGATCTGGCAACTTGTCCAGGGTGTACCCTGCCTCATGTCCACAGTCAGCTGGGATAGGCTCCAGCTTGCCCACGACCCTGCACAGGATAAGCGGTTATGGATAATGGATGGATATACACACATGGGAGGAAAATATTTATTTCAGAGTGGAGCTATAGCATGTGGAGCGGAGCCTCATACTTAAGAGAATGCATCAACTTGATTTTTGATGGCTTGACCATATGATGTCCATACATATGAATGTGTACCACCACAGGGATCCCAATCATAAGTGCAAGGCAATATATCTCATAAACACTTGACCACCAGACAAAGAGATTTGTATCTTTATTTACATAATATAAATGTTTTTTTAGCCAGCGGTTATTTTTAATTTGCTTTTTTAGAAATAATGTGGGATTATTTATGAACACACTGTAGGTGCAATTGGTAATTAAGTGATCAATCTCATTAAATCAGTCTCATTAAATAATACCATTAATTTTGGTGCTTAATAATAAATTACCAAACAGCTAAATTATGGTATATTCCAAATTATTATGATCACTTACCGTATTACATAACTCATATGCACCTTGGAATTCTTTTGAGATTGGGTACTTCAAAAATATTGGTACAACAAATAAACACACAGTTTCAATAATAATTGAATTTATTATAACAATGATGTACATTCAATAAAGTCAGCAGATATATACATATAAGCAAGCCTAAACGGTGTGTGTGTGTGTGTGTGTGTGTGTGTGTGTGTGTGATGTGTGAGAGTGATTGGAATCTTATCTGTGGTATGTGTGTGTGTGTTTGTGTGTGTGTGTTTTATCTGAGGTGTAGGGGTCACCACGTGTTTCTAACTAGAACAAAAGAGTTAGCTTTGGTAGCTAACTAAGATGTGTGTGTGTGTGTGTGTGTGTGTTATCTGAGGTGTGGGGGTCACCACGTGGGAGAGGTGACCACGTGTTTCTCATCTCATTATCTCTAGCCGCTTTATCCTGTTCTACAGGGTCGCAGGCAAGCTGGAGCCTATCCCAGCTGACTATGGGTGAAAGGCAGGGTACACCCTGGACAAGTCGCCAGGTCATCACAGGGCTGACACATAGACACAGACAACCATTCACACTCACATTCACACCTACGGTCAATTTAGAGTCACCAGTTAACCTAACCTGCATGTCTTTGGACTGTGGGGGAAACCGGAGCACCCGGAGGAAACCCACGCGGACACGGGGAGAACATGCAAACTCTGCACAGAAAGGCCCTCGCCGGCCACGGGGCTCGAACCCGGACCTTCTTGCTGTGAGGCGACAGCGCTAACCACTACACCACCGTGCCGCCCACCACGTGTTTCTAAGTAGAACAAAAGAGTTAGCTTTGTTTGCTAGCTAAGGCCAAGAATTCTACCTCGTGGGGTTAAGAACAAAAGGGGTGTGTGGCCTAAAGGCCAATTTATGCTGACAACGCAGTCCTCACAGATGGCGTCGCAGATGGCGTCTGCATAGCCCCCCCTTCGCAGATGCTCTGCACGCACCTCCCAAAAATTGTGACCACTGCAGAAGCCTCGCAGACAGCGTCACAGACAAGAGGGCTCTGATTGGTCCACTCTACATCCGCTGTACATGCACTTCCGCTTCCCTACTTTCCTGGTTTGGTTTGTTTTCACAACCGCCATTTTTAAAAACACGAGCGAAGATGGAGCAGCATGAAGAGCGGTTGATCGAGGAAGTGAGGAAGTACGTACATCTATACAACTCCAGTTCTAGTCATTATAAGTAACTGGAGGATAAACACTCCACTAACCACACCCACCAACTACTCCTAGCGATTTCACGACTTCGCGCCCCCTTGCGTTGTGGCGGTGAATAACATCGCACACGCCTATTACTCCCCGCTCAACGATAAATTACAACTGTCTGCGAAAAGCTATCTGCGAAAGCCTTGTCGCAAGCACATGCAGAGGCCCTAACAGAGGGTTAGCCTTGCTTGCTAACGAGACAAAAGAATTAGCCGTGTTTTGCTAGCTAAATCCACTGAAATCTTGATGAGGTCACAATATGTGTAATGATGAAATTAAAGTGTTAGAAAGGAAAAGAGAGCATGCAAAACCTATCTATTAAACAATTGAGAGATCAACACAAATAGAACAATCATCAATTCAACACGCTGCGTGTCTACAGTGTAAACAATTAAACCGTTCCTGAGTTTAAATTCACACTACTTAATAAAACTAATTCCTAAGACTAGTCTTTTTGCCCAAATGCTAATCTTACTTCAGTATCTTGCCTCTACGCAAAATTATGAGAAGATGTTCCAAGACTTTTGGAGTTTCACAGTTGTGGAGGCCTCTGTGAAGCGCAGAGAATTTCTTGGTCCGACGCGTGGTCGTTCGTGATGAAAAGAAGTCTCTGATCAAACAATGTGCACAGCGCTTTAGTTAGAAGGAAATCCGGTCGCTTCTAACTTTAAATTAACTGCTTGGCCGCAGTTCGTAACATTACTGACAATAGACAAACAAAAACCGGTTGTAACTCAACCGAGAGATAGAGATAGCACGATTTAAGTAGTTCTACCGTGGCCAAGGGTAAACAAAAACCGTGCTGAATCGTTTTTCTCGGGAGAAAAGACGTCTGTATCTTGGATGCTCTGGTGAGCGGCCTCTTTATCTCTGTAGAACGCGCCGCTTGCGACGAGATTCACAGCACCAAAAGAGACCGAGTTGGAAGTTTCCGGGTTACTTATGGCTTCCTGGAGGATGTGACGTAGGTGATCCCGCCCAGCTGTGACGCAGGTCAACACGGAAGCTGGCCGATGGGACCTGTAGTTTCTTAAAGGGACTGTGTTATAGTTCTTAGACGGACTGTGTTACCTACAACATTTTACATTTTTTTGTCATGAAAATATTCATGACAGTTTCACATAAAACTAGTTAAAACAGTTTTATTAGTCCACTAGCATGTTGGTGTCATGGATTTGGGCAATAGATGGATATAAGTGCAGAAAGAATTTATTAATAAGCACGCTGGCAAACAGATCCAAAACATCAGACAAAGGCAGAGTCGAAAAAGAGGCAATGGCTGAACGAGGCACTGACAGAATATCAGAGGGAAAGATGAAGAAATAAAATCCAAAAACACAAACACGAGTCAAAAGCAGGAAATACAAAATATAAAGTTTGGCAATGTCAGACACAGGGTACAGAGCGTATACTTCGCTAAGTCTGTGTGTTACTGAGAGTCCTTATAAATGTGAGGTGCTGGCAATTCATCCTAATAAGCTTGAGCGTGAGTTGCCGTCTGAGGCGCACAGATGTGACAGTTGGACAGTTGACAGTTGTAACCAGACAACTGTTTGACATATCAAATTTGAAATATCAATATTGCAGCTTTAACCCTTGGAGCTCATACGTTGCATCCTACTGTTTTTTTTTTCATAGTGGGCAACATATCTTTGGAATGGAAGGAGTTTATTTATTTATTTATTTATTTTTAACCTGAATGATTTTTTTTTATTCTACACACTCATGTATGCATTAATTATTGTATAGTTCAATAACAATTATGAGCATCTTTCCTTAGTTTTATATAATCTAAAACTACCATGGATCGATACTGATTATCTCTTATGTCCAATAACATTCAATTGTAACTACATAATAATGATGAAAAGTGAAAGCGCTGGCTCACTGATGTCCACCAGGCAGCCAGCAGAGCCACACCATAATAAATGTTGTGGTGTTGTTTTTGGCACATGCCATGTGGTGTCAAAGAAAGGATTAAATATGTATTCTTTACTATGATGTGTATTTCATTATTGGTATCACTATCACAAGACAATGCAGCAACTTATTGACATGAAAAACACGACACTACACAATTCAATCGTTCATATGCCTTGATATGTCAAGGAAATTCAACGCTTCCTGGATTTTGCTAACTTTGACAGGAGATTCATACAAGGGTTCAGCTCCATTGCAACCCCCTCACTGCCCTTCTCATAAAGGGACCCAAGCGCTTAAAATGGAACGCTGAGGCCAATGAGGCATTTGATAAACTGAAAGCAGCATTCACCACAGCCCCCATCCTGAAACATTTGGACCCCACCAATCCATTCATTGTAGAACTGGATGCCTCTGAATCTGGGGGTGGAGCAGTACTATCTCAATACTTCGGTGAAAGGCCCAAGTTACACCCAGTGGCATTTTTCTCAAAAACATTCACACCCACAGAACAGAATTATGACATTGGCAACTGGAACTGTTGGCAGTCAAGTTAGCAGAGGTGGAGGAGTGGAAACATTGGCAGGAGGGGGCAACCCACCCGTTTACTAGCTTCACGGATCACAAAAACCTGGACTATCTCAAGAGAGCAAAGATACTAAATCCACACCAAGCTCACTGGGCCCTCTTCTTCACAAGTTTTCACTTCACCATTTCTTACTGACCAGGCTCCAAAAACACAAAGGCCAATGCTTTATCCTGGGTTTTCCTGCCTCCATCCTGGCTTGGGACTAAGAACCCATATTATATCCCGCTTGCTTAAAAAATGCACTCACCTGGGATGTAGACCACGAGCCAACCCAAACCCAATCTCACCACTGACCAGAAGGCTGCCCTCCCGATCATAAGTATGTTCCCCCACGGATACGTGAATGACTTGTCACCTGGGCACACTCCACCCCAGCCACAGGCCACCCAGGCTGCCAACACACTCACCAGCTGCTCAAGGGTAAGTACTGGTGGCCAAACATGTTCTTGGATGTAACCAAGTTAATCTTGTCATGCTCTACATACGCATAGGCTAAAATACCCCAGGCACCCCTGGTAGGCAAACTCACCATTGCCCACACCTCAACGTCCATGGTTTCACCTTGCCATCAACTCACAGATCCCCAAAGTCACAAGATAACATGGTCATCCTGGTCATCACTGATCACTTTTCGACTCATCCCACTACCCAGCCTTCTCATGGCCTTCGAGACCATGGAACTCCTGTTTAACCATGTGTTCCGGTATTTTGGCATCCCAAAGGACATCATCAGTGGCCAGGGTTCCCAGTTCTTGTCACATCTCTGGACCATATTCATGAACAAATTGAGGGTATCTGTGAGCCTGTTGTCCAGGTACCATCCTCAGTCCAACGGTCAAGTAGAGAGGGCAAACCAAAAAATCAGATGTTTTCTCTGGTTATTCTGTTCAGAAAACCAGAGGGATTGGGCCCAATTCCTCCCATGGGCCAAATATGCACATAACTCTCTTCAGCACTCAGCTGCACAGCTCATGTCTTTCCAATGCATACTGGATTGTCAACCTCCACTGTTCTCTGGAATAACTCCTCCACCAACATGCCTGCAGTGGATGATTGGGACAAGTGCAGTGAGCAGGTATGGGAGAAAGTCCACCAACACTTAGAGGAAGTAGCACAGCAATATAAGCATTTTGCAGACTGTCTCAAGGGACAGACCCCACAGTATAAACCCAGTGATAGAGTATGATTATCAACCAAGGACATCCGAGAGCCCCAAATCTGTAAAAGGCTCACAGTGAAATACATTGATCCCTTTAAACTATCCCATCAAGTCAATGATGTCTTACAAATTCAACTTCCCCCAACACTACCGCCTCTCACCTACTTTCCACGTATCCTATTTGAAACCCGTCATACCAGGTCCTTTGGCCAAAAACTGCTCCACCGCCACCAACCCACCAATGCCTCTTATTCTGCATGGGCAACCAGCCTTCACTGTCCACAGCATCCTGGATTCTCACCACAAGAGAGGTACAGTGGAGTATCTTGTAGAATAGGCGGGCTATGGTCCAGAGGAATGCAGTTGGGTCCCTGCAAGGGACAACCTAGACCCCTGCTCACCAAAAACTTCCATGCCAGCCACCCTGACAAGCCAGCTTCTTGCCACAGGGGTCGTCCTAGGAGAAGAATAGCTTCTGGAGTGAGCTCCTCTGGAGGGGGTTCTGTCACGTCAGCTCCCATTCTCACACAGGACTCCAATTCACAGAATGTGCAGCAGTTCTCCAACATGGCTGCCACGCACCACTCCGAGTCTCTGGAATACTAACACCTGTTTCTCATCACAGCCTCATTAACATACAGCATATAAGGACTTGCTTCACATACACTCAGTGCGAAGTATCACTCAGGACACTTGTGTCTGTTGATACCAAGCCTGCTAGGCTTGTAATTGTTTACCTGGATTTTGACTAACTTTTGGATATTGGATTTTGCCTTTTGTCTCTGCCTTCACTGCTCTGTTTGTACATGCATGACCACTGCTTGTCTAATGTTTCTGAGTTTGCCTGATGGTTTGGATTTGTTTACCAGTCTGTTGTTTAATAAATCTTATCTGCATTTCATCCTACGGTTGCCTGCATTTGTGACAAGCACAGTGAATGATTGAAATATTTTTCAACACAAGGAGATAAACTTTATATCTTTGCGCCACCATGTAATATTCTTTTAATTATGTAGACACATCCACAAAAAATACACAAATTAATCAAAAGAATTTTAATTTTGAACCAATTTGCAATTTTCACAATGCGTGTGAAGTCAGCAGGAAAATATTGGGACTGACATCATCAGGGTGAAGATATGGGAAAATATGTCACTCAGGTCTGGGATGTGCAGGGTGGCACGGTGGTGTAGTGGTTAGCGCTGTCGCCTCACAGCAAGAAGGTCCGGGTTCGAGCCCCGTGGCCGGCGAGGGCCTTTCTGTGCGGAGTTTGCATGTTCTCCCCGTGTCCGCATGGGTTTCCTCCGGGTGCTCCGGTTTCCCCCACAGTCCAAAGACATGCAGGTTAGGTTAACTGGCGACTCTAAATTGACCGTAGGTGTGAATGTGAGTGTGAATGGTTGTCTGTGTCTATGTGTCAGCCCTGTGATGACCAGGTGACTTGTCCAGGGTGTACCCCGCCTTTCGCCCGTAGTCAGCTGGGATAGGCTCCAGCTTGCCTGCGACCCTGTAGAAGGATAAAGCGGCTAGAGATAATGAGATGAGGTCTGGGATGTAGTTCGAATGAAAAATACAAGTTTTTCAGCATGAGAAGATAAACTTCATATCTTCAACCCAATGTGTGATTTTATTATATGAACCCATTCACAAACAAAAAGTATGCAAATTTATCAAAACAATTCATGGATATCCTCACTTGTATTGAAAAATATGTTACTCGATGTCCCAGATGTAGTTTGTATGAAAAATACAAGTGGCGTATTTGCCAGTAAAACACTTGTCTATATAATAAATAAATATATAAGTTAGAATTTGATACCTGCAACACACTCAAAAAAAGACAGAGGCAAAATAAGACTGAAAAGTTTATAGGATATTCAAGCAACACTATTTTGGAAGATTCCACAATAAGCAGGGTAATTGGTAACATGATTGGGTATAAAAGGAGCATGCACCGAAGGCTCAGTATTTGCAAGCAAGGATGGGCCGTGCCAAAGTTCATGAGAGAATTGTTCGTCAATTCAAAAACAACATTTCTGAATGCAAGATTGTAGGTCTTTCAAAATTTTCAGTATTTAATATTGTGAAAAGATTCAGGAAATTTGAAGACATCTCAGCACATAAAGGGCGTGAGTTGCATGTGTGTGAAGGACCATTGATATATCAGGGCATATATTGGGATTTTAGAAGGCTACATCTCTTCCTGGGAAGTCCATGTTTATGTCAGCAGGACAATGCCAGGCCTCGTTCTGCACGGGCTTCGTAGACACAGAGTGCGTGTGCATGACTGACCTGCTGCCAGTCAAGATCTGTCTCCTATTGAAAATGTATGGCACATCATGAAGAGGAAAATCAATGGCGACCATGGACTGTTGAGCAGCTGAAGTCTTGTATCAAGCAAGAATGGACAAAAGTTCCAATTGCAAAACTGCAAGAATTAGTATCCTCAGATCCCATACAATGAAAATGTGTTATTAAAAGGAAAGGTGATGTAATACAATGGTAAAAATGCTTCTGTCCCAACTTTTTTGAGTGTGTTGCAGGCATCAACTTCTAACTTCGTTTATATTTACAAAATACAATTAAGTTGGTCAGTAAAACTATTGAAAATCTTTTCTTTGTACTTTTGTCAGTTAAATAAAGGTTCATGTGAATTCACAAATCATAGATTTTTGTTTTGAGTGCATTTTGGAAAATATCCCAACTTTTCTGGAAATGGAAATGGGGTTAGTGTGTGTGTGCGCGTGTCTCTTTCTCTCTCTCTCTTATTCACAGTAATCTGTGAAGCTGTACACACACACACACACACACACACACACACACACACACACACACACACACACACACGAGTGTTTTACTGGGAAATACACCACTCTTATTTTTCATACAAACCACATCCGTCGGAATACTGAGTAACATATTTAAATAATATTGGCTGGCTTTTTTGTGGTACATCAGATATATTCCATTTAGCTAGCATGATATTGAACTCGTCTTTGACTCGTTCAATATCATGCTAGCTGAATGGAATATATATGATATACCACGAAAAAAGCCAGCCAAACTCCACACAGAAAGGCCCTCACCAGCTGCTGGGCTCAAACCCAGGACCTTCTTGCTGTGAGGCGACAGTGCGAACCACTACACCACTGTGCCACCCACATTTCTTACATTTATTTTAATAAATGTTTATATGTCAGTAAAGAAAGCAGCATATTATGTTAGAGGCCACTTTTCAGTTCAGAACTGAAATAATAATAATAATAATAATAATAGGTGGCGTAGTGGTTAGCACCGTCGCCTCACAGCAAGAAGGTCCTGGGTTCGAGCCCAGCGGCCGACAAGGGCCTTTCTATGTGGAGTTTACATGTCCTCCCTGTGTCTGTGTGTGTTTAGCCTAACCTGCAGTTCAAAGACATGCACGTTAGGCTAATTGGTGGCTCTAAAGTGAGTGTGAATGGTTGTTTGTCTCTATGTGTCAGCCCTGTGATAACATGGCAACTTGTCCAGGGTGTACCCCGCCTCTCGCCCATAGTCAGCTGGGATAGGCTCCAGCTTGCCTGCGACCCTGTAGAACAGGATAAAGCGGCTAGAGATAATGAGATGAGATAATAATAGGTGGTACGGTAGTGTAGTGGTTAGCACTGTTGCCTCACAGCAAGAAGGTCCGGGTTCGAGCCCCGTGGCTGGCGAGGGCCTTTCTGTCTGGAGTTTGCATGTTCTCCCTGTGTCTGCATGGGTTTCCTCCGGGTGCTCCGGTTTCCCCCACAGTCCAAAGACATACAGGTTAGGTTAACTGGCGACTCTAAATTGACCGTAGGTGTGAGTGTGAATGGTTGTTTGTCTCTATGGCCCTGTTTACATTATTTTGAATCGGCGGATCATCAGATTAACGTTTTTAAAATGATTCGCATACACACACAAAATTTCTGTGCCCACAACAAAACCGTTCCCCGTGCACACAGCAACGCCAATACACGGATATGCTAATCACATGACTAATTAGACGGCACGTCACATGATCCCAGTGCATATCGGGCATGCGCAAGTCACTCACCACTTGCAAGCACTTGCAAGTGTGTGAGAGATTGAGTGAGCGAGAGAGAGAGTGAGCAAGAGAGTGTGAGAGAGAGGAGAGAGAAAGAAAGAGAGAGCAAGCAAGCGAGAGAGTGTGAGAGCATAAGAATCAAAATTTGAAGTTCTTTATGGAAATCAGGGACGCCGTGTCATTGGGACTAAAGAGGAGAAGGTTTTTCAGCAGTCGCGTCACATGACCAACGTGGCATGACCAACGCCAGCGAATCAGGAAGGTGGATGTCACAGTGACGTTGTCCAATGACGACGTCAGCTAGAGCTCAGCACTGCGTATCCTCGTTCCTCAATGTTTACGCAGCAGATCAGATATGTACTGGGTTGAATACGTGGGCCCTGGCGGATTCAAACTGTTCCGCCTGTGGAGTCGTTTCCCGGTGTTTTAATGTGCACGGACACACGGGCGCAGATAGAGGGGGGGACGGGGGGGATTCGTCCCACCCAGATTTAAATTCACCTCGTTCAGTCCCCCCCACTTATAGGGAGGAAAAAAACGTCTATGCTGTCTTTCTTTGCATAAGGCAAACCTCACGGAAAAATCAAAAGACTAATTACCATTCGGTTTATTGAGGTGCACAGCAGTGTATACATAGTTGCAACTGCGCAGACTGCACAGGTTGTGAGCTCGAGCTTGGTTGCTATGGTTACCCACAAGTTTGACAGGCATATCAGGGACAGCGCCTCCTAGTTCAGGACCCCAACACGGCATGATGAAGGGTGCCAAAAGGCAGAAAACGATTGCATCGTTAAAAAAAAAAAACCGACTGTAAGTAAACTGTGCCTTACTTTACCACATCACCTTGCAATTTTTTGATAGTCTGTTCAAAGTAATGTCGTAGTGAAAGTAAAATCGTACGGAGTAGAGATGCCTTTCTGGTAGCCTCCTTCTTTCGGTGGTAGCCTGTAGATACAGTGCTCAGAAGGCAGTTTTAATGTTTAATCTGGCGTTCCCTGCCATAATTTCAGCGAGCATATTGTTTCATAAGGAAACTTTGCGAAGAGTTGTTGACTGACTGCCGCTCACGCAACACACAGGCATAGTTAGAAAGTCAGGATGGACTGGTTTACACTTTACACACACACACGTAGCCCAGCCTCTCGCTCTGTTTAACAGTTGGAACTTAGCGGTTTTAAAACTAGTTTTGCAGTTTTGCAATTTCTGTGCGTGATGATAATGTGTAAACTTTGGATTTCCATAGGCTATGTTAAAATGTTATCATTGTCCTGGCCTGCAGGTAGTTCCTGGTGATGGCAGTGAGGGAGGTGAAATAACATGTATACACACTACCGTTCAAAAGTTTGGGGTCACCCAGACAATTTTGTGTTTTCCATGAAAAGTCACACTTTTATTTACCACCATAAGTTGTAAAATGAATAGAAAATATAGTCAAGACATTTTTCTGGCCATTTTGAGCATTTAATCGACCCCACAAATGTGATGCTCCAGAAACTCAATCTGCTCAAAGGAAGGTCAGTTTTATAGCTTCTCTAAAGAGCTCAACTGTTTTCAGCTGTGCTAACATGATTGTACAAGGGTTTTCTAATCATCCATTAGCCTTCTGAGGCAATGAGCAAACACATTGTACCATTAGAACACTGGAGTGAGAGTTGCTGGAAATGGGCCTCTATACACCTATGGAGATATTGCACCAAAAACCAGACATTTGCAGCTAGAATAGTCATTTACCACATTAGCAATGTATAGAGAGGATTTCTGATTAGTTTAAAGTGATCTTCATTGAAAAGAACAGTGCTTTTCTTTCAAAAATAAGGACATTTCAAAGTGACCCAAAACTTTTGAACGGTAGTGTGTGTGTATATATATATATACACACACACACATATATATATATATACACACAAAATGGAATCATTTGCTGACAGCTCAGTCCCCCCCAGTTCAAAAATCCTATCTGCGCCCCTGCACGGACAGTGCATCCGCGACGAAAACGATACGGATACGGTCTAATGTAAACACCACCTATGTGTCAGCCCTGTGATAACCTGGCAGCTTGTCCAGGGTGTACCCTGCCTCTCACCCGTAGTCAGCTGGGATAGGCTCCAGCTTGCCTGCGACCCTGTAGAACAGGATAAAGCGGCTAGAGATAATGAGATGAGATAATAATAGGTGGCACGGTGGTGTAGTGGTTAGCGCTGTTGCCTCACAGGAAGAAGGTCCGGGTTTGAGCCCCGGGGCCGGCGAGGGCCTTTCTGTGTGGAGTTTGCATGTTCTCCCCGTGTCCGCGTGGGTTTCCTCCGGGTGCTCCGGTTTCCCCCACAGTCCAAAGACATGCAGGTTAGGTTAACTGGTGACTCTAAATTGACCGTAGGTGTGAATGTGAGTGTGAATGGTTGTCTGTGTCTATGTGTCAGCCCTGTGATGACCTGGCGACTTGTCCAGGGTGTACCCCGCCTTTCGCCCGTAGTCAGCTGGGATAGGCTCCAGCTTGCCTGCGACCCTGTAGAACAGGATAAAGCGGCTAGAGAGAATGAGATGAGACGTAGAAACATTTAATTTCTGTGTGCAACACTTGAGGCAAATATTGCGCGTTCCCGATATTCCAGCCTGAGACGCGCAGCGTGAACCCGCCCCGCTTCGGCTACGTCGGCGCGCGCTCGTGACTGTCGAGTTCACAGAGCTGCTGAGAGTGAGTGAGTGCGCGCGCGAGGGAGGGAGTGAGAGAGACACACACACACAGAGAGAGAGAGCGGCGCGTGACCGCAATTGAAGACGCAAGTATCGTGAAGAAGAGAAGTGGCGTTTTAATAAAAAAAAATAAAATAAGGCTCCGCAATACCGTGAAGATGAGCGATACGAAACCGCAGCGGCGAGAACCGAAGAGCCCCGCCGCCTGAAGGGTAAGAAACGGAAAGTTCGCTTTCTTTTCTCGACCAAGTTAGAGAGAGAGAGAGAGAGGTCTGGAATTCTCGCTTCTCTGCTTCAGTGCCGAAGAGTTTGGATTCGGATGTGAACACACTCTCTCTCACACACACACACACTCTCACACTCTCTCTCTCTCACACACACACACACACACACACACTCTCTCTCTCACACACACACGCTGTCGAGTGCTTTGTGGAAGTGTAACATTGTGTCTGTGAGTAGCGAGTGTGTTTTGCCTCAGCGTGCGCGCTGGACATTTTTCGTTCCTTGAGGGCAGCTGGGCTCAAACTCAGCCCGCCTGCACTGCTCCGCTCCTCACTGCGCCTCACTGCTCAAGTGTGTTTTCTTTGAACAGCACCGACAAGTCAAATGAACTCTACTCAACTCTACTCTACTCTTGCACACATCAAACTATAAACCTCAGTCTCCCTGAAGCCTCTAAGCAAACCTGCTATTAGCCTTTACACAGGTTTTGGTGATGAAACTAACTTTTGGGTTGTTTTACAATCGGTACACAAGCTAAAAATCACATTTAACACTTATTATCTTCAATATCAAAAGGCTTGACTAAATAAACTTGGTCGTTTATTGTAGCCCTGTGATATCTCTATTTACCATGCAAAAAAACTTGGTGATAACGTTATTTTTGGTGAATGTTTGGCAATATATGTCACATTTAGCAAAATTACTCGTGTCATTTAGAAAAAGTGCTTTTTGACCACAGGTAGCTCCAAAAGGGATGCACTTACATCATTCTTTATACCATACAACACATATTTGGTTCCATATCATTGGAAACATAGTTAAGTTTTAATGTTGAATGCCAGTAAGTTTTCAGACTATTTTGATCAAATTAGTATGGAATTGTGTCAAAAAAAAGTCCTCTCCGAGACAGCTCATTTTTCAATATGAGTGATTCCACGCTTATGGGTACTGAAATGGGGACATGAACTTATTCACCTAAAACCATTTCTTTTTTTACCATCTGGTCACAAAACATGTAATCTTTAATGAATGAGATGTTAAAAGATAACTTTAATTTTCTGAGATGTAATAAAAACATATTTATATGCCAAAGTCAGAACGTAACAGAAGTGTTGTGGACATATATATTCTCAATTTTAACAATGTAGAATTACTTTTTGAAACATAGGAAGGTGATGTTTTAGCAAATATAATTAATAAACATGTGTAGTAGAATAAACATACACATTCTTTCAATAAGATTAACATGGTATAGAGCTAGATTGTAATTAATTTGTAACAGATGCGAGATGGACAATCGTAACAAAAGTAATGTAACAGACATCATTTTGGAACTCATAGGCTTGACTTTGGCATATAAATATGTTTTTATTACATCTCAGAAAATTAAAGTTATCTTTTAACATATCATTCATTAAAGATTACATGTTTTGTGACCTGATGGTAAAAAAAAAGAAATGGTTTTAGGTGAATTTTTAAAAATAAGTTCATGTCCCCATTTCAGTACCCATAAGCGTGGAATCACTCATATAAAATATCTAAAATGATTATTTTCATCCTAAAATGTGGTCAAGATATTGGGACATAAATATTAGAGACAACTAACACAAAGCTTACAGCCTTATATTTAAAAGCACTATGGAAGTAGTGGATTCTGAATTGTCAAAAAAAAAAAAAAGTCCTCTCCGAGAATCACTTCATTTGTTTCTCCCAGCCCTGCTTAAAGCTACACTTAATCTTCTTTATCTTATAGCAGATTACACAAAACTACCATACACATGTCAAAAAATGACCTGAAATCTGTTCTTTAACTTGTCCTTCGCTTAAAAACTGGTACAAGAACCAGTTTGAATCAATTTGAATTTTGGACCCCTGTGACACAAACTTTGTACCCTGATTGTAAAACAACCCTTTTCAAACTGTCATTAGTGCTTTTGTATAGATAGATAGATAGACAGATAGATAGATAGAGCGCACTATTAATCCTTGAGGGAGGTTTTGTTGCAGCAGTACAATAAACCTCAGTGTACACAGAATACAGGCTACAGTACCCATACAGCAGTAAACTATGTAAATAAGAAGATGGGTCTGTCTCAGAAACTGGGTACTGTGGGGGTACCCGACTAAATATACTCCCAGTCAATAAACTATCCGGTTTTGAATGGTGATGTTGGTTTTAATTTGAAATAAAACGATGACCGAGGGCGGCACGGTGGTGTAGTGGTTAGCGCTGTCGCCTCACAGCAAGAAGGTCCAGGTTTGAGCCCCGTGGCCGGTGTCACGGTCTGAATTTACCACCAGTCTGAATTTACCAGGTATATTTATTAACTTTGAGTAAATAAAATTAACTTTATTTACGGGGCGGCACAGTGGTGTAGTGGTTAGCACTGTCGCCTCACAGCAAGAAGGTCCGGGTTCGAGCCCCGTGGCCAGCGAGGGCCTTTCTGTGTGGAGTTTGCATGTTCTCCCCATGTCCGCGTGGGTTTCCTCCGGGTGCTCCGGTTTCCCCCACAGTCCAAAGACATGTAGGTTAGGTTAACTGGTGACTCTAAATTGAGCGTAGGTGTGAATGTGAGTGTGGCTGGTTGTCTGTGTCAGCCCTGTGATGACCTGGTGACTTGTCCAGGGTGTACCCCGCCTTTCACCCGGGATAGGCTCCAGCTTGCCTGCGACCCTGTAGAACAGGATAAAGCGGCTAGAGATAAGAGATGATCTGCGACATGATAAATGAAGAAGAAACCTTTATTTGTCACATGCACAGTGAAATTCATCCTCTGCATTTAACCCATCTGAAGCAGTGAGCACGCACACACACACACACCCAGAGCAGTGGGCAGCCACACCACAGCATTCGGGGAGCAGCCAGGGGTTTGGTACCTTGCTCAAGGGCACTTCAGCCCAAGGCCACCCCACGTTAACCTAACTGCATGTCTTTGGGGGAAACCGAAGGAAACCCACGCAGACATGGGGAGAACATGCAAACACCACACAGAAAGGCCCTCGCTGGGTTCGAACCCAGAACCTTCTTGCTGTGAGGCGACCGTGCTAACCACTACACCACCGTGCCGCCATGGTGGCTGGTTGACTACATCGCATTCCTTTAAAGTGCATATCACGGGTAAATTCAGGAGCAAGGTCAATGTAATTCTCCTATTTTATATTAAACTTTGGTCAAATATCTGTAACATTTTGCATTCTCTGCAATTTTTTTTACCTTGCGCAATACCAGAAAAATTCAGTTGAAATCAAGCCATTTGAGGCGAATTGGTCCGCCTCTGAAAAAACTTGGCATTTGGATTTCCCGGCAAACACTGATTTTCGTGATGTCGCGTGCGGGACGCCTCCTTCTGAATCCTACGTCAGCGCTGGTTTGTTTATGAGAAAACGACCTGGTGGTTTTCTGCAAATTTCTTCAACGTTATCACGTAATTATTAAAATGGTTAACAGGTGTATCATAGGAGGGTGTAGCAACACCAATCATGATGGTATTGGAAAACTCATCGTTTTCCAAAAGACCGGACAATGAGAGAGAAATGGGAGCGCTTGGTCTACACAGGCTGTGCACTGAAACTGCGCAAGTTTTCGCAGCCTGCTGGCGCTTCCGCAGATAACGTCACGAATCTGGCTCCAGACTCCCTTGGGATTTTTCCCGACGCATTTTGTTATTTTATTTTTTTCTGCTGTAGACAGATGGCCTTGTGCAAAATTACCCTTCTGGATGAGCGTGTAAAGAGACATACTTTCATATAAAAAAAGACGAAATTGGTCCAGGATGTGCACTTTAAAAAGGTTGTCGTCCACTGAAAAGACTACAGTTATCGCTAATTGTATTTTAAGTTGTAACTTTATACACCTAAGGATCGGTGCGCTCACAGAATAATCATAATCGTAATAAAACTTCATGCAAAATATTTGATCACCGTTGTAACTCCATTTTCTGCAGACCCAAAACCAATACGATTGTGTGTTTTTGATCTAAACGGAAAGCCTCAGGATCAAGGTCACTACCTCACCAAAAGTAGTAACTTAAAATCACTACGCCATATAAAAATTTAGTTATAAATCTGCGATTTTGTTTTTTAAAACGAAAGCTGAAAGTTAGGTATAGAATACAGGGCTCAATTCTTTTTTTTTTTTTTCACCAGCCAGCCACTTCATGTTAAAACTGTTAATGTTATAGTCATGTTGTCTGTTGTTGCCCAAATGAGGATGGGTTCCCTTTTGAGTCTGGTTCCTCTTGAGGTTTCTTCCTCATGTCATTTGAGGGAGTTTTTCCTTGCCACCGTTGCCACAGGCTCGCTCATTGGGGATAGATTAGGGATAAAATTAGCTCATGTTTTAAGTCATTTAAATTCTGTAAAGCTGCTTTGCGACAATATTGTTCAAAGCGCTATACAAATAAACTTGACTATTCAGTACAATAAACCTCAGTGTACACAGAATACAGGTTACAGTACCCATACAGCAGTAAACTATGTAAATAAGAATATCCATCCATCCATCCATCCATCCATTATCTGCACTGCTTATCACTCGTCAATCATGGTTAGCTGGAGCCAATCCCAGCTGACATTGGGTGAGGGGCGGGGTACACCCTGGACAGGTCCCCAATCTATCAGGGCTCCTACAGAAAGATGGCGCACCAGATGGTCATTCACTCTCATACCCACACCTATGGACTGTAGGAGGAAACCGGTGCATCAGGAAGAAGCACGCATTCACGAGGAGAATATTCAGAGTCCATACAGTTGAGCGTGAGGTTCGAACCTGCTTGCTGTGAGGTGACAGTGCTAACCACTGCACCAGCAAGAATAAAAAGATTTTAAAAAAAATGCCAAGTGGCAGCTAAAGTAAGTAAAACGATTGTAGTGCAGTTGATGATCGTGAGGTGACTATCATGAATGTGTTCATAATTAAAGGAATAAATAATAATAATAAATACGGTGTGGTAGAATGTGAAAAATGTTGTGCTGTTGCACAGCTGACACAGTGGATGAGTGGCACATGGAAGGATTTTATGGCTGTTGTTGGTCCGTGAGCTAAACTGAAAGTGATCCTAAATGAACTTGCTCCTACTTTCCAATAAATATTCAGTCTAGGGCTTTATGTCTCTGCACGTTTCACATAATCTAATATACTGTAAGTCGGTTTGGTCGAAGTCAGGGCCGCTTTGCATATTGCCTGGACCTGGGACAAACCGTTTCAGAAATCTCCACAAAGGAAACACAAGCCACGAAATGTAAACAAACGTAACCCATAATCACTCATTTGAATGCACTATTCAATATTACTAACGCATATAGTCTGTCTAGAGTGATACTGAATCCCCAGACCGTCTCAGAAAAATGTCTGTTATTAGCCTTGAACGTTTCGGTGGGTGCGGAATCTTTTTCTGCGAAATGCAGCAGACTAAACAATCTTCCAAATCTGGGGAAATGTGTATTGGTTTGTCTGAGGCGCAGACGATAGAGCTAGACTCTCATAGTTTTATCAAATGGACATATTTCAGACATTCCAACTCTGACCTTGACTTGGTTTCTAAACCCTACTGGACCCTTCACCTGAGCTGGGACTGAAGCACTGGTCATATTTAACACAACAAGGACGCACAGTGCATTGCAAAAGTATTCATCCCCCTTGGTGTTTGTCCTGTTTTGTCACATTACAAGCTGGTATTAAAATGGATTTTGGGGGGGTTAGTACCATTTGATTTACACAACATGCCTACCGCTTTGAAGGTGCACATTGTTTTTAATTGTGACACAATAATTAAGATGAAAAAAACAGAAATCTGGAGTGTGCATAGGTATTCACCCCCCCAAAGTCAAAACTTTATAGAGCCACCTTTTGCTACAATTACACCTGCATGCCTCTTGGGGTGTGTCTCTATTAGCTTAGCACATCTAGCCACTGGGATTTTTGCCCATTCCTCAAGGCAAAACTGCTCCAACTCCTTCAAGTTAGATGGGTTGTGTTGGTGTACAGCAATCTTCAAGTTATGCCACAGATTCTCAGTTGGATCGAGGTCTGAGCTTTGACTAGGCCATTCCAAGACATTTAAATGTTTCCTTTTAAACCACTCCAGTGTAGCTTTAGCAGTATGTTTAGGGTCATTGTCCTGCTGGACCATAACTCTTCGTCCCAGTCTCAAACCTCTGGCTGACTCAAACAAGTTTTCCTCCAGAATTGCCTTGTATTTAGTGCCAGCCATCTTTCCTTCAGTCCTGACCAGCTTTTCTGTCCCTGCAGATGAAAAACATCCGCACAGCATGATGCTGCCACCACCATGATTCATTGTAGGGATGGTGTTCTCAGGGTGTTGGGTTTGTGCCACACATGGCATTTCCCATGATGGCCAAAAAGATCAGTTTTGGTCTCATTTGACCAGAGAATCTTCTTCCATGTGTTCGGGGAGTCTGCCACATGCCGTTGGGGAAACTCCAAATGTGCTTTCTTAAGCAATGGCTTTTTTCTGGCCACTCTTCCATAAAGCCCCGGTCTGTGGCGTGTACGGTTTAAAGTGGTCCTATGGACAGATCCTCCCATGTCCGCTGTGTACCTTTGCAGCTCCTTCAATGTTGTCTTTGTTGCATCTCTGATTAATGCCCTCCTTGCCCGGTCTGTGAGTTTTGGTGGGCGGTCTTCTCTTGTCAGGTTTGTAGTGGTGCCATATTCTTTCCATTTTGCTATAATGGGTTTAATGGTGCTCCCTGGGATATTCAAAGTTTGGGATATTTTTTATAACCCAACCCTGATCTAAACTTCTCCACAACTTTGTCTCTGGCCTGTTTGGAGGCTCCTTGGTTTTCATGTTGCTTGCTTAGTAGTGTTGCAGAGTCAGGGTCCTTCCAGAACAGCTTGATTTATCCAGATATCATGTGACAGATCATGTGACCCTTTGATTGCACACAGGTGGATCTTAATCAACTAATTATGTGACTTATGAAGTGAATTGGTTGGACCAGCTCTTATTTAGGGGTTTCATACGAAACAGGCTTTCGTCTAAACGGGGGAACAGGGGCGCTGCGCCCTCTTACTCTCGGCGTGCGCCCCCTTACCGACTCCGTGAAAACATCCCAGCAACACTACGTGACAATGTGTCTGATCATCAAATACGTTATAATTGCTCCAAAAATATTCCAATCATAGTAGATACACCGCCAGACGGTGCAAAAACAATCCGAATTGGCGTTTTCCAGACTGAGGCGCCATGTTGTTTAGTTGTTTACTTGTCGCAGCTGCTCTCGCGAGATTTGACATGAGTTACATACAAGGTCAGCTGACTTGTAGAGCGAGATTTCTCGAGACTGAATGACCTTTCACCCACCGGCGCGGGAGCTTTTGACAGAAGTAGTTTGCGAGTTGTTTTTGTTGACACTTGGGCATTTAAAGATGTCGTCCCGCGGCACGAAACGGAAGAAAGCCAAAGACTGTCCGGGGCAGAAGATTACTACTTCTTTCTTTTTAAATGTTGACAGACAATTTGTTACAATTTCCCTCTCAGATAGCCTCAGAATGTCCCATTGGAGCATTTTTCAAAGGCTTTGCACGGCGGGGGGGACAACCTGCACCATCCCCCCCCCCCCGGCTTCGCTCCCTCGTCATGGTGAGCGCCCTCATACTAAATTTTTCTAGAAAAAACCCTGCGAAAAGGGGGTGAATACTTATGCACACTCCAGATTTCTGTTTTGTTCCATCTTAATTATCGTTTGTGTCACAATAAAACAACAATTTTCACCTTTAAAGTGGTAGGCATGTTGTGTAAATCAAATGGTGCCAAGCCTCCAAAAATCCATTTTAATTCCAGCTTTTAATGCGACAAAGCAGGACAAACACCAAGGGGGATGAATACTTTTGCAAGGCACTGTAGCTCGTATAATCAGGTGTCCACAAACTTTTGGCTGTTCAGTACAAGTTTCACAGAATGTCAGGTTTGAATAACATTTCTCCATTCATCTCTCCAGGCCAATAGAAAGCAGTTACAGTAAGGGAACGTTCAGTATCTGCATTCGTCCAAGTCCCAATAGAAAATGAGATTATCGCAGATGCACATTTAACTCTACTGGTTCCAGTTTCTTGTCAGTTTTATCATCTTGCATACCGACAGCGCAAGTCTCAATGCCAGGCATTGCCCGTATGCCTGATTTGAAATATTTTAGAAATATTTGAGCGAGTTAGGCCCATTCGGGCACACCTATGGTCGGCTTCTTTAAGCACAAAAATGATTTTCGAGCGAGTACGTTACAAAAAACAACGAATTAACCAGCATCCTTGCCTCCCCCGCGATCGCTGTTTTTTTTTTTTTTTTTTTATTCCTGATTTGTAACGGCAATTCTGATTGGCTTGCTTCAGGCGCGCGTGCATATTTGTGCTTTTCATCACTACGTACGTTCAGTGAATGGAAAGACATGCTTTTGTGTCTCAAATAGTAAACCACACCCTCTACAGTAAATATATATCATTTACATAGCGAATCGTCCCATAGATAAATCTATCTTACCCCATTTATCATTTGACATTGGCCCATCATGCATGTGACGATGAGGAGGGCAGGTTGTTTAATTTCCTCCTAAATGCAAAGGAATGACAGTGCTGCAGTACAGACTCCTGTTTTATAATGTTTTTAGTTTTATAATTCATCTTTGCAATATTGCTCGTCATTGTTATAGGCAAAACAAAGTGTGTTTTGTGTCCTAAACTCTAGTACGCAATGCGTCTTTATATAGTACTGTACGTAAGTCTTACGTATATGATATTGATTTGTGTTTCGTGTTTTCAAGGCTTCTTTTGTTGTAGAAATAAATGTTTTTAAAAATAAGTGTGTGGTTTTTTTTTTTTTTAAATGTACTTTTGTCTAAATAACGGAATTATACCCCGAGAAAGCATGTCAGTATTGCCTTGAATCGTGTATATTAATGTTGAGGCCTGTAGCGTCTTGTGGGACTGTATTATAGATTATAATTGCTTTCTTTTGATTGCACTCGTCTGTGCTTTGATTATGTCTGAATAGCTGTAAGAGCTGATTGATATTCAGTGGTTATGCTCGTCCCCTGAAAGCAATGCACTTGAAGCAGACTACAGTAGATTAATATAAGCCTGCAGACTTCTTGGGGGGACAAAACGACAACTTTGCAATAACTTGTATGCAAGTGAACACTGAGACGCGAAGTGCCGCGTTGTGATGTGGGTGGATGTGTCATGACAGGTCGGATTACCGTTACCGTTATTACCATGTCTCACAGACAGAAATGCCAAAGTGGAACAGAAAGCAAGAAACAGCGCTGTGTCACTTCCTCCATATACTCCCAGTTGGAAGTTTTTGAGCCCCCTGCATGTTTATTTTTGTTTAAATGACCTCATTTTAAATACTCGAGTGTGAATGTGGTGGACCTCTCCAGATCTAATCTAATCAAAATATTTATTGGTTGGTTATTTGTAGCATACCACATTAAGAGTCCCATCAGGATCTGAGAACGACCCAGAATATTTTCAGTGACTAGTCCGAGTGTTTCATTAACTACAGGCAAACTACTAGAAAAGGTGTGTAATTGAGAACGAGGGTGAGGAATGCACATCTGGAAGCGCTGAAAGTTCCTGGGAATTGCATTCGACTTGCCTCGGAGGCACTAAGAACTTGAAATATAGTTCTTGTTATAGATAAGTGAATATTTCTGTGTGTTAGCTGATCAAAAGTAAATATTTCAATAATATTGGCTGGCTTTTTTTTTTGTGGTATATCAGATACTGTATATTCCATTCGGCTAGCATGAAGACTCGTTCAATATCATGCTAGCTGAATGGAATATACAGTATCTGATATACCACGAAAAAAGCCATTATTATTATTATTATTATTATTATTATAATAATAATAATAATATACACCAGAGAGAAACCATCAGGACCTCTTATGCCGCTTTTCCACTACCAACGCGGCTGTGCCGTGCTGAGTCGGGCTGAGTGGGGCTGTTGGAGTTGCATTTCGACTACAACCGCGCTGAACCGTGCTGGCTGGAAGTGGGTGGACACATTGGGTGGAGTTAGCGAAAGTGGGTGGACGTCACGTGATGTCGTTTGGCGGCGCAAACAGTGACATCAGTGAGCTTTTAAGCGGTAGTCTCACGACCTGGAGAGTAAACAATAAACATGGAGGACATGGAGTCGTTAGTGTTGCTGGTCTTGGTGCTGTGGCTTGTTGTCACCGACAACGCCAACAGATACTGGCAAGAGCGTATAGATGAGGCGAGGCGCATAAGGCTTCATAATTCTCGTAATTCATAACTCTCCTTCTTCCGGGTTTACGGTGTTTACAGATCCCAGCGTGCTCGCGGGGCGTGTGTGGGCATGTGAGGACACTCCTCCTCACCAATCAGTGCACAAGGGAGTGTCTCCTCACGCCCCCAGCCTCACTCAGCTCGGTTTGGCTCGCTTCAGCCCCACTCCAAAACCGTGCGAGTTTTAGGGGCTGAGCAGGGCTGAAGCGAGCTGAGTCGTGCTGTTTTTGGATAGTCGAAACGCGAGCCGTGTCGGGCTGAAGTGAGCTGAAAAAGGGTAGTGGAAAAGGGCCATTAGTCCTTCAGAGAAGGCCCAAACATATCAGCGTTTCAAATGTTGCATTTAATTTCTTTCATAATTTCATTATAATTATTCTCTTCTAATTTGGCTTCATTTTCTATCAAATTAGCTTCAGAAATGAAAGGGTTACTGTCCTGAAAACATTAAAATCAAGTTATCCAATGAGATTTTCTTTGTCTGTTGTCTCTAGGCTGAGAGAGTTCAGAGCCGCTCACTCATCGGTTAGGACGTCACTGCCGGGGCAGAAGGCCATGGCAGTGCATACATGTCAACCTATACGGAATGTCCGTATTTTATACGGATTTGATTCAATAAACGTAGTATACGGGCATATAAATAAAGTTATACGGATTCTTTAAAAAAACTTCAATATTTATTTAGAGCTATAATCAATTCCCACCATGATAAGAGCGCATAACACTTACAAATGTACTGTACACTACAGACAGCCAGTAAAGAGTCTTATGAAATCGCACGTTATCTTGTGGTAGCGAGACTTCGTTCCACTTTTGATCATGCACACACCGCATTGCGAGAATCCCACCAACCGTGAAGTCATAGACATATAAACATAGACGCCGCCTTCTGCGTAGAATCATACGTCATCCTCGCCGCCATATTGGATGTGGCAAAGTGGAGATTCTTCAACCGTCTCTGGTATAGCGTCTAGACAGTAGCCGAGAATGAAGATGCCTCATTCATGTGCTGCGTTTAACTGTACCAACAGGTTTACCGTCCAAACGAGATCACATGGGATTACCTTTCACAGGTGAGACTGGAAAAATACTTTTCATTGTATTTGGTCATTATAACGTAATTTTACGAACAGATTTTCCTGACTTTGTGGCTAATGTGAAGTCTCATGCATAATAGCCGCTCGGTGAAACCTGTCTCCAAACAACGAAGTATTTCCTTCGTAACTACGCTGATAACACTGTGTTTTTGTCAAACATTGGAGCTTTGTATTCATTCTAAAGGTTTATTGTTATTAATATTGAATAAAAAGTAACTGGGATATATCTGTTAATTATCATTCAAATTTTAGGTAAATTATTTTAATTTGCATCTTATACGGATTTTATAAGGGAAATACGGATTTTGGAGGTTGGTTATACAGGTTTGATTGACCAAAGGTTGACATGTATGGCAGTGTATGTTTATGTAGGAAGTGACCGATGAATTAACCAATCAGATTTTGATTTATAGTGGGCGGGACCAAAAATTTAATTGCCCTCGGCCTTCTCGAAGGCCAGCACGAGCTTCACCATGAGTCGGTACCGTCACCCGGTGTAGCGTTCATTAGTAGTGTTAAAGCAGTCAAGCCAGTACTATTTCAGAGTAAGTTACACAGGCTAACGACTGAGAAACTAAGATTTCTGTCTCCAGACTCTTCTTCCACGCACATCTGCTACAGTATTTTTCACGCAGACTTAAGTATTCATTTCCCAATGTAATTTACTTAGTTATTTTAAAATCAACATTGATGACTACACACAACGGAGCGACCTGGCAGCCTGCAGCTAATCGCTTGCAGAATTCTTTGCCTTGTTGCTTTTTTTGGTGTCTGGCCAAGTTTTGGCTGAGCTGAAGTCCCAGCTCTAAGAGTACCTCCATTGACCTATACACTCTCTTCCAGTTTTTCGTTGTCCGTTGGTATGTTTTTCTCTTGTAAATATGCATGAAGAATATCTAATGAAGTTTTGGGAGCCTTTTGGGTGTTCAGTGCGCCTTTCTGTTTCCCTGAGAGCTAAGAAATGCTTCTGCACTTGTGCAGCAGAAAACTCTCATTGGATATTCGCATCAGCGCTGACATATGATGTCACGTCTTGACAACCATGCAGTATCGTAAACCATATTCAACGCTCATTCTCCATTGGGTAGAGTGACGTCATGCACGTAGATTAAGCCATATGCTAACAATATTGCATGCTATCTAATCAAATAAATGAAACCCGCTAGAAGGGAATAGAACATGTTTTTATTCCATTGAAAAAGTGTCCTGTATGGATAATAATTGTGTACGTAGTATAACTTGTTTAAAGCTAGACGGCCTTTTGATTTCATAAAATTTAGTGAAATTTAGTTCCCTCTGAAATTTGGTCATTGTGAAGTGTTTGTTTCTGCAGTAGCTCAAAAACAGACCCTTCTGTGGCTGGGAAGTTCTTTAATTTGAGGAGATTCCCGAGCAAATAATGTGCATGAAATCACTCGCTTCGGCAGTCAAGCAGGCAGAGGAAGTCCGTGTGCGTATGCGCAGGTTTACCTTCATCTTTTCCTTCTTCTGTTGGGTTTTACAGCAGCTGGCATCCACAGTGTTGCATTACTGCCATCTACAGGTTTACCTTGAGCATGCACTGACAGTTCCGTCATTCTGCCGCTAAACGAACAGCTGATCACACCGAGGTGCTCGCTGACTGCCGATATTTTTTAGTTTGGTCCTGCGTTTCCTTTCCTTCGCCACATAACGTCTTTTCTCACTTTCCGTTACTGTATTCGGTCCTTCACATTTCATCCGCTCACTCACGTCCTCCGTTTTTCTCTCCTGTATCATATTTGTATCCCACAATGCCTTGCGCGAATGGGGAAAGCCCACCACGTCATGCATGATGTAGTATCTCGAATTGGGTCATGGTGAAGCAGGAAAAAATAGCAGAGAATTAAGGGCCATGTGACTCTAAATTCATTAATTGTTCTATTTTTAAAAAACCTAATAAAATTGGGAGTCTGATTTCGAATTCAGTAGCTTTCGGTCCACTAAACAAAAATAATTGGGTGTCGGGGAAAATTCTTTTTGTGACTACACTTGAAAACTCTGAAAGGCAGTCTAGCTTTAAAGGTAAGAAGCGTTGCTGTGTTTACCGTTTATGCTATTTGTGAGCAGCCATGTTGATTTGACGTCACTTGCTGAACTCAGGGTTAAGGAGACCGTCCTATGTTTGTGAGTAGGAATTCCAAATTGAATGAAGGTTTTTTGTTTTGTTTTTTTTTCCCTTGTGAAAGTCAGAGGTTAGAAATGACAAGTTACAACCTCTAGTGGAACGCAGCACTATCTATTCAGTCACTGCTGGTGGAATTCTCTATTTTGTTGGGGTGAATTGAGGTTGTCAGTTAGATGATGGATGTGGAGTTTGTGTTGTGGTGAACATTTAATGATGGTCAGTTGGGATCCTGTGAGGGGATTTTTATGTGACACCAGTGTGTTTTTGAAGTTTTCCTGCCCCCCCCCCCCCCCCCCCAACCCTTCCCCCACTAACCGAAACATCCACCCCCCTCTCTTGCAAAGCTGCAAGCTACAGAACAGGTGTGACCTGTGGGTCTGGGGCCTTGTGTTGGTATGAGGGAGCAGGGGCACGTGCATGCACGCGCGCGCGCACACACACACACACCATGCTATCTGTTATCACCCAGATGGGTTCTGTTTTGAATCTGGTTCCTCTAAAGGTTTCTTCCTCATGACTTCTCAGGGAGTTTTTCCTTGCCACTGTCACCTCAGACTTGCTCACTAGTGATACGTTTATGAATTCATCTGTTTAAAATTTATATCTGGCATTGACATGTTTCTGTAACACTGCTTTGGACAATGGCTATTGTTAAAACACTATACAATTAAATTGAAATAGCTAAATAACACAGGTGTTATGGAACACAACATTTAAACTTGTTGGTGCCTCAATACGATACATTTTCAATCAGGAAAAAAGTTGACTGTGCTTTAGGTTTCCTTTTTTAATTATTTTAAACATGAAAAAAGTACATTAACAAGTTGAAACTTAAAATAACACTACAGTATTTGTGTGATCCGTTCACACTCTTAGCAGCATGTAATGAAACAAAAGATGGGAATTAGAAAGCAACAAAATAAACCCATTCATGCATAAACATACTGTATATCCTAAATTCTATTTTGAAATGTGGTGTTTTGTGAATATCACATTATAAAGTAAATGGATTGTGCACTGTTTCCCGTACCATTATATTGGGGGACCCTGCCCCCCCCCCCCCCCCCCCCCCCCCAGAAAGTCCCCACCATGCGCGCACATTTTAAAGTCCGAAAAAAGCAGAAGTGCAGTTCTTTTGTAAAAATTGTTCTAAAATAAATGTAAATACTTAAATATAACTCCTTTAACTGTTCGTTCAGGTCCAAACGCTCTGTAACAGGAGCCATGCGGAGGGGTCCTGCAGGAGACAATCCTCATCCAGCACCCTAGGGAAATGTGTGTGTGTGTGTGTGTGTGTATAAGAATGCTGAAATCATGAACTAATAAGTGAGCAGTGTGTTTTATAAAGAAAAAAAATGAACATTCCGTATCGTGAAATACCATGACCAAGGTCTTGAAAGTACTGACCGAGGCTGAGGTCACGGTATTTCACCATACGGACCGACCTTAAGCTGGTAAATAATATCTTTATTTATTTCTTTACCAAATTCTAACAGAAAACGAGAGCGCCCGAAAGGGAAAACCGAGCTGAGCCGCCATTTTGAATCCTCATTCACGGCTGTAATGCAATCGGCTTCCTCCTCGGTATACAAGTGCACTTCCATGGCAGGAAAAAATACTACGTTTTGCTGCCTATGTAGTCCCCTATTTATACAAAATAGTCATTCAGGATTCAGCCATGTTTTTGCTCGGTGTTAGCAAGTTAGTTTTTAGCTTTCTCCTGAAATGTTTTCTTTTATTTCTTCTTCCTCAGGGTAGTAAAACTCGCTTTCGCTGTGAACACTGTCGTTATCGCTATCCATGCTGTAAAACTAATGCTATTATACTGAGAAATGCTGGCAAAAATTTTTGATAATCTTATAAAAAAAAAAAAAAAAGATAAATGTTGACAAAAAATGCTACCATGTTTGCTTTTGTGAACAAGTGAAGTCGCCAGAGGTCCATAACTGGGGTCTGTATCGTAGGATACGGACCCGCTCGCCAGCCAATCAGAGCGCAGGATTTGATGGAAACCGGACCGTGAAAAAATAGTTATCGACCAAAGTATTATTTTTGAAGCAATTATTCTTTGATGTTTACAAAAATTGCACAGGTTAGGGTTGGTTTTTCAATTTAAAAATATTTTTAAAAAGCTAAGGTGTTCATTTGGGACAGTTATGTATTTAAATTTTTTGATTTTGTATCGAAAGCTTGTGAAGATGATGCAGAGATATGCTGAGAATAGTGGAGAGGAACAAAAACCAGGATGACTTTGTTAAAAATCTTATATTTTCCTCAAAACATCCTGAAACGGACAGTGGACGCTGTGCATAACAGATTTAAACGCAGCTCAGATTTCATTCGTGTGACTCTGTGATGCGTCTGAAGCGCAGGGCTTTTCTTATTCTGCTGTTAGCTCATTGTGCTGTTGGTCACGTAGCCGTCTGTAGCCCTGTGTGTGTTTGAGTCAGTGAGGAGAGGCTTCCTGAACGCAGCAGATTACCAGTGTGTGGATGTAATCGAAGCAGTGTAGGGTAAATTATATTTGGTGGTTTTGTCACACTGTAACGTTTCAACTCACGAGCATGCTACCCAAAACACCAACCCTTAAACACTGTTTAAACCCTTAAGCCATTACTGTTCTTTTCAATCTAATACACTCGGTGTATGAAAGCAGCGCGAACAGGAGAAGCCTTGTCTGATTCGGGATGAGGCGAAGGTTAGTTTTTCAGAGGAGCGAGAGCAGGCTCGATTAAGTTTAAATGTTTATTTCAAATCGCACGATATCAGCGGAAGGCTGTTTATGAGACCGCCTTCTTTATCATCCAGTCTGTTGAACGGGAAGTCTGTTGAACACAGAAGTATCAAATCCAGAGCCTCGTATCAAATGAGACAAAGTGATGCACCATACGATTACAGCGCTATTAAATAAAATTGCACTTAAAGCTGCCGAAAAGCAATCTAAGCTTGCACTTCTGAAGAAGGGGGGGGAAACAACACTTGGTCCATTTGGCATTTCTCCCAGGACTTTTTGTGCATTACTGTACTCCCTGTTGTCCTCATCCCCTCCCCCCAGTGTTAGATCGCCGTATTAGTAGATGGGAAAGAATTTTTGTGAACTTTCTCCATTAGAAGAAAGCATGGCTCATTTGATTCACCAGCATGATCGTGCCAGCGATTTTTAAGTCATTAAGTTTCCTCTTTCTTTTTCCATTTTTCTTTTTAACACTGGAGTTATTTTGATGCGCTCTGATCCCATTAAAGCTGTCAGCTAGATCAGGCCTCACATCTTTCTGGTCATGTATTTGAACGTCTAAATATCCTGTAAACGCTTAAACGCTACCATCTTATCCTTTTAGATACGTAGAATACTGCACACTGGCCACTTTATTAGGAACACCTGTCCACCTGCTGTTTTATGCAGGTATCTCATCAGCCCAAGGCCGGATTAACTATATGGGCCCTGCGGCACAGTGCCCAGGGGCACTAACCACTCACAGCCAGCGGGGGGGCACCACATGACAAACTTTAAAAATATTTTTCGTGAATGTTTGTGCACTTAAAATGGTTATACACTTGACATTTGTTAAATAGTCATATATAATTCATTATGAACACTAATTTCATAAGAACAATAATCATAATTCTGAGCAAGAGTGGCCTATGTGACCATTAACCCCCCCCCTTTCCTCAACCTGTCAGTTGAGCCAGTCCACCTACGGTGAAATGTATCAATTTTTTAAAAACCGCGGTAGAAATGAAAAATGGACAGACATCAATTGAGTGGTTGTGCGAAGAGAAAATTAAAAAAAAAGAGAGAGACTCCAGGCGTGTAGCTGCAATTAAAAATGTTCCAGTGTTAGATCGGTTTTTTTTATAAAAACATCGACAACTGCTGTCACTACCAGCGCTGAAGCCAAAGCTAGTGAAATCAGCGATGCTAGTGAGGGAGATGGCCCTGCTAGCACTAGCCGGGGAGATGCTACAACCACAGCCAGTGTTAGCCGAGGGGTCGGCGATGACAAGGATCCCCTTGAGGAAGATGGGAGCGAGGGAGACCCTGGGGAGGAGGATATGTGCGAAGCCACTTTAAGCCAGGTAGAGATCAGTTCACACCATGGTGACGAGAAGGAAGACGAGGGTGTTCCTACTTAATACATTTTCAATGAGGAAGAATGACCTTGTTTACGTGTACTATTGTTTATGTATATGCTACTATTTTTGACAGCAAAGGGCAAGGTTTGTGAGTGTGTGCAGGAGGTTACTGAACGCGTGCGCACAGGGTGGTGGTGGTGGGGGGCACTTGAGGTATAGTGCCCAGGGGCACCGCATTGGCTTAATACGGCACTGCATTAGCCGATCCCTTAACAGCAGCACGGTGCATAAAATCATGCAGATACAAATCAAGAGCTTCAGTTCATGTTCACTTCAAACATCAGAATGTGAAAAATTGTGATCTCTGTGACTTTCACTGTAGCATGGGCGTTGGTTTCAGCCAGCTGGACTGGTTTGAGTATAGATAGTTTTCACTGACGTCACGGCATTCCGGGGAACACCCTCCAGCCACCATCTTGCGGGGCAAACAAAACGGACCATCGCTATTACCGGCTACGTTATCTCGGATGCATTTATGAAGTTGTATAGTCAGTTTTCTAAAATAAAGATCAATGTCGGCAAAATCAAGCAAACGGAAATATATAGATACATTAGACGACATCTCACGACAACGGTATGCAGCCAAACTGGCCTTGATTGGGGGAATTGACCCCGACGAAGTAGACAAAGATGCATTTTCAAGTGACTATGCAGGCCTGCCATCCATATCGTACCCTGATATTGTGAACTATTTCGTGAATAATAAAAGTGCCTACACACTTGACGACCTCAAAGCATACAAGTCACTGGAGTCATACAATTATTTTGTCTGTGGCTGGGTCCGTGAAGTCCACCATATAAAAACAAGTGACAGTCGTGTCCTAATTACAGCCAAGGTATGTAAACATTGGAATTTTAGAGCTCTCAACACTGCATATAAATGTGTGTGTATAATATCGAGTTGATTTAAATCGGAATTGATTTAAATCGGACAGCTGCGCACATTTGCGCTGCGCAAATGTGCGCAGCTTTCTGATTCACTGTTTTGTTTTTTTTTCCCTCATCCTTATACTTCCTATGTTTCATGGACTGTAACGGATTTGCAATTGATTGTTTATTTAAACAACTTACCAATTATAAAATGATTGGAGCAGACTTTGCTGTGTTTGAAAGGCTGATAATCCTTGCAGTTGATTCTCGCAAGTCATAGATTTCTCCTTTGTATGCTGAGTTTCTTTGTTTGCTCGCCTTCGTGCTCCCGTACAGTGGGAATTCCATAAAAGCTCCGCTTGACGTCATCATCTGACCTATTACGACAGCCGTGAATACAACAGGCGTGCACTATTGCTAGCTTTAAATAGCCTGCTTGGGTTCTTTTGAAGACTTTGTACTCGCGCGTTACAATGTGTGCTCAGTGACCCGTACGGTAAGCTTGACCCGCAAGATGGCCGCCACTAGGGAATCCCCGACTCTGTGACGTCATGTGCAAACTATGTATTTCAGAAGCTGCTGATCTCCTGGGGTTTTCACACACAACAGTCTCTAGAGTTTATACAGAATGGTGCGAGAAACAAAAAAAAACGAGTGAGCAATAGTTCTGTGCGTTGAAACGAACGCCTTGTTGATGAGAGAAGTCAGAGGAAAATGGCCAGATTGGTTCAAGCTGCCAGGAAGGAGAGATAGATAGATAGAACTTTTATTGATCCCTTTGGGAGGGTTCTCTCAGGGAAATTAAAATTCCAGCAGCATCATTACAGGATAAACAGAGAATAAAAAAAATAGAGAAAACTTCTAGATAAATTAAGTATTAACATATACAAATATATAAAATATGAAAAAAGTCCAGCAGGAGAGGTAGTGCACATTTATACTGCACATTGTCCAGTATTGCTTTTTGTCAGGCTAGGCTACTGCTCCTTCCTGTCCTCTGTCCTCCTATTAGTCAGTCCGTAGTCATGTTTCATTCACGTCCTCCATTTTTCTCTCCTGTTTCAAATTTGTATCCCACAATGCCTTGCGTGAACCTGGAAAGCCCACCATGTGATGCATGACGGAGCATCTTGTATTGGGTCATGGTGAAGCAGGAAAAAAAGCGGAGAATTTAGGGCCATGTGGCCCTAAATTCATTAATTGTTCTATTTTAAAAAAACTAATAAAATTGGAAGTCTGTGATTCGAATTCAGTAGCTTTCGGTCCACTAAACAAAAATAACTGGGTGTCGGGGAAAATTCTTTTTATGACCTACACTATAAAAATCTGAAAGGCAGGACAGCTTTAAGTGATAATAGGAGCTAACATTTCTGACAGATGTTCCGCTGTTACCAACATTAAACAAGTATAAACATAAAAAGCTTGACGTCATTAATTACTGAATGGATAATCGTAATCCAGAAGCGGAATAAACGCTCCAGGATACGCTGCTTTATTGGAAAATAATCCACTTAAGGGTGGTCACATGCGACATGGAATTATATGGAGTTTTCTCTATAATAGTACATGCCTAAGTGTTGTTTTTTTCCCCCCTTATCTATTAATGCCTGAAGGGTCATTGCAAGCAATAGGGCTTGAGGTAAAATGCTGAAGAAGGATGCTCGTACGGTACAAGTGTAGTGGAGAGCCAGGACGATTTTAACATGGCTCAACTGTGACATCCTTACACGCAGATCCGATCGCTGCTCCTTATCCGTTTGGGGGGGAAAAAAGACAGTTGGGTTTTGTCTACTCCTGCTGAAGATATTTGCTGCAGATATACATATTTAAATTTTTTCCCCTTTGTGTTCAAAATGTCAAAACTGTGCCGTTTTGTACGTCTCTACAAAAACGAATGGCATCCTTTTTTAGAGTTTGTGCATGCTGCTCCTGTTCATCAGATCATGGGTATGGCGTGCGGTGTAACTGCAACACCTGTTCTACAGAATATCGCTTCAGAAGCTCCCACACTGTTCAGAATCGCAAAAGGTCACAGCACCGAGACAGGAAAAACACGCACGCTCATTTTCACCCGTTTAAAAACGGCAAGAATCGCGATTGGTGCAGAATGTACGAATACTTTTATCCTTTTCATAATCATCGGCTTTTCTTGTTAAATCATATTAACCATGTAGGACCTCATAGTAATCATGGATGATACGATATCTCAAGCCACGCAAAGTTAATGGTGCCCGTTGTTTTCCATACAAGTCTTGGTCACGTGACTGATCCAGAATACTTTCAAATAATTTGGTATTTTAACCCCTTGGCTGCCACCCATAATTAATTGTAATGTGCCGGGCATCTCATCTCGGGCATATAGGACAAAAATAGGTCAAAATTGGGATATTCTGATAACCTTTCTCTAACTTGTTCAGAACTTTTATATTTTTAATATTTGTATAGAAAAATCACAAAAAACACTGTTGTAGAGTAAAAATAACTTCAAAACTATGACACCGGGTCTTGTCAATGAGAACCTGCCCATAAACATGAATTACTAGTACTTGAAAACACAGCGTATACCAAGGGTCCATGCATTCCAAGTAACCAGGTACCATTTTTACGATGGTCTTTGGTATAACCGAACCGTAAACAGAACTCGCGCTGTCCCGATCGAGAGGCGGACACGCTAACCACTAGGCCAACTCGCGGTATGTGCCGCTGTGAAGTAAAAGTAATGTGCCATGTAAGGTACATAAAAGGAGGCGTTTATGCAGAGTAGCGTACGACATAAGGCACAGCGGGAAAAGATTTCATGACGTATGTGACTTATCCAAGGGCACTGAAGAGGTTAATATAATGCAGAGCAGATCCTGAGATGTTTTTCTAACCTATGGGTGCAAACTGAAATATATAACAGCTAGAAGGCTTTTATAAGTTGAGTTAAAATTCTAAATATGCCATAATTACAGTTATGGCTCTCAGGTAAAAAACACAAACGGGTAACTTTTTGTTATCAAGGTGATCTAATCATTGCTGTAGCTAGTTTAACGAAGCAGACAGATATTGAGGCTACGGCTTCTCGCTTGTCCTCAGTGTGCACACCGTAACTTCTCAGTCAGACCAGAATTTACAGGAACAAGTTTGCACACAATACAGTCAGAGCCATCAATATTTGGCCACTGCTAAAGTTATAATTTTAGCTGTCTATCGCAGTATATTGAAGTTCAAATCAAATAATGAATTTGAGCTCAAAGTGCAGAGCTTCAGCTTTAATGTGAGGATATTTACATCCAAATCAAGTGTATGGTGTCGGAATTATATATTTTATTTATTTATTTTTATTTTTGTAAGTGAAGAAATTTAATTGGAAAATGGGCTGCTTAGCTGTTCCTGGGCCAGGTGTGTGGTGTGGTCTCTCTCTTTCCCCTCGTGTACAAGTAAGCTGATAAAAGGTGATATTTGGAATCTGTTGCTCTTAACTCGGTATGAAGTCCAAAGAACTGTAGGGGTGTTCATACGGCACATATTTGCATCAATGCTGCACCGATGTATTTTGTTGCGATATATCTTACACCGGTGTAAATTTTGTGGAGCGTTCACACGTCACAAACCTGCTTACTAGAGAGAAGCGTGTTAGCACCGGTGCAGCCCCACTTGCGTTCACACGGCAGTTTTTGCGACCGTGCTATACGATAGTAATAATGCGGAAATTAAATATGCGCATGCGTGAAAATGTACTTCCTTTTCCCGGTTGTCATGGCATCACCAAGCGCCGGGAAAACAACGTGGATGAAGACACCAGTGTTGCCAGATACTGCTGACGTTTTCCAGCCCAAAGTATGTTCAAATCCGCCAAAGTGCACTTAAAACCGCCCAATCTGGCAACACTGGAAGACACGCAGTTCTGTTGTTGTTGGTATTCGCCATTTTGGAAGCGCAAAATACCAGGATGCAAATTATGCAATGCCCGTATGTAATCAACTCTCCTCACGCGTAGCGAGTCGACCCCTGTAGCGTTCAGACGTCCCATTTTATATCGGTGCTGCCCTGCAAACTAGCATTTACTCCGGAGTAAATTTCTTAAACCACCTCCCGAGCAGGGTTAGATTTGCACCGGGTTAAGCAGCTTTCAGGGGCTACACCTAGCCTGGGAAATCCCATGCTGCTTTGCACAATCGTTCCGATCTGAAAAGACAGCATGGAAACTATGGTCTAAAGGCTCGCCTGAGTTAGGGAGCCAATCAGAGAGTGGGGAGGGGTGGAAAGACAGTGACGTGTACTACTCGACAAACGGAAGCTTGTAGTTTATTTGGGACTGTTTACGGATCACATTTAACATGGCGGCGAGCGATACGAACCAAACTTTCGATCAAGCTTTGTCTTGCACAAACGGCAGTAATCGTTCGGTGCCATTGTTTTCCTATTTTTGTTTTGCTTTCTCTTTCTCTTTCCTTCTCTTCTTCGCCTCTTCGTCTTCTTTGTCGCTCTAACTACGTCACCAGGTACAACTGCCATGATTGGCCATGGGCTACGTATACGCCAAATGATAGACATTCGCAACGTCCAATAAACGGCCGTTGACAATCGTAAACCACACCTCCCCTACGAGAAATTCAATAGGCGGATTCCAGACCATATTCACTTGTGATATGGTCTGGTGTTAACCAGACTAGGCTACACCGGTATAACTTTGTACCGTGTGAACGCTTTACCGGGGCAGCCCCGGTGCTACACTGGAGTAAAAGTTGCCATGTGAACACCCCTTGTGACTGCCGTCGTTAGGCTGAAAAAAAAAAAAAGAAACCAGTCAGACAGAGTAAAGCCCGGCGCGCACAGGCGACTTCTCGTCGCAAGTGTATTGCGATTTTTGGACACAAGTTTCCCCTCTCGGGTAGCTGCGTGTGCACTTTATCTGCGACCAGTGGGCGATTTGGGGAAGGGGATGCAAGTCATGTGGAAATCACGTGACTACTTTGCAGGTGGGGATTGGCTTAGCCTTTGGAGATGCTCGCTTCGTTATTGCAAAGACGTGCACACGTGGCAATATCTCTGCAAGAAGTCAGCGACTGGCGAATATTGGTCACAGAATATCAAGCATGTTTGATACCTGCGATCTGTTGCAAGCAACAGAAAAATCACCGTCACAAATATCTGCACACGAAGCAGTTTTTTGCTTGCATCAAAAAGTTGCACGACCAAGCGACGGAAACTCACCCGTGTACGCCGGGCTTAAGAAAAAATGAGGTGTACATGCTTAAAAAGAAAGATTGCACTGGTGAGCTCAGGAACACTGGAAGGCCACGGAAAACAGCAGTGGCGGATAACAGAAGAATTCGTTCCATGGTGAAGAAAAATCCCTTTACAAACAAGTCATCCAGATCAAGAACACCCTTCCAGGAGGTAGGCATATCTGTCTCGAAGTCAACAATCGAGAGAAGACTGCACCAGGTTTACCACAAGATATAAGCCTGAAAAACAAAGACGATATTAATTTGCCAAACTCTAGGACCGCATCCAGTATGGAGGCAGGAAGGAAATGATCATGATATCAAGTATAGAGAGCGTGCACGTGACGTCACGAGGTCACGTGATATTTGTTTATCTGCCATCTTGGACAGCATGGCCGCACATAGAACTTAGACGAACCCGTTCTAATTATCAAGTGTGTGGGAGTAGATCTTTCGAGAATGGTTATATCTTGTTCAGCATTTGGTTGTACCAATAGACAGGGCCAAAAGGAGGGCCTGTCATTTTATAGATTCCTCGCAGACGAGGAGAGACGCGCAAAATAGGTGTCCGCTGTGCGAAGAGAAAACTGGTACCCCAGTTCTACCAGCCGAATTTGTAGTGAACATATCAGGTAGGTGTAATCTTCTAATTCAATACACCTAGTGGCAGATTCTACCGTAACTGGATCCATTAACCACTTGCCCACAAAATAAGAATTTTCTTGCCCTTTTTTCAGTGAGGTAATATTTTCAAGATTGAAAATATGGTATTTGGTCTTCTGAAACAGCACGTCATTTAAAAATACACTGAGTATATCAATAAAAGATTTTTAAAGAATAAAGTTCTATTTCTTTGACATATCTGACAGACATAACTCCCATTTTAAAAATCCCTTTCATTATCCCTGTTGCTATCGTCAGTGAATTTCTGTCAGATGACCTGACGATAGACTCGGCCATTATGGATCTTTGGTAGTTATCGTGTGGAAGCAGGCTTTATCATTTTTGGGTGCCAACAGATAGAGTTGAAATAGATTAACAGCGAAAAAACTATTTCGTTCACGACGAGAAGCCCACAGTCATTTTTTAAAAATGCTATCGTCAGTCTGTCAGTCAAACGCACCTGACGATAGCAAAATTCAAGCCCTCACCACGCACATGTTGACTGACGCAAAGAGGAAATTCTACTGCTCATGAGTTTTGTGACAGCAGACATTTACTTCCGGGCAAGACTTGGAGTTCTGACAGCTAGATTTCATCAAATAAATCAAGGTAAGATTTTCAGTCAGCTATCCTGACGATAGAAATTTTTGACGATAGAAACATTGAGAATATATTTGTGCATTCATATTTACATTTTTCTGGAGGAAAACCATCGTAAGTTGAGATAAATCAGAGCCGCTTGCGACCCTTTCAGCCGACGGGCCATTTCAACGTGTTATTTCCCCGCGAAAGTGACACAGTCGTGTCTATCGTCACTGTTCTGACAATTATTGTTTATTTCAATTTTGAAAAATTTTATCTTTATTTCAATATTTTATTTTATTATTTGGTTCTAGTGATGAGGTATTTAATATTATTACTAAATTTGTCAGATTAATAATGTAAGAAACAGTTTTGTTGCTATTGTCATCTAGAGCGTCTGTCAGAATATGATGGTAGACGTTAGTTTGTCTGTCAGATTTTGATGATAGAAACTGATGTTTCTATTGTCATTTAGCATGTCTGTCATGTCAGGCTTTTATTAATTAGTTACCAGGACTACTGTCCTAAAATTTACTGTCAATGTCCAAGACCCCAAATGCTACTAGAAAAACTTGATAGAATGATCAAAATAATCAATTCAGCAATTTAAGGAGCTGGGACTTAACTGGCCTCTGTTATGGTAGAATCTGCCTAATACATCTGTTAAGTTGATTTTCGGATTAAATGATAACTGCATACTTAGACAGTACAGTGTTTGTGGCCGTCAGTCCGCTTGATCTCTAACTTTTTTTTCAGACAAAAACATACATATTTACAACCCTGTCATTATCTGGAACTGAGTTTAGATTTCGAACATTCTTACGATAAAACGTCCTGCATAGTCTCTTTATGATAAACGTCTTAATGCCACTTACCCGTGAGGTTATCAAGTAGACATTCTTCTTCGGAACCTTCCAGAGGTATAGTTGGGATACCCATCCCGCAACAAAATATTTATAAGCTTCCAGGCTCTTGTAAGCTGTGAGGGCTTTGCCAGTGTAACACGATTAACAAGAAAATTGTAAATGTCGTGGTAGGCCAGATCGGGCAAATCGCCGGCACCGCAGCTCCGAATTTCCCTGAACAAGGATTGCGGCAAGTTGTACGGATCTGCAATCCCCAACCTGGAACACTTTTCCACGTAACGCTGCCTCACGTCACCTTCAAGATGCTGAACAAACTTGGACAAGTTATCGCGTGATGTAGATGGGGTATTTTCCGAATTTTCTTGGGGATTACTCCCTGGATCCATTACGCTCGCGCAAGGTAAACAATCCTGAAGCCGTCCAATATGGCGGAGTAAACACGGACGGGTCACGTGACTGCACATCCTCTATACCACCCCACCTCTTTTTATGGCGTGGGTGTGTATGACTGCCAGGGGAATTGGTTCCCTCCAATTGGTTGACGTGATTGCTGAAAAAAGCAGCAGCATGAATTCAAGGGTAAAGAGCGGTGTTATCTGCTCACATTTCAGAACCTGTTGGATGTTGCTTCGCAGTGCAGGTGAACAGTGACCCAAAGCATACTTTTGAAAGCAGCCCAAGACTTTTTTTTTTTAAAGCAAAGAAGTGGATTGTTCTGCAATGGCCAAGTCAGTCACCTGATCTGAATCCCACTTGCTGAAGCCAAAACTGAAGACATAATGCCCTAAGAAGCATCAGGAACTGAAGATAGAAGCACTAAAGGCCTGGTAGAGCCAAGAAAATCCAGAGAAAGCTGGTGTCTGTGGGTTCCAGACTTCAGCCATGGACTGTGAAGGATTTGCAACCAAGTATTAAGAATGTGAGGAGTTTTTTTTTTTTGTTTTTTTTTTCCAAATGGAAAATGGGGACTTTTATATATAAACTGCTGAAATTCCTGCACCGTTCACCCAATTCGAGAAATAAAATTGCGTCCAAATATTTATGGGTCCGAGTGTAGGTCGTATACTACATACCCAAGCATACGGTATTTCCTGCACATGACGTATGCTTTAAAATTGGGTCTGCTTGGGGGGGGGGGAAGGTGATTGTGTACTTAGGAACCAGGAACACTGTTGTTGTCTCTAGGTGATGTTTTGTCCTGGGGTCCGTTCCAGAAAGCAGGATTTGTGAGTTCATGGAAACAGTGACTTTTCTGCTACAGATACAAGGATTAGATGAAATCAGGATTAATAGCCCTGGCAGCTTATGCAATGTAGCAGGTTGAGCACATGCTGAAGCTTTAATGCACAGGCATCTGGTTAAAGATTATAAATAAAATGGTAAATTGCTGTTTTAAGCATTCAAATATGTTGAACCTAAGGCTGTTTATTTCAGTTGCATTTGCAGATGTGTTTTACATTTCTCCTGGCACGTTTTCTGCTATCTGCTATAAACGCCAGCACGTAGTTATTGTTGCACATCTTTCTTGTATTCCAGGTGCATAGTTCTTGCATTACTCAGGCATAATGAGCCATTATTTGGTATTTAAAACTTCTGTCCCAGGACACAAGCGCACAGGTTGGATGAACAAGCTTTTTAAACCTTTAACGAAGAATGGTAAAGGAGAATGATGGCAGAAATTAAGCACTCCCTGACCTTTATTTTGTCTAAATGTTAAATGCGGGATGGCAACAGAACATTTAAAATAAGTATTAAATCTCCTGTTTTTATCCCTCCGGCATATTGGGGGGTGGGGGGTATAGCTATTGCTCTGTCCGTCCGTCTGTAAGCATTTTAGTTTCCGGAGCATAACTCAAAAACTACTAGGAATTTTTGTTTTTTTTTTTTCCCATGAAGCCTGATAGTTATGTTAAGTGACTGACTAGAGGAGTTTTGCCTTTTGACATTTTGGGATTTCCGTGATTTTTATTTATTTATTTATTTCCATGGCAACCAGTTCAACTTAGGAAATTTTGGAGTGGGGTTTCATGTAGGGGCCGGGGGACATGTTGTCATCTGATGACACTTGTGGGTTTTTTTTTAAATTAAATTAAATTTTTTTTTTAAACCATGCCATCTCTATTTTTTTTTTTTTTTGTATTTCCTTTTTTTCATATGTCAGTAATCTTTGGAAGAAAGCACAAGAAAGAAGTCTTGTTCTGCTTGTGGGGGGAAAAAAAAAGTTGCCCTTTTTTTGGAACTGGCAAACCCACAGGCGCAGGTTTTGGCTCATTTAACCCGAGATTGACTTTAGGCCTTTTGAAACTATAATGCTGAAAGTTGCAGTTGAGTTTATGAAGAACTGTTATTCATCTGATCGCTTATGCTATTATGCTGCTAATTTCCACTGACGCAGCACATCAGGGTTTTGTTCCCACCCAGCTAACAGCGGTGTGCCTGCTTTCAACTTGTTTGTAGCTGCTGGAGCAGCAGGTTTAATATAAAAGCACGAACAATGCACATATTGTGGTTTTGTTGTAAAATTGATGAGCTTGAGCAATGAAGTGGTTTAGTATATTTAGACTTGTATAAAGAACAAATGCTAAATGATGTCTGAAGGAGGAATTTGTGCTTGTGAAATGACAGGATGTGATGTCCTACATCCCTCACTGCTCTGAGGAGAAGGGTCTTGATTAGATTCTAGAGCGGTCATGAGAAGCATTAACAGGAAAGAGCAGTTAAAGAAAGTTAAACAAATATTCACATTTCTATTGGATGCATCTCTATATCGATTTGGAACTGGACGTGGGGGGGCATTTATTATTTAGCGAAGAATGAATTACAGTCCGAAACGTATCCTAGTGTTGATTTTTAATACGGTGTTTTGATTGATTTTTTTTTTCATGGAATATATGCATGTTATTTCCCAGCTGGGAGGTCCGTATGGTGAAATACCGTGACTGAGGTCTTGAAAGTACTGAGCGAGGCCCTCTGGGCCGAGGTCAGTATTCAAGATCGAGGTCACGGTATTTCACCATACAGACCGACCTTAAGCTGGTAAATAATATATTTATTTTTTTCTTTACCAAATTCTAACAGAAAACGAGAGCGCCCGAAAGGGAAAACAGAGCCGAGCCGCCATTTTGAATCCTCATTCACGGCTGTAATGCAATCGGCTTCCTCCTCGGTATACAAGTGCACTTCCATGGCAGGAAAACAACTACATTTTGCCGCCTATGTAGTCCCCTATTTATACAAAATTGAGTCATTCAGGATTCAGCCATGTTTTTGCTCGGCATTGGCAGCAGTTAGAGGTTTTTAGCTTTCTCCTGAAATGTTTTCTTATATTTCTTCTTCCTCAGGGTAGTAAAACTTGCTTTCGCTGTGAACGCTGTCGTGATCGCTATCCATGCTGTAAAACTAATGCTATTATACTGAGAAATGTGAAAATAAATGTTAACAAAAATTGCTCCTGTTTGTTGTTGTGAACGAGCGAGTCGCCAGAGGTCCGTAACTGGGGTCTGTAACTGGGGTCCATATCGTAGGATACGGACCCGCTCGCCAGCCAATCAGAGCGCAGGATTTGATGGAAACCCCGCAAAAAAAAAAAAAAAAATTTTTCTTTCACTCTTCACTCCAATAGTCATTATTTTACTTGTACAAATAACCTGGAAGATATGTACATGATTTAAAAAACAAACAAACAAAAACAAACCTACAATGGATAAAGCCGTGTCTGTGGCAAAAGTGTACGTCTCTAGGTGTGTAGCGATATGTAGTACATTGATTAATCAAATTTGTATCGCAATTTTTCAAATCGAGGAAATTATGCACCAGGATTATGTTTATTGTAGCTGTAATTGTGTTTAAACAGTAGAGGGCGCATCAACATACAATAGCAGGAACGCATGTGACATTACTGTCGGTGGAAGGAACGCAGCTCTAATGCGGCAAAAACACACAAACAGATCTAAAATGGGAAAGAGCTGTTGGGCGATTATTACAAATAGATTTAACAAGAAATCGGGGCTCTCTTTTTTTTTTTTTTTTTAAAGATATTTTTTGGGGCTTTTTTCACCTTTTTATTGGATAGGACAGTGTAGAGACAGGACAGGAAATGAGCGGGAGAGAGAGACGGGGAGGGATTAGGAAATGACCTCGGGTCGGAATCGAACCCGGGTCCCCAGATTTATGGTATGGCACCTTAGCCACCTGAGCCATGACGCCCCAGGGGCTCTCTTTTTACAGGCTGCGGAAAGCTAAAGAAAGGAGAAGCAAAGGGAGGGAGTTGCTTTCTGTTTGAGCCTCACCACAGCATACAAATCTTCAATGGTTATAGCCTATTTGTTGTTAATTTTTTTTCATTGTTAATAAAAGGAATGGTTTAGTTTACAGGCTATTATATTCTCCAACCTTTACAAGTGTAGGTTAATAATAATAATAATAATTATTATTATTATTATTATTTTTATTTAACAAAAGAGATATTTAAGAGAATGATTGATTAGGAAAATATATGCTGCTGTTTTTTGTAATTAAAGTTTTCTTCATTTAATTTTTTCCTCAAAAAATGTTGTGGGAAAATCGAATTGTGAGAATTGTTACATGCCTACATGTCACTGAGAAAACTTGCTTGGAAAACGGGCTTCTGGTCCGGAATGCACATTTGTGCTTGAATGTGTCACTTGCTATTCATTATATAGATCCTGTACGTGCCACTGTCGATCCTGTGGGCGGAGCTTTGTGAACATGGGTGAGAATCATTCAAATGTGGATCCCATCGAACTGTTACAGACCTAATATTGGGGGGGGAAAAGGGCTACTCTTACCAACAGTTACTGTTTCCCCACATTTTTATAACTCAACTGAGAGAATAACGGCATGCGCTAATATCTTAAGGGAAATTGGGGACGGTTGTATATTTGATACCATTTCCACAAACGCGCACGGGGAAAAACAGCTTGCTGCCTACAAGGAACTCCCTCATCATGTTAAATGTATACATACAAGGCTGTAGAACAGTGAAGTGGATGCAGTGATGTGTGAATCTCCATTGTTTTTGCCTAAAATGGTTGATCTAAACCAGTGGCTCTTCAACTGTTTGTAATCAGGGATCTCTTAAACCGTAAAATAAATCCCACGGACCCCCACAGTTCATGAAAATTATTCAAAAAGTGTAAAGGATATGTTTGGAGCCGTAGAACTTTCTGTTCCTGAAATTTCCACCGATGGAAGATATTGGACCATTGTCCAACATCTTCATGGACCCCCCCCGAGAACCACTGGTCTGAAACAACTGAAGTGTTTAAAGTAAGAGTATCTTGTCTCTTGAATTAGTAGCACATTACAAATTATTCTTAATGTCATATATCCTGAGCAAAAAGAACCTTTTGTTAATCTTACCTCTAGCCGCTTTATCCTGTTCTACAGGGTCGCAGGCAAGCTGGAGCCTATCCCAGCTGACTACGGGCGAAAGGCGGGGTACACCCTGGACAAGTCGCCAGGTCATCACAGGGCTGACACATAGACACAGACAACCATTCACACTCACATTCACACCTACGGTCAATTTAGAGTCACCAGTTAACCTAACCTGCATGTCTTTGGACTGTGGGGGAAACCGGAGCACCCGGAGGAAACCCATGCGGACACGGGGAGAACATGCAAACTCCACACAGAAAGGCCCTCGCCGGCCATGGGGCTCGAACCCGGACCTTCTTGTTGTGAGGCGACAGCGCTAACCACTACACCACCGTGCCGCCCCTTTTGTTAATATTTAGCATAAACTTTGAATATTGGCTACTGTATCAGTAGATTACAATTTCCATTTCTGGTCGAGTGTACGCAGTGTGCATCTCGCTGTAGCATTTCACTTTTTTTTTTTTCCTTCCCTTTTTGGTTTTTTTTGTTTGTTTGTTTGTGTGGTTTGATGTTTTTGTTTTTTTGTTTGAGTGTTTTGTCCACCGGCTGCGGCATAGCTCCAGACCCAGTTTTGGCATCAGTTTCCTTCAGACCTTGGTGCACCATGGGTGATGCCTGTGCTCCTCGCTGTAGACTGCATTGAGCTCATTGCTCTTTTAACATCGTGGTTGTGCGGCGGTGCTTCTTTGCTTGGCACAATGTCTCGAGCAGTGTTGCCCAGGACTCATCTTCGTGCGCCTAGTGGGACTGTGGTAGCTACGCCATTGGAATTACATCCTGACCACCTTTTAGTGGATTCATTCATCCATCCCCCTCCCCAAATTGTAAAGTGGCCTTGGGTGTGAGAAAGGTGCTATATAAATTTAACTGATTATTATTATTATTATTTATTATTCATTATTAATATTACAGATTGAGCATTGTATCCCAAAAACCTATGCCACTGCATAGCACCTCTCTCTCTCTCTCTCTCTCTCTCTCTCATATATAAAATTTATTTATTTTTTGGCCTGAGGTGTTTGTGATGCACGCGCGCACACCTCTCCCATACCAGATTTTCTCCCATGCAGTCTAGTCATATGAACATGTAGAGATGCACACACTGACACTTCCCTGATCAGTTCTTGTATTTCTGATGCTCTTGCTTTAATTTTACTGTGTGTGTGTGTGTGTGTGTGTGTGTATATTGTTCTGTCGGTATGAGCCACACGAGCGATAATCTGATTGCTCTAGCAGGTTGACGCTACACCCCCAGCTTTTTGTCATTTTTTCCTCCTCTTCTTCTTTGACTTTTACGATTCCCAGCAGAAATTACAGAGATTACCATAGCAGCAGCACACAAACACAAACCAGACGGACGGTCTTCTTACGGCGTCAGAGTTTGAAACCAAGATTTTCCACTTCATTGTGTGATTCTGATGGGTCCTGATGTAAACTCCAAGAGTGGCGTTCTGGGATCTGTGGTTTCCATGAGCAGATTTTGGTAATGAGAAAGCAGAAGACATGAAGTCACTCGGAGTTGTTTAAACATTACTCATGCCAAATGAGTTCATGTAATCATTCATTCATTCACCTTCAGGAAACACTTTATCCTGGTCAGGGTCATGGCGGATCCTGAGCCTATCCCGGAAAAATGACAGCGAGTTGGGATACACTCCGGATGGGAGGCAAGTCCATTTCAGGACGCATGCATGCGCGCGCACACTCATTCATGCCTGGGGCAGTTTGGAGTCACCAGTCCACCTACTGGAATATTTTTGCAAGATGGGAGGAAACCAGAGAACCTTGAGGAAACCCACGTGGGGAGAACATGCAAAACACAATCCAGAATGGTTTTTAAAAACAAACAGAAATTTGTATAAATATATTGTTTATATTAAAGGTGACGTTGCAGAGAACAGGATGAAGAGCTGCTTCTGCAAATGAAATAAAACAGCAGCAGGCTGTGTGTGTGTGTGTGTGTGTGTGTGTGTGTGTGTGTGTGTACACACAGTGCTCAGCGTAAATGAGTGCACCCCCTTTGAAAAATAACATTTTAAACAATATCTCAATGAACACAAACCATTTCCAAAATGTTGACAAGACGAAGTTTAATATAACATCTGTTTAACTTATAACGGGAAAGTAAAGTTAATAATATAACTTAGATTACACATTTTTTTCAGTTTTACTCAAATTAGGGTGGTGCAAAAATGAGTACACCCCACAACAAAAACTACTCCATCTAGTGCTTTGTATGGCCTCCATGATTTTTAATGACAGCACCAAGTCTTCTAGGCATGGAATGAACAAGTTGGTGACATTTTGCAACATCAATCTTTTTCCATTCTTCAACAATGACCTCTTTTAGTGACTGGATGCCGGATGGAGAGTGATGCTCAACTCGTCTCTTCAGAATTCCCCATAGGTGTTCGATTGGGTTCAGATCAGGAGACGTACTTGGCCACTGAATCACTTTCACCCTGTTCTTCTTCAGAAATCCAACAGTGGCCTTAGATGTGTGTTTAGGATCATTGTCATGTTGGAAAAGTGCATGACGACCAAGGGCACGGAGTGATGGTAGCATCTTCTCTTTCAGTATAGAGCAATACATCTGTGAATTCATGATGCCATCAATGAAATGCAGCTCCCCGACACCAGCAGCACTCATGCAGCCCCACATAAGGACACTGCCACCACCATGTTTCACTGTAGGCACCAGGCATTTGTCTTTGTATTCCTCACCTTTGCGACCCCATACAGTTTTGAAGCCATCCGTTCCAAAAACATTTATCTTGGTCTCATCACTCCAGAGTATAGAGTCCCAGTAGTCTTCATCTTTGTCAGCATGGGCCCTGGCAAACTCTAGGCGGGCTTTTTTGTGCCTGGGCTTTAGGAGAGGCTTCTTTCGTGGACGGCATCCATGCATGCCATTCCTCTGCAGTGTACGCCGTATTGTGTCACGGGAAATAGTCACCCCAGTTTGGCTTTCTACTTCTTTAGATAACTGCAGTGAACTTGCATGCCGATTTTCTTCAACCCTTCTCATCAGAAGGCGCTCCTGTCGAGGTGTTAACTTCCGTGGACGACCTGGACATCTCTGTGAGATGGTTGCAGTTCCATCTTTCTTAAATTTTTGTACCACTTTTGCTACAGTATTCTGACTGATAAGTAAAGCTTTGCTGATCATCTTGTAGCCTTCACCTTTGTGGTGGAAAGAAATTTTCTTTGGGGAATTCTGAAGAGACAAGTTGAGCATCACTCTCCATCCAGCATCCAGTCACTAAAAGAGGTCATTGTTGAAGAATGGAAAAAGATTGATGTTGCAAAATGTCGCCAACTTGTTCATTCCATGCCTAGAAGACTTGGTGCTGTCATTAAAAATCATGGAGGCCATACAAAGTACTAGACGTAGGAGTTTTTGTTGTGGGGTGTACTCATTTTTGCACCACCCTAATTTGAGTAAAACTGAAAATTGTGTAATCTAAGTTATATTATTAACCTTACTTTCCCGTTATAAGTTAAACAGATGTTATATTAAACTTTGTCTTTTCAACATTTTGGAAATTTTGTGTTCATTGAGATATTGTTTAGAATGTTACTTTTCAAAGGGGGTGTACTCATTTACGCTGAGCTGTGCGTGCGCTCGTCTGTGTTTGCTTTCATTTGGCATTGGTCTGGGACCCTCCCTGCCCTCAGCATGCCACGCACTGAGATGCACTAAATTTAGCTTTGCCTTACCCCCCCCCCCCCCCCAATCCCTGCACCAGCTCTCATGTACTGTTTTTCACCGAACTGTCTTTCTCAACCATGTCTCTCTAAACACCTTCCTGTCTGTTCTCATACAAACTGTTTTACCAAGAAAAACAGTTTTTTTTTTTTTTTTTTTTTTAAATGGGTGCTGTGTGAAAATGAGGTGAAATCAACATGCAGTGAACACTGACCCATCATTAAGAAGCCAATTCATCTTGTCTGTCTATCTGAGGTGTTTTTTTTTTTAATGTTTTTTAATTATTTTGTATAAATCCTAGCCAAAAAAAAAGTGCTTCCTGTCACAACCTCAAAAAAAATTCAGGGTAGGACAGTCGGATTTATTATTATTTTTTCAGAACTATATTAAACTGGTACAAACACACAATTTGGGGTTACGCAGTACAGGGTTCCCCCTGGGTTCTGAAAAATATTCTCCACTTTTTATACCCCCCCCCCCCCCCCCAACAAAGTTCGGGGGTGTATATAGGAATCGCCCTGTCCGTCTGTCTGTCCATGTGTCTTGTAAGCACAAGTCCTCCTAAATCAGACCTGGGCATTTTCCGGCCCGCGGGCTGCATCCGGCCCTTTGGTTCATTCTGACCGTAAGGTTAATTAGAAATTACAAAATAAACGTATTTTCTAATTTTACCTCATGCATGGACTGAATATGCATTGCTTTTATTTTGAAGTTGTGTTCAACAAAAACGCAATGCGCGCGACATGAACATGACATGAAATCCCACGAAACCTAATCCCGCGATAACTACTTCCGTAATTTGTCCAGACCAACCACAAACTTGTACGTCATCCTTCAAACGGTCCAGCCAATCACATAGTGTGATGTCACCAGCAGGCGCCGGAGCCCGAGCCGATCTGTAGCTCTGATTCCTACTTTTTGGTGAATAATCTCATTATTTTTACAAAATATTACATACACAAGTGTCGATATGCCAAATCCCCCCTTCATGGCCTGCTCTTAAGAGTGAACTGTCCTTGTTACAAAAATGTCTGAAATATATAAACAATCCCCATGCAAATATACTGTACACATTCATAGCACAAGTTAACCTTTCATAAACCCCTCGGTTTTTTTTTTTTCCATTTTACATACGAGTGATTCCACGCTTATGGGTACTGAAATGGGGACATGAACTTTTAAAAATTCACCTAAAACCATTTCTTTTTTTTTACCATCAGGTCACAAAACATGTAATCTTTAATGAATGATATGTTAAAAGATAACTTTAATTTTCTGAGATGTAATAAAAACATATTTATATGCCAAAGTCAGAACGTAACAGAAGTGTTGTGGACATATATATTCTCAATTTTAACAATGTAGAATTACTTTTTGAAACATAGGAAGGTGATGTTTTAGCAAATATAATTAATAAACATGTGTAGTAGAATAAACGTACACATTCTTTCAATAAGATTAACATGGTATAGAGCTAGATTGTAATTAATTTGTAACAGACGCGAGATGGACAATCGTAACAGAAGTAATGGAACAGACATCATTTTGGAACTCATAGGCTTGACTTTGGCATATAAATATGTTTTTATTACATCTCAGAAAATTAAAGTTATCTTTTAACATCTCATTCATTAAAGATTACATGTTTTGTGACCTGATGGTAAAAAAAGAAATGGTTTTAGGTGAATAAGTTCATGTCCCCATTTCAGTACCCATAAGCGTGGAATCACTCATATATTGTGTATATATGTATTTGATAAGTTTTCTTTTTAGATTATATTTTCAGAGGAGGTGTGATTTTATGTTGTAATATAAAATAATTGTTTGTTTGAATTTAATAAAAAAAAAAGATCTGATACCTACACCGAATCGACCGATGATCAGCCGTCAGCTGCGCTTCGCATCTCCACCTCAGACATTCAACCTGACTCTGATGCACTCGTTAAAGACCAACAGAGACGAGATTTCTCTCACTGAACAAAGAAAAAACTGAAAAACACCAAATGAGGTGATTAGACTACAAATGTGGGCATCATTATTATAATATGATGTATCTTGCTTGATATTTGGAGTAGAAAGACAATATTGTGATGTCTTTATTGTGTTTTGGGGTGAATGTGACTGAAAAAAATGGTACAAACGTTCACATTTTGTTAACCATTGTTTTGGGAAATTTGATTGAATAAATGACATTTTTTGTAAGGCAACCTCGTTTTTTCCATCCTCTTACCAGTCTTAGCAGCTTGTAAAAACAATGTTATTTACTGCTTTATATAAAGAAATACAATTAATATTATGCAGAATTTAGTTCAGCCTTTTGGTCCGGCCCTCCACAAAATTTTCTGTTTCTCATGTGGCCCCATGGAAAAAATAATTGCCCACCCCTGTCCTAAATGGTTTGATGGATTTTGATTAAACTTTACACACTTGCAGTATACCACCTGAAGATGTGCACGAAAGAAAATGGTCCTGGTCCGATGTTTCAAAGGGGAGATATTTCAACTTATTCCCTTACATATGGCAGTATATGATGACAGGCTTATAAGTGGGAGGGATTCTATCGTGAGTTTACTCACAGTTCTGGTTTTCCTTGAAAATTAAAGTCTTTTTTATGCCTCCACCACCGTAAGGTGCAGGAGGCATTATGTTTTCAGGTTGTCTGTATGTGCGTCCGTCCCGAAACCTTGTGAACGTGGGATCTCAAAGGCTAATGAAAGGAATTTTACCAAACTTTCACCATTTGTGCACTTTGGGACAAACATGAACTGATTTAGATTTTGAGATCAAAAGGTCTAAGGTCAAGGTCACTGTGAGGTCAAATGTCTGTCCGAAAACCTTGTGAACACAATATCTCCAAGGCTAATGCAAGTAGCTTCACCAGGTCAAGATTACTGTGAGGTCAAATGTCCATCCCCAAATCACAACTTAATAAGGCGTGTAGTCTACCGGGCGGAGGCATCCCCATCGACGCCGTTGGCGTCGAGTTCTATCTCGTCTTAGTCTGTATTTTTTTTCTTAGTTACCGATTTATCACAGTGAACTTAGTACAGGTTTATACCAACCAAACTGGCACAATTCAAATATTTATATAGATACAGCTCGGCCTCTCTATTACATATAAAATTTGGGCTCCACTCCAGCTTCTAATAAGAAAGATTTGATTTTGGGTGCCCTGTACACCATTAAGCTCAAATAAACCTCTTTAATTTGAGCTTACTGAAGGTTATTTTAGCATGGGATTATTCAAAGGTGGTATTAGGACTCCCTTTTGCCTTTACTTCAACACACAACTTGATTTACAATTGAACAGAGTTGAGAACAATCTTGGAAAGGCCAACAGTGAAGGAATTCGATTTTCCCGACGATTTACAAAGTGAACACGGAATGACCCCGCATTTTTCATCATACGCTCGCCACAGGAACTCAACATGCTATGCCCCCCGAAACACAGCTCCCTTCAGTCACTTGCTGGCTGACAGTACTTTCACTTTGGCGCTTTTTAACCGAGCCCTGTATTACTGACGCTGCCCCATGTGCTCAGGGCTCTGAGTGTGCTTCCCCTCGACCTGTTTTGGCCCTTAAATCCTCGTCAGTGCTTGAAGGAGCCCAATTAAAAAAACATAGTCAGTTAGACTGCGCCATTGTTTGTTTGGTTCACGCATCACTAATTACACCGCCACACCAGGCCGGTTAAGACGCATTGCGGTTGGTCAAAAGCTTGGCAGTCATTGTAGTCGATTTTTATTGGTCACAAGCACATGCTCATTGTTTACACTCTGGCTTCTCACTGTCTGTTCACTGGGGTTGGATTTCGGCAGACGGAGGGATTTATGGATAGATTTCTAGAAGAGATGACTAATGATAGTGATGAATGTATCTGTCATCACTGTGATGACTGACTTCTAGTAATTTTCTCTTCATCACTGATGGATTATGTTCGTTAATGACGAGCGTGACAAATGCATCGAGTCCTGATGCATGAAAATTTCTTATATGCATGATTTGTAGGATTTCATGAAAATAAAATATGAATACTTCTTCTTTATTCATGCACCACTGCCCGATGTTTAATCATACAAATGCAACATCAAAACTTCATGGTCTGATTCATCACTTCCACAATGAACGCATCAGCATGAAGTGAGAGAATATTCACATTGTTACGCCTTGAAAATAACATCCAGTAACTTTTAAACGCGTTTAAAATTGCATGGAATAGATTCAGTTTAATATTCATTCAAATAGCGTTTTATTGAACCAACGTACAAACCTTTCCAGCAAATCTTCAAGTCGGATTTCTGCACTGACTCGAGCGCCTTTTTCGGTCGCAGTATAATTGCAGGCGTATGCGAACGCTAATGTGTGATTTTGACTGGGATTTTGCGTGGAAGGATGAGTATTGTCTAATTCTGTTTTTTTTTTTTTTTTTAAATAGTTTTTTATCCCCTGCTGGCTGAAAGGCCCGAAGGGGGATTATGTCGTGGAGATTTCTGTCCGTCCATCTTGGGAAAGGTGCTCACCTTCCGCAACCGACCCCTCTCACAATTTTTGGAGGAATTTCACGAAACTTGACAGAATTCTTTGTCGGTAAAACGCAGATTGCAATTTCGTTCAGATCAGTCACATTGTACCAGAGTTACAGCCCTTGATTAACAAAATTATACTTTGACAATTTCATGAGAGTGTGTTTTCATTCTGAAATCAACTCTGCCCACAATTTTTGGAGGAATTTCACCTAACTTGGCAAAAGGCCTTGTTATATGTCATTCATACACACATTGTAATTTTGTTCAATTCAGTCGCATTTTCCCAGAGTTATGGCCCTTGATTCTTTCACAATTTCATGAAGGTGTGTTTGCCTTGTCATCGACTCCTCTCACAAGTTTTGGACGCATTTCTCGAAGCTTGGCAAAAGGCCTTGCTATTAATTTAATTTGTGAAAATTTTACCAGAGTTTTGACCCTTGATTAAATAACTTTGACAATTTCGTGAGGGTGTAGGTTCTTCTGAAATCAACTCCTCTCAGTTTAAGGAGGAATTTCACCAGACTTGGCCAAAGGCTTTGTTATATGACGGTTATACGCATATTTAAATTCCGTTGAATTTGGACAAATTTTCCCAGAGTTATGCCCTTGATTATTAACAAACTTGGACTTTGGCAATTTCATCAAGGTGCGCTTGCTTTCTGAAATCAACTCTCCTCACAATTTTTAACCCCCACTGGCTGAAAGGCCCGAAGGGGGATAATGTCATGGCGATGTCCATCCATCCGTCCCGGGAAGGGTACTCACCTTCTGAAATCAACTCCTCTCACAATGTTTGGAGGAATTTCACCAAACTTGACAGGATTCTTTGTTATATGTTAGTAATATGCAGATTTGCAATTTTGTTCAATTCAGTCGCATTTTACCAGAGTTATGACATGGTTACCAGTGGGAGATATTGTGCTCTCAGAGCACTCGTTATATTGGCTATGACTGAAGTTTTTTATGCAGGTAAGGTGGAAGTTAAATATTGCATGCGTTTTCATTATATTTGTCACCATTTTGCCAAGTTGGTTTTCCACTAGAATCATGTTGAACTCCCACTCGTCATTAGTCCCGTGGTACATCAAATATGGCTGCGCCCATAGCCATGATCGTTTCTGAGCAGTGGTAAACATTTTTCCATCATTTACAATGCATGAAACTTTTCTTTTTTTTTTAAAAAAACACAACTGCTTGTATTTTTTTCAGCACTTCATAAATTTCAGGGCCAGGCATATTTATGCAGGGTGTCTGGTGACCAGAAGCAAACAATTTTATTTATTTTGAGGGGCGGCACGGTGGTGTAGTGGTTAGCACTGTCGCCTCACAGCAAGAAGGTCCGGGTTCGAGCCCCGTGGCCGGCGAGGGCCTTTCTGTGTGGAGTTTGCATGTTCTCCCCGTGTCCGCGTGGGTTTCCTCCAGGTGCTCCGGTTTCCCCCACAGTCCAAAGACATGCAGGTTAGGTTAACTGGTGACTCTAAATTGACCGTAGGTGTGAATGTGAGTGTGAATGGTTGTCTGTGTCTATGTGTCAGCCCAGTGATGACCTGGCGACTTGTCCAGGGTGTACCCCGCCTTTCGCCTGTAGTCAGCTGGGATAGGCTCCAGCTTGCCTGCGACCCTGTAGAACAGGATAAAGCGGCTAGAGATAATGAGATGAGATGAGATTTTGATAGGCCTAATACACTGTTTTTGTAAATGGCCATATATTGCAAAATGGAAATGTATATCTGCACAGATCTGCTGGTATATTTCCTGTGAACTTCCTGTTCGTATTTTCAATGTAAAGTGTGACAATCTGGGATCTTGCTGGATTAAATGGTGTAGTTTCAGATGGTTTCTGATCACTTCTGAGAAATTTTCAGGTCAAATCCACTGACATGTTTTCTGCCTAGATGCATGAACCGAGGTCTTGCATGTGAAGACAGGACATAGATTATCCTAAGGCATGATGCCGTCATGCTTGTGATGTCTCGCATAGTTTAGGAACAGACTCAGCTTGGTTACGGCAAGGATGTCGGCGTTAGATCAGTATAGGTTATCGGCTCAATGTCGGAGTTTTCATACTGGTATCATATCGAAAATGTTGTATCCCTAGCAGATTAATACTATTTTCATTAAATTAGATGGAGTCTATTCGTTTTTGTTTGCATCATAGAGACCTCGTGCTTCCAGTATTCCTACAATGCTTGATCGAACACCTCACCGTTTCCCACAGATCATCTGTCTGTCTCACTGAACACATCCTTGTGTCTCACCGCCAGCAAGTGCTAATGTCCTATAGGGGTTTCACAGCTACACTATACAACAAAATGTTTGTGGACACTTGACCACCACGCTCATATCATTCTGTTATAATCAGCTCCACTCTTCTGGGAAGACTTTCCACTGGATTTTGGAGACTGGCTGTGGGATTTGTGTTCATTCAGCTACATGAGCATTCGTGAGGTCAGACATTGATGTTGGGTGAGAAGATCTGGGGTGCAGTCAGTGTTCCAGTTCATCCCAAAGGTGTTCAGAAGGGTTGAGGTCAGGGCTCTGTGCAGGACACTCGAGGTCTTCCACTCCAATCTGGGCAAACCATGTCTTCATGGAGCTCGCTTTGGGCATTGTCATGCTGGAACAGGTCTGGGCTTCTTAGTTCCAGTGACGGAAAATTGTAATGCTACAGCATACAGAGACCTTTTATACAATTGTGTGCTTGTAACTTTGTGGCAACGTTTTAGTGAAGAAACGTGTGAAGGTCCGGCGTCTACAAACCTTTGGCCATATAGTGTAATAACTTTCCTAGTCAACCAGTAATTCAAAATAGTAGTCAGCTAGTCATCTTTTTCTACAGTTAAAGCAACGGTCACCACCTCGTTTTAGGCTGTTTTAAAATAATTATGCAGGACGGTGTGCGTGATGCTCTTGAAGGATGTACCAGTCCTTAAACTGCACCTGTATAGATGAGCTGGAGGTTCAGTTGAAATGAGATCACAGAGTGGCACAGAAACTTCACACAGCTTACTGATGGTAAAATCCTAGATGGATGGAAGTTGCAATGCTTACAGCAGTGTAGGGATTTTTACCACCCACACTCGGCTACACCTTGAGTCTGACTCTAAACTAATGGAGTAGGATCTTTCTTCATAAAGGTGTTTCCCAGTGTACTCTTGTGCAGTTGACTGTAGAATTGACTACCCCTGGTCTAAAAGTCCCACAATTATAGTATACTTAGCTGCTTTCTTTCCCATCCATTTCCATGTTTTATGTTTTTTCTTTGGAATGTGATTTCTTCCCACAGTCCAAAGACAGGGTGTTAAGTCAGCTGGCTCCTCTAAATTGCCAATAGGTGTAAATGGTTGTTCATCTCAGTGTTGGCCCTGCGACAGATCGGCAATCTGCCCAGGGTGTACCCCGCATCTTGCCCATAGTCAGCTGGGATTGGCTCCAGATTCCCCGACAGCCCTGACAGAGAAGCGGTACCGGGGCCTTTCACATTGCGTCATCATAACTGTGGATTTGTTTGCGGCCATGTTGCCTGGCGAGCTTTGTGTTTGACAACGACCGGCACAAGTGTACACGAGTGATTGTAAACCCAATTCAGTAAACATCTCCAGATAAACTTGTAGAAGGTATATCTAAAAGAACAATACCGAAGACCTGTAGTGCTTTTGGATGTAATAACAGACATGGAGAGAAGCCTGGTTTAACTTTTCACTGCTTCCCGGCGAACCCAGAAAGAAGAGAAAAATGACGAGCTGCAGTCAAACGGGGAGACTGGATGCCAATAAAGCATTCCTGTGTGTGTGGAGAACATTTTATGTCAGGTGAGGTATGAAAGCTCTGTGCAACTGTTATTTCTTCGAACACTTTTTCTAGCTCAAGGCCACTCGGTTATAAAAATCCCATCGATGTAGATCTAGCCTCGACGTACTCAAGTTAACATCTAACAAGTCTGTATGTCGGTGTAACGGGCACAAATTTGGTTGAGATAGTAAAGATTTGAACAGGTTGCCTGGTCTGGGATTCAGTACAGTCTACTGGTTCATACATACACAAGTGTGTCATAATGAGCAGCTCTACTGCACTGCAAAAACATCCCAAATGGCAAATGTATGAACGTTAAAATTTTGATCTGGATGTGGGCTTTGGACATGATGTATTTTATTAGACCTTATGCTCGGCTCGACTAGTAGCATGTTTATGTACTGATAATGTAGCCTTGGCTGAACACCATAAAATATGCTAGATCTAGGCCCTGGCTTGTTTATTCCTATCAGAATTCCACATTTGAGCTTACCTTTGTCATCAGGCATTTTTGCTTTATCAGGAATTTCCCATAACATTCCAGCACGAAACCTGCCTTGAAATATTGGTAGGAATCTGTACTTTTGTAAGCCTTTAGCATCTCTGGTGTATTTAGAAGTCCAAAATACTGAATAGTCCAGGATGTTGAAGTGTCCCAAATCTGGTAGCTGCTTTACGGTACACTTCAAGTGGAATAAATACATTTGTGGGTAAATTAATATGGATCTGTGATGTCTGCATTAGGGATGGCGAAAACTAAAAAAAAATCTTGACCGACCACCGAGCCTCATTAGCCGGTTAAAGTCAGTTAACCTATGAGTTTAAACAGGGATGCAAACGGCGCGCCTTTTTCACGGCTCGTGCAAATCGGATTTTTTTTTTAGGGGGGGCGTTGGAGTGTCTGAATAATTTCATCAGAGTAAATTCTGTATTAAAATTACTACATAAGCAAATGCCATTACAGTCCATGAAAAAGCCGTGAAAAAGTCGGCATCTGCGCCTTTAGTTTGTGTGGAGAGATCTGATCTGCAATAACATGCATTGTTGGCTACAGACCGAAACATACTTTCAGAATGCACTGGCCAAGGCAGGACTAAACTCCATGTGCCTCCTAATAATAATAAAAAAAAAAAAAACAGAATAGTAATTTGTAAGCTAAAAAGCCTGTGTCTACACTTTTTTTTCTTTCGCCGAGTGGCAGCTGTGTTCAGCTGGGGCGGGACATGACTGAATGGGTGTTTCTGATTTGTCAGCTGTCTTTAACTGGGGCGGGAGGGCGGGACATGACTGAATGGGTGTTTCTGATTTGTCAGCTGTCTTTAACTGGGGCGGGAGGGCGGGACATGACTGAATGGGTGTTTCTGATTTGTCAGCTGTCGTCCTTACACCGCATGGCATGCCCCAAGTGTTTACAACACAGAATTGCAGGTTCTCCGCTCCAAAATCGGCAGCTTCAAAACGATTGATTGATTTTTTTTTTTTTCACCGACAACCAAAAAAAAATTAACCGGTTGACGTTGATTCGGTCAACCACCGGTCAAACGGTCATCGGTTAACATCCCTAGTCTGCATGTTTCAGCTTCTGAATGTATTGTGATCTGCTGGTGTAATCTAAATTTTTAATCGTTTCAGAGAGATTGTACTGACTGCAGTCGTCTCGATTTTCATTGTTAACTGTCGCAGCTATGTTTCTTTGTTTGCCCGGCAATATGGCGGACGCTGTGTGATAGATAAAAATCTGTCATGTCTGTGAAAAGCCCCTATAGATGATGAATCGATGGAGAGATAGATAGCCGGATAGTCTGTACACCCTCTATTGTCCCGTCTAAGTGAGCACCACTGCGAAGCTTCCATCTAATTTGAATAGAGCCAGTGTTTACTGACTGAAGCCAAGAGACAGTTTATATTTCAATTATTCAGAAAGGCTTTGCTTGCTTGGTCCTGACAACAAGTCGGCAAGTTAAGTGGTGGAGTGATGTGTGGAATCGAAAGTGGTAATTAGTGTAGGAGAGTTGGAGTACCCAGAGAAATCATGGACCAATTCCGCTCACTCTCTTTTCCTCAGTCATATTTCAAAACGGAATGTGCTTTTCTAATACTTCAGATTAATACGGTGTGAATTATTGATGAAGGCCAGCAAGTCATAATCGCCAGCATATGGTTCTACATGAGATAACCGTATCTTGTGTCCGGAATGCTCTGTTCAGAACAGAAGGACTTTCCGCACATTATAGGCCTATTTGGATAACCAATAAATATGATGAATAGTATCTCGTATCACAATTATGCTGTACTCGCCACCAATAAACATTTACGTAATGAAATAAATGCTAGTGAAAGCTGCTAAGAATTTGAAGGCATGGCAGCATGTGCAATCAGGACATCAAAAGCATTCCTTTCATTTCACACAAGCTGCTTTCCCGCAAGTTCCCCACCGGCCGAGGTAAGCAAATAAATGCTTTTGTTTGATAGCTTTATAAAACAGGCTCTGGAAAAAGTAACCGCATAAAGCATGTTAAACTTTTTTCTGTTTAAACAGTGAAAACAAACAGTACTAGGAGTCATTCTTGGGTTCTGTATAGCTGTGTGTGTGTGTGTGTGTGTGTGTGTGTGTGTGTGTGTGTGTGTGAGAGAGAGAGATGGTATATTGTTAGAGTATGTTTTGTCGGGTATGTGTAATGGGGTATGGGTTGAAGTACGTATAATGAGGTGTGTCTGGAGTGTGTGATGGGGCATGACTGGTGGATTATGTGTAATGGGTATGACTGGTGGGGTATGTAAATTGAGGTGGATCTGCTGGGGTGTGTTATGGGGTATATATAATGAGGGGGTCTGGTGGGGTGTGTGTTATGAGGTGTATATATAATGAGGTGTGTGTTATGGGGGTGTATATATAATGAGGTGGTCTGGTGGGGTGTGTGTTATGGGGTATATATAATGAGGGGGTCTGGTGGGGTGTGTGTTATGGGGTGTGTGTATATAATGAGGTGGTCTGGTGGGGTGTGTGTTATGGGGTGTGTATATAATGGGGTGTGTGTTATGGGGTGTATATATAATGAGGTGGGTCTGGTGGGGTGTGTTATGGGGTGTGTATATATAATGAGGTGGTCTGGTGGGGTGTGTTATGGGGTGTGTATATAATGGGGTGTGTGTTATGGGGTGTATATATAATGAGGTGGGTCTGGTGGGGTGTGTTATGGGGTGTGTATATATAATGAGGTGGTCTGGTGGGGTGTGTTATGGGGTGTGTATATATATATAATGAGGTGGTCTGGTGGGGTGTGTGTGTGTGTGTGTGTGTGTGTATATATATATATATATATATATATATATATATATAATGGGGTGTGTGTTATGGGGTGTGCATATAATGAGGGGGTCTGGTGGGGTGTGTTATGGGGTGTATATATATAATGGGGTGTGTGTTATGGGGTGTGTCTATATAATGAGGTGGGTCTGGTGGGGTGTGTGTTATGGGGTGTATATATAATGGGGTGTGTGTTATGGGGTGTATATATATAATGAGGTGGGTCTGGTGGGGTGTGTGTTATGGGGTGTGTGTTATAGGGTGTATATATAATGAGGTGGTCTGGTGGGGTGTGTGTTATGGGGTGTGTATATAATGGGGTGTGTGTTATAGGGTGTATATATAATGAGGTGGTCTGGTGGGGTGTGTTATGGGGTATATATAATGAGGGGGTCGGGTGGGGTGTGTTATGGGGTGTATATATAATGGGGTGTGTGTTATGGGGTGTATATATAATGAGGTGGTCTGGTGGGGTGTGTTATGGGCAGTGATGGGAATAACGGCGTTAGAATAAACGGCGTTACTAACGGCGTTACTTTTTTTAGTAACGAGTAATCTAACTAATTACTTTTTACATCGTTATAACGCCGTTCCCGTTACTTACAATAAAATACTATGCGTTACTTTATTAAAGCTGTTCTCATCTGGCACGCTGCTCGTTCAGCCTTTCTTTACTCTGCTTTAGTGTGGGGCGGGGAGACACGAGACAACGGCACAGTAAGCCAATCAGAGTAGATTTAGACAACATATGTAGGTAGGCCACGCCTACTGCACTACTGCGCACGCTTTCAATCGGAAGAGCCAGCGATGGCGAGCGGTCAGCCCAGCACTGCGCTTTCACATTGGAAATACAGCCATTACTTTTCATTACTTGAAATAAAAGGCAAGAGTGTTTACGTGCAATGCACATTATGTCGAGGAACAAAGCGTTTGTCCTCGTCAGTGGCCAGTAATTAGTAACATAATTTTAATAACTGCAAAAATATATTACATTTGATAGATGTCTTATCTCGCATTGTCCCACAAAAATATTAATATAATGTAGATAATGTTACTAATTGGTTCTGTTAAGTGTCCATTTCAGTCATTAAACACATTTAACATTCACTTTTATTATGATTACACTAATTGAATTTGATTATTTTTTTTTTGGGGGGGGGGAACAAAATGTAACGGAATAATTACTTTCCCTGGTAATTAGTTACTTTTATGACAAAGTAACTCCGTTACTAACTCAGTTACTTTTTGGGAAAAGTAACTAGTAACTATAACTAATTACTTTTTGAAAGTAACGTGCCCAACACTGGTTATGGGGTGTGTATATATATATAATGAGGTGGTCTGGTGGGGTGTGTGTTATGGGGTGTGTATATAATGGGGTGTGTGTTATAGGGTGTATATATAATGAGGTGGTCTGGTGGGGTGTGTTATGGGGTATATATAATGAGGGGGTCTGGTGGGGTGTATATATAATGGGGTGTGTGTTATGGGGTGTATATATAATGAGGTGGGTCTGGTGGGGTGTGTGTTATGGGGTGTGTGTATATATAATGAGGTGGGTCTGGTGGGGTGTGTGTTATGGGGTGTATATATAATGAGGTGGGTCTGGTGGGGTGTGTGTTATGGGGTGTGTATATAATGGGGTGTGTGTTATAGGGTGTATATATAATGAGGTGGTCTGGTGGGGTGTATATATAATGGGGTGTGTGTTATGGGGTGTATATATAATGAGGTGGGTCTGGTGGGGTGTGTGTTATGGGGTGTATATAATGAGGGGGTCTGGTGGGGTGTGTGTGTGTGTGTGTGTATATATATATATATATATATATATATATAAAATGGTGTGTGTGTTATGGGGTGTGCATATAATGAGGGGGTCTGGTGGGGTGTGTTATGGGGTGTGTGTGTGTGTGTGTATGTGTATATATATATATATATATATATATATATATATATATATATATATATATAATGGGGTGTGTGTTATGGGGTGTGTGTATATATAATGAGGTGGGTCTGGTGGGGTGTGTGTTATGGGGTGTATATATAATGAGGTGGGTCTGGTGGGGTATGTGTTATGGGGTGTGTGTATATATAATGAGGTGGGTCTGGTGGGGTGTGTTATGGGGTGTATATATAATGAGGGGGTCTGGTGGGGTGTGTTATGGGGTGTATATATAATGGGGTGTATATATAATGAGGTGGGTCTGGTGGGGTGTGTGTTATGGGGTGTATATATAATGAGGTGGTCTGGTGGGGTGTGTTATGGGGTATATATAATGAGGGGGTCTGGTGGGGTGTGTGTTATGAGGTGTATATATAATGAGGTGGTGTGGTGGGGTGTGTGTTATGGGGTGTGTATATATAATGAGGTGGTCTGGTGGGGTGTGTGTGTTATGGGGTGTGTATATATAATGAGGTGGTCTGGTGGGGTGTGTGTGTTATGGGGTGTATATATAATGAGGTGGGTCTGGTGGGGTGTGTTATGGGGTGTGTATTTATATAATGAGGTGGTCTGGTGGGGTGTGTGTTATGGGGTGTATATAATGAGGGGGTCTGGTGGGGTGTGTGTTATGGGGTGTATATATAATGAGGTGGGTCTGGTGGGGTGTGTGTGTTATGGGGTGTATATATAATGAGGTGGGTCTGGTGGGGTGTGTGTTATGGGGTGTGTATATATAATGAGGGGGTCTGGTGGGGTGTGTTATGGGGTGTGTGTGTGTATATATAATGGGGTGTGTGTTATGGGGTGTGTATATATAATGAGGGGGTGTGTTATGGGGTGTGTATATATAATGAGGGGGTCTGGTGGGGTGTGTGTGTGTGTGTGTATATATAATGAGGGGTTCTGGTGGGGTGTGTGTATATATATTGAGGGGGTCTGGTGGGGTGTATGTATATATAATGAGGGGGTCTGGTGGGGTGTATGTATATATAATGAGGGGGTCTGGTGGGGTGTGTGTGTGTGTGTATATAAATAATGAGGGGGTCTGGTGGGGTGTGTGTATATAATGAGGTGGGTCTGGTGGGGTGTATGTATATATATTGAGGGGGTCTGGTGGGGTGTATGTATATATAATGAGGGGGTCTGGTGGGGTGTGTGTGTGTGTGTGTGTGTATATAAATAATGAGGGGGTCTGGTGGGGTGTGTGTATATAATGAGGTGGGTCTGGTGGGGTGTGTGTGTTATGGGGTGTATATATAATGAGGTGGGTCTGGTGGGGTGTGTGTTATGGGGTGTGTATATATAATGAGGGGGTCTGGTGGGGTGTGTTATGGGGTGTGTGTGTGTATATATAATGGGGTGTGTGTTATGGGGTGTGTATATATAATGAGGGGGTGTGTTATGGGGTGTGTATATATAATGAGGGGGTCTGGTGGGGTGTGTGTGTGTGTGTGTGTGTATATATAATGAGGGGTTCTGGTGGGGTGTGTGTATATATATTGAGGGGGTCTGGTGGGGTGTATGTATATATAATGAGGGGGTCTGGTGGGGTGTGTGTGTGTGTGTGTGTGTGTATATAAATAATGAGGGGGTCTGGTGGGGTGTGTGTATATAATGAGGGGGTCTGGTGGGGTGTGTGTGTTATGGGGTGTATATATAATGAGGTGGGTCTGGTGGGGTGTGTGTTATGGGGTGTGTATATATAATGAGGGGGTGTGTTATGGGGTGTGTATATATAATGAGGGGGTCTGGTGGGGTGTGTGTGTGTATATATAATGAGGGGTTCTGGTGGGGTGTGTGTTATGGGGTGTATATATAATGGGGTGTGTGTTATGGGGTGTATATATAATGAGGTGGGTCTGGTGGGGTGTGTGTTATGGGGTGTATATATAATGAGGGGGTCTGGTGGGGTGTGTGTTATGGGGTGTATATATAATGGGGTGTGTTATGGGGTGTATATATAATGAGGTGGGTCTGGTGGGGTGTGTGTTATGGGGTGTATATATAATGAGGTGGTCTGGTGGGGTGTGTTATGGGGTATATATAATGAGGGGGTCTGGTGGGGTGTGTGTTATGAGGTGTATATATAATGAGGTGGTGTGGTGGGGTGTGTGTTATGGGGTGTGTATATATAATGAGGTGGTCTGGTGGGGTGTGTGTGTTATGGGGTGTGTATATATAATGAGGTGGTCTGGTGGGGTGTGTGTGTTATGGGGTGTATATATAATGAGGTGGGTCTGGTGGGGTGTGTGTTATGGGGTGTGTATTTATATAATGAGGTGGTCTGGTGGGGTGTGTGTTATGGGGTGTATATAATGAGGGGGTCTGGTGGGGTGTGTGTTATGGGGTGTATATATAATGAGGTGGGTCTGGTGGGGTGTGTGTTATGGGGTGTGTATATATAATGAGGGGGTCTGGTGGGGTGTGTTATGGGGTGTGTGTGTATATATAATGGGGTGTGTTATGAGGTGTATATATAATGAGGTGGTGTGGTGGGGTGTGTGTTATGGGGTGTGTATATATAATGAGGTGGTCTGGTGGGGTGTGTGTGTTATGGGGTGTGTATATATAATGAGGTGGTCTGGTGGGGTGTGTGTGTTATGGGGTGTATATATAATGAGGTGGGTCTGGTGGGGTGTGTGTTATGGGGTGTGTATTTATATAATGAGGTGGTCTGGTGGGGTGTGTGTTATGGGGTGTATATAATGAGGGGGTCTGGTGGGGTGTGTGTTATGGGGTGTATATATAATGAGGGGGTCTGGTGGGGTGTGTGTTATGGGGTGTGTATATATAATGAGGGGGTCTGGTGGGGTGTGTTATGGGGTGTGTGTGTGTATATATAATGGGGTGTGTGTTATGGGGTGTGTATATATAATGAGGGGGTGTGTTATGGGGTGTGTATATATAATGAGGGGGTCTGGTGGGGTGTGTGTGTGTGTATATATAATGAGGGGTTCTGGTGGGGTGTGTGTATATATATTGAGGGGGTCTGGTGGGGTGTATGTATATATAATGAGGGGGTCTGGTGGGGTGTGTGTGTGTGTGTATATAAATAATGAGGGGGTCTGGTGGGGTGTGTGTATATAATGAGGGGGTCTGGTGGGGTGTGTGTGTTATGGGGTGTATATATAATGAGGTGGGTCTGGTGGGGTGTGTGTTATGGGGTGTGTATATATAATGAGGGGGTGTGTTATGGTGTGTGTATATATAATGAGGGGGTCTGGTGGGGTGTGTGTGTGTATATATAATGAGGGGTTCTGGTGGGGTGTGTGTTATGGGGTGTATATATAATGGGGTGTGTGTTATGGGGTGTATATATAATGAGGTGGGTCTGGTGGGGTGTGTGTTATGGGGTGTATATATAATGAGGGGGTCTGGTGGGGTGTGTGTTATGGGGTGTATATATAATGGGGTGTGTTATGGGGTGTATATATAATGAGGTGGGTCTGGTGGGGTGTGTGTTATGGGGTGTATATATAATGAGGTGGTCTGGTGGGGTGTGTTATGGGGTATATATAATGAGGGGGTCTGGTGGGGTGTGTGTTATGAGGTGTATATATAATGAGGTGGTGTGGTGGGGGGTGTGTTATGGGGTGTGTATATATAATGAGGTGGTCTGGTGGGGTGTGTGTGTTATGGGGTGTGTATATATAATGAGGTGGTCTGGTGGGGTGTGTGTGTTATGGGGTGTATATATAATGAGGTGGGTCTGGTGGGGTGTGTGTTATGGGGTGTGTATTTATATAATGAGGTGGTCTGGTGGGGTGTGTGTGTTATGGGGTGTATATATAATGAGGTGGGTCTGGTGGGGTGTGTGTTATGGGGTGTGTATATATAATGAGGGGTTCTGGTGGGGTGTGTGTTATGGGGTGTATATATAATGGGGTGTGTGTTATGGGGTGTATATATAATGAGGTGGGTCTGGTGGGGTGTGTGTTATGGGGTGTATATATAATGAGGGGGTCTGGTGGGGTGTGTGTTATGGGGTGTATATATAATGGGGTGTGTTATGGGGTGTATATATAATGAGGTGGGTCTGGTGGGGTGTGTGTTATGGGGTGTATATATAATGAGGTGGTCTGGTGGGGTGTGTTATGGGGTATATATAATGAGGGGGTCTGGTGGGGTGTGTGTTATGAGGTGTATATATAATGAGGTGGTGTGGTGGGGGGTGTGTTATGGGGTGTGTATATATAATGAGGTGGTCTGGTGGGGTGTGTGTGTTATGGGGTGTGTATATATAATGAGGTGGTCTGGTGGGGTGTGTGTGTTATGGGGTGTATATATAATGAGGTGGTCTGGTGGGGTGTGTGTGTTATGGGGTGTGTATATATAATGAGGTGGTCTGGTGGGGTGTGTGTGTTATGGGGTGTATATATAATGAGGTGGGTCTGGTGGGGTGTGTGTTATGGGGTGTGTATATATAATGAGGGGGTCTGGTGGGGTGTGTTATGGGGTGTGTGTGTGTATATATAATGGGGTGTGTGTTATGGGGTGTGTATATATAATGAGGGGGTGTGTTATGGGGTGTGTATATATAATGAGGGGGTCTGGTGGGGTGTGTGTGTATATATAATGAGGGGTTCTGGTGGGGTGTGTGTATATATATTGAGGGGGTCTGGTGGGGTGTATGTATATATAATGAGGGGGTCTGGTGGGGTGTGTGTGTGTATATAAATAATGAGGGGGTCTGGTGGGGTGTGTGTATATAATGAGGGGGTCTGGTGGGGTGTGTGTGTATATATAATGAGGGGGTCTGGTGGGGTGTGTGTGTATATATAATGAGGGGGTCTGGTGGGGTGTGTGTGTATATATAATGAGGGGGTCTGGTGGGGTGTGTGTGTATATATAATGAGGGGGTCTGGTGGGGTGTGTGTGTATATATAATGAGGGGGTCTGGTGGGGTGTGTGTGTATATATAATGAGGGGGTCTGGTGGGGTGTGTGTGTATATATAATGAGGGGGTCTGGTGGGGTGTGTGTGTATATATAATGAGGGGGTCTGGTGGGGTGTGTGTGTATATATAATGAGGGGGTCTGGTGGGGTGTATGTGTATATATAATGAGGGGGTCTGGTGGGGTGTGTGTATATATAATGAGGGGGTCTGGTGGGGTGTGTTATGGGGTGTGTGTATATATAATGGGGTGTGTGTTATGGGGTGTATATATAATTAGGTGGGTCTGGTGGGGTGTGTGTTATGGGGTATATACAGTCAAGCTGGAAAGTCTCCACACCCCTTTCATCTTCTCCACGTTTTATGTTACAGATTTATTCTACAATAGATTGAGTTCATTTTTGTCACAAAATTCTATACAAAATAGCCCATAATGAGAAGGTGATTATGGAAGCCACTCCTTGGTAAAAGGCACATGACAGCCCGCTTGGAGTTTGCCAAAAGGCACCTAGAGGACTCTCAACGCATGAGAAACCAGATTCTCTGGTCTGATGAAACCAAAATTGAACTTTTTGGCCTGAATACCAAGCGTCATGTCTGCAGGAAACCAGGCACCGCTCATCGCCTGGTTAATGCCATCCCTACAGTGAAGCATGGCGGTGGCAGCATCAGGATGTTGGGATGTTTTTCAGCAGCCGGAACGGGGCGACTCGTCCTGATAGAAGGAAAGACGAATGCAGCTAATTACACAGAGATCCTTGGAAAAAAACCCTACTCCAGTACTCTCTGGACCTCAGACTGGGGTGAAGGTTTACCTTCCAACATGACAACGACCTGAAGCACACAGCCAAGAGAACAGAGGAGTGGATTCAGAGAAAGTCTGTGAATGTCCTTGAGTGGCCCAGCCAGAGCCCAGACCTGAATCCAGTTGAACATCTGTGGGAGGAGCTGAAAATGGCTGTGCACCGAGGCTCCCCATCCAACCTGACAGAGCTTGCAAGGATATGCCAAGAGGAATGGGCAAAAATGTCCCGAAACAAGTGTGCCAAGCTCGTAGCTTCTTTCCCAAGACACCTTGAAGCTGTAATTGCTGCCAAAGGTGCATCAACCAAGTATTAGGCTAAGGGTGTGTACAGATGTGTAACCCCTAAATAACCTATTTTTGTAAGTTAAAAAAAATGCATATTTTCTAAAAACCTGCTTTCACTTTGTCATTATGGGCTATTTTGTGACAAAAAAATGAACTCCAACTGTTGTAGAATAAGTCTCTAATGTAATAAAATGTGGAGAAGACGAAAGGGTGTGCAGACTTTCTGGCTTGACTGTATAATGAGGTGGGTCTGGTGGTGTGTGTGTGTGTGTGTGTGTGTATAGGGTGTATATATAATGAGGTGGGAAAAAATCGATGCGTGGAATGAAAATAAGAAGGCAATGCAATCAGGGACCCGTCTAGTAATGGCAGTGAAGATTACAACTTTTGCTCCGTTTCTGTTCAATTTATTCATTATTTGAAACAATCGGACACGCAAACCCATTGATCGGATTGTTTCCCGGTCCGTGCTTGTTTTATTCGGTCGTGGACTGAGTGTCTGGCACTAAACTCGTTTGCTGGGTCTAGTGTGTAGTGTGGCACGTGTGATGAAGTATGTGTAACAGGGTATGTCTGGGTTATGCGTGAATGAACTTGGTGGTGAGGTACAGTTGAGGCCAAATGTTTACGGACACCTAGACACCTATTTATTCTTTTTCACAACTCCACACACTTCATGTTACCATACATTTCTTTTGGTAAGTCATTTAGGTCATTGTTCACATCAGAGAGCTTTTTTTAAAAATCGCTTACATTTATTTCATTTTTTTACTTGTGATATCATAAATCCTTTGGGTCACAAATCAGTTTGGCTGTGTCTTTAAAAAGATTCCAGAAACTGATGTAATGACACCTTAAGTTTCTGTTTGGAAATTTGTCATGATTAGGAGTGCACCAGTGGCTATATTTAAGGGCCTACCTTTAGAGCCAGTGCCTTTTTACCCTTGGTACCACAGGAAAATCCAAGCAGCTCAGCTAAGTCCTCGTGGGGGGGGGTGCTTGTGGACCTCCATGAATCTGGTTCCTCCTTCGGAGTAATTTCCAAACACAAGGTACCACAAGCATCTGTACAAACAACTTTATGCAAATCTCAAACTTAGGACCACCCAGACACTTCATCATTCAAGAAAGAACAAGAACTCCCAGGGTTGAAGGAACCTTGGTTCCAAAGGTTCTGAACCCCAAGATAACAACAGCAACTGGTGAAGGAGTTGGAGGTATGAGGAACCAAATGTGTACATCCATCATTAAAAGCTTCCTTCAGCATCAGGTCCTGAAAGTCTATTGCACAAGCAAGAAACCCCTTCTCCAAGACTGCTATTAAATAAGCCAGACTGACGTTCACAGGTGATGACCAGGACAGAGACCTCGAGGAAAAAAAGTGAACCATTTTGCCATGATGATCAGCACTGTGTATGGAGGACAAGGGATAAGGCTTTTATTTCAAAGGATACCATCCTAGCTGTGAAGCATGGGGGTGGCAGCATCATTTACCCCTTTTCCACCAAATCAGTTCCAGGGCTGGTTTGGAGCTGGTGCTGGTTCACAACTCGTTCAACTTGCGAGCCAGCTGTGAACCAGTTTGCTTTTCCATAGCTCACGGTGCTAAGGGGAGCCACGTCATTACGTCGCTGTATACGTCAGTTATGTCGCTACGTTTGCATAAACCTTGGCGCGAATATCGAAGCAAAAACAACACGGAAGAAGCAGCAGCAATAATAATAATAATAATAATGGATGACTTCGCGTTTGTACAGCTGCTGCTTCTCGTCGCTTAAAAATGACGATCTTTTGCGGTCTTGTTATTGTTGTTGGTCTTAACAACTCCACCCCCCGCTGACGTAAGCGATTCTTTCCTCTGGCCCAGCAGAGAGTTGGTGCTAGCCTGGAACCGGTTTTTCTGGCCCCAGAGCCAGTTCTTTGTCAGTGGAAACAGAAAACCCGGTTCCAAACTAAGCACTGGCCCCGAACCAGCCCTGGAACTGCTTTGGTGGAAAAGGGGCAATTGTGGACAAAGCATGTCTGAGCAAGGAGACCCAAAATCGTGTCTGAGTTGCCCCAGTCCTGCCAGGAGGAATGAGCAAAACATTCCAGCAGAGTATTGTATGTAGTTTGTGGAAGGCTCGAAGAAGAGTTTTATTTAAGTTCAAGGAATTATGACAACGAGACCAAATGCTAAGCGTATGTAAACACACCTGAACAAACCCAGTGTTTGACCCACTGAGGCCATGTACACACGTAGCCGGGTATTTTTAAAACCGAACATTTTCCCCCCCTCCGTTTATAAAAATGTTTTATCCACACCACCTCGTCTTCGAAAAAAATCCCTTCCACACACAACCGAACATCTGCGTTTTCAATCACATTCATAAGCATTCCAAACCTGTAGATGGCATTTTTTCCCCAAATCCTACCCCCTAATCACATCAGAATAGCCCTCTGTTGGCGTCACTTCCGCCTAAACATAAAACATGGCACCAAGCTCGTTCATCTGGACAGACTCGGAGACAGAATTGCTTCTAAACACAATTTTGGAGTATAAACTTCAAAAGACGCAAGAAAACGTTGATTGGGAATCTTGTCAGTAGTTGGGCTTCTAAAATTAAACATGTAAATAGCACCTGCACAATAATTAACGCTTTCAAGGCACTACTCCGATCCATTACTCTTTGTCCATGCTTAATCTGGCTTCTGCAGTAAACAAAGGTCGCACGTTTGACATCAGGGCAGATTTGTTGTCATTTTTTTGGCGCAGATTGTGACGTTCTAAAACGCAAACCTCTGGTTATCTCTGTCTACACGAAAAGGCATACACAGAGTTTTCAAAAATCATCACTTTGCCCGGAGTTTTTTTTAAATATTCATTTTTGATGTGTTTTCATGTGGACGACAGGCCAAAACGTAGAAAAATATCTTCGATTTAGCAGATACCCGGCTACGTGTGGACGGGGTCTGAGAATCTGACGTAGTGAATAAAAGCTGAAGTATATTTGTCTCTTGGTACTTATTTTGAAATTAACTCCTGGAAATAATTGTATATCCTGACTGACTTAACACAGGGAAGGTATTATAACTTGAAATGTATATTGTGCAAAAATGGATTTTGAATACCTTCAGGATAGGTATGTGTCAACTTTTGGTTTGAGCTGTATGTGTAATGGAGTACGTGTGGTGGGAAGTGTGTGTGTGTGTGTGTGACGTCTTTGTCTGAGAATGATACATGAGAATGAGTAAGCTCTACATAATGCCAGCAGATATGAAATGGCGAGAGGGTGTTGGAGAGTTTGTGTGGGTGTGTGTAGGTGGTGAACAGGTCATGTGCAGTTGTGGGCTTGCAGCCATAGTTGGCAGGGAAAGAGCGGTGGGCAGGATTACATCTAGAGGATGGGACAGGGGGGGTTTGCCACACAAGCTCTTGTCTTTTTAAAATCTTTTGCTTGCAGAACTGCATGTTTGTGTCCTTGGTACATTTTGTAGAAGTGATCTTGAAGGCCCTAAAAAGGGCACACGCATTTTTTGTTTAATACAGTCTTGCTGATGTAGTGAGCAGAACTATTGCTGGGTTTCAGTCACGTGACTTTTCTTAGCGGGTTTAACGGAAGTGAAATAGCTGGTGGTCTAAACAGCTAGCGATAACTTATCAGAGTACGCTCGTAATCTAGAAGCCACTGCTCACTTTAGATATATTCAGAAGATCGCTATGTGCAATGGAATCGACCTCTACAGTCTGGGAAAGAAGGATTTGTCATACGATCTCGAAAACTACCCTTCAGTCGAGTTCCCTGACATCTCGAACTATCTGGTGTTACAGACATCCTTCTACACCGCAAAACAGATGAAAGCGTGGAAGAGTATGGAGGCTTACAACTTTTTTTTTTTTTTTTTTTGTATGTGGCTGGGTAAAGGACTTTGCTATCAAGTCACTGCCGAATGAATCCTGTATTGTTTTTGCCTGTGTAAGTATTTTTTTAAGATTTTCATTCGCCTCTTTACAACGAAGCGCTGCAAGTCGAAGTGTAAACAAACAGTTGGCTTGATTCTCACTTGTTGGCTCTTATCTCTCAGGTAAATCATTCACAAAGATCATGAGAAACCCCTTTAAAGACCTGGATCTTAGTTAAACAAGATGCAGAAGTAGGGTGACCATTTCCATAACACCCAAAAGGAGGACATTATTTGGACGGGGGGGTCTGGGGGCCCTCCCCCAGAAAATTTTGTATTTCTTAGATGCAATTTCCTGCATTCTAATCAATTTTAGGGTGAATAATGGCAAATCCCATCTGATTCATAGCCCTCAAATTTTTATGTAAACCACAGTGGCAAGATTGAGAATGGATTATTTTTATGCAAGTCACTCAAGTTTGGTGAAATCAACATCGCAATTTTGTAGGGTTAAAGATTGATTGTGGGGGAAAAAAGAGTAAGGTCAAAGCATTCATAGTATTTATTATAATTCATGTATTAGCTCTTAATTGGCTAGAACACGCAGTATTTATATTTATTAAAAACATCGTGGAGTTAACAAACCACTGAAATTAAACTTAAGGTGCTGAGTACCAAAAAGCACAACATTTTTGTAGATTCTCAAAGAACAAATAGGCAACATAACCAGCAACATTATAAAACGTTTTAAAGCATTCATAGTATTTATTATAATTCATGTATTAGCTCTTAATTGGCTAGAACACCATATTTGTATTTATTAAAAACATTGTGGAGTAACAGACCACTGAAATTAAACTTAAGGTAGATATAGTAGATGTGCATTTGCACTGTCATCCATATCCAAACAAGTTAAGTTGTGAGCAGCTGGTCTACCGGACAGACTCGTGTTTCCAAGTCCCAGTTAGGGCCAGGGGGGCAGGGCACTAGGCAGGCGCCAGGAAGATCATCAAAGGATAGAGCGCAATGCGTTCTAGAGCGCAATGCCTCGCGGTGCGGAGTTCGCATTGCATGCCAAAAAACATCAAGCCATAGACTCTTTATTGTAGATTACTAGTGTGCAGCACAGATCTGCAGTTTCCCTACAAAACGTTATTCTAGGGTGGGGTTTACATTAGACCGTATCAGCGGATCATCAGATTAACGTTTTTAAAAATGATTAGCATGCACACAGCAACGCCAATACACGGATACGCTAATCACATGACTAATTCGGCACGTAAGTTGAAATGTGTCAGTGCGGCTCATCGCTTCCTCCTCAGCGGCTGCGCTCCAAATCACTCCGCCCTGAACAGCGAGTGCCCTCTGGAGGGTGCGCACTCCGGCCCTGCGCAGCTCACAGAGCGCGCGAATGAAGCGCACGAGCAGTGATTCGGGACTGAGCCGCTGTGCGCAAGTCACTTACCACTTGCAAGTGGAAGGATGGCAAGCCTAAAGACCATCATAACTACACAATGGCCAGTATTTGCATCAGTATTTGCAGTATTTTCATACTTTTATACTCTTTAATGAAAGGTGATACAAGGCGGAAGTCCGCGCCGTTTTTCAGCAGTCGCGTCACATGACCAACGCCAGCGAATCAGGAAGGTGGATGTCATGATGACGCCAGCTAGAGCTCAGCACAGCGTATCCGTGTATTCTCAATGTTTACACAGCACCGGATCAGACACGATCTAGATTGAATACGTGGGCCCTGGCGGATTCCCGTTTCCCGGCGTTTCCAGGCGTTTTAATGTAAACGGACAGTGCATCCGCGAAGAAAACGAGACAGATACGGTCTAATGTAAACTTGGCCTAAAACTCTGCTCTTCCAGTCTGGCAAGTCGATATTATATAATTCCGCTCATCGTCTCTAAAAGGAGGACAAATGTGCGTCCGGCTTGATGCTGCGCTGGACGCCAGACAAGACATTGAAAAGACGGACAGTCCGGCCACCCTATGCAGAAGTGATCACAGCGCACTGTAACTGTACGGCTGGGGAAGAATTTTGTTGCGACCTTCGTGCATATCGACTTTGAGGAGTAAACAAAGAAACAGCTGGGGACTTGAGTGTTTCATGACTTAAAAAAAAAGTACCGTAAAATAACGACACATGGCAAGAAAAGTACTTGGAAAACACTAAGGACAGCTGAGAGGGAAATACAAACCTTTCACCAAGTGATCACTGCAAACTCGAGCGCGCTTCGACTCGGCTCCCTTCGATTTCAGCGAGAGGTTCAAAAGCCACCTTTCTCGACGTCTTTTTGTGAAATCCTGCATTCGTTCACCCTTTTTTATTAGTTCACGGGGAACCCTGAAGAAACTTGTATTAGTTTCACAGTTTGATCGATTCGAACAACCTAAAACAACACAAGCGTAAGGCATTTTTCATGCAAGCAATGCACCCTGTCCATACAAACGCTTTGTCAACTGAGCTTTGGTAGACCACCAGTTAAAGGTTTGAATAACTAATGAGGCGGATGGAACATCACGTGAAACCCAGCAAAAGTGTGTGGTAGGGGTAAAAAATACCCCACACCCCAAATGGCAGGAAAGGCAAAGATCTAGGTTGTGACTTCTTGGCACAAGATGTAAAACTTGGCAGTTAACAGTATGCATGTAACAATTTATTGTGCACCTATAAATAGTGTGACAAATTTATGACTTAATTGATGAATGAGTTAAATAAAAAAAATGAATCATGATTATCAGGCTGCGTAATCTGAGATTTTTCTAGTTGTTTCGACAGCAGAGACAGTCCAGTAACATCCAATAGCGGGAATGCATGTGACTTGACCCTAGGCAGAAGTAACACAGCTCTAACTCCATGAAAACTCTCAAAAACGGATCTAAAATGGGAAGGAGCTGTTGTGCGATTGACTGGACAAATAGATTAAGCAAAAGATTCAAGCTCTCTTTTTACAGACTGCTGAAAGCTGAAGAAAATGGAGGTAGTAGAAGGGTTCCCAAGTTTATTACAAAAAGCCATATTTATCAAGTTTCATTTTTGGTAAAAGGAATATTTTAGTTAATAAGCTATTAAATTCTACTCCAACCTTTTACAAATGTTTGTAAATAATTACTGTTCATTATTAAGAAAATGAAACCAGAAATGTTGCTTTTTTTTATGATTTTCTTAAATTTTTTTCCCCCGAAAAAATATTGTGAGAAATCAAATGAGGAACCTAATATCAATCAAATTGAATGGTACATTGGGTAAATCCTTACATGCCTAGTTAAAATGCCCAACATGTTCATTAATAAATTAAACTAAACATTGTGATCATTAAGCAAAAAGATGACGCAGTCCAGAATGTGCAGTTAGATGAAAATTAATACTCTTATGTTTATCAAATGATGTTTAATATTCGTGCCATTTCTAGTGACAGCCTAAGAACGGTTTTGCTCTAACCAGGCTTATAGTACTCATGCCCTAAATTTAAGGACTCGTGACTCAACTTGGATTTGTGCACTGATGACTTGGACTCGGACTCGTGCATTAACTGCATTAGGACTCTGATTTTTCTTTAATTTTTGTAACACGCCATAATAATTTGGCATAAGATATTTATGTCTACATTAATTTTTGTATTAATTTCGTGCAAGAGAGTCACACCTGCACGCTTTGGCGCGTGCATCACATTGTCCGGAGCGTGCCCGAGGGTCTGTGTGCGCTCCAAGCAGACCCTCACGCGCTTGCCATAAATGACTCGCACCTGCACAGGATTAAGGCACAGTCGGTGCACCTATGTAAAAACTGTGAAAATGCACGTACTTTGCGAAGTATTGAGTTGCGTTGCTGACACGTTACCGAGCCTTATTTCCTTGTTTGGTTCCTTGATCTCTGATTTCCTCTTTCTCATCTTTGATTCTACTGAGTCTACGATAGCCTGTTTGTGCCTCGCTCGACCTATTGCCCGTTTCACTGTTTTACAATTTTGCCTGCCGTTCTGGATTGTTTGTCTGTCTTCACTTGTATTAATAAACACACCTTCTGCACTTACATCTGTCTCCCAACCATCTCTGACCGAATACTTCAGTCCCTGACAAAGAGAAGCACATTCACCTGTTCATACGTCATGTTCAGGAACAAGCTAATGTTAATGGTGTTGAAACAGCCACCGTCAAATGGTGCAGTTGGAGTCTTGTTCTCAGACTCGACTCAATAGTGGACTCAACTTGAATTTTTTTTTTTTTAATGACTTGAACCCTGGGGCGGCACGGTGGTGTAGTGGTTAGCACTGTCGCCTCACAGCAAGAAGGTCCGGGTTCGAGCCCCGGGGCCGGCGAGGGCCTTTCTGTGTGGAGTTTGCATGTTCTCCCCGTGTCCGCGTGGGTTTCCTCCGGGTGCTCCGGTTTCCCCCACAGTCCAAAGACATGCAGGTTAGGTTAACTGGTGACTCTAAATTGAGCGTAGGTGTGAATGTGAGTGTGAATGGTTGTCTGTGTCTATGTGTCAGCCCTGTGATGACCTGGCGACTTGTCCAGGGTGTACCCCGCCTTTCGCCCGTAGTCAGCTGGGATAGGCTCCAGCTTGCCTGCGACCCTGTAGAACAGGATAAAGCGGCTAGAGATAATGAGATGAGATGAGACTTGAACACTGGGGACTCGGACTCAAGGTTAAGTGACTCAACTACAACACTGGCTCTAACCACATTGATTTTTTTCCTCCAGCTTTAGTGGACATCGTGATTTGGCCGAGTAAGTACCAGTGTAGAGAGTGGACATTAGAGAATGATGATGGTAAAGTGAAGCTTTAACGATATGCAGCCGGGTTCGGGCAAAGATTTCTAGTTCTGGCAGCCAACTGGGAAAGAAAATGCCGAGTCAGTAAACCGCAGTGCCAAACAGGAAGTAGCTAGAGGAGGTCCGCTCTGTGGCCATGAGACACCTCTTCAGGATCCTGTGTGTGTGTGTGTGTGTTGGTACTGGTATGTGTTGAGCATGTCTCATGCTGTTCTCTTTGGCTGAGCACCAGTCATGTGACAGTGTGGCATTCCTGCTATGTCTTAAGAAGCTACACAATGACCGGCTCTCTTTCCAGAACTTATTCATGATATTCATGCCGTACAATATGTAGGACACATTTTGACATCCTCTGCTCACTGTTCTGGAGCAATTTATTAGCAATACTCAAGAAACTACAGCAAATTACAACAGGACGCCAAGTCTTTAACTGTGTAAGCTGGCTTGTAAACCCATCCAGACAAAGAGCTCATGACTAACGGTCGCTCTGATTTGCTTTTCAGGGGCATGGTGCGTGTTGTGCCTGTCCCTGGGGTTGTGCTTGTATGTTCAGCTGTGTGTGTGTGTCTGTGTGAGGCCTTAGTTACTTGGGAGTCTACCAAACTGCAATTACTGCCAAGTACAAACACATTGGCCATTTCCGCGGGTGGCTGCACTCACCATGACGAACCTTCCTGAGGACCCAGTGCAGTCTAGCATGTAAAGGGGAGAGTAGAGAAAGGCCAGAGTTTATATTGCCTACTCTACAACAATAGAACAGTTGGTAATAAAGTCGGAAAGAATTAATACTAACCACATGCAGTCCTGTTAATGGAGGCTTTACACCATCACGTGACCCCCATAGCAACGGTAACTACACCGCCATGACAGGGGGCACGCTTGTAGTGCTTCATTCAACCGAGTTAGTTGTTATTGATTGGTATGGGAAGGTTTTGCTGAACCAAAGAGATCAGATTTTTCAATTTACCAAAAGTAATTCATCAGGGGGGAAAAAACTAGAGATTTCTAAATGTAGAAGGGAAAAAACATTCAGCAGGACTCTGTGTCGAACGGAGAGGTAAAAAACCCTAAGGTATGTTCACTTCATTTCCACAAAGGTGAGAATTCCATAATAATGAATAAAAGTGCATTCCCATTCGGGGATCCTTCGGAGTGCATTGCACGTGCGCTTGGGACCCGGTCATTATGGGAAACGCCTGATGCTAATTTGAGTGCAATCAGTACGCTGTTTTCACAGAGACTTTGTGAAGTATTGTCACGTTATGCAGCGGTAGACGGGTCGAAGTGCAGGAAGAGTGTTTATTAGCAGGCGTGATATTTGCAAAACTGAAAGCAGAGTCATAAACATGGCTACAAACAAACGTGACAGTGATGATAATACTTCACAAAGCCTCAGTGTCCTTAGTGTGTGCTGATTGCACTCAAATCAGCATCCGGTGTTTCTCATAATGACCGGGTCCCAAGCGCGCGCACACCGTGTTCCGAAAGATCCCCGAATGGCAATGCACTTTTTAATATTACATTTTTTTTAAATTCTTACCTTTGTGGAAATGAAGTGAGCATACTATAGGGTTTTCGACTTCTCCATTCAGCACTGAGTCCCGCTGAATGTTTTTCTCCCCCCTGTTTTCCCTTCTACATTTAGAAATCTGTCTACTTTTTTCCCCCGATGATGAATTACTTTTGGCAAATGTAAAAATCTGATTTCTTTGTTTCATTCAGAATGATCTGCACATCCAAAAACACACACAGCAAAACCTTCCCATACCGATCAATAACAATTAACTCGGCTGAACCAAACTCTACAAGCGTGCCCACTGTCATGGCGGTGTAGTTACCGTTGCTGTGGGGTCTGGTGATGGTGCAAAGCTTCTATTGTTAAAGGCCATCTTGAATCACAATAGGTTTGCGAATATAAATGAGCGATGTTCTGGCCATTGTGAAATATACGGAGTTATAAAGCATCTCCGCTCTATAATTTACAACAGCTAGATAAAATGTACAAAGAACTAGAGAGATTAGACAATGTAAAATTGGATGTTGAAATGTAATGTGGAGAGCTCTACTTGGTTATTAAATCTGAAGTCATTTGGGGTGTGTCACCACAAAATAAGTCCAGTGTTGCAAAAGTTATAATGATTTGAAACAAGAGCGCATCCAAATGACACTCGTGTCATTTTTTCCAATGAATCTACAATGTATCCATCACAAAAATATTATTCTGTAACGCAACCTATAAATATGACTTTGTAGGCCATGTAAATGTGAGCTATACATTAATTTGAATTCGCACATCACCAATCACATTTACAGCTGATTTTCTGCTCTGTCAAGGGTATTGTGATTTTTTTTTAATTGAATATAAATTTGCTTAAAAAAAACTTGCTTCAAATTATTTAAAATATAAGAAATACATTTTGTATAAATATTAATTATAAATATTGTGATTTATGCTTAATAATAATAATAATAATAATAATAATAATAATAATAATAATAATAATTTATTATTGTTATTATTTATAAAATGCCTTCAAGAAATTTAGATTTTTTTTTGGGGGGGGGGGTCCCATAGCTCTCCCCCTACGTCCTATTTCCAGGAAAAAGATGTTTGGTTCAGTGGCTAATAATAAAGTGTGCATGTAAACGTCTGTAACTGAACACATTGAGCATGTGGTGGTTTCTATAAAACCCTCGCAGACCAGCTGCAACCCAATGATCACGGCTTATTAATATGTGGCTGCACTTAATTTTCTCATTTCCTCACTTTACTAAGTCATGGCTGTGCATTAGGACCTCGCTTCGACACGGTAATAAGTTTTGGCCATGCGTTATTATTATTTTAAATTATGGATGTCAGACTAGTGCTCTGTAGGAGACCGAGAAGTTGGGAGAGAGAGAGAGAGAGAGAATGATGCAAGTAATATGCACGTTTGGCGTGTTCCGTCATCATCGTGGCACTTTTTCCACTGTGCCTTCCAGCAGAAAAATGGCAAGATCCCAAAGAATCTGTTATGTGTCACTTCCTAAATGGTCCCCGGGCAACAAGAGTAATGGTTTCGTTCCGAAAGTCAGCGTCGTTGCCTGTCCCTGTGTCCATAAAAGCCGTGTTAGTGGAACGTTTGAGAAACAAAACTCGTGTCTGTCTGTCCATGCATGTTGAGCATTAATTTGAGCGCATTCACTTCACACTTCAGGAAGTGCAGCAGCTAATCTAATCTGATCTGACCTGAAGCGGTGTGCTACTTCAGCAGTTTAATATTGTGCTGCGGTTTCACTGCTTTCTGAATGATCATGGCAGCACAGCAAACATTATGCGCAGGAAGAAAGAACACACAAAAAGCCTGTTTCTCCAAGTCACTCCAAGTTTCAGGAGTTTATAAAGGTCATGAGTAAACTTCAGTCTCCCCTTCTGGGTTTGGTGTGTGTGTGTGTGAGAGAGAGAATGAAAGGAATGCATTGGGCTTTCTCATGGAACAGATCGTTCAGAGTATCAGGAGATGGATGTGGACACAACAGGCTCTGGAGAGGGTCAGTACACTCGGTCTAGACAGAGGGAATGTGTATGTGTGTCCATGTATGGCGGCAGCATCCAGACTCCCAAGAGGGTGTACAAAATGAAATCCAGAAGCGTCGGTGGGAGGTAGTGGTTTTTGGCCCTGTAAAGCTGTCCCGTGTAAGTTTTACAACTCTTATGTGATACCCTATGTACTGAGCGTCTATAGGGGTCTTTCACAGACGTCACAGGTTTTTGTTTTTCACGCTGTGTCCGCCATATTGCCGGGCAAACAAAGAAACAACTACGACAGTTAATAATGAAAATCGAGACGACTGCAGTCAGTACAATCTCTGAAATGATGATAAATTTAGATTATACCAGCAGATCACGTTCCATCCAGAAGCTGAAACATGCAGGCATCACAGATCCATATAATTTACCCACAAATGTATTTATTCCACTTGAAAAGTGTATGGCAAAGCAGCTACCGGATATGGGACACTATGACATCCTGGACTATTTAGTATTTTGGACTTCTAAATACACCGGAGATGCTAAAGGCTTACAAAAGTACAGATTCCTACCAATATTTTGAGGCAGGTTTTGTGCTGCCATGTTATAGGAAATTTCTGATAAAGCAAAATACCTTATTATGACACAGGTAAGCTCAAACGTGGACTTCTAACAGTAATAAACAAGCCAGGGCCTAGATCTAGCATATTTTATGGTGTTTAGCTGAGACTACGTTATCAGTACGTAACAAACATACTGTTAGTTGAGCCAAGCATAAGGTCTGATAAAATATGTCGCATCCAAAGCCCACATCCAGATCTACATTTTAATGTTCATGCATTTGCCATTTGACCTTTTTTTTGTAGTGCAGTAGAGCTGCTCATTATGGCATGTTGGTGTATGAACCAGTAGACTGTACTGAATCCCAGACCAGGCAACCTGTTCAAATCTTTACTATTTCAACCAAATTTGTGTCTGTTACACCAACGTACGGACTTGTTGGATGTTAACTTGAGTACGCTGAGGCTAGATGTACATCTATGGGATTTTTATAACTGCATGGCCTTGAGCTAGAAAAAATCTTAGGAGAAATAACAGTTGCAGAGAGCTTTCATACTCACCTGATATGTTCTCCACACACAAGGGAATGCTTTATTGGCATCCAGTCTCCCCATTTAACTGCAGCTCGTCATTTTTCTCTTCTTTCTGGGTTCGCGGGGAAGCAGTGACAAGTTAAAAAGTCTCTCTGCGTCTGTTATTACATCCAAAAGCACAACAGGTCTCTGGCACTGTTTTTAGATATACCTTCTACAAGTTTATCTGGAGATATAAAAGTTTGCCTGACAACATGGCCACATAAACAAATCCGCATTTACCATGATGTCATGTGAAGGGTCCTGATAGCGACTAGGAAGCCATTTGAGACTCTTTCTTAGGCCATCCTTAAAAAAAAAAAAAAATCCGTTTCCTGTCCACCGGGTGAGCAAAAAAATTTTCAGTTGGGAGGGAGGGATTTTTTTATTTTATTTATTTATTTTTTTTAATATATGGATGGATAAGAAATCGCAATGCTGTTTGCTTTTTCTTTCAGTACTTTTTTATTACAAAAGCAGACACATTAATAATATGACAGTTTAATCAACTGAAACTTGTACAAAAACTAAGTTAGCATTTTAAATGCTGACTGCAACATTTGCAAAACTTTTACAAAGGTACTTAAAATGTCCGACACACGGACTTTTTGTAGTTCTAAATCGAGTGTTAGGCCTAGTTCGGATGAAATTACACTATTAAAATGATCACTGAATGATTTGTTTTTCTGAATCTTTACTATTTTGTTGTTCGCTAGAATACCATTTTGCGATTTCACACTTAAGCAAATGTTTGAAAACTCCGGATCGCCTTCCTTCATGGTGGCTGCCATTTTTTTGTGCCGCACGGCGCATGCGCAGAGCTGATTCAGTTCTATATTCTGCACGGAATGCAGGGCTTTCCACAAGCGCCGGCTGCCGGCCATACAGCTGACCTACTTTAATGACTTATTTTTGTAGCCCACAGGCTCTAAATATTAATTTTCGATTTTAATAAAATTAAATGTTTATCTAACGGACTGACAATAATGTCAAACTGAAGCGCACTCATTTAAGTTGTGATTCGTGCTGTTTGTACCGATAATAACCACAAATTCCCCGCCGACTTCGTTGATCAAGGGAGAGTAACTCATCCGCGGCCCCGACATGCGGTGTGTGCGCGCGCACTCGGCGGAGGCAGTAGCGTGTCGGAGGGAACAGAAGCAGAGATGACGCTTATTTTGTCTCCGGTAAACCAGTCTTCTCTCGTTCAATTACATGCTGGCATCAAAAAACACCGATGGTTGTAAATGAACCCAAACTGAGTGGTTGGAGTGTATTTTCATACACAAATGGAGAAATGTTCGCTGAGTGTGTAATTGTGTAGCCCCACTGCAGACTGTTGTCATTGTTAGCATGCTCAGCTGCCTGAATGTGTCATGCACCGAAAATAAGAGATTTACAAGCCAGGACCGCCTCATGATGCAATACACAAGAAAAGAAAGATTTACTGCCATTTTACTTTGTATTTGAGTAAAGTGAATAAATAAATGGCCTGTGGAAAATACATTTAATCCTGGGAACTGCATGCACATTTTGTGTTTAAACCCCCCCGGCTGGCTAGTATGAGCCTTAGTGGAAAGCCCTGGGAATGCGTAAATGTCAAGTTCGATTTTAGATTTATGAACCCGAAAAAAAATGTCAAAACCGGCGTTAAAAAAAAAATTTCAACCGCACAAACGGCACTCACCCGGCCGGTGGACTGGAAACAGAACATTTATTAATAATGGCCTTACTGCATAAAAAGACCTGACATAATTATGTTTCCAAAACGATAATGCATGCTAACCTGTAGTGTTCGTTTATCATCTGAACTGTTTGTTTTTTTTTTTCCCCCCTTATTGCTGTATTCCTCGGGTAACTAGTGATTATATAAGAATAAATGATTAAATATATGATTGCTAGGCATGGCAAAATGATCTGTGCTTATTAGAACTGTGTGCATGTGAATGCAAGATGTTCAGTAACAGGTTTTGTTGGATGATCAGTGTGTACGCTGGGCAAAGTGTTCAGTGCCTTTGTGTTTGATTTAGTGCGTGTATAGGATATCGTGATGCGTGTTTTCTCTGTAGCAGTACAGCAGTGTGTCCTTAAGTCAGCCACGCTCGCTTTCTTCCACCTGAACTGCTCTGCGTTTTGATGCCGTTTATTAGACAAATACTTACTGACTTCCTGTTAACAGTTCAGAACAACAGCTCACACAGACTACAACAGGACACTGACAGGAATGTGCATCAGAGGGTGGATTTTTCAGTCGAAGCATTCTTGCCATTGTGAGAATAATTTAGCTGAAGCGATATCCTTGGTGAATTCACTAGCGAGCGCTCTTCTTGACTAGTTACACTGCTAACTCTGTAGCAGCGGGTTGCATTTCCAAATATTTTCATCCGCCGTTGCTACGCGAGAAGGAAATTTTGTCCGATTTGAACGTCTCCTGGGCATGTTGCCTTGGATCTCTCAGCCTGTGCGATTGTCTAACAACTTCAGTTTAAGTTGAGAAAAGTTGGCGATTCCTCCAAGCGGAAATGGCAAAGTTTATGAGGGGGGATCAAAATCAGCAGGGCAGAGAACTGTAAGCACTGAATCTCATGAAAGTTTGACCGAGGGATATGTTTAGGCCCAAACTTTTAGAAATGTGTTGCCTGTTAGTCACAGAGTAAGTTGTTATGTAACTTTATTTGTGCCAGGGACAGCACAATTCTCCTCTGTGTCCAGTGTTTCCCACAGATCTGAAATATACTTGGGGGTGGTTGAAGGACCGTGGAACTGTTTTCGACATATTTCGACAGATATTCTGAGTAGGGGCGGCACGGTGATGTAGTGGTTAGCGCTGTCGCCTCACAGCAAGAAGGTCCGGGTTCGAGCCCTGTGGCCGGCGAGGGCCTTTCTGTGTGGAGTTTGCATGTTCTCCCTGTGTCTGCGTGGGTTTCCTCCGGGTGCTCCGGTTTCCCCCACAGTCCAAAGACATGCAGGTTAGGTTAACTGGTGACTCTAAACTGACCGTAGGTGTGAATGTGAGTGTGAATGGTTGTCTGTGTCTATGTGTCAGCCCTGTGATGACCTGGCGACTTGTCCAGGGTGTGCCCCGCCTTTCACCCGTAGTCAGCTGGGATAGGCTCCAGCTTGCCTGCGACCCTGTAGAACAGGATAAAGCGGCTAGAGATGATATGAGGTTGAGTATGACAGATACTGAGTAGACACTGTGTTCTGAATAACAAAGTAACCTCACCCCGATGTTCTCGGCTCTCTCGGTATCTCATGGCCCTTTTCCACTACCCTTTTTCAGCTCGCTTCAGCCCGACACGGCTCGCGTTTCGACTACTTCAAATCAGCACGACTTGGCTCGCTTCAGCCCTGCTTAGCACCCAAAACTCGCACGGTTTTGGAGTGGGGCTGAAGCGAGCCAAACCGAGCCGAGTGGGGCTAGGGGCGTGAGCAGACACTCCCCTGTGCACTGATTGGTGAGGAGGAGTGTCCTCACACGCCCCACGAGCACGCCGGGATCTGTAAACACCGTAAACCCGGAAGAAGAAGAATTACGAATTACGAGAATTTCTGAAGCCTTATGCGCCTCGCCTCATCTAGACGCTCTTGCCAGTATCTGTTCGCGTTGTTGGTGACAACAAGCCACAGAACCAAGACCAGCAACACTAACGACTCCATGTCCTCCATGTTTATTGTTTACTCTCCGGGTCGTGAGACTACCGCTTAAAAGCTCACTGATGTCACGGTTTGCGCCGCCTAACGACATCACGTGACGTCCACCCACTTTCGCTAACTCCACCCAATGTGTCCACCCACTTCCAGCCAGCACGGTTCAGCGCGGTTGTAGTCGAAATGCAACTCCAACAAACCCAGTCAGCTCGACTCAGCCCAACTCAGCCGCGTTGGTAGTGGAAAAGCGGCATCAGTCCACCTCTCCTTCCTGACTGACTCCTGCACCTGACGGTACAAAGTTCAATTTGCGCTATCGCTACTAGTGTTACTCTCACTCAGGATCTATCTTTCTTTCCTTCTGCTGCTGCTTCCTCCTCTTCTTCTCTTCTTCTTCTTATTATGATTATCGTTATCCTAACGTTTTAGGACACTATTTCTCTCTGTTTTCAACCAATCATCACCAAATTTCATGTGAATACCTCTGGGCTGAATTATGTTGCTATGACTTTTGGTGGTGATCCAGATCACTGATCCTGAGCGGGATTTTTATCAATCACTTATAACTCCTCAATTTTCATGATTTTCTCAATCAGTTTTTTTTTTTATCCCCTGCTGGCCGAAAGGCTCAAAAGGGGGTTATGTCGTGGCGACGTCCGTCCATCCGTCCCAGGAAGGGTGCTCACCTTCTGACATCGACTCCTCTCACAATTTTTGGACGAATTTCTCGAAGCTTGGCAAAAGGCCTTGTTATATGACGGTAATACACATACTGTAATTTAATTTTGTTTGTGAAAACTTTACCAGCTTTGACCCTTGATTAAATAACTTGGATAATTTCGTGAGGGTGTAGGTTCTTCTGAAATCAACTCCTCTCACAATTTGCGGAGGAATTTCACCAGACTTGGCCAAAGGCTTTGTTATATGACGGTTATACGCAGATTGAAATTTCATTTAATTTTGGGAAATTTTCCCAGAGTTATGCCCTTGGTTATTAACAAACTTGTACTTTGGCAATTTCATCAAGGTGTGCTTGCTTTCTGAAATCAACTCCCCTCACAATTTTTATCCCCCGCTGGCTGAAAGACCTGAAGGGGGATGATGTCGTGGCGATGTCCATCCGTCCCAGGAAGGGTACTCACCTTCTTCTGAAATCAACTCCTCTCTCAATTTTTGGAGGAATTTCACAAAACTTAACAGGATTCTTTGTTATATGTCGGTAATGTGCAGATTGGCATTTCATTCAGTTCAGTCGCATTTTTACCAGAGTTATGACATAGTTGCCAGCGGGGGATATTGTGCTCTCAGAGCACTCCTTGTTTTTTAATTTTGTTCAGGGTGGCAGGGCGCAACTTCAATTGACGAAGATCACCAAGCGCAAATTACTGTAACTTTTTGGTTACAGTCTCTATCTGCTTTGTATTTCCTTTCATCATTGACTGCAATTATTTTACATCCAATTACCTGTTAATTGCAGTCAACAACAGTCTGTCCCCTCTGCCATTAAGCAGCATGCCCATGCCATCACTGGGACCAACCAGCACTATTCGGCCGGATTCCCCGGATGCTAACGTCTTAAAACCCTGCACTGTCTTTTTGCAATTAGCCCCATGCTCTTCGGTTGGTTGAACGTGCCTTCTGAAGCACCTGTAGTGGATGCTATTAACGCTCTGGTCACACTACAGCTCGCGATGGGTTTGCGAGTACTTCGGTGATGAAAAATTGGTAGCGTCACTGCCAGTCATGCGATGCACGGTGAATGTTCTCCAAGCTTCGTGATTTGTTTTTTGGTGTGTCTCCACCTCATGAATGGCCAAAAACATCATGAAAAATTTCAATGCAAACTAAGCGGCCAACACTCATAGATGGGTTTGGGAATACTTCCCAAAGCTCAGGGAAGCATCGCCACCAAATGCCTCATTTTCATCGATAGCTCATTACAAAGCATCGCGAGCTGTAGTGTGAGCGTAGCCTAAGGTCGCAAGAGCATGCAGAGGCCAAGGCTTTCACGGATAGCTTTTCGCAGACAGTTGTAATTTATCGTTGAGCGGGGAGTAATAGGCGTGCGCGATGTTATTCACCGCCACAACGCAAGGGGGCGCGAAGTCGCGAAATCGCTAGGAGTAGTTGGTGGGTGTGGTTAGTGAAGTGTTTATCCTCCGGTTACTTATAATGACTAGAACTGGAGTCGTATAGATGTACGTACTTCCTCACTTCCTCGATCAACCGCTCTTCATGCTGCTCCATCTTCGCTCGTGTTTTTAAAAATGCCGGTCGTGAAAACAAACCAAACCGGGAAAGTAGGGAAGCGGAAGTGCGTGTACAGCGGCTGTAGAGTGGACCAATCAGAGCCCTCTTGTCTGCGAGGCTTCTGCGGTGGTCACAATTTTTGGGAGGTGCGCGCAGAGCGTCTGCGAAGGGGGGGGGCTACGCAGACGCCATCTGCGAGGACTGCGTTGTCAGCATAAATTGGCCTTAAGCAAGCAGACTTGGAAGTCAGAGCATATAAGGCTCCGGTGAGCTCAAAGATGGCAGAAACTCCAGGCTGACTGGTTTTCAAGCCCAACCCAAGCTTTTGTCTGGGGATAAGGTGGTTTGGCTTGACAAATGTGGTGTGATGCTTCTCACATTACTGAAAATAACAATCTTTGTAATCGCCAAAACCTCAAACGTGTATATATAAAAAATTTTTTTCTTTGCAAAGTCTTGCCACCTTGTAAGTAATTCTGAGTCTTAATTTCTAGATTGTTTGCATGACACTGTTTTTTGCGTATTGCCTTCTGCCTTCTGATTTTTAAGTTCAAGTGTAAACTTGCCCTTTGGACTTTGCCTGCTTGATTTTACGATCATGTGCGTTTGATTAATAAACGTCTGCACACAGAACCAAACAATCCCACTGACTCCCTGGTGTTACAGCTCCACTGATTTTTGGCCACAGGTTTAGCCTGTATGCTTTAAGTACGCATGTGTACTGCAACCAAATTTAAACATCACAGCTTGCCCTGGCTAACCTTCACAGACCCTCCCTCCCCCTCTGAAAACCGTGGATCCGGTAGACCATGTAAAATAAAGCTCATTGATGGATCCCAGGCATCAGGGGGGAAAAAAAAATACCACATGACAAGCTGAAGGTTAAGCTGACTGAGAAAATCATCCACAGAGGAAGATTACAGAGAAGTCAGCCATTCTGATAAGAGCACTTTGGTCTATAACAGGCTTTCCTACACACAGGTTATGCTTGGGCAGCCAGTCCAGGTAAAAGGTTACTGTACTAGAATAACTTATTCAGAATACAGTGTCATACTCAGAATATCTGTCTAAATATGTCGAAAACAGTTCCACGGTCCTTCAACCACCCCAAGCATATTTCACATTTGTGGGAAACGCTGGACACAGAGGAGAATTGTGCTGTCCCTGGCACAAATAAGTTACATAACTCCCTCTGTGACTTGCACGACATGAGCCGAGAAAGTTATCTTTGCTCTGACGAGCAACTCAAGGGGCTCATTCTTGTTCAAAATCAATAATCAGACACGCAAATCCACAAGCAGAAGAGCGTATCCAAAAAGAGTCAGGAAAACAATCCAGAAAACAGTACATTGGTATAGTTGGATGGCGAAGTATGGAACATGGCTGTGAATTACCCAGAAGGTGGCAAGGCTTTGCAAGGACAACAAAGAAGGAGCACTGTTACAGTGGATATAAAAAGTATACACACCCCGTTTAAAATGTTAAGTTTTTCTGATGTAAAAAAAAAAAAAACGAGACCACAAGGAATAATTTCAAAACCTTTCCCACCTTTAATGTGACCTATAACCTGTACAGTTCAATTGAAGAACGAACCTGTTTGGGAGGGAAAAACATCAAAAATAAAAAAAGTACAATAAGCTGGTTGCATAAGTGTGCACACCTTTAAACTAATACTTTGCTAAAGCACCTTTTGATTTAATTAGGCCAAGAAAAAATAATTGTTTGTTTCCGGTTACCCGACCGACCGTTTAAAAAATGCCCCGACCCTAGACTTTTTTCTTAGATGTTTAAAAAAAAATGGATTTTCGCCGACCAAGAATAAATTTTGAAAAAAAAAAAATCTGCATTACGATTTGCATAATATTGTCAATCTGACAAGTGACTAATTCTAAAACGCATATATCGGACAAGAAACACTTATTGATTTCTCACGGCCTCAACCTGACGTCATGACCTCTTTCCGGGAAACTCCAGCTTGTGTTGTACACAGCGCTAGGCATCATGGCGGCCAACGAAGTGTTCTCGATTACCGTGATCGGTTGCGACCACACGGAAGATTGTAAGACAATAAGTTCATTTTATAAGTTTTCAACTGTAAAAGAACTCTACGAACATTATCATCCTCCGCTGGACGAGTCATGCAGACAGTATACACACAGCGCCCAGGCTAACGGCGGTATCGATATCACGATGGAAGTCACGTTGGAAAGCCTGCTCAGCAATTTTGGCTTGCGGGCACTGACATTTTGAATGTAAACGGAATCCGGAGTTTCAAAAAATGTTAGCTATCAAAACAAAAATACTAAAAGTACACGAGGACGCAAAAGTAGGTTCAACATTTGTAGTTATGTTTATAGTTCCTTTAAGCGTCCGAGCACTCCATATTTTATCCATGGGCTCCGAATCCTGTATTCCGCAAGCTTCACTGGTTTTCTTAGGCCTGGCTCTGGATGGTTGAGTCACAGAATGACACTTCCCCACTATGTGCCACTGTTTGTCCCACACCTAAAATTTATTTAAAAAAAAAAAAAACTACCTACCCGGTATTTTGTGTGATTAAAAAAAAAATAAAATAAAATAAAAAGACCTACCTACCTACCCTATTTTTTTTTCAAGATGTAATAGGAAGCGAACAATTATTTTTTCTTGGCCTTACAGCAGTCAGTGTTTTTGGGTCGGAGTCGATCAGCCTGCCACATCTAGACTTGGCAATATTTGCCCACTCTTCCTTGCAAAAGTGCTCCAGATCTGTCAGATTGCGAGGGCGTCTCTTGTGCCCAGCCTTCTTTAGGTCACCCCACAGATTTTCAATTGGATTTAGGTCTGGGCTCTGGCTGGGCCGTTCCAAAACTTTTTTGAGGTCGTTGTCATGCTGAAAGATGAAATTCCTCTTCAGCTTTCTACCAGACACTTGAAGGTTTTGGGCCAAAACTGACTGGCGCCTTGACTAAAGCCCCTGTTCCAGCTGAAGAAAAACAACCCCAAAATATGATGCTGCCACCACCATGCTTCATCGTGGGTATGGTGTTCTTTTGGTGATGCGCAGTGTTGTTTTTGTGCCAAACATACCTTTTGGAATTGTGGCCAAAAGGTTCAACCTTGGTTTCATCAGACCATAACACATTTTCCCACATGCTTTTGGGAGAGTTGATTTTTTTGGGGGGGGGTTTGCAAAATTTAGCCGGGCCTGGATGTTTTTCTTTGACCCTACCTCATAGTCCAGACATATGGAGAATACGGGAGATTGCTGTCACATGTAGGACACAACCAGTACTTGCCAGAAATTCCTGCAGCTCCTACTGTTGGCCTCTTGGCACCAGTTTTCGTCTCGTCTTTTCATTAATTTTAGAGGGACATCCAGTTCTCTGTAATGTCACTGTTGTCTCATATTTTCTCCACTTCTTGATGACTGTCCTCACTGTGCTCCATGGTATATCTAATGCCGTGGAAGTGTTTTTGTCCCCTTCTCCTGACTGATACCTTTCACCAATGAGATCCCTCTGATGCTTTGTAAGCTCTCTGTGGACCCTGGCTTCTGCTGGAGGATGCAACTGAGTAAATGTCTGAACTTTCCATCCATCCATTATTTGTAGCCGCTTATCCTGGGGTTAATCAGAGTCATTTTAATTGATGGCAAGTGTGAATGCGAAAACACAATGCTGTAATTAAATCAAAAGGCGCTTCAACAAAGTATTAGTTTAAGGGTGTGCACACTTATGCAACCAGCTTTTATGTTTTTCCCCCCTAACAGACTTGTTTGCTTTTCAATTGAATTGTACAGGTTATAGGTCACATTAAAGGTGGGGAAAGTTTTGAAATTCTTTATCGTGGTCTCATTATTTTTTATTTTTACATCAGAAAAACCTATCATTTTAACTGGGTGTGTACACTTTTTATATCCACTGTAAATACTCAAGTGGTAACAGGAAATGGGCATGAGATTACAGGAAATGAGCCAAAACCAGAACTCCAGGAAGTCTGACCTCTGGTGGTCAGGGTGGGTATTGTGGGGATTTAGTGTGACTAGAATTGTTTGCATCCATTGATGATGGTGTGCCTGTATGGAATCAATTTTGTGCCAAAATGTTCATGCAATACTTTTGAAATATCAGACAAAAACAATAAATCAAAATTCAAAAAAAAAATTTAAAGTCAAATTTTTTTAGACTGGCAAACAAATTATTCGTGTAATCGTGCAAAATATCAGTCTGTTACTCTTCAGAAACCTTTTATTTTTGTTCTGCGTCTTTCTCAGTTTTGTTTGACGCAATTTATTTTGGTTGCGATTCCAGCTTTCTCGTTTGCGCTCCCTGACTTTTTGCTTGCAGTTTTGGCACAAACTTCACGTGTGGGTGGGCTGTCCAGGAATGCACTCCCATTGGCTAACTTGTTTGACTGACAGCTACGTTCAGCCATTCCCCCGGAGGCTGTTGCGGCCATTTCCTACTCGGATTCTGGCGGACTGTTTGACGAGTGACCGATCCATTGACGGTAAACAAGGATCGAGTGGACTCGTGTACTGCTGCAACACGTACAACACATCTGTCCCGCACTTACACTTTGTTGAATTAATTCAATATCATAGTCGCCACTGAAGTCCACTCGATCCTTGTTTACCGTCAATGGATCGGTCACTCGTCAAACAGTCCGCCAGAATCCGAGTAGGGAATGGCTGAGCGTAGCTGTCAGTCAAACACAAGTTAGCCAATGGGAGTGCATTCCTGGACAGCCCACCCACACGGGAAGTTTGTGCCAAAACTGCAAGCAAAAAGTCAGGGAGCGCAAACGAGAAAGCTGGAATCGCAACCAAAATAAATTGCGTCAAACAAAACTGAGAAAGCCGCGGAACAAAAATAAAAGGTTTCTGAAGAGTAATAGACTGATATTTTGCACGATTACACGAATAATTTGTTTGCCAGTCTAAAAAAAAAAAAAGACTTTTTAAATTATTTATTTATTTTAATTTTGATTTATCGTTTTGTTTGATATTTCAAAAGTATTGTATGAACATTTTGGCAGAAAATTGATTCCATATGTCTGTAGTGACGCACATCACGTTTTGTTCCAGGTAAAGATTACTCTTATGTCAAATTCACTCATCCTGGGCCCAGTGGTGCGGCTCAGCCCACGGTCTGTGGTTTACTGAAAATGATTTGTTGCATTTGGTTGCAGTTTTGTTCTGGCGTTGACTGTACAGTGTGGGCAGAGCTTTTTTAAAAAGGCCATTCAAACACTTTTGAAGTCCTTGTGTTCACTGTGAAAGAATAATATTTTGTGCAAGGTGATAAACAATGGAATCTGTTGTTCCTTTCCATCTGTGAGAGCAGCGCGCATAAGGCGTTACATTTTTCAGTCCTTCAGTAATTGGCAATAGACTTGTGCCACCAGTGCTCACGGTATGGAAATGCGTGGTTTCTGAATGAGCTTACCTGACAGCGCGTTTCTTAAGCATGTCTGTTTTGTAAATACATTTCTTGTATTCTTGTTCAATGTGTACCGTTTGTTGATTACCTGCCATTGTTCTGCAAAAAAAAAAAAAGTCCCTGCAAATTCCAGATACAAAACAACTTCTGTTGTTCACACACTTGCTGCATATCTTGTGTACATCCAGCAGATGTAAAAGCGACATCCGCTCGACAGCACATCACAGCCAAAACACTCCTTTGAATCAGGTTTCCAAGTATAACAGTTGTACGTAAAATACTTTTAATTGTACAATGCTGAACAAGCTGATGAGCTCTGTTCTTCTAAAACTTTCCACCGTTGTCGTGATTTGTTTGATGCAGGAGACCGGTACACACTACAGACCTTTCGGTAGGTTTGAAGGCTACATGAGAGGTTTTTAAAGTGCATATCACGGGTAAATTCAGGAGCAAGCTCAATGTAATTCTCCTGTTTAATATTAAACTTTGGTCAAATATGTGTAACATTCTGCATTCTCTGCAATTTTTTTTACCTTGCGCAATACCAGAAAAATTCAGTTGAAATCGAGCGATTTGAGGCAAATTGGTCCGCCTCTGAAAAAACTTGGCATTTGGATTTCCCGGCAAACACTGATTTTCGTGACGTCGCGTGCGGGACGCCTCCTTCTGAATCCTACGTCAGCGCTGGTTTGTTTATGAGAAAACGACCTGGTGGTTTTCTGGGCAATTCCATGTAAATGTCAACCTCACCATGCAAAAATAAAGCAACATGTAATACATCAAAACCACTCCCAGAGATCTCACCTAGGCCTGTATTTTACAGATGTGAATAAGTTGAACCAATTTGTAACCAACCTAATATGTCACTGTCAGTCTTTCTTTCTTATAATGTAAAACCCAAGCTAAAATCAACTTTGATCATGTACAATTCTATATTATTGCCACAAGCCACAGAAATGTATGCTAAAATCCACAAAACAGCAAAACTATAGCCATCCTAAATATTATTTAAGAACTTTGATAGTTTTAGCTGATATTTAGAGTTTTTCAAAGGGTTATGGTGGTTAAATTGCTGATTTTCTAAACATATGCCATGTCTATTTCAGACGCGTCACATCCATAACGGAATTTCGTCACATCCATAACGCTGACTTTTCCTTCCGAAACTCTGCATGAAATACAAAATATTTTAAACAAAGATTTTTTAATATTCACCTTGGACCCCTCTATCAAATGGATATCTCCATTTCGACATTAGGTTTACAATTTCACAGAGTTTGATAAAAATGTACAGTCACCCAAGAAAAGTGATACTTTTTCTGTCACATCCATAACGCATCTTTTATTGGCATTTTCTGGCATGCCCTAGATGTACTATGGGAATTGTTCTTGTTCTATCACTTCTCCAGTATGGTACAGCCTTAAAATGTGCAACACCTGTTTAAATACTGGGAGACAATAAAACATGCACTGGGTCATTTGTTGCCATTTTGAGTTCAAGTGTCACGTCCATAACGCTGGAATTGCTCTTCTGCAAATTTCTTCAGTGTTATCATGCAATTATTAAAATGGTTAACAGATGTATCGTAGGAGGGTGTAGCAACACCAATCATGATGGGATTAGTGCTCAGCGTTTTCCAAAAGACCGGACGGAGAGAGAGAAATGGGAGCGCTTGGTCTACACAGGCTGTGCACTGAAACCGTGCAAAGCTCTCGCAGCCTGCTGGCACTTCCGCAGGTAACGTCACGAATCTGGCTCCAGACTCCCTTGGGATTTTTCCAGACTCGTTTGATTTTATTTTTTTCTGCTGTAGACAGATGGCCTTGTGCAAAATTACCCTTCTGGATGAGCGTGTACTTTCATATTAAAAAAAAAAAACCACGAAATTGGTCCAGAAAATGCACTTTAAAATTCAGATACTAAATGTAATAGGAAAAGAAGAAGAAGCCTTTATTTGTCCCATGCACAATCAAGCACAGTGACATTCATCCTCTGCATTTAACGCATCTGAAGCAGCGAGCAATGAGCACACTGCTCAAGCGCACTTCAGCCTAATCACGTCTTTGAACCGTGGGGGAAACCGGAGCACTCGGAGGAAACCCACGCAGACACGGAGCGAACATCCAAACTCCACACAGAAAGGCCCCCGTCAGCCGCTGGGCTCGAACCCAGAACCTTCTTGCTGTGAGGCGACAGTGTCCGGTTAGCATTTGTACTCACTAACGTTCTTGATTTAGTCTATAGGTAGCTGATTTGAGGCACAACACGAGCTTGTCTAGTGGCGTTTGATGGATGGGGACATTTGTTCATTTTTCATCTGCCAGATTATTGAAAGTCTAAAATAACACACGCACTGTTCATTTAAACTAGGGCTGGGTATCACCAGATGCCTCACGATACGATACTATGGCGATATTTTGCCCACGATAACGATAATATCACGGTACAGCGATTCTGCAATAATCGATATATTGCAGGAAATTTCAACCACATCACGATATCTGTGTCACTGAAGAAAATCAGAATTTATTGACAACTGTAAAATTACATTTCACATACATAACTACACACTCTTGCCAGACATATATTTGTCTCTATTCCACTGCTGGCAAAACCAAGAGTTGCTTCACTACAACATACAGAAAATTCCCATTTCTGTGCTAGTATTCTCAACTTTTCTGTAAGCATGGACACATCAGTGCTGCTTAACAAGCAGAATCAAATTGTTTTATGAAAACTTAAAACTTGCACTGCAGACTGCACATACATTTCAGTGCTAACACTAATATCAATTTGTTCTTTGTAAACTTGAGAACATGTACCTGAGAACATTTCACTTGTGCTTATTTTGCAGGAACAACACACTGTCTGAAACACATTGAAAAGTGCAGTGGGCATCTTAATTGGAGCATCTTAATTTAATTGGAGCGAAACAGGTTTTGCAAAGTGCATTCTCTTTGTCCGGCTCACTGTTTTTTTTTTTTTGTTTTTTTTTTTCCTCCTTTCCTTTGGAATCCAAAGTGCCTCCAAACATCTGCCTTAAAGTTCGGCGGCGTCTCTAGGTTTACGTTAACAGCCATGCTTGCCTGTTTTTTTTTCCTCACTGCAACCGCCGGGGAAAAAAGAGAAGACGAAGAGTGCCTTGCAATGAGGTAGCGGCACAGCGACACCTCGCGGAGCGGAGGTGCGGAAGTCGTACTGGATTTACAACCCGTCTGAAACATGATTTTATTATTTGAAAAAATATAGATATTCAAATTTTGAGTATCGATATTGAATCGGAAGACAAAGTATCGCGATATATCGCCGTATCGATATTTTTGCACACCCCTAATTTAAACATGGCTTGTTTTTGAGTGTGACTTCCAGGACCATTTCAAAACATTGGCGCACACAGTCCTGCTTTGATATTTCTGATGTTAATTTGTAACATAAATAAATGAAACGAATAAGGAGCTTGTGAGATCCTCTTGCAGCCCCACTCGTAATTCAAGCAGCCCATGGGGTAGCAGGTCTCCTCCAGCAGCGCTCTCAAGCAGACATGAAGGAGCTTCACGAGGCGTTGTCTTAAAAAGGAGAGCTGAGGGAAAGCTGAGAGTAAACAGTCTTTAAGTGTTTAGAGTCGAGAAGTAAAGACCTTATATAGTTATTCCTCTCTGTGCTCTCTCTCGCTCGCTCGCTCACTCGCTTGCTCTGTGTGTTTAGGAGTGGATGCAATGGGCTGTGCAGAGTTAGGCAAGGATGCTCTGCTCAGACCAAGTTGACTAATGTGGTTAAATTAAAGTAGGACTCATGAGATGGTGGAAGTGGTCCATCCAGCAGCTCCACTAAGGTTTTTTTTTTTTTAATGCATGAGAGAACATTTTAAGGATCAATTCAGACTGGATCATTTTTCGGAAAGGGAAGTCTGTCTCTTCAGAGCTCTGTTTGATTCCTGGCTCTGCTGTCCAAGTTTCCCACGTTGCATCCAACGCTGTAGCACCAATCAAGTCCCAGGTGGGTGTGCATTTTATCCGAATAAATTCTTCGCTACTTCTGCTGGCTCATTACATTGTTCCAAGTGTGTGTGAGAACGATGGGGTTCAGGTTCACATTAGTGTGCAGGAGGCAGAGTGGGCAAGTATTCTGACGCTGGAAGTGCGTCCAAAAGCAAACACCGTGTACCTACGGTAGGAATGTACTAATGTGGGTATGTGAGCTCACCGAGCTGGAAGGGATGCGAGAGCTTGTTTCTCATGACCATGGTCCGAGACATATGGATATGCCCAAACGTTGCAGGATATAGACCTGGAGTTGACAACAGGCTTTTACGAAAAAGTGTTATTAATTCACATTGTCCACAAGGACTTAACACTTTAGAACACACATGTGGCATATTTAAAATTTTCAGTGCATTATTTAACTCAGTATTATCCTGTCCCAATTTGCACACCACCACAGTTCTGTTTTCTCAAATAAATTGCTTATGCCATATGTTCCGCTGGCAAAATAAACTCACTTCAAGGTAAAAAGTGTTTTGATGGCTATGTAATGCTCCAACAGGCCACAAATGTGGCAGTATGTTTTGCGCAGTACAGACTTCTATAATTACAACCTGAACTGCGTCTATTATTATTATTATTATTATTATTATTGGAAGTCTTAAACAGTTTCATATTTCTGTTCAGAAGTGTTAACATATCGACAGCCGGTGTGCAGGACTGATCAACAGTTACCGCAAACGTTTAGTTGCAGTTATTGCTGCACAAGGGGGTCACACCAGATACTGAAAGCAAAGGTTCACATACTTTTGCCACTCACAGATATGTAATATTGGATCATTTTCCTCAGTAAATAAATGACCAAGTATAATATTTTTGTCTCATTTGTTTACCTGGGTTCTCTTTATCTACTTTTAGGACTTGTGTGAAAATCTGATGATGTTTTAGGTTATAATTATGCAGAAATATAGAAAATTCTAAAGGGTTCACAAACTTTCAAGCACCACTGTATCTGTGAGTGGCAAAAGTAACTGCAACTAAATGTTTCCGGTAACTGTTGATCAGTCCTGCACACCAGCTTGGAGGAATTTTAGCCCATTCCTCCGTACAGAACAGCTTCAACTCTGGGATGTTGGTGGGTTTCCTCACATGAACTGCTCGCTTCAGGTCCTTCCACATCATTTCCATTGGATTAAAGTCAGGACTTTGACTTGGCCATTCCAAAACATTAACTTTATTCTTCTTTAACCATTCTTTGGTAGAACGACTTGTGTGCTTAGGGTCGTTGTCCCACCTTCTCTTGAGATTCCATTCATGGACAGATGTTCTGACATTTTCCTTTAGAATTCGCTGGTATAATTCAGAATTCATTGTTCCATCAATGATGGCAAGCTGTCCTGGCCCAGATGCAGCAAAACAGGCCCAAACCATGATACTACCACCACCATGTTTCACAGATGGGATAAGGTTCTTATGCTGGAATGCAGTGTTTTCCTTTCTCCAAACATAACGCTTCTCATTTAAACCAAAAAGTCCTATTTTGGTCTCATCCATCCACAAAACATTTTTCCAATAGCCTTCTGGCTTGTCCACATGATCTTTAGCAAACTGCAGACGAGCAGCAATGTTCTTTTTGGAGAGCAGTGGCTTTCTCCTTGCAACCCTGCCATGCACACCATTGTTGTTCAGTGTTCTCCTGATGGTGGACTCATGAACATTAACATTAGCCAATGTGAGAGAGGCCTTCAGTTGCTTGGACGTTACCCTGGCATCCTTTGTGACCTCGCCGGCTATTACATGCCTTGCTCTTGGAGTGCTCTTTGTTGGTCGACCACTCCTGGGGAGGGTAACAATGGTCTTGAATTTCCTCCATTTGTACACAATCTGTCTGACTGTGGATTGGTGGAGTCCAAACTCTTTAGAGATGGTTTTGTAACCTTTTCCAGCCTGATGAGCATCAACAACGCTTTTTCTGAGGTCCTCAGAAATCTCCTTTGTTCGTGCCATGATACACTTCCACAAACATGTGTTGTGAAGATCAGACTTTGATAGATCCCTGTTCTTTAAATAAAACAGGGTGCCCACTCACACCTGATTGTCATCCCACTGATTGAAAACGCCTGACTCTAATTTCAGGAATCCTAGAGGTTCACATACTTTTGCCACTCACAGATCTGTAATATTGGATCATTTTCCTCAATAAATAAATGACCAAGTATAATATTTTTGTCTCATTTGTTTAACTGGGTTCTCTTTATCTACTTTTAGGACTTGTGTGAAAATCTGACAATGCTTTAGGTCATATTTATGCAGAAATATAGAAAATTCTAAAGGGTTCACAAACTTTCAAGCACCACTGTATGCTCACATGACGGGTTTTTTTTTTTTTTTTTTGGGTGGGTTGGGGGATTCAACAAAGCAATATTACGTAAAATTGAAATGGAAACTTTTTTTTTTGCATTCAGTTAAACACTATCATGGCTATTGCAGTGAATGCAATCAAAATCATGTGCCAAAAATCTGATCTCCGAGATCTGAATAGCTGTCTCGAAAGCAGAAAACCTGGCTTTAATCACATAACATAACATCACTCACTGGAAACTCAGACCATTCGCAAGTGTGTTTTTTGGCAACTTTTTTTTTAAATAGTTTCTATTTTGCCCAACGCTGCAGTGGAAACCCAGCGATGTGTTGCTTTTCATTGCTCAAGCCTTTAGCTTTTAATTGCTTCTCATTAAAGAGATCACATGAGGGACGTGTAATGAGCGTTTTGCTTTGCAGTGTGGCATGTTGTAGATATGTGACAAATGAAAAACGGTACCTTTTTGTGAAACCCCCCCCCCCAAATTTCATTTCCCTCAGTATGACTGAAGTCAAAAGCCTTTAATAGCTTTTATGGACTTGCTTTGGGGTGTATTTTAGTATAGTTGAGAAGTTCATTGACTAGTACAACCCTCTCTCTCTTTCTCTCTCTCTCTCTCTGTGTGTGTGTGTGTGTGTGTGTGTGTGTGTGTGTCTCTCTTACCCCCCCCCCCCCCCCCCCATCCCCCATACCAAATGACCCAGTGGGCTCAATGGAAACTTTGTTTGGTGACCTAATTGGGCTGGATGCTGTTAAGATAATAAGTGAGGTCATTATGTTGAAATTGCTCAACAAACTCGGGAATGCAAAACAGATGTATTTATTAACAGTCACATCCTGTTTGAAATGCATACAGTCATGGAAGAAAGAAAAAGTGCACCGTTTTCCCAGTTTAATTCTTCAGTGTGAAATCACAGCAGATTTCAATATGTGGTTATTTTTTTATTTTTTTCCCCCCAAAATAAACCAACATTCAGAAAAAAGATTGGCGGCAGGGGGGTAAGTACACCCTTCCTACTGCCACAAACACTGATGCTGTGTTCACACTTGTACCGGTACGATAGTGGTATAACTGTATCGATACAAAGTACACCGGTACAGTTTAGTGCATCTGTCCACACTAGCGAGAAATGTTTGTGGCTTTCTTTCACGGTAGTTGAAATGCGCGTGCGCGAAATGTTTCCGTGGTTACCGAGTAACTTCCTTCTGAGAATATGGCGGATGAAACAATGTGTGTGCTTTTTGTTGTCAATGTACAGTCTGTATTTCTGGTGGTCATTTATTCAGTCGAATTGTATAAAATGCGCGAGGCAGTTGAGAAAGAAACAAAGAAAATGAATCGCCCTTTCTCCCCCCTCACTTTCTCCCTCTTCCCTTCTCTTCCCTCCCTTTCTCTCCCTTTTCCCCTCTCCCTCCCTTTCTCCCCCCTTTCTTTGCTCCATGTAGCTCCACGGTCGTTTTGAGCTATTTTGATGTTTTATTTACAGCTGGAAAGCACGGGCGTATTGCCGGAAGACGTAGGAATGGTTCATTGTGCATGCGCATTATATTTGTATCGATACAGCGAAGCGTTACAGTACCGGTATTGTACCGGTACGAAACCTATACATTTGTGGGTTTCGTACCGATACGGTTATACCGCTACAGTACCAGTATAGTTGCTAGTGTGGACAGGTATTGCGGTACGAAAGTAGTTTCGTATCGGTACAAAATCCCTAGTGTGGACAGGGTATTAGAATAATTAGCAGGTAGGTTTTCAAGACGTGTAGCAGAGTGTTTGGGAGCGCTCGGGTGTACATACGTCTACATCATGCCAAGAAGAAAGGACTTCAGCTATGACCTTCGAAGCCGTGTTTCAGTTAACCTGCTTCGGGGAAACGATTTGAAATCGTGAACTAAAAACGAGCAATGAAAACGGAAAAAAGGCTTCAAATACCACAAAAAAATATTTTTGCGTGATTGTGGTTTTTTTTTCCAGATGATCCGATAAAGCAGTGTTTTGCAAAATTGAAATGGAAGCACATTTTTCACGTTAAATGTCACATGACATGGCACAACGAGCAAACAGAAAGCAACTGTTGCTGCTCATCAGTCTGGGAAAGGTTATAAGGCCATCTCCAAACGATTTGAAATTCACCATGCTACAATGAGAAGGCTTGTTTACAAATGGAGAGCCTTCAAGACCGTTGCCAATCTTCCCAGGAGTGGGCGTCCCAGTGAAATGCAGTCAGAGGTCAGACAGTTTAATGCTCAAGAGATATAAAAGAAAAAGCCAAGATTTGCATCATCTGACCTCCAGGCCTCTGTAAGCACATTAAATATTTGTTCATGACCGCACGATCAGAAACCAAACCGAACGAGTATGACTTTGATGGAAGGGTGGCTAAGATAAAGCTCCTTTTCTCCGAAAAGAATTTGGATCATGTTTTAGGTTTGCAGAATTGCATCTGAACGAGCAAACCGAAGTTCTGGACCAAAGCGGAGATGGTTGATCATCATGCACCACATGGTTCTATGATGATCCATGAGAGGATAAATACTTGATACTCGCTATTAGACAGACAGAACTGAGGATGCCTTTCGGACGAGAGGCGAAACGTCTTCAAGACTTTTCAAGCAAGTCCAGTTGCTCTTCTACCAACCACAGATTACTACGTACCTGGATGACTGAGTATCTTCACAGATGTTTCTACGCACTTTGGGATGAGTTCCTTTCGACTGGTGCGGGAGTATGAGAGGACTTCCAGAAAACTGGCAGACATCTTAGCCCATGTTTACATTAGACCGTATCAGCGGATCATCAGATTAACGTTTTTAAAACGATTAGTGTGCACACAGCAACACCAATACACGATTCGCGTGCACACAGCAACACCAATACACGGATATGCTCGGCTCCGCAGGCATCCTGCGCTCCAAATCACTCCGCCCTGAACAGCGAGTGCCCTCTGGAGGGTGCGCACTCCGGCCTTGCGCAGCTCACAGAGCGCGCGAGTGAAGTGAACAAGCTGTGATTCGGGACTGAGCCGCTGTGTGTGCGATCCCAGCGCATATCACTTACCACTTGCAAGTGGAAGGATGGCAAGCCTAAAGACAATCATAACTACACAATGGGCAGTATTTGCATCAGTATTTGCAGTATTTTCATACTTTTATACTCTTTAATGAAAGGTGATACAAGGCGGAAGTCCGCGCCGTTTTTCAGCAGTCGCGTCACATGACCAACGCCAGCGAATCAGGAAGGTGGATGTCACAGTGACGTTGTCCAATGAGACACCAGCTAGAGCTCAGCACAGCGTATCTGCGTATCCTCAGTGTTTACACAGCACCGGAGCTGACACGATCTGGATTGAATACGTGGACGCTGGCGGATTCCCGTTTCCTGGCGTTTCCAGGCGGTTTAATGTAAACGGACAGTGCATCCGCGAAGAAAACGAGACAGATACGGTCTAATGTAAACGTAGCCTTAGCCAGAGAGGATCGTTCATTTTTGTCAACCTGGAACGACCATCACTGAACAGAGGTGGGTGTCATCGGCCACCTACAATGCAGCCATCAGCATTCTGATTCGGATTCTATGATGATCCATGAGAGGATAAATACTTGATACTCCCTATTAGACAGACAGAACTGAGGATGCCTTTCGGACGAGAGGCGAAACATCTTCAAGACTTTTCAAGCAAGTCCAGTTGCTCTCTTCTACCAACCACAGATTACTATGTACCTGGATGACTGAGTATCTTCACAGATACATGAAAACAGCTCTTGCTTTGAGGCCCAGCTAAGGACAGGAATGTGGTCTGGGTTGGCAGAATGGTTCAGGAAGATTTCTTCGTGTTTAATGTCGATATTAAAAATGAGGCATGTAAAATGAAACAATGAAGGTAGTCGTTGCAGATGATGTCTTTTGCGTTGTCAATTGTGAAGATATGAATGAATTCTCTGGACCGAAAAACGATTCCTCATATAAAAACATGGTTATGGAATTAATATATGAGCTTATGAGTGAACCTGTTGACTTTTCAGATCCTGGTGGCGTTTGAGATGCTCGCTGGCCAAGTACTTCGACAAATTGCTGGTGTTGCTTATTTTGCCGTGACCGGATTTATGGCAACTATTGCACCATGATTGTTTATTTTCTGTTGCTTCTTTGTGATCATCAGCACAGTAGGCAAAATGCTCAAATCTCACTGTTAGCCTGCTTTTCCCCCCACAAATTGGTGACCGAAAAGAAAAGAAATGCCTTTCTCTCTTTTTGCAGTAAACATGCCAGGCGCAATTACTCTAACTCCAACAGATAAATGATGCAATACAGAAAACACATCAATCCCTATCTTTCTTTTTCTCTCTCGCGCACACGCGCATCTAAAAATCAATAAATAAAAATGGCAAATTGGCTTGTGTGATAGAACAGTATTATCTCTACAAGATGTTCTACTGCCATGTTATCCAGTGATGATTATCGCAGGTTGTATTGTAAAACCAGACCTGTCAATATTTACCGGTACGCCTTTTCTGTGAAGGTGCACAAAATCATTGGAGTATACTTGTACAAGTTATCACTCAAAACACCAAAAAGAAAGCAGCCAATCAACATGCGAATCTGGAATAATTTGCGCAGGTGTTGTGATGTCCTCAATATTGACAGACATGAGATGTTCGCTCAGACGACCTTGCTTTCCGTCACAGTAAATAGAGAACGTTTAATGTGTTACAAAGTCCTTCCCACGCCATGTGGCGCATAGGGCGGCGCCGATCTCTGTTTCCGTAGCCCTCAGCCTCTCGCCTATTACATAGCTAGGGTTACAGTGGGCGGCTAGTCCTCTGGTAACCGTGAGAGTTTGACTCCCCACTCGCACCTGTATTGCGGCGTGCCTTGCCAGACGGCAGTAGGTACCATTTTTATGATGGTCTTAGGTATGACCCGACCGTGAGTAGAACTCGCGATCGAGAGGCGGACACGCTAACCACTAGGCCAACACGCGGTAATATGTTACAAGGTTGTTGAACCTAGCTAACATTAGACAAGTACATGGTCAAATGGTAAAAATGGCTTTTTTATCCCCCGTCACGAAGTGCACAGGGGGTTGTTGTTGGGTTTCATGTGATGTTCCAGCCGCCTCATTAGTTATTGAAACCTTTAGCTGGTGGTCTACCAAAGCTCAGTTGACAAAGCGTTTGTACGGAGAAGGTGCATTGCTCGCATGAAAAATGCTTTACGCTTGTGTTGTTTTAGGTTGTCCGAATTGATCAAACCGTGAAACTGATAAGTTTCTTCAGGGTTCCCCGTGAACTAATAAAGGGTGAACGAATGTACACTACCGTTCAAAAGTTTGGGGTCACTTTGAAATGTCCTTATTTTTGAAAGAAAAGCACTGTTCTTTTCCATGCAGATCACTTTAAACTAATCAGAAATCCACTCTATACATTGCTAATGTGGTAAATGACTATTCTAGCTGCTGGTTTTTGGTGCAATATCTCCATAGGTGTATAGAGGCCCATTTCCAGCAACTCTCACTCCAGTGTTCTAATGGTACAATGTGTTTGCTCATTGCCTCAGAAGGCTAATGGAGGATTAGAAAACCCTTGTACAATCATGTTAGCACAGCTGAAAACAGTTGAGCTCTTTAGAGAAGCTATAAAACTGACCTTCCTTTGAGCAGATTGAGTTTCTGGAGCATCACATTTGTGGGGTCCATTAAATGCTCAAAATGGCCAGAAAAATGTCTTGACTATATTTTCTATTCATTTTACAACTTATGGTGGTAAATAAAAGTGTGACTTTTCATGGAAAACACAAAATTGTCTGGGTGACCCCAAACTTTTGAACGGTAGTGTAGGATTTCACAAAAAGACATCGAGAAAGGTGGCTTTCGAACCTTTTCACTGAAATCGAAGGGAGCCGAGTCGAAGCGCGCTCGAGTTTGCAGTGATCACTTGGTGAAAGGTTTGTATTTCCCTCTCAGCTATGGCATTAGTGTTTTCCAAGTACTTTTCTTGCTGTGTGTCGTTATTTTACAGTACTTTTTTTTTTTTTTTTTTACTCATGAAGCGCTAAAGTCCCCAGCTGTTTCTTTGTTTACTCCTCACAAAGTCCATATGCATGAACGTCGCAACAAAATTCTTCCCCAGCCATACAGTTACAATGCGCCGTGATCACTTCTCCATCTTGTTGAACTGAGATCCAGGTCTTTAAAGGGGTTTCTCATGATCTTTGTGAATGATTTAGCTGAGAGATAAGAGCCAACACAAGTGAGAATCAAGCCAACTGTTTGTTTACACTTCAACCTCGAATGCTGTACGAATTCACCTCAAATGCAGTCAGAACGATCCCGGAATAGCCGCCGAATATGTTTCGAATGACTAAGAATTCAAAGAGAATGTAGCACGAATACTTAATGTACTTCGAATATCCCGGAATATACGAAGAATTTTCATTCCGACGGCATTCCGGCTCATTCGGGACGTTCTGGCAGGATTTGAAGTGGCTTGCCATTTCAACTTTTCCCTCGAACACGATCAGAATGTTTCGAATGCTGTTGGAATGGCGTAAGAATATTTAGAATGCAGTTAGACTACAGTTCGAATGCCGTTTGATATTTCTCCTCTTCGAATGCACCTCGAATGTTTAGAGCATGAGCAAAACATTCGGGCCGGCCACAAGAATGGGCCCAAGTGTTTGGAGTGCAGTCAGAATTTTTAGAATGCACTTCGAATATCCCGGAATATATGAAGAATTTTCATTCCGGCTCATTCCGCCTCGTGTGTGACTACCCTATAAGCAGTATTTTTAAAGTCATATGACTTATTTGCATTCAGCTACAATAATATGTAGTATGGATGTCATGACTGTACTTTAAAAAAAAAAACAGATAAATGAAGATGTTGTAAAAAGCAGTTTTAGGACTGTGTTGGAATGTGTGAATAAAACATGACTTTACCCATTCTGTTAAACCGTTTTAATCACTTGAGGTGATTTCTGTTCAGTCTTCGGAATGTCTCAAGCACAAAAACTTAAATCTGCACCATTGATTTGGCCAATTAACTGGCCATCAAAAACTTTGTCCTGTTTTGGGATAAAGAGTTGGCAGTGGGAGGGGTGTTCATTGAGAAGGGTAAAAAATTCCATTCCATTCAATGAGAAGAGTGAAAACCCCTCCCACTGTCAACTCTTAATCCCATCAGGTCAAGTGATGAAAACGGTATGTCACAATGGGTAAGGTCCTATTTTTTCACGCGTTCCAATACCGTTCGAAAACTGCTTTTTACAATATCATTTATCTAGTATTTGACTCTTCAGTGTGTGTTGAAATTAACTCTTGTACTATTTTACTCAGTTCAGAGCCACAACCTACTCTGTTACACAATTACTCTAATTTTACACTCTAAACTCAAAATAGAGCAAAATTAAAGGAGAACTGAAGGCAATTTTTTTTATTAGCAAAATTCTAAATCTCATTTTATTAAATGTACGAATGCATTTTTGATAGCTATTTTGTCGCTGCTATAGCAAGTCATGAGTGTTTGAAATATGCTCTGTAATACATCAGTCCATATATCAAAGCAATGGCCATAAACGAGATTCGTTGAGACCTGTGCGAGACCTTGTAGGACGGAAGTAAAACGTACAGTGGAAATCAAAGTGACCGACATCTGCCAACATTGTCAAAAGACGCGCGCGCCCTCTTTCGAACGCTGATGTAATCAAGCCGGAAGTTTTATTTGTTTTGATAGCAATCAGGAAAGTTTTAAAAAAGTAGGCAGTAATCGTCATTTAAACTTGTTTTTATGCAATATTTCGTTTGGAAAACAGTTTTCAAAATGGCAGCGCTGACACTTCACCGTTCAAAGTCTCACACAAGTCTCGTGAAGATCGTGCGGATAAGCGACGCCTGCCGTGGACCAAACGAACTAAATTCAACACGGCTAAAAACCGAATAGGCCGATGAGTATAATATTTAATTGCAATTAGTTGCCAATATGAGTCATGATAAGGTTACTAAAACCAAAAACAACCGAATAACACGTTAATTAAGAAATAAAGCAAGTTTAAAAATGACTTCAGTTAACCTTAACTATTTTTTTTAACTCTGGAAAAATTGCTCAGTCATTTTTCCTGTGTATGAACTACAGCGCGTGCATATCAACCGATCTGCTCATAATAACTAGAAAAAAATATTTACACTTGAGTTGATCTTCGGCTGGATCGAGTCAAAGTTTAAAAAAAAAAAAAAAAGGCACCGCTCATCATCAGTGTCGCAGTTCTCAAGATTGAAATGAATCGCTGTCCTGAATCATCCGAAGTGCATAAAATCCGTGTGCCATCTCCCAACAAGTTTTACCTCCAAATAGCCCAAACTATGGCGGATACATTTTATCCTGTTTACGGTCAGTGTGTTTAAGGTTTTGTGTAACACTGTTGTATGTCCGATTTTAAATATCGGAAATACCTCCACACAACCGAAGATCTCTGGCCCTTCTTTTCAACGATGTCCTCCAGGGCAGCGCTCTGACTTTCCTGTTCAGAACTCCGGTCAGTCGGCTTCTCGCTCATTTTTATAATCGCTTTGTTTCACGCTTTGTTGGAGAAATGCCGCGCTCCTGCAAACTTCACCACAGCCATGCTGTGCGTTGCTGCTACACGTGTTTGTGTGTGCACGCAACCTAACTTGACGTGGCTCTCTTCCAACTGATTGGTTACGTGCGGTACTGTTTAGTTATGATTGGCTATTCGCGTGTCTGTCAACTTGGGATGAAGTAATTTTATTGAAGGCGTAGGCTTATCGTAGGCATATCGTACGTGTCTAATTTCTAATCGTAGAGATTTTATATCGTGAATAACATCGTAATCGTAAAATCGCCCAGCCCTAGTGGGCACATAGGAAAGTATAAAGTTTCTGTCAATATGTTTATCATGCTCATGTGATTTAAAAACTCACAAAGATATTTATCTAAATACACGACCACCTCATTCTAAGCATGGCGAGCTTCGCCAGCGAAGCTCTCGACCCCCGAAGGATTAAATAACGTTTTCAAAGACCAGGCATTCCGAATCCACTTCTAACCGCCTATTTTATCTACGTCACAGAGTGTCCACAAACTTCGACAGCGTCCTTGGCAGGGCAGCCAGAGCCTGCTTTTGGTGTGAACATACGGTAAGACTCGTGCTGATACTTAGAAAGTGATTTTAAATCCAGTTTTTCTTTTGCTGCTGTTTTTTTTTTTTTTTTTTTTTATTCGGCGTTCTCCTACTCAACACCGAGCCGCATCAAGAGTCAAACTGTCGGCTCTGCGAACGAGGCAACTGTTTTTGTGAAAGGATCATAATGAAATGTGCTGTTACATTTTAAAAGCTGTTCCCTGCACATTACTGCAGAATCACTTAAAAATCCACATCCAGCTGAGTTTTCCCAACTACAGTACTCTTCTCAAACCTAAAAATGTGGAAATGCTCCGTTTGCTGGCTTGTTTTTTTCTTTAAAGCTGTCAGTTCTGGATGATTAAAGGGTCCGGCTCCCCCTCCTTAGAATCCAATTTGTTGCTTTTTGTTTCCATGCGGGCCACAGCGTTTTGAAAGCACATGACCAATACTCTGCGAGCGAGGTGTGTGTGTGTGTGCTCACCTAGCTGAATACCACAGATTCACTGTGCGGAATTCCTTCAAAAGCCATCTCAGTTTTTTTTCATCTGCATGTCCTACGTGGAATTTTCGAACACACTGTGCCTGATTTCCCCCGTCCCCCTCCCCCCTCTTCCTTCATGGCTGCCCATGAGACAACCAAGGCCACGTCTGGTCCATTATAACATCATAACCATATGATAACTGAATGGGTTGTTCGAAAGAATTGAAAATATAACTCCTTCAACCGAACATTTTCAATTTCACATTACAATTTAAGATGTGTTGCCTAGAATGTGGCCACAACATTATTGTTGTGGATTGTTTTTCAAACGTAACAGTGGGATCTCGATGGCATTGAACATGGCATCTCACTACTGGGTGCGGAGCAAGGCCTCTAAGTTGTTTATCGTGATATTTTGAGATGAAACACTGTCCAAGCCGGATGTGAAATGATAGTTGTGTGCTTCCAACTTGGTGGCACCAGTTCGGCGGGAAAACCTAGAGCTGGGCGATGAAATCGGTTTTATCGATTAATTCGAATTTACAGTTAAGGACGATGTGTTTTTTTATGAAAATTGGTTTTCTCTCAGTTTTAACTTCTGCCACCGACGTTCCCCTCTGCGCATGTGCAGAACGGATCGGGCAGCATGGACGGATCGGGCACTGAAACTATAGCCCTCCACCCATGCGCTTGCCATAGACACACACAAACAACATGGCAGCGATTGGGGGAAAGCCGCAACTTGTGCCCAAGAAAGGAGTAACTTCCTCCGTGATGTGGAATTGGTTCGGTTTTGCAGTGTCGGACGCAGACCAAACAAGTCCTCGTTGTAAGGTGTGTTTGAAAACGGCTGCTTCTAAAGGAAGCAGCAAGACGAATTTATTCCAACACCTTAAAGCAGACCTGGGCATTTTCCGGCCCGCGGGCCGCATCCGGCCCTTTGGTTCATTCTGACCGGCCCGCGTAAGGTTAATTAGAAATTACAAAATAAACGTATTTTCTAATGTTACCTCATGCATGGACTGAATGTGCATTGCTTTTATTTTGAAGTTGTGTTCAAGAAAAACGCAATGCGCGTGACATGAACACGACATGAAATCCCACGAAACCTAATCCCGCGATAACTACTTCCGTAATTTGTCCAGACCAACCACAAGCTTGTACGTCATCCTTCAAACGGTCCAGCCAATCACATAGTGTGACGTCACCAGCAGGCGCCGGAGCCCGAGCCGATCTGTAGCTCTGATTCCTACACCGAATCGACACGGCATCATTATTATAATATGATGTATCTTGCTTGATATTTGGAGTAGAAAGACAATATTGTGATGTCTTTATTGTGTTTTGGGGTGAATGTGACTGAAAAAAAAATGGTACAAACGTTCACATTTTGTTAACCATTGTTTTGGGAAATTTGATTGAATAAATGACATTTTTTGTAAGGCAACCTCGTTTTTTCCCATACTCTTACCAGTCTTAGCAGCTTGTAAAAACAATGTTATTTACTGCTTTATATAAAGAAATACAATTAATATTATGCAGAATTTAGTTCAGCCTTTTGGTCCGGCCCTCCACAAAATGTTCTGTTTCTCATGTGGCCCCATGGAAAAAATAATTGCCCACCCCTGCCTTAAACAGAAGCCTGCAGCGGCGCGGGAGAAGTGCTGCTCCCAGCGGAATGAACACAGCCGCAGCACGAGCGCACCATCCACAGTAAAGCAAGCAGCCGTCCCGGACACATTTTCGAACTGTGCGCCTTTATGATAAGAATGGGGCGCGGTGGAAGGCAATCACAGACGCTATCGCGATGTTCTCTCATCTACAAGCTTCTTTTTGGTTTCTGGTTGCACTTTAACCCCAAAGGGGAAATTTAAGTGAAGGAAAAAATAAAGGTAAAACTTGTTTTGAACCGTTTCTTTGTCATCTGTAGTTTGATTTTTAGTAGACGGGGAAAAAACTCGATTAAAATCGGATTTTTTGTGAAAAAATGGAAGATTTTTTTTTTTTTTTTTTTTTTAGGCCATATCGCCCAGCTCTAGGAAAACCCATATATGGGTGTGATGGTCGGGTGTCTGTGTACGTTTAAGCCAATTAACAGGCCATTAATTCACATGAATAATCACCCACTAAATATATTCAGGTTTTTCAGCTTGAACCTGAAGCAGAAGAATAGCAGAATGTGTTCCGTCTATGTTCGTCTTTACTTCCATCCCCCCCTTTTGAAAAAACAAAACACAACCTTGTTTCAGTTCAAGACGTGGTTGTGTGGGTGGTGTTTTTCACCTCAGGCCTTTCTGTCTCTATGGACAGTTATGAGGCAACATGGAACGTCGATGATGTAGACACAGGAAAAGATTCTAGTGTGCACTATTTCCTGTAAACACATTATCCTTACTGATGGAAGGAGCCACTTAAGACTTTGTGTGCGTGTGTAAGTGTATGAGCTTCAGACCGGAGTGAGACTGAGAGACTGACTGGTAGCCAAAGGGTTGATCTGTTTCTCTCTCTCTCTTTCTCTCGCTATGTCTCAGATTAGATAATACTTTAGAGCAGGCCATTTATCATTTTCTCTCTGAGCACTACTGATGAGCTAATCTCCTTCTCTCTCTGTGTGTGTGTCTCGCTGTGTGTGTGTGTGTGTGTGTATGCATGCATGGGTCTAAAAAATAAAATTCCATACACAGTTTTTACTCAGAGTGAATTGTGTGGGGGAAGCCTATGAGAGATTATTCATCTCAGTGCACTTGAGAGAGAGAGAGATACCCCTTTTCCACCAAATCAGTTCCAGGGCTAGTTCGGGGCCGGTGCTGGTGCTGGTTCACAACTCGCGAGCCAGCTGAGAACCAGTTTGCTTTTCCATAGCTCGGGGTGCTAAGGAGAGCCACGTCATTACGTCGCTGTATACGTCAGTTATGTCGCTGCGTTTGCATAAACCTTGGCGCGAACATCGAAGCAACAACAACACGGAGAAGAAGAAGCAGCAACAACAATAATAATAATGGATGACTTCGCGTTTGTACAGCTGCTGCTTCTCGTCGCTTAAAAATGGCGATCTTTCGCAGTCTTGCAATTGTTGTTGGTTTTAACAACTCCGCCCCCCCGCTGACGTAAGCGGTTCTTTCCTCTGGCCCAGCAGAGAGTTGGTGCTAGCCTGGAACCGGTTTTTCTGGCCCCAGAGCCAGTTCTTTGCCAGTGGAAACAGAAAACCCGGTTCCAAACTAAGCACTGGCCCCGAACCAGCCCTGGAACTGCTTTGGTGGAAAAGGGGCGAGAGAGAGAGCCTTCTCATCTGTCCGCATGAAGAGAACATGCATTGGAGTGCTATGTTTTCTAACTTGATGGCAGCAATATGTTCTGAGCTCTCACAAATCCTGTAGTGTAGCTACACGATATCTGAGCAGCTTCTTAGGCCCCCTAATTCTTTCGCCTCTTAGTTTCAGTGGTGCCTGTTTTCGTGAGAACTGTCCATGCATGCTTCTCTTTCCAGTTCGAGCTCATTTCCTAGCAACCAGCAAAAAGATCCTGGGCAAAATGAACTGTGTAGCTCCTCTCACGGGTAGATCTAATCTGTGTGTGTGTGTGTGTGTGTGTGGTTGAGGAGGAGGAGAGAGACAGACAGAGAGATGATGGAGGTGGTGAGTTGTAGTGTTGTGAGAAGTGTAACGAATGATTGGTGTGCTCACATTTAAACCCACCAGTCCCGTCAGACTTTTCTTTTAATCAGAAACAAGAGACCGAGAGAACAGAAAAGACTTGGATTTATTGAAGAACAACATCTCATCTCATCTCGTTATCTCTAGCTGCTTTATCCTGTTCTACAGGAACATGTTTCATTTTAATCACCTGAAGTGCTCGTTTTTAAACCAGGGGAACTAATTGTCTGATAACTAGTTTGTCTGATTTTGATTTAATATGTACTTAACATGGGTGGCACGGTGGTGTAGTGGTTAGCGCTGTCGCCTCACAGCAAGAAGGTCCGGGTTCGAGCCCCGTGGCCGGCGAGGGCCTTTCTGTGCGGAGTTTGCATGTTCTCCCCGTGTCCGCGTGGGTTTCCTCCGGGTGCTCCGGTTTCCCCCACAGTCCAAAGACATGCAGGTTAGGTTAACTGGTGACTCTAAATTGAGCGTAGGTGTGAATGTGAATGGTTGTCTGTGTCTATGTGTCAGCCCTGTGATAACCTGGCGACTTGTCCAGGGTGTACCCCGCCTTTCGCCCGTAGTCAGCTGGGATAGGCTCCAGCTTGCCTGCGACCCTGTAGAACAGGATAAAGCAGCTACAGATAATGAGATGAGATGTACTTAACCTACTTTTGCCACTCTCAGATATGTAATATTGGATCATTTTCGTCAATAAATAAATGACCAAGTATAATATTTTTGTCTCATTTGTTTAACTGGGTTCTCTTTATCTACTTTTAGGACTTGTGTGAAAATCTGATGATGTTTTAGGTCATATTTGTGCAGAAATCTAGAAAATTCTAAAGGGTTCACAAACTTTCAAGCACCACTGTATATGTCGGTAATACACATATTGCAGTTTTGTTCAGTTCAGTTGCATTTTCCCAGAGTTATGGCACAGTTGCCAGCAGGGGATATTGTGCTCTCCGAGCACTCGTTTCTGTTTGCATTTGCACTACCAGTAGGAACGCTGAAGTGACATAAGCTGGCTGATGGTTGCTATGGTGATGTCACTAGTTTGTTGCCTGTTTTCATATGGATTTGCGACTTGTCCACCACCGTTTTTGTTTTGCTGTGAAAACATGAAACTAGCACCATTAGGATTTAAACTTTTTCACTTTTGTGTCACACATTTCGGTCGCATGTTTCTATAGAAACGGATCATTCCACCACGCCATAGACTGAGGGAAACCAGGAAGTGTTATGTGCTGACAGTAAATTGTTTATTTTACATTATAAAGAGCACGTTTGTGGTGGAAAATAGTGGCGATTGCTTAAAATATTGAATGGATTATTATTTTCTAGGCTAAGGGTTTTCTTACATAATGGCTAAAAACTACCCATGAACAAGAACATTTAGTTTAATTAAGCTTTTTATATTGTGTTCAGACGCATCAAAATTGCATTGTCGTATTTTCTCGATCGTCCATAGTAGGGGTCGGCCGATAATCGGCCTGGCCGATATGTCGGGCCGATATTCTGCATTTTTAGGGTTATCGGTATCGGCTATAATTTCCACCGATATGCCGATAACATGCCTTTTTGCAGCCATTTCGTTCCTAACGTGACTGTCACTGCACATCCTTTCCTGCACTCGCCTCTCTGAGTTCAAGAACACGGTCCCGCCCACCACAACATCTGATTTGTTTGGCACAAGAGATATAGCCAATTGACAAGTGTAGCTAAACGCTGTGAACTGTTTCAAGGCGGCCGTACGGGCACTCGGGCAGAAGCAGATCCCACTTCAAGGTAAGGACACGCTGCTTTTGCCGCAATAAGTCACAAACACACAAGTTGCAAAAGCACAACATCATTATATGTTTACATTCTTCATCTACTACTCGTTAAAACTGTCCATTTGCATCTGTGTAGCCGGGCAAACTTAGCTTATGGAAGGAAGCACTTGAATTAGCCTACAACCAACTAGTCTCGCTGAAACTACATGTGATGCTTCCTTCACTACAATATAATCCTCCTAAATTGGGAATATTAGGCTTGGGCATTAAAAGCATTAGAATGTAGATGGTTACTTGTTAAGTTGTTATATAATAGGGAGTGATCGCCTACTTTATGTTTGATTTTACTTTTTAAAAAATGCTGCAAGCAGCTCCCTACACTTGATTTGTTCTTTAAAAACTACTTGAAGTTGGTAAGTCTTACTTAGTTCTTAGTGTAAAAGAATCCAGAGTGTATTTTCATTTATTTTCCACTGAAAATGGTGAGCTGTAATATAGTAGGGAGTGATTTTATTTTTTTATTGGTGAATATTTTATTTTATTTCTCATTTTATTCTAACTAATGTTTGACTTTATTGTACAAATGCTGCTGGCATCTCCCTGCACAAAATTTCATGTTCAATTTTACAATTAAACATACATTTCGTGGATATGAAGGTCTGTGTCAGTGTGTGCCATGTTTAATTTCATGTGAATTATAATGTTTACATTTATCGGTTGCACATATCGGTTATCGGCATCCCAATTCCATAATAATCGGTATCGGCCCTGAAAAAAACACATCGGTCGATCCCTAGTCCATAGGCTCAGTAAAGCCTAGATTACACTAGCAGTCCATTTATTTATTGATTGATTGGTTGATTTTTAAGCGCTAATGTTAAGAGCTGTTGGTTACACGCGACCTAAGGTTTTACAGATCTTTAAAAATGCTGGTTGCCAGCACTGCATTGGCTTGTGTGTTCAACAAATCAACGTACACTCGCAGTATATCTGGACCAGTTACTGTACTCTTATGTCACTCATGGTTCCTCTTGTGCTGGGACAGAGCCTACCGTGAAGTAAGAGCTTAAAAAATTCCCTCGAAACGGCGTTCTTAGAACTCCCATCGTTCTCAGTCCCTCCAGTGCGGACACGCACAAAAAAGAAGAAACTTCCTCGAGTACTTCTCAGAACTCCGACAAAGTTCCTTTAGCTGGATGTTAATTTTGGCTTTTGAGAAGACCTTCAGATTATTATTATTATTATTATTATTATTATTTTTTTTTTTTGGGACCACTGGCAATAATACTCAACCTATAAATACTGCAGCAGTTTTACAACTGAAGCTGCAAATCATTTCCCTTTCCATTGCATTCTGTTTGCTATGTAATAAATCCGCACTGCACTGCAAGAGGGAAAGAGAGGGAGAATGAAGAAGCAGAAAGATGGTGAGAAAGATAAGGTGGGTTATGTAATAGTCACAAGTGAAAGGCGTCTCTGTAGGACTTTGTGTGCGTGCGCACTGTTCTCATTCTCATCCAGTGCTGTAGGAAAAACCGGCTTTATAAATCATTCACTGAAGAGGTTATGCCGGGAAGAGTGAGAGCAAAGCATGTTTGCAGACCCCTGAGATCGATCTCTCTCTCTCTCTCTCTCTCTCTTTCTGTATTTTGAGCTGAGAAATTGTGCAACTCCTCTGTTCTGCTGTGAGGCAGCCACTGAAGAAGAGCATCGTGGCAGGACACTTAAATTCCACAACCGGCTCAAGTCATGTGCGCTCTCTCAGGTTGTCATAAATAAATGAGATTTATACGCTGCTGGTGGGCAAAACGGCGACATCCGAGACCTCATTTACAGCTCTAATCACCTGCAAATGGTCTTGTTTGCACTCACTGTGTTTGCACCATCGTTGTTGCTGAAAATCTATTATCAGAATGAATGGTGCACAAACCTGATTTTAGTTTTTGTTTACACTGTCTCGGAGGCTTTGTTTTATTAATCATTTTACCCTGAGTGAAGCTAAGCTCCCCATATAATGATCGATTTTTTTTTTTCCCCCCCAGAACAAAACTTTATAATTACTGAGTTAAAGAGATTGCTTTAGAGAGACTTGGATCCCACAGGAGCCATACAGGCAACGTTCATTAACACGGGGGCGTACTGGGTGCTCGCACGGCACTGTGTAACACATTTACCGCTGTTATTCATTCATCTTTAGTAGCTGCATTATCTTGATTAGTGTCGCCGTGGTTTAAATGACTAGTTCGTTTATATTTTGGGAAACGGAACCAACTAAATTCATCTCGGAATTCCTTCAGGAGCCGGCAGGAGTGGGATCTTAAATGTGTCCTGTGCACAGCCTTAATTTCCTTTAGATTGAACGTTGGCTTGGTCCGTACTTTCAGGACACTGGTAGTCGGTAGACTCCCGTTCAAAAGTTTGGGGTCACTTTGAAATGTCCTTATTTTTGAAAGAAAAGCACTGTTCTTTTCAATGAAGATCACTTTAAACTAATCAGAAATGCACTCTATACATTGCTAATGTGGTAAATGACTATTCTAGCTGCAAATGTGTGGTTTTTGGTGCAATATCTCCATAGGTGTATAGAGGCCCATTTCCAGCAACTCTCACTCCAGTGTTCTAATGGTACAATGTGTTTGCTCATTGCCTCAGAAGGCTAATGGATGATTAGAAAACCCTTGTACAATCATGTTAGCACAGCTGAAAACAGTTGAGCTCTTTAGAGAAGCTATAAAACTGACCTTCCTTTGAGCAGATTGAGTTTCTGGAGCATCACATTTGTGGGGTCGATTAAATGCTCAAAATGGCCAGAAAAATGGCTCAATTATATTTTCTATTCATTTTGCAACTTATGGTGGTAAATAAAAGTGTGACTTTTCATGGAAAACACAAAATTGTCTGGGTGACCCCAAACTTTTGAACGGTAGTGTAATTCTTGGACACTGCCTTGGTCGAGAGATGTTGTAGAATAGCTCAGACTTTTGCTAAGACAGAGCAGTTCAGTCTGTAACTGTTGGAGAGGAACCAGGCTTATAGCTGAAGGAGAGCGGTTTGGCTTCTAGGTCAGAGAAAGTGGATCAGTTTGGTAGCTGTTAGTGTGACTCGGCGTGGGGGCGCGGAGCTCGGCCTGCGGGGGGCGTGGGGGCGCGGAGCTCGGCCTGCGGGGGGCGTGGGGCGCGGAGCTCGGCCTGCGGGGGGCGCGGAGCTCGGGGGGCGTGGGGGCGCGGAGCTCGGCCTGCGGGGGGCGTGGGGGCGCGGAGCTCGGCCTGCGGGGGGCGTGGGGCGCGGAGCTCGGCCTGCGGGGGGCGCGGAGCTCGGGGGGCGTGGGGGCGCGGAGCTCGGCCTGCGGGGGGCGCGGAGCTCGGCCTGCGGGGGGCGTGGGGGCGCGGAGTAGGGCTGCACGATATCAGAAAAATATGCGATATTCGATAACATGACTGAATATCTCGATATCGATATGTATCACGATAATTAAATATATACTGTTTTTCTTACCTCTACTCGCCGTTCTGCCCTGTATCTAGCATTTAAAAAAAAAAAAACACTCAATGAATCGCTTCCATTCCAACATTCTTTTTTATTGGAAAAACATGGCTACACCTGCAATGGTGTCCATCAATCATCTTTAGATCTCTTAATTTTTGTGAGCGCAGCAGAAAATGTCTTAAGTTGAAGTAAACAAAAAACTGAAAACTACATTAAATTAACATAAAGCATTCAAAATGGCAATTTCAGCGGCTCCTGGGAGATGAAGGTGAGCAACACAGATTCACCATAAACTCAAACACAATCTGTTAATAACACATGCGGGTGAGAGAGCAGTAGTGTGTGTGAGAGAGAGAGTGAGAGAGAGCGCGGTTTTATGTTTTTATGCTGCTGTACATCAGTGTTTGTCCCAGTGAGCCGCCCCACCACTGTTTTACAGGTACATGTCTTGCAAAGTACCTGAGTTTGCAGTACGTCATCCCTCCTGAATCCAAAGTACTTCCAAATAGCAGACGTGCATTTTTTTTTTTTTTTTTGGAAACCAGTTCCTCCTCACACAAGTTTGTCTCACCACACTTGCTACCGCTCGCACCTTCTGCCATCACCACGAGGCTTTTACTTGTTTTGCAATAGGGGGCGGAGTTATCCCGCGGCGCTTGTTGACATTCAAATGTGATTGGACGGCACAGAAAAATGTGCCTTTTTTCGAAATTTAAGTAATTTTTGCGGTATGTGTATCGCAAACTATGATATCGCGATATCGATACTTTTTCGATATATTGTGCAGCCCTAGCGCGGAGCTCGGCCTGCGGGGGGCGTTGGGGCGCAGAGCTCGGCCTGTCACTGTTAGTGAGTAGGTTAAAGTGTTTGTTTCTCTAATAAAGTAGTCTTTTATATTTTTTCTTTGATATTTTACTTCAATAAAAACGTGATAATTTTTGCTCTGATTCCTTTTTTAAAGGACTGAAAATTCTGATTCCCAGTTTGAGATTGTTACAGACTGGATGTTTTAACAATGCGTACTTCTGTGAACCAGACAAAGATGACTGTTTTTCCCAAATTGGTGGAATAATCAAGACAGTGAAACAGGGAATGGTTACATTTCTGGGAAATTAGTGAAGATGAAAGCATTTTTGTGTGTGTGCTTGAGGTTGCCATAGTAACTAGGTTGGTGGTTTAGAGCACAGTTTATATTAGCTGCTTACCAGTACCATTAAAGCATGCACGCACGCAGAGGCTCTATTGGTCAAAACTTGTACGTCGAGAAATGTTATGAAGTCAGTACTGCAACATATTAGATACTTCATGATACACTCTTCTGAGTGTTTTGTTTGTTTTAATATTCTCATTACTGTTTGGTTGGTACTTTTCCGTATGAGCGCGTATAGTGATGAATGCAGCAGACAGATGGTTACATTGAGAGCGAGTGTGAGCGAGATCTCCATTAGTGCTCTCCAACAGGCACAGACTCTAATGAAGGCTTCTGCACTAAGCACTTCATTAACCGTGTCAGCCAGCATGCAGCACCAGTGTGAATATTGCCATCCTGCCAGCTTTCCCAAAATCTTGAAAATGTGTGCCACCTCCTCTCCTGCAATTTGTGTGTGTGTGTGTCATTGTAGTCACATTTTCTCATAAAAAGTGCATACATTTAACAGTACGTATATAATGGAGAGACAGTGGCCAGGTCCTCGTTTATATTTAAACCCTGAAGCAGAGCTTTGCTAATAAATGTGTCGTCTGAGTGGTAAATCAGACGCTTTTCTAGCAGCATTACGCAGACGAAGGATGTTGGTTTTTTTTATGCTTCCTAAAAGCATTAAGCAAAATGTATTAGGTTTTTTGATGGATCTTTAGCACTGTGTGGATGCATTAAAGCTTTTCTCTTCTTCCTGCAGATTTCCCAGCTGTGCTGAAGGGGACCACGCTGTGCACAACTAGAAGAAGAGCAGTTTAGTCTGTGTGAGTAGAAATGACCCGAAACCTCACCAATCATGTGTGACGTTGACAAAAGCTTATGAATTGTGGTTAGGTTTCTCATATGGTGATCTGTAACACATGCGCGCACATACACGCACGTATCAAATACATGTGTTATTTACCAGCTGGGAGGTCCGTATCGTGAAATACCGTGACCGAGGTCTTGAAAGTACTGAGCGAGGCCCTCTGGGCAGAGGTCACGGTATTTCACCATACGGACCGACCTTAAGCTGGTTTGATATCTTTATTTTTTCTTTACCAAATTCTAACAGAAAACGAGAGCGCCTGAAAGGGAAAACCGAGCCGAGCCGCCATTTTGAATCCTCATTCACGGCTGTAATGCAATCGGCTTCCTCCTCGGTATACAAGTGCACTTCCATGGCAGGAAAAAAAAAAAACAACTACATTTTGTCGCCTATGTCGTCCCCCATTTATACAAAATTGAGTCATTCAGGATTCAGCCATGTTTTTGCTCGGCGTTAGCAACAGTTAGAGGTTTTTATCTTTCTCCTGCAATGTTTTCTTTTATTCCTTCTTCCTCAGGGTAGTAAAACTCACTTTCGCTGTGAACACTGTCGTTATCGCTATCCATGCTGTAAAACTAATGCTATTATACTGAGAAATGCTGGCAAAAATTTATAAGATTTTTGATAATCTTTTTTTTTTTAAAGATTTTTTTGGGGCTTTTTTCACCTTTATTATTGGATAGGACAGGGCAGAGACAGGAAATGAGTGGGGGAGAGAGAGACGGGGAGGGATCGGGAAATGACCTCGGGCCGGAACCGAACCCGGGTCCCCGGACCCACGGCACGGCGCCCCGTCCACCCGAGCCACGACGCCCCAATTTTTTGATAATCTTATTAAAAAAAAAAAAAAAAGATAAATGTTGACAAAAAATTCTACCATGTTTGTTGTGAACGAGCGAGTCGCCAGAGGTCCGTAACCGGGGTCCGTACCGTAAGATACGGACCCGCTCGCCAGCCAATCAGAGCGCAGGATTTGATAAACCACACCGCGAAAAAAATAAAGCAAGTTACGCAGTTTAAGGGATTGAAGGAAGGTGTGTGTGTGTGAGAGAGAGAGAGAGATGTCTTTCGTTGTAATTCTGCTGTTTGGCGGAGTGTGTGAGATTACGTACTGATGCTGTCTGAATAAGGCCTGTTTCCATTTAAACTTTTTTCTGAATACGGACAGGAATGTGAATGCTCCGGTCAGCTCTGCTTTGGACATATTTTGAGAAACAGTCACATAGATCAGTATGACAGTCATCACAGAGCCAGACACACACACTGATCTATTTGAAACACCGGCTTACGACAACCTTTACTGTACTCCATTTATCACAACAAAACAACATTCCTATTGAGCCGAAGATGAGCAACAGCATTGTCGTGATATTTCGGGTTTTGATCCCTGACGCACGAATGAAGCCACTATATTCTACTGGGTGCACTGTTTGTTTATTTAGTCAGCTGCCCAAAATAAGATGGTCACAATATCAGAATGTTGACATTGTAGCCGGAGCAGTTTGTCACATAGCGATGCCAGAAGAATATTTCGGCCGAGAGAAAGACCGAGAAAAGACAGAAGTCCATCAGTGCCATTGAACATCCAAATTTCAGATTGTTTGAGGTCCTCATTTTCTCATTACGAGGATCTTCATGTGGCCAAATGTTCTGTTTATTTTTGCTCTGTTAGCAGAAATGCATCCCAAAGAAGCCACCCTCACTTTCTAACCCAGATAGCAAAAATCAGTTGAATCAACATTGAAATAGCGTTTGGCAGAAGACATTGAAATAATGTTGAAATGATATTGAAAGTGTCCCCTTGAATTTAGGTTGAATCAACGTTGAATTTTCAACCCTATCAGCATTGAATCAATAGTGATTCAACCATCATCTAAATAGAATTTAGATGATGGTTGAATCACTATTGATTCAATGCTGATTGGGTTGAAAATTCAACGTTGATTCAACCCAAATTCAAGGGGACACTTTCAATATCATTTCAACATTATCTCAATGTTTTCTGCCAAACGCTATTTCAATGTTGATTCAACTGATTTTTGCTATCTGGGAATTGCTCAAGGGCACCTCAGCCCAAGGCCACCCCACGTCAACCTAACTGCACATCTTTGGACTGTGGAGGAAACTCACACAGACACGGGGAGAATAAGTCTGTGAAGTAATCCTCAGTCACTGTTTTATCCTACTCAGTATGGTGGTGAATCTGGAGCCTATGCCAGGAACACTGGGCGTGAGGTGGGATGGGGTTCTTGTCCATCAGAGTACCATGTGTACAAGCACATGTTCACTTAACCACTATTTTTAACCACACTACCACAAAGAGGAGAACTGGCCAGTGTTGTTGAAGCAAATTTCTTCAGTCGCAAGCACGGACAGTCTATGGTCGCAAGTCTCGTCGTCAACGGAGCTCGAGCTCTTCTGAAAGTTCTTCTGAGAGACAGTTATTTGGACCATTCCAAATAGCGGCCGGTACGGTAGAATTTTCTGTTCGTTTTTTCCTTACATGTTGCACACACAAGATTTGCACATAACCATAAATACTAATCTATTCTTCATAGTTCCTTGTGCTCTATTAAAATTCTAAATTAAATAAATGAAATTCAATGAAATATAGGTGTGGGTGCAATCAATTAATTATTGATATTAAGTGATCAATCTCGTTAAATCAGTCTCATTAAATTTTGAAGGTCAATAATTAAAATGAATCAATCCCATTGAATCATTTAATTTGACTCGTTTGAATTGAATCATACCATAGAATCACTCTCATTTGAAGTGAATCGTTCAGTGAATCGTTCAATGAATCATTTAGTGAATCATTTAGTGAATCATACCATTAATCCTGGTGCTTAATAATAAATTACCAAACAGCTAAATTATGGTACATTTCCAAATTATTAAGATCACTTACCATATTATATAACATTTGCACCCTTTTTGAATTCTTTGAGAAAATTGGGGACTTCAGATGTTGTTCACACAAATAAACACAGTTTGTTTAATAAATGAATTTATTATACAAAGATAAAAAGATAAATCAATATATACAAGCAGTGAAGTGTGTGTGTGTGTGTGTGTGTGTGTGTGAGAGAGAGAGAGAGAGAGAGAGAGAGAGAGAGGGAGTGTGAAGGACTTGACCATGTGTTTAGCCTCGTGTAGCTAACTACACGTGGTGGAGGCCTAGCTTGTTGGTAGCTAAACAAAAGAATGTTATCTAAACAGAACAAAGGATTAGCTCTGTGTTTAGCCTCGTGTAGCTAACTACACGTGGTGGAGGCCTAGATTAGCCTTGTGTTGCTAGTATGTGTTTGTGAAAGGCCCTATAGCCTAGCTAAAGTGTGTTTGTTAGGCCTGATGGCTTGCTGAGCACATGGTAGGCCTTGATTAGCTTTGTGTTGCTAAGCAGACAAAAGCGAAGCTGTAGCTAACCCACTAGCTCATAACCATACTGAATCCACTGAAATCTTAATGACATCAAGATGTATAATAATGAGAACTATATGTTAGTAGTAAAGAATAAAAGAGAGAAGCATGCGCAGCCTATCTATTAAACAATTGAGAGAACATAGAACCAAAATAAATCAACACGCTGCGTGTTCAACAGTGTAACAATAAACCTGGGTTTAAATTCACACTATTTCAAATAAAAGCAAATTCCTAAGACTATCCTAATTATGCCCAAATGCCAAAATCTTACTTAATCCTGCCTTTAGCAAGATATGAAGAACTATTCGCCGGTGTAGTCTCGGGCCTCGCCGTGGGAGCACGTGAGCCGCTCGTGATGGAGGCGGAGAAAACTTCCGGGTCCAGCGGAGCACTTGGGTGGTTCCCGTGAAAAGCAGAGGGTTCTTGGTCCGAATCTCAGCGTTCGTGAGGAAAAGTCTCTGATCAGAATAAGATGCACAGCGCTTTGAGTTAAAAAGGATTCAATCGCTTCTTAACTTTTAACTGCCTGGGCTGCAGTCGTGACGTCACTTCTAATGCAAGTAAACCGGTTGTAACTCAGGTTGAGTTTAAAGATCGCGCGACTCTAGAGTTTACCTTTGCCAAGGGTAAGAAGGAAAATCGCGCTGAGTGATGGATCTTGCAAGAAAGAAGACGTCTTTTTGGGGTGGAGAGCGCGCCTCTTTATACATCCAGATCCATCGGAAGCCAGACGTGAGAGAGCAAAGATGGAAGCGTTGTCCCATTGTTTTATGTTTCCTTGTATGATGACGTAGATGATCCCGCCCACGCGTGACGTAGGTCACACGGAAGTGGACTGGGAATTGTAGTTCTGACACAAGATGGCGGTATGATACCTACAGTCCCCCTTTTGGTCTCAGGGGTATGACGGAGTCGTAGCACTGAGAGCACCGTATCGTATCATCGCCGTGTCCATAGTCCTTGAGGTAGACTTGTCCTGTGCAGTCCATGGTGTCCTGTGAAGACTGTAAACTTGTGAGTTCCAGTAAGACAGTTGGAGTCAGAGGCATTTTGGGCATAATATAATCACTATGGGCATTTTGGGCATATAATCATTATCTAACTAACTAGATCAAAACCACATCAAAAAAATTAAACATTGAACATGAAACATGTAGTATTCAATTTCTTATGCATAAAAAAAAACAAGAAAAGAGAAGAAATGAAGGAAGGAAAGAAGTATTAGTGTTTGGGTTGGCAAACCTAATCTTCTGGGAAGGTGATAGCAGTGGGGGGTCTGGCTAGAAAGCGTGCGCTACTGCGGCTAGCTGTCGGGGACACAGACCATCTTTATCTAGCTAGGTGTGTAGTGTTATGTATGGGTTGCCTGGGCAGACCCAGTGGATGTCTTTCGTGAAGGTGCACATCTCTAAGTTTTGTGGATTCACAAAAGTGAGGATAGCACTGCCAAGACTATACGCCAGGTGTATTTGCGATGACTACACACTAGTAATAATAGCGGATTTTAGTATTTTATCTACCATGTTATACTGAAGGGTTACTTCTTTGTGTTGGTGAAGTCTGACCGGGAATGTTAGTGTACGCTTATGGTTGAGTGATGCGTACAAGCTAAGTGGACAGGATGGGCCTAGCTGTCGTCCACCCCCTTTTGGAGTGAGGACTGTTCAAAAGGTTTGATTCGATTATCATGGAAATCGATATGAAAGCATTTGATTAGGCCTAGATATCCTAATGTGATACGCGACGGGGAACGGTTTTCCCACGATCGAAAGGTCTCGACCAGGGTGGTAGGAACTTCTCTGAGATTCGAGCGTAGTAGGCTTTGTGTCCTTCTACTCTCGAATCGAGATTCTTTTGGGCACCTGTAAAGGTTGACTGTAGGTGGCGTTGTAGGTCGGCGACATGTTGATGTGCGGTGTATGCAATCGCGACGCTCATGGCCTCTGGTTTGTATAGGAGATGCGGGGGAAGAACCGACTCTCGCCCAGTCATCATCCCAAAGGGTGTGACTTCAGTGGCGCAATGAGGGGTGGACCGAATGGCCCTTAGCACCAAGGGAAGTTTCACATCACAAATTTTACCATGGTTTGTGATATACTTTTGCAGCATGCTCACAATGGTTTGAATGGCTCGTTCAGCCTGACCAGAGAATTGAGGGTGGTACGCGATATGGAATTTCGCCTTGACGCCTAACATGTTCCACAGCGCAGCCATTACACCAGCGGTGAAATGGGTGTCTGTGTCTGAGTCGATGGATAGAGGGAGATTTTTGCCACTAGGGGGAGTCGCGATGTCAGGTGTTTCGACACCGGACTCGGTGTGCAAAGACATGAACTGAAGTTCTTCAGAAATTTGATCTCGCGTGGCGCTCGGTTGATCGGTGTTCGCACTGATCTCGTCGCAACGGGTTTGTGCATATTTTGTGGGATTCAACGACTGTGGGGTTTTGTTTTGTGTGAAGTTGACTAAGTTTATGTCGCAGGGCTTGGTTGGGATTGGGTCGTCTTGTGAGAGCCGTGTGTCTGAGAGATGATGGTGAAGACTTTAGCGCACATGAAGTGCGTTTTGTGTGTTTGCCTTCGCCACCAGGGGGGGCCCTACATCCTGACCCTCGCCTGCTGTTTCAGAGGGATCTCCTTCCCCCTTTTACGAGATATACCCGTGGTTCCTGGCCTAGTCATGCCAGTGACTGGTCTTTTGTCATTTTTCTTGGGCTCTTGTGTTTTATCTGTTGAGGGGTCTGACGTCTCCTGTAACAGTTCTTTAATCTCAGCCAACTGGGCTTTTAAAGAGTCCAGCTCTGAGTGGAACTCACCAGGTTGGTCTGAGTCACTGTGTTGGTCGTCTCTACCCTTACGTTTAGAGCTACGGTCGGAACGCTTCTGCCGTTTCTGGTCAGAGCGGGGATGACGGTTTTGCTGCCAACCGTTTTGTTCCCTACGACCCTTTTCATGTGATGGGCGATTGCCATCGTCACTGTGGACTCGCCCTCGGTCCCTCCTGGCCTTACCTTGTCGATTTTTCCACTCATCCTTGTGATGGTTCGGCAAGGATCGGGCTGGACCGGAATTTTTCCAGGTGGGTCCCCCTTTCGGTGCTTCACCTCCTTCTAAGGTTAGCGGGGGCTTGTCCTCACCCTGGAGGCTAAGGACTCTGGGGTCATCATCGTTTCCGTTTGCGGTTTTGACGATGGTCTCCCAGGTCATTTGGGCTAGTCGCCTAATTTCTCTCATCGAATAGCGACCTTGTCGACACGTCAGTGTGACATGGGTCCGCACGCTTGGGTGGAGGTTATGTAAGAAGAGAGATATGAAACCTCTATCTTCTTCCAACCCTGGTGCACTACTACCTTGGAAATAGGCAGTACGTAGCCGTCTGTAATATTCACGAGGCGCCTCAGACCGTTTTTGTTTGACTTGTAATGCACACAATATCGCGGAGGTTTCGTCCGTGTATGGCGCATATTCTTCCCTCATGTAATTGCGAAGTTTCGAATAACTATCGCGAATGTTTGGGGGTAGTGTCTCTAAAAAGGCACGAACGCTACTACTGGAGGTCTTCCAGATTAGTTTAAGTTTTTCACGTGTTGTGGCGTTCGGCAGGTCCATCAGGCATCGATCAATTTCTCGTAAATAGTTATTTACATTTGTTCTTTGATTGTCGGGATCGAATTGTTCGACATCTTTGGCAAGTAGGTCAATTTGCCGTAAACGAAGGGTTTGGTGCACGTCCTTGTGCGACCTTCTTGGCTCTTCTGAGTACTCACTGTCTGAGCTACTCTGGAATCGCTCCCGCTTCGCACGAGATGCGTGGTCTGATTCGTCTGGAGATGGATCAGGGAGACTGAAGCGCACTGACCTAGGTGTGCTACGGGCCTGGGCTCGGGATGAGCGCAGGGCGGCTCCATCCTGGCTAGACGACGACGGAGTCGTGTAGCGAGTTGATGGAGTTTGGCGGGATGTCTGGTCCTTGACCAGATCATTTACGGTGTCCGGTTCGGACGCCTCTTCCCGCTCTGAGCTTTGGCGCATTGTTGGGGGTCTTTCACGCCCCTCGCGCTGCTCTTGGGGGGTCTGCTCCTGGGCAGCCCTCTTAGCAACCATTTCGGCTTTCTCTAGCCGTTTGGTGCAATTATCAAGGGAGGTCTTCAAGAGCTCACACTCCCTATGTAAATCATTATGATCGGCTGTCAGCTTGGCGTTGCTGGTGGTCAGCCTTTCAACCTCTCCGCGAAGGCATCTGATTTCTGAATCAGCATTTTGGAAGTATGATAGGAATAGCTTACCTAGTGCCACTTGGACACTAATAGTTGTTCTTTTTGGATCTCTCATATGTTTGTTTGAATTGTCTAGGTTGTTTTGGCATTCACTCTCACTCATGTACTTAATGTTTGCCTTTTCGGAGGCAGAGCAGTGAATGAGGTCTGCAATGACCTCAAGGAGAGACACGTCTTGAGCGTTGTCTTCCATTTTTGAGACATGAGGGGATGCCATTTTACTTAGGCTGGATGTTAGATAATTAATCAAGTTAATTATTAATTTAATCATTATTAATTAACTATGTAATTAATTATGAAGGTTTATTTGGAAATGCTCTCTTATCCTAAGTTGAATAGGTTATGAGTATTGGTGATATGGTTATCACACTACTGTTATCCGTTTTAACACACCTGGGGATATACCTTAGCAGTTGCTGAATTAAACTGATAGTTTATTTGTTGTTGAACAACAATCCAGAAGTCAACAAACCAATCTCCTCACACGGGGCACCATTTTAACTGTGGGTGCAATCAGTTAATTATTGATATTAAGTGATCAATCTCGTTAAATCAGTCTCATTAAATTTTGAAGGTCAATAATTAAAATGAATCAATCCCATTGAATCATTTAATTTGACTCGTTTGAATTGAATCATACCATAGAATCACTCTCATTTGAAGTGAATCGTTCAGTGAATCGTTCAATGAATCATTTAGTGAATCATTTAGGGAATTGTTCAATGAATCATTTAGGGAATCATTTAGTGAATCATACCATTAATCCTGGTGCTTAATAATAAATTACCAAACAGCTAAATTATGGTACATTTCCAAATTATTAAGATCACTTACCATATTATATAACATTTGCACCCTTTTTGAATTCTTTGAGAAAATTGGGGACTTCAGATGTTGTTCACACAAATAAACACAGTTTGTTTAATAAATGAATTTATTATACAAAGATAAAAAGATAAATCAATATATACAAGCAGTGAAGTGTGTGTGTGTGTGTGTGTGTGTGTGAGAGAGAGAGAGAGAGAGAGAGGGAGTGTGAAGGACTTGACCATGTGTTTAGCCTCGTGTAGCTAACTACACGTGGTGGAGGCCTAGCTTGTTGGTAGCTAAACAAAAGAATGTTATCTAAACAGAACAAAGGATTAGCTCTGTGTTTAGCCTCGTGTAGCTAACTACACGTGGTGGAGGCCTAGATTAGCCTTGTGTTGCTAGTATGTGTTTGTGAAAGGCCCTATAGCCTAGCTAAAGTGTGTTTGTTAGGCCTGATGGCTTGCTGAGCACATGGTAGGCCTTGATTAGCTTTGTGTTGCTAAGCAGACAAAAGCGAAGCTGTAGCTAACCCACTAGCTCATAACCATACTGAATCCACTGAAATCTTAATGACATCAAGATGTATAATAATGAGAACTATATGTTAGTAGTAAAGAATAAAAGAGAGAAGCATGCGCAGCCTATCTATTAAACAATTGAGAGAACATAGAACCAAAATAAATCAACACGCTGCGTGTTCAACAGTGTAACAATAAACCTGGGTTTAAATTCACACTGTTTCAAATAAAAGCAAATTCCTAAGACTATCCTAATTATGCCCAAATGCCAAAATCTTACTTAATCCTGCCTTTAGCAAGATATGAAGAACTATTCGCCGGTGTAGTCTCGGGCCTCGCCGTGGGAGCACGTGAGCCGCTCGTGATGGAGGCGGAGAAAACTTCCGGGTCCAGCGGAGCACTTGGGTGGTTCCCGTGAAAAGCAGAGGGTTCTTGGTCCGAATCTCAGCGTTCGTGAGGAAAAGTCTCTGATCAGAATAAGATGCACAGCGCTTTGAGTTAAAAAGGATTCAATCGCTTCTTAACTTTTAACTGCCTGGGCTGCAGTCGTGACGTCACTTCTAATGCAAGTAAACCGGTTGTAACTCAGGTTGAGTTTAAAGATCGCGCGACTCTAGAGTTTACCTTTGCCAAGGGTAAGAAGGAAAATCGCGCTGAGTGATGGATCTTGCAAGAAAGAAGACGTCTTTTTGGGGTGGAGAGCGCGCCTCTTTATACATCCAGATCCATCGGAAGCCAGACGTGAGAGAGCAAAGATGGAAGCGTTGTCCCATTGTTTTATGTTTCCTTGTATGATGACGTAGATGATCCCGCCCACGCGTGACGTAGGTCACACGGAAGTGGACTGGGAATTGTAGTTCTGACACAAGATGGCGGTATGATACCTACATAGGAAACCCCCCTCCCACAAAATGGTCTCACCCAGAGTACACCCCAGGCTCCCGTCCAGAGGTGCAGTGTATGATGACAACAAAATCAACATATATTCAACATTGATCAAATGTTTCCTTCAACCATTACATCGATTCGAACACGTTTTTTCAACTTTTTATTTTATCAGTGGTTGATTAATGGTTGATCCACCATCAGTGTTCAACTATAACTGTAAATCAACCATCTTGACCAAATATCAACATTGAAATAACATCATTTGCTGTCTGGGAACAAGTCAGCTCGCTCACGTCCGTTTATTCATTCCTGTTAAATGCGCTAAAACTGGCATCCCTTCTTCCTTTTCATCTTGACTAGCGTCCATCTTTTAAGCCAAACGAAAAGCATCACTTGCTGCGTCCACTAGATCCGTGGGGTCTGCAAAGCTCGAAGCACACAGTTATATCGAATGCCTTTGTCTATGCTGTAGCTTTACAATCTCCCTTCACTGGAACTAAAAGACCCAGACCTGTTCCAGCATGATGTCCCTGTGCACAAAGCGAGCTCCATGAAGACATGGTGTGTTAAGTTTGGAGCTGAAGAACTTGAGTGTCCTGCACAGAGCCCTGACCTCAACCGCTCAAACTCACCTAATGCTATCGTCGCTGAATGAACATAAATCCTCATAAATGATGGTGACCGGGTCGGTGTCCACCGTGGCTGGACTGGGACTTAAAATCAGCTCTGGCATTTTGGTCTCGACCAGGTCACCATCAGAAACCACCTATCTTTTTTTTTGCAGTCTTTTTAAATAACTTCTGTACCATTCCGCCAAATCACTACAAAGTTGTTTAGTAAGTGGACAAAACACAGATTGGATTATAGAATTAAAATTTAAAGCTGTCCTGCCTTTCAGATTTTAAGTGTAGGTCATTAAAAGAATTTTCCCCGACACCACCCAATTATTTTTGTTTAGTGGACCGAAAGCTACTGAATTCAAACCACAGACTTACAATTTTTTTTTTAATAGAACAATTAATGAATTTACGGCCACGTGGCCCTAAATTCTCCGCTATTTTTTCCTGCTTCACCGTGACACAGTACAAGATACTACATCATGCATGACATGGTGGGCTTTCCCCGTTCGCGCAAGGCATTGTGGGATACAAATATGAAACAGGAGAGAAAAATGGAGGACGCGAGTGTGCGAATGAAATGTGAAAGACTGACTACAGTAACGGAAAGCGAGAAGAAAAGACGTTATGTTGCGAAGGAAAGGAAACGCAGGACCAAACTAATAAATATCGGCAGTCAGCGAGCACCTCGGTGTGATCAGCTGTTCGTTTAGCGACAGAATGACGGAACTGTCAGTGCACGCTCAAGGTAAACCTGTAGATGGCAGTAATGCAACACTGTGGATGCTAGCTGCTGTAAAACCCAAAAGATGATGATAAACCTGCGCATGCGCACACGGTCTTCCTCTGTCTGCTTGACTGCCGAAGCGAGCAATTTCATGCACGTTATTTGCTTTAATCCTCTCAAATTAAAGAACTTCCCAGCCACAGAATGACCTGATTTTTTTTTTCTTTGAAATATTACCGAAATAAACGTACATCACAATGACCAAATTTCAGCGGGAACTAAATTTCACCGTTTTTATGAAATCGAAAGGCCGTCTCGCTTTAATCGTCCCAAGAGCGAAGTTTTCTGTCAAGAAATCAAAGATGCAATAACGATCTCCTTCATTCTCGATGCACTCCAAAAGCAGAGAGAGAGGAACATGATAAATAATCTGTGGTTGGTTGAAGAGAGCAACTGGACTTGCTTGAAGATTCTTGAAAACGTTTCGCCTCTCATCCTAAAGGCTTCCTCAGTTCTGTCTGACTAAAGCTGGGCATACACTGTGCGATTTTTTTTTTTTTTTTTTGCCCGATTTTCACTCGTGTGACTATTTTGGAGATCGGGCCGAGTTTTGGCTCAATCGTGCGTCTCGGATCGTGGGGTAACGACAAGCGATTAACACCTCACGACCTCCTCCCAATCGATCGGATGAAAATCAAACCTGTTTGAAATCCTGAGCATCGCATTCGAGCATCGGATCGTATAGTGTGAGAACAGGAATCGTAAGCTGCGTGCTGTTTACCCCTGCAATTCACTCGTACAGTGTGAGCAGCAGCTGAATACCACGATTGAAAAAATCGCACAGTGTACGCCCAGCTTAATAGGGAGTATCCAGTATTTATCCTCTCATGGATCATCGTAGAATCCGAATCAGAATGCTGATGGCTGCATTGCTCTCTTCAACCAACCACAGATTACTATGTACCTGGATGACTGAGATTCTTCACAGAAACATGATTGATAACTGAATTATTACAGCATTTTCTCGACAAAAAAAAAAAGACTTATGTAGATTGTATGCTGGCGAAGGGTACAGCCGAGAGAGTATCGTTGCCATCTTTATAGCTGAATGCCTTGTGCACTATTGGGTTTTTTGGATCTTGTTGAGGATGGTGGTCTAAAGAGTTGCAATGAAGGAGGCTCAGGACAGGCAAAGTAATCTCCATCCTCACTCTCTTTCACTGATGCTGCTACATCAACCTGGCTTGACAAGAAATAATAAGAAAGAGAACTAGGTGAGGTATTAAGGTATACAATTCTGATCCAGAATTACTGGCTTCCCAGAAAAGCCGCATTACTTAATCCACTACTGAGGTTAGAAAAATGGCTGTTTATTCGATTAATAGATGGTAGATGGACATATCGATTATATTTCTAAATAGTATCATCCACGTAACGGCTTCACTCTTCATTGGCTTTTCATGAGCAATCCAGTTAGATCTTAGACTTAAGTGGGACTTGGATAATGTTGTTTGGAGTGTACTGAGCCTCACTCATGAGGTGAAAATTTAATAATAAGCAGCGAGACGAGATTTTCCAAAAAGAAAGCAGTCTGTTGCCGATGGGAGGAGATTTTTAGGAGGGAGAAAGAAGACTGGTCATCCGATAGGAATAGTAAATGAATGCAACATCAACTGCTAGTTAACCGTGAACGATGGCTTAAAAACAGTTAGCAAAATAATAACCCGGGTTAACAACTTTCCTCCTCGATAAGATAAGGAATGTGAGCAACATTTGAAAAGATATATTTTTAGTATACCAGGCGAAACGCTAATACTTAGCTGGATAACTAAGTCATTAGCCACGTTAGCAGTGTGCACAAATGGCTGCGCTAACCTAGTCTGGGGTTCACATTAATTTGCCGTGCCTGCATTCATGAAGTAAGCGAGCGAGCTAGTTAAGCTAGCTGTGCATCGAACTAGCCAGCTGAAAATTTTTCAAGCTGTTTTTGCTCAACTTCATGAAGGGAAGCTTCATGGGATTCTGCACTTGATAGTGGCCGAAGTTAAACGCGCAGCGTTTCTATGATTCGGTTCTAGTCATCATTATTGTAATCATCATGACACCCTCCCTGTCGAGCCATGATGGCTTGTTCTCACCCCAACAACTGGTCTCTCCTTGGCTCATGTATCTCAGACCCCAAGGGGATGAGATGGGAACGGTCCATTGGGCCAGCCCAGTGTCAATCGAGAAACCAGCCAATGGGCCACTCTGTTTGCTTTATGGGCCAATCAAAAACAAATACATTTCAAAATCTGTTGGCTCCAAGGATGCCAAATGGCCAGTCCAGTCCTGGTGTCCACATACTTCTGACTATATAGGGCAAAAGAAATGTGTTATAGGGCAGCACGGTGGTGTAGTGGTTAGCACTGTCACTTCACAGCAAGAAGGTCCTGGGTTCGAGCCCCATGGCCGGCGAGGGCCTTTCTGTGCAGAGTTTGCATGTTCTCCCCGTGTCCGCGTGGGTTTCCTCCGGGTGCTCCGGTTTCCCCCACAGTCCAAAGACATGCAGGTTAGGTTAACTGGTGACTCTAAATTGAGCGTAGGTGTGAATGTGAGTGTGAATGGTTGTCTGTGTCTATGTGTCAGCCCTGTGATGACCTGGCGACTTGTCCAGGGTGGACCCCGCCTTTCGCCCGTAGTCAGCTGGGATAGGCTCCAGCTTGCCTGCAATCCTGCACAGGATAAGCGGCTACGGATGGATGGATGTGCCCATTATTGCGCAATGGCTTTTACTCTACTGTTTGCCAGCCAGAACTAAAGAAGTTTTCATTTTACCTGATGCTCCACTCCAATAGAGCTATAGGATGAAATAAATGTAGCTGTTCAGATGATGGGTATAGACTGCAAGGTAAAGCATGACAGTTGTGTGTTTTTTTTTTTTTTTTGGTCTTAACTAAAAACCACACTCATGCCATATGCAGCATGCCACAAAAATGAAACTAAAACAATGCACGTCGTGTACAGTACACATCAGCTGCCCGGCATGCATCCGTTACAAAAGGTCACATTTAACAATGAAGCGTTTGTTGTACAGTCTTTGTATTAAAAAAAAAAAAAAGAAACACCACCAGTGTCTCATGCTTTCTGTGTACGGATTTAAATCTGGCTGAATTAAACCAGGAGTTTGCCAGTGAGTGGTGTGTGAGGTGCAGAATACACATAATGCACTTTGTAGGGAATAGGAAGTAAGCGTGTGCATAATTACGCCAGCAGTTTGCCTCTTGGTGAGCACAGCAGACACAGGGTGCAGCTTGCTCACCACTTTCTGCTTGGTTCCGGGCTTTTCTCAAGGCCACGAGCACACCTTCAGCTCAGTGAGAGAGGGAGAGAGATCACGGAAATGTACAGCAGGTCTCGGTGTTCATTATCCCTCTAGGTTGTTCCCAAACACTCCCCCACCCACATAACTGAAGAAGCTGAAAGTCTAACTTTATAACTCACTGACATGGGGATAAGTTGAAGCTGAACTGTCAGACTTTGTGTGTGTGTGTGTGTTGAATCACTCTTATGAATTTCATCCAGTCAGCTGGAGCTGAACCTTTCCTCATCATGACTCTTATGATCTCTCTCACACACACACACACGCACAGGAAAGATGGGAGGAGAGAGAGGATGCTAATGAATATCAGTGGAGTCTCTCAGATGCTCTGCTGCTGCTGCACAAAGCTCTGTGGTTAAAGGAGACCCCACACACCAGAGAAAGGCTTTCAACTCCGCAGAGTGAACGGTGTCTCATTATCCACTGCTTTCAAATGCCTTCTCTCTTAAGTTTGTACTTGCTGCTCTTCATACCCACATGTAATTATCATCTCTGCAGATGATGTGATGGTGTGCTTGATTATTAGCAAGAACTGAAGCAGCTTCACACGTTTCTGTTTGCCCCATGAGGGAGAGCGGGGTAAGATGAGCCAGGGGGTAAGATGAGCCACCCCCTGTTTCTAAGAAACAGTAAACAAATGTGACCATGTGACCACATTCAAAGGGGGGCGGGACCATTTACTTACACTTGTGGAGAGGAGCACCACATGTCAAACTAGGTGAGGGAGATATTTATAAAAATGTGTTTTTGTGCTTTCTAAGTCAATTCCATGTTTGTCCACAGTGAAGATGATTTAGAGAAGACAAAAGTAGAATAATATTTAGACACATTACGGTTAAGTTAGTGGCTTTCTAAGCTATGATATGAATGCTAATAAAAATAATTTTGATTAGCCTAATCCCCTTTATTAGCATTTTTCTACAAAATGGTGGCCACGGGGTAAGATGAGCCATTAGATGTGGGACAAGTTGAGCCACTGGCTCAACTTACCCCATTGGTGGCTGAGCTTACCCAATATGGATGGCACTTAAGTTTTCACATTTACTGGTCATATATGACAACAACATATATATATATATATATATATATATATATGACATCAGATGAGGAAGACCAGTTGTTAGATGTGGGGGATTATGTTGTGGCAAAATTCATGGGGAAGAAGAAAGTGCATTTCTTCATTGGCCAGATAATCAAATTGGATGTCTTCAAAATAGAGGCAAGATTTCTCAAAAGAAGCCGGTCACGCCATGGCTCTGCAAGAAAGCCAACCTTTGTCTTCAAAGAGAAAGATGAGGCTGTCCTGTCAAGACAGGATATTGTGAAAAAATTGCCCCGCCCCTTTACTATTGGGGGGACAGCACGGAGGGAGAGGCAAATGGTGTTCCCTTGCAATTTGAACGCTTGGAACATTGAATAATGATGAAATGATTGATGGAATGATTGCTGCATGTTTTAGCAATGTTTTAACCTACTGAAAGAAATAAGATTTTTTTGGCACTGTTCTACTGTTTTAGTAATTTCTATAATATAGTATATCTCTCATTCCCTCTCTAACCATCCCTCTTTCTATCTATCTACGCATATCTCTCTCTATCCATCTATCTATCCCTCCCTATCCCATCTCGTTCTATCACCTCTCTCTTCATCTCCCCTTCTCTATGCAACGGCCCTATCCCCCACTTGATTGACTTGACTTGATTCACTGATTGCATTTCTAATAATAAAAGTTGTTTACTTTGTTAACCTAACATGTTTTGTGTTGGCTCAATTTACCCCACACAGTGGCTCATCTTACCCCGTGCATGGGGTAAGTTGAGCCACTTGACATTTTTTTTTCAAGAGGTAATATCACTCTAACCATAAGAGCTTATCAATTATGTTTTGCTCAGATAGTAACAGTACACTTTGAAATTTGGTATGGTGTGTAGACTGGAAGCAAAAATGGCTTTAACATGTAGGTATGATGAAAAATGTAAAAAGTGGCTCATCTTACCCTGCTCTCCCAGATGACAATACAGTGTTTGAAACATACCTGGGTGAAATTTGTGGGGCGAGGACTGTCAAATCCTGGTGTGTATAAGATGTATATATTTTTTTCGCAGTGCGGTTTCCATCAAATCCTGCACTCTGATTGGCTGGCAAGTGGGTCCGTATCCTATGATACAGACCCCAGTTATGGGCCTCTGGCGACTCGCTCGTTCATAACAAATAATTTAGTACAACCCCGATTCCAAAAAAGTTGGGACAAAAGTACAAATTGTAAAGAAAAACGGAATGGAATAATTTACAAATCTCAAAAACTGATATTGTATTCACAATAGAACACAGACAACATATCAAATGTCGAAAGTGAGACATTTTGAAATTTCATGCCAAATATTGGCTCATTTGAAATTTCATGACAGCAACACATCTCAAAAAAGTTGGGACAGGGGCAATAAGAGGCTGGAAAAGTTAAAGGTACAAAAAAGGAACAGCTGGAGGACCAAATTGCAACTCATTAGGTCAATTGGCAATAGGTCATTAACATGACTGGGTATAAAAAGAGCATCTTGGAGTGGCAGCGGCTCTCAGAAGTAAAGATGGGAAGAGGATCACCAATCCCCCTAATTCTGTGCAGACAAATAGTGGAGCAATATCAGAAAGGAGTTCGACAGTGTAAAATTGCAGAGTTTGAACATATCATCATCTACAGTGCATAATATCATCAAAAGATTCAGAGAATCTGGAAGAATCTCTGTGCGTAAGGGTCAAGGCCGGAAAACCATACTGGGTGTCCGTGATCTTCGGGCCCTTAGACGGCACTGCATCACATACAGGCATGCTTCTGTATTGGAAATCACAAAATGGGCTCAGGAATATTTCCAGAGAACATTATCTGTGAACACAATTCACCGTGCCATCCGCCGTTGCCAGCTAAAACTCTATAGTTCAAAGAAGAAGCCGCATCTAAACATGATCCAGAAGCGCAGACGTCTTCTCTGGGCCAAGGCTCATTTAAAATGGACTGTGGCAAAGTGGAAAACTGTTCTGTGGTCAGACGAATCAAAATTTGAAGTTCTTTATGGAAATCAGGGACGCCGTGTCATTCGGACTAAAGAGGAGAAGGACGACCCAAGTTGTTATCAGCGCTCAGTTCAGAAGCCTGCATCTCTGATGGTATGGGGTTGCATTAGTGCGTGTGGCATGGGCAGCTTACACATCTGGAAAGACACCATCAGTGCTGAAAGGTATATCCAGGTTCTAGAGCAACATATGCTCCCATCCAGACGACATCTCTTTCAGGGAAGACCTTGCGTTTTCCAACATGACAATGCCAAACCACATACTGCATCAATTACAGCATCATGGCTGCGTAGAAGAAGGATCCGGGTACTGAACTGGCCAGCCTGCAGTCCAGATCTTTCACCCAGAGAAAACATTTGGCGCATCATAAAACGGAAGATACGACAAAAAAGACCTAAGACAGTTGAGCAACTAGAATCCTACATTAGACAAGAATAGGTTAACGTTCCTATCCCTAAACTTGAGCAACTTGTCTCCTCAGTCCCCAGACGTTTACAGACTGTTGTAAAGAGAAAAGGGGATGTCTCACAGTGGTAAACATGGCCTTGTCCCAACTTTTTTGAGATGTGGTGTTGTCATGAAATTTAAAATCACCTAATTTTTCTCTTTAAATGATACATTTTCTCAGTTTAAACATTTGATATGTCATCTATGTTCTATTCTGAACAAAATATGGAATTTTGAAACTTCCACATCATTGCATTCCGTTTTTATTTACAATTTGTACTTTGTCCCAACTTTTTTGGAATCGGGGTTGTAGGTCATAGCACACAATTGACATTTTTATCCTCATCATACTATTCAGTGAGCTCTTGTGCAAGGTAGATAGGGACACTGCTATCATGGCTGAGACCATATGTTTCATCGTAAGATTAATATATGATCAGTTTGAAGAAGATTGTATTGCTTTGCAGTAACCATTTAAAAAAAAAAAAAACCCTGTAACTTGCTAATTCCGAGCAAAAACATGGCTGAATCCTGAATGACTCCTATTTGTATAAATAGGGGACTACATAGGCTGCAAAATGTAGTTTTTTTTTTTTTTTCCTGCCATGGAAGTGCACTTGTATACCGAGGAGGAAGCCATTTGCATTACAGCCGTGAATGAGGATTCAAAATGGCGGCTCGGCTCGGTTTTCCCTTTCGGGCGCTCTCGTTTTCTGTTAGAATTTGGTAAAGAAAAAAATAAAGATATTATTTACCAGCTTAAGGTCGGTCCGTATGGTGAAATACCGTGACCTCTGCCCAGAGGGCCTCGCTCAGTACTTTCAAGACCTCGGTCACGGTATTTCACCATACGGACCTCCCAGCTGGTAAATAACGTATTTATTTTGGAGATACTTTTGATATGATCTGGTCTCTCCTTCCTACCACTCTGTACCTATGGCTCGACACACAGCAACAAAACGTCTCTCATCCAGAAAGCTGATTAACTGCAGAAACATTTTCATAAGCTCCTGTTACATGTGGCTTGTTGCTTTTCCTCATCAGAAGAAAAGTATCGTTCCGACACTCTACCGAGATTTCTAATTTGCACAGGAAATATGAGCTCCAGTTCAGTTTGTACAGAAAAGTTTACAGAATGCATATCAATCCAAGGTGGTGGTGTTCTCCAGATCCAGCTTATGAATAGTGTGTTTTTCTATAAATCTACCAAAACCTGTTAAAGCATTCACCAATGGTCATAGCACAGTGTGGTCGAATTCTCGAATCTGACTGGTCATAAGGTGTGCAGTAGTCAGACAGTAGCTTGTCAGTAGTTCCATGAAGAGCGTTAATATTAATGCGCTTGTTCTAATATTGTATTGTTTCTATAGCAGCAGCTCATACACAGGGATTTGGATGGCAGATGCTACACATAATCTAAGATGACATAATAAACGGATTAAAAAAAATTTTTGTTTCACAAATCATGTATCATACATTTTGTTGGTAGATTTTTATTTAACATTTTATGGATGGCGTCTCAGGTGTCGGTGCTTTGTAACAGTCACGATGCTTTGCGAAGTTTCCCAGCACTAGAAAGTGTTCAGGTGAGATGAGTTTACAACTTTGGGTTTCTTGGTAAAATGATGAGCTGCAGGTTTTTTTTTTTTCTTCTGGCGAGACACAGCGAGAGGGAGAAAGAAATGCTGGTGAGGGAGTAAGTGATGAGTGATGACAGAAACTAGCTTATCTCCTGGACAATCCACAACATTAAATCTTAACTACAAACTGTTAAATTGCACAGCATTGTAATCATTGGCAACACAATCCAGACTGTATGGGTATACAAAAATCATCCACTTTGGGCCATGCTGCATCAAGCTACCCCAGCGTGGGTTATTTTCATATAAGCACAAGGTCTGTTTCCTTGTTCAGCATGTAATGATATTGTGCAATGATGAATCACGATACAAATTTATGACTTCGACTCAAAGTAATAGTAAGTAAAAAAAAAAAAAAAGGAATCCAAGGCACTCTTCATGTCCAGCTATCCAAAAAGCCTTTATTTTACATGGCTATTCATACAGAAAACATGAGCTATAATAAGTGAATTGTCATGATTATCAGACTGTGTAATCTTTAACTTTTTCATAGCTGTAATTATGTTTTGACAGCAGAGGGGGCAATAATGTAAACTAGCCAGAATGCACGTGACCTCACTGTAGGCAGAAGTAACACAGCTCTAATTCTCATCTCATTATCTCTAGCCGCTTTATCCTTCTACAGGGTCGCAGGCAAACTGGAGCCTATCCCAGCTGACTATGGGCGAAAGGCGGGGTTCACCCTGGACAAGTCGCCAGGTCATCACAGGGCTGACACATAGACACAGACAACCATTCACACTCACATTCACACCTACGGTCAATTTAGAGTCACCAGTTAACCTAACCTGCATGTCTTTGGACTGTGGGGGAAACCGGAGCACCCGGAGGAAACCCACGCGGACACGGGGAGAACATGCAAACTCCGCACAGAAAGGCCCTCGCCGGCCCCGGGGCTCGAACCCGGACCTTCTTGCTGTGAGGCGACAGCGCTAACCACTACACCACCGTGCCACCCAGCTCTAATACTGCAAAAAAAAACCCGAAAACACACACACAGATCTAAAACGGGAAAGAGCTGCTGTTTGACTAGAAATAGATTCAACAAGAAATCGGAGCTCTTTTTACAGACTGCTGAAAACTAAAGAAAAGCAAAAGGAGGAAGTACAAATGTTCATAAATATTTTTAAATGAATTTATCATTCATTTTTAATAAAATGAATGTTTTAGTTACTGTAAAAGACTGCATTTTATTCCAACCTTTATGAATGGGATAAATAATTATATTAAGCATAAAAAATAAGAGGGGCGGCACGGTGGTGTAGTGGTTTGCGCTGTTGCCTCACAGCAAGAAGGTCCGGGTTCGAGCCCCGTGGCCGGCGAGGGCCTTTCTGTGTGGAGTTTGCATGTTCTCCCCGTGTCCGCGTGGGTTTCCTCCGGGTGCTCCGGTTTCCCCCACAGTCCAAAGACATGCAGGTTAGGTTAACTGGTGACTCTAAATTGAGCGTAGGTGTGAATGTGAGTGTGAATGGTTGTCTGTGTCTGTGTGTCAGCCCTGTGATGACCTGGCGACTTGTCCAGGGTGTACCCCGCCTTTCGCCCATAGTCAGCTGGGATAGGCTCCAGCTTGCCTGCGACCCTGTAGAACAGGATAAAGCGGCTAGAGATAATGAGATGAGATAAAAAAAATAAGAAAATGAAGCAAAAGGGTTTTTTTTTTTGTTTTTTTATTATATAGTTAACAAAAGGTCTCTTAAAGCTAGACGGACTTTCGCTTTCATAAAATTAGTGAAATTTAGTTCCCTCTGAAATTTGGTTATTGTGATATGTTTGTTTCTGCAGTCGCTCAAAAACAGACCCTTCTGTGGCTGGGAAGTTCTTTAATTTGAGGAGATTCCAGAGCAAATAATGTGCATGAAATCGCTCGTGCCGCGCAGTCAAGCAGATAGAGGAAGTCCGTGTGCGTATGTGCAGGTTTACCACCTTCTTTTCCTTCTTCTGTTGGGTTTTACAGCAGCTGGCATCCACAGTGTTGCATTACTGCCATCTACAGGTTTACCTTGAGCGTGCACTGACAGTTCCGTCATTCTGCCGCTAAACGAACAGCTGATCACACCGAGGTGCTCGCTGACTGCCGATATTTATTAGTTTGGTCCTGCGTTTCCTTTCCTTTGCAACGTAATGTCTTTTTCTTCTCGCTTTCCGTTATTGTAGTCGGTCTTTCACGTTTCATTCGCTCACTCACGTCCTTCATTTTTCTCTCCTGTTTCAAATTTGTATCCCACAATGCCTTGCGCGAACAGGGAAAGCCCACCACATGATGTAGTAATCTTGTATTGGGTCATGGTGAAGCAGGAAAAAATAGTGGAGAATTTAGGGCCACATGGCCCTAAATTCATTAATTGTTCTATTAGAAAAAACTGGAAGTCTGGTTTGAATTCAGTAGCTTTCGGTCCACTAAACAAAAATAATTCGGTGTCGGGGAAAATTCTTTTTCTGACCTACACTTGAAAAATCTGAAAGGCAGGACAGCTTTAAGTTGATAACAGGAAAATAAATATTGAAATGTTTTGTTAATAAAATTTTCTTCGTTTTAATTCCCCCCCCACCCCCCAAAATAGGGGGGGAATAGTGAATTGGGTGAATTGTTACATGTCTATTCGTGGTTATTGATCCATGTTGCATGCTGGACGGAACCCTGTTCAATTTTTATGGTTCAAAACATTCATGCCAATCATCACAGCCTTAAAGGAACAGTCCACCGTACTTCCGTAATGAAATATGTTGTTCTCCGAATTGAGACGAGCTGCTCCGTACCTCTCCGAGCTTTGCGCGACCTCCCAGTCAGTCAGACGCGCTGTCACTCCTGTTAGCAATGTAGCTAGGCTCAGCATGGCCAATGGTATTTTTGGGGGCTGTAGTTAGATGCGACCAAACTCTTCCGCGTTTTTCCTGTTTACATAGGTTTATATGACCAGTGATATGAAACAAGTTCAGTTACACAAATTGAAACGTGGCGATTTTCTATGCTATGGAAAGTCCGCACTATAATGACAGGCGTACTAACACCTTCTGCGCGCTTCGGCAGCGCATTGATACCTTCACTCCTCTTCGGGCACGGCCAGGCGGGCGAATGCCCTGGTCCGTCCGCCCTGTCTAAAAAAAAAAAAAATGGTACAACTCCGAGTGAAGGTATCAATGCGCTGCCGAAGCGCGCAGAAGGTGTTAGTACGCCTGTCATTATAGTGCGGACTTTCCATAGCATAGAAAATCGCCACGTTTCAATTTGTGTAACTGAACTTGTTTCATATCACTGGTCATATAAACCTATGTAAACAGGAAAAACGCGGAAGAGTTTGGTCGCATCTAACTACAGCCCCAAAAAATACCATTGGCCATGCTGAGCCTAGCTACATTGCTAACAGGAGTGACAGCGCGTCTGACTGCGTCTGACTGACTGGGAGGTCGCGCAAAGCTCGGAGAGGTACGGAACAGCTCGTCTCAATTCAGGTAAGAGCATATTTCATTATGGAAGTACGGTGGACTGTTCCTTTAAGCTTTTCTCTGGTTGTTCCTCTGAGGAATACTACAACAAAGTGCTTTCTGTGAGTAGAAACTTTTTTTTTTTTAAAGCTAAGAATCCTTATTTATTCAACCAACTCTTGAAAGACCCTTTTCTTCTTTAAATAAGTGTGTGCTTTGTAGCTTATTCCAGGTATTGGAGTTATCTTAAGAACCTGTCAGGAGATTCGGTGCAGTTCAGTGAAATCGAGCCTCTTCTGGATTCCTGTATGCAACCTCTGTTTAAAATATAGACCGATAATTCCTAAAGCGAATCGGAAATTAGCATTAACTCGGAACAAAATCGAAACACATGAAAATGTCCAGTTCACGTAGGCGACATGTTGGTTGGGAGTGTACAACGTATAGGTTGTGCCATATGTACTGATTATACTAAAATGTTCATATGCTTGCAAAGGTGGTTTATAAGCATACAAAGGTAGATATGTTCATGATCATTCTTGCATTTGGATGGTGGAAAGATTCCCCAAAGAATGTGTTCCCAGGACAGGATCCAGATCCACCACAACCCTGACCAGGATAAAGCGCTTCCTGAAGACGAGGGAATGTCAGTGTTACAATGAAAAAATACCGAATACTTGCTTTAAAAGCTTAACGGTAACCGTGGTTTTGGTAGCACTACCGCTTTCTTAACTGGTATTAATTTCCTGTTACGGAAAATCCACACTGATTCTCCCGCTTCATAGCTGGTCTGTAATTAAGTTACTAATTCTCATCAACCACTCACGGAGGGTTTTTGGAGTTGCCAAGAAGCTTATGTTTAAGGATTCTGTAGTAACATTCAGTAATGCTTAAAGCAGATACGCAGAGCCTTTATTTTTAAATAAATTTCTGAGTGGATAGTATTTCCACCCTTGACTCTTGTACGCTGCATAAATGGGAATAAAAAATATATATTTTTGAGAGTTAAAATCGACCACAAAGTTGGCATTCGAGCTGCCTCGCTGAGCCAGCCAGCCCTGAGTGTGCGATGTCACAGCGGTAACCGGTTTTAAGGCCGAGGCCTTTTACAGCTGTAGACCAAAGTCATATAAATAAAAATTTATGGTGAAAGTAAGAAATACCGTTACTGACTTGCTCAACTAAGACTGATTGTGAGTTACGGTAACTCTCATTAAAACAGGATGGGTGTTATAACTTTCTGAAGCAAATTAAATAATCTTATACTGGTAACTTAAATACACAATACAAGTTACATGTATTAATCTAAATGCAGATAAACGAGTGTTTGTTTTGTTGTTTTTTTTTTTTTAATCCAAATGAGAGTCGGAGCTTACCCATCTGTGTTCTCGCTTCTTGAAGGCCGACCTTGTGGCCAACTGTTGTTTGTTCAGTTCTCCATTCATTCACTTCTTCCATGTAAGGGTGAGATGGCAGCAATATCCAGTTTAGAAATCAGACGGCTGCTCCACTCATTCTCTATTTTGTCCATACTGTGTAGTCCGCCATTACTGCTGGGCTCAGGCAATTACTAAAACCCAGAACAGAACGGAACGTCACCGGTTTTAGCAACAACTGCGGGGAGGTCACTGCCCGAGCGATATGTCCCATCCCGGGTTTTACCAACAACCCCCGGCTCACTCTGGGAGGACTGGTGCAACTGAACTTTTCTTTAAAAATAAATAAAATACTTTCCTTTTCTTGTCGTTTTAATTGTTGATACTGCACCCTCTTTCAATACGGGCTTTATAGCCAACGCTCCTCAACAGATCAGAGGTCTCGTATGAGTCTTCAGTAAAATGTGCAGAGCAGAGGAGAGACCACTTCGTAGGCGCCCAATATGCCCGTCAACTTCTCGCAAAACGCATCCAAACCTTTGCAGTTTGAACATTCTTGGGCCATGAATGCAACGTAAATCCACCTTCTGTCGTGTTGCTGTACCGGCCAACAACACACACACACATGGCATGGTGATAAATTAGCTCAAAATGGAGGATGGGGGTTGCAGTCAGCTCTGTATTTTAGTATAGTGGCAATGACGATGAGACCGATAGACTTCCTGCTGTGATGTTACGGACGTCAAGGTCATTCACTCAGACCGCTATGCCCATTCACCTGTTCATGTTCAGGAACAAACTAACATTAATGGCACTAAAATGCCTGGAGAGAAGCCCCTCGGATTGTCCACTTTGCTTATACAGACTTCTCGTGCAGTGGGAAAAAATGCATTGCTGTGTGTTCCATATATAGAAGAACTATCGAGGAGACGACGGGGATGACCTCAAACTTCATTTGCCATTTGGTTAGACTCCACCCAGAGAAGGAAGTGACACACGATGTTCATTGCTCTGTTGAAAGCAGGGCTTGCTTGCTGAGCGATGAACTAGCTAGTGTTCACCCTCTCTCATGTTATTTGCCCTGTTGATAGTGGGCGGGGCTTGCTGAGTGATGAACAAGCTTTTTATCTGTAGCCTCTTAACTAAAATGGGGCAGTCAAGCAGTAGCGTTACTCCAACACAGTAGTAAAGACGGTTTCACATAAAGGCAGCAACAACCACCGTCAAATGGTTAATACTTGGTTGGGGCTCCTTTACCATGTAGCTCCTTACCTGAAGACGTCTGTGTGTGTTGGCTCTTGATGCACTGACACCAGCCTCAGTGCGCTCCTTGTGAAGCTCTCCCTAGTTCTTGAATCGACTTTTCTTGACACTCCTCTCAAGGCTGTTGTCATCCCTGTTGCTTGTGCACCTTTTCCAGCCAGCCTTTTCAGCAATGACCTTCTGTGGATTAACCTCCTTGTGGAGGGTGTCAATGATCATCTTCTGGACAACTGTCAAGTCAGCAGTCTTCCCCATGATTGTGGTTGCGTGAACTAAACTAGACTGAGAGATATACACTGGATTTATACTGTTTTACTCAAACTCTAAATGAAATACGTTAAAATTTTTGAGAGTTCTTTTTAATTTTATGCACTGTAGGCTATACTTACCAAAATTAAAATAGAAAAAAATGCTTGAAACATTTTAGTTTGCATGTAATGAGTCGAGAATATATTACCTTTTCACTTTCTTAAACAATTGATGGAAAATATTGAGAAATTTTCACGCTACTGGAATCGTTTGAGATGCACTAGTACGTCTGCGTTAATCCATAATAAGCAGCAAAGTAGCTAACAGTTGTATTAATATCCTAATATACTAAAATGTATGTGTGTACGCACAAACGCAAAATATTACATGAAACAATAACCCAAACGATCAACCCGCATTAGAGCTTTTTCACAAAGCATGGCTGTCTTTTTTTATTTTTTTGAAAAACACTAACGCACTCCTGTAACTAGGTGCAGGATATATATATATATATATATATATATATATATATATATATATATATAAAATATACCTTTTACCTTATTTGAGAGGGACGCACCAGCCCTCCCTACAGCACGAATGTCTCTTATAAGTTCTTCTAAATGTTTTGTAAGAGTCAAATGCAGGCTCAGGTTTGACCTTGTGGCCATTTCATTTAATTCTGCTTTAATCATTACGCTTAAATTTTACTGGTGAAATTCAGAATTGCATTTTTTTTTTTTAAAAGCACTAACTAGGTTTTACTTTCGGACATTTACTTTCATTCACAATAAAAAGATATTTAAGTAGAATTTTTTTTTTTTTTTTTGTAAACTGAGTGCTTCTGACAGGATCCTTTGTCTGTCAAAAATGTCCTCTCTGGAAAACACTCGCCATACGATGAGCTTGTAAATGATTTGTGAAGAAAGTGTGTCTCTTTTGAAGCAGAACACACTGTTGCACAGTTTAGGACTTGAAAAAGATGCGAGACACTTTTTTGCAGCAGAGCTTCACATGTGGTTGCAATGCGAGTCGGTCAAAAAGTGTCCTCTCCGGAAAACCACAAGGATCGTCACCACTTCATTCAAACCTTGCTGCGCAGGACTCGAAAATTTGTACTTAAAATCACATCCATTTCAACAGCTTTTCACTTTGTATACCTTCCTCTTGTGGACTATAAGAAAGGGGGGTCAGTTTTAGAAATGCACTACATCCTGTCTTCTCACCCCTGTATACGGCCTGTAGCTCTGAACTTCTGCGCAGTTGATTTCCATCTCAAAAGGTAATTTTTGGCAGCAGAGAGAAACAGAAACCTGAGGTCTGATTTTTGGACTATTGTGGACCCTGAAAGTTCTACCCTGATTCCGAAACGGTCCATAAACAGGGTGAGCCTGAAGGGTGAGAGTTCCAGTCGAGTTCTGTAACGAATCAGCATATCAGTGTTCGACACGTAACTTTAATTTATGCATACTTGTTTTTAGTCATGGAACAAATAAACAGTATTTCTGGGTATTTCACGAACATTTAAACAAGCAACTATTACATGTTAACTCACTGGTCAGTTACGCTGAAGTTCATGGTTTCTTAATGTGAATTAATGCAGTATGTAATGTTTGTTAAGGGAGCCTTAATGCAAAGTGCTCCGTATGAAATCTCCACAGAGAGCAAGAGAAAGCAGTTTGAATAATTAATGAGCCTTTATTGGAAAGCTGTCAGTCAGTAATGCTGCATTTATGGATTTAGGATTTATGCTTCCCATATGGTGGGTGTGGTGGTGAGGGGAACGTGCAAGTGTCCAGGATCTGGTGGGTTTGACCTTGCAATTATTATACCCCCACTCCGGGGGTGGGGTGGGGGGTTATACTGGTTTATTTACCTCTGTCCGTCCATCCGTCTGTATCTCCATCCGTCCGAAACGCTCTTTTTCTCAGCAACCACAAATCATAGCCACTTGGTGCCAAACTTCAGCTTGGGGTTCTATACCGTGTATACCGTTTTCAGGTCTGTCGCATATCGACTTCCTGTTTACCGACTGAATGTATTTAGAAACCTATAGCATGGATTTACAAAAGTTTCATAACATTTTCCTCAGCAACTACAAATCACACCTGCTTGATACTTGGTACCGAGCTTCAGCTTGGGGTTCTATACGGTGTTTACCATTTTCAGGTCTGTCCCACATCAACTTCCTGTTTACCAACTGAATGTATTTACGAAACGTACGTAAAGGGTGGATTTTGATTCCATTTCAAAATGACGGTTTTCCAGGCTGCTATTTGAAATCCCTGGGGAGAACACTGCTCTTTACCGGTTTCAGGGTTAATTATTTGTTGGAAGTTTGTTGGGGGGAGGAGATATGTAAGTGAGCAGTAGCTCACAGTTGAGCTTGTTGTAATCATTATCTTAAATAATCACTTTTAACAGCATTTTCTGTTACAATTATTAGCATTCTGGATTTTTTTTTTTGAGTCTATAAAATAACAATCTTTATTTTTTTCGTGGCCCGGTTTCCATCAAATCCTGCGCTCTGATTGGCTGGCGAGCGGGTCTGTATCCTACGATACAGACCCTGGTTACAACAAACAACATCGTAGCAATTTTTGTCAACATTTATTTTCGTATTTCTCAGTATAATAGCATTAATTTTACAGCATGGATAGCGATAACGACAGTGTTCACAGCGAAAGCGAGCTTTACTGCCCTGAGGAAGAAGAAATAAAAGAAAACATTTCAGGAGAAAGCTAAAAACCTGTAACTCTTGCTAACGCTAAGCAAAAACATGGCTGAATCCTGAATGACTCAATTTTGTATAAATAGTGGACTACATAGGCGGCAAAATGTAGTTGTTTTTTTTTTTTCCTGCCATGGAAGTGCACTTGTATACCGAGGAGGAAGCCGATTGCATTACAGCCGTGAATGAGGATTCAAAATGGCGGCTCGGCTCAGTTTTCCCTTTCGGGCGCTCTCGTTTTCTGTTAGAATTTGGTAAAGAAAAAAATATATATTATTTACCAGCTTAAGGTCGGTCCGTATGGTGAAATACCGTGACCTCAGCCCAGAGGGCCTCGCTCAGTACTTTCAAGACCTCGGTCACGGTATTTCACCATACGGACCTCCCAGCTGGTAAATAACATATGTATTTTTATAGATTTATTATTGTAAACAGTGTTAGCAGAAATGTGAGATATGCACATACTCCTTCATAAATAGGGAAACTGCACAGCATTGTAGCTACATGATGTGACTGGCTCACGTATTGGTGAGAGTTCACTCACTTGCAGCATCACCAACAACGCAAAGCATTCTAGTTAGGTTTATTTATCCAATGAGAAATACACTGTTTGTTAAATCAGTGTTCTTCAGTCTTGTAGTGGTTAAGTATTTTTATATGGTTTGTTTTTTTAATTTTATTTCAGCATTATTCAACAAAAACTGGAAGATGTACAGTAGCAGTCAAAAGTTTGGACACCCCTACTCATTCATAGAGTCTTCTGTATTTTGACTATTTTCTGCATTGTACAACAATAACTGAAGATATGAAAAGTATGAAACGACGCATATGGAATTATGTGGTGAATAAAATGTGTTAAGCAGAATGTTTGTTTTAGATTCTTCAAAGTGGCCAGCGTTTACCTCGATGACGCTTTGCACACTATTGGCATTCTCTTAACCAGCTTCATGAGTCACATAGCCACCTGGAATACTTTTCAATTAACAACAGGTGCCTCGTCAAAAGTTAATTAGGGCAATTTGTTGCCTTCTTAATGTGTTTGAGATCAAACAGTAAATAATAAAAATACAGTAAATAGCCCTATTGAATAACTGTAGTCATCCATATTATGGCAAGAACGGCTCAACTAAGGAAAGAGAAATGACATCCATCATTACTTTAAAGCGAGACGGCCTTTCGATTTCATAAAATCGGTGAAATTTAGTTCCCGCTGAAATTTGGTCATTGTGATACATGTGTATTTCTGTAATACTTCAAAAATCAGGCCATTCTGTGGCTGGGAAGTTCTTTAATTTGAGGGGATTCCCGAGCAAATAATGTGCCTGAAATCGCTCGCTTTGCCCAGTCGAGCAGGCAGAGGAATTCCGTGTGCGTATGCGCAGGTTTACCTTCTTCTTTCCTTCTTCTGTTGTGTTTTACAGCAGCTAGCATCCACAGTGTTGCATTACTGCCATCTACAGGTTTACCTTGAGCGTGCACTGACAGTTCCGTCATTCTGTCGCTAAACGAACAGCTGATCACACCGAGGTGCTCGCTGACCGCCGATATTTATTAGTTTGGTCCTGCGTTTCCTTTCCTTCGCAACATAACGTCTTTTCTTCTCACTTTCCCGTTACTGTAGTCGGTCTTTCATGTTTCATTCACACACTCGCGTCCTCCATTTTTCTCTCCTGTTTCAAATTTGTATCCCACAATGCGTTGCGTGAACGGGGAAAGCCCACCACATCATACATGATGTAGTATCTTGTATTGGGTCATGGTGAAGCAGGAAAAAATAGTGGAGAGTTTTGGGCCACGTGGCCCTAAATTCATTAATTGTTCTATTTAAAAAAAACTAATAAAATTGGGAGTCTGTGATTTCAAATTCAGTAGCTTTCGGTCCACTAAACAAAAATAACTGGGTGTCGGGGAAAATTCTTTTTCTGACCTACACTTGAAAAATCTGAAAGGCAGGACAGCTTTAAGTGAATCAGTCCATTATTACTTGGAGTGTCTTTTTAATTAATAATAATTAAGAAAAGCAATTGAATTAGGGGTGTCCTTTTTAAACTTTTTTTTTTTTTAACTGGGACTGTGTCTCCTAATGGGAAATGTTTCATGTTATACCAATATGTTTTCACGTTTTAACATGAAACAGTTTACGTCATATAAACAGTATACTGTTATTACAGAAAAGTTCCCTGAGGGAGCCCTCCCAAAGGGATCAATAAAGTTTTATCTAATCTAATCCAAATTTGCATGTCGTAATAACATGGAAATATTTTATCACAATAAACCTTTCACATTATAACATGATACTGATCCATTTTTCTTTTTCTGGTGTTGGAACAAAACCCTTCCATACACGAGAATTACCAAAAATAGTAGCCTGGCAAGCCAGACTAAATGTGAATATTTAGTCTGGTCTCGGTTGTAGACATTTCCGAAGGGTGTGGGTAGGAACAACCCGCTGTCTTTCAAACTGTCTGTGCGTATAGGCCAACGCTCTGACCAATCAGCGCAACAGTGACTGTGACGTAGTCAGAGCGACAGAAAGCAGTGGGGGCAAAACAGCGAAAACGTCCTTCTTGAAAAGGAATGAGCGGAGAGTCTCTTCCTGCTCATGTTTCAACGAAAACTCCAAGTCTAATTCTTCTAAAACTGATTCCAAAGCGGAGTCAAACGAGTGCTGTTCACTAGCCGTAGCCATCTTTCCTGTTGTGCTTTCTCCAGCGTTGCGCAGCCTTGTCGTCACTCCTGCAAAAGCCCGCCCAAAGAATCCAAACAAAAACCTTGCGTTGTGATTAGCGGGCACGATTTGATGCCCGGGGTGTGTTTGTTGATATGGTCCGAGGCTAGACCCACTCGTAGGCAAAAATATTTTTGGCCGCTAGGCGGGTGGGTCTAGTTTACTAGGCTACAAAAATATGGCTTTTGAAGGAACATAACATGATCACTTTAAGCTTGAACAGCATTCCCCCCTGAGCCACCCACTGCTGCTTTACTTTATTTAAAGTCCTGTTCAGTAGTTTGTTGGACAGAGAATTGAATGAGAACTCTAGGAACTCTGTCGGAAACCAATTTTACCACAACACATCTCGGTTTACACCGAGTCCGGCTGGCACACATCACACATGCAGGGAGTGTAGCGTTCTCTTCTGCACTGTACATCTGTGCTGACCTTGAGAACACCGTAAACATGCCTTACCAGTGTACATGATCACAACTTGTTCACACAGCTGAGGTTTTCTTTTTAACACTCCTCAGGACTTAAACCTTTCACCAAGTTTGGATTTTAAGGCTTGTCAGATGGCACACTGCTGCTACATGAAAGCAGGCAGAATTTTATGTGATCTAGCCTGCATACGGTTAAGATTATGGACATGCGCTGCAGAATATAGCGTCAATGTTGTATTTGGTATCGTCAGCTGTAAACCACGCCCATGTGCAGCACATCCCAGTACTCCGCCTCGAGTGCACGAGTGACACTGAATCAACACGGCCAATCTCAGCATGAACGGTAAAGACCGCAGCGCTTCTCCTTTCCTGTAACGGAGTTATATTATATTTTACATCAATAAACATAGACGCATTCGCTCGTTACAGCAAGTGCTGCCAGACAAAACAAACCTCGCCCGGCAGCACTTATTTTCTACCTATATGTTAAGAATGGTAATATTTCTCAATCATCAGCTGTCGGGTTACAGTCCGATGGAAATCCGTGACCTTGAGTTTGACATTTCAAAGTCCTTCAAGGTCAAAGGTCATGGTGCCAAATGAAAGCCCATATGGGACGACTTATATCTTGATAATGGTAAACGTCTGGCTATCATGAACCATTTTAAAGTTCTAGCCCTTCGAAAGCCCATAACCTTCAGTTTGACCTTTCAGGGTCACTCATGCCCCTTTTCCACCAAAGCAGTTCCAGGGCTGGTTCGGGGCCAGTGCTTAGTTTGGAACCGGGTTTTCTGTTTCCACTGGCAAAGAACTGGCTCTGGGGCCAGAAAAACCGGTTCCAGGCTAGCACCAACTCTCTGCTGGGCCAGAGGAAAGAACCGCTTACGTCAGCGGGGGGGCGGAGTTGTTAAGACCAACAACAATAACAAGACTGCGAAAGATCGCCATTTTTAAGCGACAAGAAGCCGCAGCTGTACAAACGCGAAGTCAGCCATTATTATTATTGTTGTTGTTGTTGCTGCTGCTGCTTCTTCCGTGTTGTTTTTGCTTTGCTATTCGCGCCAAGGTTTAAGCAAACGTAGCGACGTAACTGACATATACAACGACGTAATGACTTGTACAGCGACGTAATGACGTGGCACTGCGAGCTATGGAAAAGCAAACTGGTTCTCAGCTGGCTCGCAAGTTGAACGAGTTGTGAACCAGCACCAGCACTGGCCCCGAACCAGCCCTGGAACTGATTTGGTGGAAAAGGGGTATCAAAGACCATGGTGCCAAATGAAAGCCCATATGGCGCTTCCTATAAGTTGATAACGGTAAATATCGACCTACCATCAACCGTTTTCAAGCTACAGCCCTCTGAAAATGCGTGACCTGGAGTTTGACCTTTCAGGGTCACTCAAGGTCAAAGATCATGGTGCCAAGTGAAAGGCCAATATGGGAGTTCCTATATGCTCGTAATAGTAAACATCTGTCGATCAGCAACCGTTTTCGAGTTGTAATGGAAAATGTTATTTTGACCGAAAGGTTGTGACCTTGACCTGATTACCCCCCGAATTTACTCAGGTAAGCTACGGACCATTGCCCACCTACCCTGAAAATTTGAAGTCAATTGGTGCAACCGTCTAGATTGTAGACAGACACGCAAACAAACCAACCAACCGCACTGATTACAATACCTCACCCCGCTTACTCCATCACGGGCGAGGTAATTAGCTGGCTAGCTTGTTGCTAACAAAAAAATGAACATCGACACGAGGCCCCCCCCCCCCCCCCCCCCCCGCTTTGTTGCTGGATTGTAGCATGGAGATTAAAAATGCAATTCCGAGCTCCAGTTTTCCGCTCCTGAGCAGACAAATGCAGTATAAACTGCCTGATGCTTGATGAGTCATTTTACAAATGTCACTTTGCTGAAAGTATCTGCTGTAGTTCATTCGTGTAGGTTCTTAGATGCCCCTGTTTTATGTCCTGTGACTGTTTAAAAGATTGTTTAAACAATTCCGCTTTCGTCCTGATGAACAACCTCCAGAAAGGACTACTGACAAACAGGAGCTCTGGGGAATGCAGGTCATCTTATGACCTTTGATCTTTGCATCACTCGGCTCTTTTCTCTTTATCCAAATGCCAGACGGATCTGCTGTCAGGGCTTAATTCAGGCCTGGAGGGATGAACTAAGTGTGTGTGTGTGAGAGAGAGAGAATGTCTCATCTCATTATCTGTAGCCGCTTTATCCTGTTCTACAGGGTCGCAGGCAAGCTGGAGCCTATCCCAGCTGACTACGGGCGAAAGGCGGGGCACACCCTGGACAAGTCACCAGGTCATCACAGGGCTGACACATAGACACAGACAACCATTCACACTCACATTCACACCTACGCTCAATTTAGAGTCACCAGTTAACCTAACCTGCATGTCTTTGGACTGTGGGGGAAACCGGAGCACCCGGAGGAAACCCACGCGGACACGGGGAGAACATGCAAACTCCGCACAGAAAGGCCCTCGCCGGCCACGGCCACCGTGCCGCCCAGAGAGAGAATGTGTGGTAGCAAAAGAGGACATGTACATCTTAGTTCTGAGTGGAAGTTGTCAGGACAAGAGGGACATCTACACTCCCACTGACCTCAAAAATTGAATGATAAAAGCGGCGGTTTTGTCAGGAATCATTGTTGCTTGTGCTGGGACACATTTTGACCGTACTAGCAGTGATCCTTGTCTTTCATTATCAGGAAGCCAAGACACAAAGGACAGTTACACCCTTTAGTGCACAAATAATGCAAGAGATAATCATGTTTGTATTAAAAACTAGGCATGTAACAATTCACCCAATTCATAATTTGATTTGATTCATGATATTGGGTTCGCAATTCAGTTTCTCCATTTTTTTTTTTTTCATCCTGACGCCCTGTAGGCCAGTTGGCCTGTCAGTTGCCAGCCTCTTACAAGGCTGTCTGCATCTATTGAGAGCACACTTGATCTACTGCTAGCTTGCTAGGCCTGTCACAGCTTCACAAGCATTCACATTCACACCTACGGTCAATTTAGAGTCACCAGTTAACCTAACCTGCATGTCTTTGGACTGTGGGGGAAACCGGAGCACCCGGAGGAAACCCACGCAGACACTGGGAGAACATGCAAACTCCACACAGAAAGGCCCTCGCCGGCCACAGGGCTCGAACCCAGAATCTTCTTGCTGTGAGGCGACAGCGCTAACCACTACACCACCGTGCCGCCCAATTTCTTTAACTAAGATTACGCAGCCTGATAGTCATCATGATTCATTATTTTATTTCATTGACTTGAATCATCATAAATTCGTATCGTGATTTATCAGATGATTATATCATTACATACCAAGCGAATGTTGCCAGCGCTTCTATGACTTTACACTAGTGCTGTCAAAAATGTCGCGTTATTAACGCGTTAACCTGACTCAATTTTAACGGCGATAATTTTTTTTATCGCGAGATTAACGCTCTGTGACATGATGCCATGCCCCGCACAGCCAGAGTACTCTGCCCTCCCCCGAAGAGCCACGGTGCTCGGCTTAGGTTTCGTTTTCCCATCGGCGGCTCCAGCCCCACTTTGCAGTGGCTGTGACAAGACGTGTTATGCTCTGCAATAAAAAAAAAAACATTGGTACAACCAGTGTTCGAACTATGCCGATATTTTCAGGGGGTCCCTTTTTTCCCTTGGGGGGGGTTGGGGTGCTTGCGCTTGTCTCAGAGCGCGGCTCTCCATCGCGCGCTCACTTCGGATATGCAAATGCTTCCCGTTACGCACGATTGCTATGTCAATAAACATCATTTTGCCAATATTTTAGAGACCCCCCAACATTTCCCAAATCATGTTTTCAAGGGATCTCATGTCTGTTTCAGGGGATCTCGGATCCCCCGTGTACCCCCGTAGTTCCAACGGTGAGCAAGCCCATTCACTTTTTTATGCTGATAAGAGAATTACAATGGTTTTTCATGTGACAAAAATGTGCGATTAATCGCGAGTTAACTATGACAGTCGCGACATTAATCGCGATTAAATATTTTAATCGCTTGACAGCACTACTTTACACATCATTTTGAATGCGATTTATTATTTGTGTCGATGCATCGTGCGTGGTTCAGGTAGGGTGCCAGCGCAGAGCAGTTTTAACCCAGGAAAGCCTTGGTGTCTGAGCAAATTCGTACCCGAGCTCTTTGTGTACTCAGGCAAGCATGAGTTTGATTATCTAATAGCTAGTGTCCTCACACTTATTTTATTTATTTATTTTTTTTAATTATGATGATTAAAATATGCACAGCCGAGTAAACACAGCTGGCCGTCCTGTCTGAGCCAGACATGCATTAGTGTGTCGATATAAGTGTGCTGCAGGACACTCTGAAGGACAGTCACAGATGAAGACAGGACCGAAATCAGAGTTCAGGCTTCCGCATTTTTTCCCCCCCCCTTACTTTGTCAACTAGCACATCTTAGAGAATCTAGACTTGGTACATGAACGCACATGAAATAATACTCGGGATGTGTCCGCACCCTAATTATTGGCTCGGTCCAGTTGGATGCCTGCGCTAATCCCATTCCGCAGAAGTCTTTTATGGTGGAAGGCGATCCGACACACTACTGCTTATCTCTCCCTACCACTCACAGCTTTCAGCCTGAACGCACGCACACACGCACGCGTTCCCTCACTCCCTCTGCCCTCAGATTGCCAAGCAGGCTTTACTGATACACACCCTGCTTAAGACTTTCCTTATCATTCTCCATGCCGAGGTGTTCATGTTCTCATCAGGATACTGAAGGACAGAAGAAGCAGAGAAAGAAGACGTGGAGACGTCGTCTTTGGTCAGTCAGATAATAGCATAAGTGATAACTGTTGCGATGCACTCTTGGTTGATGTATACCGTAATTGTCAAGCTGAGATAAAGGAGAGCGAGTCATTCTGAGAGAGCGAGTCTTATCGCCAAACTTGGGCAGTGAAAGCCGAGTCGCATTCAGTAATTGCTGCTATTGTTCCCTGTTTGATCTTCTCGAGTCAAAACGTGTAGTGCATCGGACACCGAGAACCTACAGTGATTTGAGAGGAATTACTGGTGTCCATGTTTCCCAGAAAGGCCCGTGAAGATCTCGAAATTCCTTGTTGGAAATGTAAGTGTGATCATCAGGTACACGTGTTCATGAATCTCTAACTTGATGTAAATGGCATCAGGGCATTTTAAAGTCAAACAATACAGACAGGTAGAAATGACAATTGGACATATTTTTCAGACTTTTGGACAGACTGCATGTATAACACGTTTCCATAATTACAGTAATAAATGTATATTCGGCATTGGTCTGCCTTTTTATCCCCCCGCTGGCCGAAAGGCCCGAAAGGGGATGATGTCGTGGCGATGTCTGTCTGCCCGTCCGTCCCAGGAAGGGTGCTCACCTTCTGAAATGAACTCCTCTCACAATTTTTGGAGGAATTTCACCAAACTTGGCAGGATTCTTTGTTATATGTCGGTAATACACATATTTTAATTTTGTTCAATTCGGTCACATTTTGCCAGAGTTACAGCCCTTGATTAACAGCCTTGTACTTTTCACAATTTCATGAAGGTGTGTTTGCCTTCTGACATCGACTCCTCTCACAACTTTTGGACGAATTTCTCGAAGCTTGGCAAAAGGCCTTGTTATATGACGGTAATACACATACTGCGATTTAATTTCATTTGTGAAAACTTTCCCAGAGTTTTGACCCTTGATTAAATAACTTTGATAATTTCGTGAGGGTGTAGGTTCTTCTGAAATCAACTCCTCTCACAATTTGCGGAGGAATTTCACCAGACTTGGCCAAAGGCTTTGTTATATGACGGTTATACGCATATTGAACTTTCGTTTAATTTGGGCAAATTTTCCTAGAGTTATGCCCTTGATTATGAACAAACTTATACTTTGGCAATTTCATCAAGGTGTGCTTGCTTTCTGAAATCAACTCCCCTCACAATTTTTATTCCCCGCTGGCTGAAAGACCTGAAAGGGGATGATGTCGTGGCGATGTCTGTCCGTCTGTCCCAGGAAGGGTGCTCACCTTCTGAAATCAACTCCTCTCACAATTTTTAGAGGAATTTCACCAAACTTGGCAGGATTCTTTGTTTTATGTCAGTAATACACATTTTAATTTTGTTCAGTTCGGTCACATTTTGACAGAGTTACAGCCCTTGATTAACAGCCTTGTACTTTTCACAGTTTCATGAAGGTGTGTTTGCCTTCTGTCATCGACTCCTCTCACAACTTTTGGAGGAATTTCTAGAAGCTTGGCAAAAGGCCTTGTTATATGACGGTAATACGCATACTGAAATTTCGTTTAATTTGGGCAAATTTTCCCAGAGTTATGCCCTTGGTTATTAACAAACTTGTACTTTGGCAATTTCATCAAGGTGTGCTCGCTTTCTGAAATCAACTCCCCCCACAATTTTTATCCCCCGCTGGCCTAAAAGCCCGAAGGGGGATGATGTCGTGGCGATGTCTGTCTGTCCGTCCGTCCCGGGAAGGGTACTCACCTTCTGAAATCAACTCCTCTCACAATTTTTAGAGGAATTTCACCAAACTTGACAGGATTCTTTGTTATATGTCGGTAATACACAGATTGCAATTCCGTTCAATTTGGTCGCATTTTACCAGAGTTATGGCCGAGTTGCCAGCGGGGGATGTTGTGCTCTCCGAGCACTCTTATTCAAGTTTTAGTCTCTCACGAGTAAGAGTTTCTAAAGTCAGGTCAACGTTAGCAGTATCTGTCATGCCGTCCCAAAAAGTAGCTAAGCTGCTAGCTGAAGAAAGAAATAACCGTGATTTAGCAAGGACATAAACAACATAATTTCAGAAACGGATGCAAATAATCAAACAGAACTTTATAATTAGTTTCTTTACAGTATTTACACATTTCACCTCCAGGCTTGAAGCGATTCCAGCTGTTTAACTTGATATGTCGGTTCCTGATTTACTGATTGGCATCTGGTTATAAGGTTCCGCCCCTTTCAGAGGACGACCAGTCATCATAAAGAGAAGCTGTGGAAAGATGGAAAGCATGCAAAGCAGGGGGGCCCCCAGGGGCAGGATTGAGGACCAGTGGTTTAACTCAGTACCCGCCCACTTCACATAGTCAGCAGTTATTTTGCCCGTCATCGCTACATGCAGCAGAAGTTCTTTGACATCCCAAGGTCTCTGATCTCCACACCGCTGCTCGTCTCTTCCTGTTTGTAGTGTTTGGTGCTGTGCTTAATGAGCAAACAGTGATACCGCAGTGATGTATTAGATCTTTTGATGAACTAAAATGTTAAATTTCACCAAGACTGATGAATAATATAGACTCTTTAGTCAACATTTCATTGCTGCATTTTAATGAAATTTCAAGGGAAAAACCATCTCCGTGTGTCGTCTTAAGGTAATCATCTATGATGGATGTGTATTTCTTTTTACATGCTTATGATATGCATGTCAAATTCTTTTATAAGCGTTCTAAACCACTTTAACTAAAAGAGAAACATATTGTAACCATATTGTATTTTTCCAACCATTTTTCCTAAAAATCAGTTTTCCCCCATATACATAAGCGTTTAATTTTCTGCATGAACTGCATTTATAGGATTTTACCCATTTTATTTCTGTCTATAATTAGAAAGCTGTGAGAGGAATTTCCCAAAGTGCAAGGTATTTTCTTTTTTAAATAATAAAGAAATGAGATTCCAACAAATTCATCCCAGTCTTTCTCTTGATGTTGTGTGTGTGTGTGTGTGTGTGTATAAAAAAAAAGATTAGATATTTGGAAATAAGCTTGACTAAGATTTGTTGTTTAAAAAAAAAAAGGATCCTATTCACCTGTGTAGAACATAAACTAATACAAGAATTCATTAAAATGTAGCAGTCCTAGAAGGCACGTTTGTAGCGCAAGTGGATGAAAGCTGGTTATTATGTAAATGTAGTAATTAAAACTTTTTCTAGCTCGTAGTGTACTGAGCAACCCCTGGTGATCCATGAGTTGACGTCTTAAAGGAGATACGCAGAGCCATGGCCTCACTTTTGTTTATAAATGCCTTGAGACCTCAAGAATGGCACAGGAATAGTTTTAAGCGTTAACAATAAATCTAATGTAGTAATTTTTAAAATTAAAATGATTCTCATAGGTAGCGGTCTGAGCAAATGACCTTGACATCTGTGATGTCACAGCAGGAAGTCTATCGGTCTCATCGCCATTTGCGCTATACTAAACACACAGCTGGCTGCAACTCCGATCCTCCATTTTGAGCTAATTTATCGCCATGCCACGTAGATGTGTTGCCGGCCGGTGCAGCAACACAACAGAAGGTGGATTTACGTTGCATTCATGGCCCAAGAATGTTCAAACTGCAAAGATTTGGACGCGTTTTGCGAGAAGTTCACGGGCACATTGGGTGGCTATGAAGTGGTCTCTCCTCTGCTCTGTACATTTTACTGAAGACTTGTACGAGACCTCTGATCTGTTGAGGAGCGTTGGCTATAAGCCCGTATTGAAAGAGGGTGCAGTCCCAACAATTAAAGAAAAAGAAAACTACAAGAAAAGGAAAGCAAGTTCAGTTGCACCAGTTCTCCCGGAGTGTGAGCTGAGGGTTGTTGGTAAAACCCGGGACGGGACCTATTGCTCGGGCAGTGACCTCCCCACGGTTGTTGCTAAAACCGGTGACATCCAGTCCCATCCCAGGTTTTAGTAATTGCCTGAGCCAAGCAGTAATGGTGGAATACGCAGTATGGAGAAAATGGGGTAATTCCGCCCCAAATCACCAGATTTAGAAAAATGTTCGCCACTGACCATCTCAGATTTGCTTCATACTTTCTGGAAATATTGTCAGTGTGCCCAATAAATAGTGTACAACATTTTAGTCTTGTACCTTCATTAGTTTCTGAGATATAGCGGCTTTAAAAAGGGGCCGTGGCCCCAATTTCACTGTTGAAACGCATGCTACAGAAAACGGACCCGACTTCCATAAGTCATTACTTTTAAACTATTCATGCAAGATACAGTGGGGCAAAAAAGTATTTAGTCAGCCACCAATTGTGCAAGTTCTCCCACTTAAAAAGATGAGAGGCCTGTAATTTTCATCATAGGTACACTTCAACTATGAGAGACAGAATGGGGGGAAAGAATCCAGGAAATCACATTGTAGGATTTTTAATGAATTAATTGGTAAATTCCTCGGTAAAATAAGTATTTGGTCACCTACAAACAAGCAAGATTTCTGGCTCTCACAGACCTGTAACAACTTCTTTAAGAGGCTCCTCTGTCCTCCACTCGTTACCTGTATTAATGGCACCTGTTTGAACTCGTTATCAGTATAAAAGACACCTGTCCACAACCTCAAACAGTCACACTCCAAACTCCACTATGGCCAAGACCAAAGAGCTGTCAAAGGACACCAGAAACAACATTGTAGACCTGCACCAGGCTGGGAAGACTGAATCTGCAATAGGTAAGCAGCTTGGTGTGAAGAAATCAACTGTGGGAGCAATTATTAGAAAATGGAAGACATACAAGACCACTGATAATCTCCCTCGATCTGGGGCTCCATGCAAGATCTCACCCTGTGGGGTCAAAATGATCACAAGAACGGTGAGCAAAAACCCCAGAACCACACGGGGGGACCTAGTGAATGACCTGCAGAGAGCTGGGACCAAAGTAACAAAGGCTACCATCAGTAACACACTACGCCGCCAGGGACTCAAATCCTGCAGTGCCAGACGTGTCCCCCTGCTTAAGCCAGTACATGTCCAGGCCCGTCTGAAGTTTGCTAGAGAGCATTTGGATGATCCAGAAGAGGATTTGGAGAACGTCATACGGTCAGATGAAACCAAAATAGAACTTTTTGGTAAAAACTCAACCTGTCATGTTTGGAGGAGAAAGAATGCTGAGTTGCATCCAAAGAACACCATACCTACTGTGAAGCATGGGGGTGGAAACATCATGCTTTGGGGCTGTTTTTCTGCAAAGGGACCAGGACGACTGATCCGTGTAAAGGAAAGAATGAATGGGGCCATGTATCGTGAGATTTTGAGTGAAAACCTCCTTCCATCAGCAAGGGCATTGAAGATGAAACATGGCTGGGTCTTTCAGCATGACGATCCCAAACACACCGCCCGGGCAACGAAGGAGTGGCTTCGTAAGAAGCATTTCAAGGTCCTGGAGTGGCCTAGCCAGTCTCCAGATCTCAACCCCATAGAAAATCTTTGGAGGGAGTTGAAAGTCCGTGTTGCCCAGCGACAGCCCCAAAACATCACTGCTCTAGAGGAGATCTGCATGGAGGAATGGGCCAAAATACCAGTAACAGTGTGTGAAAACCTTGTGAAGACTTACAGAAAACGTTTGACCTCTGTCATTACCAACAAAGGGTATATAACAAAGTATTGAGATGAACTTTTGTTCTTGACCAAATACTTATTTTCCACCATAATTTGCAAATAAATTCTTTAAAAATCAGACAATGTGATTTTCTGGATTTTTTTTTCTCATTCTGTCTCTCATAGTTGAAGTGTACCTATGATGAAAATTACAGGCCTCTCATCTTTTTAAGTGGGAGAACTTGAACAATTGGTGACTGACTCAATACTTTTTTGCCCCACTGTACATGAAATTTTCAAGGATTGTTCTTCAATGCCAGACGCCTTTAAATACTCAAATAGAAAGTTCACAGTTCAATATTTGCCAAGTTATGGCTTGCTGTAAATCATAAAAAATAAAATGTGCTTTGGAGCAAATTTGACGCCCCATATCTCCACATTAAAGCACAGCAGAGCTTTCAAATTTTCTTATTTACTGTATTTTCATATTTACCGTATTTATGTCGCACCGGACTACAAGTCGCACTTTTTTGAAGGGTTATTCTATCCATAGAATCTGTGATTCTATCTGATAAGCGGTGCGTGGTTACTGCGCGACTGCATTGTTTATTTAATAAACGAACAGCTGAGCAGTGATAACGTGCCCTTTGCCCTGTAAGTAGCCTAGTCTGATTATTTTAAATATCTACTACTATCTTTAATACTATCACTATCGTTATTACTAATAGCCTATATTATTATTATAACTAATATTAGTAGCCTATTACTGATGCATTAATCAGTTTGCTTTTAGAATATTTTTACCGGTAGGGCTTATTATCGCCCCATGGCTCTTTCATCTTTGTTATTAAAGCTGTAGTCATCATCGAGGAGTGTCATTCTTCATTTTTGTCAAATTTTATTTCATCAAATTAGAGGCCAAGTAGGCTATAGGTATATCATCTCCAAAGACAGGTACGGTAGTAAAAACAACCGTCTAGTGAAAAAAAAACAACAACCACCGCTCAGAGAAAAAAACAGGCAGAAAGTGCGCCTGCCAGTTAACGTCATATCAGATAAAAACATTAAACGTTATTCAGACCATTAACACCATAACATCAGAGACGAAGAATAAAGTTCATCTTGGAAGGAGAGTTATTTTTAAAAATGCAAAACAAAATCATGTATAATAGCCCAGAGAAAAACTGGCTGAATATGTACCGTAACATCAAGTTATTCAATAGCCTATAGGCCGAAAATCATTACATAACTTATTTAAATAACTATAGGCCTATCATTAATAATAAAACACAGGTCAATCAAGTTTATCAAGCTGACGATTTCACTCCAAATCAGCAAATCCATTGAATTCCTCATCCTCGGTGTCGCTTCTGAACAACTCTGCCAACTCCAGCGGCAGACGAAGCGCCGTTTTTCCTCTTCTTCTGCGTGGCTGTCGTCAGACTCGGCATCAGCAACAGTTATTCCGCGGTGAAAAAAAAACCATATGTACGTCGCACCGGAGTATAAGTCGCATGGCCAGCCGAACCATGAAAAAAAGTGCGACTTATAGTCCGAAAAATACGGTATTACTCATGTTATAGTACTCTTTAGGCAACTAGGTATGTGTTCAAAAGAAATCAAACTTTCTGATTTATTAGGCTTTAAAAATAAAAAAAAACAACATTTTTCACCGATAATTCAAATGCATATTGCAAATGTATGACAAGGTCTACCATTAAAAACAATTATACCACTGGAAAGAGCTTGTTTTGATTAACAAATGCACAAAATATGAAGTTGGTACCCTAAACCAAGCTATAAATATTAAGGTATCAAGTATGGCATATTTTACGATAGACGGAAATGCTGTTTTAAGGCATATAATCTACTAGCAGACAAACTAGCAAAACATCATTTCATTGCCAAACACCAGAGTGGATATTTGAAGAATGGGAAGGAAAATCTGTCAGCGGATGACTGTATTATGCTTTTGGATTTTGCATCCTGAACAGGGCCACAGGCCTCAGCGAACAGGAACCCGAGTGTGTTGTAGCAGTTCTTATAGTGCTGAATAGTTAGTCTGGCTAACGCAACTTCAAAGCTCTGCGAGCATTGGTCTGGCAAAGATATTAAGCCTAACCGTTTCCCAAAGTGCGTGGTTGACCCGCCTCCCTGAAATGCCTCAGTTTGCTACTGGTCGAAGCCAGAAAAGGCTGTGACGAAGCTTAAACCAATCACATCACTCTTTCCTCTGGCATATGTGACGCGACGGGGCTAACTGGTAGATTAAACTCTTACCGAAGCCGGTCGGGAGCAAGGCGAAAACGTCCTTCCTTTCAATAAATACCTCCAGGGCTGCTCTTTGCTCCGTTTTCAGTGAGAACTTCCCGTTGAATGCTTTCAATACAGCATCTACCGCTGTGTCAAAGGCTTGCCGCTGCTCCATGTTCGTAATGTTTCTAGTGAATGAAGCGCTTCCGGCATAGATTCTGTAAACAATCTATGGCTTCCGGTCGCAGTTCTACTACGTCACTGCCTTGAACACGCCTCTACCCAGGGCCGTTGGAGATGCTCAAAGTTGATTGGCTCCCGATTTTTCGGGAGCTTGGAAGAGCTGGAGATAGCTTGCCTTGCCAGACTAAGCTCGCAACAGGCCCCCGTGTTGCGTCACACTTAGGATGGGCGGGCCCAGGCTACTGAATAGTATTTACTGTGCAAACTGTAACGTAGAATTTCCTCTAGATGGGACACATAGGTGACGCATCTGGTCATAAAACAGTCCCCTTCCTACTGAATAATGCTCTGTAAACCCTACCAGCAGGAAGAGATCAAGTGTGCCGGTGTGCTTCATATCTGTGACAGGAGACTATTGGCAAACTGTTTTGGCGTTTATTGGTAGAAATGTAACAAGTCCTGATTTCATACAATATAATATGCAATAACCTCTCCATCAGAATTTAACGGCAGAGTTGGAAATTTTGGAGAAAAATGCCGCCACTCCTCCAGAACACATGAATGCGCACTGCCTGACTACTGCTCGAGGACAAGTGCACGAGAGAGCACACCGGGGAGGGATCGTAACACATCGTCCTATCCGACGACCTCATGTCTCATTCATGTGCAAGAGAACACCGAACATGATCAGAATGAATGTAAAATGACAAACTTGGCTAATCTTGGCTGCAGTATGTGGAAGACTCCAGTCACTCAGAGGGGCAGCGAGCAGGCAGGTCGGCCCGAGCGAATGAAATGATTGGATAGGTTTTATAGCCCTGTGACTGCCACAGATGATGGATTTCTTTTCCTATTTGTTGTCGCAACATTTGATCTACTCCCAGCTGTCGGGATGTGAAGAGAATTTCAAAAAACACAAAGTGCTTCTCAAATAAATGATCTACCCCAGCTTTGAGACTTCTTTAATGGAATATTTTTCGGTCAGAATTCATATCTACTATAGTTCAATTTGAGCGAGTCATAAGTCGCCTGAGACATGCAGTGAATTCCTGTCTCTCACGTCCACGATTTAATTTTAGCTAGTAACAATGTCGTGACGGATCGCTGATCCTCAAGTCAATTCTTCTCATCTCATTATCTCTAGCCGCTTTATCCTTCTACAGGGTCGCAGGCAAGCTGGAGCCTATCCCAGCTGACTACGGGCGAAAGGCGGGGTACACCCTGGACAAGTCGCCAGGTCATCACAGGGCTGACACATAGACACAGACAACCATTCACACTCACATTCACACCTACGCTCAATTTAGAGTCACCAGTTAACCTAACCTGCATGTCTTTGGACTGTGGGGGAAACCGGAGCACCCGGAGGAAACCCACGCGGACACGGGGAGAACATGCAAACTCCACACAGAAAGGCCCTCGCCAGCCCCAGGGCTCGAACCCGGACCTTCTTGCTGTGAGGCGACAGCGCTAACCACTGCACCACCGTGCAACCTGTCAATTCTTTCTTGGAGAAATTTGTATTGTAGATGGCAAACCATTTCAGCTTTTAATCATGGCTTGAAATTCTTATGAAGTAAAGTTTTAAGTTTTTACTTGTGAAAAATAAAATTGGCACACGTGGAAATTGAATTCCTGATATCAAGAAAGCCATGATAAACGGCTAAAATGGCTTTCTGGAGATGACCGCCTGTGTGTTAATTCGGTTTATACTAATATACAAGCACTTTGTTCTGGAGCTGTAGTTGTCACTCTGTGGGCTGTGTGAAAGTTTAAAAAAAAAAAAAGATTAAAAATGGATAAAAGTGCAAAATTTGAAAAATTAATTTAAAAAAAAAAACAGTGGGGTCTCTCTCTCCGTGTATGCACATCAAGAAGACTAATACCTCATCTCCCCCCTTCTCTTGAATCTTTTTTTTTTCCAATCCTCCTCACCGCAGCTAGTGTTTTCCTGATGCTAAAGCTGTGCTTTATGATGATGAGAGGGAAATGAACCAACAGGAAAATGCCATAATGAAAGCAGTGGCTCCAAGTACCACGCAACTTCAGGCGGCTTTATTTCACCCATTTGGAGCTGCTTTGTTTGTTTTTTTTGGGGGGGGGTTTGGCTTGAACCTTTTGGTCTCCCGTTGCAGAGATGTTTCGACAGTCGGAGATCTGTTTTGACATGTCCATTGTCCCGTCTCCTGTGTGTGTGTGAGAGAAGAGTGGACAGTGTTAATGTGCCAGGAGTTGTGTGTGAATTACTAATGCATAATCAGATTAATACATGTGTAGGAACTGTGCCTGGAGATATCAAGAATCTCATGTGCGCGCGCACACTGCTGAGACTGACTGCATTCGCCCTGCAAGTTTCTCCTCTGTCACAGCATGAGCAGCTGTAGCTGGCAGGCTTACACAGAATAGCAGTGTGTGTGAGAGGGAGAGAGAGATCTGCTGCTTCAGTGGTGCTCTCTAATTAGATGTTTGTGTATACCGCCTTTGTGTTTAAGGTCCAAGTGTTTCTCAATAAAACAGGCTGAATGATTCAGGTGATGTTACGCATGATTGTGTGTGTGTATGGACACGAGCGTTTTACTGGGAAATATGCCACTCGTATTTTTCATATGAAATGCATCCAGTACATTGAGTGACATATTTTTTCAATATCCTCACTTGTGAGGAAGTCAATGAATTTTTTTTTTTATAGTTGGGTATTTTTTGTTGCCGAAAGTCGCACATTGGCTTGATTTATATCAAGTTTATTTTCTCATGTTGAAAAACTCATCACGAATCTGAGTGACGTATTTCAATAATATTGGCTGGCGTTATTGAGTGGTCTATCAGATATACAACCCCAATTCCAAAAAAGTTGGGACAAAGTACAAATTTTAAATAACGGAATGCAATGATGTGGAAGTTTCAAAATTCCGTATTTTGTTCAGAATAGAACATAGATGACATATCACATTTTCTCAGTTTAAACATTTATCATTTAAAGAGAAAAATTAGGTGATTTTTAAATTTCATGACAACAACACATCTCAAAAAAGTTGGGACAAGGCCATGTTTACCACTGTGAGACATCCCCTTTTCTCTTTACAACAGTCTGTAAACGTCTGGGGACTGAGGAGACAAGTTGCTCAAGTTTAGGGATAGGAATGTTAACCCATTCTTGTCTAATGTAGGATTCTAGTTGCTCAACTGTCTTAGGTCTTTTTTGTCGCATCTTCTGTTTTATGATGCGCCAAATGTTTTCTATGGGTGAAAGATCTGGACTGCAGGCTGGCCAGTTCAGTACCCGGACCCTTCTTCTACGCAGCCATGATGCTGTAATTGATGCAGTATGTGGTTTGGCATTGTCATGTTGGAAAATGCAAGGTCTTCCCTGAAAGAGACGTCGTCTGGATGGGAGCATATGTTGCTCTAGAACCTGGATATACCTTTCAGCATTGATGGTGTCTTTCCAGATGTGTAAGCTGCCCATGCCACACGCACTAATGCAACCCCATACCATCAGAGATGCAGGCTTCTGAACTGAGCGCTGATAACAACTCGGGTCGTCCTTCTCCTCTTTAGTCCGAATGACACGACGTCCCTGATTTCCATAAAGAACTTCAAATTTTGATTCGTCTGACCACAGAACAGTTTTCCACTTTGCCACAGTCCATTTTAAATGAGCCTTGGCCCAGAGAAGACGTCTGCGCTTCTGGATCATGTTTAGATGCGGCTTCTTCTTTGAACTATAGAGTTTTAGCTGGCAACGGCGGATGGCACGGTGAATTGTGTTCACAGATAATGTTCTCTGGAAATATTCCTGAGCCCATTTTCTGATTTCCAATACAGAAGCATGCCTGTATGTGATGCAGTGCCGTCTAAGGGCCCGAAGATCACGGGCACCCAGTATGGTTTTCCGGCCTTGACCCTTACGCACAGACATTCTTCCAGATTCTCTGAATCTTTTGATGATATTATGCACTGTAGATGATGTGTTCAAACTCTTTGCAATTTTACACTGTCGAACTCCTTTCTGATATTGCTCCACTATTTGTGGGCGCAGAATTGGGGGGATTGGTGATCCTCTTCCCATCTTTACTTCTGAGAGCCGCTGCCACTCCAAGATGCTCTTTTTATACCCAGTCATGTTAATGACCTATTGCCAATTGACCTAATGAGTTGCAATTTGGTCCTCCAGCTGTTCCTTTTTTGTACCTTTAACTTTTCCAGCCTCTTATTGCCCCTGTCCCAACTTTTTTGAGATGTGTTGCTGTCATGAAATTTCAAATGAGCCAATATTTGGCATGAAATTTCAAAATGTCTCACTTTCGACTTTTGATATGGTATCTGTGTTCTATTGTGAATACAATATCAGTTTTTGAGATTTGTAAATTATTGCATTCAGTTTTTATTTACAATTTGTACTTTGTCCCAACTTTTTTGGAATCGGGGTTGTATTCCATTCAGCTAGCATGATTCTGAATGAGTCGAAGACAAGGAGCTGAAAGGAATACATCTGATAGACCATGAAAAAAAGCCATTATTATTATTATTATACATACACACACTCTTCTTATCAGCATTCTCGAAGGCCAGTGCGAGCTTATCCACGACTCGGTGCTGTTAGCGCAGCAGTCCAGTTACTTTCTAGCTGGTATAGTGTTAGCGAAGGCCAATGCTAGTGCGGTCAAGCCAAATATTATTATTATTATTATTATTATTATTGTATATTATTATTATTATTATTGTATATTAAAATCAACATTGACAGCTACACACAACAGAGCGATCTGATAGCCAAAATTATATCAAAATCTTCCACGTTTAATGAAGCAACCCTCGTGGCCATGCTTGTTTACAAACTGTCACAGTCGTTCGCTCGCGTGGAAGTTTTACATCTCCAATGTGTCTCTTTTCCAGTTTTTCGATGTCCGTTGGTAGTTTTTCTCTTGTAAATATGCGTGAAGAATATATAATGAAGTTTTGGTAGACTTTCGGGTGTTCAGCACATCTATAGTTTCAGTTTATTTATTTAGTGCTTAAACCGAACACTGGATCAGCCTCGTCTTCTCTCTTTCCTGGCTGACAAAGAAATGATTGTGCGTATGCGCAGCAGAAAAGTTTTGTCATTGGCTCTTCGCATGAGCTCTGACATGTGACGTTGTGTTGTCTTAACAGCCTGCAATATTGTAACAATATTGCATGCTCATTCTCCATTGGGGAGAGTGGCATAATATATGTAGGAAAAGTGATATGATAACAGTATTGCATGCTATCAATAAACCCACTAGAAGGGAATAGAATACATGTTTTTATTCCATGGAAAAAGTGGCCTGTATGTATAATAATTCCCGATATTTCACTCCGATGATATCATTCACTCCCAGTGTTTTCCCACTAACTCGACGTGCGTTGTCAAAATGGTGAACCAGTTGAAAATTAAAATTGTTTTGACTAACTTGCAAAGGCAAGTTTAAAAGACAAAGTCCAAAATACAGCATCAGAGTCGCAAACCAGAGTGACAACATAAACATAAGGCTTGGTAAGTGCCACTGTGAATGCAATACTTCGTGTCGTGTATGTGTCTGTGTGTTGGCAGCGTCCTTTTATGTGCACGCAATGATCAGTTGTCCCAAGGGCATGTATAGCGCTTTCTGTTTTCATTTTTTATAAAAGGAATGTTTTTGTTAATCGGCAATTATTTTATTCCAACCTTTACAAATGTGGGTAAATAATTATTGTTGGTTATTAAGAAAATGAAAGTGTTGTGTGTGGTGTTTTTTTTTTTTTTTAATTTAACAAAATGAATATTTAAGTTGGTAAAGAATAGGGAAAAAATGTTGCATTTTTGGTAATAAAATTTGCTTTTCATTTTCCCCCCCCAAACATATCATGGGAAGATCAAATCATGAACCCACTCTCATGAATCATGAATTAGGTGAATTGTTACATGCCACGATTATGTTGTGCCGATTTCCGTCCGTCCGTCTGTCCATCCATCCATCTCAGGAAGGGTGCTCACCTTCTGCAATCGACTCCTCTCACAATTTTTGGAGGAATTTCACGAAACTTGGCAGGATTCTTTGTTATATGTCGGTAATACGCAGATTGCAATTTCGTTCACTTCGGTCATATTTTACCAGTTATAGCCCTTGATTAACAAAATTATACTTTGACAATTTCATGAGTGTGTTTTCCTTCTCAAATGAACTCCTCTCACAATTTTTGGAGGAATTTCACCAAACTTGGCAAAAGGCCTTGTTATATGTCGGTAATACACATTTTAATTTTGTTCAATTCGGTCACATTTTATCAGAGTTACAGCCCTTGATTAACAGCCTTGTACTTTCACAATTTCATGAAGGTGTGTTTGCCTTCTGTCATCGACTCCTCTCACAACATTTGGACGAATTTCTTGAAGCTTGGCAAAAGGCCTCGTTATATGATGGTAATACACATACTGAGATTTAATTTCATTTGTGAAAACCTTCCCAGAGTTTTGACCCTTGATTAAATAACTTGTGCTTTGACAATTTCATGAGGGTGTACATTCTTCTGAAATCAACTCCTCTCACAATTTGCGGAGGAATTTCACCAAACTTGGCCAAAGGCTTTGTTATATGAAGGTGTAGGACTTTGAGCGGGTAGGTGGAGCACAGAAGTACGGCAGGCCAGAACTGAGTTCCAACAAAAACTCTTTCAGCTTTTATAGGCTCCCAGTCACACAGACACACGCGCACACATCAGTTGCCTGGTTGGGGAGAGAGCTCCCTTCCTCTGCTTTGTCTCCCCTTGTATAGGGCGCGGTCACTGGGGAAGACACACAAACACAGGTTAATTTGCATGAGGTGCAGTGATTCTGCCACTTACCTTCCCTGACTCCGCCCTCTGGTCACAGACCGCCACTTGACCACGCCCCCGCTGCCACATACCCCCACCGCCCGACTCAGGCCGGGTAGCTGTCCGGCCTGCAGCCAACTCCTCCCCCCCCGACGGGAGAGGAAGTCTGCGACGACCATCTGCGCCCCCGGCCTGTGGAACACCTTGAAGTTAAAGGGCTGGAGTGCCAGATACCAACGGGTGATCCACGCGTTGGCATCCTTCATGCGGTGGAGCCACTGGAGGGGCACGTGGTCTGAACAGAGGGTGAAAGGGCATCCCAGCAGGTAGTAGCGGAGGGCAAGGACCGCCCACTTGATGGCAAGGCACTCTTTCTCTATCGTGCTGTAGCACCCCTCACACACCAATAGCTTTCTGCTGATGTACAGCACGGGGCGATCCTCCACCTCCTGGGACAGAACAGCCTCCAGTCCTCTGTCCAACGTATCCGTCTGCAACATAAAGGGGAGAGAAAAGTCAGGAGAGTGTAACAGTGCCCCCCCCCCCCCCCCCACACACACACACACAGTGCAGCCTTCACCTCAGAGAAAGCCCGCTGGCATTGCTCTGTCCACTGGACCGGATCTGGTGCCCCCTTTTTAGTGAGATCAGTCAGCGGGCTGGTGACGTCCGAATAATTAGGTATAAACCTACAATAGTAGCCAGCCAGCCCCAGGAACTGTCTCACCCCCTTTTTGGTCTTGGGCCTCGGGCAGGCCGCAATTGCTGCTGTCTTATTAATTTGGGGACGCACCTGCCCATTGCCCAAGTGGAAGCCCAGATACCGTACTTCCACCCGCCCAATCGCACACTTCTTCGGGTTGGTGGTGAGACCCGTTCGCCTCAGCGACCTAAGGACAGCCCTCAGGTGTTGCAGATGCTGCGGCCAGTCATTACTATAGATTATAATGTCGTCTAAGTATGTGGCGTGGGGACGGAGGACCCTGTCCATAAGCCGCTGGAACGTAGTGGGCGCCCCAAGCAGCTCAAAAGGAAGTGTGACAGATTGGTGTAAGCCAAATGGTGTGGAAAAGGCTGTTTTTTCTCGGGATAGTGGAGTCAAGGGGATCTGCCAATAACCCTTTGTCAGATCCAGTGTCGAATAAAAGCGAGCCGTGCCTAGTCGATCCAGCAACTCTTCAATATGAGGCATTGGGTACGCATCGAATTTAGACACTGCGTTGACTTTTCTATAGTCCACACAGAACCGGACCGACCCGTCGGCCTTGGGAACCAAGACCACCGGGCTGCTCCAGTCACTCTAGGACTCAACGATGCCCATTTCAAGCATGGCCTCGAGTTCTTCCCGAACCACCTTTTTCTTGTGTTCGGGCAGCCTGTAAGGGCGGCTGCGCACTACCACCCCTGGGGGCGTCTCAGTGTGGTGTTCTATGAAGCGGGTGTGGCAGAGTTTTGCGCGCAGGTCGATAACGTATTCATCTCATCTCATTATCTCTAGCCGCTTTATCCTGTTCTACAGGGTTGCAGGCAAGCTGGAGCCTATCCCAGCTGACTATGGGCGAAAGGCGGGGTACACCCTGGACAAGTCGCCAGGTCATCACAGGGCTGACACATAGACAACCATTCACACTCACATTCACACCTACGGTCAATTTAGAGTCACCAGTTAACCTAACCTGCATGTCTTTGGACTGTGGGGGAAACCGGAGCACCCGGAGGAAACCCACGCGGACACGGGGAGAACATGCAAACTCCGCACAGAAAGGCCCTCGCCGGCCACGGGGCTCAAACCCAGACCTTCTTGCTGTGAGGCAACAGCGCTAACCACTACACCGCCGTGCCGCCCTCGATAACGTATTGAATTTCATTTTTGCTCGGTGAAGGTCCCTCCTCCCAATTTTCCCACAGTACATCTAGGATGCCGCGCGGCTTACGCCCACATAATAATTCGAGCGGGGAGAACCCCGTGGAGGCTTGTGGGACCTCTCGTACTGCAAATAACGGGTTCAAGCCATTTATCCCAATTGCGTGCGTCCTCACGTACAAACTTTTAATTATATTCTTGAGGGTTTGACTAAACCGTCCGTTTGTGGGTGATAAATGCTGGTGCTGATCGGCTTAATTCCCAGTAACCCATACAGTTCGTGCAGTGTGCGTGACATAAACGAAGTGTCTCGATCAGTCAGAATCTCTTTGGGGATTCCGACTCAGGAGATGACATGGAAGAGTGCTTCCACAATACTATGTGCTGAGATATTGCAAAGAAGCACTGCTTCCGGATATCGCGTTGCATAGTCTGCCAGAACTAAAATAAAGCGATACCCTCGTGTTGACCAATCTAATGGCCCAACGAGATCCATCCCAATTCTTTCGTTATGGTGAGGTGGGGAGGGCCCGTGGAGGTGGTGGACCCCGCCGACGCAAGGAGGTGCCGGAACGCCTGACGATCTTCCTGTTGCGCCAGCACCAGGGCCTCGAACCTTTGCGCTTGCTCCTTTTGGAGGGCAACCAGCGCCTGGTGCTGGCTCTGTTGGGCCGTGGCGTGGATCAGGTCCGCGAAGGGGGAGGACTCCATGGGGCTGTTCTCCTCTGTGCTCCTTCCCGGGTTTCGGCACCACTGTAGGACTTTGAGCGGGTGGGTGGAGCACAGGAGTACGACAGGCCAGCACTGAGTTCCAAAAAAACCTCTATTTTCAGCTTTTCAACTTTTCTAGTCTCTCAGTCACACAGACACGCGCGCACACATCAGTTGCCTGGTTGGGGAGAGAGCTCCCTTCCTCTGCTCTCTCTCTCCTTATATAGGGCGCGGTCACTGGGGAAGACGTACAAACACAGGTTAACTCAGATCAGGTGCAGTGATTCTGCCACTTACCTTCCCTGACTCCGCCCTCTTGTCACAGACCGATGCTTGACCATGCCCCCGCTGCCACAGACGGTTATACGCATATTGAATTTTCATTGAATTTGGGCAGATTTTCCCAGAGTTATGCCCTTGATTATTAACAAACTTGTACTTTGGCAATTTCATCAAGGTGTGCTTGCTTTCTGAAATCAACTCCCCTCACAATTTTTATCCCCCGCTGGGCGAAAGGCCCGAAGGGGGATGATGTCGTGGCGATGTCCGTCTGTCTGTCCGTCCCGGGAAGGGTACTCACCTTCTGAAATCAACTCCTCTCACAGTTTTTGGAGGAATTTCACCAAACTTGACAGGATTCTTTGTTATATGTCGCTAATACGCATTTTACCAGAATTCCGGCCGAGTTGCCAGCAGGGGATATTGTGCTCTCCGAGCACTCTTGTTCTTTTACTACTGTTGCAGCAATATGTTTCTGTAGGAACAAGACCAAGTGCTGCTGTTTTTCTCTAGATGAAGATTTAGAACAAGTTTGTTACAAACTTAAGCTTTTGTATAAAAAAAGATTCTTTCTATGCTTCAATTAGACATTCAAGCACGTTATTCATAAAGGTGCCTTAAATTTTGCAGGTGTGTGAGAGAGAGAGAGAGAGAGAGAGAGAGAGAGAGAGAGTGCTTTCTCTACCACTTTTTCATTCTATGATCCAGTTGTTATGGTTACACTGGAAGTAAGGAGGGAAGGAATTATGGCATCTCATTTCATTGAAATGAGCTTTCACTCACAAAGCAAAGCAGCTCTCAAAGACGTTGATCTGGGTTTGGGACTGGCGTACGCAACACCGATGATAGAGGCTGTGTCATTTATGCGCCCTCTGTTGACTGAGATCATGAGTCGATTGTTTCCATGAGTAATAAGTGTTGAACAGACACCAAAACTGGCCACGCCACGACCTGGAGAGCACAGGTTGGTTTACTGTGGCTCAGCGAGATCAGCAGACAGCGTTCCATGGAGCGCTCTGATTCCCCCCCCCCCCCCCCCCCCCCCATCCTGGCATTCTCATCACGTGATTTTTCTCTCCATAAGTGGAGCCAAATTTCTGTCTTTAATGCGCAACACGAATGCAACCTGATGTCAGAGATTACTCTCCTTACTCTGGAAAAGAATAAATGACACTAATCCTTATGTACTTTCCCTGAACTGCTGATTTCCACGTGAACTGGCTGAAAACCTATTACCTCGTACTACGCAGTGCCTCTCCCTGTTCTCAACAAAAGCTCAAAGCAGCTATGAGCACAGGTTCATCAGGAGAGGAATAACTCTTGCTGGTTATATGGGAGGGTAAGTTCATATCAGCTAAGTAACTTTTGCTAATGTTAGCAGTACGTGCTGCTTTCAGACTGGAGGAACGTTTTCACAGAGAACCATTGGAGGAAGTCTGCCCCCCCCTTTTTTGTGTGTGTGTGTGTGTGTGTGTGTGTCTCTCCATACTGCAGGAACTGAGAACAATCATAGTTCTTAGAAAGCTCTTTTGAGGCAGTTTTTTAGCTCCTACTTCAGGGTAGGTACTCTCCCAGCACAAGAGGAGCCATGAGTGATATAAGAGTATGGTGATTGGTTCAGACGTAAGTGTACATTGATTGATTGATTGATTTGTCAAACACAAACCAATGCAGCGCCAGCAATCGCCATTTTAAAAAACCTGGGTAAAACATTAGCCGTGTAAACAACAGCTCTTAATGTTAGTGTTTAAAAAAAAAACAGACAAATGGACTGACCAAGAAGTCCAGGCATTTATGCGACTGAAGAAATGGTGCGTTAGTCTTGATGCATCAAAGCAAAATATAAAAATCTAGCTAGCACTTCCTGCGAACATCACGCTAGCAAGCTTATGTCATTTAGTGTTCCTATTATTGGTGCAAATACAAACAGAAGAAAGAAAAAACACCCTTGAAGGTATGTAGTTCTTGGGAAGCACCCTAGTTCCTCTTAAGTCCCTAGAACTGTTTGGTCTGAAAGCACCGACTGACCCAAATGAAGCAGTGCTTGTTAGCATTAACGCAGTCAGTCCCCTATTCAGGTCATACAATAGTGATTTAGATCATGCTTTTCTGTGTTTGGCGACTCAACGGCGTCTTTAACAGCACGCGGCGATGATGTTGAGTACAGAAGTGATGCTGAACACACTGAGCTACAGGATATAGTAGGACAGGGTGCAGTTTGATCCTTTCTGCTCCCTTCTTGTGCGTGTCTCATATTTTTACTTACTTCAACGTCACAGCCTCATTTCTATTTACATTACACTGATCCAAATTCCCAATTTGCTGCTGCCTGTCAATCCCAGTTCCTCTCAAAGTACAGCTGCTTGATGTTCCTTCAATCCTAACGTCGTCTTTTTTTTTTTTTACCTCAGCCAGTTTCTTTGTCAATCTTTAGCTGCACCACACTATGATTTTCACGATGAGTGAAGGTGTGGATAGAGATATAAACACGGACTTGTACAGAATGTGGAGATTTGGTGGACATTACCAGAAAGTTTCAGAACATATTAAACCTGGGCAATTTTCCCTTATGCGATCAGGATATTATAAAACTGTCTGCGTGCGTGCGAGTGTGTTGTGGCATGCATGACAAGGGTTCATGGTCACTTTGATGAGCTCCATTAATGCTTTTTTTGAAGCTTAGCTGAGTGCAGTATTAATTCATACACCAGTACAGCCACACTGTGTTGTGTTTGCTACAGAAGGGGGTGATTTAAAGTAAAACCTGGCATCCTTGAGTCATTGTGGCATTTTTCTGGAGTGTTTTTTTTTTTTTTTTTAAATGGTTACTGCAAAGCAATACAATCATCTTCAAACTGATCATATATTAATCTTACGATGAAACATATGGTCTCAGCCATGATGGCAGTGTCCATATCTACCTTGCACAAGAGCTCACTGAATAGTATGACGAGGATAAAAATGTCAATTGTGTGCTATGACCTACAACCCCGATTCCAAAAAAGTTGGGACAAAGTACAAATTGTAAATAAAAATGGAATGCAATGATGTGGAAGTTTCAGAATTCAATATTTTATTCAGAATAGAACATAGATGACATATCAAATGTTTAAACTGAGAAAATGGATCATTTAAAGAGAAAAATTAGGTGATTTTAAATTTCATGACGACAACAACACATCTCAAAAAAGTTGGGACAAGGCCATGTTTACCACTGTGAGACATCCCCTTTTCTCTTACAACAGTCTGTAAACGTCTGGGGACTGAGGAGACAAGTTGCTCAAGTTTAGGGATAGGAATGTTAACCCATTCTTGTCTAATGTAGGATTCTAGTTGCTCAACTATCTTAGGTCTTTTTTTTGTCGTATCTTCCGTTTTATGATGCGCCAAATGTTTTCTGTGGGTGAAAGATCTGGACTGCAGGCTGGCCAGTTCAGTACCCGGACCCTTCTTCTACGCAGCCATGATGCTGTAATTGATGCAGTATGTGGTTTGGCATTGTCATGTTGGAAAATGCAAGGTCTTCCCTGAAAGAGACGTCGTCTGGATGGGAGCATATGTTGCTCTAGAACCTGGATATACCTTTCAGCATTGATGGTGTCTTTCCAGATGTGTAAGCTGCCCATGCCACACGCACTAATGCAACCCCATACCATCAGAGATGCAGGCTTCTGAACTGAGCGCTGATAACTTAGGTCGTCCTTCTCCTCTTTAGTCCGAATCACACGGCGTCCCTGATTTCCATAAAGAACTTCAAATTTTGATTTGTCTGACCACAGAACAGTTTTCCACTTTGCCACAGTCCATTTTAAATGAGCCTTGGCCCAGAGAAGACGTCTGCGCTTCTGGATCATGTTTAGATACGGCTTCTTCTTTGAACTATAGAGTTTTAGCTGGCAACGGCGGATGGCACGGTGAATTGTGTTCACAGATAATGTTCTCTGGAAATATTCCTGAGCCCATTTTGTGATTTCCAATACAGAAGCATGCCTGTATGTGATGCAGTGCCGTCTAAGGGCCCGAAGATCACGGGCACCCAGTATGGTTTTCCGGCCTTGACCCTTACGCACAGAGATTCTTCCAGATTCTCTGAATCTTTTGATGATGATATGCACTGTAGATGATGATGATGATGATGATGATATGTTCAAACTCTTTGCAATTTTACACTGTCGAACTCCTTTCTGATATTGCTCCACTATTTGTCGGCGCAGAATTAGGGGGACTGGTGATCCTCTTCCCATCTTTACTTCTGAGAGCCGCTGCCACTCCAAGATGCTCTTTTTATACCCAGTCATGTTAATGACCTATTGCCAATTGACCTAATGAATTGCAATTTGGTCCTCCAGCTGTTCCTTTTTTGTACCTTTAACTTTTCCAGCCTCTTATTGCCCTGTCCCAACTTTTTTGAGATGTGTTGCTGTCATGAAATTTCAAATGAGCCAATATTTGGCATGAAATTTCAAAATGTCTCACTTTCGACATTTGATATGTTGTCTATGTTCTATTGTGAATACAATATCAGTTTTTGAGATTTGTAAATTATTGCATTCCGTTTTTATTTACAAGTTGTACTTTGTCCCAACTTTTTTGGAATCGGGGTTGTATATTCTTGTCTTTCACAATAGACACCATGTCAGATTAGGCAATCATGGTGCCATAAATTCTTGCCGTGTCTTGGTCAGGAGACTGGCAACCCTACAAGTTTGACCCTGACCAATCATCGTTTACGTCCTTGCATGTCTTCATGGAGGAGGGTCAAGAAATTGTCAGTCATGGCTACATAAGGAATGTCAAGGAAGAAGAAGCCTTTATTTTCCACATGTACAGTGAAATTCATCCTCTGCATTTAACCCATCTGAAGCAGTGAACACACACGTGAGCAATGAGCGCACACACATACGTAAATACCCAGAGCAGTGGGCAGCCATGCTACAGCGCCTGGGAAGCAGTTGGGGGTTAGGTGCCCTTGCTCAACGGCAATTCAGCTATGATGCAGAAGGAGGGGAAAGTACTGTTCATTTACTCAACTCCCCTCACATTTTTTCCTGTCGGTCCTGGGAATCGAACCGGCAACCCTTTGGGCCCAGAGCTGCTTCATGCTTCCCCCATGGCCTGAAGGTTAGAGAACCTATCATTGGAGTTGTCGAACTAGGTGAGAAAATCCCAAAAATTCTGACAGGCTTAGACTTTTCAGTGGGGTGTCCCAGATGCCACAATACTGTTCTTCAATTATGTCACACTACAAGGCCCGATCCTTGTTCCTAACATTCATATTTGGGCCAGACACTGGAAATTTGTCAAGCACGACAAAATCATGTCAAATTTGAGCTGAATTCATGTAGTCTGATCCCAGCATTTCTGTCAGGAGATCTCAGTGGAACACCACTGGGAGGTTTTGGTCTGGTGTGTTAGACAGCACTTTATACCACCAACTCCATCGAAACATCATCTGATGGAATACCTTTAGAGAAATGGTGTCGATTGCTTCGGAACAGTTCCAGAGACGCGCAGATTTTGACACCAGAGTGAATTGAAGCTGTTCTAGAAACTATGATGGCTCAACACCTTAAGATTCTTCATCACCGTACATGTGTTTTAAGCTTGTGAATTAAATTTTTAATTAGTCAGTTATTCTATAATGGCTGCAACCAATCTCCTGTCTTGGGCACAAATTTGGAAGCATCTTTACAGTTTGTTACAATGTGAATCAACATAATTAACAAACTTATTAAATAAGTCAAACTTAAATAATGAAGCAGGTGAGTTGTAATATAGGTGTTAATGAATCCTTTTTTTTTTTTTTTTATTTTGGTCTTATTAAAACGTCAAGATGTGTAGTTCTGGGGGTGGGTTTGTTTGTTTGTTTTTAATTATCAAGATCATGCCCTTGACCCTTTACTGCATCCTGTGTCACAATATTTAACCGGAAAAACTTCGTCCCTCAGCTCTTCGATACGTCATGCATAGCCTGCGTCTCACGCTCGACTCTGTTTACTCCTCTGGACATATCCAGGCATGCATAATTCCAGAATGCCAGACATCACCAGCTCTTGTTAAGGAAGTAACATAGTGGATATTCTTTCTCCATTTTCTCTCTCGTTCTTTCTCTCAGCTGTGTACAGTAGCGCCTGAGAGTGTACAGAGCTCATTCATTCATGCTTCTGTAAAGGCCCTGTGGAGTTATGTCCACTTGAGTCCAAAAAAAGTCATCCATCCATCCATTATCTCTAGCTGCTTTATCCTGTCCTACAGGGTCGCAGGCAAGCTGGAGCCTAACCCAGCTGACTATGGGCGAGAGGCGGGGTACACCCTGGACAAGTCGCCAGGTCATCGCAGGGCTCCAAAAAAAGTCATATGTGATATTATTGCAAGGAAAAAGTTGCAATATCTCGAGAACAACGTCGTAATACTATGACAAAATGGGACATATCAGAGTTAATAAAGAAATACTTCAGCAGTCCTATCAGCAGCTATTATTATTATTAGTATTGTTATTAGTCTTTGAACCTTAAAATGACATTGTCTTGAAGGTGACCACTGCCTGCGATCTCTCCTGCAGAAGTAGATAGTTTTCTCCAAATTGGTGTGGTTCTTTTGCTTAACCTTCCTGCCCATGTTAGCCAAGCCAGGACATAGGGATGGAGCTCAAAATAGTCCCAGCCATTGATTGGTAAATATCAGGATAATTCTTCTGTTTGTTTGTCTGCCTGTAAGCACAATAGTGCAAAACCTACCAACCCGATTTCCATGAAACTTGGTGAAAGTATGTATGTAGCACGGGCCAAGGAAGAACCCATTAAATTTTGGGGCGGATCTGTGTCAGAGTGGACCCACAAATTTGGTTTCACTTTTGCTAACGTTGCAAGATGGAGCATTTGGCCTTGGCGGAGATCTGTGCTCTCCAAGTGTCCTCCTAGTTTTTAATAAACATGAACAGTCATTTTAAATAATAATAATAACCTGGTGCTGATGGGACAGAAGATGAAGTGTTTGTGTAAAGCCAATACACTTCACCGAATCCTCAACATCCCTCCTTTGAACACACAGACATTGCTCTGATGTGTACCATTTTGTCATAATACTGTATTATGATGCCATTTTCAAAATATTGGGATGTTATTCTTGAAACACAGCAATGTTTATTTCTCAAAATATTCATATTTTGTTAGCATGTTTTAAAACGTTGCCATATTCTTCTTACAGTATATTAGCAAAAAAACAAACACTTTTTGGACCTTTGTGTATGCATGCGCAGAACATATCCTCGTCCTCACCTGTTGTTTGCCTTTCAACAGATGTTGGTGTTTGTTCACACGGCCTGCGTGTCAGTGTGTGCCAGTCAAGACTCTGTAGTAGCATGCGAGTCAGCTGTGTGAAGGAATAAATACTAGTGCAGAGCTCATACACTAAGGCATGACGAAGCTCTCCATTAAGAAACTGCATGGGTTAAAAGCTGCACGAAGAAAGAGGGGGGGAAAAAAGAGTGAATCCACTCTTACTAGCCAGACTGATGGACGGGAATATTATTTCTGCTGCCAAAAGAACTTCTTGATTAATGCGTTTCACATTGAATACCTATTGAACAAACACACATGCACCCACACACTCGTAGCTGGATGGTAACTCTTCAGTGATATCTGGCTTCGCTCCAGACACACAGCAGTTCAGATTAGGGTGTGTGACCTTTCTGCCTCTCAAAACTCAGGAATTATAGACTCCCTGTGGCCTGTTTCCCATTTTTAGTAACGTTTAACAATAAAAATAATACAGCGTCTGTTTTTGCTCAGAGACTTGGCCTTGGTGTAGCGTGTGGAATTTCCTGTTGCACTTCTGTCAGAAGTCTCTGAAAGTTCTAGAAATATTGATGATTCAGATGAGCCTGGGGAACATTTTAGGCTTGGTTTAATCATCAGTATTATCCATCTACATGTGTTTTATTTTAATCTGGGGAATCTGAGCATACAGAGTTGTTCCTTTCCTATGTGTGAAAGTACAGTTTGACAGCTGCTTGTATATCACTTCAAGCTACAAAGTGACAAAAAGCATGCATGCCTCCGTGTTCATCTTTTGCTAGCAATAAGCTATCCAGTTAACTGTGATGAGCAATGTGCAATGGTCAGCGTAAATGAGTGCACCCCCTTTGAAAAGTAACATTTTAAACAATATCTCAATGAACACAAACAATTTCCAAAATGTTGAAAAGACAACGTTTAATATAACATCTGTTAAACTTATAACGTGAAAGTAAGGTTAATAATATAACTTAGATTACACATTTTTTCAGTTTTACTCAAATTAGGGTGGTGCAAAAATGAGTACACCCCACAACAAAAACTACTACATCTAGTACTTTGTATGGCCCCCATGATTTTTAATGACCGCACCAAGTCTTCTAGGCATGGAATGAACAAGTTGGTGACATTTTGCAACATCAATCTTTTTCCATTCTTCAACAATGACCTCTTTTAGTGACTGGATGCTGGATGGAGAGTGATGCTCAACTCGTCTCTTCAGAATTCCCCAAAGAAAATAATTTCTTTCCACCACAAAGGTGAAGGCTACAAGATGATCAGCAAAGCTTTACTTATCAGTCAGAATACTGTAGCAAAAGTGGTACAAAAATTTAAGAAAGATGGAACTGCAACCATCTCACAGAGACGTCCAGGTCGTCCACAGAAGTTAACACCTCGACAGGAGCATCTTCTGATGAGAAGGGTTGAAGAAAATTGGCATGCAAGTTCACTGCAGTTATCTAAAGAAGTAGAAAGCCAAACTGGGGTGACTATTTCCCGTGGCACAATACGGCGTACACTGCAGAGGAATGGCATGCATGGATGCCGTCCACAAAAAAGCCCACCTAGAGTTTGCCAGGGCCCATGCTGACAAAGATGAAGACTACTGGGACTCTGTACTCTGGAGTGATGAGACCAAGATAAATGTTTTTGGAACGGATGGCTTCAAAACTGTATGGTGTCGCAAAGGTGAGGAATACAAAGAAAAATGCATGGTGCCTACAGTGAAACATGGTGGTGGCAGTGTCCTTATGTGGGGCTGCATGAGTGCTGCTGGTGTCGGGGAGCTGCATTTCATTGATGGCATCATTAATTCACAGATGTATTGCTCTATACTGAAAGAGAAGATGCTACCATCACTCTGTGCCCTTGGTCGTCGTGCACTTTTCCAACATGACTAAACACGCATCTAAGGCTGCTGGGCCATAGAAGGTTCACGCTGCATGCTGCACGCTGCACGCTACACGCGTGTAAAGAAAAGTGGACAAACGTAGCATGACTTGCTCTGGGCCATAGAACGGCGTTCACGTTGCACGCTGCACACTTCACGCGTGAAGCGTGAAATGAACATGCACACTTTTTTCTAGGCGTGAAGACGGAAATTCCAGTCAATGCATGCAGTCACCGCCGCGCCAGCCAATCAGAACGGGTCTAGGGAGATAACGCTATGCTTTCAGGGGAAAACTTCAGAAAAAATATAATTGAATGGTATAATTGAAAAATAGTTCTTCATCGGGATTGTCAAGCAGATTATAGAATGTTCGGTGAAATTCACCACGGGTTTCTCTCAGAAGGAAGTGTTCTCGGCTCCAAATTCTGTTCCTTTTTCTCTTCCTCTGTCTCAGTAAAAGCAGAATGAGGCAATCGTCGTCATCCGAAGAGTCCATATTGTTGGTTACTCGGTCAAAGTAGAACAGACGCAACACGTGAAAATCCAAGCATGAAGTTTAATGGCCCAGGGTCCGGTTCTTCACGTGAACGTGTAGCGTGCAGCATGCAGCGTGCAGCGTGAACCTTCTATGGCCCAGCAGCCTAAGGCCACTGTTGGATTTCTGAAGAAGAACAGGGTGAAAGTGATTCAGTGGCCAAGTACGTCTCCTGATCTGAACCCAATCGAACACCTATGGAGAATTCTAAAGAGACAAGTTGAGCATCACTCTCCATCCAGCATCCAGTCACTAAAAGAGGTCATTGTTGAAGAATGGAAAAAGACTGATGTTGCAAAATGTCGCCAACTTGTTCATCCCATGCCTAGAAGACTTGGTGCTGTCATTTAAAATCATGGAGGCCATACAAAGTACTAGATGTAGTAGTTTTTGTTGTGGGGTGTACTCATTTTTGCACCACCCTAATTTGAGTAAAACTGAAAAAATGTGTAATCTAAGTTATGTTATTAACCTTACTTTCCAGTTATAAGTTAAACAGATGTTATATTAAACTTTGTCTTTTCAACATTTTGGAAATTGTGTTCATTGAGATATTGTTTAAAATGTTACTTTTCAAAGGGGGTGTACTCATTTACGCTGAGCACTGTAGGTTCCCTCCTCAAAACGGTGAATTGTATATTCACTGTTATAGATTTAACAAGTGAACGTGTTTGTATGTTGATTAATCTGAAGTAAATACTTGTATAAACAATATAACTCATTTGAAGGTAAGAATTGCTGCTGTGTTTACTGTTGATGCCCTGAGCGGCCATGTTGAATTGATGTCACTTGCTGAACTCAGGGCTGAGGAGCGCATGTTCCAGAGTAGGAGTTGAGGGGCGTATTCTTGGGGTATTCTGTGGTTGCGGGTTAGGAATTATGAGTTGAAGCACGAGTATATCTTCAGCCAATTCATTACATATGCAGAATGAAATATCGGTTGCATCCAAATACGAATACTTCCATACTATTAGTATGCAAAAAGCAGTATGTAGGGTGTCCAAATACTCAGTAGACATTGAACAGTAGTTGAATGGTACCCAGGTGGTCTACTACATCCATAGTATGCAAACGTCCCACATTGTGCTGCAATATGCTATCCCATAATTCGGCTGGAGCCTCAGAAATGCCAAAGATGATGATTTACCCCAGGAAAACAGAAAGAAGATAGCTGTCTGAAATTAGGCCGGTTGTTGCAGCAGTGTACAAATGTATCAGGAATTGCTTAAACATTCATACCATTGCATAAATGTATTTGTGGCGCCTCTAGTGCTTGGACTCAGACACAGATTTGGCAGACAGAAATTCAGTGGGATACACAAGTGCTCTTTTATTGACAGAGGTGGCAGGGAATGGGGGGAAAGGGAGTGAAGGTGCGAGGTGCTGGTGAATCTTCCCATCCTAGCATGAGCATATACCTTGGAGACTGTTGATATTTTGCCATTCGGGGAGGCATCAGGGAGGAGAGCTGCTTCTTTCCAAACACCAATGAGCACTGTCAGAGCTGGACTCTGTCAGCAGACAAGGAGAGAGCCGTAGTGTTTACCAGCAGTGGTGGTGCATAGATGCTGTCTCTTCAGGGCCACTGCTTTGAGGAGAGTTGGGTGCTGTTCCTTCAGCACCACTGCGGCAGTGTGGCAAGGAGTGCTTCTGCGCAAGGGTTGGCCTGCCATTGTCTCGGTACCACCCCCAGCTTCAAGTCTGCTGTTGTTTGGACCTCAGACCAGAGAAACACGAGTTATTCGGCTGTTAGAGTCCTTTGCCTTTGCCATCCAGTGCAGGGAGGCATGATCTGTTATGAGAGTGAAATGATGACGAGTGAGAGAATACTGCAGCTCTTCTATGGCCCATTTGATGGCCAAGGCTTCTTGGAGGTCAGTTTTCTACTCACATATATGACTGGGTGTTCTCCGTCAAACTCCTGGGAGAGGACTGCACCCAGGCCAGTCTCAGAGGTGTCGGTGTGTACCAGGAAGGGTTGTGAAAAGTCCAAGTTTTGGTGCACCAGTGTGCTGGTGAGGGTCATTTTCAGTGCTGAGAAAGCTTGCTCTGCTCCTGCAGTCCATTGGGTTTTGTCTGGCTTGCCTTTCCTGTTTAAATCTGAGAGGAGGGAGGCTATAGAGGAGAAGTTGGGCATGAATATCCTCTATAATATCCATCGTCTATAATATCCTGCCAAGCCCAAGAAAGCATGCACCTGACTTTTTGTGGTGGGCTGGGGGACTTCAGAAGACTGCAAATGATGCAATAGCCCAGAAACTGTGCTTCTGTGAGTCTCAGGTGGCACTTCCAGAGGTGGGCAATCAGCCCAGCCTGCCAGAGTTTGAGTAGCACCTCTTTGATCTAGTGTAGGTGTTTGTCAGGTGTACGAGTGGATGACCTCCTCGAGATATGTGGCAGCATAGGGCCAACGAGGCTGCAGGAGGATATCCATTAGGTGCTGGAAAGTTGCCTGCACTCCATGGAGGTTGAAGGGGAGAACCCAGTAGTTCCACTGGCCTGTGGTGGTGCTAAAAGCAGTTTTTGGCATTTTGGAGTTGGGTTGAGGGCCACTTGCCAGTAGCCTTTCATGAGGTGCTCGATGGAGGTCATCTACTCAGGGCATGGAGTAACTGTTGAACTCTGAGACTTGGTTCAGCCTCCTAAAGTTGTTGCACAATCACAGGCTCCCATCGGGTTTGAGGATGATTACAGTGGGGATGGACCACAGGCTGGTGGACTCCTCTATGAACCCATTACATTGCATTACATTAATGTAATTATCCCCAAATTAAAGCATGCAGGCTACTTCTGCCTCTATAGCCTGATGGTGGGCCTCTGGGACCTGGTTGGGCCTTTGGTGGGTGTCTTGATTTTATGTTGGAGTATGTGTGTCTGCCTGGGTTCTACTGAGAACACATCCCCAAACTGGTCTTTCACCTCTCTGAGCTCCTGCATTTGGGCCAGTGTGAATGCCTCTCCAAGGTGGACTAATTTTCTGTTAGGGCTGTGAGCAGTAGAAAGGGCAGAGAGCACTGGCACTGTTTCAATCTGTTTTTTTCAGAATGTTGATGTGATAGTTTAGCAGTAGCTCTCTTATCCGGCTACTGCAGGTAGTAGTTTACTGGGCTTACTTTCTCTGTGATGGTGTAGGGGCCTTCCCAGAAGGCTAGAAACTTGCAGGTGCTGCTGGGTAGAAGGAGGATCACTCTGTCCCCTGGCTGGAACTCCCGGGGCTGCACTGGTTGGTTGTAGGCTTGTTGTTTTCTCTGAGCCGCCTGCATGTGCTCCTTTTATGATGGGCGCCACACGCTTGATCCAGTCTTGTAAGTCTCGCACATACGTAATGACTGTGTGGAATAGCACAGATTGGTCCTCCCAGGACACTTTGGCTATGTCCAGCAGGCCCCTGGCTCTTTGCCTCGACAGGAGCTTGAATGGTGTAAAGCTTGTGGAGGTCTGAGGAATTAACCAGACAGTGAAGAGCATATAGTGCAAGAGTAGGTCCCAGTTGCAGTCTTCTTCATCCACCACTCATTGATGCAGCCTCTTCAATGTCTGATTAAACCTCTTGACAAGCCCATCTGTCTGTGAATGATAAACAGCGTTTTTTCAATCTTTTACCTGCAGCAGTTGGCACAAGTCTAGCATCACCTGAGACATGAATGAGTGCCCTGGTCGGTGAAGGGGTCTTTGGAAATCCTGACCTGGCTGAAGGGGGCTATGAGCTCGTGGGCAATGTTTTTTTGATGTGCTCTTTTGAAGGGGAATGGCCTCAGGATACCTGGTGACGCAGTCCACTATTACCAGGATGTACTCATGGCCACAGGCGGACTTTGGGAGTGGCCTTACCAGGTCCATACCCACCCACTCAAATGGCACAACGAGAATGGGTAGGGGGATGAGAGGTGCCAGGGCCAGTTTGTAGGGAGTAGTCTGCTAGCACTGGGGACACCTCAATACTAAAGCTTCAGTTGCAATTGATAAAACAATTTAATTTTATGAACACCTTTCATCAAAGAGTGCTCTATTACATTAATTAAGGCAAATGCCAAATTTTGAACCATGGCAACCTAGGTGACCTTCAAAATGACCTTCACATTCAAATTTGGCAATGGCATCCACTCACATCCTTTCTACCTTCCCACATGGATGTCTGCTATTAACATGTGATGCAGTAAAAAAAATAAAAATGTAGAGGACTTTTTCTGGGTTTGGCTGGCCTACTATGTAGAGTAGTCATCTGCAGCTTTTTCAGTGTGTGTATAGTAGGCCTACTGTGCCTCCTCAGTGAGTAGAAGGGTTAGGGTGGGGAACCAGTGCAGCAGACTCCAGCCTTCTCTGGTTTGGGACCCTCTGAAAGGTGCCCAAGAATGCCTCAACATCATCCTCCACTGCCAGCTTCATAAGCAAGCATTGGGTGTCTCAGGCTGGTTTGGAGGATGGGTACTACTGCTGCATGGAGGCCCTGTGCCATCTTCTGGGAGAGCTTTGATTGCTGCAAGCTGACCTTGTGGAGATGCTGCATGACTGGATCCAGGACTGGAGGATTGGGGTGTGGGTCTGTGTCCTCTGTCTGCATTCACCACCAGTGTGGCACCTACAAGTGCTCGTGCTCGGACACAGACTCGGGAGACAGAAATTTGGTGGGAAAAAACAAGTGCTCTTTTATTTAGAAAAGTGGCAGGGAGTGGGGGAAAAGGGAGTGAAGATGGGAGGTGCTGGTGAATCTTCCCATGCTGGCATGAAAATGTCCCTTGGAGACTGTTGAGGTTTTGCCACTCAGGGGAGGCATTGGGGAGGAGAGCCGCTTCTTTCTCAGAATTGACGAGCACTGTTGGAGCTGGAAGCTCTCAGCAGACAAAGAGAGCAGCACAGACTTCCTCTCACCATCCTCCTGCTCACCCAAATGGTGAAGCAGCATCCCTTTGTATCCTCCCCGTGCCTTGTGGAGGGTGAGCGAGCATGCCGATTAGCGAGCCTCGTGTATGGTGTTTAACAACAGTGGTACTGTGGCAGTGTTCTCTCTTCAGCACTGTCACTATGGGGGTAGTGGGATACTGTTCCTTCAGCACCAGTGTGGCAGCGTGACGAGGAGCGCTTGTGCTCAAGGGATGCCGGCCTGCTGTTGTCATATGTATATATTTTTTGTCATGGCATACTTGGTTATACATCATTTGTGAATATCTGGGTAAGATGGTGGTGGAGTAGGTCTGAACTGTCTGTCTGTCTACCTACCTACCTGTCTACCTACCTACCTACCTGTGCTGCAAGTTCAGTCCAAAATGTTGCATGAATATTAAAAGTCCACTGAACTAGAACAGAACCAGTAGCCAATCAATAGTCTGTAACTGTAAAAGTGTGGTTAAAGTAGTTCTTTGAGCTTTACGTGCTCTGACAGAGCAAACAAAAGACATGCTTTTGTAGAAGCATCCATCTGTTTGGGTTTTTGCCCCTCGGACCTGCTTGGTCCGTCCTGGTGCCCTGTGTCTGGTTGGAGTTTTATCGCACCGCTCCTGTGAAGGACGGCCCCATGAGGACAGTTGAGGGTTATACCTGTTAAAACTGTTAATATTATAGTCAGGCTGTCTGTTGTTGCCCAAATGAGGATGGGTTCCCTTTTGAGTCTGGTTCCTCTCGAGGTTTCTTCCTCATGTCGTCTGAGGGAGTTTTTCCTTGCCACCGTCGCCACAGGCTTGCTCATCGGGGATAGATTAGGGATAAAATTAGCTCATGTTTTAAGTCGTTCAAATTCTGTAAAGCTGCTTTGCGACAATGTTTATTGTTAAAAGTGCTATACAAATAAACTTGATTTGATTTGATTTTTCTTTCCCACTTTGCATGTCAAATGTCCTGAGATGGGAAATGTCATTACATACATAACTTGCCAATTACCACTTACAAGGCCCCATGAATGCAGCAACAGTGTTGAATAATTAGCACGATTTCAATGGAAGAAGAGCCTTCAGCATAAAAGTAAAGAACCCCCTCCTTCTCCCTCCATAAGCCTAAAGGTTGTGCAGCACACAGCAATGGAATGTTGTTTGTGTCTGTAAATGGTTTTAACAGCAGCTGCCTCTCTCTCTCTCTCTCTCTCTCTCTCTCTCTCTCTCTCTCTCTCTCTCTCTCTCACATGTACCTACTTAATGTATGGTCTAAGTAGGAGGACAAAATAGTAGTTCTCAAAAAAAAAAAACCTCAGTGCTTGTGTTCCCAGTACACTCCATATCCAGTTTCCCATCAGGCTTTTCAGTGGCATGGTCCTTGCCACTCTGGAATCCATGTGACCTCCTTCAGTCATGCTCCTGGTATGCAGTTTGGGTTTCTACAGTCTGCACTATGCACTTTGAGTCATAGCGGATGATGCTGGTCTTCTGGGCTATTGGGCTGTTCTTTCTCCTCTCCCTCCACAGTGTTTTGGGCTCCCATGGAGCCGTGGTGGTTGGAGCAGGAACAGTAAAGACCATTTGGCTTTGGAGAAGCGCATTTGGCATCATATGGATGATACACGCAAGTGCAGGAATGAAAAGATTCATGGACTGCTGGGGAATTCTGGAGACCTCTGCTGTGAAACGCTGTTAGCTGCAGTGCCATTTTTTTTTCTTCACTCTTTGGGGCAATTTCTCAGTTTTCTCTTGCTTCACTCCACCTCCTAAGGCTATGATATCCATTAATGATCTTATATAAGCCTCTGTGCATTGCACTCTAATGTGAGGAGGATACTGATGAGAATTAGTTCCATGTGGGTTTTCTGGGATGTAAAAAAAAAAAAAAAATTGCTACTTACGGGCACTACTTTTTCTGTGCAGTGCTAATGGGTTTAGTCTGCTCAATTCAATGGCCTCATAGATACGGAGAAACGAAGACTCCATTCTGTATTTCATCGTGCCTCTTTCTTCCTCTACAGTGTTACTGATCTGTGTGAAGACTGACACAACCGGTGAACCGGCGACAGGGTCATGGGCGGTCAAGGCTCATTGATTCACATGGGGCATGAAGGCTAGCCCATATAGTCCAATCCCACAAAAGAGCTACTGTAGGACAAACTGCTGAAAAGTTAATGCTGGCTAAAACAGAAAGGTGTCCGCATTAACTTTCAACAGTTTGTGATCTGAGCCTTGGCTGCCCATGACCCTGTTGCTGGTTCACCGGTTGTCCTTCCTTGGACCACTTTTGGTAGGTACTAACCACTGCAGACCAGGAACACCTTACAAGATGTGCCATTTTGGAGATGCTCAAACCCAGTTATCTAGCCATCACAATTTGGCCCTTGTCAAAGTTGCTCAGGTCCTTACGCTTGCCCATTTTTTCCTGCTTCCAACACATCAACTTCAAGAATTGACTGTTCTCTTGCTGCCTAATATACCCCACCCATTGACAGGTGCCATTGTAACAACATGATGTAATTCACTTTACCTGTCACTGTTTTTAATTTTATGGCTGATCGGCATGCATGTATGTAATATAAATAACAGTGCTACTATATACTCGTAATGAGCGAGGCTGGAGTCCTTTGCATAAACATGAATCAGGTTTTTGATCTGAAGGGCCAATACAGCTGTCGAAACTTCAGAAGCACAAAGCACGTATTCATATTAACAAACCCAAACTGTTCTGATGACTCATGGAGTTGGTTTTGTTTTATAATCTTTTCAGGTCTCTCTTTCTCTCCCTCTCTGTGTGTGTGTGTGTGTGTGTGTGTGTGTGTGTGTGTGTGTGTGTGTGTGTGTGTTGCTTCTGAATTCCTGAACAAAATTGCCACAGTTTTCGTGTCCCTCAGCGAGCAGCCATTATCTGGCTCAAACGAGCGTGAAGAACCGCATGAACTCGGACAAGAGAACAAATAAAAATCACTCCATAAAGAACGTGCAATTTTTAAGAAGACCTTGTCATTAAAATATAATCCCGATGAGACTTTTGGATGCCTGTAAGATGCTGTTTCATAGCCTTTTCTATTTGTATTTTAAGAACAATACTCAGTAATGGCTGAGTCATGGGGATGAGTCATTCCTCCAAACAGCACTAATACCACTATGCATATAGAGCAAGGAATACATTCGCTGTTCCTCCTAGGAACGTATAATTGATTGCATTCAGTTGTAAGTACAGCGAAACGTTTTTAGTTTGGTTGTAAGTGGTATAAAGTCAAGGATTTTCTTCCAAGTGGCTTTGTATTTGTTTCCACAATTTTGTCCCAGGATCAATGCGTCCCTGAACAGTAACAATGGAGCAACTAATTTGCCCCGTCACTGCCCTAGCTAGAAATTACATCGTTGTGAGATTGTATGGAAATCGCTCTGACCAGGAGAATTCTCCACTGCTAGGCTACTGGATAAAAATGATGCTGTAACAGCAGAGACGAAAGTTGCTTTTCAGAGCCTCTTTTGTGGTCTTTTTTTTTTTTCTTGTCCATTTATTTTTCATTAGCAGACCACAAGACTGAAACTTAAACAAACAAACATACATTTCCAGAAATGGTAGCCTTTTTGTTTGTTTTTCCCCCCAGTTTGTCTCCTTAATATAGTCTTGGCCAGTTTCCTCCCCCGCCCTCAACCACCAGATAGCTCTCCCCGTGATATGGCAGCTACTAATCGGGACTTGTGAAGACTCTCGTGCTTCTTCTGAGATGTATGTCAAACCAGCCAAATGCTTTTTATTATACCCCTACTCCAAAGGAGAGGGGGTATACTGGTTTACCTCTGTCCATCCGTCTGTATCTTCATATTTCCGTCCGTCCGAAACACCCTTTTTCTCAGCAACCACAAATCATAGCCACTTGCTACCAAACTTTAGCTTGGGGTTCTGTACCATGTGTACTGTTTTCAGGTCTGTCGCACATCGACTTCCTGTTTACCGACTGAATGCATTTACGAAAAACATAGGGTGGATTTACAAAATTTTCGTAACCCTTTTCTCAGCAACTACAAATCACACCTGCTTGATATTTAGCATCGAGCTTCAGCTTGAGGTTCTATACCGTGTATACCGTTTTCAGGTCTGTCCCACACACGGGCGATTGCTCTAAGACAGCGAGGGAGGCTCAGCCTCCTCTAAAAATGACGAACATCGTGTAGGATGAATTGCGCTAGGCTTATGTTATAGCCGACCTTATAACATTGCTATTTCAGATCCAGAATCATAGAAATATGTGCTCAACCCACTACAGTGCGAAATCATTCCGTTATAACTTTCCCCAGTTCGCCTAATGTGTGCGTGAGTTTTTCCCCCTCGTGACAGCGCGATGCAGCCCAGCCTCAGTGGACTTCAATGGCATTTGGGAGCTATGCGCTTTTCAATATCAAAATGCAAGACGATTATTGGACAAATACTGCGAAAACGCCGGCCCACGGACTCCCAGCCTCACAGTGGGAGGGACATGGCAAAGCTTTCCGCGAGGAGACTGGTGATTGGTGAAAGCGGCTGGATATTTTCTTTGATTGACAGCTCGTTTCAAATATAGACAGGCAGCGGTGAATCTCAGTTCAGTCCCATGCGGATTCGCAAGTGCTGTGGTGTATTGTAAGAGATCAGCTTACATTTCGATTTCATTCATTACATACGGTTTCTACCAGCTTTTTTAGTTTGTATATATTTTCATTGTAAATAAAGTGTAAATATAGTGTTGTCAAGTTTGCTATCTTAGTTCCAGAAATTTCGTTTGAGTGACTGAACTTGAACTTGAGGGGGCTAGTCAGCTAGCAAGAAAGCTGCGCATGGATGCCAAGCATTGCTGATTTAATTTTGGCGAAGCCATTTGCCAGTCTTCCTTTCGAGGAAAAAATTAAAATTAAAGAGCAGGGTAGACCAACGCCTCAAATTGACTTGGTGAAAAAGGTAGGGAATAATACTCGTTCCTTTCAGCTCTCCTGGTACGAGAAAGTGAATTGGCTAACAGCAAGTGACCCACATCAACAACAGTAAATAGGCTACTTTAGCAATATGTCATGGATGGACCAAAAATATAGAATCTATTTAAAATGTTTATGCTGAGTATATTATATTGGAATATATATACATTTTTCTGGATATGAATTAAACACAGCTACAATTTGGAAAACATTTTTAAACAAAAACACAGCCGAGAACATTTCACACTACAGACCTTGATTAAAAGTGAAGGCTTATCAAAATTGTCAATAAAACATTTCTCAGTCAAAATAAGTAAAATATAGGGAAAGTGTCATTGAATGAAATGTGTGGCACCCAGCTCTATGTTTGGCTCCCCAAGGTCAGTGCTTGTGCCTATTCCAGAACACTCTGCTGTTACTGCTGAGGTTCCTGACAAAGAGCTGCTTTCAATAATCAATTTTTAAACAACATGCCGCAATTTTAAAATATAAAATGTTAAAATATACCCCCCCAACACCACCATCATGTATATTGGACAGTAGGCTAATGGGCCAAAAAAACCTGTTATTTCACAGTTTGTGACCCTGCCAACAGTCAGCCAGATCAGAGGCAAGAGTATGGGCAAAATTGATGTGTTTTTTCTTTTAAAATCTGGAAATATCGTAACCGACCAGCCTCCCCTGTTTGAAAGACTACCAGCCGCCACTGGTCCCACATCAACTTCCTGTTTACCGACTGAATGTATTTACGAAACATACTGTACATATAAGGTGGATTTTGACGCTATTTCAAGAAGCAAAATGCTATTTCAAAATGACAGTTTACCAGGATGCTATTTGAAATCCCTGGGGAGAGACACTGCTCTTTACCGGTTTCAAGGTTAATTATTTGTTGAAGTCAACATTCATAATAAGTGTCCTGCTCCTTCAATTGCTTGCATTCTGATATAAGGCCACACCAATTTAATTAGTTGGTTCTTGGATTTTTTTCGGGAAAAATATGAAACGAGTGTGCGAAATAAAATTTAAAAAATGCTCTGATGGTAAAATTAGCGGTGGAAATAGAGGGCTTTCATAATAGAGAAACAAAACAAAGACAATACATTATTGTTACACATTTCATATGGCTCTTTTAATAGCTTATCTTATTTCCATCCATATGCATTAAGGGCGAGCTCTGGCTGCACGTCTTTTATCAGGCAAACCAGTAAACAGATCGGCTAAATAAACGATTGAATTACAGTCAATTGAGCATCTACAATGCACAGAAAAAAAAGATTTGACCAGGAGTAGGCTACTACTGATGGCTAAATACTTCGAATGATTTTTTTGTTTGCCCCTTACATCAATCAATGAAATATATAAATCAAACCCACCTCCACGGAGTTGTAGCCCGAGTTGGCACATCGCAGGGTAACAAGCTCACGGCATCTTGAGTACAACTGTGCAAAGTTTTCCCCCCTCTTGAATTTCGACACACCTGTCAAAGATTTTACGCTTCTGTTCGCTGAATATCCTAACAATCACAAACAGGCTTTGCAGGATTCCCCTCCACAGGCATGCTTCTTCCACAAGTCTTTATCTAAAGTGAAAGGGGCGATTTGATTGGTTTTCGACGTCACGTGACCTCAATCTGCAGTCGATTTCGATTTTTTTTTTTCATTTTGCATTTTCTTCAAGCGGCGATTCCGAGAACCAACTAATCGAATTGGTGTGGCCTAAGCGAGAACGGGGGGGATACGTATCGTAAGTGAGTAGTAGCTCACAGTTGAGCTTGTTTGAGCTGTTGCTCTTGCTGAATCACAGGGTGGCATAACTTAATTGGAACGCTATCTGCTGTCTTCCACGTACATGAGCTCACAGACGCCCGTGGTCGCCTCGTGTCTCTCTAATGGATAGGGAGAGTGAGTATGGTCACTGGAGCTCATTCAGTATGCCAGGTGTAAACACGTGCATTTCTGTTGTCCACTTATCAGATCACTGCAGACAGCTGTTCATCCCAGGTGTGGACAGGGCCATGTCTTAGTGTTTTAATTCTTTTCTTCCAACTCTGTCTCCTTAGATGCAAATTTTGTATGACTTCTGTGTTCAGTTCAGACAGTGTGTCAGGTCATGTGCTTATCCCCGTTAGCTTGAAAAGATGAATGTGCTAGCCAAGGGAAAGGTCAAATCTTCAGTGCTTTTTTTTAAACTGTTGCACCCGTTGTATACAGAACGGGGTATAGAGGTTTTTCACCCACGTGACCAAGTCATGTGAGGCTGCCATTTTGGAGGTCACGGCTCGAATCAGTTTGAAGGCGACAAACGAAAAACATAAAAGAAAAAGGAGCGAGATGCAGAAAACACCTTCACTATCCAGCGACGTAGGGCATTTACAGGGCGAGCAGAGGGAGAGGTATTTGCAAAAATTGAGGTTAGCAGGCTTAGAGAACGACGTTTACCTGCTTCCACCAGGATTGTTCACTGACGTACGGAAGTACACGAAGCCCTCGTCTTTACCTGACTTCGGCCCACATGATCTGTATACCTATGTCGTTAAAAACCCATCGCCATACACAGGTATTGATCTGAAAGCGTATAAGAGTTTGGATGCCTACAAATATTTTGTGTCAGGCTGGGTAACATGCCTACATCAGCGGGTCGTCCCTGGAGCCGGTGGTCGCCATCTGATTACAGCTAAGGTTTGTTCACATTTTCATTTACTTTCGGTCCTCAGGATAAACAAAATGTTATTAAATGTCATTGAAATAACTTCTTAGTCTGTTGAGACATGGCCCGTTATAAATTTGCTGTTACCAGGCAATGACCAAGAACTGTATTATTAGGGTCGGTGTAGTTGTAGCAGTGTACTAGCAGCTAGCTGTTAGCACTAGCTAATGTCAACAACATAGTAGCTAGTATGTTACTGTAGCAATGTTTACGTTCAGTCATTTGGATGACTGTTAAAGCCTTTCAGTCTCAAGTTTTTCCTTTACTGTATTTACTAGTTTACGGAGCTAGCGCGCTAGCTAGGGCAGGCCGGGAGCGAGTGCGCTCGCTCAGTAAACTAGTAAATACAGTAAAGGAAAAACTTGAGACTGAAAGGCTTTAACAGTCATCCAAATGACTGAACGTAAATATTGCTACAGTAACATACTAGCTACTATGTTGTTGACATTAGCTAGCTTGACCTTCAAAATGGCGGACACCGGGGCCGGGGCGTCACGTGACCCTGTGACGTCAGGTGAAAAACCTCTATAGGTAGTACTTCTAGCTTCTCTGTCTACAAATACTGAGAACTCTTAAAGCTGAAGTATCAGTTATAGAGCTACTGTTGCGTTTTCAAATATCAGAGCAAATAAATGTTTTTGTTTGTTGATTGTTTGATCATTTGTCCTGAAATGTAGAAATGAAGAAAATATGTAGTCCTATTTTTTATGAATACAATAATGTGTCTCATTCCTGAGGCTGTCTTGCAATAATACATATTTTAAATATTGTAAAATATAGCCGATATAGTCATCCAACCCACAACAAATTGGTGTTCCTAGCTGGAGGGATCTAATTAACCGACTAATTTAAAAAACACAAACTATTTCCAACATTATGTTGTCAAATATTTATTCCAGGTTTTTTCCCCCCTCGAACAACAGGAAGTAGAAACATCCTCAAAACACACACGTGTCATTCTTTGGAAATTATAAAGGAGGCTGTTTTTCAGGATTGTCTGTCTAGTAAACTGTCTCTTTCTCTGGTGCTGTCTAAAATGAAGCTCTGTGCTCCTCTGGCTGCCTGTTTGCAAACCAAACGCTCATCAGTGTAAGCCATCAAAGCAGGAACTTCACATTTGGCACACAGACCCCAAAAAAGGGCAAACAAATGAAAAACTTTATGCAAACAGAACAGCAGAAAATTGCAGGAGGTGGCTGAGTCATGCTGTGTAACACAGGCGAGGGGAGGACAGGTACTGCCATTCGATGGCCTGAATAATGCGCAGAACTTCCTTTTGTTCCAGACAGTGAGTGATGTTTCCTATAGGTGGAGATCCAGGAGCAGAGAGTATATACACACACGCGTGCACACACTTGTCTCGCTATCCTTGTGAGGACCTTCCACTGACATTATTGCAGTTAAGAAGGGTTCGAGCCCCGTGGCCGGCGAGGGCCTTTCTGTGCGGAGTTTGCATGTTCTCCCCGTGTCTGCGTGGGTTTCCTCCGGGTGATCCGGTTTCCCCCACAGTCCAAAGACATGCAGGTTAGGTTAACTGGTGACTCTAAATTGACCGTAGGTGTGAATGTGAGTGTGAATGGTTGTCTGTGTCTATGCCCATGTTTACATTAGACCGTATCAGCGGATCATCAGATTAACGTTTTTAAAACGATTAGCGTGCACACAGCAACACCAATACACGGATACGCTCGGCTCCGCAGGCATCCTGCGCTCCAAATCACTCCGCCCTGAACAGCGAGTGCCCTCTGGAGGGTGCGCACTCCGGCCCTGCGCAGCTCACAGAGCGCGCGAGTGAAGTGCACAAGCTGTGATTCGGGACTGAGCCGCTGTGTGTGTGATCCCAGCGCATATCACTTACCACTTGCAAGTGGAAGGATGGCAAGCCTAAAGACAATCATAACTACACCATGGGCAGTATTTGCATCAGTATTTGCAGTATTTTCATACTTTTATACTCTTTAATGAAAGGTGATACAAGGTGGAAGTCCGCGCCGTTTTTCAGCAGTCGCGTCACATGACCAACGCCAGCGAATCAGGAAGGTGGATGTCACAGTGACGTTGTCCAATGAGACGCCAGCTAGAGCTCAGCACAGCGTATCCGCGTATTCTCAATGTTTACACAGCACCGGACCAGACACAATCTGGATTGAATGTGGACGCTGGTGGATTCCCGTTTCCAGGCGGTTTAATGTAAACGGACAGTGCATCCGCGAAGAAAACGAGACAGATACGGTCTAATGTAAACGTAGCCTCAGTGTCAGCCCTGTGATGACCTGGCGACTTGTCCAGGGTGTACCCCGCCTTTTGCCCGTAGTCAGCTGGGATAGGCTCCAGCTTGCCTGCGACCCTGCACAGGATAAAGCGGCTACAGATAATGGATGAATCATTGCAGTTAATTAATGCTGTGCCTGCGTCTAACCTTAATCTCAGTAACGAAAAGGAAACTTTTTGGCTCTTTTATTTATTTATTTACTTTTAATTTTTGTTTAAAAAACACAACAGCAGCAATTCCCTTGTGGGGACCATCCAAATGTCCCCACGAGGTTGAAATTGTCAGATTTTACTATCCTTGTGGGGACATTTGGTCCTCAATAGTGTATGAACACACACGAGCGCACACTTCAGTCTTTACGTTCTTTACACATATACATTCAGCTCCAGAATTATTGGCACATTTGCTAAAAATGGTTACTGTGGTTACTTAACATAATGCCGCACAAAATCTTTAATTAAAGTGAATCTGTTCTAAGTAAATAAAAACTGATCATAAAATCGTGGAGATGACTGCACATGTCTGCCAGTAAACACAGTGGCATATTTCGCAACATTTCCGTAGATCTAAGCCATAAATTGACTCACTTTCCCATAATATAACGTCATTCATTCCAGTTTATCAAACTCGCACCACATGTCCAGTGTTTGCGTGCGTGTTATTAATCGCATTTGATTTTGAACTTGAACAAGTCAGTCTGAATGTTCATTTGTGATGATTGTTCACCAGTGGGGGAGGAGGGGGGAGTGAGAGTGAGGGATTTGGGTCAGTACGCTGGAGAAAATGTTCCTGATGTATTGTATCTGCTCGTGGCTGAACAGGGAGTTGCCATGGTGATCTGTTCAGATCCAGATCTGATCACTGTGACCCTGAGAGCCACGACCACTTTTGCACTTGGGCCGCAGCAGCCGCCAACTCCTTCTCAATCATTCTCCCCTTTGCGATGATACGAGTTATATATATATATATAACTGTTAGTAAGACTACAGACTGAAACGTCCCTGTGCTCAATAAATCTGTTGAGCTCTTATTGAACTCTCAACCTGCAACAGCAAACATGTTTGTTGTCTCTTGCTTGTTGTCAAACATTCAAAATCACATTTGGAGATGCGCAGTTTTCACTGGACAGGAAGGGTATGAAAAAAATTGCAATCTGAAACGTAGCTAGGAGCTAACGCTGCCAGACAAATGTAGTGGAGTAAAAGCTACAATGCAGTAGAAGTATATAATCGCATAGGATGAAAATATATTCAAGTAAAATACCTTAAGTTTACCAAAAAAAGTACAGTACTTTTAGTAAAGGTCCAGCTACATTCCACCACTGGCTGTCATTGTGGACAAGTCGTCATAGAACTGAGGACAAGCTGTGTCAGGTGAACTTCAAAGCTTTCGAAATTTATTACAATTGATAAATCGTGTCTCAAATCTACGATGATTTTATACTTAACCTCCTAGGGCTTAGCGGTCACATGCGTGGACAGCACTTTATGGAAATTCGGAACAAGAATCCACATATGTGGACATACTTTTTCTCTAAAAGTACATCTTATCAAAAGATGATGCTTAGTTTTTATTCTAATCAGGTTCTAATAAGCCCAAATAGCAAAGAGAAATAAAAAATGCATGTAAAAAAAAAACAGCTTGGGCCTTAGGAGGTTAAAAATATATATTTTTATCATTTTGTTGGAAAATAATGTTGAAAACAAAAGCATGTTGACAGACGTTTTGCGTATGCATATAAGTGTTATTAACATCAGATATAATACCAACCCTAAACATAGATTGACTTGATTTGGTCAAATTATGTTTCATTTCTGTCAAGTCGTTCTTATTTCAACATACTTTCTGCATTCAGCTTCTCAAAAGGAAGCTCACTGGAACCAGGTCTTGGTGTGTGTGTGTGTGTGTGTGTGTTTTTTTTTTTTTTTCAGCGTGTCACACAGTGGCAGATAACTACATGCAACTGGTCTTAGCTGGGTGCTAAATATAGAGCAGAAAAATGCTTGACAGGCTCTCTCTCTCTCTCTCTCTCTCTCTCTCTCTCTGTGTGCATGTAAGAAATTGAGAGACAGCGTACATGTATTCATCATCTTAGTAATGCGTAGCCCTTCATATATCTTATACATTCACACTAGAATATACAACTTAATTCTCCTGTTCTGTCAAGTTGACAGCCTATTTTTATGGTTTAATATCATGATACTTTCATCATTACCTGAATATACGTGTAAAGTCTTGTTAAGGAAACTGAGCACACAAAGCTACATCGTTCTGTAGTTTCATGTCGGAAAATTGTTTTTAGTGTCGTTCCATTAAAATATGGTCATTTCGAGTCAAACACTATCCAAGTCTTATTCACACTGCACCCCCTGCTGGAATATCACAGTCAATGCATGTCTTAATATTGGAATGGCTTTGTACATTAACAAGTCAAACAAAACCCAGAAATAAATACCGTTTGCCAATCAAGGCAAGTTCCGTGATAAGCCCTCTGCACGTTTAAATTAAAAATAAAACTTTATAGCAATATCCATTTAAAAAGTTATAATGTTGCTAAAAATAGGCTCACCTGGACACAACCATTTGTACTGAAGCTGGATGTAGCCAGCATACTAGATCTCTGTTTACCTTTGGAAAACAGAGCCATCAAATAGAGGCTTCTAATTCTTAAAATAAAAAAATAAATAAATCCTCGGGCACCACTGCACTCTCTCTCTCTCTCTCTCTCTCTCTCTCTCTCTCTCTCTCTCTCTCTCTCTCGTGTGCCCTTTCACTGCTTCAGATGGGTTAAATGCAGAGAAAGAACTTCACTGTGCTGTAATGTATATGTGACAAATAAAGGTTTCTAATTCTAAAAATATAAATCAAAAATTTTCTGTAACCATGTGGTTTTTACTGGCAACAAAATCCGTGAACCAACAGAGACTTCACTTTTATGAAGTTGAAATCTCACTTGGCTAGATAACACATAGACAGTACTGACACAGATCGTCATAAACAATCCTGGTGTCATAGTAACTTGATTCTTGCTGTCTAAAAAGATCGCTTTTCTCAGTGAATAAAACAAACAAAAGCACGTCACGTAAAAATACAAGGAAAGTCATTTTTTGAAAAAAAAAAAGGCAACACAGTAGCCAGCGATTAAGTATTTATAGGCATGCATAGATGAATAGATAGACTCCCAAAGGCTGGGGTATGAGTCTGCTCAGTGTGTGTGTGTGTGTGTGTGTGTGTGTGTGTGTGTGTGTGTTCACTGGTTCAGTGATCGGGCTTACTTTTACACCCATCCACTTGGTACTCAGGCACCTTCAGGGTTGTTTACTGCAATTTAGAAGCAGTGTATCCACTAGCTCCCCTAGCCTCGGTAAGTCATGTAGTTTGTAAATGATGTCACAACCTTGGATTCTCTCGCGTAATTTGTACTCAGAGTGTGATATTTGAACCTCGGAGAGAGTGAGATGTCAACACCCAAGGACATTGTTTTTCTTTTAAAATAAAATTTGTGCATAGAAAATGCAGGTACAAATATGAACAAGTGAACAAACATGTCTTATATGGATATTATCTGTCCGTGTAAAAGAGTTTAAATTTAGGTTTTGTTAATCTTTAAATACAATTAAGTAATATTGTAAACTATTACACCAGGATTACACTGTTCAATTTGTCAGTAATGAATAGCAGCTTACCCTTGAATGTTTCTTTTCCAGGTGGCTTTGTCATTGTAATAAGTAGAAGTTGCTCACCTGCCCCTGGACTGGAGCAGCTGTGTCTGTGATGGAGAGCTTTCCTGTCCACTGAGTGTGCTGCTGTCAGCACTGCAGACATGTCTGCTTGCAACACCTTCACTGAACACGTGTGGAAGCCTGGCGAGTGCAAGAACTGCTTCAAGCCCAAGAGTCTGCACCGCCTACCTGAGGGGGGTCTACACAAGTGTCCCCCTGAACAAGTCCTCACCCAACACAGTCACACCTCCACAGGAGGCACAAATAACATTAACCACCCAAGCCACTCACCCACAGGGAGCAGGGCTATAATCAACGCTAACCTTGCTAGCAACCCTCAAAGAAGCAGCAGTTCTTCCCGTTCGGGCCAGTTCCGCCCTCCTGTAGCAAAAAAGCCCACAATTGCGGTAAAGCCCACCATGATGCTCCCATGCTCTGGATTGGGGCTAGATTTAGAAGGAAATCCTCAGAAGCTGGTAGAGGGGGCAGAGCCTGGAAAAGCTTCAGCTTTCGCTATTTGGAATCACAATGGCTTAAACCGGAAGAGGCCCACAGAACCAAACAACAATGAGAGAAATGATGAAAGGGTAGAGATGGAGGGATTTGCCTCACTCTGTCCACCAAGCAGTAACAATAACAATGGCCTAACGGATGTGCTGAAGGAGATTGCAGGTTTGGGCTCAGATCTGAGCTCCAGCAGGGACGACTTCTTGGGCCGGATCAGCTGCTCATATAGGCGTTCATTGGAGAGAGGCTTGCCTGCAGCCAGCTGCCTGGCCTTGGGTCATAGCAACAGTGCAAATAAGCATGTCTCTTTGAGTGACAGCGCAGAGATCATCAGTTCAGAGGGGGGACGCTTTTGCTACCCAGAATTTTCCAGTGATGGAGAAGAGGACGAGGAATATGAAGAGGAAAGTGAGAGTGATGATGATGGTGAACACGAGAGCTGGGATGAGAGTGATGAAGAGCTTTTGGCTATGGAGATCCGGATGAGGGGTCAGCCACGCTTTGCTAATTTCCGTGCTGCAACTCTGTCTCCAGTTCCCTTTGCAGCTGGTAAGAAGTGGAACACTGTACCTTTACGGAATCGCTCACTGCAACGGATATGTGCTGTTGACTATGATGGTTATGATGAGATTCTAAATGGCTATCCTTCCATGGACTCCAGCGGAGCACCCAGCCTGCTTCCATATGGCTCTGACCCCCAGGGTAGTGGCTTCCTGTCTAACTCTGAGTCCATCACCTCACCCGAGTCCTCATCATCTCTACCTGAGGACTCCTGCACCTCCAGCAGTGGCGGTAGTGTCCCCCGTATCCAGCCTAATGGTTTACACCCTATTTCAATTTGTGGAAACTCTGCAGTACAAGACCCAGCAGGTCGAGCATTAAGCTCGCCTAAAGCCACTGAGACCCACAAAGCTGTTCTGGCCATCCGACTACAGGATCAAGACGTTAATCAGAGAGAGGGTGGACCTCTTCCACAGGCACTCCCTGGCCAGCCAATCACAATAAGCTTTAGCCCAACGGAGGAACAGCCTAAACCCTATAGAGTAGTGAGTTTGGAGAAGACTCCCATCTGTAAGCCTTACACTGTTGTGGATGTGTCCGCTTCTATGGCCAGCACTGAGGAACGAACTACTGAGAGCACTGCCAGGCCCAAAGGCCCAACCACAGCACTGGGTCCCCCACCCTATCCAGGAGCCTCAAAAAACATACCCCTGTCTGTTTCTCCTCTCTCCCCAAAATCACCTATATCAGCCAAATCTCCACTTTCTCCTAAGTCTGCAGCAGTGTCTCCAGCCACTCCAATATCACCATTCACCTCAGTTTCTTCATCAGTACCAGGCTCACTAAGTCCTGCCTTAGTCAGTCCTGCTACATCCAGCCCTTCCTGTAAGAAGCCTGGGAACATTCGTTACCAAGAAGTATGGACATCCAGCACTAGCCCTCGGCAGAAGCTCCCCAAAGTAGAATTGCTCAGTGGGACACCATCTGGGTCATCAGTCCCTCCCAGACATGGCAACCATAAATCAGCTCCCACCTCCCCTGTTGCCGGCATCTCCTCCTCACGCACCATACCTGTGAAGTCACCTAATTTGTCAGAGATCAAATTTAACAGCTACAATAATGCTGGTATGCCTCCTTTCCCAATCATCATCAGAGATGAACCCACATATGCACGCAGTTCAAAGAATGCAGTGAAAGTTCCCATCGTGATTAACCCAAGTGCATATGATAATCTGGCTGTGTATAAGAGCTTTCTGGGTGTGAGTGGGGAGTTGCCACAGCCCAAGCCGGGAACAGGTCGGGCACCCAGCCACACGTACGAGGAAATCGGCAACTCTGAAAATGTTCAGTCCTCACCCACAGAACACAAGCCCAGTAAAAAATTTGTTTCAGCTGATATTAAGGAAGAGAGAGACATCACAAAAGCTGTACCTCACAATGACAAAGCCAAAAGTACTCATAACTGCAGTACAGCAGCCAACATTTCAGTTACTATTTCCAGCCCTAGAACAAACATTGTCCCCACTCCTAGCATTGCCTCTAGCAGTCTGACAAAAAGCAGCTCCATTCAACTCCCCAGTAGCTGTAACCCCAGTGATGATTCATCTGCAGCAGGCAGCAGTGAGTGCCAAACCTTCAATAGCACTGAATCAGGGCACAGGGAGAAGGCCAGCATGGTACTGTCTCAGATAGTAGCCTCTATCCAGCCACCCCAGTCTCCTCCAGACTCGCCCTCTGCTCACAGCAAGACATGCAGTGCTGAGGAGCTCTACTCTCTTCCCCCTGATGCCACTAAGGGTACTCTCAGCAGACCCAAATCCTTACACTGCTCTACAGACAGTAGCCTGTCCAAATCTCACAAGGACACGTCATCCAAACTCTTGCCCAAGTCTCAGAGTACCTCAGCAGCTGAGGCTTCCACAAGTCCAAAATCTGAACCCAGTGCTCCTTTCCCCCCACCCAGATCCACCTCTTCTCCATATCATGCCAGTAATCTTCTTCAGAGGCACTTCAGTAACTGGACCAGACCCATGGGTTCTAGGCCCAGTGATGGGGAAGTCAGCCCTGGGGCAGAAGGTAGACGCTCAGCTGACAGTAACAGGCCTAAACGTTGGATCTCCTTCAAGAGCTTCTTCCGCCGGCGGAAAGATGAGGATGAACAAAAAGAGAAAGTGGAGAAAGAGAAAGGGAAGCTGGTGGGTTTGGATGGGACTGTTATCACCATGTTACCTCCTCCTCCTCTCCAGAGGCAGCACTGGTTTTCAGAGTCAAAAACGGATGACCCCAACCAGAAACCCACCATTATCTTCACTTATAAGCCAGACAGTGGGTCAGGAGGCGACGGAGAGGCAGAGCTCAGGGTGGAGGAGAGTAATGCAGCTGCAGGTGGAGTGCTGTCATTCAACCAGTCCGGCCCCCCTAAGAGCAGAGCCAGCCTTTTGATCAGCAAAGTGATGAGGTAAGTGTTCTATCTATCTCTCCCGCCTTCCCTCCTCTTCTGTTACTCTACTATGCTTGCATTCTATTATATGTTAGATTTCTTTACTTCATTTTATAGTAGTCGCTGTAGTAATCACGCAGGCTTGCACGTAGTTTGCCCATGGCAATTTTATCTCTGATGTATTGCATAAAATAATTGTGATTCTAATACGTATTGAATTAGATTTTAATGGAAGCGTTGTGATGCATCTTGGCTCACTGATTCAGCTTGTTCTAAGTAGGACAAAGGTTTTCTTGTGATTAAGGTGAGAGAACTTTGAAAAGTTCTTTGAAACCACTTATCGGAGGGTGGTTTGTGTTTAGTACTTTATTTCGACACTTTGTGTTGATCCACACTATTATATTGTGTTAAAACTTGCAAAGTCAAAAAGGTTTAAGGTGTATTTGCCACAGTAACAGTAAAGTCTTAGTAAATGGTTAAGTACTAGCCTTGATTAGCCTTATAGGTCTTTCGCTTTCTTAGGCCAGGTTTATACTTCTTGTTAAATTTTACCCTCGCGGAGTATGTGGACACAGGCAGGGCTCTCCATTAACTTTTGAAACCACTTGTCTTGTCGGGCAAGTTGAAAGGAAATTTACTTGTCCGAATGTGAAGTTGACTTGTCCGAAGAAATATTTGAGAAAAAACCCCCACAAATAAACTATTTGTAACCCAACAATCTTTATGGCATTTGTTTCCGAATTCACAACATATGCATAATATCTATGAATCAAAAGTAATCAATACTTGATATACTGAGGCAAAAGTTCAAAATATAGTAAAACAGACTGATTGATACCATAATTCACCAATTATTATGCTGAAGTTCAGAAGCAATATATTCCAATAGAGTAGAAATTATTAACATAAAGTTTTAAGAACAAAATAACACTACTATGAGACCCAGAAACACTAACCATTATATATACACACAGATCAGTACTCTGCAGTTCAGTAACAAATATCACAAAAAGTAACATTATCATAAAATTTATGACTTGACGAGATATCACTAGTTTGGACAAGAGAAACAAATAACAGTGCTACAAATAAAAACAACTGATAACAAAATTGACTGATTAATACTGTAAATCACTGATTATTATACACTGAAATCTAGTTATCAAATGATAAGATAATATATCTTGTTATGAAAACCTCCACACCTCTACTGACTCACAGATGAATGGATACAAATAGTTTCTATTCATCTTCATCTATCAACCCTTGAGTTCTGCTCCATCAATTGGACTCCATCAATCATTAATTTATGAGAAATTGAAAATTAAAATTATATGAGTGATTCCACGCTTATGGGTACTGAAATGGGGACATGAACTTATTTTTAAAAATTCACCTAAAACCATTTCTTTTTTTACCATCAGGTCACAAAACATGTAATCTTTAATGAATGATATGTTAAAAGATAACTTGAATTTTCTGAGATGTAATAAAAACATATTTATATGCCAAAGTCAGAACGTAACAGAAGTGTTGTGGACATATATATTCTCAATTTTAACAATGTAGAATTACTTTTTGAAACATAGGAAGGTGATGTTTTAGCAAATATAATTAATAAACGTGTGTAGTAGAATAAACATGCACATTCTTTCAATAAGATTAACATGGTATAGAGCTAGATTGTAATTAATTTGTAACAGACGCGAGATGGACAATCGTAACAGAAGTAATGGAACAGACATCATTTTGGAACTCATAGGCTTGACTTTGGCATATAAATATGTTTTTATTACATCTCAGAAAATTAAAGTTATCTTTTAACACATCATTCATTAAAGATTACATGTTTTGTGACCTGATGGTAAAAAAAGAAATGGTTTTAGGTGAATAAGTTCATGTCCCCATTTCAGTACCCATAAGCGTGGAATCACTCATATATATTTTCATTTTTAAATTATTAATTTTGAATATATATCCTCCACTGATTAATTGCTGTCTAATTATTCAGTGTGGCTCCTGTATGGTATTTAATGGTCAAAAAAAGATAATTTCAAATAATCCATAATTATATCTCAATTGTAGAGCCCTATGTTTCAAATCCCTAAACTCCCATTACTAATTAGTTAATTAATACAGCCAGTAACCCAATTAGCAGCCATATGACAGCTTGGTATTTCATAGATAACTTTCCCCACTCCTACCTCACTCCCTGTCAATCCACACGCATGCAGGCGCGCATTCCCCGCCAGCACACGCTCGGCTATATAATGAACACCATCAACAACAATTCAAAGATTTGGAAATTACTACATACTCAACGTAAATATACAGCTGAATAATGATCCCGCCAGCAGAAATGTCAACAAATCCATGTGTATGACACGATTAAAACCAATCATAAACGACCGTTTACTTTTCAGCTCAAATACACGAAGCGGTATTGGCCGGTTTCGCAAGTGGAATATGGCGCATGCGCACATCGCTCTTTCCGAATAGAAACATCCGGCGATTCATCAAAGCAATATTGCTGTGTTCACACTTATACCGGTACGATAGTGGTATAACTGTATCGATACAAAGTACACCGGTACAGTTTAGTGCATCTGTCCACACTAGCGAGAAATGTTTGCGGTTTTCTTTCACGGTAGTTGAAATGCGCGTGCGCGAAATGTTTCTGTGGTTACCGAGTAACTTCCTTCCGAGAATATGGCGGATGAAACGACGTGTGTGTGCTTTTTGTTGTCAATGTACAGTCTGTATTTCTGGTGGTCGTTTATTCAGTCGAATCGTATAAAATGCGCGAGGCAGTTGAGAAAGAAACAAAGAAAACGAATCTCCCTTTCTCCCCCCTCACTTTCTCCCTCTTCCCTTCTCTTCCCCTCCCTTTCTCTCCCTCCTTCTCTCCCTTCTCCTCCCCTCCCTTTCTCTCCCTCCTCCTCCCCTCCCTTTCTCTCCCTCCTCCCCCTCCCTCCCTCCCCCCTCACTTTCTCCCTCTTCCCTTCTCTTCCCCTCCCTTTCTCCCGCTTTCCTTCTCTTCCCCTCCCTTTCTCCCGCTTTCCTTCTCTTCCCCTCCCTTCCTCTTCCTCCTTTCTTCCTCCCTCTTTCCCCCTCCCTCCCTCCCTCCCCCCTCACTTTCTCCCTCTTCCCTTCTCTTCCCCTCCCTTTCTCCCGCTTTCCTTCTCTTCCCCTCCCTTTCTCCCGCTTTCCTTCTCTTCCCCTCCCTTCCTCTTCCTCCTTTCTTCCTCCCTCTTTCCCCCTCCCTCCCTCCCCCCTCACTTTCTCCCTCTTTCCTTCTCTTCCCCTCCCCCTCTCCCTTTCTCCCCCCTTTCTTTGCTCCACGGTCGTTTTGAGCCATTTTGACGTTTTATTTACAGCTGGAAAGCACGGGCGTATTGTATTGTATGAATAACCCGGAAGACGTAGGAATGGTTCATTGCGCATGCGCATTATATTTGTATCGATACAGAGCCGCTTCATCTGTCCACACTACAGCGAAGCGCTACAGTACCGATACTGTACCAGTACGAAACCCATACATTTGTGGGTTTCGTACCGATACAGTTATACCGCTACAGTACCGGTATAGTTGCTAGTGTGGACAGGTGTTGCGGTACGAAAGTAGTTTTGTATCGGTACAAAATCCCTAGTGTGGACAGGGTATATGTCGAGTGAGATGCTTCGGAAATCATGTGAATAAACTGATGAATTTGATATGTAACCCGAATATCGGCGTATTTTGGCACTTGTCCGATCGGACAAGTAACTGAGACGATGAACTTGTCCGACATAAAGTATCACTTGTCCCGGACAAGCGTTAATGTCGAGCCCTGACAGGATTGAGGCCATGTGGTGCAAATAGTTGGGCATTATAGAACAGTGTGTGACACGATGTCTGCCAACAAACTAGAGTTGTGTCTTCTTGCATACTATTCCTACACAGTTTTAAAGCACCAACACCAACCAAGATCCTCATTACAGGTTTTCAAAACCCTCTAAACTTTCAAACCTACAACCCCTGGCAAAAAGTATGGAATCACCGGTCTTGAATGAGCGCTCATTCACACGTTTTATTCTGTAGAACAAACTCAGATCACAAACATGATACAATAATAAAGTCATTCCAAAGTGCAACTTCTTGGCCTTCAGAAACACTAAAAGAAATGAAGAAAAAGCATTGTGGAAGTCAGTAAATGTTACTTTTATAGACCAAGCACAGGGAAAAAAATATGGAATCATCATGAAAAACAGACAAACAAAAGAACATTCAAAACACATCACTAGTACTTAGTTGCACCACCTCTGGCTTTTATAACAGCTTGCAGTCTCTTAGGCATGGACTTGATGAGTGACAAACAGTATTCTTCATCAATCTGGTGCCAACTCTCTTTGATTGCAGTTGCCAGATCAGCTTTGCAGGCCGGAGCCTCGTCGTGGACCATTTTTTCAATTTCCACCACAAGTTTTCTATTGGGTTGAGATCTGGACTATTTGCAGGCCATGACATTGACTGGATGTGTCTTTCACCAAGGAATGCTTTCACAGTTTTTGCTCTATGGCACGATGCATTGTCATCTTGGAAAATTAGTTCATTATCCCCAAACATCTTTTCAATTGAAGGGATAAGAAAACTGTCCAAAATGTCAATGTGAACCTGTGCATTTATTGAAGAAGTAACCACAGCCATCTCCCCAGTGCCTTTGCCTGACATGCAGCCCCATATCATTATGGATTGTGGAAATGTGGATGTTTTCTTCAGGCAGTCCTCTTCATAAATCTCACTGGAACGGCACCAAACAAAAGTTCCAGCATCATCACCTTGTCCAATGCAGATTCGTGATTCAATCACTGAAGATAACTTTCATCCAGTCATCCACAGTCCATGATTGCTTCTCCTGAGCCCATTGTAGTCTTGTTCTTTTCTGTTTAGGTGTCAACGATGGTTTTCTTTTAGCTTTCCTACAGTATATGAGTGATTCCACGCTTATGGGTACTGAAATGGGGACATGAACTTATTTTTAAAAATTCACCTAAAACCATTTCTTTTTTTTACCATCAGGTCACAAAACATGTAATCTTTAATGAATGATATGTTAAAAGATAACTTTAATTTTCTGAGATGTAATAAAAACATATTTATATGCCAAAGTCAGAACGTAACAGAAGTGTTGTGGACATATATATTCTCAATTTTAACAATGTAGAATTACTTTTTGAAACATAGGAAGGTGATGTTTTAGCAAATATAATTAATAAACATGTGTAGTAGAATAAACATACACATTCTTTCAATAAGATTAACATGGTATATAGCTAGATTGTAATTAATTTGTAACAGACGCGAGATGGACAATCGTAACAGAAGTAATGTAACAGACATCATTTTGGAACTCATAGGCTTGACTTTGGGATATAAATATGTTTTTATTACATCTCAGAAAATTAAAGTTATCTTTTAACATATCATTCATTAAAGATTACATGTTTTGTGACCTGATGGTAAAAAAAGAAATGGTTTTAGGTGAATTTTTAAAAATAAGTTCATGTCCCCATTTCAGTACCCATAAGCGTGGAATCACTCATATGAAAATCCCATTTCCTTTAGGCAATTCCTCACGGTTCGGTCACATACTTGTACATTGACTCCAGCTTCCTCCCATTTATGCTTCATTTGTTTTGTTGTACTTTTTCGGTTTTCAAGACATATGGCCTTAAGTTTTTTGTCTTGACGCTTTGATGTCTTCCTTGGTCTACCAGTACGCTTGGCTTTAAAAACCTTCCCATGCTGTTCGTACTTGGTCCATATCTTAGATACAGCTGACTGTGAACAGCCCACATCTTTGGCAACCATGCGTGAAGAGTTACCTTCTTTAAGAAGTTTGACAATCCTCTCTTTTGTTTCAAGAGACATCTCTCTTGTCGGAGCCATGATTCTTGGCAATCCACTTGGTCCAGCAGCCCTCCAAGGTGTGATAACTGCGCTGTTTCTAACTGCAGACTAACAAGCAGATCTAATCTGAGGCAGGTGTCAATTTAGGGAAAGGAAATTGACTGGGTGAGTCCTTATTTTCTACCTGAGAATTGAGTGATTCCATATTTTTTCCCCTGTGCTTGGTCTATAAAAGTAACATTTGCTGACTATCACAGTGTATTTTCTTCGTTTATTTTAGTGTTTCTGAAGGCCAAGAAGTTGCACTTTGGAATGACTTTATTATTGTATCATGTTTGTGATCTCAGTTTGTTCTACAGAGTAAAACGTGTGAATGAGTGCTCATCCAAGACTGGTGATTCCATACTTTTTGCCAGGGGTTGTATAGAAAGCCAAGCTTGTTTTGCACACCTGTTCTGCATCTTTTATATTCGTAAATGCTTTTAAATGCAAGGTGATAGTTTTGTTTTGAGGCACTACTCCATGATGGCAATCACGATGGAAGAGGAAAGATTGAAAGTGCAGCATTTTACAGATGCACTAAGGCCAAGTTTACATCTGACCGTATCTGTCTCGTTTTCTTCGCGGATGCACTGTCCGTTTAAACCGCCGGGAAACGAGAATCCGCCAGGGTCCACGTATTCAATCCAGATCGTGTCTGGTCCGGTGCTGTGTAAACATTGAGAATACGCAGATACGCTGTGCTGAGTTCTAGCTGGCATCGTCATTGGACAACGTCACTGTGACATCCACCTTCCTGATTCGCTGGCATTGGTCATGTGACGCGACTGCTGAAAAACGGCGCGGACTTCCGCCTTGTATCACCTTTCATTAAAGAGTATAAAAGTATGAAAATACTGCAAATACTGATGCAAATACTGCCCATTGTGTAGTTATGATTGTCTTTAGGCTTGCCATCCTTCCACTTGCAAGTGGTAAGTGATATGCGCTGGGATCACACACAGCGGCTCAGTCCCGAATCACTGCTTGTGCACTTCACTCGCGCGCTGTGTGAGCTGCGCAGGGCCGGAGTGCGCACCCTCCAGAGGGCACTCGCTGTTCAGGGCGGAGTGATTTGGAGCGCAGGATGTCTGCGGAGCCGAGCGTATCCGTGTATTGGTGTTGCTGTGTGCACGCAAATCGTGTATTGGTGTTGCTGTGTGCACACTAATCGTTTTAAAAACGTTAATCTGATGATCCGCTGATACGGTCTAATGTAAACATGGGCTAAGGGTGCTGGTTTGTGTGTTTTCATGAATAGCTTGCATGGGATCATTAATCATTTTCCCACACTATACGGAAACCATGCTGGACAGGGACATATCAGTGCTGACCCACCATCTAGTGGATTTTGCTTTTAATCCTCCAGATGTACATAAGGTACGTATTCGGGTATGTGAACAATGCTGTTTGCGTTGCTGCTGCTTCTGTACGAGTTGAGTGTAAAGCAGGCCTTAAGCTTAGCAGTGATTGCAGTAAGGTGTTATTTATGCATCACCATGAGAATTTTTCACCATTACATTTTTGTTTTTCTTATGAGTACTTTGTGGGAAGATGAACCTAACTAAATAGTATAATAATTTTCTTAAGTATGGTCTACAGTTTAACGGACCCTTTGCTAACCCAAAGTCAGTGGCAGGGGCCGTCATGAGAGCATGTCTCCCAGGTAAATGAAGTGTTAATCATTCTTCCCTCTGTGAGCAGCTAGCAGAGGGTGTGTCAAGAAGCATGCAGAGTACAGCTCGTAGGTAAAATACCTGAGAGAGCACCGAGGAAGTAAAAGAAGGTAGCCATAATAAGATATCAGCTGAGAGCGTTTTTTTTCTCCTAGCCTTAACGTGAGAGAGCTTTCAGATATGGGCAGCTGTATGAGAAAGAACAGCAGGTAAGCTCAGTGCTCTGACTGGGGTGTTGATTTATGATGGTGTGCGCGCGCGCGTTCACTTTCTGAGCAGGAAGTTCCTCATTGGACATAGAAAATGCAAAGCGGCCACTGGTTCAGGCGAATAGAACAAGTTCTAACGTTATATCTCGCTTCCAAAGTTATGAGAACACAATGTCATCTACTCGGTGTTTTAATGGTGCTTACTCATTCACTTTGCGTTTTAATAGTGCATGATATTTAAAAGAATCCAAGTTATACTTCTTAATTTGCCGTGTAGGTTATTGTATTTATAGTAGATGATGTTTGGTTTTGTATTCTTTTTTTTATTTTATTGATTTATAATTTGTGATTTGGACTTGTTCCAGGATGTTTTGCCAGATATGTCCACAGTTTAAAAAAAATCATGATTTTAATAAAATAAATAATTATTAATGTTATAGAATAGAAAAAAAAAAAGCTCCAAACTACATAACTCTGTATACTGAATTATCCAGTAGAACAGACCTGGGCATTTTCCGGGCCGCATCCGGCCCTTTGGTTCATTCTGACCGGCCCGCCTAAGGTTAATTAGAAATTACAAAATAAACGTATTTTCTAATTTTATCTCATGCATGGACTGAATGTGCATTGCTTTTATTTTGAAGTTGTGTTCAACAAAAACGCAATGCGTGCGACATGAACATGACACGAAATCCCACGAAACCTAATCCCGCGATAACTACTGTACTTCCGTAATTTGTCCAGACCAACCACAAACTTGTACGTCATCCTTCAAACGGTCCAGCCAATCACATAGTGTGACGTCACCAGCAGGCGCCGGAGCCCGAGCCGATCTGTAGATCTGGTTCCTACACCGAATCGACTGATGATCAGCCGTCAGCTGCGCTTCGCATCTCCACCTCAGACATTCAACCTGACTCTGATGCACTCGTTAAAGACCAACAGAGACTAGATTTCTCTCACTGAACAAAGAAAAAACTGAAAAACACCAAATGAGGTGATTAGACTACAAATGTGGGCATCATTATTATAATATGATGTATCTTCCTTGATATTTGGAGTAGAAAGACAATATTGTGATGTCTTTATTGTGTTTTGGGGTGAATGTGACTGAAAAAAAAGGTACAAACGTTCACATTTTGTTAACCATTGTTTTGGGAAATTTGATTGAATAAATGACATTTTTTGTAAGGCAACCTCGTTTTTTCCATCCTCTTACCAGTCTTAGCAGCTTGTAAAAACAATGTTATTTATTGCTTTATATAAAGAAATACAATTAACATTATGCAGAATTTAGTTCAGCCTTTTGGTTCGGCCCTCCACAAAATTTTGTTTCTCATGTGGCCCCATGGAAAAAATAATTGCCCACCCCTGCAGTAGAAGATACATTAATTATGAATGATGCATGATGGAAAGAGTTTTTAATTCGTTTAGCCCTGCCCTCTATTCCTAATCTAAATTCAGTAATCGGAGCATGTATTTTAAGTTTGCATATTTAAGGCATCATTAGTTATGATACGAGACCACACGGCAGGATCCTGGCACGTCAGAGTGCGGTTTTCACAGCTGTACCCACTTAATCGTAATGCACCGGTAATGATATAAGGAGTCAGTACAGCATTCTTGCCTTTACTGCCTTTTACTCTTATAAGGGTTGTTTTACAATCAGGGTACAAAGTTTGTGTCACAGGGGTCCAAAATTCAAATTGATTCAAACTGGTTCTTGTACCAGTTTTTAAGTGAAGGACAAGTTAAAGAACAGATTTCAGGTCATTTTTTGATGTGTGTATGGTAGTTTTGCAGTGATTCATTTTGCCCTGCGTCATGCGTATTTTACGCAATTTTAAAATAAATGACGCAGATGTTTTGCTTGTGGTGCGTATTTTTGACGCAAGGTCGCACTCGGAACATCCTCGAGTTACTTCTCTTCATTCAGGATATAGAGCGAAGGGATGTAGCTCGAGGTTGTTCCGAGTGGCAAGGTCCTAACGACGCTATATTTTTCTCGTTCAACATGACTGAACTGTTGTTATAATGCTTCATTTATCGACTACTATAGTCTTTTTTACTTGGCGGGCCTATATTTAGCTTCGTTTAATTCCGTCAGCAACGTGTCGGCAATTTCATTGGCTGGAAAGCTTCGGCATATGCAAATCCTTTCCAGCCTCGATTTGAAGCAAGTGAAAATAGCTCTCTCATACTAATCGATAAAATTTATGTTTGCCAAAGCATTTCTTTGCGGTAATAAAAGATCGATCTAAATTTGTTTCTACTTACCAAACATATGAATAGCGCCTATCAAATGGGAAATTCAGTTAAAGTTTTGCTATGGTATTCAGTAAAAAGGTTTAGAAATTTAGGAAATATGAATTAATAGTAGAAAATTTTTCATTGGATGATATAAAAAGACTGACCAATCGAGATCGAGTTAACAGAAACACTAGGCGGAAGTAGCATCGGTCAACGATAAGGAGTGTTTACATTAACAACGCTACTGCAGTACATTTGAAAACGCATTTAATGTGAAAATCATGCCAAATAAACGCATGAAAGTGCAAAGCAAATTGATTTCTTTGTGGGGTCCGGGAGCAAGTACGTCAAGCACAGACTCAAGTACGATTGACGATGATACAGCGGACAAGACTGAAACAGAGAGTGAGAGTGAGACTCAAAGTGATGCTGGGAAACCTGGGGTAACAAAGTTGAAAATAAAACGTAAATTCAACAGGAAATGGATGGCAACCTACACGTGGCTGAGGTATGAAAGTGATGAACATAAAAACAAGCATCCTTACTAAGTCAGACATGATTGAGATGAGTCTGGATCACTTGGAAAAAAAACAAGCAAAGAAGAATTTTCTCAGTGAAGAAATGTTACAGTAGCTAAACCATAAACATGATAAATGTCATTATTAATTGTGAAAAAGTTAATCTTGTCTGATGTCACAAAAGTCAAGTGCCAAAGATATTGAGTTTTTTATGTTTTATTTGAATTCTAGTCAAAACAGCCATAATAACTATTCTGTTTAATTCCATACTTTTTTCTTTTTTTTTTATTCTGAAAATTGTTATTGTTTGCTTAGATGAATAGCTCACACAATTGTTCACATGTTGGAATTAAATGATTTAAGTGTGAACAGTGATAACTATTGTGTTTTTTGTTTTCAAAGTGTGTATTGTAATTTTGACTCACTTTGGAAATTTTTGACTCACTGATTTAATATGTGGTGAGTCAGTTTGACTCATAGTCATTAGGAGCAAAATGAATCACTGGTTTTGTGTAATCTGCTATAAGATAAAGAAGATTAAGTGTAGCTTTAAGCAGGGCTGGGAGAAACAAATGAAGTAATTCTCGGAGAGGACTTTTTTTTTTTTTTTTGACAATTCAGAATCCACTACTTCCATAGTGCTTTTAAATATAAGGCTGTAAGCTTTGTGTTAGTTGTCTCTAATATTTATGTCCCAATACCTTGACCACATTTTAGGATGAAAATAATCATTTTAGATATTTTATATTGAAAAATTAGCTGTCTCGGAGAGGACACTTTTTTGACACAATTACATACTAATTTGATCAAAATAGTCTGAAAACTTACTGGCATTCAACATTAAAACTTAACTATGTTTCCAATGATATGGAACCAAATATTTGTTTTATGGTATAAAGAATGATGTAAGCGCATCCCTTTTGGAGCTACCTGTGGTCAAAAAAGCACTTTTTCTAAATGACACGAGTAATTTTGCTAAATATGACACACGTTGCCATACATTCACCAAAAATAATGTTATCACCAAATTTTTTTTTGCATGGTAAATAGAACTATCACAGGGCTACAATAAATGACCAAGTTTATTTAGTCAAGCCTTTTGATATTGAAGATAAGTGTTAAATGTGATTCTATTTCCTTCACTCCAGACCACCAGGGCGGTGCTGAAAGCACTAGTGGAAGGATCTTTGCATCCGCGCGTTTCGAGAATCGCATACAAAAGTTGTCATCTCATGACGTATGACGTGCCTGCCTATATAAGGCAACATCCCACGTCATTTGGCCTCTTCTTTTTTCTCGCATTGGAATCGCATCTCTTCTATTGAAATTGTGTGTTATCAGTTAACTGTGGGAATACCTGCGACAATCTACAGTGCAGCTCGTGACTGAAGAGGACTTCAGTGGGACTCGACTCCACGCGAGCTGTTTGGTCACTAAGGTAACTTGTTTTATGCATTGATAGTCACTGAATCTTGGCTGCCAAGTTTTCAGGGACGGCTATTATATCGGTCTTGTCACAAACTGCTCGGTTGCCGGCAGGTTTGTCAGTGTTGAGTGAGTTAGCGAATTGCTTGCCAATGACGTTAATGTGTACTTACAACTTTAGGTGAGCATCGGTTTTCTGGTTGCTAGTAAATCGTTGTCTGTAGCGGTAAAGTTGCGCTTGCAAACTTGCTAGCCTTGGTTGCCAGGCTAGCAAGCAGCGCTACACCTTGCTTCTTTTCTAAAAAAAAAAATCGTGGGTGAGTAGACACTGAGATGGATTCAGTGAGGTGTTCCACTTGCTCCAACCTAATGGAGGTGCTGGATGCACATGATCGCTGCGCGGAGTGCCTTGGCATGCAACATCTAAGGGAGGCAATGTCTCATCCATGCCCTTCCTGTGCATTAATGCCGCTTACTGTTAGACAGGCGCGGTTGGCTGGTGTGGAACGTGCGTCTAACAGTTTTCTGCTCTCGGATTCTCAGACACAGCGTAAGCGTAAGCTTTCACCACCAGTGCATGCAAAACAGCGCAAAAAATCTAGGTCTTCTGAGTTAGAGCGTAAAGTGGAACTGCTCTCATCTACAGTGGAGCGTCTGCTGCCTCTGCTTGCAAGGCCCCCCCCTACAGCAGGGGCACAGGTAGGTACTGTAGAGGAGCAGCCTGCACCGCCTGCCTCCTTGTCACCCATTGGCTCATGTTCTCAGCCACCTAACCAAGAGGAAGTGATGTCTGTGGCTGCCTCAGACACCTTTTTCAGTCAGCCTTCTTCCTCGGTGGAGCCACCAAGTGAAGTCCTGCCAGGTGTTGAGCCCTGTGATTCGGACAGTGATGTTACCTCTGGGTGATCTGGGGAGTCTGCCTCAGTGGTGGGTTCGGTGGAGGCCACACTGAAGGCTTTGCTTGCACGTTTGCAGTTGGACACCCCAGCGCCTCCTACCGGATCTGAGAACATGTTCCTGCACCATGTTCAGCGTGCCTCTCTGGTAATTCCACAGTGTCGTGACTTTACTTCTGTGGTGGCCTCTGCCCTGGAGGCTGCTACGAAACCTGCCCGTCCAGACCAGATGTCTCGCATGCTTGCGGTGATGCAGGACCCCTGTGCTGTTGGCTTGGGTAGCATGCCAGTAGTCGAATCAAGCATTGCTTCGCTCATTGTGTCTCCTGATGAAGCACTTTGGGAGCAGGTTCGTTGCCCTAACACTGAGTGCCGCCGCACAGACGAGCTACTTTCTTGTGCTTACAACTCTACTGCCTTTCTTGGCAGGGTGTCTAACTCGCTGGCACACATGCTTGTTATGCTGCACTTGACAACACATCATCGGCAGACCCACTGGCGGCTGAGGTACTGGAACTTGCACTGCAGGCTATGGGTGTCATTGCCAACCAGTGTGGCACTACCTTGGGCACCTTGCTGCAAGCCCGTCGACAAGTGTGGCTGGCTCAATCACCTCTGCCAGAAGTATGCAGGAACAACCTGAGGCACCTCCCACTGGCACCTGGACAGGTCTTTGGGCCAGCAGCACGAGGCCCTTGACAGACGTGTGTCTGTTACAGAGTCTTGCTCCTGTCATGTGGGCGTAGCACCCACCTTCAGAGCTCCACCAAACCCTTCTGCCTCACGCTTTAGGCATGTGGCCCCTAGAGCTGCACAAAGGTCTCCCCATCGACCCCAGCAGCAGGCCCCCAATCCCCCACCTCCCTCATCTCCCTCGGCCAGGCAGGGTGGCACTCAGCCACACGTGAGTTTTCGCCCTTTTTGACAGACAGGTCCTCCCTGCCGTCGTCGCCCCCCCCCCCCCCATCCCTTCTGAAAAACGTAGACAGGACCACTGACAGGTCAGGGCCAGTGGCAGGAGTTTTTACAGGCAGCCAGCTAGCGCGTTGGCACGAAATAACAACCAACCAATGGCTACTCACCACCCTTTCAGAAGGGTACCGCCTGCAATTCTGCCGCCGGCCACCAATGCATTCGGGTGTGAGGCAGACAGTTATAACCAATCCAGGACAGGCATAAGCCTTGTCGAGAGAGGTTCAGTTGTTGCTACAAAAAGGAGCCATAGAGATGGTCGACCCCATTGTTCACCCAGGGGGTTTCTTTTCAGTTTATTTTCTCGTTCCAAAGAAAGACGGCGGGTTCAGGCCGATTTTAGATTTAAGAAGGTTAAACCATTTCTTGAAGGTGCTTCATTTTCGAATGCTACGAACAACAGATGTACTGCAAGCGGTCACAAACCAGGACCGGTTTGTGACCGTAGATCTCGAGGACGCCTATTTTCACATACCCATTGCCGCGGACCACAGGCGCTTTCTTCGTTTTTCGTTCATGGGAAAGATTTTTCAGTTCAGAGTTCTCCCCTTTGGACTTTCTCTGGCGCCAAGGGTGTTCTCAAAATGCGTCCAAGTAGCACTAGAACCCCTTCAGAAGGAGGGCATGAGTGCTCCCTTACTTGGACGACTGGCTTCTTTGTGCGGCATTGCCCGAACAGGCCAGGGAACATGCTCACTGGTTGCTACTACACATTACGGCTCTGGGGTTCAAGGTGAACCAAAGGAAGTGCAAACTGGTCCCAGTCCAGGCAACACGTTTCATCGGCCTTGCCCTGGATTCGAACACTATGCTGGCCAGTCCCACGCCAGACAGAATAAGGTCAATTCTCACTGGAGTGAACCACCTTCGTGTCGGGGGAACTCGGCATTACGTTTCTCTCCTTCAGCTGTTGGGGAAACTCACAGCGGCCTCAGTAGTCATTCCTCTGGGTCTTCTGTGGCTAAGGGCTTTTCAGAGATGGCTTCTTCAACTGCGTCTGTGTCCAGTGCGAGACAGGCACGAGGGTGAGAATAACATGCCATTGCCTGCTCACGCTAAGACCTTGGTCCCAGGCACACTTTCTCACTCGTGGAGTTCCACTTGGTCCCCCACTGGGACGGTGGGAGGTTATCCGGACAGATGCTTCCCTCATGGGTTGGGGTGGAGTCTGGCGTCGGCAAGGTGTGAACGGCACCTGGCCTGCTCCATGGCGCACGTCCCACATCAACACACTGGAGTTGATGGCGGTGTTTCTGATGTTGCGCCACTTTCAGGAAGTGCTGCGGGGCAAACGTATTGGTATGTACAGACAATGTGGCAACTGTTTTCTATATCAGTCATCAGGGGGGCACAAGGTCTGTAGCTGCGCTTCAGGTGGCTCACAGTCTCCTAGTATGGGCTCAGGACAACCTCCTTTCCATAAGAGCATCTTATCTACCTGGACAACTAAACAGTGTGGCAGATGCTCTGTCACACGGCAATGTGTCTCAAGGGGATTGGAAACTGCATCCAGACACGGTGGAACAGATCTGGAAAACCTATGGGAGAGCAACTGTGGACCTGTTTGCGAGCAGTCAGACAACTTATTGTCCGACATGGTTTTCCCTGGGAGAAGAAACGGCAGCGTTGGGCTAGGATGCTCTGGCCCATGACTGGCCGAGGGCCATCCTTTATGCCTTTTCCCCCTCTACCACTGTTGTGGAGGACTCTCTGCCGTGTGTACGATCACAGTCACCATGTGCTATTGATAGCTCCTCATTGGCCATCCAGGCCATGGTTCCAGCTCCTGCTGTCACTACTAGTGGGACCTCCTTGTCAGCTGCCCAGCAGGCCCGACTTGCTGACGTAGATGGAGGGCAGGATTCAACACCCATGTCCCGAACGCCTGAAGCTCTGGGTGTGGCCCTTGGGGCCCCGGGGCTACTACTGGAGTGTTCAGAAGGGACCAGGAGCACTGTGGTGAACGCATGTGCAGAATCTACCCGACGCTTGTATGCAGGCAAGTGGAAGGTGTTCTGTGATTGGTGTGCGGAACGCAACATCAACCCCCTAAGCTGCTCTGTTCCACAGATTTTAGATTTCCTGCAGCACCTTTTAGAGCTTGGCAGGGCTGCATCTACACTTAAGGTGTATGTTGCAGCACTAACAGCCCACCGTTCAGAGGCTGGAGGTGTTTCACTTGGGTCCCACCGGCTGGTGGTAGCCTTTTTGAGAGGGGCATTTTGTCTTAATCCTCCTCATTTTGTGCGGAGTCCGTCATGGGATCTGAACACTGTGATTGAATCCCTTTGCTTGCCTCCTTATGAGCCCCTGTCAGCAGCTGACATTAAGTGGCTATCTGTTAAAACAGCTTTTCTCCTTGCCATCACAACAGCCCGGCGTGTGAGTGAGCTACATGCCCTCTCAGTGAGTACTGTTTGTCTTCGTTGGGGCCCTATGTTTGACAGTGTTTTATTGTGGCCTAACCCAGCTTTCCTCCCGAAAGTCTTATCTCCCCAGTTTAGCAACCAGCTGATTTTGCTGACTGCTATACCGACGGACAGGACAGACTTGTGTGCTGAGTTGTGCCCTGTCAGGGCTCTGAGGTTTTATTTTGATAGGACGGCAGCCTTTCGTACGACAGACCAATTGTTTGTTTTGGTGGTGCTCTGAGAGGAAGGCCTCTGTCCAAGCAGCGGCTCTTCCATTGGGTTGTGGAGGCAATCACCCATGCCTATGAATCTATGGGACGTACTGTGCCCTCTCCTGTCCACTGCCATTTGATGCGTGCTCAGGCAACATCATGGGCAGCTCTCCGGGGTGTACCACTCTCTGACATTTGTGCTGCTGCAACTTGGTCCAATACATGTACATTTGCCCGGTACTACAGGCTAAATGTTGCATCCATGCCATTGCTGTGTGCAGCTGTTCTTCTAGAAGGTGGTGATGCTCTTCTGAATTCCTCGTGACTGGGTTGGTATTCGTCTTCCACTAGTGCTTTCAGCACCGCCCTGGCGGTCTGGAGTGAAGGAAATAGAACGCTGGTTACGAATGTAACTGTGGTTCTATGACTAAGTGGAAGACCGCCAGGGTCTTTGGTCACTCGGATTGCACGAGAATGATTTTGAGGCCAGATGACGTGGGATGTTGCCTTATATAGGCAGGCACATCATGAGATGATAACTTTTGTATGCGATTCTCGAAACGCGCGGATGCAAAGATCCTTCCCCTAGTGCTTTCAGCACTGCCCTGGCGGTCTTCCACTTAGTCATAGAACCACGGTTATATTCGTAACCAGCATTTTTAGCTTGCGTACCCTGATTGTAAAACAACCCATAAAGAAATCCTGGTTTGATGAATAGAGGCTTTGCACCATCACATGACCCCCATAGCAACGGTAACTACGCCGCCATGACCGGGGGCACGCTTGTAATGCTTCATTCAGACGAGTTAGTTGTTATTGATCAGTATGGGAAGGTTTTGCTGCATTTTTGGATGTGCAAATGGTTTTGAACGAAACGGAGACATCAGACTTTTTTAATTTACCAAAAGTAATTCATCAAGGGGGGAAAAATGAGAGAGACTTATAAACGTAGAAGAGAAAAATGGCTCGCAAACATTCAGCGGGACTTGGTGTCGAATGGAGAGGTCAAAACCCTATGGTCTGCTCACTTCATTTCCATGAAGGTAAGAATTCCCCCCAAAAAAAATTTATTTCAGAACTGCAGCAAGGTGCTCATTCTTAAACAGAGAGCGTAAGAGACAAAGTGCAGCAAGGTGCTCAAGCTCATGTTCACTTCACTGTATAAGAAAGTGCAGCAAGGTGCTCATTCTCTTATGCTCATGTTCATCTCTGTATAAGAATGAGCACCTCGCTGCAGTTTGTATGTTTGCGAGTAATTTTTCCCCTCTCTCGAGAAATCTCTCTAGAGTTTTCCCCTGATGATGAATTACTTTTGGTAAATTAAAAAAAATCCGACGTCTTTGTTTTGTTGAGCACAATTTGCACATCCGAAAATGCGGCAAAACCATCCCATACGACCAATAACAACTAATTTATTTGAATGAAGCACTACAAGCATAACCCCCTGTCATGGCGGCGTAGTTACCGTTGTTATGGGGGTCACGTGATGGTGCAAAGCCTCGATTCATCAAACCAGGATTTCGGTAAGGTCATATTTTATGATGCACTAACACTAGTTGGTCACATATATACAATACTCATTTAACAGAAAGAAATAATTGAGTGAATTTGGTTAATTTTCAATAATGGTGAAAAATTCCTTGTGTAATATGCCTTACGTTATACCTTTTTTCCATTAATGGTGACATTTACTGTGTTATTTTTTTTAAAAACTAGAAAAAGACTGTTCTGTTTCAAATCTCTCTCTAATGCAGTGCATAAGACAAAACATGTAGCTTGTCTGTCACTTAGTTACAGCTTTACCTCTGACTGTTACAAAGTGCTGACACTTGAGACGCCTTCCGTAAATGTTCAACATTACTTGCTTTTTTTTTTGTTTTTTTTTAATCACAGAAAGTGTCACTGTATCATCAGTTACACATTTTTAAATCTGTATATGTAGTGCATCAAGTTTCTGTCTTAGTAACTGTGATGGAAAAGCTAATGCCCAGGTCAGATGGCAGGCTGAAACTAGTTTTCAACTACTTGCATCTACCTGCGGTAATAAAATTGCAGGTACACGCAAGACCGATCTTGCGTCGACGCACGACAATGCAGATAATGGCAGAGTGTTGCAGAGGGTCTTTAGTAGAGGCAGGTTGACGCGAGTGGCTCACAATCTGCTGGTATTTCAGCTGCAATTCGCTTCCAATTGGTGCAGTATGATGAGGCATTGTAATCCCAGATCACATTCTCTACTCGGCTAAATACAACAAAAATCGAACAGACAGTTGTGAAGATGTTGATTTTGCTGGTGCAGCAGCACTAAGTTTCCATTTTCTCCATCTTATGCAGTCAGATGCCAGTTCAGGGCCCGGAGACAGACACACCTGCCATCACATCTTTGCCAACCAAGCTGGAACTGCCAACCGTGAGTGAGCCGGCCAGCCTCTCGACACACTCTGTGCGTCGCCCGCACTCACCCAGTGTCAGTCTAGGGGAGCCAGAGGAGGAAGAGGGCGCGCACACACACTCACTCTCACACTCCCCTGCTTCCAGCTCTTGCAGTGCCACCTACACCAACCTAGGTATGTAACAACCACATTCATCATGTGTACACACTAGGGTGCATCAGTTGCCTCCTAAAAATGAAAAGTTCCTCCGATCATGATGCATTTTTGTTTTTATGTTCCTTTTGGTAAGAAAACACACTGGGTGAAATATTTTGACAAAATTCAAAAGTTTAATGGTGGCACCAGGAGCTCAAAGTTATGGAAAAAGCTGCTATTTTATGACTTTTATGACAAAATTTCGATCACTTTTCATGAAACATTATGGCACCTTATAGAGTTTACCAAATATCTTGGATACACATTTTTAGTACATATTCTAAATATATTATCAAGCACAGTTTGAGTTTTAGCTGTTCATTGAATCATTGTTCAACTACTTTTAAACAATACAAATGTATTATGAATCACATTAATGCTTCTCAATCCCTTGCAAAGGTTCTTAACATCTCTGGGTCACAAGAAATCAATAAATGGAGTCCGACATTGTGATTCAAACCTTACGCGAAAACATAAAATAAACGTTTTTTTGGCAAAAAATGAACCTCATGGTGCCACCATTAGACTTTTGAATATGGTCAAAAAAATTTTACAGGATGTCTTTATTGGTGAAAAGGAACACCCAAACAAAAATGCATCAGATTTTATGAAAGTGAGGGCAACTGCTGCACCCTAGTATACACACGTGTACTAACACACACCCCTACCCACCCTGGGTCTGCATGATGGTCCTCCGTAGACCAAGAGACCATTTGTGGCCTTCAGTTGGCGTTCAGAATAGCACAGTACCTCTAGGTGTGTGTCTAGATTTTCGATCTAGTTTGCATGATTTGCCCATAACTACTAATTACAGCGAATGATTGCATAGGGGGAGGGAATTAAATGTGCAGGAAAGTTATTACTAGAATATTAAAGTAGAGAGATGATCATAAATCAAATGTGAGCTTGGGTCGTTTTAAAAACGGGATGTCAAAATTGCCCACAGGCCTTAACTTTGCATTCAAACACGCAAGTTAAAAATAACAGCACACATAAAACACTCCTGTCTCTTACTGACACAAGTGGAAGCAAATATTACAGTGCTGTCCATGATTATTTAAAATACTTTGTCACTGTCATATTAAATAGGTTTTTCAGACCTTTTTTAACATTTAAATTTCATTGCTTTGTGTTTCTGTGTGTCGGTTGCTGGAAGTATGTTTGGCTCGTTATCATTTTGAATCTCTGTGGCCAAGCCTAAACCTCCTGCCAAAGGCAAGCAGATTTTGGGCTGAATTATCCTGGCACTTTAACAAAATTCATGATGCTATCAATCTTTACAAAGGTCCCTGAATCCTCAGCCACAAGACAGCCCCAAAGTGTCAATGATTCACCTTCATATTTTACAGTGGGGTATTGTAGAATTTGACCCTTTGTTGATTTCAGAAAACCCAAAATAAATTAAAACTTGTGCACAAAATTCTTGTTTTTTTCCCCTATTAAAGATGTATGTTGTACAATGATTCTGTAAAGTACATCATTGCTGGTACTCGCTTCACTTCTTGTTGGGAATGTATTTAATAATTATGTCCATCTCTCTGGCCTCTTCCCAATCCCCAGGTCAGTCCAGGGCCAGTTTGATCCCAGCAAAGCACCCCAGACATCCCAAGAACTCCGATGACAATCTCCATTCTGAATCTGAAGGTTTCAGTCCAGGTGCCAAAGCCACTCCCCCACCACTGCCCAAAAAATCTGTGCCACGAGCCAACACGGAGCCATCACTGACCAGAGAACCAATGACCCGCCGGCCTCGGAGGGAGGCCAAGCCAGGCGGTGCCAGCTTGAGCGTGGCAAATCCACTATATGACCTGGACTCCACCTGGGAGACGGCCAGTCAGAGCTCCTCACTCAGCTCTGATGCCCGCCAGCTAGACGAGTCGGGGGACTCTCTAGAGAGGCCGGTGGGAGGGGGGCGGAGTCTCTCTCACTCTGCCAACAGCAGCACTGCCCCAGATCGGGAGCAGCGTGGCTTCCGCAGCACAGAGAGCCTTGCAGCTAATAAGACCCACAGACTTGCTCTTTACAGAGGTCTAGAGAGCTGGGAGGAGGTGGCAAGCCGCATCCGCAGTCTGCACTCCGACACGTTGCGCAAACTAGCTGCCCGCTGTGAGGACCGCTTCATGGCGGGTCAGAAAGACCATTTGCGTTTTGGCACAGACAGCTGGTCCCACTTCAGACTGACCACAGGCAAGCCATGTTGCGAGGCAGAAGATGCTGTGTACTACACGGCTGCTTACGCTAAGGACCCACTCATCAACTATGCTGTTAAGGTAGGTCTCGTTTTTGTGTCTCAGAGTTAGAAGTGCTCAGCTGAAAGAATTTATGCTGTGTTCACATATATACCGGTACGATAGTGGTATAACTGTATCAATACAAAGTATACCGGTACAGTTTAGTGCATCTGTCCGCACTAGCGAGAAATGTTTGCGGTTTTCTTTCACGGTAGTTGAAATGCGCGTGCGCGAAATGTTTCCGTGGTTACCGAGTAACTTCCTTCCGAGAATATGGCGGATGAAACAACGTGTGTGTGCTTTTTGTTGTCAATGCACAGTCTGTATTTCTGGTGGTCGTTTATTCAGTCGGATTGTATAAAACGCGCGAGGCAGTTGAGAAAGAAACAAAGAAAACAAATCTCCCTTTCTCCCCCCTCACTTTCTCCCTCTTCCCTTCTCTTCCCCTCACTTTCTCCTTCTTCCCTTCTCTTCCCCTCCCCTTTCTCTCCCTTTTCCTCTATTCCTCCCTCCTTTTCCCCCCCTTTCTTTGCTCCATGTAGCTCCACGGTCGTTTTGAGCTATTTTGATGTTTTATTTACAGCTGGAAAGCATGGGCGTATTGCCGGAAGAAGTAGGAATGGTTCATTGCACATGCGCATTATATTTGTATCAATACAGAACCGCTTCATCTGTCCACACTACAGCGAAGCGTTACAGTACCGATACTGTACCGGTACGAAACCCATACATTTGTGGGTTTCGTACCGATACAGTTATACCGCTACAGTACCAGTATAGTTGCTAGTGTGGACAGGTGTTGCGGTACGAAAGTAGTATCGTATCGGTACAAAATCCCTAGTGTGGACAGGGTATTAAATGAGTAATTTCTCGACTGACAGTCAAGTAGTATTCCTGAGAGTGGGTGAAACAAGCAGGCTTTTGATGAGAGTGAGAGCTGTATTATTTGCATGAGAAAGACTTCACTGTTGAAAGCCATCAAAGACAGTTTATGGTTTTCACTCTTGGAGATAAACACATCATTTACACTGAGTCACTTGGAAAGTCCCAATTAAAAGCCTTCTGTGTCGAACCGTTCTCCCACCACTGCTCATCATGTCAAACACAACACCATGTTTGAGTCATTAATTCATTTAAAAAAAAAAGAAACCTTTGCAGAACGTTAACATGTACAGCTCTGGAAAGAGAGCACTTCAATTGTTCTTAAATCAGCGTCTCTATATATGTCAACTGTTTCATTCCAGTGTCTGTGCTGGAATTCCAACACAAGCTCACTTCATTTTACTTTAATAAGGTACTGATTAGGTGATCACCTAAGCCAAGTCTTATTTAACGACGAAAAGGATAAAAACCACTGCTGTGGTCATCACTATACTCTTGCAATAGGACCAGTTTGGATGGCAAAAACAGTGCTAGTCATACCTTAAATTTAACTGGAATACAAAAATATCTCCATCATGCCAAAAGAGTTTAAAAGAAAAGTTTTGAGTGGGAAAAAGAAGGGTTCAGTTCTGGCTTTACTGGCAGAGGGATACAGTTAGTGCGTTTACATGCACATCCAAATCGAGCTACTGTCAGTAGTCGAGCAAAGAGTCCCAGCAGGGGTGCCAGAGAAATCCAATCCTACATGCACACAAGGAAATCGAGCTATTGTGTGAGGTACATTGTGCACCCGAGCCACAGGTGGCGCTACATGCCCCATCGTGTTGGTACACTTCCGGTTGTCGTCATGAAGAAGAGCTATTCAAGAGTATAAACAAAGTTATCAGCAGTGTTGCCAGATACTGCTGACGTTTTCCAGCCCAAAACATGTTCAAATCCGCCAAATTCCACTTAAAACCGCCCAATCTGGCAACACTGGCAGTTCCGTGTTCACAAGTTCCGTGCTCAAGCTGTTAGGCTTGCTCTAACAGACTGTATGGCTACAAACTGTCCTGCGCAGACCACTGTTTTGTAAGACAACTTTATTTTGCACAATTGTATATTTTTCTCAAGTCCATTTTTTGCTTACAAAGAATTTTTTTTTTTGCTTACAAAAAATATTTTTCTAAAGTCCATTTTTTGCTTACAATTTAACTTGCGTCTTAATAAACACACAAAGTTCAATTGTTTTGTTTTTATTGACATTCTTCAGATGTTGGACATATATACACACACACACACACACACACAAATACAGTGACTTGTTTATGTACACAATTCACAGCTATGCAACAGCTGTACAAATGTATTTGGTGATACAGTAAGTGAGCTAAATTTTAACAGTGCAAACAATGCCACAAAAAAAAAAAAAGATTCATGCCGTTGTCATGCCGACTGAGGCTGTTGTGTTTCCCGCTTGTGGTCTCGTCCCTCGTCACTTCCGGAAGGGGCAGTGCTGAAGTAAGTAGCTCGACTACGTAGCTCGATAGGGTTTACATGCACTAAGTAGCTCGGCTAAAATCGCATAATCTAGGTCGTGTAGCTCGATTACGAGAAATCAAGTTCGGTTCGATTTCAGCCAAGCTAAGGTGTTTCCATGGCATTTAGAACTTCGATTTCAGTCAAGCAACGGTAGAAATTCGATTTTCTCTATGTGCATGTAAACGCACTGAGAGTGTGTCAGGTTGCATCCATCCTCAAAATTTCAAAGATAGCAGTTCATTGGGGACAATAAACTTGCAGACTGGCAGAAGGTGAAAACGACTTTCCACTGACATTCGGTGATCGTCAGCTCCTTCGAATGTCACTCAACAACCATAGGATGACATCAACTGACCTACAGAAAGAATGACAAATGGCAGCTGGTGTTAAGTGCATGGAAAGGATGGTTCAAAACAGGCTCCTCCGGGCAGGGTTGAAGTCATGTAAAGCTAGGTAAAAAAAAAAAAAGCCCTTCATCAATGAGAAGCAAAGAAGAGCCAGGCTGAGGTTTGCTAAAGACCATAAGGATTGGACCGTAGAGGACTGGAGTAAGGTCATCTTCTCTGATGAGTCCAATTTTCAGCTTTTCCCATCACCTGGTTAGACGGAGATCTGGAGAAGCCGATAAGCTGCAGTGTCTCGCACCCATTGTGAAATTTGATGGAGGATCAGTGATGATCCAGAGTGCTTCAGCAAGGCTGGAATGGGGCAGATTTTTGTTTGTGAAGGACACATGAATCAAGCCATGTACAAGGTTATCCTGGAAGAAAAACTTGCTTCCTTCTGCTCTGACACTGTTCCCTAACTGAGGATTGGGTTTTCCAGCAGAACAGTACTCCATGCTGCACAGCCAGGTCAATCAAGGTGTGGATGGAGGACCACAAGATCAAGACCCTGTCATGGCCAGGCCAATCTCCAGACCTGAACCCCACTGAAAACCTCTGGAGTGTGTATGAAACAAAGCTGAGCTGATTGAATTTTTGCACCAGAAGTGGAATAAAGTCACCCAAGAGTAACATGAAAGACTGGTGTTGAGCATGCCAAGACGCATGAAAGATGGGATTAATGTCAGGGTTATTCCACCAAATATTGATTTCTGAACTCATCTGAAGTTGAAACATTAGTTATTATGTTGTTTTAAAACTGAATATGATCTTGATTCCGATGCATTATTTAAGGTCTGAAAACACGTCATCTTTTTTATTTTGACCAGTTGTCATTTTCTGCAATTAAATGCCCTAAGTGACAATATTTTTCTGTGGAATTTGGGGGAAATGTTGTCAGTAGTTTATGGAATGAAACAAAAATGTTCATGTTCCTCAAACACATAGCTACAAATAGTAAAACCAGAGAAACGTATATACACAGTGCTCAGCGTAAATGAGTGCACCCCCTTTGAAAAGTAACATTTTAAACAATATCTCAATGAACACAAACAATTTCCAAAATGTTGACAAGACAAAGTTTAATATAACATCTGTTTAATTTATAACGGGAAAGTAAGGTTAATAATACAACTTACGTAGATTACACATTTTCAGTTTTACTCAAATTAGGGTGGTGCAAAAATGAGCACACCCCACAACAAAAACTACTACATCTAGTACTTTGTATGGCCTCCATGATTTTTAATGACAGCACCAAGTCTTCTAGGCATGGAATGAACAAGTTGGCAACATTTTGCAACATCAATCTTTTTCCATTCTTCAACAATGACCTCTTTTAGTGACTGGATGCTGGATGGAGAGTGATGCTCAACTTGTCTCTTCAGAATTCCCCATAGGTGTTCGATTGGGTTCAGATCAGGAGACATACTTGGCCACTGAATCACCTTCACCCTGTTCTTCTTCAGAAATCCAACATTGGCCTTAGATGCGTGTTTAGTCATGTTGGAAAAGTGCGCAACGACCAAGGGCACAGAGTGATGGTAGCATCTTCTCTTTCAGTATAGAGCAATACATCTGTGAATTCATGATGCCATCAATGAAATGCAGCTCCCCGACACCAGCAGCACTCATGCAGCCCCACATAAGGACACTGCCACCACCATGTTTCACTGTAGGCACCAGGCATTTGTCTTTGTATTCCTCACCTTTGCGACACCATACAGTTTTGAAGCCATCCATTCCAAAAACATTTATCTTGGTCTCATCACTCCAGAGTATAGAGTCCCAGTAGTCTTCATCTTTGTCAGCATGGGCCCTGGCAAACTCTAGGCGGGCTTTTTTGTGCCTGGGCTTTAGGAGAGGCTTCTTTCGTGGACGGCATCCATGCATGCCATTCCTCTGCAGTGTACGCCGTATTGTGTCACGGGAAATAGTCACCCCAGTTTGGCTTTCTACTTCTTTAGATAACTGCAGTGAACTTGCATGCCGATTTTCTTCAACTTCTCATCAGAAGATGCTCCTGTCGAGGTGTTAACTTCCGTGGACGACCTGGACGTCTCTGTGAGATGGTTGCAGTTCCACCTTTCTTAAATTTTTGTTCCACTTTTGCTACAGTATTCTGACTGATAAGTAAAGCTTTGCTGATCTTCTTGTAGCCTTCACCTTTGTGGTGGAAAGAAATTATTTTCTTTGAGGAATTCTGAAGAGACGAGTTGAGCATCACTCTCCATCCAGCATCCAGTCACTAAAAGAGGTCATTGTTGAAGAATGGAAAAAGATTGATGTTGCAAAATGTCGCCAACTTGTTCATTCCATGCCTAGAAGACTTGGTGCTGTCATTAAAAATCATGGAGGCCATACAAAGTACTAGATGTAGTTGTTTTTGTTGTGGGGTGTACTCATTTTTGCACCACCCTAATTTGAGTAAAACTGAAAAATGTGTAATCTAAGTTATATTATTAACCTTACTTTCACGTTATAAGTTAAACAGATGTTATATTAAACTTTGTCTTGTCAACATTTTGGAAATTGCTTGTGTTCATTGAGATATTGTTTAAAATGTTATTTTTCAAAGGGGGTGCACTCATTTATGCTGAGCACTGTGTGTGTGTATAGTGCCTGCAACATCTCATTCGGGATACTGATATATTTTTCAGGAAGGATCTTTAAAGGCCATATTTAAATTTGCTGACGTGTCAGTACCTGAAGTTCAAAACATGCATAACAACCTGTAACTGGTGATGACGGTCACCATATCTCTCCTCACCTGGGTTTTCTAGGTCCCTAGAACCTTCAGCTGCCTGTTAAATTTTTATCCATTAATCTGCTTGTAACCATTTGTGCTAGAGTTTGTGTGGTACATTTTTGCATTATACAGCAGGTGTGTTTAAAAGGGTCCTCTTTTTATTTCCAATTAATTTTCTATTGTCACAATTAGGAATTCCGTAGTTGATGACAGTAACTAATACTACATGTGTTTAAGTGCACTTCTCCATCTCTGTCTTTCTCAGATCTGCAGGTACAAGGTGAAGGAGACACAGCAACAGTTCTTCCACAGCCTGGCTGTCCGACAAAGCCTTCCTGTGCACTTCAACATCCAGCAGGACTGTGGCCACTTCCTCGCAGATGTGCCTGCCCGCCTTCTGCCCTGGGAGGGTGAACAGGAGGGCGATGATGAGAGGGGCGAAAAGAGAGAGGAGGAGCGAAATTTGGAGCAGAAAGGTGGTGGTAGCAAAGAGTTGCTGTCTGAAGGGAAAAGGCAGGCCGAGAGGGGGCACGGGAACATTGCAGTGCCAGCAGACATGGCGTGCCAAGGCGGGAAGTTGCGCAGCCGAGTGGTTGTGATCACGCGTGAGGTCCCGTTCCAGACAGTGGCCGATTTTGTGCAGGAGGGTGCATCAAGGCATTCACGTAACCCAGAACTGTATGAACGCCAAGTGTGCCTGCTGCTACTTCAACTGTGTACTGGCCTAGAGCACATGAAACCTTACCACGTGTCACACTGCGACCTGCACCTGAAGAACCTGCTGCTCGTGCACTGCCAGCCGAGCGATCCCTGGAACCTGGAGCTTCCAGAGCCCAACAACAACACCACGTCTGCTTCCTCTGCCTGCCCAGCTCGCCTCATCATCAGCAACTTCTCTCAAGCCAAGCAGCAGAGCACCGTGCGGTACACCGAGTGCGATGAGTTTCAGCTGGGCCTTCTTATCTATGACATGCTGCACCGACCCAATCCTTTGGTGGAGGCAGCTGGCCTGAAGGAACGGGAGCAGTTGCCACCGCTCCCGATGCGTTCCTTATACTCTCAGGGCCTGCAGCGGCTGGCGACTCTCCTGCTCCACACTGACGAGTCTGAGCGCATCGGCGTGGCCGAGGCTCGCGCTTGTCTGCAGTGTCTGCTGTGGGGTCCACGTGATGACCTCCTGCGTGCTGCACCTCTTCCCATTCAGCGCCACGCAGCGCTGCAGAACTGGCTGGATTTGAAGCGTACACTCATGATGATCAAGTTTGCCGAGCGCTCGCTGGACGCCGGCCACAGTAGCGGTGGCGTCAGCCTGGAGGACTGGCTCTGTTGCAAGTACCTGGCCTTTGCCACCATAGACTCCATTGACAGGGTTGTACGTATTTTGCAGCAGTTATGAGTCTGGCTGCTTGGCCCCAGACTTCTTTGGACTGCCAGTCAGCTTTCATATCACAGGCCAAGTGTCCAGTGGAGTCTGCTAGCCTGTGCACATTTGCGCTGTATGCATTTGTTTTGTTCGTTTGTTAGGTTTATTATTTTTTAACATGAGGAACGTGCAAGACATGTTTGTGCTTTATTAGTTTGTGACTGTGTTACTTATGTATTGAGTGGTGAAGAATTTTAAATCAGTGCTTTTGCTTTTGAAAATACTTTTTTTTTTTTTAACCAGTCATGCAGTTGGATCACACACTTATTATAAACTGTTTTTAGAAAAGCAGTGTTTGACCCCTGATTTTTTTTTTTTTTTAAACCAGCGTGACACCGTTTGCAGAATGACTCACAGTTTGGCCTTCTTGATAAACTGCTTCCTTTGTTTACTCTATCTGTGTAGAGAGCACTGATCTGGCATCAGCAGCTTGTCTCTTGCGCCTTGACTTACCGTAGAACAACGCTTTAGTTTTCGGGATTTCACCAAGGGTCTGAGAGATTTTCATGCAATTGTTGTTCTAGCAGTATGTTAGTGTTGGATGTAGTGGTGTTGAGAGAGAAAAAGGATGTACATTTCTAAGTTTTAAAGCTGTGTGCAAAGCATAAGGAGTTTATTAAACCACAGCTAAGATGGGAGATACCACTGAGGGCCACAGTATTTCTACCAGTCCCTCTCAATCTCTCTCTCTCTCTCTCTCTCTCTCTCTCTCTCTTTCAAGATCTTTCGTCATGTTCTCTTCTATGAGAACCTCATCTCTCACTCGTAAGTCTAAATAAGATAAAGATTTAACTTATTAGTGAAAGAAACTACTTAAATTAAAAGATGGACTCTATTTCTGTCTTGCAGTCCTGAGTGTGAGAAAGTCGATGCAAATGATTCCAAAGCAGACGGAGCGAAATATTTTTCTAACGCCAGAATTTACCAAAGGTTCAAAGATGGTCGGCATCTATTTTGACACGAAATATTGAAACAAAAAAAAATGTATTTTTAAAGATATTAATGCATGGTTTCATCTGAAGACATCAGGAAAGCTCTATGTTACTAAAAGTGTCCTTATGCAAAAACACACAGAATAAGCAGGCAGATCTTCAGATCCAGAACTGAAAGATTCAGTCTGGGGGGGGGGTTGGTGAACGTGCACTGTGGTTGTCGGAGAGTCCGCAGCACTCTGATCAAAGTTTCATTTCTCATAACCCAGACAGTGAATTGTGGGTAGATCAGCCCCAGAGAATAATGGGTTGGAACGGCGTACCTTTTTCGAAGGTAGATAATTTTTGTACCTTTTATGGATTTATGTGCAATCGTTGTAAATGCTATCTGTTACACATAGAAACAGTATTTATATATAGTGTATGTGCTTGATATTATGCAGCATTCAGTTAGACAGTTACTTCCTTTTGGCACATAATTATTGACAATGCCTTCCTCAAGGCACAACTTGTTGTTGTTTTTTTCTTTGAAACATAATTTCCACAATGTTCACAAGATTGGATGAGAAGCTGTGTGTGTGTGTGTGTGTGTGTGTGTGTGTGTGTGTGTGTGTGTGTGCGCGCGCATTTAGCAAGTGATTTACCCTTTTTTTTTTTTTTTTTTTTAGGTAGTGCACATACCTTCATTACATTTTCACTGTATTACTACGCATGTTTCTAAAAGTGTGTGTACGTGCATTTAATTTTGATTGGAAAGAGGCTGATGAGGTAAGTGTGTGAAGGTGTGAAATCAGCAGCAAGTCCTAGTTCTGCCTACACAGGGACCAGTCAGCTACTCGACTCAGAAAAGTAAAGCTAAGAGCCATCTTGCAATAAAATTGCTGCGAACTGTGAGCTCTTTCCTTTCACAGGCAGAATAAGAGCAGTGATGCAAGCTAAACAGCTCTGGAGCAGTGTTTCTCAACCTCAGGGTCTTCGAACCCTCTGTGGTCCGTGGCGTAATTATAGGACGTCTGTGGGATTGTTCTTAAAAATATTTAAAATGTCTATAATTGGCATTTTTCACACACTGTCACTAACATTGCTCAGAAGTTCGCACCGTGTCCAACGCTGATGGTTTGAACAAATGATTATCGAGAGATAGAATCAAGCCAAGTGTAATATTAGCAATAAAATGTTTAACGATTTTACGGTTCATCCCCGGCTGCAAGTTTGACATGGATGAGTAAAATGAAATGTGTGCAGTGTGTCATGTGAAATGTTAATCTCAGTGTCAGTTAATGTTAAATCGGCGTGAACAGCAGGCAGGATATCAAATGTAATATTGAACTGAAAATCTTTTAAATTTGACACTTGTTGGTTGATGAAAAGGTGTAGACTACTATATATTATTTTTCTATCCACATTCACTGGATATGAGCAATCGCACACTCTGATTGGCTACTCTACTACGAGGCTATCAGCTCATATACCGTGAGTAGAGAAAAACAAAATGGTGGCGTGTGTTGCTGAACCAATCGAGGATGAAATGAAAACTCTACGCCAAAACACCCCCCCCAAAAAAGAAAACAAGAAAAAGCAACAAAATATGGAATGAAATTATTTCATGGTAAGAATGTATCTTTTTTTTTTCAAGAATTATTATTATTGCATTTTTCACAAATTGCTACTGTCATTTTGCCAGTTTGTTTACATTCTAAACAGAAATTATTTTGTCAGACATTTTGTATAAAGTTTTTATTTATCAAATTTGCAAAAAAATAAACATTTCTCAAAAGCCAGTGAATGTGGATAGGATAAAACAGTTATTCCACTCAATCTTGTCGTACATGGCTTACAGCCAACTCGGCACTACATGCCTCGTCGGCTATCGGCTCATGTACGACTCCGTTCCGTGGAATAACTGTTAATTATACTCGTACATTATGATCATACAGGGCATGTCACCACAAAATGAGTCCAGCTGTTCAAAAAAAAAAAAGAAAAATTGTTATCTTGGATATTCTAAATCTGCAGTTAATTACAGTGGGGCAAAAAAAGTATTTAGTCAGCCACCAATTGTGCAAGTTCTCCCACTTAAAAAGATGAGAGAGGCCTGTAATTTTCATCATAGGTACACTTCAACTATGAGAGACAGAATGGGGGGAAAGAATCCAGGAAATCACATTGTAGGATTTTTAATGAATTAATTGGTAAATTCCTTGGTAAAATAAGTATTTGGTCACCTACAAACAAGCAAGATTTCTGGCTCTCACAGACCTGTAACAACTTCTTCTTTAAGAGGCTCCTCTGTCCTCCACTCGTTACCTGTATTAATGGCACCTGTTTGAACTCGTTATCAGTATAAAAGACACCTGTCCACAACCTCAAACAGTCACACTCCAAACTCCACTATGGCCAAGACCAAAGAGCTGTCAAAGGACACCAGAAACAAAATTGTAGACCTGCACCAGGCTGGGAAGACTGAATCTGCAATAGGTAAGCAGCTTGGTGTGAAGAAATCAACTGTGGGAGCAATTATTAGAAAATGGAAGACATACAAGACCACTGATAATCTCCCTCGATCTGGGGCTCCATGCAAGATCTCACCCCGTGGGGTCAAAATGATCACAAGAACGGTGAGCAAAAACCCCAGAACCACACGGGGGGACCTAGTGAATGACCTGCAGAGAGCTGGGACCAAAGTAACAAAGGCTACCATCAGTAACACACTACGCCACCAGGGACTCAAATCCTGCAGGGCCAGACGTGTCCCCCTGCTTAAGCCAGTACATGTCCAGGCCCGTCTGAAGTTTACTAGAGAGCATTTGGATGATCCAGAAGAGGATTGGGAGAATGTCATATGGTCAGACGAAACCAAAATAGAACTTTTTGGTAAAAACTCAACTTCTTGTGTTTGGAGGAGAAAGAATGCTGAGTTGCATCCAAAGAACACCATACCTACTGTGAAGCATGGGGGTGGACCTATGATGAAAATTACAGGCCTCTCATCTTTTTAAGTGGGAGAGCTTGTACAATTGGTGACTGACTAAATACTTTTTTTGCCCCACTGTATATTTTAAATAATAAGGGGTCAGCTTTAGGTTAAATGTGATGCAACTAATCTCTAGAAATTAAGGAAAATGTTTGTGTCGTCATCTTAACAGAAAATCAAGTTTGGAGAAAGTCAATTGTACATGTGATTTGTGATATCTAAATTTGAAACGAATGCATTGCGCACATTTATTTGGCCTACAAAGTCATATTTATAGCGTGTATTCCAGTATAATATTTTAGTCACAGGTATATTGTAGATTAAGGAATGCAAAACGGTAAAAATGATACGCGAGTCATTTTTTGACGCGCTCTCATTTCAAACCGCAGTATTTCACAATGAACTTTTGCAACACTGGACTCGTTTTGTGACGACATGCTCCGTACATGTTTATGTGGAAGATCTGAGAGGATGAGTCAGAATATGCTCGGGGTCCACAGCGGGGAAAAAGGTTGAGAACGTTTTGTAGCATTAGAGCATGCTACACAAATTGCACTTGAGCATCAGGTGTAATACAGAGACTTCGAGGCAGCCATAGAGTACAGCAGTGATGCATTAGTCCTGATATTTAGCGATTTAAAACCCAACAAGTTGCTGATCTGCTCGAATCTGAGTGGCAAACGCCGAGAGCGTGTGTCTGTCTCTGCGTTATCATTCAACTGTGTTGCTGTCAGCTGCTGAAAAAGGTTGGGTCATTTTTCTCCTTTCTACTAGCAAGCATCCTAATGCTGCTGTGATGGGAATAGTTCTAACAAGGAGACGTATTAGTTCAGCGTGTGTGTGTGTGTGTGTGTGTGTTCCTTTTGAGACTCCAGTTGCTGCTGAGCTGGTTGTTCGATGTACTGGGGAGTGTTGGTGGACTGCACTGGTGGCTGTCCTTTCATCATAGTGTTTTCTGTTTTTATATAATAATTTTATATAATAGTATCAGAATGGTACACGCACCACAACGCTCTGTGTTCCAGGCTCACTATTCTGTCTTGGCTCCATCATTCATGTTTTTTTTTTTTTAAATGAAGACACAAACTACCCAGTTCTTTTGCTCATGTCCGTAGCAGTGATGGAGCTATCTCTACTTCATGCACAGTCATGCTGGACAATGTTCTGTTCATCGACGCTTTCTTTTCACATGTATTTCCAGCAGTGTATTTATGGTTGCTTTCCAATGTACTTTAACGGCCAATGAATATATAAAAGAGCTATGTATGTATGTACGTATGTATATCTCATGGCATTTGGTGGCATACAGCCATTCCTTGCTGTCTTGAGTTAATATTACCAGTAGTAATAAAATTATGAAGATATGTTTTTATATTCTGTATGAGTGTTTGTATAAAATGGACATACTGAAGCTAGTGCCACAATACCAGTTCAGTTCAGGGTTTACTTTAATTGAATTTCTGGCCATTGAATTAAATTTAAATGCTTGCAGGGTGTGCGCGCGCGTGTGCGTGCCCTGAATGTACTACTAAGCCAGGTAAAAGCACACAAACCTCTCCCAGAGCGCTCTTATCGATACACTACCGTTCAAAAGTTTGGGGTCACTTTGAAATGTCCTTATTTTTGAAAGAAAAGCACTGTTCTTTTCAATGAAGATCGCTTTAAACTAATCAGAAATCCACTCTATACATTGCTAATGTGGTAAATGACTATTCTAGCTGCAAATGTGTGGTTTTTGGTGCAATATCTCCATAGGTGTATAGAGGCCCATTTCCAGCAACTCTCACTCCAGTGTTCTAATGGTACAATGTGTTTGCTCATTGCCTCAGAAGGCTAATGGAGGATTAGAAAACCCTTGTACAATCATGTTAGCACAGCTGAAAACAGTTGAGCTCTTTAGAGAAGCTATAAAACTGACCTTCCTTTGAGCAGATTGAGTTTCTGGAGCATCACATTTGTGGGGTCGATTAAATGCTCAAAATGGCCAGAAAAATGTCTCGACTATATTTTCTATTCATTTTACAACTTATGGTGGTAAATAAAAGTGACTTTTCATGGAAAACACAAAATTGTCTGGGTGACCCCAAACTTTTGAACGGTAGTGTATGTCTGATTAATGCATGAGACAAAACACTAAACACATTAATCTCCTCTGCTTTTGGGGTGCGTGTGCACGAGAATAATCTGACACACTTCTCCTGCTTGATGAATCTGTTATCTCAGCATTTCTCTGATCCTCTTCTAACACCATAAAGGTCATGCATGTATTTGCAGTCTGGGATTATGCGTTCGCAGAGCTCTCCAGACATCAGGACTGTTCCACACTACATGGTACACTATTGTATACTCTCACAAAAGAGGGTCATAAACTACATTTTCTTGCCGCTGGGGTGATATCCTTATCTTTTATATCTTGTGTATTTTTTACCTGGAAATGTGGATACGTAATATACTTAAGAAAATGATTTAAGGTACATAGTTGAACCATAATTATTGTTTGGAGTAAAGTACAGTGCCTTGCAAAAGTATTCATCCCCCTTGGTGTTTGTCCTGTTTTGTCGCATTACAAGCTGGAATTAAAATGGATTTTTGGAGGCTTGGCACCATTTGATTTACACAACATGCCTGCCACTTTAAAGGTGCACATTGTTTTTTATTGTGACCCAAACAATAATTAAGATGAAAAAACAAATCTGGAGTGTGCATAAGTATTCACCCCCTTTCATATGAAACCCCTAAATAAGAGCTGCTCCAACCAATTAACTTTATAAGTCACATAATTAGTTGATTAAGATCCACCTGTGTGCAATCAAAGTGTCACATGATGTCTGTATAAATCAACCTGTTCTGGAAAGACCCTGACTCTGCAACACTACTAAGCAAGCAACATGAAAACCAAGGAGCCTCCAAACAGGTCAGAGACAAAGTCGTGTAGAAGTATAGATCAGGGTTGGGTTCTAAAAAATATCCCAAGGTATTTTTAAGTTCGTTTCTTAGACAAGGATTTTAAGCTCGTTACCTTGTTGACAGTTTCGGCGTGAAACGTCCGCCTTCCTCAGAATTGTGAGGAATTCTGAGGAAGGCGGAAGTTTCACACCGAAACTGTCAACAAGGTAACGAGCTTAAAATCCTTGTCTAAGAAATGAACTTAAAAATACTTAAATAGTCAGACATAATGAACTTCCACTACATAAAATATCCCAAACTTTGAATATCCCAGGGAGCACCATGAAATCCATTATAGCAAAATGGAAAGAGTATGGCACCGCTACAAACCTGACAAGAGAAGGCCACCCACCGAAACTCACAGACCAGGCAAGGAGGGCATTAATCAGAGATGCAACAAAGACCCCAAAGACAACACTGAAGGAGCTGCAAAGATCCACAGCGGAGATGGGAGGATCTGTCCATAGGACCACTTTAAGCTGTACACTCCACAGAGCGGGGCTTTATGGAAGAGTGGCCAGAAAAAAGTCATTGCTTAAGAAAACATATTTGTAGTTTGCTCAACAGCATGTGGCAGACTCCCCAAACACATGGAAGATTCTTCTCTGGTCAAATGAGACAAAAATAGAACTTTTTGGCCATCATGGGAAATGCCATGTGTGGCACAAACCCAACACCCTGAGATCACCATTCCTACAGTGAAGCATGGTGGTGGCAGCATCATGCTGTGGGGATATTTTTCATCTGCAGGGACAGGAAAGCTGGATGGCACTAAATACAGGGCAATTCTGGAGAAAACCCGTTTGAGTCAGTCTTACCCCTTTTCCACCAAATCAGTTCCAGGGCTGGTTCAGGGCTGGTGCTGGTTCACAACTCGTTCAACTTGCAAGTCAGCTGAGAACCAGTTTGCTTTTCCATAGCTCGGGGTGCTAAGGGGAGCCACATCATTACGTCGCTGTATACGTCAGTTACGTCGCTGCGTTTGCATAAACCTTGGCGTGACCATCGAAGCAACAACAACACGGAGAAGAAGCAGCAGCACCACCAACAATAATAATGGATGACTTCGCATTTGTACAGCTGCTGCTTCTTGTCGCTTAAAAATGGCGACCTTTCGTGGTCTTGCTATTGTTGTTGGTCTTAACGTAAGCGATTCTTTCCTCTGGCCCAGCAAAGAGCTGGTGCTAGCCTGGAACTGTTTTTTCTGGCCCCAGAGCCAGTTCTTTGTCAGTGGAAACAGAAAACCCGGTTCCAAACTAAGCACTGCCCCCGAACCAGTCCTGGAACTGCTTTGGTGGAAAAGGGGCATCAGAGGTTTATGACTGGGACAAAGGTTCATGTTCCAGCAGGACAATGATCCTAAACATACTGCTAAAGCTACACTGGAGTGGTTTAAAGGGGAACATTTCAGTGTTTTGGAATAGCCTAGTCAAAGCCCAGACCTCAATCCAACTGAGAATCTGTGGCATAACTTGAAGATTGCTGTACACCAACACAACCCATCTAACTTGAAGGAGTTGGAGCAGTTTTGCCTTGAGGAATGGGCAAAAATCCCAGTGGCTAGATGTGCTAAGCTAATAGAGACATACCCCAAGAGACTTGCAGCTGTAATTGTAGCAAAAGGTGGCTCTTTAAAGTATTGACTTTGGGGGGGATACTTATGCACACACCAGATTTGTTTTTTTTTTCTTCTTAATTATTGTTCGTCTCACAATAAAAAACAATTTGCACCTTTAAAGTGGTAGGCATGTTGTGTAAATCAAATGGTGCTAACCCTCCAAAATCCATTTTAATTCCAGCTTGTAATGCAACAAAACAGGACAAACACCAAGGGGGATGAATACTTTTGCAAGGCACTGTATACTACATGCATGTTTCTAAGTAAAAGGGACAAAAAGTTTACCCAAGTAACAAGGAAGAGTACAGTTAAGGCCAAAAGCTAGTTTACATCTTTTTCACAACTGCACACATTTTCAGTTATAATGTATTTCTGCTGTTGTCGGTTGCTTTAGTTCCATAAGTGCCATAAGCAGTAATTTCAAAATTATAGCTAACCAATTTATTCCAGTTTTTATTTATGACAGCCCTATTTCCAAAAAAGTTGAGACATGGTGTAAAACAAATAAAACCGAATGCAGTGGTTTGCAAATCATGGAAACCCTATATTTTTTTGAAAATAGCACAAAGACGACACATCAAATGTTGAAACTGAAATTTAATTAATTTATTTATTTATTTTTACTTTTTGAGAAATGGATGTTCATTTTGAATTTGATGCCAGCAATACATTTTCAAAGAAGTATGGACAGGGGCACGTTTACCACTGTGTTGCATCACCTCTACTTTTAACAACACACTGTAAACATTTGGGAACTGATGAGACCAATTGTTGTAGTTTTGAAAGAGAAATGTTGACTCATTCTTGCCTGATATAGGATTTCAGCTGCTCAACAATTTAGTCTTTTTCGTCATATTTTGAGTTTCGTAATGCACCATATATTTTCGCCTTCAACACTATGCTGCCACCACCATGCTTCACAGCTGGGATGGTGTTCTTCAGATTAAAAATCTCACACTTTTTTCTTCCATTTTATAGCGCTGATCGTTCTGGCCAAACGTTGGTCTGACTTATGACTGGGTTTCTTCTGTGTGCAATAGCCTTTCAGGATATGTCAATGCATCACTTTCTTAAAGGTGGGTATACATGGACTCCAACTCCCTTCGCCAGTTCCTTTGTCGTCTTGGGGTTCAGTTGAACTTTGCAAGCCAGCGTTCTTTCAATCATGGGAGTTAATTTGTGCCTCTTTCTTGAATAATGTTTGTGTGGTCCAAAGTTGTATATTATAATATTTTAATTTAATATATATTATACTGACTTTTAGCCAGCATTAATTTTTTTCAGCAGTTTGTGCTACAGTAGCTCTTCTGTGGGATTGGACCATATGGGCTAGCCTTCGACACCCATTTCCCAGTCACCAGTTGAGGGTTGTCCTTCCTTGGACCACTTTTGGTCGGTACAAACCACTGCATACCAGGAACACCCCACAAGATGTGCCATTTTGGAAATGCTCATTAAATGCCCAGTCATCTAACCATCATAATTTGGCCCTTGTCAAAGTCACTCAGATGCTTACACTTGCCCATTTTTTCCTGCTTCCAACACATCAACTTCAAGAACCGACTGTTCTGCTGCTGTGTAATATACCCCACCCCTTGACAGGTGCCACTGTCATGAGATAATCAATGTTATTCACTTCACCTCTCAGTGTTCATAATGGTATGACTGATCAGTGCATGTATACAATACATAGTCTGGTCCATAAATATTTGGATAGCGACACAATTTGGTAATTTTTCCTCTGTCTACCAACCAGAATGGATTTCAAATTAAACCATCAAGATGTGACTTCAGTGGTAGACTTTCGATTTTAATTCATGGGGTGTAACAAAATTGTGTTAACTGTTGATGAATTACAGCCATTTTTTACATAATCCCTCAATCTTCACTAGCTCAAAACTGATTGGACAAACTAGTATAGTTATAAATGTAGTGGTGCTTGAAAGTTTTGAACCGTTTAGAATTTTCTACATCTCTGCATAAATATGATCTTTAACCATTCTTTGGTTGAACGACTTGTCTGCTTAGGGTTGTTGCCTTGCTGCATAACCCACTTTCTCTTGAGTAGTGGCAGTTCTAGTTTGTATGGCACCCTGGGCCACCCCCCCTTCAGTGCCCATAATAACCCCTAACCCTAAATATATTTGTTACACAATTAAATACACATGCCATTATGTACAGTTTGTCAAATGTTAAGAAAAGGAGCCAAATTAAGCATACAACCTCCTTGGCCAATTCTCAATACGACTCAATATATCGCAAAAGATGCACAATACTGAGCCCAGGACCCAGTCATTGCAATCACGGAAAACCTTTATGCAATCAACTCAATGAAATAAATAATCAATAATGTCTTAATTAGGTTGTAATTATTTTTGCTGCAGGCTACACACATTATCATGATGAAACTGTGTGAAATTATCCAGTGTTATGTAAGCTAGTTGGATAGAAAACACAATATTGTCACCCTGTATGCAAATAGTGTAGCAAACTAAACAAGCCTAAGTGCTATACTAGCCTATTTCATGACATGCACAGTACAACCCCAATTCCAAAAAAGTTGGGACGCTGTATAAACTAAAAACAGAATGCAATAATTCGCAAATCCTGGAAACCATATATTTCATTGAAAATAGTACAAAGACAGCATATCAAATGTTGAAACCGAGCTGTTTATTGCTTTTTGGAAAAATATATGCTTTAAAAATAATTAAATTAAATGTTTCAACGTAAAAAAAAATTACTATTAACAGCAGGGAGCCGTTTATAAATGAAACAAATTCAGTATTTGGTTTCAGATGACCCTTTGCTTTAAAAACAAAAAAAAGTAGTCTCAGGTACAATGAGTGTAATTTTATAAGGAAATGAGCTGTAGGTTTTACTGAGCATCTTACAAAACCGGCCACAGTTCTTCTGGACACTTTGTCATACTTGCTTCTTAATTTTGCAGCAAAACCCAGTAACCTTCATTATGTTTTCTGTTTTAATCTGAAAAGTGCTCTCTTTAAATAATACTGGCTGGCTTTGAGTGATCTATCAGATGTATTCCGTTCATCTCGCATGATATTGAACAAGTCGAAGACGATGCTAGCTGAATGCAGTATATCTGATAGACCATGAAAAAAGCCAGCCAATATTATTATTATTACTATACATACACATTAGATGGAACAATTATATATTTTATAAAAAATTAACAACAGGGGGGTAACTTACCAATATTGAATGCTGATTCTGATCGAATCCAATGTACATGTACTGAACAAAGTCAAAGTTCTAACAATAAAAATGGTACAAGTCCAAAAAGCCTGAACAACAACCCAACTTGTATACAAGCTATATCCAGGTTGACAGTTCAAGTTCAAAATTACTTTTGGTAGTAGTTAATTGTTACATTGCAGTTGTTCAAAACAAAAGGGCTTTGCTGAGTGAAGTCCACGAGTGAAGTCCTCTTGTAAAAGTCTCCGTCACTTTTCCTCACCTCCAAGTAGAACTTTATATTTCCGCTATTGCTCCCTTTTCCAGTTTTTTGATGTCTGTTGGTATGTTTTTCTCTTGTAAATATGCATGAAGAATATCCAGTGAAGTTCTTGTAGCCTTTCGGGTGTTCAGCTCGTCTTTCTCTTTAAATCTGCTTTTAATGAAGCAAACCTCACAGCCATTTTTATTTGTAAACTGTTAGTCACTCGCTAGCACGGAAGTTTTACATCTCCACTGTGTCTCTTTTCCAGTTTTTCCATATATTTAATACAGAAGATTAAATGTGTGAAGAATATCCAGTGAAGTTTTGGTAGCCTTTCGGGTGTTCAGCATGTCTGTCTCTTTAAATCTTCCACTTTTAATGAAGCAAACCTCGCCACCATGTTTGTGAACAAACTGTCAGTCACTCAGTAGCGCGAAAGTTTTACATCTCCGATGTTTCTCTTTTCCAGTTTTTTGATGTCCGTTGGTATGTTTTTCTCTTGTAAATATGTGTGAAGAATATATAATGAAGTTTTGGTAGCCTTTCGGGTGTTCAGCGTGTCTTTAGTTTCGATTTATTTAGTGCTTAAACCGAGCACTGAATTAACCCCGTTTTCTCTCTCTCCTGGCCAACAAAGAAATGATTGTGCGCATTCACAATAGAAAAGTTTTGTCATTGGATCTTCGCATGTGATGTCATGTTGTCTTGACAACGTGCAATATTGTAACAATATTGCATGCTCATTCTCCATTGAGGAGAGTGGCATAATAATTGGAGGATAAATGATAGCGATATGATGATATTGCATGCCATCAATAAACCCACTAGAAGGGAATAGAGTACGTTTTTATTCCATGGAAAAAGTGGCCTGTATATATACAGTGGGGCAAAAAAGTATTTAGTCAGTCACCAATTGTGCAAGTTCTCCCACTTAAAAAAGATGAGAGGCCTGTAATTTTCATCATAGGTACACTTCAACTATGAGAGACAGAATGAGAAAAAAAAAATCCAGAAAATCACATTGTCTGATTTTTAAAGAATTCATTTGCAAATTATGGTGGAAAATAAGTATTTGGTCAATAACAAAAGTTCATCTCAATACTTTGTTATATACCCTTTGTTGGCAATGACAGAGGTCAAACGTTTTCTGTAAGTCTTCACAAGGTTTTCCACACACTGTTGCTGGTATTTTGGCCCATTCCTCCATGCAGATCTCCTCTAGAGCAGTGATGTTTTGGGGCTGTCGCTGGGCAACACGGACTTTCAACTCCCTCCAAAGATTTTCTATGGGGTTGAGATCTGGAGACTGGCTAGGCCACTCCAGGACCTTGAATGCTTCTTACGAAGCCACTCCTTCGTTGCCCGGGCGGTGTGTTTGGGATCATTGTCATGCTGAAAGACCCAGCCATGTTTCATCTTCAATGCCCTTGCTGATGGAAGGAGGTTTTCACTCAAAATCTCACGATACATGGCCTCATTCATTCTTTCCTTTACACGGATCAGTCGTCCTGGTCCCTTTGCAGAAAAACAGCCCCAAAGCATGATGTTTCCACCCCCATGCTTCACAGTAGGTATGGTGTTCTTTGGATGCAACTCAGCATTCTTTCTCCTCCAAACACAACAAGTTGAGTTTTTACCAAAAAGTTCTATTTTGGTTTCGTCTGACCATATGACATTCTCCCAATCCTCTTCTGGATCATCCAAATTCTCTCTAGTAAACTTCAGACGGGCCTGGACATGTACTGGCTTAAGCAGGGGGACACGTCTGGCACTGCAGGATTTGAGTCCCTGGCGGCGTAGTGTGTTACTGATGGTAGCCTTTGTTACTTTGGTCCCAGCTCTCTGCAGGTCATTCACTAGGTCCCCCCATGTGGTTCTGGGATTTTTGCTCACCGTTCTTGTGATCATTTTGACCCCATGGGGTGAGATCTTGTGTGGAGCCCCAGATCGAGGGAGATTATCAGTGGTCTTGTATGTCTTCCATTTTCTAATAATTGCTCCCACAGTTGATTTCTTCACACCAAGCTGCTTACCTATTGCAGATTCAGTCTTCCCAGCCTGGTGCAGGTCTACAATTTTGTTTCTGGTGTCCTTTGACAGCTCTTTGGTCTTGGCCATAGTGGAGTTTGGAGTGTGACTGTTTGAGGTTGTGGACAGGTTTCTTTTATACTGATAACGAGTTCAAACAGGTGCCATTAATACAGGTAATGAGTGGAGGACAGAGGAGGCTCTTAAAGAAGTTGTTACAGGTCTGTGAGAGCCAGAAATCTTGCTTGTTTGTAGGTGACCAAATACTTATTTTACTGAGGAATTTACCAATTAATTCATTAAAAATCCTACAATGTGATTTCCTGGATTCTTTCCCCCCATTCTGTCTCTCATAGTTGAAGTGTACCTATGATGAAAATTACAGGCCTCTCTCATCTTTTTACGTGGGAGAACTTGCACAATTGGTGGCTGACTAAATACTTTTTTGCCCCACTGTATGCTATATGCTGCTCAGATACAAACTTTTTTTTCCATGTAATATTTAATTTTGTGCTGGAAAACAAACGTTTGGAACTCTAAAATGCTTTTGTACTGACTTGATAATGTAGAAGTCATAGGGTAAATTAGAAATCTATAACAAAGTTTGTATGGGGAAAAAAATAAGGTGCCTAAGACTTGTACAGTACTGTACATATCTCTCTCTTGCGTGCGCGCACACACACACACACACACACACACACACACACACACACACACACACACACACAAGCAGCACTTTGCTTGCACAGCTGATGGACTTTTATCCAAAACATCCTGTGCTGTTATGGGTGTATATTTGTGTGTGTGTTTTGGAAACCAGGTGATGAAAGGCTTAGTGTGTGACTCAATGAGTATAAGCTTTGTGTGTGAACAAGAGACTGCGCACTACAGAGGAGGAAAGACACACACACAGCTTATGAGTGCAAAAGAATACTGCAGGTCAGTGCGTTCACTATATAATTATTTCAGATGTGGGAGTGAGCATCAGTGTTTATGCATTGTATTGTACAGTATTGCATAATTTATCATTATAAATAAGCAATATCACACGAGCAAGAATGCTGTTGTACTGAATTTCGACACACTGTGAATCCGCAGTAGACACGGTGATGCAGGTGATATTGAGTACAACAGAATGATTGCGATTATGGTGGTGGTTTTATATTTTGGTTCTGTAAACAAGAGATTGCGTTGTACTAAATTGCTGCTGTTCTAAATATCATCAGCACCCTTCAAATGGACTTCTCATTATTAAAATAGTGGCAGTTCAAATCGATTTGAAGTTTATCTGCTGACTGTCACAGTGTCCTCCTGAATTATCGGCACCCTTCATGAAGAAGAAAATTCATGAAACCACTGGTTTCAAAGTTATTGGCACACGTGCACTTAATAGTTTTTAAACGATTGTGTGCTGTAAAAACTCTTCCTGTAATGTCGAACCAGGTAGAGGGATCTTGGCATGGAGAACATTTTCAGTTCCTTTCTATTCTTAGGATTGTTCAGTCCACAAGTTTTCATTAAGGTTCAAACCCAGATAATGTGCATGCAACCTCATTTCTACCCCCAATCAGGACATGGTTAAAGGAAACTCGATTCTAGGAGACTGAGAGCACATGGAAAAGAATGAGAACGTGTTCAGTGTGTATCTTTTTAAAATATATAAACAACAGTTAAAATTAGTGAAACATAGGGACTATAAATGAACATTTTAGTGATGCCTGGTTGATTGACAGAATGTAGACATAATTTATCCTAAAACTGTCAATCCTTGCTTTCACTTTAAAAGAACAAAAATAAAAATTTACTATGTATGATTGATTGTGTGTGTGGTTTTGTTTGTCGGTGAAAGAATGGGCAGTCTGGATGATGTTCCCTTTAAGGTTCCACTGGGTTCTCTGGATGAGCCTCTGGGCATGATGGAGCCGGTCACTGCCCAAGAAATCATCATCCCAGACTACCACCAAAAACTGCATGACCTGCAGGTCTCTCTCTCTATCTCTCTCTGTCTCTCGTTCTTATGTTCATGGAGTTAAATCTTGTTCATTAATCTAGTCATATAAATGACGTGTATTACGTGATTTAAATTGTTCTGTGTGTACAGTGCTCAGCGTAAATGAATGCACCCCCTTTGAAAAGTAACATTTTAAACAATATCTCAATGAAAACAATTTCCAAAATGTTGGAAAGACAAAGTTTAATATAACATCTGTTTAACTTGTAACGGAAAAGTAAGGTTAATAATATAACTTAGATTACACATTTTTTTTTCAGTTTTACTCAAATTAGGGTGGTGCAAAAATGAGTACACCCCACAACAAAAAGTACTACATCTAGTACTTTGTATGGCCTCCATGATTTTTAATGACAGCACCAAGTCTTCTAGGCATGGAATGAACAAGTTGGCGACATTTTGCAACATCAATCTTTTTCCATTCTTCAACAATGACCTCTTTTAGTGACTGGATGCTGGATGGAGAGTGATGCTCAACTCGTCTCTTCAGAATTCCCCAAAGAAAATAATTTCTTTCCACCACAAAGGTGAAGGCTACAAGAAGATCAGCAAAGCTTTACTTATCAGTCAGAATACTGTAGCAAAAGTGGTACAAAAATTTAAGAAAGATGGAACTGCAACCATCTCACAGAGACGTCCAGGTCGTCCACGGAAGTTAACACCTCGACAGGAGCGTCTTCTGATGAGAAGAGTTGAAGAAAATTGGCATGCAAGTTCACTGCAGTTATCTAAAGAAGTAGAAAGCCAAACTGGGGTGACTATTTCCCGTGACACAATACGGCGTACACTGCAGAGGAATGGCATGCATAGATGCCGTCCACGAAAGAAGCCTCTCCTAAAGCCCAGGCACAAAAAAGCCCGCCTGGAGTTTGCCAGGGCCCATGCTGACAAAGATGAAGACTACTGGGACTCTATACTCTGGAGTGATGAGACCAAGATAAATGTTTTTGGAACTGATGGCTTCAAAACTGTATGGCGTCGCAAAGGTGAGGAATACAAAGAAAAATGCATGGTGCCTACAGTGAAACATGGTGGTGGCAGTGTCCTTATGTGGGGCTGCATGAGTGCTGCTGGTGTCGGGGAGCTGCATTTCATTGATGACATCATGAATTCACAGATGTATTGCTCTATACTGAAAGAGGAGATGCTACCATCACTCCGTGCCCTTGGTCGTTGTGCACTTTTCCAACATGACTAAACACACATCTAAGGCCACTGTTGGATTTCTGAAGAAGAACAAGGTGAAAGTGATTCAGTGGCCAAGTACGTCTCCTGATCTGAACCCAGTCGAACACCTATGGGGAATTCTGAAAAGACAAGTTGAGCATCACTCTCCATCCAGCATCCAGTCACTAAAAGAGGTCATTGTTGAAGAATGGAAAAAGATTGATGTTGCAAAATGTCGCCAACTTATTCATTCCATGCCTAGAAGACTTGGTGCTGTCATTAAAAATCATGGAGGCCATACAAAGTCCTAAATGTAGTAGTTTTTGTTGTGGGGTGTACTCATTTTTGCACCTAATTTGAGTAAAACTGAAAAATGTGTAATCTAAGTTATATTATTAACCTTACTTTCCCGTTATAAGTTAAACAGATGTTATATTAAACTTCGTCTTGTCAACATTTACGAAATTGTGTTCATTGAGATATTGTTTAAAATGTTACTTTTCAAAGGGGGTGTACTCATTTACGCTGAGCACTGTAGGTTTAATACCTGTGTAATATATTGCCAAGTCATTTTTGTCTTTCATTCCTCCAGTATGACTTCTGTCTGGAAAAATGGGTTGTGAATGAGTTCCAGGTCCATGCTCATTCAAATAAGCGTGTTTTTGTTCCCAAGTGTGGTTGTGTGCTTCCATCCTGCCCTCCATACTGGCTCTTGTTCAGCAGCCCTCGGGAGAGGCGCCCTGTCCATCTCTACAGAAAGGGATTATGTGACAAAGGACAGCGACAACGCAGCCTGAGCTTGAGTCTGGTGGATGTGCAGAGACGCCACCTTCCCTGTATGCACTCGGTCATTGATGACTTGGCACGTGAGGCTGCTGGCTATAGCGAGGATGACGAGTGCTCCTCCAGTGAAGAAGATCGAGGTTTTCACTCTCAGAGAAGAGAGAGGGCCAAATTTTCACTGCTTCAAGAGGCTCAGAGGCCTATGTCACCCCGAGCCCTGATCCACACACACAAGAGCTCCACCAGCTCTCTGAAGGAGATGAGCAGCCCACCAAGCCTGAGGTCCTCACGACCTCACAAAAAACACACCTCCAGGGGCTCCAGTGAAAAACGAAACATCATCACTAACAAACCACATGCCACACACTCCAAGCTCCAGCCCAGACCCTCATCAGCTGGCCCGCAGCCCTCTGCTCACCAACGCAAATCCTCTCTGCAGGTACACAGATCACAAACAGCTGAATCCCTTCATTCCCCAAAAACGCTTTCAGTAATGTGGAAGAGACATTCACTAAAAGAATAAATATCTGTCCTCACGAACGTGTCAAAATAGATTTGTTGATTTGATTTATTTGATCAAACCGAGCATAAGGGTTAATTGCTTAATTTTTGTTTTTGCTAAAATGGAACAGTATTGCTAATAACGTTTTCCAACATTAAACATTTTGCGACTTATCATTGCTGCAAAAATGACATCTTACTAAGTACCAAAGATTAATAAACTTGTTTCTGTGCATTGGTACTAATTTCATGCTTGATCTAGTTTATCTGGCAGATAGTTTTAAGTCAAGTTAACTTTAATGTTGATTCTGCCATATGTACAGGACATAGACAGGACTGAAATATCGTTTCTCCCAGACCCTCAGTGTCAACATAAATACACAAACAAAAGTATTTTTAAAAAATGCAAAATAAAAAATTATTTATATATATATTATACACACAATGTCTTGCAAAAGTATTCATCCCCCTTGGTGTTTGTCCTGTTTTGTTGCATTATAAGCTGGAATTGAAATGGATTTTTGGAGGGTTAGCACAATTTGATTTACACAACATGCCTACCACTTTAAAGGTGAAAATTGTTGTTTTATTGTGACACAAACAATAATTAAGATGAAAAAACAGAAATCTGTAGTATGCATACTGTAGGTATTCACCCCCCAAAGTCAATACTTTGTAGAGCCACTTTTTGCTACAATTACAGCTGCAAGTCACTTGGGCTATGTCTCTATTAGCTTAGCACATCTAGCCACTGGGATTTTTGCCCATTCCTCAAGGCAAAACTGCTCCAACTCCTTCAAGTTAGATGGGTTGTGTTGGTGTACAGCAATCTTCAAGTTATGCCACAGATTCTCAGTTGGATTGAGGTCTGGGCTTTGACTAGGCCATTCCAAGACATTTAAATGTTTCCCTTTGAACCACTCCAGTGTAGCTTTAGCAGTATGTTTAGGATCATTGTCCTGCTGGAACGTGAACCTTTGTCCCAGTCTCAAACCTCTGGCTGACTCAAACAGGTTTTCCTCTAGAATTGCCCTGCATTTAGTGCCATCCATCTTTTCTTCAGTCCTGACCAGCTTTCCTGTCCCTGCAGATGAAAAACATCCCCACAGCATGATGGTGCCACCACCATGATTTACTGTAGGAATGGTGTTCTCAGGGTGTTAGGTTTGTGCCACACATGGCATTTCCCATGATGGCCAAAAAGTTCACTTTTAGTCTCATTTGACCAGAGAAGAATCTTCCATGTGCCACATGCTGTTGGGCAAACTCCAAACGTGTTTTCTTAAGCAATGGCTTTTTTTCTGGCCACTCTTCCATAAAGCCCTGCTCTGTGGAGTGTACAGCTTAAAGTGGTCCTATGGACAGATCCTCCCATCTCCGCTGTGGATCTTTGTAGTTCCTTCAGTGTTCTCTTTGGGGTCTTTGTTGCATCTCTGATTAATGCCCTCCTTGCCCGGTCTGTGAGTTTTGGTGGGTGGCCTTCTCTTGTCAGGTTTGTAGTGGTGCCATATTCTTTAATATTTAATGGTGCTCCCTGGGATATTCAAAGTTTGGGATATTTTTTATAACCCAACCCTGATCTATACTTCTACATGACTTTGTCTCTGACCTGTTTGGAGGCTCCTTGGTTTTCATGTTGCTTGCTTAGTAGTGTTGCAGAGTCAGGGTCCTTCCAGAACAGGCTGATTTATACAGACATCATGTGACACACTGATTGCACACAGGTGGATCTTAATCAACTAATCATGTGACTTATGAAGTGAATTGGTTGGACCAGCTCTTATTTAGGGGTTTCATACAAAAGGGGGTGAATACATATGCACACTCCAGATTTGTTTTTTCACCTTATTGTCACAATAAAACAACAATTTTCACCTTTAAAGTGGTCATAATGTGTAAATCAAATGGTGCCAAGCCTCCAAAAATCCATTTTAATTCCAGCTTGTAATGCGACAAAGCAGGACAAACACCAAGGGGGATACTTTTGTAAGACACTGTGTGTTCATATATAGCATTAATATCTTGCAAGAAGCTAAATCATCTTCCAGTAGAAATTCAAAACTTGAAATGACTGAAAATGTCTTGAAATATGATTTAATAATCTTATTGTAATCCTCTAATAGGAAATACTAGATCAATTTGAGTATATTTAAGACATTTTGGTAAGATGTCCTTTTTTTTGCACTAATTAACATTATTTTTAATATTTTTTTCATGTTTAGATGACAGAGATTATGGTCAGGTCTCTTCGGCCCAAGAACAACAAGGAGATATTTAAATATTTAAAAATAATTATTACTGTCCAATCAGATGGGATGTTCTGGCTTAATGGGATCCTGCTACTGCTGCTGCTATATACAGTGGGCTCCAAAAGTCTGAGAGGACTCGTGAAAAAGCTTCTGTTTATTTTAATACAGCAATTTTCCTTACAAATTATATTATTGGTGATAACTTGAACGACATGTTGAATCTTTGAAATATTAATCAGAATTTCAGAATTTCTTTGTATTTGTTTTGTCCCTTGTTTGCTTTAATGACAGCGTGCACTCAAGCTGGCATGGACTCCACGAGTTTGTGCAAAACCTGATCCATTTCAAATCAAATACATCAGAATCTCATCTGAGCACGTTTTGATAGAAGAGATTAGACATGAGGAAAATCTGACCTTCTGTACAAAGCAGTTAACATGCTCAGTATCACACACTTGCTTACATTTGTATCGGGACCCAGAAATTGCACAGAATCTTGAGTATTAAGATATTGAACATTTACTTTCTTTCTTTGTTTTAAATATTTCAAAATTCTAAAACCTTCTGTTGATTTCCAGTACGTCTCAGATTTTCAGTGTGGTCTCTCTTGGGTTTTTGGACCCTACTGTAGGTTTAACAGATTTTGATGGTAATCAGTATGGAATGGAATGGATTTATTTGCTGGTGGTGTAGTGGTTAGCACTGTCACCTCACAGCAAGAAGGTTCTGGGTTTGAGCCCAGTGGTCGACAGGGGCCTTTCTGTGTGGGGTTTGCATGTTCTCCCCGTGTCTGTGTGGGTTTCCTCCAGTTTCCCCCACAGTCCAAAGACATGCAGGTTAGGCTAATTGTGGTGACTCTAAGGCTACATCCACACGGCAACGAGATTTTTTTTTTTTTTAAATATCGCGTCCACATGGGCAACGGATCAGTAAAATATCAGGTTCATATGGCAACGCAACGCTTGCTGAAAACGATGCAATACACATGCCACACCTCTACGTGCGCTGTAAGACGGTCCCATCGGAGACACCAGAACAATAGAAGAAGTAGACGCATGCGCATAAACCCCTTCTTCTGTAGCATCAGCCACATAAAGTTTTGATTATTAGTCAGTCGCGTAAAATAGTATCTATTGTCTAAGACACTTATTTATATTTCATATTAAAACGTCTATGTAAATTAATACATAGAAAGCCTGGCCAGGCACTGAACGTTCTTCTGCCTTCACTTTAAGAGAAATTCAGGGCGAGCATGAGCCTAGGTTCTTCCCTGTCCCTGTCACACGCTCACACCTTCTCACTCCCTGTCCTATGGCTATAGTCCCTTTAAATCACGTGCTCGTTTTTTGAATGGAGACGCGGAAAGAGGAATGAACGGGGGTAGATGGAGAGAGGGAGGAATGAACGGGGGTAGATGGAAGCCGGTACACCAACATTCTGATATCCTCCAGAATTCTTTAATGGTCCGGAATAAATTGAATGCTATACGTTGATGGATTACTTTGTTCTTCTACGCCCTTTTTGAGGAATGTATTGTCGGACTTAAACCAACATCTGAAGAGGTGAGATCGCTCCTTTTTTTTTTTTACCTATTTTTGCTGGCGGGATTGTCATGTGGTTGTGACGTCATCGTAAACAAATCCGTTCTACTCATCCAGACGACTTCGCAACAGCGCCGTTGCCAGATTTTTCCACTCTGGAACCCGTTCTCAAAAGATTTCGTTTTGGGGCACCCAAAACGCCGGTGCCGTGTGGACGCCAGGCCGAAACGATAAACAATTTTATCAGATTCACCTGAGTCCATTGCCGTGTGGACAGGGCCTAAATTGTCCATAGGTGTGAATGGTTGAGAGGAGAAAACCTCTATAATAATCCAGTAGAAGGCAATAGGAAACCACTACTGTAATGTTCCCTAGACACTTTGATGGCTGAAGCCATCAGAGTGGCCAGGTCACTGTAGTGATATGCCAGAATGGATGGATGATGAAAAAAGTAGTATAAATAGCACCGAGGACGACACATAAAAGTATAAATACACTTATTTCCAATGTGGGCCTCTTGATGACAGCAGGCAACAATAAAAATCTAAGGGTCAATAATTAATATGTATAAATGTAACAATAATACTGATAAAAGTGTTGAAATATAGTGATTTATATAAACATATAGAAATAACCAAAATGAATAATGACTGCATCATCACAGAAAAGTGACTAGTATGAACATTAAAAATTAGTTTTATACACGCCATAAGATTGGGTTTGGTATTTACTCCATATAAACTGTTTTATAAGTTTCTTAAAATTCTCTTGTTTGACTCGACTGCACTGATCAAGGTCTGCTATTCCACAAACAATTTCCTGTGTACATGAAAGAACTCTTTTTCCAAAACCATTTATTCTAGATAACAATAATGTTGCATTGCCTTGTGTTGTCTTTGTGCATGTTCTCTTTTTTTTTTATTAGCTGTGTGTGTGTGTGTGTGTGTGTGTGTGTGTGTGTGTGTGTCAGGCTGCTCGTCCACGCACTTCTCATGGAGATCGCCACTCGGTCCCAGACTCCTCAGCGGAGCTACTGTATGCTCTGAGCCAGGAAGAGAGAGAACTGGTAGAAAGCATCACTGCTCAGGGATACACACTCCGTTCTACCATCCTGGCTCTGCAAGCCACTGGCACACGCAGTGCAGATCAGGTAATATATTACAGGGATAAAACCAGACATGAATACTGAATGATCCTTGGGGCAATTTATCTAGTTTAAAGCTAGACTGCCTTTCAGAGTTTTCAAGTGTAGGTCACAAAAAGAATTTTCCCCCGACACCCAATTATTTTTGTTTAGTGGACCGAAAGCTACTGAATTCGAATCACAGACTTCCAGTTTTATTAGATTTAAAAAAAAAATAGAACAATTAATGAATTTACGGCCACATGGCGTTAAATTCTCCGCTATTTTTTCCTGCTTCACCATGATGCAATACAAGATACTACGTCATCCATCACGTCGTGGGCTTTCCCTGTTCGCGCAAGGCATTGTGGGATACAAATTTGAAACAGGAGAGAAAAATGGAGGATGTGAACGAAACGTGAAAGACTGACTACAGTAACGGAAAGTGAGAAGAAAAGATGTTATGTTGCGAAGGAAAGGAAACGCAGGACCAAACTAATAAATATCGGCGGTCAGCGAGCACCTCGGTGTGATCAGCTGTTCGTTTAGGGACAGAATGATGGAACTGTCAGTGCACCGTCAAAGGTAAACCTGTAGATGGCAGTAATGCAACACTGTGGATGCCAGCTGCTGTAAAACCCAACAGAAGAAAAAGAAGGTGGTAAACCTGTGCATGCGCACACGGACTTCCTCTGTCTGCTCGACTGCCGAAGTGAGTGATTTCATGCACGTTATTTGCTAGGGAATCCCCTCAAATTAAAGAACTTCCCAGCCACAGAATGGTCTGTTCTTTCTTTGAGACATTACAGAAATAAACATCTATCACAATGACCAAATTTCAGAGGGAACTAAATTTCACCGATTTTATGAAATCAAAAGCTAGCTTTAAGTTTAGTAATAACAGATACACTTTTCTGTGTAAAGGTAAATTGCGTTCAGCCGAGGCATAAGAGACAGTCCCTTAAAGAGTTACGCTTGAACAGGAAATAAGTTCTGACCTTAGCACAGAGCTTCTTTGAAGAGAGATCTGTGGGGTCTTTTTATTCAGTGAAGTCTTCAGATTAATTAATAAACTCAAAACTAAGCTTTGTCGTTTAATGAATCGCCCTTAAAGGGTTTTGGTTTATTAAAAGTATAAAGCAATTAGTATAATATTTGAGTACAAAATGAATCTGAGCTAATAGTAAACAATGAGATAAAAACAGCTACAGTGAGCAATTCTATCAGCAGTAAACCTGTGATAAACTAATCATCATATCTGGGAGCAAATAAATGATTGACAGATAAAGTGTCAGCAAAAAGGCTCTTTTATATAATGCCTTTAAAAATGCAGATTATAAGAACCTGAGTTTGAAGCCTCCTAACCCCCAGGCAACCCAAAACCTACTGGGGTTTACCGTGTTAATGAGCCAAGCCAAAATTAAACCATAAACCACAGAGCATCCTTATAACATCAAGTGTCTATAAAAGGAACGGAAACATTCTTATTTTATCTTTAACATCTTTTGCAAAGCAGGCTAGATAGGTTTCTTCTTGTGCAAGGCAGGATAAATATATTTCTTTACCCATAATCCCTTAGTTTGTGTACACATGTGAGACATTCTTCTCTCTAGTCGGGTGAAACTGCAGGTGTAGGGGAATTTCCCCACTCCATAGACATTTCAGAATGAGTCACAAAGTTCATAGAACGCAGTCGAGCAGACAAAGCGTCAGTTTCTTTAGTCAGTCTCTGGAGTCGCTGGCGATATAGTGCTTTCTCCAGTCGATTCCTGATCTCCACAAGCTTCCGCTGGTTTTCCTCACCAAGCCTTCGAAGAACCTTTTCCCTTCTGTTTCTGAGACGCTTCTTGGCTTCTCCTTTCTTCTGCCTTTCTTCCTACTTTCGAATCTAAAAGCAAACAGTTTGACAGTATATTATTAGGAATGAACAGAGAATGCGTTTCAAACAGATACAAACATAAATACCAATAGTTTTTGCGCTCTTTGTTTTGTTTTCGGCTGTATTTTTGTATTAGAAGGCTTGTCAGGAAGGTTCTTCGGGAATATGAAGCTTGTGCAAGACAACAAAGACGGACCGCATTGTGCAATTCGTTTACCATAATCATTCATTCATTAAATAATAATAACTGGCTTTTTTTCATGGTATATCAGAGATATTCCATTTAGCTAGCGTGATGCTGAACGAGTTAAAGGCGAGTAGCTGAACGGAATATATCTGAGATACCATGAAAAAAGCCAGCCAATATTATTATTATTATTATGCATACACATTCCTTTCGGGTGTTCACCGCGTTTTTCTCTTTCAAAATTCTCTCAAAATCTTCCGTATTTAATGAAGCAAACCTGGCGTCCATGTTTATTTACAAATTGTCACAGTCACTTGCTAGCACAGAAGTTTTACGTCTCCGACGTGTGACATCATGCCATCTTGACAACCATGCAATATCGTAAACCATATTCAAGGCTCATTCTCCATTGGGTAGAGTGATGTAATACATGTAGGATAAGCGATATACTAACAATATTGCATGCTATGAAACCCACTTGAAGGGAATAGAACACGTGTTTACATTCCATCAAAAAAGTGTCCTGTATGTATAATAATCCTTAGTAACTATGTGGTCAAGGTCACTGGGATTTTGGGAACTATATTCATTAGAAAATGAATTAGGTACAAACAAAAAAAAAATTAACTTGGGTGATGTAACTGATGTTGAGGAACTGTAAGAGCCCAAAGAAACCCTTTAGAGTTTAGGCCACACCCACTTTGGGTGTAAATCTGGATACAGATACAAATAGTGGCATTGCATTACACCCCAGTATAATTGTGGCAGCGGGGGTGTGATTGAGCATCAGCTTTAGACCAAGACGAGGTGGGCTGAACCTGTAGGCAACGTGTGATGAGTCACACCAGTGTCTGATTACCAGCAGGTGTGTGTGTGTGTTGTCTGCTTTCAGGGAGAAGCCCATAACCACAGATAAAGAGATTAGATTCACAGAACCGCATGTGTGTGTTTGTGTGCAGAAAGCAATAAAATTACTGAGAAGCGAAAGTACAAGTGAATAAATGCACCCTTTTGGTGTTTCGCACACCTACCTCCCAGCTCTTCATTTCCTCCCCAAACCCACAAATATCACAGCATTATATTACTAAGCTCTGAACAAACACTCCTTGTCCCCACACAGGCCTGAGCATATGAGATACATTCAAACTAAATAATAAATCGATTTTATTATATTTCTTTAGTATTTTGAATCACATCCTCCTACCAACTTCATCTGTTCATTTCCTTTCTCATGTGGTTTATTGTTATTTAGCACAAAAGTCTTTTAGCACAACTCTAAGTTCTTCAGGACAAGAGATCCAAGAACACGCAATCTTTATTATGAAGACTTAATGATCATGTTTAAAGATGTTTGATGGATTTTTTTTTTTTTATGAAAGTTGCCAAGATTCCAGTCAAAAACGAGCGACTGTGTTTCCCCACTCCGCCATCTTGAAACCGCCATGTTTGATGTAGCCCGTATATTAGTCACCAGTCCTCCCTCCAAATTATTTAACACACAGGGATTTCTGTAGATCACTTTATGCTTCTGAGCATGCTTCTCATCCCAAATTGGACAGCTTCTTTCAAAATCTGAACATGCCCACCATTAGTGAAGAGTCCAGAAATATTTTAGAAAATCCAATTACCACTGAGGACCTGAATGTGGCAATCAAATCACTTCAGAGTGGGAAGAGTCCAGGGCTGGATGGGTTCCCATCTGAGTTCTTCAAGAAATTTTCAGCCCAACTAATCCCTCACATGCTAAACATGTAGAATGAATCCCTTGAGTCAGGTGTACTACCCCAAATGTTGAGAGAGGCATCCATACAGTATCTCTCATCCTGAAAAAGAATAAAGATCCTAGCTACTGCGAATCCTCCTGTCCAATCTCACTGCCGAATGGAGCCAAAGTATTAGCACTAAGATTAGAGAAGTTTTTACCCCAGATAATTTTCCCCTGACCAAACAGGATTTATAAAAAAAAAAAAAAAGATTCTCTTTTTTTAATATCAGACAAATGTCAAATTATGTAACACAGCATGTACCCTGACACAGTACACCGCTACAGCCAACTTCCAGCTTTGTTTTGTCTTTATTAAAGTGCTAAGCTTAAATTATATCATATTTATTAATTACAGTTTGCTAATTTGATAAAGAATGAAAAGTCAAGTGAAATTTACAAGATGATAAGAGTTTAAAGAAACCTTTTTGTTTTTATTTTTTTTACAAAAGAAAAAAGGTTGAAAGAAAGGAAAACTATGCATAGCTATTTCCATTATTTTATTCAGCTATTTATATTTTAGATCATTTTTGTGACTTCTAAATGCAAGAAAGTGAAATAATTAAACTTGGGGGGGGGGGGGGGGACCAACAACTTGATAATCAATTAAACTGCAGGTGCCACTAAAAATGCACACAATTTAAGAAGTTGAATGACATTTAATTTCATTTTTTTAAACAATCCATAATTTTGGTTGTTTTGTGATTCCTGAACTTTTATATTGCACTTTTATTTAATTGACATTCGTTCTAGGACACTATAGTGGAAGTTTCGTTTGTTTACATATCATAACTGTTGGTTACTCCTTAGTCAGTAAAAGCAGGGCAAGAGACATAATCCGCCATTAATTAATTCAGCAAACGCCTAATTATTGACAGTCAGTTGAATTTGTGATATGATCAGAAGTGACTGAAGTTATCTTTGAAGGTGTCCACAATTCAAGGTTTGTTATGGCTTAATTACAAATATCCAAATGCACCAAAGAACCGGATTTTCAGTCCAAGTTTCAGGGATCAACAACTGATCCTTAACATGGACAGCAGCAGAAATTCCAGCTTCCAGTCCCTAAGCAATCATAATAAACCCCTTCCTATATCAAGATGAGTATTTTATTATTATTGTGACCATAATCCAGAGTTGTGCTAAATAACTTAGATTTGTGCTAAAAGACTTTTGTGCTAAATAACCAGATACCGTGTGATTAGAGCAGGCAGTGCTTCCAAGAATTCATAAAAATTTATACAATTAAAATGTAGTGCCATTTAAGAATCTGTAAGAATGTTACATGGATGAGGAATTCTGACTTGGCACTATTCCTACAGGAAAATGACTGACTATGAAATGACAGCAGCCTTCTTGATCAAGAGCAAATGCTTATTCAGTGCAGAAAAAAAGATTGCAATAACAGGATCAAACCAGAAGAGGTCCAGATTTACTACCAAGACATGAATAATGCATTCATGTTTTGTATTTGTGCAGATTCTGAATTATCTGTTGGCACGTGATCATCTGTGTGCACAGGGTTATGAGAAAACTCAGGTGGAGGACGCTTTGGAGATGTTTCAGAACTGTGAGAGCAAGGTGAGAAACGCACAAATGTCACGCTGGAGCTGCATTTCAAATCTTTATTCATTCATTTTGAGGAACTGGGCTGACAGCAGTGCAGTTCATTGCTTATTGTTCTCTGCTTATTGTAACTGCTGTTCCTGCTGCTTTCAGGTCATCCTGCAGCTCTTTTCGAGTGACTGTTGTCTTCTCCGTTACCTTCCTGATCATTAGTCTGAGAGTGCGCTGTGAAATCCACATATCAAATCTGAACATACTGATATAAAGTGCAGAACAGAAGAGGGGCAGTTAGGTGACATGGAAACCCAAGGATTTTTATAAATCCAAGATATATTTGTGTAGTTTTACATTCTGATCAGAATGCATTGAACTCTGAAGGAGAGACTTGGAGACAATGACGACGACTGAGTAATAACGTGCAGTTGTACGCATAATCATATTCAAGGAAAATTTTTTTCAGTGAGACATGACATTTAGCAATGTTTTAAATAAGCATTGTGTCATGGTGTAATACATAAATTTACAGCACTGTTGAATTCTTGATTCTGATTGGTCAGAAGGTGCAAGACAAACAGCAACGTTTATATTAATGGTCTCATTCTAATATGTGGTCATTTCTATAATAGCAGAAAGAAAAAACTGTCAGGGTGGAACAAACCCTCACCGATTCATTCAGGGTGAAGAAAGGGGTACGGCAAGGGTGCCTTCCGTCACTGCTTTGCTTCAATCCTTACAGCGACAAGATGAGGAAACCTGCTGATGAGCTAGCCTGGGTGGGTGTCCGGGTCAATGGCTGCGCAATCAACAACCTTCATTATGTGGATGACATTGTTCTGATTGCTACATCACCAGAACACCTGCAGCAACTGGTAGACAAGGTTGATACAGTCTCAAGAGAATATTCCCTCGAGATCAATGCCACCAAAATGAAGACTATGGCAGCAGCCTGAGAGGTAGACGCAATCAACATCTACTGCAATGGTGTGCTACTTGAGCAAGTCAGCTTGTTCAAGTACCTTGGGGCGTATATCTACCAGGACGCTAACTGCAGCAAGGAAATCCATCATCGGCTTGGCACAGCTAGAACAACCATCAAAGCTTTAGCCAAACTCTGGAAAGACTGCGCCCTCAGTAAATCCCTGAAGGTCAAATGTCTTGAAACACTCGTTTGGCCCATTGCAACCTATGGTACCGAAAGTTGGAGCTTCAGGAAAGAGGATATGAAGCGCATCGAGACATTTGAGTTGTTTGGATACCGCAGGATTTTACAGGTTAGCTGGGTAGAACATAGAACTAATGAGTCCATGCTGCAGGAACTGAACACTCAAAGGAAACTCCTGCATGCTGTTGCTAAACGTAAGCTAGCCTATTTTGGCCACATAACAAGAGCTGGCGGTCTAACATGCACTATCCTGAAGGCAGAGGTGGAAAGTAACGAATTACATTACTCGCGTTACTGTACTTGAGTAGCTTTTTTGTGTACTTATACTTTTTCAAGTAATTTTTAAAGAGTGTACTTTTACTTTTACTTAAGTATGTTTTCTTTTAAGTAGTGTACTTCGGTACATTTTACATCACAACCGTTACTAAGTAAAAAAAAATAAATAAATAAAAAAAGGCTAAAACGGAGAAGGGGAAATGCATTCTGGAAATGAATCACAGGAAGGACAGTTGTCGCGCGCGCGAGTCTCACACAGACGATGGCGGACATGCACCGGCACTTTAAGGGGGGGGGCTTCGGGGGGCTCAAGCCCCTGGGCCACAGCCAATCAGGGGCCTTGTAATATTAATAAAATAATAAACTGTCAGAATCGTGGGCCTACATTAATGTATGGCTAGAAATAAGGTTAGAAATAAATGAGCGCACAGTAGCCTGCTGTAAGAGACATGGTGGATGTGGTTCGCGAAACGAACACCCACAACTGGACCAGAATAAAATGTAACAAAATGTAACGTCATGCACGAAAGCGCGCCAAAGACTGCAGACTACAGAGACACAAATTTAGAGGCTTTGAAAGATGAAGCGTTCACATGTTAGCAGGGCGCATAAAAGGAAAAAAAAGAGAGATGCAGGTAATGATAGAATCGTTGCCTAAAGTCACAGACTTTTTTAAGGTAAGGATCACCAATCTGTTCAGAATATCAGCTACTTATCAGTTATCAGCCTACCAGCAGCTAGGCTATGTGCAGCTAGGCTAGATATGCTATGATCTGTCCAACAGTAAAATAAATCAGTTGTGATTTGAATACGTGTTGTGTGATTTGAGTTATAATCAGTGGTGTAGTGGAGATTTTTAAAGTGGGGGTACGCGATTCGTGACGTCATCGATTTGATATGTCAGAAGCGGTAGCCTTTGTTTGGTCGCCTATGTTTGGTATGAATGATTTGTATAAATGTTACGTTCTTTTAACAACACAAGAGGGCACAAGAAGACACTTTTTTTCAGACATTGTGTGCAATTTTCATTCGTGTTTGTCAGTACAGCCCAACTGTTATGGCGAAAAGCCGCGGTTTATTTTGTCTCCAATAAATATGCCGAAATGACTAAAGAGGAACAAATTCGCCTTCTCCTTCCGAATGCATCGTCGTAGACAGCACCACTCTGCTGCTGGAACTCAACATAAACCTTGCATAGGTTTAACATGGACTATCAGGCGTGAAGCCAAAATATTGGAAATTATGATACACAAACACCTTTGTTCATGTTGGATTCATGTTCATTTGAGCCGAGCTGCATTCGGAATTCGATATTTTTACTAGCCTACTTACTGCCGTGGCAACAGCTACAGCATGTGTCCAGAAGTTCAAAAAAAGTCACGTCACTCACTCACATCGCATACAAACCAGCAATGGGTTGAAATTTATTATAAAAGGCACCAATCGAATAAATCAAGCATTTAGTCTGGCGCGATTGAGGCACCTGCGTATACAAAATACATGACATGCAGCCATTGGGTTAAGCCCTACCATGCACTCCTTCTTAAAGACTTGAGTATTTCTTTAAATTTATTGTCATTTCACATTTTTGGGATGTACAACAAAACACTAAACAGGAAGGCCACAAAGATTATGAATTTCAAATCATATATATAATACAGTATGTGGTGAAATTATCCGCATAAGGATGACCAGGCAGGCGATTATATCAGTTCTGTTGCCCTCTCGGTGCTGCTACCATGAACGCCCGGAAATCACGCATACACACACACACACACACACACACACACACAGAGAGAGAGAGAGAGACCCTACTGTTGTTATTAGGCTATTCAAAATCATAGGCCTATACTGAGCAAAAATCGCATTAGAACTTCAAAGATCATAAAGCATTAAACCGACAGATCGTGCTGCCTCGAAAGTGAAAAAATAAAATCCGTATAACGGCTGCGTTTAGAATGCATTCTAGTTTGCGTCGCTACGTTTTACGTAACGTTCGATTGGGGGGGGCATTGATGATGAGCACAAAGGCGCGTGTCACTTACTGTAGAGCGTATAAACTCAGGCCATTGAATGACAGGTTTTTTTTTTTTTGAATCTCACCTCGGGAGAAGTGGGTGGACGGCATACCCCCGCGTACCATGCCCACTACACCCCTGGTTATAATCCTGTTAGTATAATAGCATATTTCGATGGGGATAATAAAATGTCTAAAACGGCATCTACTGAAGAAATTGATAAAGATTGTAGCCTATAATTTTCACAGTTCGGGCAGCAGACAGAGTAAGCATACTGAGGGGAATAGCAATACAAAGCTAGCGCAGATCCACATTTCTCGCTAGCTGTGTTGGGTGTGTTGTTAACCCGTGTGGATTTAAGTGAAATACTTGAGAAGTTCTGTGGTCAAGACAACATTTTAAGGTAAGGACGCTTGATTATTAATGTTTGCCCGCCGTGGCTTGTTGTTGACGAAAGGCCCACATGATTTTGCCTTATGCAGCTACTGCTAGCATCAGGCTTTGAACTAGGTTAAGCTCATTTGCGCTAAAGGATGGGTTTATTGAAGGACTTTGATGTAGCTAGTTTCTTTTTAAAAAATCATATGCTCAAAACAGTATGCCCGTGTTCATCATGTTTAACTTTTTTCTTGATGGAGTGCGTGAAATATTGTTGCAAGTGGTATTTCTATGCAGTCATGTCAAAAAGGCAGTTGAATGCACAGTCTTATTCAAGGAGAAGGAAGACTTGCATGATGCTTGAACATAGATTGGTAAAATAGACCCTAGTAGGACTCGGTTTCGTGTATTTCAGTCTGTAGAGTTATGAGTTTGGCCGCTGTCCATGGTGTTTACGTTTCATGTGGCCGCCGAACCAAGTACCTTCATCATCATGTTCCCCTGTCAAAAGTTAAACTCTCTAGGGGTGCTTCTGCTGTAGCAGTTGCAGCAGTTGCTCAAAGTTTGATTTGTCCATCATCATACGTCTTATCTGTTGGGTGTCTATGCCCAGCAGATTTTCCCATTTCGTCCATTTGTAACCATTTTTGTCAAACAGGAGCTGCTTTTGCACTTGGTTATTGCCCATCCGGCAAACGTGAGCAATATATTTTAGTTGTTGTACATAGCAGGATAGTTTTATATCCTGGGTTCCTGTCAGTTTCCGGAGGTCAGCATTGGACATCTTGTAGCTCCAGTCTATATCTTCATTTGTAGTGTTCTTTTGGTCAGGGGCATTCTTTCGTTTATATCTACCTTTAATCATTTTCCTTAGGAAGCCGTGCCACACTACCTCAATTTTGTGAATTTCACTGGATGATAGTTGCCATGCCTGTGTGCTGTACAGGAGACGAGATCGAACGCATGCCACTAGGAACTTTATATGGGTTTTTAGTAGTATTCGGTGGTTGGTTAGAACGTGTTTCAGTTCATTCCATTTCATGAATGCAGCACTTATCCTAGCATGCAGGAAGTGTGAGGATTCATCACAGTTGCTGACATTATAACCAAGATATTTAAAGGTGCGGACGTTTTTAATATTAGTGCCGCCAAGGGAAATGATACTTGGTTTACATTTGATATCCTCATTGACGTTAAAAGCCATTATTTCTGTTTTGACATATGATATTTGTAAACCAAAGCGGGTGTAGGTCTTATCATACAACTGAAGAATATTCTGAAGCTCCTTGATGGATCCAGCGAGTATGGCCTGATCATCTGCGTATAGAATCTCTGTTATGCAACCCTCTCCTGATGCTCGTGCTTTCGTACGCATTTCTCTTGTGGATACCTCATTTGGAATGCAATATCTGAACTTGAAGCCTGTATCTGGGTACAGTTTTGATATCTCATGCTGTGCAATCCTGACAACAAAGTCCATATAGATATTAAAAACTGATGGCGATTCTAGGGCACCTTGTCTTGCAGTGAATGTTTGTTTTCATGCCGCCGAGCTATTTTTATGTATTTTATTTTTTAAAAGGACTTGTCTGTAGGTGTGTGTGTTTTATGTTTACAACACATAGGTCTACATTAGCGCACGCGCGCTTGTGTGGTTATCTCTGGCCATGCCCCTGCGAGAAAGTTACTCAGTATCACTGTCCTGTCTGTGGTAATAATCAGAACTGGCTCTGTAATGATAATGAGCGCGTTCTTCTCTCCCTCTGTGGTCGAATGTGTTGAGCGATGTGAGCGTGGACCTTGCGCAGCTACGCTGAGCCAAACATAACCTATCGTAGGCTTCTAGGCTAAGTACGTGCTTACACTGTAAATGCTTGACACGTATTGCAAATAAAATAAGAGTGTTTTCCTGGCCAACGGTAAGGGTAGGGTTGACAGGTAGCCTATGAGGGGCCTAGCCCCTGGGCCACGGGTGTTGATGAAGCGCCCCTGCGGACATGGAGGAGACCGAGGAACCTGTGGTGGACGACCCTGCAGAAAACGCAATTTCTTCCAGTAATGAAGTGCACCCCTGGCCCTACATACGTTATCACTTCAGCTTCGTAGAGAAAAGGGGTGACAGTTTCATTATGCAATGCAGATTATGTGTGCCCAAGAAGACAACCATTGCGGCATACAAAAATTCGACGTCTAATCTGCGCAAGCATGTTGAGGTAAGTATTGTCATTGGCATCATAATCACGGGCGCAGATAGAGGGTGGGACGGGTGGGATTCGTCCCACCCAGATTTAAATTCACCTCATTCGGTCCCCCCCACTTATAGGGAGGAAAAAACGTCTATGCTGTCTTTCTTTGCATAAGGCAAACCTCACGGAAAAATCAAAAGACTAATTACCATTCGGTTTATTGAGGTGCACAGCAGTACATACATAGTTGCAACAACTCACATAAAACAAAACAAAGACTGATATTCGGTTGGTTGAGCTGCGCAGACTGCACAGGTTGCGAGCTCGAGCTTGGTTGCTATGGTTACCCACAACAAGTTTGACAGGCATATCGGGGTTGGTTTGCTGGCAGCTTTGTCCCCCCCAGTTTTTTGTCCCCCCCAGTTCAAAAAACGTATCTGCGTCCCTGATCATAATGTTTCCTTTCCATAGTAAAACCGACAATAGGCTGGTTATATTCCAAAAATAGTGGATGGCATTGCTAATGTTGAAGTAGCAACCTGTTGGTACTGTAACATAACGGTAACTAGTCTGTTATTCGGTTGGCTAATCACGCAAGCAAGTTAGCTCACCAACCTGACGTGATCAGTCCTCCTACCATTCTACCTCCAACCGGCCAGAAAGGAATACTAAGCAAAACAAATAATGTTTGAATTGAATTGTTCAATAACACACAGTGCACACAGGCAAGCTACGAGATTTCGGTGCAACATTTCACTTTCATATTTCGTGCACAATGCTTTGTGTGTGGTCAGGGTGATGTAAATGACATGACTGTGTGTATTGACCTTTTTTGTTTGTCTCAGTTTTAATGCAGCATTATCCTAAGCATTCAATTTGATACACTTCCTTTAAATAAAACATCTGGGTTGAGATGTACATATATCCTTGTTTCCCCTTCTTTTTCATTTTTGCACAACACAATGGAGGCAGAAAACACCCATTGTTAAAAGTAACGTTTTACTTTTACTCAAAGTACATTTTAAATTATCTACTTTTTACTTTTACTTGAGTAGATTTTTTGTCTGGTAACTTTACTTGTACTTAAGTAAAATTTCATCAGAGTAACAGTACTTGTACTTGAGTATAATATTTTAGTACTCTTTCCACCTCTGCCTGAAGGACCGAATGGAGGGGACAAGATCAAGAGGTCGGCCTAGGAGGAGATGGATGGATGGATGGATGGATGACATTCAAGACTGGATGGGTCTGACCAGTGTCGCGTGCTCTACCAGACAGGGTGGTCGAGCACGCGACACTGGTCAGGCCCGTCCAGTCTTGAATGTCATCCATCCATCTCCTCCTAGGCCGACCTCTTGCTCTAGTCCCCTATCCTAGATCCTCTTGATCTAGGATCACCGACCCTCAAACATGAGGATGGCCAGAGAGAGAACAGAAAGAAAAGAAAACAAAAATGTCATTGATAAAGTGAAGGTCTCTGTAAGAATGTTTATTTAACAATTATCAAAAGTTTTGGGTGTTCACACTTTGTAACAGTCAGAGGTAAGGTTTTCTGTTGTAGACCATTTTGTGACTCTATAATTTTAATTTCTATAAAGAAGTGAGAGAACGATGATGTTTCAAGGATTTTCCACAATTCTAAATGCAACTATAAACAGATGTATAAAAATATGATGTTGTTTAATATTAAAACGAATGTATCATTGGCAAATTGCTGTCATATAAAACAAATAAAAGACTCTGGGATTTGTTACTTTTGGAAAATAAGTGAAACGTTAACATGGCCTTGTTGGCTATAGTGGATGTTTTTAACCAATATTTGTTACTTGTATGCAAATTTTGTTACTCTGGCATTTGCTGCCATTTTGCAAAGTATTTTGAGCTGAAAATGTTTGAGAAACTTTGTATGCATTATTGTTCTAAATCTCATCTTTAATGATTAAATATCTGAAGATTTTTAGGAGTTGTAGAGTAAAGACTGATTCCCATAAAAATCTAATTATTACATATGAATCACTATGGCTGCAACGTAGCTTTTTTGTCGTACTTAATCGGATAGTTGTCTGGGGGGGGGATCATAATTGATTAGGACTAGATCAAATTTGTAAGAAAGAAATCTTCTGTTAAAATGATAAACCATTTAAATTTTTTTTATGTTTTAAGTACAGTATGTGTCAACATATTACAGTCAAGCTGGAAAGTCTGCACACCCTTTCACCTTCTCCATGTTTTATTACATTAGAGACTTTTATTCTACAATAGATTGAGTTCATTTTTTTCACAAAATTCTACACAAAATAGCCCATAATGACAAAGTGAAAAGTTTTTAGAAAATATGCAATTTTATTTTACTGACAAAAATAGGTTATTTAGGGGTTACGTATCTGTACACACCCTTAGGCTAATACTTGGTTGATGCACCTTTGGCAGCAATTACAGCTTCAAGGCGTCTTGGGAAAGAAGTTACGAGCTTGGCACACTTGTTCCTGGACATTTTTGTCCATTCCTCTTGGCATATCCTTGCAAGCTCCGTCAGGTTGGATGGGGAGCATCGGTGCACAGCCATTTTCAGCTCCTTCCACAGATGTTCAATTGGATTCAGGTCTGGGCTCTGGCTGGGCCACTCAAGAACATTCACAGACTTTCTCCGAAGCCACTCCTTTGTTCTCTTGGCTGTGTGCTTCAGGTCATTGTCACGTTGGAAGGTAAACCTTCACCCCAGTCTGAGGTCCAGACTGCTCTGGAGCAGGTTTTCTTCAAGGATCTCAGTGTAATTAGCTGCATTCATCTTTCCCTCTATCAGGACTAGTCGCCCCGTTCCCACTGCTGAAAAACATCCCCACATCATGATGCTGCCACCACCATGCTTCACTGTAGGGATGGCATTAGCCAGGTGATGATCGGTGCCTGGTTTCCTCCAGACGTGATACTTGGTATTCAGGACAAAAAGTTCAATTTTGGTTTCCTCAGACCAGAGAATCTTGTTTCTCATGGTTTGAGAGTCCTCTAGGTGCCTTTTGGCAAACTCCAGGCGGGCTGTCATGTGCCTTTGATCTTCTGAAAGGTTCTCCCATCTCCACAAGGATACGCTGGAGCTCTGTCAGAGTGACCCTCAGGTTCCTGCTCACCTCCCTAGCCAAGGGCCGTCTTCCCCAATCGCTCAGTTTGGCCAGGTCTAGGAAGATTCTTGGTGGTTCCAAACTTCTTCCATTTACAAATGATGGTGGCCACTCTACTCTTTGGGACCTGTAAAGCTGCAGTGATTTTTGTGTACCCTTCTCCAGATCTATGCCTTGACACAATCCTGTTTCTGAGGTCTGCAGATAATTCCTTTGACCCCATGGCTTGGAGTGTGCTCTGACATGCACTGTCAACTGTGGGACCTTATATAGGCAGGTGTTGGCAATCCCCAATCATGTCCAATCAATTGAATTGACCACAGGTGGACTCCAATTAAGTTGTAGAAACACCTCAAGCAGTATCAGTGGAAACAAAATGCACCTCAACTCACTTTTGGGTGTCATATCAAAGGATGTGCACACTTGCGTACATATATTTTACATTTTCATTTTTAATAAATTAGCACAAATGTCTAAAAACCTGCTTTCACTTTGTCATTATGGGCTATTTTGTGTCAAATTTTGTGACAAAAAATGAACTCAATCTATTGTAGAATAAGTCTGTAATGTAATAAAACATGGAGAAGGTGAAAGGGGTGTGCAGACTTTCCAGCTTGACTGTATATGAGAAATAAGAACCATGATAGTGCTTGGACCTTGACAGTAGGGATATACAAATGATACTTTATCACATTAATGAAAATGATTGTTCATATGTACAGATGTTTCAAAGAAGGCTGCTTTGTATAAAGGCTGCCATTTTACTGAGAATCCTGAATTGAGTTATCTAGTTTGTATGCCATGACATTGCATTTTTCTCTGTGTCTCCTTCAGGCTACAGAGTTCCTACGATTGCTGGCTCAGTTCTGTGAAATGGGCTTCCAGCAGAGCACCATTAAAGAGGTTCTGCTCTTACATGACAACCACCGCGAGAGAGCACTGGAGGAACTCGTGACGCGTGTCACCTGAACATCCTGCAAACATGAAGAGATGTTTCTCAGCACACAACATTTGCATACTGTTATTAAATCCAATTTGAAGGAAATTGCACTGTATTGTTGTACTCTGTTAACTGTGTTTTACCTTGTGACTAATTGCTTATAAATAACTGATCTTAAGAAGATTATAATCAAGCTTAATCAGCCATGACTTGTACAGGACAGATACTGTGGGTGCAGTGGTGTGCTTGTGAGAGCTCGCGGATGCTGTGATGAAGTGCAACAATATTTGTAACATTTCACGTGACTGTTCCATCGAGTAGTCAATTTGTATTATAGTAATGTTATCTCCTATTGAAAGCTGTTACGGGACATCAACTTAAAATCTTAGGATTCCACTGAATGAGCTCTTGATACAAGGTTAAATGCATATAGTGAGAAGAAATAGTTACTCAGACACTTTTTTGTTATTTTTTAATATACAATTTGCTTTTTCCAGCACTATGTTTGAATTTTGGCCTGTTCCTCTTGGCAAATTTCCTCAACCTTATGAGACGCTGATGGACAAGCAATATCAAATTTGCAATTTTGTATATTTTCAGGGGTATTCAAGTCAGGAGATTGGCTTACCTTTCATACAAGGCCTTCTTGAGTTATTATGACTGTGTGTTTGGGGTTGTTGTCTTGTTGAAACGCCCATCTTCTCCCCAGTTTCAGTTTCTTGGCTGAGATTAAATTCTCTGCTAATACTCCCGGTACATCACTTCATCCGTGCTCCCTTCAATGATGTGTAATGCACCAGTATCATTTGCACCAAAGCAGCATCATATCATGATGCTCCCACCATCGTGTTTCACTGTTTGTATGGTGTTCTTGGAATCATATGCGCAACTGTTCTTTCTTCAGCTAGGACAAGCTGAATTATTACCAGAGAATTCTATTGTTGTTTCACGTGACAGAGTATATCCTTTACTTGCAAGTGACGTCAAAGCAAAATAGAAACCTGGATGTCAACTATGTTGGTGGAGATACAAATGTGGGGTCAAGTGACATTCCATACAAAACATAGTCAGGCATGCGCAACTCTTTGTTTTTCCACTGCTTTAAGAGTTCTTTTAGCTATGCCATATCTTTGTGCTATATATGGTTGTGGTCACAACAGTACTTGTGACCGTGGCACATTCTTATTTTTTAGAATTCCATCCATGATTCGGAAAGAGGGCGAGGGAACTCTGAGGCTTAGTACGGAGAGGAGACGAGGGGATCAAGACACTTCGTCCACTGACCATTTCATCCAATAGTTAAGACATTTCGTCCAAAGCCTTTTTCATATGCACTATCAATTATTTTATATTTCAAGTATTCCGGCGTTCGCAAATGAAAGCCCTGCGAGAGCGCTGCTCTGTGCCTAAAGATTTAATATGATCCAGCTGGTTTTAAAAATTAATAACTTGGCCAGGGGAGCTCGCAGTGAAGCCAAATTTTACAGGCACCTCCCTCTAAGCCTCCCTCCATTCAAAAGAGCATGGTCTCGGGTCGATAGGACCGCGCCTCGGCTTGGGATTCGCAAACGAAGCCCCCGCGAGAGCGCGTCTCCACGCCTGAAGATTTAATATGATCCAAATGAAAAAATAGACATGCAAGTGAGTAGCCTGCAGTGACAAGGGAATTAACTCATCCCAGGGTCAGCAAGTGGCATGGGCCAGCGTGTTTACCCCCCTGAGTACGCTCTTTAGTGTCGAAGCTGCTTTGGTCAAATTCCATTGAGAATTCTTCCTTTTTTCAAACAAACAAATACCTGAAATATAAAATAATTGATAGTGCATATGAAAAAGGCTTTGGACGAAATGTCTTAACTATTGGACAAAAAGGGCATTGGACAAAATTACCTGTATTCATACTTTATGGTCGGTAGAAGTGTCTTATCTTCAGAAAAGTCTGACTTTTTAAAATAATATGGGTCAAAACCACACATTTCTATCTTCTCTTTGTATCGAATCTTCGCTTGATAGTTCAAATCATGGTAATACTGAGAAAATTCAGCATTGTTTACAGACACGCTTTCAGCGGCCGCCATCCGAGTTGCTTTATATATCCACCATCATGGCGGACGCTCATGACATAGCACATTTTGATCACATGGTTGCAAGTCATCTATTGTTGGAAAAATGTTCTGATTTGTCTAAATACTTCTAGATGTACTTCTCTGTGCTTTATTTATTTAAGTTTTGCATGACGTACAGAAACAAAGATGATTGTAGTGCGCTTATTGTTCTCAGTGTAACTGTTGTACCTGCTACTTTCAAGTCGTCCTGCAACTCTTTTCAAATGACCATTACCTTCCTTATCTTTAGTTTGAGAGCATGCTGTGAAATCTTATGTGGCGCACATGTCTGGGGGAGATTAGTTCAGTTTCTGTGAATTTTCCACCTGCATATTATCAAACCAGGTGTATTGGTTTAATGCTCTGTAGTGTTTTCCATTCAAGTTCTATCCATTTAATAATGTTGTGCCTTAGAACTTTCAGAAGCTCCCTTCTTCTCCATGATTGCTACTTGTTGTGTGAAATTTTCCCAACCAATAGCAATGTATTTTATAATGGCACCAGATACAATTTGCAGGAGAACATTTTTTCTACATTATATCTAGAACTTGATTTATTTTAATATAACTTTTACGGTCCCAAATCAGAAAAAGTTCGGACAGTCTGGAAAATGCTAATTAAGAAAGAAGGTAGTGATTTCTAAATTTACTTTGACTTGTATTTCATTGCAGACAGTATGAACCCAAGATGTTTCATGTTTTGTCTGGTCAACTTCATTTAATTTGTTAATATGCATCAGTTCCTGCGTTTCAGACCTGCAACGCATTCCAAAAAAAGTTGGTATGTGGATAATATAGGGCTAGTAATGAGGTAAAACCATTAAATCATGATGTGAATATGAAACAGGTGATGTCAACAGGTGATTGAAATCATGATTTGGTACAAAATCAGTATCTGGGAAAGGCCTAGTCTTTGAGAAGCAAAGATGGGTCAAGGATCTCCAGTTTGTCAACTGAGTAAATTAATGAAATGTTTAAAAAAAAAAATTCCTCAAAGAAAGATATGAAGGGATTTGGATATTTCACCCTCTGCGGTGCATTAAACAATTCAAGGAATCTGGAGGAATTTTGGTGCATAAAAGGCAAGGTTGCAAGTGAACCTGAACACCCGTGATCTCTGATCCTCAGACAGCACTGCATCAAGAACCACCGTTCATCTATACAGTGTCTTGCAAAAGTATTCATCCCCCTTGGTGTTTGTCTTGTTTTGTCGCATTACAAGCTGGAATTAAAATATTTTTTGGAGGCTTGGCACCATTTGATTTACACAACGTACCAACAACTTTAAAGGTGCAAATTGTTTTATTGTGACAATTAAGATGAAAAAGCAAATCTGGAGTGTGCATAGGTAGTCATCCCCTTCTTCTTTTGGGTTTAATGGCGGTTGGCAAGCCAACTTAAAGGTGCATTACTGCCACCTACTAGATTGGAGTGTGGAACAGAAGATTGGCGGCGGGGGGGAACCTACATTTTCTCTATTACACCTGTTTTTTTTTTTTTTTAATGTTATTAGTTGGCCATATATACAGTATGTCCTAATGCTTTACCTAAGATATTCTCTAGTGTGAGGTTAAGCTATATTTCTTTAAGTGGTTCACTTAGTTTCTTTCTCTCCTCCTTACAGAAGTCATATTCCACTACCACATGCTGCACTGCTTCTGGCTGATTGCAATGCCTGCATAACCCAGTCGGATGTTTTCCTATTACATGAAGTGTCTTGTTGAGTGCTGTATGGCCTATTCTTAGAGGGGTGATGACAGTTTCTTCTCTTCTGTTTCTCCCCACCTTTCTCCCAACACCCACATGCTTTTGTATTTTGTAGAGATGTCTTCCTGTATCACTGGTGTCCCATTAGTCCTGCCATATTTTTTCTGTTTGACTCTTAATGATGGTTTTAGCCTCAGCTTTACATAGTGGAATTTGCAGATTAATTGTTTGTGATTTCATTGATTGTTTTACTAATATGTCTACGTCCTCGTTTCCTTCTACCCCTCCATGAGCAGGAACCCACATGAAACATACACTTAAACCCATTCTGCGTATTCTGTATATAATATGATATATATTTCATTTAGGATATCTTGCCTGCATGATTTCCCTGACCTCATGCTCGTGAGTGCTGAAATATTCACCCCCTTTCATATGAAACCCTAAATAAGAACTGCTCCAACCAATTAACTTTGTCAGTCACATAATTAGTTAATTAAGACCCACCTGTGTGCAATCAAAGGGTCACATGATGTCTGTATAAAGCAACCTGTTCTGGAAGGACCCTGACTCTGCAACACTACTAAGCAAGCAACATGAAAATCAAGGAGCCTCCAAACAGGTCAGAGACAAAGTTGTGGAGAAGTATAGATCAGGGTTGGGTTATAAAAAATATCCCAAACTTTGAATATCCCACTGAGCACCATTAAATCCATTGTAGCAAAATGGAAAGAATATGGCACCACTACAAACCTGACAAGAGAAGGCCGCCCACCGAAACTCACAGACAGGGCAAGGAGGGCATTAATCAGAGATGCAACAAAGATAACACTGAAGGAGCTGCAAAGATCCACAGCGGAGATGGGAGGATCTGTCCATAGGACCACTTTAAGTCATACACTCCACAGAGTGGGGTCAGAAAAAAGCCATTGCTGAAAGGAAATAATAAGAAAGCATGTTTGGAGTTTGCCCAAAAGCATGTGGCAGACTCCCCAAAGACATGGAAGAAGATTCTCTGGTCAGATGAGACTAAAATTGAATGTTTTGGACATCATGGGAAATGTAACGCATGGCGCAAACCCAACACTTCCCATCACCCTGAGAACACCATTTCTTTTTAAAGATTTTTTTTTGGGCTTTTTTCACCTTTATTGGATAGGACAGTGTAGAGACAGGAAATGAGCGGGAGAGAGAGACAGGGAGGGATCGGGAAATGACCTCGAGTCAGAATCGAACCCGGGTCCCTGGATTTATGGTATGGCGCCCCTGAGAACACCATTTCTACAGTGAAGCATGGTGGTGGCAGCATCATGCTGTGGGGATGTTTTTCACCTGCAGGGACAGGAAAGCTGGCCAGGACTGAAGGAAAGATGGATGGCACTAAATCCAGGGCAATTCTGTAGGAAAACCTGTTTGAGTCGGCCAGAGGTTTGAAACTGGGATGAAGGTTCATGTTCCAGCAGGACAATGACCCGAAACATACTGCTAAAGCTACACTGGAGTGGTTTAAAAGGAAACATTTAAATGTCTTGGAATGGCCTAATCAAAGCCCAGACCTCAATCCAATTGAGAATCTGTGGCATAACTTGAAGATTGCTGTACACCAACACAACCTATCTAACTTGAAGGAGTTGGAGCAGTTTTGCCTTGAGGAATGGGCAAAAATCCCAATGGCTAGATGTGCTAAGCTAATAGAGACATACCCCAAGAGACTTGCAGCTGTAATTGCAGCAAAATGTGGCTCTACAAAGTATTAACTTTTTTTTTGGGGGGGGGGGGGGGGGATACCTATGCACATTCCAGATTTCTGTTTTTTTTTTTTCATGTTAATTATTGTTTGTGTCACAATAAAACAACAATTTGCACCTTTTGAAGTGGGAGACATAGGGGAGAGCGGGGTAAGATGAGCCAGGGGGTAAAATGAGCCACCCCCTGTTTCTAAGAAACAGTACACAAATGTGACCATGTGACCACATTCAAAGGGGGCCGGGACCATTTACGTACACTTGTGGAGAGGAGCACCACATGTCAAACTAGGTGAGGGAGATATTTATAAAAATGTGTTTTTGTGCTTTCTAAGTCAATTCCATGTTTGTCCACAGTGAAGATGATTTAGAGAAGACAAAAGTAGAATAATATTTAGACACATTAGGGTTAAGTTAGTGGCTTTCTAAGCTATGATATGAATGCTAATAAAAATAATTTTGATTAGCCTAATCCCCTTTATTAGCATTTTTCTACAAAATGGTGGCCACGGGGTAAGATGAGCCATTAGATGTGGGGCAAGTTGAGCCACTGGCTCAACTTACCCCATTGGTGGCTGAGCTTACCCAATATGGATGACACTTAAGTTTTCACATTTACTGGTCATATATGACATATATATATGACATCAGATGAGGAAGACCAGTTGTTAGATGTGGGGGATTACGTTGTGGCAAAATTCACAGGGAAGAAGAAAGTGCATTTCTTCATTGGCCAGATAATCAAATTGGATGTCTTCGAAATAGAGGCAAGATTTGTCAAAAGAAGCCGGTCATGCCATGGCTCTGCAAGAAAGCCAACCTTTGTCTTCAAAGAGAAAGATGAGGCTGTCCTGTCAAGACAGGATATTGTGAAAAAATTGCCCCGCCCCTTTACTGTTGGGGGGACAGCACGGAGGGAGAGGCAAATGGTGTTCCCTTGCAATTTGAACGCTTGGAACATTGAATAATGATGAAATTATTATGGATGGAATGATTGCTGCATGTTTTAACCTACTGAAAGAAATAAGATTTTTTGGCACTGTTCTACTGTTTTAATAATTTCTATAATATAGTACATCTCTCATTCCCTCTCTAACCATCCCTCTTTCTATCTATCTACGCATATCTCTCTCTCTATCCATCTATCTATCCCTCCCTATCCCATCTCGTTATATCACCTCTCTCTTCATCTCCCCTTCTCTATGCAACGGCCCTATCCCCCACTTGATTGACTTGACTTGATTCACTGATTGCATTTCTAATAATAAAAGTTGTTTACTTTGTTAACCTAACATGATTTGTGTTGGCTCAATTTACCCCACACAGTGGCTCATCTTACCCCGTGCAAGGGGTAAGTTGAGCCACTTGACATTTTTTTTCAAGAGGTAATATCACTCTAACCATAAGAGCTTATCAATTATTTTTTGCTCAGATAGTAACAGTACACTTTGAAATTTGGTATGGTGTGTAGACTGGAAGCAAAAATGGCTTTAACATGTAGTTATGATGAAAAATGTAAAAAGTGGCTCATCTTACCCCGCTCTCCCCTACTGTGTAAATCAAATGGTGCTAACCGTCCAAAAATCCATTTTAATTCCAGCTTGTAATGTGGCAAAACAGGACAAACACAAAGGGGATGAATACTTTTGCAAGACACTGTAGCTGACCACATGGGCTGGGGATTAGTTTGGCAAACCTTTGTGAAGCACAGCAATATAGAGTTACATCCACAAATGCCAGTTAAAACTTTGCTATGCAAAAAGGAAGCCTTATGTTAACTGTGTCCAGAAATGCGGTCAACTTCTCTGGACTCGGAGGCACCTGGGATGGACCATCACACAGTGAAAACGTGTACTGTGGTCAGGCAATTCAATATTCCTGGTCTTTTTTGTAAGCAATAAATGCTGTGTACTCTGGACCAAAGATAAAAAGGACCATCCAGACTGTTACCAGCAACAAGTCCAAAAGCCAGGGTGTGTCATTGTATGGAGTTGTGTCAATGCCCTTGGGAAAGGTAACTTGCACTTCTGTAATGGAAGTATTAATGCAGAAAAGTACATTGAGATTTTGGAGCAACATATGCTGCCTTCAAGACAACATCTTTTCCAGGGAAATTTCAACAAAACAACATGGTCACATTCTGCACACATTACAAAGGCATGGCTGCAGAAGGAGAGGGTGCCTGTCCCCGCTGTCCCCAATAGAGAATGTGTGGCAAGTTTTGAATGAAAAATGACAATGATGACCCTGTACTGTCACACACTTTAGGACCTGTATGTAGGAAGAATGGGTCAAAATAACACCTGAAAAGCTTCTTCATTTGGTGTCTTTAGTCCTTAAACATCTCTTAAGTGTTATGAGGAGGATTAACATTATAAAGTGGTAAATGCTTTACTGTGCCTACTTTTTTTTTAATGTGTTGCAAGAATCAAAATTGCAAGTGTTTATTTTGAAAACACCAAATAAGATTAATGCAGTTAAACATCAAATAATGTGCTGTTGTATTGTTCTGAGTGCAGTACAGGTCAAAGATTATTTACAAATCATTGTTTCCAGTTTTAATTTCAGTTTCAACATACCGTCCCAACTGTTTCTGATTTGGGGTTGTACATGCGCATATATATATATATATATATATATATATATATATATATATATATATATATATATATATAAGTGAGGCTTGAAAGTTTGTGAACCCTTTAGAGTTTTCTATATTTTTGCATAAATATGACCTAAAACATCATCAGATTTTCACACAAGTCGTAAAAGTAGATAAAGAGAACCCAGTTAAACAAATGATACAAAAATATTATACTTGGTCATTTGTTTATTGAGGAAAATGATCCAATATTACATATCTGTGAGTGGCAAAAGTATGTGAACCTCTAGGATTAACAGTTAATTTGAAAATGAAATTAGAGTCAGGTGTTTTCAAATCAATGGGATGACAATCAGGTGTGAGTGGGCACCCTGTTTTATTGAAAGAACAGGGATCTATCAAAGTCTGATCTTCACAACACATGGTTGTGGAAGTGTATCATGGCACGAACAAAGGAGATTCCTGAGGACCTCAGAAAAAACATTGTTAATGCTCATCAGGCTGGAAAAGGTTACAAAACCATCTCTAAAGAATTTAGACTCCACCAATCCACAGTCAGACAGATTGTGTACAAATGGAGGAAATTCAAGACCATTGTTACCCTCCCCAGGAGTGGTTGACCAACAAAGATCACTCCAAGAGCAAGGCATGTAATAGTCGGCAAGGTCACAAAGGACCACAGGGTAACTTGTAAGCAACTGAAGGCCTCTCTCACATTGGTTAATGTTAATGTTCCTGAGTCCACCATCAGGAGAACACTGAACAACAATGATGTGCATGGCAGGGTTGCAAGGAGAAAGCCACCGCTCTCCAAAAGTAACATTGCTGCTCGTCTGCAGTTTGCTAAAGATCATGTGGACAAGCCAGAAGTCTATTAGAAAAATGTTTTGTGGACAGATAAGACCAAAATAGAACTTTTTGGTTTAAATGAGAAGCGTTATGTTTGGAAAAAGGAAAACACTGCATTCCAGCATAAGAACCTTATCCCATCTGTGAAACATGGTGGTGGTAGTATCATGGTTTGGGCCTGTTTTGCTGCATCTGGGCCAGGACGGCTTGCCATCATTGATGGAACAATGAATTCTGAATTATACCAGTGAATTCTAAAGGAAAATGTCAGGACATCTGTCCATGAACTGAATCTCAAGAGAAGGTGGGTCATGCAGCAAGACAACGACCCTTAGCACACAAGTCGTTCTACCAAAGAATGGTTAAAGAAGAATAAAGTGAATGTTTTGGAATGGCCAAGTCAAAGTCCTGACCTTAATCCAATCAAAATGTTGTGGAAGGACCTGAAGCGAACAGTTCATGTGAGGAAACCCAGCAACATCCCAGAGTTGAAGCTGTTCTGTACAGAGGAATGGGCTAAAATTCATCCAAGCCGGTGTACAGGACTGATCAACAGTTACCATAAATGTTTAGTTGCAGTTATTGCTGCACAAGGGGGTCACACCAAATACTGAAAGCAAAGGTTCACATACTTTTGCCACTCACAGATATGTAATATTGAATCATTTTTCTCAATACATAAATGACCAAGTATAATATTTTTGTCTCATTTGTTTAACTGGGTTCTCTTTATCTACTTTTAGGACTTGTGTGAAAATCTGATATTGTTTTAGGTCCTATTTATGCAGAAATATAGAAAATTCTAAAGGGTTCACAAACTTTCAAGCACCACTGTGTATATATATATATATATATATATATATATATATATATCTCCATCTATTATCTGTAACCACTTATCCTGTCCTACAGGGTCGCGGGCAAGCTGGAGCTTATCCCAGCTGACTATGGAGAGGCAGGGTACACCCTGGACAAGTCGCCAGGTCATTGCAGGGCTGACACATAGACACAGACAACCATTCACACTCACATTCACATCCACGGTCAGTTTAGAGCCACCAATCAGCCTAACCTGCATGCCTTTGGACCATGTGAGAAACCAGAGCACCCGGAGGAAACCCACGCAGACATGAGGATAACATGCAAACTCCACACAGAAAGGCTCTCGCTGGCCACTGGGCTCGAACCCAGAACCTTCTTGCTGTGAGGTGACAGTGCTAACCATGACACCACTGTGCTGCCTATATACACTTGTGTTCAAAATAATAGCAGTCCAACACGACTAACCAGATCAATCACTGTTTTTGGTGGAAATTATATTACTACATGGCAAATAATTTACCAGTAGGTGTAGTAGTCATAGAAAACCAACAGACCCAACATTCATGATATGCATGCTCCTGAGTCTGTGTAATCGAATAACTAAGTGAAAGGGACATGTTCAAAATAATAGCAGTGTGGAGTTTAATTAGTGAGATCATTCATTCTGTGAAAAAACAGATGTCAGTCAGGTGGCCCTAATTTAAGGATGAAGCCAGCACGTTGTACATCCATTTCTCTCTGAAAACCTGAGAAACATGGGTCATTCCAGACATTGTTCAGAAGAACAGCGTGCTTTGATTGAAACGTTGATTGGAGAGGTAAAACGTATACTGTAAAGAAGTGCAGAAAATGATGGGCTGCTCAGCTAAAATGATCTCCAGTGCTTTAAAATGGACAGCAAAGCCAGAGAGACGTGGAAGAAAACAGAAGACTACCATTCGAATGGATCGAAGAATAGCCAGAATGGCAAAGACTCAGCCAATGATCAGCTCCAGGGTGATCAAAGACGGTCTGAAGTTACCTGTGAGTACTGTGACAATTAGAAGATGCCTGTGTGAAGCTAATCTATCGGCAAGAAGCCCCCGCAAAGTTCCACTGTTAAAAAAAAGACGTGCTGAAGAGGATACAATTTGCCAAAGAACACATCGACTGGCCTAAAGAGAAATGGAAAAACATTTTGTGGACTGATGAAAGTAAAATTGTTCTTTTTGGGTCCAAGAGCCACAGACAGTTTTTCAGACGACCCCCAAACACTGAATTCAAGCCACAGTACACTCTGAAGACAGTGAAGCATGGTGGTGCAAGCATCATGATATGGGAATGTTTCTCTTACTATGATGTTGGGCCCATTTATCGCATACCAGGGATCATGAATCAGTTTGCATATATCAAAATACTTGAGGAGGTCATGTTGCCTTATGCTGAAGAGGAAATGCCCTTGAAATGGGTGTTTCAACAAGACAACGACCCCAAACACACCAGTAAGCGAGCAGCATCAGGGTTCAAGACCAACAAAATGGAAGTTATGGAGTGGCCAGCCCAATCCCCGGACCTTAATCCGATAGAAAACTTGTGGGGTGACATCAAAAATGCTGTTTCTGAGGCAAAACCAAGAAATGCAGAGGAATTGTGGAATGTTGTCAAATCATCCTGGGCTGGAATACCTGTTCACAGGTGCCAGAAGTTCTCAGAAACCGTAGTTATACAACTAAATATTAGTTTAGTGATTCACAGGAATACTAAATCCTTAAGATTTTTTCAGGTTATACAGTAAATATTTGGAGTTTGTAATGAAAAATGCAGACACTGCTATTTTTTTGAACAGCCCAATGTTCATTTTTCTTCATTTTCTGTAAAGTAATTAAAATATTGATACATTTTTCTTCATGTTTTGATGTAGAATATAATGTGCATTGTTCCCAATACATGGAAATAAAAACTATTATAAGGATTTTGAGCTTTACTCACGTTTTTAAACACACTCCTATTATTTTGAACACAGCTGTATATATAAAATTAGTGTCCAAAAACTTTTTTCCCCATGTTTTTTTGTACATATATATACAAAGTCAAAAATCATACTTGTGTAAATTTGAAGTGAATATATGAAGTATATTAAATAAGTATCCAAATACTTATTTCCTCTCACTGTACACTTTGTTTTGTAAACAAACATTTTCCTAAAAAGCATTTATAATAAAGGCGAGTTGAGTCCTTTCTTATGCATGAAAGACATGTTGATAAAGCATAAACTGCAATAAAAAAAAGAATCTGACAGCATTAATGTTCAATTGATTTGTCTTTGCGCCCATCATCCACACACTTTGATTTTCATTTTTGACAGTATCAAAGTATATGAAATAAATGCACATCAAGTCGATTACATTTTTTTCAACTGACATTAGCATTTTAATCAGACTATATGTTTGTATGGATATTGGTTTATATTATATAACATCTGAGCAAGCATTACTGCACTGTAACTATTGTGTACTGTATTTAGTAAATTCTGTATTCAAACTTTATTAAGATTTTATGAAGATATTCAGCTTGTATGCTATGGTTGTATTGTATTTGTAACTTAAATAAACGTTTCATTCCGTAAAAATGATTCCATGGTGACGTTCAAGTGTTCACAGCCAAATATACTGTATGCCATGCAAACCTCGCTTTTAATGCTTTTAACTTCACACAAAATGATGTATGTTATCTTTATGGTGACGAGATTTAAAGTGCCATTCTACCATTGGATGTATTCTTTGGGATAAAATACAATATATTTTGACAACATATATAAATGGTATCACTAGATAGAGAAATCTTTTAGCTTCAAAATGATATATCAAACATAATTTTTTGACAACGACAAGTATATTAATTTTGTGACCAAAGTCACCTACCCTTTTAATTTCCGCGCGTGATGTCATCGGCAGGTTCCCCTTCTTGTGTACCACGTGACGTGTGACGTGGCACATATTATCAGCAATGGCGGATAGAACGCGATAAAAATCTCATCTCATCTCATTATCTCTAGCCGCTTTATCCTTCTACAGGGTCGCAGGCAAGCTGGAGCCTATCCCAGCTGACTACGGGCGAAAGGCGGGGTACACCCTGGACAAGTCGCCAGGTTATCACAGGGCCGACACATATGCCGCTTTTCCACTACAAACGCGGCTGAGTCGGGCTGAGCCGTGCCGTGCTGAGTTGGGCTGAGTCAAGCTGAGCGGGGCTATTGAAGTTGCATTTCGACTACAACCGCGCTGAACCGTGCTGGCTGGAAGTGGATGGACACATTGGGTGGAGTTAGCGAAAGTGGGTGGACGTCACGTGATGTCGTTAAGCAGCGCAAACAGTGACATCAGTGAGCTTTTAAGCGGTAGTCTCACGACCCGAATAGTAAACAATAAACATGGAGGACATGGAGTCGTTAGTGTTGCTGGTCTTGGTTCTGTGGCTTGTTGTCACCGACAACGCCAACAGATACTGGCAAGAGCGTATAGCTGAGGCGAGGCGCATAAGGCTTCAGAAATTCTCGTAATTCGTAATTATTCTTCTTCCGGGTTTACGGTGTTTACAGATCCCAGCGTGCTCACGGGGCGTGTGTGGGCATGTGAGGACACTCCTCACCAATCAGTGCACAGGGGAGTGTCTCCTCACGCCCCCAGCCTCACTCGGCTCAGTTTGGCTCGCTTCAGCCCCACTCCAAAACCGTGTGAGTTTTAGGGGCTAAGCAGGGCTGAAGCGAGCCGAGTCGTGCTGTTCTTTGGTAGTCGAAACGCGAGCCGTGTCGGGCTGAAGTGAGCTGAAAAAGGGTAGTGGAAAAGGGCCAGTAGACACAGACAACCATTCACACCTACGGTCAATTTAGAGTCACCAGTTAACCTAACCTGCATGTCTTTGGACTGTGGGGGAAACCGGAGCACACCCACGCAGACAACATGCAAACTCCGCACAGAAAGGCCCTCGCCGGCCCCGGGGCTCGAACCCAGGACCTTCTTGCTGTGAGGCGACAGCGCTAACCACTACACCACCGTGCCGCCGCAATAAAAATAATACCAATAAATCTAGCTAACTGAAAGATTAACTCAAATTTTTTCGCAATTTTTTTGGCCCCCATATACGAGGAGAAATGACTCTCTCACTTTGGGGGTTTCCTGGTCTAAAAATAGACCGACACGTGGTACACAAGAAGGGGAACCTGCCGATGACATCACGTTTCACTACCGCGAGGAAATTAAAAGGGTAGGTGACTTTGGTCGCAAAATTAATATACTTGTCGTTGTCAAAAAATTATGTTTGATATATCATTTTGAAGCTAAAAGATTTCTCTGTCTAGTCATGTTGTCATAAAATATATTGTATTTTATGCCAAAGAATACATCCAATGGTGGAATGGCACTTTAAGCTTTGCCTTTCTGTAACACTTTAGACAGAGGATGAAATTACATTACGACTGATTCATCATCTGGAATGGTTAACGGCCGTCTGCCTCTTCAGCCAATCAGATCGCTGGGATTTAGTCTTCATGACGTTTCAGCCAATCAGCTTCCAAGACGGTCGGATTTGAATCGCTCAAGCTTGGGTTTCATGCGCTATAGCTGGTGATTATACGGAACAGGGAGCTGTGTAGCTGAGATTAGCTACACTAAAGTGTGGAATTTTTTTATTTTTAATTTTTTTAATTTATGGTGAAACATTCTGGTCGAGCGTCACAATGAGAAAGAGGTAACCAGATAAGTTGGTCGCTATTAGATGTTGTTTTAGTCTCTGTATTCTATGTTTAGCTAGCTAAGTGATTATTGTTATTATTATGTTGTTGATGGGGGAAATAGTGAAATGTAGTTATGTATTTCAGTAAATAAGTATAATTTTAGTTATTTACAGTTGGTTATTTGTAGTAGCTCAGTATTCTTATGTAGCTAGCTAAAGTAGCTATCTGGTTTCTCCTCCTTTAGCTGAGTGTTGTTGAGCTGTATGAGGTTTTCTTTTAGAAATGGAGTGACATTTAAGTCAATATCGAGTAAATAAATATCTAGGAAATGAAAACATTGCTATGAAAACCCCTGAAATAAACAACCGAGGCAGTGTAGTTCAATAAACAAGTGACCTTATGTTTCTAAACGACTCTTTCCCCTCTTTGTTTGTTTATTTCAGGGGACTTTTATTTCCTCATTCTGCACTTATTTCCCAGCTCTTATTTTCGTCGACCCGCAAAAATGTTTGTCAACAGCTCGCTTTGTAAACGGTATACATACAGTAGTTCTGGCATCTATATTCTTATAAAGAGGTGTTTTTACGGCCCCACCCAAACCTGAGGTGTTTTTCTGTGTCTCTACAGTGGTGCTTGAAAGTTTGTGAACCCTTTAGAATGTTCTATCTATTTCTGCATAAATATGACCTAAAACATCATCAGGTTTTCACACAAGTCTGTCATTTATTTATTTATTGAGGAAAATGATCCAATATTACACATCTGTGAGTGGCAAAAGTATGTGAACCGCTAGGATTCCTGAAATTAGTGTCCGGTGTTTTCAATCAATGGGATGACAATCAGGTGTGAGTGGGCTCTCTGTTTTATTTAAAGAACAGGGATCTATCAAAGTCTGATCTTCACAACACATGTTTGTGGAAGTGTATCATGGCACGAACAAAGGAGATTTCTGAGGACCTCAGAAAAAGCGTTGTTGATGCTCATCAGGCTGGAAAAGGTTACAAAACCATCTCTAAAGAGTTTGGACTCCACCAATCCACAGTCAGACAGATTGTGTACAAATGGAGGAAATTCAAGACCATTGTTACCCTCCCCAGGAGTGGTCGACCAACAAAGAGCACTCCAAGAGCAAGGCATGTAATAGTTGGCGAGGTCACAAAGGACCCCAGGGTAACTTCTAAGCAACTGAAGGCCTCTCTCACACTGCCTAACGTTAATGTTCATGAGTCCACCATCAGGAGAACACTGAACAACAATGGTGTGCATGGCAGGGTTGCAAGGAGAAAGCCACTGCTCTCCAAAAAGAACATTGCTGCTTGTCTGCAGTTTGCTAAAATTCACGTGGACAAGCCAGAAGGCTATTGGAAAAATGTTTTGTGGATGGATGAGACCAAAATAGAACTTTTTGGTTTTGATGAGAAGTGTTATGTTCGGAGAAAGGAAAACTCTGCATTCCAGCATAACCTTATCCCATCTGTGAAACATGGTGGTGGTAGTATCATGGTTTGGGCCTGTTTTGCTGCATCTGGGCCAGGACGGCTTGCCATCATTGATGGAACAGTGCATTCTGAATTATCCCAGCGAATTCTAAAGGAAAATGTCAGGACATCTGTCCATGAACTGAATCTCAAGAGAAGGTGGGTCATGCAGCAAGACAACGACCCTAAGCATACAAGTCGTTCTACCAAAGAATGGTTAAAGAAGAATAAAGTTAATGTTTTGGAATGGCCAAGTCAAAGTCCTGACTTTAATCCAATCGAAATGTTGTGGAAGGACCTGAAGCGAGCAGTTCATGTGAGGAAACCCACCAACATCCCAGAGTTGAAGCTGTTCTGTACGGAGGAATGGGCTAACATTCCTCCAAGCCGGTGTGCAGGACTGATCAACAGTTACCGCAAACGTTTAGTTGCAGTTATTGCTGCACAAGGGGGTCACACCAGATACTGAAAGCAAAGGTTCACGTACTTTTGCCACTCACAGATATGTAATATTGGATCATTTTCCTCAATAAATAAATTAAAGTATAATTTCTTATTTGTTTAACCAGGTTATCTTTCTACTTTTAGGACTTGTGTGAAAATCTGATGTTTTAGTTCATATTTATGTAGAAATACACAAAATTCTAAAGGGTTTGCAAACTTTCAAGCACCACTGTATATTGCTCTAAACTAATGTAAGAGCAGAGGAGCTGGACTTTACACTGTTTTGTGAGCAGCTTTGTTGATGTAGGGTCACTCAGTAAACATGGAAGGAGCTGGTTGTAGACGAGTAGACTAGCTCAAGACTGACCAGTTGAAATTGCAAGTTGAGGCATGTTCTGTAGCTTTTATTCATTATAGAGAGAGAATTAGAAGTTGAAACCTCACGTTGAAGGCAACAAAAGATCCTGAGGGGGCAGAGCTTTGAGACCTGGGGTGTGAACTCGGGAAGTAATCATTCAAATATCCAGAGACTTAATTTTGGTGGGGATGGGTCACTCAGTCTTGTCTCATGTGCATTTGAGTTAGTTTCATCAGCATGACCGTGTGCCTGTGCACAAAGCGAGCTCCATGAAGAGATGAGTGGAGTGGAAGAACTTGTGTCCAGTACAGAGCCCTGACCTCAACCCCACCAAACACCAACTGTACCTGACATCACTAATGCTCTTGTAGTTGAATGAACACACTTCCACCGCCACACTGAAAAAAAAAAAATCCCGTGGAAAGAAATATGAATGTAATCACAGGTGTCCGCAAACTTTTGGCCGTAGTGTGGCTCCACAACTCTGCTGCAGAATCGTTCAGCCAGTTATCTCACTCGTGGACTCCTTCAGTAAACTAATTGTTAGTTTTCAAAAGGGCAACTTGACTGACGTGTGTGTGTGTGTGTGTGTTTAACAGTGAGTTGCATGCTGCTGAATCAGTAGCATGTCTGAATAAAGCCCTAAGTCGCCTCAAGGACATCTGGGAGGAGATCGGCATACCAGAGGACCAGAGAATGCAGCGCACTGAGGCGGTCAAAATGCACATCAAGGTGATTAATCATACACCGCTGTCTCAATCCCACCATTTACAGTACGGTATAGGGGAAGTGCAGACATGCAGGTCATAAATGTAATGGACTTGGTTGTCTTTTTTGCACGTTTGTCTTGCACTTATCCAAATCAATTTGCAGCTGAGGCAGGATACAACTGAGAAGTTGAGCATTAAAGTGCTTGCTCAAGTTAGCTGTGATTTGAACTTGTATTCCAAAGCATTACGTTAGGCACCCCCCCCCAATTATTCATTCATTTGATGTTGTTTGTTCCTTCATATGTTGAAATAGAATTGTTAGGCATGTAATAGAAGCAGAAAATGTCTGTATTAAAGTTTATGTAATGTCTTACTGTAGTGCTTTAAAATGAATACATCATATTTATCTATCACTCACATCAAACACAAAACTGGCAATAAATCGCAGCTTCCAGATCCCGGAAAAAGGCAGCTTTATCCCAGGGCTAATCTCGTATGATGTGTCATGTGGAACACCGATTATCTGGGTCGTTTTGGGAAAGCACGGAGTTGTTTGGATGCTCAAATCCATATACAGCAGGACGTTTGGTTCACGAGTTTCTGAAAAATGACACTAAGGCGACAGTGGGTGAGGTTTGTGCAAACGAAACGGGCAGATTTTGTATCGACAACTAATAACAAATCTGATTCAAGTGTTCACCACCATCAGAACGACCACATGGGAATTACTGGAGCAAAAAGAAACCCATTTATGTAAGAAATGACTTTTGATCTGACGTTTGGACAGTTCATCTGTTTTTTAATTAAAAAAAAAATTCCCCCTTTTATCGCCCATTTCATATTTTCTTTCAGTAATTACACTGAATAATTGCACATTTTAGCAGTGTTGGGAGTAACGTGTTACAAAAGTAATTAATTACTGTAATGCATTACTTTTTGGCGTAACGCAGTAATGTAAGGCATTATAGGAGAGAAAACCTGTAATATTTACTCGTTACAGTGCCAGTAACGCACGTTACAATGCATTTTTAACCTGGGTTGTTTTGTGGGTTTTCTTCATACAAAGTTCGCGGATCACCGTGAGATCAGCTACTGATAAAAGTCCGCGCAGAGCTTTTCACTTCTTTTTACTAACTAGACACGGAGACCGACACAGATGCATATATGCATCTAGGGAGGGGTCTGTGTTTGTGTATGACAGAGAAAAAGTGAGAGTTCATACACAAAAACAGCCACAGCAAACTCACTTTTTTCTCTGTCACACACACACTCATACATTGACAAACAGCCACATAGCAAACTCACTTTTTCTCTGTCTCACACACACACTCGTATACATTGACAAAAAACAGCCACATAGCAAACAGGTGTGTGTGTGTGTGTGCGTGCGTGCGTGCGTGCGTGCGTGCGTGCGTGCGCGCGCGCGCGCGCGCACGCACATGTGTGAAAGTGAGTGAAAAGAAATTACATATTTCTGTCATTGTGTGTGTGCTCATGCACATGTAGTATGGCCATTGATATGTGGGGCAATAGTTATGTGCAGATTATTTACAAGTAAGTTATGGGTGCAGAATGTACAGGTAGGACAATGAAAAAATGGGTATAAATTGATTAACAGAGGGTAATACAGCTGGAACTATCTTAATAGATGTCCTATAGAGAAGGGCTACATTCACAGAGGTGTATATAACACCAGATGTGCAGTTGTGAAAATGCAGATTGCTACAGAATTGAAGAGGACGGCACTGAACAGGTGCTGGTGTGCATGGTAAGGTATGGCAAGAAGGGAAAGGACGATTTATCCTTGGTATTGTGGGCAGGTAAGAAGCTATTCCTGAACATGCTGGTTTTTAGTCTGCAGGCTTCCTGGATGGGAGGTGAAAGAGTCATGACTCATGAGCTAGATTTGCTCTGTAGATTACCAAAATCCATTCCAGTCATTTTGGCGAGAATAAATAAAGTAATGTAAAAGTAGTGTAATGCCTTACTTTTTAAATGCAGTAATATTGTAATGTAATGCATTACTTAAAAATGACAGCAAAAAGTAATAAGTAATGCATTACAGTTATTGAGTAACTTGCCCAACACTGCATTTTAGATATTATATTTCTGCACTTACTGAGGTACATGTAAATATTTTGCAGTGGCCAGCTTAGAATAAAAATCTACAAACCAATCTGTTTCTCCAATTTTCTCTGGCTGGTGGTGCGCTATCAGTGGTGAGTAGGACTGTCATGAATTGGCAGTTTCTCGTCTTGGGGGCTGGAAAAGAGAACCATTTACTCTGGAATATCTTTGATCTTCTGCCCCTTCAGCCGACATGTAAGAATCCCAATCACTGTCAAGATTCTTTCCAAAACGTGATTCCATATCGAGACTGGTCTAACCACTGCTGCGCACATGAACGAAATTGATACCTGCATTGTTGCGCTTGTGATGTCCCGCACCCATTCGGGATCTTCCGGTTCAGTCTCTGCAGATTCCGTGAAAATCTGCTCATTTTATTGATTTTCCGTTAATTTATGGCCTTTTGGATCAGCTATGGTTCGAAAACACATGGTCAAGCAACATAATTATTGTTTGCTTTTGTACAAGGACAAAGTGTGGTTTAGGGGCATTAAATTCACTTTAAATAATAAATACATACAAGTTAAACAGCCTTACAATTATTTGGTACTGAAGCATTGTTTCTACTGTTTCATTGCCTTCAAGAGAAAAAAAATCCATCAATATGAGTTTGAGGCCAAACCCTAGGCTAACTGTACTAGTTTACTTGTGGTGTTTCACAAACCATATAAAATGCTAAATATTTGGTTGAGTAATGTTAGGATTAAAGTTTACATACACTTAAAAGCACATTATGTGGGTTTTATCATGAACATGGGTATAGACAGGGGTTATCATACAGTGGGGCAAAAAAAGTATTTAGTCGGCCACCAATTGTGCAAGTTCTCCCACTTAAAAAGATGAGAGGCCTGTAATTTTCATCATAGGTATACCTCAACTATGAGAGACAGAATGGGGGGAAAGAATCCAGGAAATCACATTGTAGGATTTTTAATGAATTAATTGGTAAATTCCTCGGTAAAATAAGTATTTGGTCACCTACAAACAATCAAGATTTCTGGCTCTCACAGACCTGTAACTACTTCTTTAAGAGGCTCCTCTGTCCTCCACTCGTTACCTGTATTAATGGTACCCGTTTTAACTCGTTATCAGTATAAAAGACTCCTGTCCACAACCTCAAACAGTCACACTCCAAACTCCACTATGGCCAAGACCAAAGAGCTGTCAAAGGACACCAGAAACAAAATTGTAGACCTGCACCAGGCTGGGAAGACTGAATCTGCAATAGGTAAGCAGCTTGGTGTGAAGAAATCAACTGTGGGAGCAATTATTAGAAAATGGAAGACATACAAGACCACTGATAATCTCCCTCGATCTGGGGCTCCATGCAAGATCTCACCCCGTGGGGTCAAAATGATCACAAGAACGGTGAGCAAAAATCCCAGAACCACACGGGGGGACCTAGTGAATGACCTGCAGAGAGCTTGAACCAAAGTAACAAAGGCTACCATCAGTAACACACTACGCCGCCAGGGACTCAAATCCTGCAGTGCCAGACGTGTCCCCCTGCTTAAGCCAGTACATGTCCAGGCCCATCTGAAGTTTGCTAGAGAGCATTTGGATGATCCAGAAGAGGATTGGGAGAATGTCATATGGTCAGATGAAACCAAAATAGAACTTTTTGGTAAAAACTCAACTTGTCGTGTTTGGAGGAGAAAGAATGCTGAGTTGCATCCAAAGAACACCATACCTACTGTGAAGCATGGGGGTGGAAACATCATGCTTTGGGGCTGCTTTTCTGCAAAGGAACCAGGACGACTGATCCGTGTAAAGGAAAGAATGAATGGGGCCATTTTATTGTGAGATTTTGAGTGAAAACCTTCCATCCATCAGCAAGGGCATTGAAGATGAAACATGGCTGGGTCTTTCAGCATGACAATGATCCCAAACACACCGCCCGGGTAACGAAGGAGTGGCTTCATAAGAAGCATTTCAAGGTCCTGGAGTGGCCTAGCCAGTCTCCAGATCTCAACCCCATAGAAAATCTTTGGAGGGAGTTGAAAGTCTGTGTTGCCCAGCGACAGCCCCAAAACATCACTGCTCTAGAGGAGATCTGCATGGAGGAATGGGCCAAAATACCAGCAACAGTGTGTGAAAACCTTGTGAAGACTTGCAGAAAACATTTGACCTCTGTCATTGCCAACAAAGGGTATATAACAAAGTATTGAGATAAACTTTTGTTATTGACCAAATACTTATTTTCCACCATAATTTGCAAATAAATTCTTTAAAAATCAATGTGATTTTTCTGGATTTTTTTTTTCTCATTTTGTCTCTCATAGTTGAAGTGTACCTATGATGAAAATAATTACAGGCCTCTCTCATCTTTTTACGTGGGAGAACTTGCACAATTGGTGACTGACTCAATACTTTTTTGCCCCACTATACATAAATATTTTCCTCCAGAACATTTTATGTTGCAGTTGCTTGCAAATTTTCAACACCAGTCTCACTAACTGCTATTGTTCAGTGTCTGTCCTCTCGATTGATTTGGTTGGCCAGTTGACCAGAAGGTTACAATGGTGTGTGCGTGCGCGCTCAGTGCAGAGGTTTGGGCATTTTGTAGAATAGATTTCTCACTTTCATGAGGTTAAAACAAAAAAGGAAAATGTTTTGTACTGTGGGCATGATCCCAATCAGAACTGATTAGAAAAAAGTGAGTTTCTGAAAAGCTCCAAGAGGAAAGCAGCACTCTTGGATAAGGGGTGGGGAACTGTTATGATGGTGACACTCAACACCATGGTACACCACCACATACAGTGGTATGGTGGTGATGTGGTTGTTATAGTCCAAGTGGAGGAGGAGCAGGATTTTTTTTTTTTTTTTATTAATAATAATTCCCATATGTTGAATGCTTTATACAACCCTGATTCCAAAAAAGTTGGGACAAAGTACAAACTGTAAATAAAAATGTAATGCAATGATCTGGAAGTTTCAAAATTCCATATTTTATTCAGAATAGAACATAGATGACATATCAAATGTTTAACCTGAGAATGTATCATTTAAAGAGAAAAATTAGGTGATTTTTTTTAAATTTCATGACAACAACAACACCTCTCAAAAAAGTTGGGACAAGGCCATGTTTACCACTGTGAGACATCCCCTTTTCTCTTTACAACAGTCTGTAAACATCTGGGGACTGAGGAGACAAGTTGCTCAAGTTTAGGGATAGGAATGTTAACCCATTCTTGTCTAATGTAGGATTCTAGTTGCTCAGCTGTCTTAGGCCTTTTTTGTCGTATCTTCCGTTTTATGATGCACCAAATGTTTTCTCTGGGTGAAAGATCTGGGCTGCAGGCTGGCCAGTTCAGTACCCGGACCCTTCTTCTACGCAGCCATGATGCTGTAATTGATGCAGTATGTGGTTTGGCATTGTCATGTTGGAAAATGCAAGGTCTTCCCTGAAAGAGACGTCGTCTGGATGGGAGCATATGTTGCTCTAGAAGCTGGATATACCTTTCAGCATTGATGGTGTCTTTCCAGATGTGTAAGCTGCCCATGCCACACGCACTAATGCAACCCCATACCATCAGAGATGCAGGCTTCTGAACTGAGCGGTGATGATAACTTGGGTCGTCCTCCTCTTTAGTCCGAATGACACGGCATCCCTGATTTCCATAAAGAACTTCAAATTTTGATTCGTCTGACCACAGAACAGTTTTCCACTTTGCCACAGTCCATTTTAAATGAGCCTTGGCCCAGAGAAGACGTCTGCGCTTCCGGATCATGTTTAGATTCTGCTTCTTCTTTGAACTATAAAGTTTTAGGTGCGGTTTACATTAGACCATATCAGCGGATCATCAGATTAACGTTTTTAAAACGATTCGCGTGCACACAGCAACGCCAATACACGGATACGCTCCGCTCCGCAGGCATCCTGAGCTCCAAATCACTCCGCCCTGAACAGCGAGTGCCCTCTGGAGGGTGCGCACTCCGGCCCTGCGCAGCTCACAGAGCGCGCGAGTGAAGTGCACGAGCAGTGATTCGGGACTGAGCCGCTGTGTGTGTGATCCCAGTGCATATCGGGTATGCGCGTCACTTACCACTTGCAAGTGGAAGGATGGCAAGCCTAAAGACAATCATAACTACACAGTGGGCAGTATTTGCAGTATTTTCATACTTTTATACAGTGGGGCAAAAAAGTATTTAGTCAGTCACCAATTGTGCAAGTTCTCCCACTTAAAAAGATGAGAGAGGCCTGTAATTTTCATCAAAGGTATACCTCAACTATGAGAGACAAAATGAGAAAAAAAAATCCAGAAAATCACATTGTCTGATTTTTAAAGAATTTATTTGCAAATTATGGTGGAAAATAAGTATTTGGTCAATAACAAAAGTTCATCTCAATACTTTGTTATATACCCTTTGTTGGCAATGACAGAGGTCAAACATTTTCTGTAAGTCTTCAAGGTTTTCACACACTGTTGCTGGTATTTTGGCCCATTCCTCCATGCAGATCTCCTCTAGAGCAGTGATGTTTTGGGGCTGTCGCTGAGCAACATGGACTTTCAACTCCCTCCAAAGATTTTCTATGGGGTTGAGATCTGGAGACTAGCTAGGCCACTCCAGGACCTTGAAATGCTTCTTACGAAGTCACTCCTTCATTGCCCGGGCGGTGTGTTTGGGATCACTGTCATGCTGAAAAACCCAGCCATGTTTCATCTTCAATGCCCTTGCTGATGGAAGGAGGTTTTCACTCAAAATCTCACGATACATGGCCCCATTCATTCTTTCCTTTACACGGATCAGTCGTCCTGGTCCCTTTGCAGAAAAACAGCCCCAAAGCATGATGTTTCCATGCTTCACAGTAGGTATGGTGTTCTTTGGATGCAACTCAGCATTCTTTCTCCTCCAAACACGACAAGTTGAGTTTTTACCAAAAAGTTCTATTTTGGTTTCATCTGACCATATGATATTCTCCCAATCCTCTTCTGGATCATCCAAATGCTCTCTAGCAAACTTCAGACGGGCCTGGACATGTATTGGCTTAAGCAGGGGGACACATCTGGCACTGCAGGATTTGAGTCCCTGGCGGCGTAGTGTGTTACTGATGGTAGCCTTTGTTACTTTGGTCCCAGCTCTCTGCAGGTCATTCACTAGGTCCCCCTGTGTGGTTCTGGGATTTTTGCTCACCGTTCTTGTGATCATTTTGACCCCACGGGGTGAGATCTTGCGTGGAGCCCCAGATCGAGGGAGATTATCAGTGGTCTTGTATGTCTTCCATTTTCTAATAATTGCTCCCACAGTTGGTTTCTTCACACCAAGCTGCTTACCTATTGCAGATTCAGTCTTCCCAGCCTGGTGCAGGGCTACAATTTTGTTTCTGGTGTCCTTTGACAGCTCTTTGGTCTTGGCCATAGTGGAGTTTGGAGTGTGACTGTTTGAGGTTGTGGACAGGTGTCTTTTATACTGATAACAAGTTCAAACAGGTGTCATTAATACAGGTAATGAGTGGAGGACAGAGGAGGCTCTTAAAGAAGTTGTTACAGGTCTGTGAGAGCCAGAAATCTTGCTTGTTTGTAGGTGACCAAATGCTTATTTTACCGAGGAATTTACCAATTAATTCATTAAAAATCCTACAATGTGATTTCCTGGATTATTTCCCCCCATTCTGTCTCTCATAGTTGAAGTGTACCTATGATGAAAATTACAGGCCTCTCTCATCTTTTTAAGTGGGAGAACTTGCACAATTGGTGGCTGACTAAATACTTTTTTTGCCCCACTGTACTCTTTAATGAAAGGTGATACAAGGCGGAAGTCCGCGCCGTTTTTCAGCAGTCGCGTCACATGACCAACGCCAGCGAATCAGGAAGGTGGATGTCACAGTGACGTTGTCCAATGATGACGCCAGCTAGAGCTCAGCACAGCGTATCCGCGTATTCTCAATGTTTACACAGCACCGGACCAGACACGATTTGGATTGAATACGTGGACCCTGGCGGATTCCCGTTTCCCGGCGTTTCCAGGCGTTTTAATGTAAACGGACAGTGCATCCGCGAAGAAAACGAGACAGATATGGTCTAATGTAAACTTGGCCTTAGCTGGCAATGGCGGATGGCACGGTGAATTGTGTTCACAGATAATGTTCTCTGGAAATATTCCTGAGCCCGTTTTGTGATTTCCAATACAGAAGCATGCCTGTATGTGATGCAGTGCCGTCTAAGGGCCCGAAGATCACGGGCACCCAGTATGGTTTTCCGGCCTTGACCCTTACGCACAGATTCTTCCAGATTCTCTGAATCTTTTGATATTATGCACTGTAGATGATATGTTCAAACTCTGCAATTTTACACTGTCGAACTTCTTTCTGATATTGCTCCACTATTTGTCGGCGCAGAACTCGAGGGGGATTGGTGATCCTCTTCCCATCTTTACTTCTGAGAGCCGCTGCCACTCCAAGATGCTCTTTTTATACCCAGTCATGTTAATGACCTATTGCCAGTTGACCTAATGAGTTGCAATTTGGTCCTCCAGCTGTTCCTTTTTTGTACCTTTTAGCTTTTCCAGCCTCTTATTGCCCCTATCCCAACTTTTTTTGAGCTGTGTTGCTGTCATGAAATTTCAAATGAGCCAATATTTGGCATGAAATTTCAAAATGTCTCACTTTCGACTTTTGATATGTTGTCTATGTTCTATTGTGAATACAATATCAGTTTTTGAGATTTGTAAATTATTGCATTCTATTTTTATTTACGATTTGTACTTTGTCCCAACTTTTTTTGGAATCGGGGTTGTATAATAGTAAACCTTGCCATGCCAAGTCAGGAATATAACCTCATGAGACCTGCTATTACAGGAAGATAATCAAGTGCTTGCTGTGATTCCACTTGACTAAATTGTTAATGTTCTTTGCACCTGCTTACAGCTACGTTTAACGTTGCAGAGTGTCTGAGACCGAAGGAAGTTGGTTCTTTAGCATAAGAGCCATATAAATGACCCGATAAACGGGTCATTACCTCTCCAAAATGGTTCTCTTTCTGTCTCTCTGATATGTAAATGTTGCAGAGAACCTGGGCTTTTGCAAACTCTTCTGTAGTGAAGAGACTTGTGGCTCTTGCTGAAAAATGACCCAGGTGTTACAAAACAAATGCTAAATAATCCTGGAAAAAAATGTACGTATCTTGTAGAAAGCATCTGCATTTTCCCCATTCATTTACTAGTGCATCTCAAACCATTAGAATATCATAAATTTATTTTTTGTAATTTAATTCAACAAGGTAAAAGTTCTATTTTCCTTACGTGTAAAGTGAAATATTTCAAGCTTGCTTGTTTGTTTTAATTTTGATAATTATGGCTTGTCGCTCATGAAAATCAGAAATCCAGTATCTCAAATTAGAACATTTCCTAAGATCAGTCAGGTATTTACAATCTGGAACTGTCCAACTTCTGAAGAGTATATTCATTTATACACTCAATACTTGGTTGGAGCTCCTTGACCACGAATTACTGCATCAATGCAGTGTGCCATGGAGGCGATCAGCCTGTGGCACTGCTGAGGTGTTATTGAAGCCTAGGTTGCTTTGATGGCAGCTTTCAGCTCATCTGAATTTTTGGCCTGGGTGTTTCTCATCTTCCTCTTGACAATACCCCATAGATCCTGTGGGGTTCAGGTCCAGCTAGTTGGTGGCCAATGAAGCACAGTAATATCATGGTTAGCAAACCATTTGGTAGTAGTTTTGGCACTGTGGGCAGGTGCCAAGTACTGTTGGAAAAGGAAATCAGCATCTCCATAAAGCTTATCAGCAGACGGAAGTATGAAGTGCTCTAAAGTCTCCTGGTAGACAGCTGTGTTGACTTTGGACTTGATAAAACACAGTGGACCAACACCAGCAGATGACATTGCACCCCAAATCTTCAGACTGTGGAAAGTTCACACTGGACTTCAAACCCCTTGGATTCTGTGCCTCTCCAGATTCTAGGACTTGGATTTCCAAATGAAATGCAAAATTTACTTTCATCTGAAAAGAGGACTTTGGACCACTGAGCAACAGTCCAGTTCTTTTTCTCCTTAGCCCAGTTAAGATGCTTTTTAACGTTATCTCTGGTTCAGGAGTGGCTTGATATTAGGAATGGGACAGTTGTAGCCCCTTTCCTGAAGATGCCTGTGTGTGGTGGCTCTTGATGCACTGACACCAGTCTCAGTCCACTACTTGTGAAGCTCTCCCAAGTTCTTGAATTGACCTTTTCTTGACAATCTTCTCAAGGCTGCAGTCATCCCTGTTGCTTGTGCACCTTTTCCAGCCAGCCTTTTCAGCAGTGACCTCCTGTGGTTTACCCTCCTTGTGGAGGGTGTCGATGATGGTCTTCTGGACAACTGTCTTCCCCATGATTGTGCTTGTGTATACTAGGGCTGTAACAATATGCGTATCGAAATCGCGATACACAGAGCCACGATCTGTGTCGCGATACAAGAAGGCAGAATCGCGGTACACCCTTTCAAACTTCTCAGCCCCAAAACAGAGGTGCTTCCAAACTTCAATTTATGAATACTTTACTTTTTATTTAAACTACGTTTTAAACTTACTTAAATTACTTTTATTTTTTATATCTATTAGTAAGTCGTTTTTTTGCCGACCTGCGACAATCTTCTGCGAGTCACGCAACGTCCACACTCGCCACTGGCAGAGCATTCATTTCTTTTAAGCGGTCGCCATTCTGGTTGCGACGCGGGGAGCGAATCTGTAAACAAGCAACTCATTGGCTGGCTAGGTGTGCCACAAGCCAATCACAATCACTTGACCGGAAAGGCATGCAGTGTTGCCAGATTGGGCAGGTTTAGGTGCTTTTTGGCTGGTTTTGAACATATTTTGGGGTGGAAAACGTTAGCAATATCTGGCAACACTGAAGGCATGTCTGCTTGGGCGGAAGCCTTCTGCGGCAGTTACATTTTGACACGCGAGCAATGTTTCACGATAAATTCTGTAATTTCCATCTGTTTTCCACGATCACAGAAAATCATTGGCCCTATGAGAGTGAGACAGTGAGAGCCGCCACCCCCCCCCCCCCCAAAAAAATCTTAACGGATTTACACGAGTTGGAAAAATGACTTTTTCAGAACCGAAAAAAACAGAGCTTCTGGCTCAACAGTATTATTTTGAGAAATAAAACAGTCTTTGGATATACATTTGTTCATTTTTGCATACATATTACTCATTCTCTGCAGTGGTCTGAATTATTTATTAAATAGTTAATGTAAGTAAGTAAATGTTAAGTCAAATTTACTACTTTAAAAATACATTTAAAAAAAATCATGGGTGTATCGAATCGTGGGTCAAAAATCGCGATTCGAATCGTGAGTTGGGTGTATCGTTACAGCCCTAGTGTATACTGAACTAGACACGTACCCCTTTTCCACCAAATCCGTTCCAGGGCTGGTTCGGAGCCAGTGCTGGTTTACAACTCGTTCAACTTGCGAGCCAGCTTAGAACCAGTTTGCTTTTCCATAGCTCACGGAGCTACGTCATTACGTCGCTGTATACGTCAGTTACGTCGCTACGTTTGCATAAACCTTGGCGCGAATATCGAAGCAAAAACAACACGGAAGCAGCAACAGCAACAATAATAATAATAATGGATGACTTCGTGTTTGTGCAGCTGCGGCTTCTCGTCGCTTAAAAATGGTGATCTTTTGCGGTCTTATTGTTGTTGGTCTTAACAACTCCGCCCCCCCGCTGACGTAAGCGGTTCTTTCCTCTGGCCCAGCAGAGAGTTGGTGCTAGCCTGGAACCGGTTTTTCTGGCCCCAGAGCCAGTTCTTTGTCAGTGGAAACAGAAAACCCGGTTCCAAACTAAGCACTGGCCCCGAACCAGCCCTGGAACTGCTTTGGTGGAAAAAGGGGCATGAGAGACGTGTGGTATTTTTACTTGGTATGAAATGCTCAGACTTTTTTTGCACTATAGGCCATAATTATTAAAATTTAAAATAGAAAAATGCTTAACATGTTTCTGTGTAAGTCTAGAATGTTTTTTAACTTTCTCTTCTTTACGTGATTTAAAAATATTGAACTTCCCAATATTCTAATTGAGATGCATTAGTATTAGCTTTAAGATATGAAGCTTCAACACATCCCCGTGAATGAGCTGTTGCTATCGAAAAGATAACCCTGTAATATCAGCTGCTCTTATAGGAAATGAATCACTGCCTTCTGACCAGTCATTAGAGCTGGCGATATAAACCACAGGTTTTTAATGTCTGTTATAACTAAACATGGGAACTTGTATGGCATATGCTCAACATGAACAGATGTTTTTAGAAAGTGTGTATGGTTAACATTTATGGACAAAGTCTCCTGTGCCAGAGCTTTAACACTCGGGTAAATCTGGAGTGTTTTAAATCTTCTGGAAGTCTTCAAGACTGTGTGTGGGGTTAAACCAATGATGCTTAAAATAAAAATGCACAGCGTGGCTCCATTGCCTTCTGTTCTAAAGAAAGTCAAAAATCCTTCACCATTTTGTTAAATTTGGAGTTGGTGTGCACAGCAGAGGAAAGTGTCAGTCAGGTGCACCAACTAATCTCATCGGCCCACCACCTTCTCCCAATACAAACATCCAGTGCATCGCCAAGGCTGTCAATCACTTCGTTCAAGTGTACCTATGCCTGATGCGCGCGCACAGAGGGGAAAATGAACTGTTGGAATTGGATACTGTAGATGGGAAGCGGGTTTAGATGGGTCACATGGAGGGTTTTTTTTTTTTTTTTTTAAAAAAGCTATTTTGTCATTGAAACATGATTGGTGGGGCAAAAAATTGTTGCTGATTGGATGCAGTATAGAGGATGTGCAGTCACGTGACCCGTCCGTGTTTACTCCGCCATATTGGACGGCTTCAGGATTGCTTACCTTGCGCGAGCGTAATGGATCCAGGGAGTAATCCCCAAGAAAATTCGGAAAATACCCCATCTACATCGCGCGATAACTTGTCCAAGTTTGTTCAGCATCTTGAAGGTGACGTGAGGCAGCGTTACGTGGAAAAGTGTTCCAGGTTGGGGATTGCAGATCCGTACAACTTGCCGCAATCCTTGTTCAGGGAAATTCGGAGCTGCGGTGCCGGCGATTTGCCCGATCTGGCCTACCACGACATTTACAATTTTCTTGTTAATCGTGAATCGTGTTACACTGGCAAAGCCCTCAAAGCCTACAAGAGCCTGGAAGCTTATAAATATTTTGTTGCGGGATGGGTATCCCAACTATACCTCTGGAAGGTTCCAAAGAAGAATGTCTACTTGATAACCTCACGGGTAAGTGGCATTAAGACGTTTATCATAGAGACTATGCAGGACGTTTTATCGTAAGAACGTTCGAAATCTAAACTCAGTTCCAGATAATGACAGGGTTGTAAATATGTATGTTTTTGTCTGGGGGGGGAAAAAAAAAATCACAAATCACCGCCATCTTTATCTGTGCAGAATTATTATTCAATATCAGATATAAATGTATAGGGGTCACAGATATGTCCAGCTTCTATATTCAAACAAATAAAAAAATATATTTTCTTGCACCTCTATGTGTCTAAAATAACATACATATTCTTTTTCAGTACTTTACACAATCTGATAGGAAGAACTTTATAAACAAGTTATGCATTTGTATACATATTTTATTAAGACACCCACCTGATATGAAGTGTTCACTACAAATTCGGCTGGTAGAACTGGGGTACCAGTTTTCTCTTGGCACAGCGGACACCTATTTTGCGCGTCTCTCCTCGTCTGCGGGGAATCTATAAAATGACAGGCCCTCCTTTTGGCTCTGTCTATTGGTACAACCAAATGCTGAACAAGATATAACCATTCTCGAAAGATCTACTCCCACACACTTGATAATTAGAACGGGTTCGTCTAAGTTCTATGCACGGCCATGCCGTCCAAAATGGCAGATAAACAAATATCACGTGACGTCATGTGCACGCTCTCTATACGTACCATGACTCGGTATTACTGGTGGGGTTTTTTTTTTTAAATACATGCATTTTGATCTAGAATCTTCTGGACATGATGATAGCAGAGGAGGAGGGGCTGAAAAAGAGGTTGCTGAATAGTATCGAGTCCTGTCGAAAAGAGTTGGGTAGTTTGTGTGACGAGCTTCAACTCCCTCCGTTTGAGGTAATTTCAATAATAATGACCTCTTGAATGACTTGTTCTCTGTACTCGCAGTACGTTACGGTCCATAGTGCACCTTCTGTGTGTTCATCCTGTGCTGTGTTACTGCTGATGTGTAATTGTCAGGAGGATGATGGCCTGAGTATGCTGCAGCTGGAGAAGGAGATTCGCACACGACTGAAGGTGATGCTGAAGCAGAAGAACCAACGCGTGAGTGAGCTGAAGAGTCTGATCCAGCAGGACCGTGAACTGTGCGATATCCTGTGTGATAACCCGCACTCCATCGATCCTGATAGTGTTCCCTCCACAGAGCAGCTGCAAAACTACCATCAGCACATTGCCAGCCGCAACCAGGAGAAGGTAACGCTCAACATTTCAATTATTGTTACTAAGAACTGCTCTTGAATGGCGTATGTTTGAACTGTCTTTCAACTGCACTCACAACAAAATGGCTATAACTGATGCACTCCACACACTATCATGCTTCTACCACTTTTTTACTCTTGAGGAAGCCATGGCCTAATGGTTAGAGAAGCAGCTTTTGGGCCAAAAGGTCACCCGTTTGATTCCCTAGACCAGTAGGGATGGCTGAAGTGTCCTTTAGCCAGGCATCTAATCCCCAACTGCTCCCTGGGCTGCTCTGGATAAGAGCGTCTGCTAAATGCTGTAATGTAATGTAATGCTGTGCCAAGAAACATCAGCGTCCCAAATAATATCGGCTCTGTGATGGTCATTTTCACTCATAGATGGGGTCGAGAGGGTGGCACGTAGCAACAGATCATCTGTATCCGTGCACTTAAACCTCATATGTATGTAGGTTTACGTAGTAGAATGGGGAATAAGTACAGCTGTGAGGTAGGGGTGTGTTGTGTGAGGTTTAAATTACCATTTTAATGTGCTCAATAGGCATGTAACAATATCGTGGTAATGAATCTCGATACAAAGTTGACGATTTGAATCGATGAAATTTAAAAAAAAAATGAACCCAAATTACTTGAGGTTGCATAATCTTATTTTTTTCTTAGCTTTAATTGAGCTGTTTAGACAGCGGAGGAATGCACATGACTTCACCGTAGGAGGAAGTAACATGGCCCTCATGCTGCAAAAACACAGATTCAAATGAAAGAGCTGTTGTGCAATTGACTGTACAATGGACTTAATGAGAAATCGGCGCTCTCTTGACTGCCAAAAGCTACGGTAAAGAGAAGCAAATGGAGGTAGTACGAATAGAATCTTCATAATGTTAAAGGCCTGGGTTTTTTTTTTTTCCTTCTATTTTACTTCAGCCTTTGCAAATGTGGATAAATGCTGTTGGTTATTAAGGAAATGAAAGTGCCCCCCAACCCCCCCAAAAAATTGAAGGTTAATCATTTTGAGGGTGTTGACTCATTAAATTGTTTATTTAGGAGCGCCGTTATGCTGAGTTCGTGTCCATCAAGCGTCAGATCATTGCGTTTATGGAAGATCTTGAGCAGATGCCGGAAACTAGCTTTGAGAGAGATGTGGTGTGTGAGGAGGAGGAGGAGTTCTGCCTTTCGATAGAAAACATCACTGCCCTGAAAGTACTACTGAGCCAGGTAAAAGCATACAAACTTTCTCTCCTCCTTTGCTTTATTAAAACCACTCACTACTTCTGTTTATGAACCTGTCTCCCAGACCTCTTTTATCAGTATATCTGATTAATACACAAGACAAAACAAACAGGTGAATCTCCTCTGCTTTTGAGTTGTGTCTCTGTCTCTTTCTCCTCCAAGGACCAAATGTCCCCACAAGGAAGTTTTTGTGTTTAACAATTTTTTGGCTGTTTTTATTTTTTCATTATTGAGGTTAAGGTTGGATTTAAGTACAGGCACAGCATTTGTCAATGGAAGGTCCTCACAAGGATTTGGGGGGGGGGGGGTTGGTTCTCTGTACTTAAACTGGAGCTGAGCCCTGTTTTATATTTTTAGTTGGAGAATCGGAAGGGAGAGATTGAGGCGGTGTGTCTGTCCTACCGTGGCCGTATAGTGGAGCTGTGGGAGAGATTGGCGATCCCCCAGGAAGAGAGAGAAACTCTTACTGAACACATGCAGTGCAGCAAAAAGAGGAACATTGATGCTGTGAGTTTCACATACCGCCATTTCATCCATACAAACTAGTCTTGCGAGGTTGTATGACGCAGAGACAAAAATCGTACACCTTTTCAACACCTGTATGTGAGCGTTTTGATAAAATGGCCACCCAGTACAGTTAGATTGTAGGTGTAGGTTCTAAACCAGCGAATAAATTGGAGTACTGTGATCCTCTGTTGTAGAATATGCACGTGTGTAGTGTACTCCTTGCATTCCTGTGCTGTATACACACTCCCTTTGATTCATCATGTGAAATGCATGCTTTTCTGTCTTACCTGTATCCTTTTCCTCCTCCAGCTGCGTGTTGAGGTGGAGCGCCTGGAGGAGCTGAAGATGAACAACATCCAGACTGTAATTGAGTCACTCAGAGCAGAAATAGAAATTCTCTGGGAGAAATGCTTTTACAGCCTGGACCAGAGACAAGCCTTTACTGCACATCACTCTGGTATACCAGCTTTCGATTATCATAATGCCTCTGTATAAACTCTTCCGAGACTGTGATCGGACTGCCTGGCATGGCAGCACAATCTCGATAGTCTGGTTTTAAAATTGCTACAGTACTCGAAGATTTTCCTCAGCCTCGTAAATGACTGTCTGTCTGGTCCACTGTGGTGTTCTATCCAACTCTCCTCCCTGGAACAAATTATGGGACTGACTTTTTGCTGAAAAGAATGCATGCATGCACACAGGACTTGTGACATCACTCAGTGTTGGAAATGACATGATATGTCTCCGTGCTGGTGACAGTTGTGGCCGAAGGTATTATGTTTTCAGGTTGACCGTACTGTGTACTCCTGTCTGCCCTGTTCTTGTGACTGAGATCTCGAGTGGCTGTTCAGTTGGACTCGCATAGATTCTTTGTCATTGCACATTACTATACAACGAAACACTGTTTGAGGACTCGGATCACAGCAGCATGTCAATAAAATAAATGTACGTAACCTTTTAAAAGCAGCATATTGGCATATAAGCAGCAGTATAAATTGCAGTATGTAATTATACAATGTAACCAAACACAGTAAGGTGTAGAGTGCGAGTCCAAGTCTGGATCAGGCCTCCAGCAGAGCTTTTACAGCCCTGGGAAAGAAGCTATTTTGGTATCTTGCTGTCTGTGACCTTTTATGACCCTAAGCCTGCCAGAGGGAAGGGTGTCAGAGACATTGTCCGGGGTGAGTACAGTCAGTCCTAATCTTTGTGGCTCTGTTTCTCAACCTGGCAGAGTAAATCTGTTCCAGGGATTGGAGAGGGGTACCAGTGATTTTAGATGTAGCCCTGATGATCCGCTGCAGATCTTTCCTCTCCTCTGAGGTGCAGCTGGAGAACGACACTATGCATCCATGGCTCAGAACACTTTGTATGGTGCACTGGTAGAAGTTGGTGAGGAGCTTCTGTGAGAGCCCGGTTTTCCTCAGGGATCGCAGGAAGAAGTGTCTGTGCTGGGCCTTCACCTCCTCTCTGGTGTCCGGTCCTCTGAGAGGTGAACACCGAGGTACTTGAAGCTCCCCACCTGTTCCACCTCCTTTCCGGAGATCACCAGGCTGACATTTGTTTTAACTGGTCGTTTTCTGAACTCAATGACAAGCTCTTTTTGTTTTGTTGGTGTTGAGGAGCAAGTCATTGTTCTGACACCAAGATGTGAGGGCCTGAACTTCCTCTCTGTAGGCTGCCTCATCGCTGTTGGTTATCAACCCCACCACAGCGGTCATCTGCAAACTTGTATATTTGGTTTGAGTTATGAATGGGAGAGCAGTCCTGTCTGAAGAGTGACTAAAGGTGATTTTTAGATTATGGTGGTCAAAGGTCAAGATAATTGTGACAGAGTTTTTGTTAACATGATGCATCAGGAACACCTTGAAGGTGAGGCACGCCTCCAGAGCAGCAATTCTAGTTTATTGGTGCCTAGTGTAATAGTTTCAGCAGCGCCATCAAACCCTTAGACATGATTTTAGAAATTCTGCTTTAGATATGCTGAAAGGTGGTGCAGTGATTAGCACTGTTGCATCACAGCAGGAAGGTTCGGAGTTTGAATCTCATGGCTGATGGGGGGGCCTTTCTGGGTGTAGTTTGCATGTTCTCTCCGTTTGTGTGGGTTTCCTCCCACAGTTCAACGACTTGCAGATTATGTAAAAATACCCAGCTGCTGGTGTTGTGCATACCTGGTGCCAGTCCTAAACCTGGATAGATTGGAGAGGGTTGTGTCCGGAAGGTGTAAAAATCTATGCCGACTCGAATATGTGGATGATGATCCACTGTGGTGACCCCTAATGGGAACAGTGGAAAGAAGTGATCTACTGAAAGGCAGTCCTGCCACACTTGGACCCTGTTTAAATTTGTTGGATGTTTACACGTGTTGCTAATTTTAAGTTGTTGCATTTTTGTAGATCTTGATGTTGACACTAGACTTTTTTTTTTTTCTTCCTCTTTTAGATAATTTTACTGAGGAGCTTCTGACTATGCATGAACAAGAAAAGCAGAAGCTAAAGCAGCAATATGAGCAGCATAGAGAGCTTTATAATGGGGTGACTAACTGGCAGAGGAATTGGACACACTACCAGGAACTGGAGGTAAAATGTAGGACTCTGAGCATTTGTTCCTCTGTGTCTGTCCCTCACCATTTATCAGTCAGTATAATGTGAAAAGCTAATATTTTTATTTATTTCCCCCATTCAGAAAAAGGCCACAGATCCAGCCCGCTTTCACAACAGAGGAGGCAACCTGCTACGGGAGGAGAAGCAAAGAGCAGAGCTTCAGAAGAGTCTGCCCAAGGTCAGCTCCTGACCCACTGCTCTGTTTCCTTTATGCCTGCATGTGCTCTCACACACTTTAATGTTTTACATTTGCAGTATTTGATGAAGCATAATGTTTGCAGCTGGAGAAAAGTCTGAAGGTCCAGATTGAACAGTGGGAGGTGGAGCACGGCTCAGAGTTCCGGGTCAACGGGCAGCATTTCATGCAGTACGTGGAGGAGCAGTGGAACCTTCACCAACTGGAGAAAGAGAAGGAGAAACTTGAGCGGGTAATTTACTGGCTATGAAAAAAATGTTCATGATTTCTGCATGGGAAGGGTGAGAGCGTCCAAAGTGAGGATGTAGTGTGAGGAATGTTGATCTGAAAAAAGGCCTAAAATTACATGCCTGCTAAAAGTAATGATTCAGCCAGTTCATGATTCTGTCAACTCACAGTACTGGATTCAGTTACACACACCCCAACCCCAAAGATATATTTTTGAAAATAAAGAAAATGTTACTAAAAAAAGCAACATTTTTCCTGGTGTGTAGGTTTTTTTTTTTTTTAATCAAATTGTCTTCCTTTTGCTAAATTTAAAAACTTTTTTCTTAATAACTTGCCTACATTTGTCAAGGTTGGAGTAAAATATAATGGCCCATTTAACTAAAATATTCCTTTTATTAAAAATGTTAATAGGCCTTTTCCTGAAACTTTTTATGAACATTTTGTACTACCTCTGTTTGCTTCCCTTTTCTTTAGCTTTCACCAGTCTGTAAAAAGAGGACTCAGATTTCTTGTTAAACCTATCTGTACATTCAATGATACAAAAGCTCTTTCCCATTTTACATTGGTGTTTTCTCGTTGTCTTAGAGCTGGGTTACTTCTGCCTAGGGTGAAGTCACATGTATTCCCACTGTTATTGTGCCTTCTGAGGTCTAATCCTAGCAATTACAGCTAGGAATAACAAAGATTGCACAGCCTGAAACTTATTTTTAAATCTATATATTTTAAATTATTGCTGCATTATGTATTTATCCCTAATCATTATGGAGTGAGTTGGGTTGTTGGTGTGTGTTCATTCTGAGGCATTGGGCTAATAACCCTAATCCATAACCTATGTCGTTGTTTACCGCAATGCCTTATGAGTGATACCTGGGGTCAGTGCTGCCGTATTGTTTACTTTCACCTTTGTTAAACACTGCATTGTTCTGTCTAACCGGTTTTAACCATGCCTAAAGTGAATTGCTGTGTGCCTTACTGTGCCTCCACAACAAAGAAAACGCCTCATTTGAGTTTTTATCAGCTGCCATTCGAGAAGAAAGAAATTAATAAGTTTAATCCACAATGAAAACCTTCAAACTGAATTGAAATGGACAAGTGTTTGTAGCTTACAATTTTTCTGGTGGGGGAAAAAGACAGACTTAAACTGTGACCCAGCAATATTTCCATGGTCTGTGGAATGGCCTTCGGTTATAGATGATGATGATGATGATGGACACTGTTCATCTGAAACTAGCGATATTCCAAAGCCTGGAAAATGAAGATGCGTTCTTCGGCCTTTGCCTCTCAACGTACCGAAACACTCGGCAGCTGAACGAGTCTGTCGGCCCGATAAAACTCTCAAACCACAAAGGGTTCTCTTTCGGGTATGTATAATGTTCAGTGTACCTCACCTAGCAGCATTTATTGAAGAAAATACATTTATACTGAGCATGACATAGATCAGCGGGTTTCCAAATTTTTTTTTTTTGTGCAAGGTTTCCTGATCAGTTTTATTTAACTAATCCCTCATTTATAAAGGTTTTGATGCTGTTCATCTGGGCCTGGGATCACGAAGCAATCTTAGACTTAAGTCAGCAGTTGCGTATTCTAATGAGCTTTGTTCATTAGAACAAAGTTTCTTAGAAAATGGTAAGGAATAACTGAAGATTTAAAACAAATTTAGACCTTAAGTCTAAGATTGCTTCGTGATCTAATATACGTCCTCAGAAACAAGACAGTCTGAGATTTGATGATGTACAGTGTGGTAGACTCAATCTAGACTCTTACCTTCTCATCAAACTTGATTTGGATTGCGATATTTTTTTTTTCTCTCCCCTTCCCCCTGCTGTAAACCCTCGACGTGTTATTCACTTCTTTTAAATCACCAATATCATTGTCCTCCACGACCGAACACGGCAAAATCGCTCCTCTCAAAATTAATCTGACGTCAGTCACATCGCTCAACTACCGACCCCGGCTATCCCCCACAATGCATTGCGCTGAACAAGTGATGACGTAGTTATGCTTGGGGGGCTATTCAGTCTTGTTAGTCAGCTATGTGTAGATCTGCCAACCTTCTTGTATTCATTTTGCATGTGAGCTTTTGTATTTGCATACACTAGCACAATTTATCACCCAAAAATGTTGTCTTTATACCCCCCCCCCCCCCCCCCCCCCAAAAAAAAAAAAAAACTAAAAATGGCTGACTCAACATATGACTCTAAAATAATTGTCGGGTGCATAAGTAACACTGAATGCCGTCTAGAAGCCTTTTCTCCATTTTACAGTAATCTCTGCTGGTGCCTTCATCTGTATCTGAACAGTTTGTGCAGCAGGAGAGCAACAGTGGAAAATGTCAGCCATGTGGAAACATATTTATCGTTTTAGTGTGTTTTTTTTTTTTTTTTTTTTTTTTCTTTTTTTTTTTTAAAACAAACATATAACTGTTTCCAGTCAGGTCATTGCATTATTCCTCTTGGCATGGCAGATCTGCATGCCAAAAATAGGTGTAATGACTTATTAGAAGGCCTGGTTTATGGTTTGTCAAAACAGCTTCTGAGATTTTGTCCTGAATGAATGACCGAGTAGCGGAGAGAAGCACTGCGTGTCCATCAGCTTAAAAGCATGCATAATAGTATGTAAAGAAAATGAAGCAATGTTTTTAGCTCGGCATGGTGAATATGATCATTTTGGTTTATTTCGAAGCTTCTACCTCAAGGAAAATGTAGTCAGTCTGTTTTTTTTGGATCTGTTTTCAGCAAATGAAAAAGAGCAAGCAGACAGAGGAGGACATGCTCTATGGTACAGTACTCAAAACGCCCACCAAGAGAAGACTAGGTGGTACACCCACACCTGGAAAATCACGCAGGGTAATGCTCCATGTGTGCGCTCATGCAGGAACTCATGTTTTCAATCCAACAAACCTCAGCCTTTTCATTTCCATATCACTGAGTTCTCTTCTCTCTGCATTCTGCCTCTTAGCTGAATTCTGCCTCCAGTCTCGTGAGCTCTACACCCAACACCACCTTGCGCTCCATCTGCCAGTCTTCACTCATGAGACCGCCTCTCTCTGCCAACAAGGTGAGCCACACGTCACTTGGCCACACCCCTGAAACTGATAAGGGTCCAAGCAATGCAGCTGCTGGAACCCTATTGCTTTTTTTGGAAGGATTTTCTTTCATAAAATTATCAGAGTAGCAAAAACTAAGGTGTACATGCACAAAGCTTGATTCCTGAGCGAGGAGAGATCTCAAATTGTAATCGTCTCCCCATGATCCTAGGGAACAGTGTAAGTGCATCTTGTTTTTGATCATATCTCGGGTCCCTGTGGGTTAGAACAAATCCCCCCTCGCAGATTCCTCAGAAACATCCTAATCTCGTGCACATTCTTGCCCATTTCTGTTCTGCAAATTTCCTACCTTTTTTCAGACAAGTGAAAGTAAAATTAACTCCTTGGAGGATGTTCTTCCTATTCTCATGAAACTTGGTATACATCATCTGCAGACAATGCTGACACGCATTTGTACTAAGAATTTTGATCCAAATATCTGATTCAAAGTTGGGTCAATCAAATTTGAAGGCATTTCCATGACTGCCTATGGCCATTATTTTGTGATCTAAAGGTTCAAACTTGAAATAGAAAATTGAGTCCTTGCATCACTTCCACACATTTGGACACATGCCGGATTTTGTGAAATTCCTTCCACTGAGGAACTGCAGCAGACAGATTCCAATATCACTCACTCACTCTCCGTTTTGAGTCAGTTGACACGTCAGATGTGTATGACTAGCAGTCTTCAGCAGAGCTCTCCATTCAGCATGGTCTTGAGTTGCCTCCTCTGCGATATTCCATAGCTTCAAGTCAGCACGGACAGATTCTTTCCAGCTTTTTTTGAGATCGGCCACGGTTGTTCGCTCCTTCAACTTCCAAGGTAGTACATCTGTTGATCCAAAAATTAACGCGTTGGACGTGTCCAAACCGGGCAGCACGGTGGTGTAGTGTTTAGCACTGTCACCTCACAGCAAGAAGGTCCTGGGTTCGAGCCCAGTGGCCGACAAGGGCCTTTCTGTGTGGAGTTTGCATGTTCTCCCTGTGTCCGCGTGGGTTTCCTCCGGGCGCTCCGGTTTCCCCCTCAATCCAAAGACATGCAGGTTAGGCTAATTGGTGGCTCTAAATTGACCGTAGGTGTGAATGGGTGTCTGTGTCAGCCTTGTGATAACCTGGCAACTTGTACCCTGCCTCTCGCCCATAGTCAGCTGGGATAGGCTCCTGCGACCCTGTAGGACAGGATAAGCAGCTACAGATGATGGATGGATGTGTCCAAACCAACGGAGACTATTGCATTTGAGGACAGTGTCAAGGCGACGGAGGTTCAGCATCTGCAGAAGAGAAGACATGCTAATTCGTGTTCCTCTTTTGACATTGCACATCCATAAACCATGGCTCTTTCATTATGCTCAAGCCATTTTTGGTCATCTCTTCAGAGTGCCCAACATTCAGAACTGTAGAACATGGTGCTACATACACAAGGAAGCAGGAAAAATGGGCAAGCATAAGGGTCTGAGCATCTCCCAAAATGATGCATCTTGTGGGGTGTTCCCAGTATGCAGTGGTTAGTACCTACCAAAAGTGGTCCAAGGAAGGACAACTGGTGAACCGGTGATGGTCATGGGTGTCAAAGAATGTTAGCCCATATGGTCCAATCCCACAGAAGAGCTACTGTAGGACAAACTGCTGAAAAAGTTAATGCCGACACCTTTCTGTTTTAGCCAGAATTAACTTTTTCAGTTATATTTTATGTCTATATGGACATAAGTGTTTTGTTTTACTGGGAAATGCACCACCTTGTAGTCTTTTCATACGAACTACATCTGGACAGCAACCGTGGCATGTTTCTCAATGTCGGTCATGAGGAAAGCGATTGGGGGAAGAAAAAAAAAAAATATATATATATATATATATATATATATATATATATATATATATATATATATATATATATATATATATATAAAAAAAAGAAAATGTTTCACAAACAAGCACATTGACTTGAAGATATGACGTTTCTTCTTGTGTGGGTTTTTTTTTTTTTTTTCCTTTATCATATGAACTGCATCGCTGATCTGAGTGACCTCTGGCTGACTTGACACGTGTTGTCAAAATGGTGAACCGGTTCAAAATAAATAGATATGTTACGTTCATTATGTCTTCTTATTAAATCAAATCATTAGTTTTCTTTTTTCAGACATGCAAAAGTTTTTTCCTTTACCTGACATGTTTCGACGGTGTAACTTCCGTCTTCATCAGAGGGTCACCCGGATGTTGGTGTGTGACCCTCTGATGGGAGGTGTGACCGACCTGTCAATATTGACAGGGAGGTCACACCTCCGTAGCGTGCTTTTACAATCAGCTGATGTCACACACCAACATCCGGGTGACCCTCTGATGAAGACGGAAGTTATACCATCGAAACATGTCAGGTAAAGGAAAAAACTTTTACATGTCTGAAAAAAGAAAACTAATGATTTGATTTAATAAGAAGACATAATGAGCGTAACACATTATTGGACGCCAACAAAATTGAAAAACAGGCACACAACAACTTAATACCCACAGCCAGCATAACCCCCCCGGATCTATGGCACACCAAAAATACATAAACCAGGAGCACCGTTGCGTCCGATTGTGGACCGCATTGGATCAGTCACCTACAACCTGTCTAAAGCGCTTGAGGAGATAATCAAACCACTGCTGGGCCAAACAGAACAACATTGCAAAAACTCAAAACAACTAGCAGAACAACTCAGTAAAATAAGTGGAGAAGGATGAAATTTTAATATCACATGATGATGTCTCCCTATTCACAAAAACCCCGGTGGAAGCTACATTGCAAATTGTACAACAGCACCTCAAAACAGATAAGACTCTCAAGAAACGCACACAGTTATCAGTAGAAGACATCAGTCAACTGCTCAATTTCATTGCCACATCCACATACTTCCAGTTCCACGGGACAATATACAGGCAGAAGGACGGGTTTGCGATGGGGGACCCACTCTCCGCCATAATGTGCGGCTTCTTCATGGAACACCTTGAAAGAGAGGCTATTACATCTGCCCCAGAAGAATGCAGGCCCACATTATGGAGGAGGTATGTAGATGACCTCCTGGAGAAAGTGAAAGTCAGACGCACTCAATAATTGACTGATTACCTCAATTCCATAGACCACACCGGCAACATAAAATTCATGCACGAAGAGGAAACAGAAAAATCAATAGCGTTTTTGGACATAAAAATTCACCACACAAATGACGGAGACCTCAAAATAACAATCTACAGCAGGGGTCTTCAATCCTATCCGCAAAGGGCCAGTGTGGCTGCAGGCTTTCATTCCAACCAAGCAGGAGCTACACCTGATTAAACAAGTGAAATCATTTCACCCTCGTCTCCAATCAACAATCAAGTGAGCCTCCAATTTGGCTGTAATGAAAGCCTGCAGCTACACCGGCCCTTTGCGGATAGGATTGAAGACCCCTGATCTACAGAAAACCGACACACACTGATCAATATCTGCTCTGGATGTCCGAACACCCCATCGCACACAAACTGTCAGTTGTCAGAACACTCTACGAACGTGCAGCAATCATAACCGATCCCACAGAACGCGCAACAGAAGAACAACACATACGGCAAGCTTTGATCACGTGTCAATATCCACCATGGGCCATACACAAAGGCGCATAACAAGTGAAAACAAAAGACACAGACGAAAAAAGGAAGAAAACAGACAACCCAAAAACAGGAAAGCAAAGCAGTAGTGACTTTACCGTATGTCGGAGGAGTTACAGAACGAATCCAAAGAGCCATGAAAAAACGCAATATACAAACACCCGTGAAACCACACATCAAACTACGACAGCTACTAGTTCACCCTAAGGACAAAATCGACCAACACAATAAATGCAATGTCATGTATGAAATACCATGCCTGTCATGCAATAAAACCTACGTTGGGGAGACAGGAAGGAGTTTTAGTACACGAAAAAAAGAACATATAAAAAGGAATGTGAAAAAGAAACAGAACAGAGACAAACAAGAGCAATAAAAGATAAAGCCATGCAAGAGAACCTCAAATCAGCAGTAACAGACCACTGCAGAAGGGAAAATCATATAATGGACTACCCTGGGCCCGCCCATCCTAAGTGTGACGCAACACGGGGGCCTGTTGCGAACGAAAAGCCAATTTATGCTGACAACCCAGTCCTCGCAGATGGCGTCGCAGACAGCGTCTGCGTAGCCCCCCCACCTTCGCAGACGCTCTGCGCGCACCTCCCAAAAATTGTGACCACCGCAGAAGCCTCGCAGACAAGAGGGCTCTGATTGGTCCACTCTACATCCGCTGTACACGCACTTCCGCTTCCCTGCTTTCCTGGTTTGGTTTGTTTTCACGACCGCCATTTTTAAAAACACGAGCGAAGATGGAGCAGCACGAAGAGCGGTTGATCGAGGAAGTGAGGAAGTACGGACATCTATACGACTCCAGTTCTAGTCATTATAAGTAACCGGAGGATAAACACTCCACTAACCACACCCACCAACTACTCCTAGCGACTTCGCGCCCCCTTGCATTCTGGCAGTGAATAATATCACGCACGCCTATTACTCCCCGCTCAACGATAAATTACAACTGTCTGCGAAAAGCTATCTGTGAAAGCCTTGTCGCAAGAGCATGCAGAGGCCTTTAGTCTGGCAAGGCAAGCTATCTCCAGCTCTTCCAAGCTCCCGAAAAATCGGGAGCCAATCAACTTAGAGCATCTCCAACAGCCCTGGGTAGAGGCGTGTTCAAGGCAGTGACGTAGTAGAACTGCGACTGGAAGCCATAGATTGTTTAAAGAATCTATGCCGGAAGCGCTTCATTCACTAGAAACATTACGAACATGGAGCAGCGGCAAGCCTTTGACACAGCAGTAGATGCAGTATTGAAAGCATTCAACGGGAAGTTCTCATTGAAAACGGAGCAAAGAGCAGCCCTGGAGGTATTTATCTTCTTCCTGTTACTCAAGCAGTTTCCGTCGCGTCACATACGTCAGAGGAAAGAGTTATGTGATTGGTTTAAGCTTCATCACAGCCTTTTCTGGCTTCGACCAGTAGCAAACTGAGGCATTGCAGGGAGGCAGGTCAACCACGCCTTTGGGAAACGGTTGGGGTTAATATCTTTGCCAGACCAAATGCTCGCAGAGCTTTGAAGTTGCGTTAGCCAGACTAATAATGGACTGGGACAATGCTCAAATCATACAACAAGAGAACAACAGATACCACCGTTGGATTAAGGAGTCAATAGAAGTCAGAAAGCGTAGCCCAAGAACAGTAAACAGGGATGAGGGGGAATACATGCTCTCCCACACCTGGAGCGCCGTCCTGAGGGGGCAACACTGACAGCGGGAGGTGTGACCGACCTGTCAATATTGACAGGGAGGTCACACCTCCGTAACATCAGCTGATTATAAAAGCACGTCACACACCAACATCCGGGTGACCCTCTGATGAAGACGGAAGTTGCACCGTTGAAACATGTCGAGTAAAGGAAAAAACTTTTACGTGTCTGAAAAAAGAAAACTAATGATTCGGTTCAAAATAAATCTCTTGATTTAACTTGTGGGGTTGTGGATGTGTCCATAGAACATTACATGGTAGCATGAAGATAGTTTATCTTTTCATGTTGAAAAGTCACTTCTTCGCTTTGCTCATTCGGTGTATCCATTCTCCACTCAAAGATCAATTTCATATGTTCGTGCTACTGTGTAATAAAGTAAGTAAATGCATGTGCACACATGGTCTTAGCTTCGGTAAGTCACGTGGCAAGTAAGCATCTCATTCTCTTGTGTAACGTACTCTGAGCACGTTATTTTAACCTCGGTGAGAGTAAGATGTCAGTGCCCAGGGACGTCTTTTTTTTTTTTTTTTAAATAAAATCTGTCTACAGGTACAAATATGAACAAGTGAACACTCAAACATGTCTTGTATGGATATGTCTGTATAAAGGAGTTTGAATTTAACTGTAACTACCCTCCCCCCAAACTTCTGTTGCTAATTGGCACTCTAATGTGCTCTTCTCCTAATATCTCCTCCTGTTCTGTCCCAGACTGGCTTAGGTTTGCGTACGCCTGCTCGTCCTCGAACCCCTCGCGGCCTGGAGAGGAATAAGGAAAACCTTTCTCAGCTGCCTGGTGCACTGCGCACCATGACTTCCAGCCCATACCAAAACTGCTCCATCAACTCTGTCGCCAGCTCCTACTCAGAGTTTGCGGTAATTTCTCTGTCCTTTTACTGTCCGTAGCACTCAGTCCAGTTATACAGAGAAGTTTAGAAAAGAAACCTTGATATAGCACCGGTAATTTGACTGAGGTTGGGCCTGTGCTCATGATGAGAAATTATTTAAACCTCATGTATAAGCAGTCCAGGGATCTAGTCCAAGGGATCTGCCCCTGCTCTCAGCTATTTACTAGCCCAGTTATCGTCCTGTCTAACTCTGCATTCTGTTCTAGAGGGATTGTGTCAACACTGAATCCACAGCCATCTCCAGGTCTGTATGATTTTCTCCCTGGCCTGTATTAACACCCACCCTCGTGTTCCTCTTTTAACCGGACTAATGACCACATGTACATGAGAGTGGTTTTGGGGGGAGGGTGTTTAGAGGGTATTTACTCCCTGCTCTAATACTTCCTGTTTAACTGGACTTTGTGCTGATTGCTCTGCCAGACTAATGGCATAAAGCTCACTGTTTGTCCACGCTCACCCCTCTGCTCTGCTTCACATACACTCATAGCACGTTTCCAACCCTGGTCCTGGAATAACCCCTGTTCTACACACCCACATGGATGCAAATGGCACGTCTTTTGGCGGATGCCGCCTTTTTCACGGCTGTCTGGGGGACTTGTGTGAATCGCGCAGATCCGATGAGGTATTTTTTTGGGGGGGGCGTTGGAGTGTCTGATTATAATTTCATCAAAGTAAATTCTGTATTAAAATTACTAAATAAGCAAATGCCGTTACAGTCCATGAAACATAGGAAGTATGAGAAGAAAACAGTAAATCAGAAAGCTGCGCACGTAAAGCCAATTACGTAACTTGCGTTGGACTGATGGAAATCCTCGCGCGTGCAGCCAGCAGCAGATAATGGCGTGCAGCCAATTGGCTTTACGTGCGCAGCTTTCTGATTTACTGTTTTCTTCTCATACTTCCTATGTTTCATGGACTGTAATGGCATTTGCTTATTTAGTAATTTTAATACAGAATTTACTTTGATGAAATTATAATCAGACACGCCAACGCATCCCCCCCGCCTAAAAAAAAAAACTCATCGGATCTGCGCGATTCACACAAGTTCCCCAGACAGCCGTGAAAAAGGCGGTATCCACCAAAAGGTGCGCCGTTTGCATCCATGCACCCAGCAGGGCAAACACACAAGTGTAGAACAGTGTGTTCTCCAGGACCAGAATTGGCAACCTCTGACTCTCAGGAAAGGCCAAATTAATAAATGTGCGTCTCCTGAAGTGAAGATATGCGTACTCTGATGTTGATAGAAGTTCTAGGGGAGCTAGTGCACACTTGGACTGTTTCTCCAACTCGTATTCGTGACATGGTGGTTTGGTTTCTTTTTGTAGACGATATGTTATTTCAGTCGGGTCAGGGGGATTTAAAGCAACGTTTTGGTCTCTTTCGAGGGGGAAAAATGGTACAACATATGCTCCCTTTATGTATGAAAATGAATACGTCTGTTTCAGAGGATGTAACGGTCATTGCCCACTAGCCGTGTAACCCTTCACGCAATTAACCATTCAATTTGATTCATGATTTAAATTTTCCCACTGTGTTTTAGAAAATTGGTGCTTTCTTACCAAAAATCCATTTATTTTCCTATTCGTTATCAACTTTTTTTTGTATCGCCGGTGTAGCAGTTTTGCGAGACATAGCGGCCCGTCTGTCTGTAAAAACTTCGTTTTCAAATATCTCTAAAAGTAATGAACTGCATGTAGTGCCCACATTTTAACATCCGCCCTAAAGAGGCCTTCTCCTGTGGGGTTTTTTTTTTTTGGGGGGGGGGGTTCCTTAATGCAATATGAAATTTTTGCTTGCTTCTGAGCAGGCAAGACTTTTGCTGTGCTTCTGGGTTTTTTGTGTTTATAATAAACACCTTTTGTTTAATTTTCATAATCAACAATTTACCCGGGGTGGCACGGTGGTGTAGTGGTTAGCGCTGTCACCTCACAGCAAGAAGGTCCGGGTTCGAGTCCCGTGGCCGGCGAGGGCCTTTCTGTGTGGAGTTTGCATGTTCTCCCCGTGTCCGCGTGGGTTTCCTCTGGGTGCTCCGGTTTCCCCCACAGTCCAAAGACATGCAGGTTAGGTTAACTGGTGACTCTAAATTGACCGTAGGTGTGAGTGTGAATGGTTGTCTGTGTCAGCCCTGTGATGACCTGGCGACTTGTCCAGGGTGTACCCCGCCTTTCGCCCGTAGTCAGCTGGGATAGGCTCCAGCTTGCCTGCGACCCTGTAGAAGGATAAAGCGGCTAGAGATAATGAGATGAACAATTTACCCACATTTTGTAAAGGTTGGGGTAAAATATATAGCCTATTAACTAATTCCTTTGATTTAACAAAATGAAGTTGTCCTTTTTTCTTAAAATAAATCTGCTGGAGGATCCCTTTCAGTAAAAGTAGTCGCAGAGTTCAAAAATCAAACTTTCATTTTCGGAGACCAAATGGTGGTAGAAATCCGGCATTTTAAAGAAAATTCACTTGGGGTCCCTGCGGTGGTGACGTATGTGATGATGTCATATAACTGTCCCTTGGAGCAACTCTGCTGTTTTATATTCTCCGTTTACATCGTGGTTTTACAAATATCTTACTGAATTTGTCAGGTTTTTAAATAAGTATACCTCAATGTGTAGCATATAAATGCTGCAATGATGCTAAAAAGCGAGCACAAGCCGGAGCTAGACTGCATTTCCATAGAGAAAATGCAAAGGGTGCTTAGTCAGCTGTGGCAAAGTGTCACGGACAGAAACTGGATCAGACACGACCTCACACTTTTTTTTGGGGGGGGGGTTCAGAATCAAGTTTGACGACAAACATAGTGATGTGGAGGAGGTTGCAATCATACCGGTTATGAAACACAAAAATGGAGGCAGCATTGTAGATGGTGTTGGGTAATTAAAATTTCTTACTAAATCTGTCAACCTCTCTTCAAAATTTTTTTTTTTTTTAAATAAAAAGCTTTGGTTGAATTATTGGCTACAGTGTACCATGATTTCCAGTGGTAGTGCTCCATTTTGTCTATCAATCAGCTTTCAGAAAACCTCCACCAGTGCAGATGAAATGAATGCAGCGTACAGGCGGAAGGCTCTGTCCGTATCCATACGTATTTAATGTTGAGCATAAATAAGCCTTAAAGGGCATATTCTGCACACATTATTTATATATATATATATATATATATATATATATATATATATATATATATATATATATATAATATTTTTTTTTTTTTTTTAATATATGAAAGTATGTCCCTTTTACACACTCATCCAGAAGGGTAATTTTGCACAAGGCCATCTGTCTACAGCAGAAAAAAAATAAATAAAACTCGTCTGGAAAAATCCCAAGGGAGTCTGGAGCCAGATTCGTGACGTCACCTGCGGAAGCGCCAGCAGGCTGTGTGAGCTTTGTACGGTTTCAGTGCACAGCCTGTGTAGACCAAGCGCTCCCATTTCTCTCATTGTCCGGTCTTTTGGGAAACGATGAGTACTAATCCCATCAAGATTGGTGTTGCTACAGCCTCCTACGATACATCTGTTAACCATTTTAATAATTATGTGATAACGCTGAAGAAATTTACAGCAAACCACCAGGTCGTTTTCTCATAAACAAACCAGCGCTGATGTAGGATTCAGAGGGAGGCGTCCCGCACGCGACGTCACGAAAATCAATGTTTGCCGGGAAATCCAAATGCCAAGTTTTTTCAGAGGCGGACCAATTCGCCTCCAATGGCTTGACTTAAACTGAATTTTACTGGTTTTGCGCAAGGTAAAAAAAATTGCGCGAAATGCAGAATGTTAGATATTTGACCAAAGTTTAATATAAAATAGAATCACATTGATCTTGCTCCTGAATTTACCTGTGATATGCACTTTTTAAAGAGTAAATGCAGGTGTGGTATGAGAACTGGCAGAATTTGTAATCCTGATGTTGGTTCTCTCTTCCAGCGAGAACTCTCACAAGCTTCAAAGTCCAGCTGCAAGGCTGGAGTTCTGAACTCCACCATCACGCGCTAAGTGCTGCCATGACGAACCATGACCCTCACTTCAACTGTCTGCTCAGCCACACCATTTCTGTAGATGAGAGATTTTAAGAGGTTGCTGTATCTAAATTACCTGCAAAAGATGTATGGAACCTGTGTAAATATTTTACTTTGTTTTTAGCTTTCTTCTTTTTATCTTGTTGATGAAAGAACATGCATCTTGGCTCTAACCAAATCAATTCAACGTTCAAAATTACATGGCCATTAGGTTCTGAGTTTTTATAAAAACTGCAATAAATTCATCTTCATTTAATTGGTTTTGAAACTTGTCGATCCTATCGTGGAATAAAGAATGCCTTGGAGTTTTAAATGGTTTGGGGCAGAGAGCTTTCCAATGTCTCTAGCAGCCAATTACATTAAGGGTGAGCATAACTTGGCACTGATAAACAGATTTACGGTAGATGTGCAAGGGGGAAGATGACTATAATGAAAAGTAAAATACTGAGGGCTGAATATACAGGCTATGAATGTATTATTATGCTGTATATTGATTATTTTCAGGAATAAAGCAAGGGGTCTTGAACTAATGGTAAATTCAGCACTTCTGAATTTATCACTAAATGTGAGCGATCTGCCTCAGTTTCAGGGTACCAGGTTCAATCCTGGGCTCAGGAGCAGCATTTATTTATGTCTGTTCTCATGGTACCCACTCACATTTCCTCAGGGTTCTACGGTTTTCTTCAATATCTCAAGCACACCAGTGGGTCGTTTGGTTGAGAGAAATTAGTCTTTGGTATAAATGTGTGTGTGAAATGTGTATTCAGGGTGCCCTGCGTCTGATCCAAGGTGTGTTCCTACCACACACCCAATGCTCCGGGGATAGGCTCTGGCCCACCATAAGCCTGACCTAAAGAAAGACTGGATCCCAGTCTCCCAATCCTGCTTCATTTCACAGAATTCCTGTTATCTCTAGCTCTTGTATCCACAAACTGCTGTCATAATCATAGACTGTCTGATGTCTAGCTAAAAATTCAGTACTGTCTGTGTGTGGTTTATTTTGGGCGGTCACCCAGAAGAGGATAGTTTCTCTTTCAGTCTGATTCCTCTCAAGGTTTCATCCACACGTCATCTCAGGATGGTTTTCCCTTTCCACTGTCTCCTCTGAGCTGCTCATTATAGCTCTAAATATCTGGATTCCTGTAAAGCTGCTACTCACTACGAAGTCTTTTGTTAAATGTGATCTAAATAAAATAGAATTGAATAAAAGACAAGGTGGCACTGTCAAACAGTAGATATCATTTAACTGATGGCATCATTAGAGCTCCTCACCTTCCAGGACATGAGTCTATATAAATGATGATGGGTATATTGTATAATCAATGGCTAATGTCTATGTTGAACAGAAGAGGTGCAGAGTTTAGACCTGCAGGTGGCTACCTGTTAGTGAATGTAATGCCTCTAAACCACACTTTCCCTTACAAAGCATCAATCATTATGTTGATTGACCATGTGTTTTTGAACCATAGCTGATCCAAAAGGCCATAAATTAATGGAAAAGCGAGATCATCTGCTGAGACTGAACCGGAAGATCCCGAAGGAGTGCGTGACGTCACACGTGTGACAATCCAGGTATCGATTTCGTTCATGTGCACAGCAGTGGTTAGACCAGTGTCGATATGGGATCACGTTTTGGAGAGGATCGTGATTGGGATTCTTATACGCTATATTGCCAAAAGTATTTGCTCGCCTGCCTTGACTCACATATGAGCTTAAGTGACATCCCATTCCTAATCCATAGGGTTCAATATGACGTCGGTCCACCTTTTGCAGCTAGAACAGCTTCAACTCTTCTGGGAAGGCTGTCCACAAGGTTTAGGAGTGTGTTTATGGGAATTTTTGACCATTCTTCCAGAAGCGCATTTGTGAGGTCACACACTGATGTTGGATGAGAAGGCCTGGCTCTCAGTCTCTGCTCTAATTCATCCCAAAGGTGTTCTATCAGGTTGAGGTCAGGACTCTGTGCAGGCCAGTCAAGTTCATCCACGCCAGGCTCTGTCATCCGTGTCTTTAAACCTTGCTTTGTGCACTGGTGCACAGTCATGTTGGAAGAGGAAGGGGCCAGCTCCAAACTGTAAAAACAGTCTGCATGCCTAGGTGCTTGATTTTACACACCTGTGGCAATGGAAGTGATTGGAACACCTGATTCCGATAGGTTGGATGGGTGAGCAAATACTTTTGGCAATATAGTGTATGTCGGATGAAGGGGCAGAAGATTATCAAGGATGTTCTGGAGTAAATGGTTCTCTTTTTGAACCCCCAAGACAAGAAACTGCCAGTTCACTCAGTTCAAGACAGTCTTCCTCTGTAGCGTGTGCGAGATGGAGAGATGTGCAGAACGCAGTGGTTATCTTTCAGCATGTTTTCCTGAACAAAACTAAAAACGAATAGTGTCTTGCAATATTGCAATCTGAGAGCATGTAACACGTTTCGGTTAATAATTAATGATTGCGTGCGTTTGTGCATTTTTTTTCTTTCGGTTAAAGTGCATCATTTATGATAAGATCGGATGTCGCGAGCATGGAAATGTTGCTCATAATCCTGTCTCTGGTGCACTGTGTGTGTGTGAGGGAGAGAGAGAGGAGGAGATAATGGGGGAATCGACAAACTGTCCAAATGTCATTTCTTAAATAAATGGGTTTCTTTTTGCTCCAATAATTCCCATGTGGTCGTTCTAGTGGTGGTGAACACTTGATGAATCAGATTTATTATTAGCAGGCGACACAAAATCTGCCTGCTTCATTTGCACAAACCTCACCCATTGTTGCTTTAGGTTAGTGTTTTTTCTTGGAAATTTGTGAACTGAATGTCCTGTTGTATTGTAACTTGGATGCTCAAATTCCAATGTGGCCCTTTTCTGTCTTTATTTTTGTAAGATTCCTACAACAATAAACAAGCACGGAGTCAGATGAACAGAAATGACCCAGATAACCAGGGTTCCACGCATGACGTCATGCGAGATTAGCTTTGAGACAAGACTGCCTTTTTCCAGGATCCAGAAGTCGCAATTTATTGATAGTTTTGTGCTTGATAATAAAATAATTTATATTCTTTTTCCCTCCGCTTTATTAATTCATTTTGGTCATTACTAATGACGTATATTCATTTTAAAGCATTACAAAAAGTCATTACATACACTTTAAGCAACTGGAATACTTTCATCTTCCAACTTTGCAAGATCTAACCCAATGTGGCAAAGGATGTTTTCATTTTTTGTGCACATGTGAACACTCCAAACAAACTCCCGAGGTAGTCTTGGTCTGGTTTGCTTCAAGTCCACTTTGTGATTCATTTTAGCTGTTTATTGTGACTACAAAGTGCTCAAGGTTCACTTTGCTTTTTTTTTTTTTTCCCCCCCTTGGATTTGAGGCCTCTAAGCCATAGATAGATCACTTCCTCTACAAAAATAAAGGTCTGAGTGCTCCAGAGGAATGAGTGTGAACAGAAAGAACTTCGAGGCCCCATCATGAAGTGGACTGGAAAGGGAATTGAGTCCTCTTTCAAATGAACTCAATGTGAATGCAGAAAGAACCTTTTCTGCTGGTCCACTTTAAGAGGACTGAGTTTGGGTTGTTTAAAAAGGACAATGTGAAAACACCTGAATAAACTTCCCGTCACTTCGGACATGACCACATTCGTATGTTTGTTTTTGTCTGAGTTTACCCAATGTCTATAAATAGCCCGTATCCACAATTATGCATTTTCATTGCAGGATAAAAATGAGTGTGTATTATCTGCTTCAGAGATGAAAGATTTACTGTAGACTTTCTGAAGCTCAAGTTAAACCTCTTCCTCTGCATCAATCAGTGAGTTATGAGGGACGCCTAAAAAATCACACATCCACGTCTCCAGATGGAATGAGTTAATCCCCAAATGAGATTAGCAATGGAATTATGAGTATCCATTAATTGTGATTAAAGGTGAATGAACTTAGCTAACTGTGAAATGTTAAAGAATCTGAGCAACATTTATTTAATTTGAGAAATGTTTATTGTAGATTGCATCTATATCTCATAACGACGTACCATAAGCACATCTCTTCGTTTACAAGTAAACACTTGAGCGAACAAAACAAAGGCATTAAAAATAATTTTAATAAGGGGGTTCATGTGTCTGCAAATTTGCACTCGTTACGAATGGTAAAGTGATGAGAGGGCTTGCTTACACAACCAATAGAGAGAAAGAAAGGGAAAGGATATCTTCATAAAGGAGAAAAGATATTGTCACACAGATACCCTGCCAGTGGATAAGGTTTTAAAACCAGCTGGCTTAGGGTTAGTCTGTTCAGAGTTTGTCTTGGCCACCAGCAGCATCATTACCACAGGTGTGTATGTTTATATATATATATATATATATATATATATATATATATATATATCCTGTTCTACAGGGTCGCAGGCAAGCTGGAGCCTATCCCAGCTGACTACGGGTGAAAGGCAGGGTACACCCTGGACAAGTTGCCAGGTCATCACAGGGCTGACACAGAGACAAACAACAACTCATGGTCAATTTAGAGTCACCAGTTAACCTAACCTGCATGTCTTTGGACTGTGGGGGAAACCGGAGCACCCAGAGGAAACCCACGCGGACACGGGGAGAACATGCAAACTCCACACAGAGAGGCCCTTGCTGGCCACGGGGCTCGAACCCGGACCTTCTTGCTGTGAGGCGACAGCGCTAACCACTACACCACCGTGCCGCCCACCAGTAAAATCTAAGCAGAATAATTAAAGTAGAATTAAATGAAATGACCACAAGGTCAAAACTGAGCACGCATTTGACTCTTACAGGCATATTTATTTAGTAGTTATTCGCCAAAGATGAAGTGAATATACAACCCCGATTCCAAAAAAGTTGGGACAAAGTACAAATTGTACATAAAAACGGAATGCAATGATGTGGAAGTTTCAAAATTCTAGTAGGATTCTAGTTGCTCAACTGTCTTAGGTCTTTTTTGTCATATCTTCCGTTTTATGATGCGCCAAATGTTTTCTGTGGGTGAAAGATCTGGACTGCAGGCTGGCCAGTTCAGTACCCGGACCCTTCTTCTACGCAGCCATGATGCTGTAATTGATGCAGTATGTGGTTTGGCATTGTCATGTTGGAAAATGCAAGGTCTTCCCTGAAAGAGACGTCATCTGGATGGGAGCATATGTTCCTCTTGAACCTGGATATACCTTTCAGCATTGATGGTGTCTTTCCAGATGTGTAAGCTGCCCATGCCACACGCACTAATGCAACCCCATACCATCAGAGATGCAGGCTTCTGAACTGAGCGCTGATAACAACTTGGGCCGTCCTTCTCCTCTTTAGTCCGAATGACACGGCGTCCCTGATTTCCATAAAGAACTTCAAATTTTGATTTGTCTGGCCACAGAACAGTTTTCCACTTTGCCGCAGTCCATTTTAAATGAGCCTTGGCCCAGAGAAGACGTCTGCGCTTCTGGATCATGTTTAGATATGGCTTCTTCTTTGAACTATAGAGTTTTAGCTGGCAACGGCGGATGGCACGGTGAATTGTGTTCACAGATAATGTTCTCTGGAAATATTCCTGAGCCCATTTTGTGATTTCCAATACAGAAGCATGCCTGTATGTGATGCAGTGCCGTCTAAGGGCCCGAAGATCACGGGCACCCAGTATGGTTTTCCGGCCTTGACCCTTACGCACAGAGATTCTTCCAGATTCTCTGAATCTTTTGATGATATTATTCACTGTAGACGATGATATGTTCAAACTCTTTGCAATTTTACACTGTCGAACTCCTTTCTGATATTGCTCCACTATTTGTCGGCGCAGAATTGGGGGGATTGGTGATCCTCTTCCCATCTTTACTTCTGAGAGCCGCTGCCACTCCAAGATGCTCTTTTTTACCCAGTCATGTTAATGACCTATTGCCAATTGACCTAATGAGTTGCAATTTGGTCTTCCAGCTGTTCCTTTTTTGTACCTTTAACTTTTCCAGCCTCTTATTGCCCCTGTCCCAACTTTTTTGAGATGTGTTGCTGTCATGAAATTTCAAATGAGCCAATATTTGGCATGAAATTTCAAAATGTCTCACTTTCGACATGTGATATGTTGTCTATGTTCTATTGTGAATACAATATCAGTTTTTGAGATTTGTAAATTATTGCATTCCGTTTTTATTTACAATTTGTACTTTGTCCCAACTTTTTTTGGAATCGGGGTTGTACACCACCGTGCTGCCTGTGTGTGTGTGTGTGTGTGTGTGTGTATACAGTTAGGTCCATAAATATTTGGACAGAGACAACATTTTTTCTAATTTTTGTTCTGTACATTACCACAATGAATTTTGAACAAAACAATTCAGATGTAGTTGAAGTTCAGACTTTCAGCTTTAATTCAGTGGGTTGAACAAAATGTTTGCATAAAAATGTGAGGAACTAAAGCATTTTTTAAAACACAATCCCTTCATTTCAGGGGCTCAAAAGTAATTGGACAAATTAAATAATTGTAAATAAAATGTTAATTTCTAATACTTGGTTGAAAACCCTTTGTTGGCAATGACTGCCTGAAGTCTTGAACTCATGGACATCATCAGATGCTGTGTTTCCTCCTTTTTAATGCTCTGCCAGGCCTTTACTGCAGCCGTATTTCAGTTGCTGTTTGTTTGTGGGCCTTTCTGTCTGAAGTTTAGTCTTTAACAAGTGAAATGCATGCTCAACTGGGTTGAGATCAGGTGACTGACTTGGCCATTCAAGAATATTCCACTTCTTTGCTTTAATAAACTCCTGGGTTGCTTTGGCTTTATGTTTTGGGTCATTGTCCATCTGTATTATGAAACGCAGACCAATCAGTTTGGCTGCATTTGGCTGGATTTGAGCACACAGTATGTCTCTGAATACCTCAGAATTCATCCGGCTGCTTCTGTCCTGTGTCACATCATCAATAAACACTAGTGACCCAGTGCCACTGGCAGCCATGCATGCCCAAGCCATCACACTGCCTCCGCCGTGTTTTACAGATGATGTGGTATGCTTTGGATCATGAGCTGTACCACGCCTTCGCCATACTTTTTTCTTTCCATCATTCTGGTAGAGGTTGATCTTGGTTTCATCTGTCCAAAGAATGTTCTTCCAGAACTGTGCTGGCTTTTTTAGATGTTTTTTAGCAAAGTCCAATCTAGCCTTTTTATTCTTGAGGCTTATGAGTGGCTTGCACCGTGCAGTGAACCCTCTGTATTTACTTTCATGCAGTCTTCTCTTTATGGTAGATTTGGATATTGATACGCCTACCTCCTGGAGAGTGTTGTTCACTTGGTTGGCTGTTGTGAAGGGGTTTCTCTTCACCATGGAAATTATTCTGCGATCATCCACCACTGTTGTCTTCTGTGGGCGTCCAGGTCTTTTTGCATTGATGAGTTCACCAGTGCTTTCTTTCTTTCTCAGGATGTACCAAACTGTAGATTTTGCCACTCCGAATATTGTAGCAATTTTTCGGATGTTTTTTTTTTCTGTTTTCACAGCTTAAGGATGGCTTGTTTCACCTGCGTGGAGAGCTCCTTTGACCGCATGTTTTCTTCACAGCAAAATCTTCCAAATGCAAGCACCACACCTCAAATCAACTCCAGGACTTTTATCTGCTTAATTGAGAATGACATAATGAAGGAATTGCCCACACCAGCCCATGTAATAGCCTTGGAGTCAATTGTCCAATTACTTTTGGTCCCTTTAAAAACAGGGTGGCACATGTTAAGGAGCTGAAACTCCTAAACCCTTCATCCAATTTTAATGTGGATACCCTCAAATGAAAGCTGAAAGTCTGGACTTTATGTCCATGTCCATTATATAACTACAACTTGAATATGTTTTAGTAAACAGGTAAAAAAAAAAAAAAAATTTGTCAGTGTCCAAATATACATGGACCTAACTGTGTGTGTACGTGTGTATATATATATATATATATATATATATATATATATATATATATATATATATAAACGCACATGAGTACTTCAGAACATTCTCAGCTCACCCAGAAACAAGGGGCATAACTCCCATTTTAGGGCATAACTGTATACTATAAAGCCTTATATCACTGTCCACAAAAACTCAAAGAAAAAAGGAGAGGAATGCTTTGAGCTGGCATGCTGTTGCTCCAGGACAATGCACTTGTCCACACAGCACAGGTGGCAGAAGCAGCCAAATGTGGCTTTGAACTGTTGCCCCATGTACCTTACTCACCTGACCTAGCACTTGACTTCTATCCATTTCCCAAACTGAAATCCCGCTAGCATGGTCGCCATTTTCAGACTGATGATGAAGTCATCCATGCTATTGAGGAGGATCTGGAGGCTCAAGATGTGACCTTCTGCGAAAGGATAGCGAAGCTTGAACATCGGTGTACAGAGTCCATTGAAGTTAAAGGAGACTATGTTGAAAAACAATGCAAGAACAATCTTTATCCTGTGATGTTTTCTGGGTGAGGCCAAGAAATTTTTGAAGTACCCTTGTGTGTGTGTATACACAGTGGTGTTTGAAAGTTTGTGAACCCTTTAGAATTTTCCATATTTCTACATAAATATGACCTAAAACATTAGCAGATTTTCACCCAAGTCCTAAAAGTAGTAGATAAAGAGAACCCAGTTAAACAAATGAGACAAAAATGTTTTTCTTGGTCATTTATTTATTGAGGAAAATGATCCAATATTACATATCTGTGAGTGGTAAAAGTATGTGAACCTTTGCTTTCAGTATCTGGTGTGACCCCCTTGTGCAGCAATAACTGCAACTAAATGTGTCTGGTAACTGTTGATCAGTCCTGCACACCGGCTTGGAGGAATTTTAGTCCATTCCTCCGTACAGAACAGCTTCAACTCAGGGATGTTGGTGGGTTTCCTCACATGAACCGCTTGCTTCAGGTCCTTCCACAACATTTCGATTGGATTCAGGTCAGGATTTTGACTTGGCCATTCCAAAACATTAACTTTATTCTTCTTTAACCATTCTTTGGTAGAACGACTTGTGTGCTTAGGGTCGTTGTCTTGCTGCATGACCCACCTTCTTTTGAGATTCAGTTCATGGACAGATGTCCTGACATTTTCCTTTAGAATTCGCTGGTATAATTCAGAATTCATTGTTCCATCAATGATGGCAAGCCATCCTGGCCCAGATGCAGCAAAACAGGCCCAAACCATGATACTACCACCACCATGTTTCACAGATGGGATAAGGTTCTTATGTTGGAATGCAATGTTTTCCTTTCTCCAAACATAACACTTCTCATTTAAACCAAAAATTCTATTTTGGTCTCATCCATCCACAAAACATTTTTCCAGTAGCCTTCTGGCTTATCCATGTGATCTTTAGCAAACTGCAGACGAGCAGCAATGTTCTTTTTGGAGAGCAGTGGCTTTCTCTTTGCAACCCTGTCATGCACACCATTGTTGTTCAGTGTTCTCCTGATGGTAGACTCATGAACATGAACATTAGCCAATGTGAGAGAGGCCTTGAGTTGCTTAGAAGTTACCCTGGGGTCCTTTGTGACCTTGCTGACTATCACACGCCTTGCTCTTGGAGGGATCTTTGTTGGTCGACCACTCCTGGGAGGGTAACAATGATCTTGAATTTCATTTGTACACCATAGGTGTGAATGTGAGTGTGAATGGTTGTCTGTGTCTATGTGTCAACCCTGTGATGACCTGGCGACTTGTCCAGGATGTATCCTGCCTTTCGCCCGTAGTCAGCTGGGATAGGCTCCAGCTTGCCTGCGACCCTGTAGAACAGGATAAAGCGGCTAGAGATGATGAGATGAGACAATCTCTCTTTAGAAAACTCTTTAGAGATTGTTTTGTAACCTTTTCCAGCCTGATGAGCATCAACAACGCTTTTTCTGAGGTCCTCAGAAATCTCCTTTGTTCGTGCCATGATACACTTCCATAAACATGTGTTGTGAAGATCAGACTTTGATAGATCCCTGTTCTTTCAATAAAACAGGGTGCCCACTCACACCTGATTGTCATCCCATTGATTGAAAACACCTGACTCTAATTTCACCTTCAAATTAACTGCTAATCCTAGAGGTTCACATACTTTTGCCACTGACAGATATGTAATATTGGATCATTTTCCTCAATAAATAAATGACCAAGTATAATATTTTTGTCTCATTTGTTTAACTGACTTCTCTTTATCTACTTTTAGGACTTGTGTGAAAATCTGATGTTGTTTTAGGCCATATTTATGCAGAAATATAGAACATTCTAAAGGGTTCACAAACTTTCAAGCACCACACACACACATATATATATTTGCCCCCCACAAAATCTCCCTGGCCGACCCTGTTATCGAGACCCAGAGCCAGGCTCTCTAACACTTGATTGTATGTTTGTCTGTATGCAGTGTATGTGCTTAGCAATAAGATTCTTTCCATGCCAGTGTTTTGCAGCATGTTATCCAGAATTTTGATTCAAACTTTGGGTATGTTTAGATCATGTTTCAGCTTTAAAGTTAAAATTTGAATTTCAGCTGTATTTTCTTGTGTGTGTCAGCTTGTTTCATTTCAAGATATTTAAATGATGTTATATTGTATAACTTCAGGGCGGCATGGTGGTGTAGTGGTTAGCACTGTCGCCTTACAGCAATAAGGTTTGGGTTAGAGCCCAGTGGCCAATGGGGGCCTTTCTGTGTGGCGTTTGCACGTTCTCCCCGTGTGTGTGAGTTTCCCCCAGAGACATGCAAGTTCAGTTAACTGGAGGCTCTAAATTGACCGTCGGTGTGAATGTGAGTGTAAATGGTTGTTTGTCTCTCTGTGTCAGCCCTGCGATGACCTGGTGACTTGTCCAGGGTGTACCCCACCTCTCGCCCATAGTCAGCTGGGATAGGCTCCAGCTTGCTAAGCGGTTATGGATAATGGATGGATGTATAACTTCAATGTCAGCCTCATATATATCATATACATAATATAGTGTGGTTTATTATGTTCTTGTGGAGTATCATATGCTGTCGCTTAGCAGGTTGTTCTGTAATTGATATTTTGAGATCTTGTATCCTTTTGTAAATTTGATCATCTGCACATAAACTTTAATCATGGATAGAGGATTGGACCAGGTCACAATATCTGCTCAGCAGTCAAAAAACATTTTCCAATGATGAACCTGCACTGGCAAGGATGAGTGGGTGATAGTTCATGAATTGCCATGCTGTCCTAATGGCCAGAGCTAAACACAACTGAGATGTCATCATCATCGGAGCATCTTCAGATGAACATCATGGACTACTTGTCTCCAGAGTCTCCTCTCCTCCATTGCTTTCGGCAGGTCATGCTTCATTATTTCAGAGTCTTCAACCAGCTGGTCAACAAATGTTTTTGTAGGACACCCTCTTGGTCGCTTTCCATGTGTTGGTTCCCATAGCAACATTTGGCTAACCACCTCATCCTTACTACAATAGTAATGTCCACAGAATTGCAGTCTTCTTTTCCTTATAATGGTGGTACAATGATGTAGGGACAACGTACAGGAAGCAAGGCATCTCTGGGCATCTACCTACTGTATCTACGTATAATGCATGGTTGGTTATCATGAACAACAGTTTTGATGTGCTTCCCAGCATCTTTAGCTCTGTTTGCTTGGGCATCATGGTGGAGCTTTTTCCAACACACAGTCTTTACCAGTATGACATTCTCAGCTCATTAAGGGTAAACTGCAGACTGAATATTGTTTATGTTGGCTATCCAGCTCACCAAAAATCAATTTTAGGTGCTATATAAACTAGATGATCAAAAATATGTGGACACTGACCATCATTAACATGAAGTTGGTCCTCCTTTGCTGTTATACTGTAATAAGCTCCTGTCTTCTGGGAAGGCGCTCCACTGGATTGTGGAGAGTGGCTGTGGGGATTTGCGTTCATTCAGTTGCAAGAGCATTAGTGAGTTCAGACACTGATGTTGGGTGAGAAGGTCTGGGGTGCAGATGATGTTCCAATTCATCCCAAAAGTGTTTGGTGGGGTTGAGGTTCGGGCTCTGTGCAGGACACTCGAGGTCTTCCTTTTGAACCTGAACACACCATGTCTTCATGGAGCATTGTTAATGGGAACCTTCCTACTGACGTATATTTCAGAATCTTTTGGAAATTTATATCACTGAGAAACTCACTATTGTTATAAAATTCAGTTGGGTTTAACCTGCGTCGAATTTTCCTGAGAGGAACTCTTTCCTCTAATCCCATTCAGCGAAGAAATGCAGCCATGTTATCAATAAAACTGAAATAGACCGAACATAAACTTTCTCCAGGGTTGGTTTAAATATAACTGCTTGAATGTAATCTAGGTTTAAGTGGAAATTAATCTGACAAAAATTTAAATTTAACCAGGATTCATTGTAGACTAAATTTAACCTAGGTGCAACCCAATTAGTGGAATAACCTTGATTTATCCTAGTTTAAAAACTAAACCACATTGAAACATATTGATGCAACCCAGTCTTCATTCCAGCCAAGGGAAATTGTAATGCCACAGCACACAAAGACATTCTACACAATTGTGTGCTTAAAACTTTGATTTTAAGCAACAGGCATCTGGGAGAAGTTTCCTCTTTCTCTTTTGATTCTCTCAGGGGAAAATTGACTAAATAAATAAATAAGTGCTCCCAGTAGTCTATTTCACAATCAAATATCAACATGAATGGCACTATTTGATTTATGTGAGTGTATGATCTGTTCAACATATGCAACAGTTAAAAAAAAGATGCATGGTGTACAGTGGTGACCATGAACACCGAACCAATCACTACAAGGAGATGTGATCAGCCATGTGTGGGTAATAGGTATGGTGCATGATTTGTGGGCGTTGCTTGGGAGGCAACACTGAAAGGCGGGGCTGGACTTGTTTGAATATTAATAATAATCAACAATTCTGTATTTATAGTGCTATATTGTTTTAAGCAGTACTGCTAAATACCTGTTCTTGTGTTGTGCAAGTGCAGATGCGCATCATGCAGATGCGCATCAAGAGTGACCGAAAGAAAAGAAGAACACTCGATGGGAAGGGTAGAATAGGGAAGGGTAGAGTAGGGAAGCTTAGGGTAGGATTTGAACTTTCAGATTGTACTCCATGAATCGAGTGCTGAAGAATAAAGCATGATTGCGGCAGTGTGTTGTGGCGGAGGGAGCACTGGAAGTTACACTGCAGGGGTGGGACTCCTGCATATTCTCTCTCTCTCTCTCTCTCTCCTTGGAGGGAATGCCTCTCCTGAAGCCCACCGGTCACACCAGCGTCCAGGATGCTCTCTTTTAAACTGATGCTCTCAGTCTGAACCAAAGCGAACCCGTTAATGCATTTGGTTTGGTGCGTAAACGCAGCTCATGCGTATGGAGAGAGGAGCGTGAGAGGCAGAGAAGGGAGAGTGGAGTCCCCCATCCCCTTACACCGAAAACAAAGTCTTCTAAGGTAAGGTAGGCTTTAAAACCCGCCATTCCTACACACACACACACACACACACACACACACACACACACACACAGCCTGCTTATAAAGAATGCATGTTTACTATTGGAGGACACAGGCTCAGACGCTCATTAACACACATCTCATCACACACACACACACACACACACACATATATATATATATATATATATATATATATATATATATATATATATATATACAGTATATGCATGGTTTGTTGGTGGACTGCTGTTCCATTCTGTCGGGTCTCAGCATGAACCCACACACTTTACCTAATGGAACTGTCCATTCAGCACCACTCACAGAGAGAGAGAGAGAGAGAGAGAGAGCGCAAAGGTTCACATGAAAAAAAAAGAAACTGCATTGTCTGCATAAATTATCATGTTTTCATGACCTCTGCTCATTCACACACTCTCACTCGTGATATTGCTTCACTATTTCATTTCATCTACTTTTTACTTCCTAATTGCCCTGTATATGCAGTAGATCTATATAACCTGTCTCTGAGACTGACCCAAACCTTGTGGTCATATGTATATACACAATAACACACAATATAAGATGTTCATGACCTGTGATGTTTTGTTTTCACTCAGAGGTACAGACAGCTCAGGTCACCTATCACAGGCTTCCCGTTTCCGGATGCACCAGTATGGCTTACAGTCTCACAAGGCTGATATCCGGTCCGTGTGTGTGTGTGTGTGTGTGTGTGTGTTGTCGTTGACTGAGATATTTACATGGCTGTGTCATTTATTTTTTATTAACCAGTCTGTCCCCTGATGACAGAGTTTTATTCACCAGGTTGTCATGGTCACCATCGTTCTGTGTGCCTGTGCTTTGTGCCCAGTGCATCATTATTGTTTGTGGTGTAAAGGGGGGTAGGGTCTTGAGCCAGCTCGTTGTTTAACGCCTACACACAATCAAACAGTTCCTGTTTAACCCACTGCATTCCAGAGGCTGTACCAGATATGTACAATAACACTACAGAGACACACCTAGTCTATCAGAAGATGAGCATGGGACACATGTACTGCTTTTGTCATTGGGACTGGTTTGGAGGTCCATCCTGTGTGAGTGGGTGCAACTGAAATCTTTATCCTCATCTCCCAAGCATCATTGCAGAGTCTGGCAGAGAGAGAGAGAAAATGTTTCGTCGGGGAGATTGCTATTAAGAACACCACAGCTCTTTGTATTTCATATCAGAGAATCACTGTCTCATAATTTGAGAGTGTCTTTGGCCACCACATGGTCACGATGCATGTGTTTGCCTGCTTCGCCAGAACCCTGTGTGTGTGTGCGTGTGTGTGTGTCTTTGCTGCGTGCCAATAGTCTGCCATAGTGCTGTGATGGAGTGTGTGTACTTGGCCATGATGCAGTTAATGTTATCATGACTCATTCCGGAGATTAAAAGGAAAGTTGATTTATTAGTAAATGCACACTAGCTTTGCTCCTACACTGGAATGAGCTGACAGTGCAGAATGTTCTCAATGCCCCCCCCCCCCCCCCCCCCCCACACACACACACACACACACACACATCAGCTGCTCTTGCTTTTCTCACAGAACCAATATAGGCCCATTATTATTGATTGCTGCTGTTTTAGAATGGATGACCAATCTAGGGAAGTACACAGTTTCTTTTTTTTTTACTCAGCAGGGGCAACCTGCATCTGTCTCTCACCATTAGATTCACATTCATTAGTGTTTGAAGGCACTTTATTGGTGATGGCCTTTCGATTTCATAAAATCGGTGAAATGTACTTCCTTCTGAAATTTGGTCATTGTGATACATGTTTATTTCTGTAATGTCTCAAAGAAAGAACAGACCATTCTGTGGCTGGGAAGTTATTTAATTTGAGGGGATTCCCGAGCAAATAATGTGCATGAAATCACTTCCTTCGTGCAGTCAAGGAGGTTTACCTGCTTCTTCTTCTTTTCCTTCTTTTTTTGGGTTTTACAGCAGCTGGCCTCCAGTGTTGCATTACTACCATCTACAGGTTTACCTTTGACGGTGCACTGACAGTTCCATCATTCTGTCGCTAAACGAACAGCTGATCACACCGAGGTGCTCACTGACTGCCGATATTTATTAGTTTGGTCCTGCGTTTCCTTTCCTTCGCAACATAACGTCTTGTCTTCTCACTTTCCGTTACTGTAGTCGGTCTTTCACGTTTCATTCGCTCACTCACGTCCTCCATTTTTCTCTCCTGTTTCAAATTTGTATCCCACAGTGGCTTGCATGAATGGGGAAAGCCCACAACATCATGCATGATGTTGTATCTTGAATTGGGTCATGGTGAAGCAGGAAAAAATAGCAGAGAATTTAGGGCCACATGGCCCTAAATTCATTAATTATTCTATTTTTAAAAAATGAATAAAATTGGCAGTCTGTGATTCGAATTCAGTAGCTTTCGGTCCACTAAACAAAAATAATTGGGTGTCAGGGAAAATTCTTTTTATGACCTACACTTGAAAAATCTGAAAGGCAGTCTAGCTTTAAATCTGCTTTCCAGAGTGAATGAATCATGTGATTTCTATCATCCCAAGATGCCAGAACTTATAACAAGGCCATTTTACTGTATGTACAGTATATGGTACGTTTGACTACTTTATGTGATATGTACCATAAGTGCCTCAGGGGATTACAAGTAAACATGTTCAAAATGTGTTCAAAACACATGAAAATGGTGGATAATACAGAAAGGTCATGGGTCAGACACCAGCCATACTGTTTTTTGTCATTTTCATGTTTCACTGTAGACAAAAAAAAATTGGGAAACAGGCTAAAAAGGCTGATGTGTCCAAAACAATAAAACAGCATTTTCAAAATTTCACGTTAATGTGTTTTTCTCCAGTACTGTGTTTTTTCCAGCTGGAGTATTTGTTTGTTTGTTTGTTTGTTTGTTGCAGATGACTGAAAGCACTTATTATTTGAAACAGCAAGTGGAAAACCTGGTGTTGTAGCTTTGGGTAGCAAAAATACACGGTTCAAACATACAGTGCATCTGTTATATTATCAGACTCCCATCATTACACTGGGGAAATCTGCTTCTCCAGGAAATAACTTTCCCCAGCACTCTTGAGTCACAAGTGAGTCAGATTGCATCTGTGTTTGGTTTCATCTCCATTCTTCTGATCTTCACACACCCACACTCGCAGAAAATAGACTTCTGAAAGTTGAATGTGGCTGTGGCTTACGTCAGATATGGATCCTGAAACATCTAAATGGATCCCAGCAACAGAACTAACAGAACTATATAGTATAATATAATAAAAAATAATGCTGCCCATTATCTAACACCTCTTTATTACTAATATAAGAAGACAGTTATATAATAAAACAGAACAAAGATTTGGTCTTTATTCCATTATATACACCATTATGTTCATAATAGGAATGAGTATATAGAATAAATATGTGTGATAACATATTACAATGATACAATGTTCAGTTCTAGTTTATAGCAATCAGTGTTACTCAAAATTCTCTGGATTTATATCAGATGCACTTAGAAACCGTGAACATGGATTTGGACTGCAATTATCATGATAACTTTAGGACTACACTTGACACAAACAGTTTTGCACTCAAGTCTCCATCAGTGAACAGTTGAGAACTTCAACAAAATGGACTTTGTGTTAAAACTATAATGATTTTCCTGGTTACACAATTGCACTTTTTCACTCTATAGCCCACAGTTATAGAAGCAAGTTATTTATACTCACATTATCCGGTGTCACCCAGATGAGGACGGGTTCTCTTTTGGATCTGGTTCCTCTCAAGGTTTCTTCCTCATGTCTTCTCAGGGAGTTTTTCCTTGCCACCGTCACCCCCAGCTTACTCATTAGGGATACATTTATAAATTAATCTGTTTAAAATTTATATCTAGAATTTATATATTTCTGTAAAGATGCTTTTGAAAATGTCTATTGTTAAAACACTACACAAATAAATTTGATTTGAATTGAATGTCACTTCATGTAACGTGCCTATAACAGCTGTATGGGCAGTTTAGCGTCAGTGCCATAAAACTATAATCCTGTTTAAATAGTCAAGACTTTTAAGATATCATTTTTGCAAATACAGCTGTAACTGTCTTATTTAAAACACCAACAGTCAAATCAACTTCAAACTACAGGCGTGTTTCATCAAGAGTCTAAAAAGCATGTCAGTTTCTGGACTGTATTTCAACTAAGTATTGCAAAGTTGAAGACTTTTAGCTTCCTCCATTCCTCTTTACATGAAACAGATGTCTGTCATGATGGCACTATTCCATGTGCAGGTCTTAATCATTGTTATTGTCATAAATTTAAAAATGTTCGGACATTGAGACAGATTAGCAACAGGACATGCAACTTAAGCTAGCAAACATTATAATTAGGGTGGCACGGTGGTGTAGTGGTTAGCACTGTTGCCTCACAGCAAGAAAGTTCTGGGTTCATGCCCAGTGGCTGACAAGGGCCTTTCTGTGTGGAGTTTGCATGTTCTCCCTGTGTCTGTGTGGATTTCTTCTGGATGCTCTGGTTTCCTCCACAGTCCAAAGACATGCAGGTTAGGTTAACTGGTGGCTCTAAATTGACCGTGAGTGTGAGTTGTTGTTTGTCTCTGTGTCAGCCCTGTGATGATCTGGTGACTTGTCCAGGGTGAGCCCCGCCTCTTGCCCATAGTCAGCTGGGATAGGCTCCAGCTTGCCCATGATTCTGTACAGGATAAGTGGCTACAGATAATGGATGGATGGATGGATGGATGGACATTATAACTAGCTTAAGATAACTATCTAGTTTCTGGTATTTCTCTGTTTTTATCAGGGGTGAATCACTAAAAGATTTGGCCGTACCAGAAAGAAAAATATACTGTCTCTGGAAAAAAAAAATGCACTTTCAGCATAACAACACACCTGCTAATGTCAATTTACCAAAAGCAATACGTTTTCCTCAGTATGCATTGCATATAACTCGTTCTGACCTGTCTCTGAATTATGTCTGAAGTGAATTCCTTCTGTGTTTCACTCGACAGACAACGTGCGAGATAGTGCGCGTAGCCCACTGCTTAACCATCTTGCGCCAACGTGCGCAGCTGGTATCCAAAGTGTTTTAGTAGACAGACGTTTGTTGCAAAGTCTCCCAAATAAAAACAACATATACAGAAACATATGTTGATGTTTCAATATTCTATTGTGTGTGCAGTGTTTTGCTGGACAAACAATGAGCGAGCTACAGCGCACGTATAGCTTAACCAGATCTTGTGCTATAACGTGCGCAGCTGGTAATCAAAGTGTTTTAGCAGACAGACGTTAGTTGCAAAGTCTCCCAAATAAAAAGGCATATAAAGAAACATGTTAATGTTTCATGATAGGCTATTTAAAAATTACTTTGATCAGAATTCGTAAATCGAGTGGAAGTTGGGGCAAATGCCGCTTTTCCACTACCAACACGGCTGAGTTGGGCTGAGCCGTGCCGTGCCGAGTTGGGCTGAGTTGAGCTGAGTGGGGCTGTTGGGGTTGCATTTCGACTACAACCACGCTGAACCGTGCTGGCTGGAAGTGGGTGGACACATTGGGTGGAGTTAGCGAAAGTGGGTGGACGTCACGTGATGTCGTTAGGCAGCGCAAACAGTGACATCAGTGACCTTTTAAGCGGTAGTCTCACGACCCGGATAGTAAACAATAAACATGGAGGACATGGAGTCGTTAGTGTTGCTGGTCTTGGTGCTGTGGCTTGTTGTCACCGACAACGCCAACAGATACTGGCAAGAGCGTATAGATGAGGCAAGGCGCATAAGGCTTCAGAAATTCTTGTAATTCGTAATTCTTCTTCTTCCAGGTTTACGGTGTTTACAGATCCCAGCGTGCTCGCAGGGCGTGTGTGGGCATGTGAGGACACTCCTCCTCACCAATCAGTGCACAGGGGAGTGTCTCCTCACGCCCCTAGCCCCACTCGGCTCGGTTTGGCTCACTTCAGCCCCACTCCAAAACCGTGCGAGTTTTGGGTGCTAAGCAGGGCTGAAGCGAGCTGAGTCGTGCTGCTCTGAGGTAGTTGAAACGCGAGCCGTGTCGGGCTGAAGTGAGCTGAAGCGAGCTGAAGTGAGTTGAAAAAGGGTAGTGGAAAAGGGCCAAAAGATTCTAGATTACTGTCTGGTTGGAGCGAGCAGAGTAACTAGGCTACCAATGCATGGCATGCGCACTGAGAACACACTCACTTACTGTAGAACGCACACACTTTCTCAAATGTTCCGACACACCCGTGGGAAAATACAAAGAATCTAAAAAACACCAACAGAAAACCACAACGATATATTTGATAAAATAAGGAAGAGAGGACAACTTTTACCTAAAAACTTTCACTTTTCTGTTCTGTTACACTGTTCTGTGTCCATTGTCCAAAATGAAAAGTTAGTTTTCAACTGTTCAGCTAAAAAAAATGTTATTAAAACGATTGTGTTGTTGAAATTATGTTTGCAATTTATTTATAATCAAAAACTGATACAGATAGATGAAAGAGTGATAGTGTGATAAAAAAAGTACTATACTAGTAATACTGAGTGATAAGAAGTCCTAGTGAATGCTTGATAAGTAGACAATAATAAATAATTAGGTGTATTTTTCGGCGCGCACTGCACATGCACACTATGACTCAAAATAATAGTAACGGCAAGAAATATAAAAGTTACTTTCACCCCTGGTTTTTATCCAATTGGATATAGACTCAGCTTTTTCATGTTAAAAAGCACTTTAGTTTGCGAGCTCCCTTTTCTTTTTCCTAGCTGTTGGCTAGCTAACAACATACAATTCTACTAGAACACAAATAGAAGGCTATTCTAGTAAATATCAACAAGTTCTGGAAGCAAATGCGACACAGTCCATCAAGAAACTAATGCTGTGTTCACACTTATACCGGTACGAAAGTGGTATAACTGTATCGATACAAAGTATACCGGTACAGTTTAGTGCATCTGTCCACACTAGTGAGAAATGTTTGCGGTTTTCTTTCACGGTAGTTGAAATGCATGTGCGCGAAATGTTTCTGTGGTTACCGAGTAACTTCCTTCCGAGAATATGGCGCATGAAACAACGTGTGTGTGCTTTTTGTTGTCAATGTACAGTCTGTATTTCTGGTGGTCATTTATTCAGTTGAATCATATAAAATGCGCGAGGCAGTTGAGAAAGAAACAAAGAAAACGAATATCCCTTTCTCCCCCCTCCCTTTCTCCCTCTTCCCTTCTCTTCCCCTCCCTTTCTCCCTCTTTCCTTCTCTTCCCCTCCCTTTCTCTCCCTTTTCCCCTCTTCCTCCTTTCTTCCTCCCTCTTTCCCCTCCCTCCCTCCTCCCCCTTTCTCCCCCCTTTTTTCGCTCCATGTAGCTCCACGGTCGTTTCATTTTCGCATGCGCATTATATTTGTATCGATACAGAACAGCTTCATCTGTCCACACTACAGCGAAGCGCTACAGTACCGATACTGTACCGGTACGAAACCCATACATTTGTGGGTTTCATACCGATACAGTTATACCGCTACAGTACTGGTATAGTTGCTAGTGTGGACAGGTGTTGCGGTACGAAAGTAGTATTGTATCGGTACAAAATCCCTAGTGTGGACAGGGTATAAAGCTGACAATAATCCAGGAGAAAGGTAGAGCAGAAGCTGAAGGAGAACAGCATGAGGGAGGTCTGGGAAGGTGTGAAAACCATCACAAGCCACAACACAAAGACCAGAGTCGTTGAGGGGACAGTGGAGAGGGCGAACGAGTTGAATGACTTCTTCAACCGGTTCAACCAGCCCACGTCCCCCCACCCTCCCCCTCACTGCAGCCATCTCTCCTTCTTCCCTCAACACACCTCCCCCCAGTCATCCCCCCATTCCCTCCCCCTCCTCCCCCACCTCAACACAGACATCTCCATGCACTACTGCAGACCAGGTCAGAGGTCAACTGAGGAAGCTTCACCCCAGGAAAGCAGCAGGCCCGGACAAGGTGTGTCCCTGACTACTGAAGACCTGCGCTGCTGAACTGGGTGAACCACTCCAACGCATTTTCAACCTCAGTCTGCAGCTGGGGAGAGTGCCCACCCTCTGGAAGACATCATGCATCGTTCCAGTTCCCAAGAAGAACCGGCCTAGCGAGCTGAACGAAGGTGGCACTCACTTCACATCTGATGAAGATGTTGGAGCAGCTCTTCCTCAGCCTCCTCAGACCCCAGGTGCAACATGCCCAGGACTGTCTGCAATTTGCGTACTGGGCAGGTGTTGGTGTGGAAGACGCCATCCTCTACCTGCTACACCGAGCCCACTCGCATCTGGATCAGGGAAATGGCACAGTGAGGATCCTCTTCTTGGACTTCTTGAGTGCCTTCAACACCATCCTGCCCCTTATGCTTCAGGACAAACTGAACAGGATGCGAGTGGACCCCTGCCTGGTCACCTGGATAATCTAGAGAGCACTGGAAGGGCGAGAGGCCTGTGGCAGATGAAGGGAGAGTGTTGTGAGTGTACTCGACCCAAGGTAAGTACTTACTCCAAGAAGCAGCATCCCTGGACGTCATGCACCTGAGTGCCACCTCCAAAGCTTGATTCGCCCGTTCCGCCTGGCCGTTGGTTTGAGGATGGAACCCTGAGGAGAGGCTACAGGAGGCCCCGATGAGTTTGCAGAAGGCCCTCCAGAATTGTGCAGTGAACTGAGGACCCCGGTCAGAAACAATGTCAGTGGGGAGTCCATGTAGGCAGAAAACATGAAGGATGAGTAATTCGGTAGTTTCTTTAGCTGTGGGAAGCTTGGGCAGAGGGACGAAATGGACTGTCTTGGAGAACCGGTCAATAACTGTGAGGATGCATGTGTTGCCACCTGAGTTGGGGAGTCCTGTGATGAAGTCCAGGGCAATGTGAGACCAGGGTCGATGAGGAATTGGGAGGGGTCTTAGCAGGCCGGTAGGGGGTCGATTGGCTGTCTTGTTCTGGGCACATGTGTCGCAGGCTGCCACGAACTCCTGGACGTCTTTCTTGATGGATGGCCACCAGAAGCGCTGTTGGATGAGTGCCAGGGTTTGAGCAGCTCCCGGGTGACAAGCCAACTTGGAGCCATGACCCCACTGCAGCACCTGGGTTCGCACAGAACAGGGAACAATGGTTAGGTGGTATGTTGCTTGAGTTACCTTTTCTGGGGTCCTGCTCCAGGGCCTTCTGCACCAATGTCTCTACCTCAAGTAGGGTGACCCCCACCAGACAGCGTGGAGGGAGGATGGTTTCAGGCATACTAGACTCCTCCTGGCAGGCAGAGAATATCCTGGACAGGGCGTCGGGTTTGCCGTTCTTGGAGCCTGGGCGGTAGGAGAGCGTGACTTGGAAATGTGAGAAGAAGAGAGACTATCGGGCTTGCCGTATGTTAAGGCATTTGGTGGATTTGAGGTATTCCAGATTCTTGTGGTTGGTCCAGATGAGGAAGGGGAGATCTGACCCCTCGAGCCAGTGTCTCCACTCCTCTAGGGCTAGCTTGATGGCTAACAGCTCTCTGTTGCCGATGTTGTAATTTTGTTAAGCAGGGGACAGCCGGAGAGAGAAGAAGGAGCAGGGGTGGACCTTGATATCGTTGGCCCTCTGGGAGAGGATGGCTCTGACCCCAGACTCAGAAGCATTGACCTCTATGATAAACTGTTTTGTGGGATCGGGTATGGCAAGAATGGGTGCTGTGGTGAACTTGTGCTGGAGCATGGAGAAGGCTCTCTCTGCTTCCTCCCCCCCACTTGAATGAGGTCTTAGTTGAGGTTAAAGCTGTGAGAGGTCCGGCCACTGTGCTGAAGTTGCGGATGAAGCACCTGTAGAAATTGGCGAATCCCAAGAAACACTGGAGCTCTTGTTGTGAGGATGGGGTGGGCCAGTCAGCGACTGCCTCAAGCTTGAGGGGGTCCATCTGGATCCTAGCCAGGGAGATGATGAACCCCAGAAATGAGACAGAGCTTTGGTGAAATTCACTTTTCTCCGCCTTGACATATAGCTTATTTTCTAGCAGGCACTGGAGGACCTGCCGGACGTGGCCCTGATGTTCCTCCAGGGAGCGAGAGAAGATCAGGATGTCATCCAGGTACACAAAAACAAAGATGTTGAGAAAATCCCTCAAGACATCGTTAACAAGTGCCTGGAAGACTGCGGGCGCGTTGGTCAGGCCGAAAGGGACCACGAGGTACTCGTAGTGGCCAGTGGTGGTGTTGAAGGCTGTCTTCCACTTGTCCCCATCCCTGATCCTGACGAGATGGTAGGCATTGTGTAAGTCCAACTTGGTGAATATCTTGGCTCCCTGGAGTTCAAAGGCCGTAGTCATGAGCGGTAGTGGGTCGTGGTTCTTGACTCTGATGGCGTTGAGACCTCGATAATCAATGCATGGGAGGAGCAACTTGTCCTTCTTATCCACGAAGAAGAATCCCGCCCCTGCTGGGGAGGAAGAAGGGCGGATGATCCCAGCTGCCAGAGACTCGGAGATGTACTTCTCCATAGCTTGCCTTTCAACGGGAGACAGAGTAGAGTCGCCCTTTGGGTGACGCTGTCCCGGGCAGGAGGTCAATTCCATAGTCATAGGGTCTGTGAGGAGGGAGGGACACTGCTTGGGTCTTGCTGAAAACAAGTCTTAAGTCCAGGTATTCCGGAGGCACATGAGAGAGGTCGGGAAACTCGCTGGCTGGAGGCTGCGGTGGTCTGGCGGGAGGCAGAGCGGACTTCAGGCAGGAAGCTAGACAGGAATGGCTCCAGCCTAGGATGGTGTTATTGGCCCAGTTTAGGTGAGGGTTGTGCAGCGTTAACCAGGGTAATCCTAGGATGATGGGTATGTGGGGGTTGTTCATGACATGGCACTGGATGGTTTCTGAGTGGTTACCAGAAATCCTCAGGGTGAGTGGGCCGGTAAGGTGGGTGATGGTAGTCAAGCCGGTGCCATTGAGTGTCAGGACAGTGAGAGGGGCATCGAGGGTGAGTAGCGGGATTCCCAGATGCTTGGCAGTGGCAGAGCAGATTAGGTTCCTGTCTGCCCCTGAGTCGATGAGGGCCTGGAGATGGTGATGCTGGTTGTCGTAGATAATGATGACAGGGAGTAATGGTCAATCAGTGGGGGGCTGGTTCTGAGTGTTGCCCACCAGGGCCCCTCAATTCACTGGTGGGGCTCGTCCTTTTAGTGGGCAAGCTCGGCAGGTGTGTCCTCACTAACCACAGTAGAAACAGGACCCTGTGCTCTGCCGGCATTGTCGTTCCTCCACTGACACCCGTACCCGGTCTACTTGCATAGGTTCGACGGACAAAGCAGGAGGTGGAGAGGAGGTGAAGCTGGGGTGGGTCTTCGCTCTCCTCCATTGCTGGATCTGGGTGTCGATGCGGTTGGTGAGGTCCATGAGACTGGAGAGGTCCAACGGCAGTTCCCGTGATACCATCTCATCCTTAATGGCATCAGACAAGCCATGCAGGAACACGTCAATCTGGGAATTCTCGTTCTAACCGCACGATGCCGCCAATATCTGGAACTTGATGACATAGTCCAAGGCAGACCGGGACCCCTGCCACAGCTCCATAAGTTCCCTAGCGGCCTCCCGGCTGGACAGAGAGCGGTCGAAAGTTCACCTCATATCTTCAGAGAAATCTTTGAAACAGGAGCAGAAGGGAGCATCGGCATCCCAGACCACTGTTCCCCACTCCCTGGCCTTGCCAGTGAGGAGCGTGATGATATATGCCACCCGGGAGCATTCTGTGGGGAAGGTCAGAGGTTGCAGCTCCATGATCAATGAGCATTGAGACAAGAACGATCTACAAGTACCTGGCTCTCCATCATAGGGCTGAGGCACTGGGAGTCTCGGCTCACAGGAAAAGGCAGTGGCAGAAGCTGAACTTGGAGACTGCTGGGCAGAGGTAGGCATGGCTTGATAGTGCTGCATTTGTGTGGTGAGGAGGTTGAGTGAGTTGGACAGGGTGGCGAGGTTCTGTGTAATCTGTTGGAGGTCTTGCTGATGGGTCCCAAGGAGAGTCCCTTGTTGCTGGATGGCCATTCTCAGATGGGTGAATTCCGCTGGATCCATGTTGGCCAGAACATACTGTTAAGGGTCGTGGAGGTGTGGTGAGATAAGGATCCACAAGCAGAACACAGACAGTAATCAAATAAATAGAGAGATTTAATCCAGGGAAAAGGGCATGGCACAAAGGTAAACAAACGGGACAAAAACAAATGGCAAAAATAATCCAGATAACAAGAGACAGAAAACTAAACAAAAAACACGAAACAGGCAAGGACAAAAAAAAAAAATGCTAGGTCAAAAAAACAAAAACAAGAAAAAAAAACCTAGTGCAAAAAAACATGAACTAGAATAAACCCTTAGTGCAAAAACCATGAACTAGAAATAAACCCTTAGTGCAAAAACCATGAAATAGAAAAATGAGCTTGAGCAAACAACCATGAAACATAACAGAGGCACAGAAATGGCTAGAAGCAAAGCGAGACGTTCTGGCAAAATTCCTGTCTGAGGACGGCGTTTTTATAACAGCAGAGAAAACCAGGAAGTGAATGCAGGCATGAAGGAATTCCCGTTCCGGATTCAGATCGGCGCTGGCGTGAGAGATTCGTAATCTCCAGAGTGGATGTCCGGAGCGGAGCATGACTAATCTAATCTAATCTAATCTAATCTAATCTAATCTAATCTAATCTAATCTAATCTAATCTAAAGCATACCTCAAAATTCACCATGGACTACTTCAGGAAATATAAGATAAAGCTTTTGGAATGACCCTCACAGTCCCGTGATTTGAACATCATTGAAAATCTGTGGGTAGATCTTAAATATTTTGCACATGCAAAACGGTTCAAGAATATCTTAGAACTAGAAGCAAGGAAAAGTGGGCGAAAAGTCTGTCCATTCCACATGAACAGAAAGACGACAGAATGATAGCGGTTGCATGCTGTTTCTACCAAAGGTGGTGTTAGTAAGCCCTGACTTAGGATGTTCAAACTTTGCACATGCCATAATTACTATTTTATTCAATGTCCATATCAAATGTAAAGTAACTGTGCATTAAGAGATTGTGTTGATCTCTTTATTTAAAAAGCAACAAAAGAGGTAATGTTGCCAGGGGTGCATATACAGCTGAATTACATATACAACTATATGTAATTCAACTGTTTCTAAATTGGTGACGTATAATGGCAGGAGAAGGAAAAATTAGGGGGCAATAATTCAGGACATTAAGCGGAAACTTTTATTAGAGCCATTAGAAACTACTTTATGGTGTAAAGGTCCAGTATGTGGAATGCTATACTGTGTATTTTATTGTACCGCTACAGAGCTGACATTCTAATCTGATCATTTTGACATATGATCTTACGGATTCTACCCCAGAGTTCATTACCACAGGCTTTTATGTACATCCTCTCACACTCTCATTTGCAGCCCTCCATTGCAAACATTTTCACAGCTCTCTCCCTCTCTCTGATTCACACACAAGCAAAATCGCTAGAACATTTTCACAGCTTCACACAGTCATATGCACAACTCATCATCATCACTTATGCAATCTATTCATAGCAGTTTTCATCAGTGTGCCCAGAAGGACCATTTGATTCAGTTTGGGTTTAATAATATTCTAGTGTTTCAGGTGAATGTTAATCTTACAGCATAACCTAAAGTGCAGTCTTTCTTTTTATTTGAGTGTTGGTTTCAGTCAGAGATATTGTTATTGAGGTGCTCAATTGGATTACCTGCTTTAGTCTGATCTTCTGGGATGACACCCAAAACCTGGTTATATTCCACTATTATTATGGATCCAGGTATGCACTGATGATTACGCTGTGTCCCCAAATTCAGTCATAATCAATAAGTGCTCATACAGTACTTTAAGCATTAAGGTAATGAATTTTGTCTTTTTAAAAACAGCGTGGCAAGATAAAGTAGCTAATAGTGTAAAGCAGGGGTCTTCAATCCTATCCGCAAAGGGCCGTTGTAGCTGCAGGCTTTCATTACAGCCAAATTGGAGGCTCACTTGATTGTTGATTGGAGACGAGGGTGAAATGATTAAACAAGTGAAATCAGGTGTAGCTCCTGCTTGGTTGGAATGAAAGCCTGCAGCCACACTGGCCCTTTGTGGATAGGATTGAAGACCCCTGGTGTAAAGTGTCTTGCCAAAGTATTCATCCCCCTTGATGTTTGTCCTGTTTTGTTGCATTACAAGCTGAAATTAAAATGGATTTTTGGAGGGTTAGCACCATTTGATTTACACAGCATGCCTACCACTTTAAAGGTGCAAATTGTTGTTTTATTGTGACACAAACAATAATTAAGATGAAAAAACAGAAATCTGGAGTGTGCATAGGTATTCACCCCCTTTCATATGAAACCCCTAAATAAGAGCTGGTCCAACCAATTCACTTCATAAGTCACATAATTAGTTGATTAAGATCCACAATCTGTGTGCAATCAAAGTGTCACATGATCTGTCACATGATGTCTGTATAAATCAACCTGTTCTGGAAGGACCCTGACTCTGCAACACTACTAAGCAAGCAACATGAAAACCAAGGAGCGCTCCAAACAGGTCAGAGACAAAGTTGTGGAGAAGTATAGATCAGGGTTGGGTTATAAAAAATATCCCAAACTTTGAATATCCCAGGGAGCACCATTAAATCCATTATAGCAAAATGGAAAGAATATGACACCACTACAAACCTGACAAGAGAAGGCCACCCACCAAAACTCACAGACTAGGCAAGGAGGGCATTAATCAGAGATGCAACAAAGACACCAAAGATAACACTGAAGGAGCTGCAAAGAGCCACAGTGGAGATGGGAGTATCTGTCCATAGGACCACTTTAAGTCGTAAACTCCACAGAGTAGGGCTTTATGGAAGAGTGGTCAGAAAAAAGCCATTGCTTAAGAAAACGCTTTTGGAGTTTGCCCAACAGCATGTGGCAGACTCCCCAAACACATGGAAGATGATTCTCTGGTCAAATGAGACAAAAATGTATGCCATATGTGGCACAAACCCAACACCCTGAGATCACCATTCCTACAGTGAAGCATGGTGCTGGTAGGATCATGCTGTGGGGATATTTTTCATCTGCAGGGACAGGAAAGCTGGTCAGGATTGAAGGAAAGACGGATGGCACTAAATACAGGGCAATTTTGGAGGAAAACCTGTTTGAGTCAGATAGAGGTTTGAGACTGGGATGAAAGGTCACATTCCAGCAGGACAATGACCCTAAACATACTGCTAAAGCTATACTGGAGTGGTTTAGAGGGAAACATTTAAATGTCTTGGAATGGTCTAATCAAAGCCCAGACTTCAATCCAATTGAGAATCTGTGGCATAACTTGAAGATTGCTGTACACCAATGCAGCCCATCTAACTTGAAGGAGTTGGAGCAGTTTTGCCTTGAGGAATGGGCAAAAATCCCAGTGGCTAGATGTGCTAAGATAATAGAGACATAGCCCAAGAGACTTGCAAGTGTAATTGCAATAAAAGGTGGCTCTACAAAATATTGACTTGGGGGGTGGGTTTAATACCTATGCACACTCCAGATTTCTGTTTTTTCATTTTAATTTTTCTTTGTCTCATGATAAAACAACAATTTGTGCCTTTAAAGTTGTAGGTATGTTGTGTAAATCAAATGGTGCTAACCCCCTCAAAATTCATTTTAATTCCAGCTTGTAATGCGACAAAACAGGACAAACACCAAGGGGGATGAATACTTTCGCAAGACATTGTCTCATCTCATCTCATCTCATCTCATTATCTCTAGCCGCTTTATCCTGTTCTACAGGGTCGCAGGCAAGCTGGAGCCTATCCCAGCTGACTGCGGGCGAAAGGCGGGGTACACCCTGGACAAGTCGCCAGGTCATCACAGGGCTGACACATAGACACAGACAACCATTCACACTCACATTCACACCTACGGTCAATTTAGAGTCACCAGTTAACCTAACCTGCATGTCTTTGGACTGTGGGGGAAACCGGAGCACCCGGAGGAAACCCACGCGGACACGGGGAGAACATGCAAACTCCGCACAGAAAGGCCCTCGCTGGCCACGGGGCTCGAACCCGGACCTTCTTGCTGTGAGGCGACAGCGCTAACCACTACACCACCGTGCCACCCGCAAGACATTGTATCGAGAAAAATAATAAATGAGGACTTTATAGCCAGTTATGAATCACACACCTGGCATCTTTCAAATGCTGATGATAATTATAGCTCTCTGATCCAGCTCTTTGTTGCAGTATGTGTTGCACTAATGTCAGTAATCGTCGTCATCGTCATTGCTGAAATCAATTGAGGTGATCCATGTTTGGTTGACTTGGCCAGAATTGCAGCAGTAGGGTGGACAGTTCCTTTCTGCACACTCTCACACCTACAGGCACTTTAGAGTAGCCAGTTAACCTAACTCCATGTCTTTGGACTGTGGGAGAAAACCAGAGCACCCAGAGGAAACCCATGCAGACACAGGGAGAGCATGCAAACTCCACACAGAAAGGCCCTCATTGGCTGCTGGGCTTGAACCCAGGGCCTTCTTACTGTGAGGTGACAGTGCTAACCACTACACCACCATGATGTCAGTAATAATTTCTCAAAATAGATGTGGCAGTATCTGATCTTTTCCTCAGTGTAATACGCATTACAATACACAATTCACTGCTGCAAATTAATATTGAGTCCTTGGGTATTTTGAAAAGAGTCAGTTCTCTAATAATCTGCATCAGTGAATTATTTTATATTAAAAAGAGAAACAGAGAAGAATTCTTAGACAGCATCAGTACAAATAGACATAAGAGAGATAGCATTATGAGCATTTTCTTTTTCTTCTTATATTTTCACTGAACACTTTATTAGGAACACCAGTAAGCCTATCAGCCAATTATGTAGCAGCAGTTCAATGCATGAAATCATGCAGATACAGGCCAGCAGCTTGGGATAACATTCATGTTAACCACCAGAATGGGGAAAATTGTGATCTCAGTAATTCTAACCATGGCATGAAACATCTTGTTGATAAGAGAGGTCACCGTAGAATAGCCAGACTGGTTCAAGTTGACAGAATGGCTACAGTAACTCAGATAACCACTCTGTACAATTGTGGTTAGCAGAATGCACAAGACATCAAACCTTGAGGTGTATCAGCTACAACAGCAGAATACCACATCGGGATCCACTTCTGTCAGCCAAGAACAGAAAGCTGAGGGCATAGGCTAAAAAACAAAACAAAAAACAACTAGACAGCTGATGACTGGAAAAACATTGCCTGGTCTGATGAATCTCGATTTCTGCTGAGGCACACAGATGGTACAGTCAGAATTTGGTGCTAACAGAATGAATCCATGGACCCAACCTGCCTTATGTCAACAGGCTTGTGGGGGTGGTGTAATGACGTGGGGAATGTGTTCTTAGCACACTTTGGGCTTATTAATACCAGTCAATCATCACTTGAATGCCACAGCCTATCTGAGTATTGTTGCAGACCATGAGCATCCTTCATAGCCACAACTTACCCATTTTCTAATGGCTCCTTCCAGCTTTATAATGCACCATGTCCCAAAGAAAAGGCCATCTCAAACTGGTTTCATGCACATGGCAATGAGTTCAGTGTTCTTCTGTGGCCTTCACAATCACTGGATCTGAATCCAGTAAAACACCTTTAGGATGTGGTCAAACAGGTGATTCACAGCATGAAACTATGCCTGGAAAATCTGCAGGAATTGCATGATGCAGTCATCTCAACATGGACCAGAATCTCAAAGGAACATTTCCAACATCTTTTGGAATCCATGCTGCAAAGAATCAAGGCTGTTTTGAGAGTAAAGGGAGGCTCTACTCAGTATTAGTATAGTTTTCCTAATAAATTGTTCAGTATGTGCATACGGAGCACCAGAAAGTACATATACAGTATAAAGTCACTGAAATGAGTCCTGAATTATGTATGACACTTTAGTGAGATACATTTCATGCAAAGAGTATTAAACTACCTTGTCACTAGGGATACCTTCATCTTTTGTACTTTTTGTATGTATCTTTCAGCTTTTACGTGGATGGAGTGTGTCTTTGGATGTTATTTAAGATACATAAGTGATCAGAAGGTCAGGGGTTCATGCCCCAACACTCCCAAGCTGCTACTTTTGGGCTCTTGAGAAAGGCCATTAACCTTCTAAGTTCCAGGGGTGCAGTATCATGTTTGACCCTGAGCTCTGACCCCAGCTTCCTAACAAGAGCCCACTTTAAGAATACACTTGAATATACCGTATGATCACATTATTACCATTTGGATTGGACTGTGTGTGTATCCTACCCAGGCATGCATTATTGGTCTTTGTGAAATTAGACCAGGGCTATATACAGAAACTGATGTATTCATATTAATTTATCTCAAGTACAGTCAGATTATGGAAACAGAATATACATGAACACAGCTTTCCTTGTGTTGTTCTGTCTCCACTCTCTTGTGACGTGGATATAAAAGAGAGATAGTAGAGTAATTTCTTTTCCAGGTTCTCAAGCTCATTAAACTTACTCCTTTTCCCACATTTTCTCCCTAATTATCCCTCGCCCAAATGAAGTTTGGCGGGGGATATAGAAACGGGTTCCGTCCGTCTGTCCAGTCACATTTTCATTTCTGGGCCATATCTTTAAAACTACTGAAGATATCTTCAGGAAACTTTGTATACATATCAAGCAACACATGAACTGGTGCCTTTTGCTATTTTGGATTTTTGGAAAAAAAAAAAGGATTTTTCAAATTTTTACATAAAAAACTAGATTTTGACTTGGTTTCTAAGAGCAATATTCGTTTCCGGAGCATATATCCAAAATTATTCATGATATGGATTTGAAACTTGGTATACATGTTAACAAGGTGATGTAGATGTGCCTTTTCATACTAAGAAATTTGAGAAATTTTAATTTTTCATGTTTCCATGGAAACAATTTCAGACTTAGCCTCTCAGGTTAGTTTTAGGGGTAGGTTTTGTTTCTGGAGCAGAACTTGAAAACTATGAGTAGTATGGTCTTGAAAGTTGGTATATGTGTTGATTAAGTAATGTATATGTGCCTTTTGATACTAAGAAATGTGAGAAATTTTAATTTTTAGCTCACCTGGACCAAAGGTCCGGTGGGCTTATGCCATGGGCTGCTGAGGTCAGTGTAAAGAGGTAGGGTTGGTTTCCTGCAGCAGAACTTGAAAAATGTGACAAATAATATCTTGAAACTTGGTATATACACTACTGTTCAAAAGTTTGGGGTCACTTTGAAATTTCCTTATTTTTGAAAGAAAAGCACTGTTCTTTTCAATGACGATCACTTTAAACTAATCAGAAATACACTCTATACATTGCTAATGTGGTAAATGACTATTCTAGCTAAATTCTACTAAATGTCTGGTTTTTGGTGCAATATCTCCATAGGTGTATAGAGGCCCATTTCCAGCAACTCTCACTCCAGTGTTCTAATGGTACAATGTGTTTGCTCATTGCCTCAGAAGGCTAATGGATGATTAGAAAACCCTTGTACAATCATGTTAGCACAGCTGAAAACAGTTGAGCTCTTTAGAGAAGCTATAAAACTGACCTTCCTTTGAGCAGATTGAGTTTCTGGAGCATCACATTTGTGGGGTCGATTAAATGCTCAAAATGGCCAGAAAAATGTCTTGACTATATTTTCTATTCATTTTACAACTTATAGTGGTAAATAAAAGTGTGACTTTTCATGGAAAACACAAAATTGTCTGGGTGACCCCAAACTTTTGAACGGTAGTGTAGTTGGTACATAGGCCGGGGGATATAGATGACTCTGTCTTCTTGTTTAGTCTTGGCTGATTTCCAATTTATAGACAGCTGTCCCATATCATAAGACAGCTACAAAGGGTAAAGGCTAACCTGTTTCCTCCAAAACACTTGAAACCAGCCAACTCATGCTGCATCACAAGGCAGCGGAACACACTCAGAGGAAAAAACACTATCTGGCCTCTTCCGCATACATGAGCTCATAGACACCTACGATTGTCTAGTGTCACTGTGATTGAAATGGGAGAGAAAGAGAGACAGTGAGAGATAGAGAGAAAGAACAAGACAGACAGACAGAGAGAGAAGGAGAAAATTAGACAAAGACAGAAACAGAGAACCAGAGACAGCAAGAGAATGAGACAGAGAATGAGAGACAGAGAGAGGCAAAGAATGAGAGAGAGAGACAGAGAGAAAAAAAGACAGTGACAGAGAACCAGAGAGACAGCAAGAGAACAAGACAGGAAATGTGAAAGTGAGAGAGAGAGAGATCACTGAGTAGGTGTGAGGCTAAGTTTCTGGCACAGTTTGACTTGGCTTTACTTCTCTCCCTAGAACTATTCTTCACTTATAATTGTATAATCATTGATGTCTTCTGAAAAATCCAGTTTTTCAGGGACACAAGAAATAAAAAAAAAAATCCCAAATAATAGAATTTCAACAAATTTCAGTTTATAAAAATACAACTCTGATTCCAAAAAAGATGGGACGCTGTGTAAAATGTAAATAAAAACAGAATGTGAAGATTTGCAAATCATGGAAACCCTATATTTCATTGAAAATAGTACAAAGACAACATACCAAATGTTGAAATTGAGACATTTTATTGTTTTTTGAAAAATATATGCTCATTTTAAATTTCAGTGCCAGCAACATCTCATCTCATCTCATTATCTCTAGCCGCTTTATCCTTCTACAGGGTCGCAGGCAAGCTGGAGCCTATCCCAGCTGACTACGGGCGAAAGGCGGGGTACACCCTGGACAAGTCGCCAGGTCATCACAGGGCTGACACATAGACACAGACAACCATTCACACCTACGGTCAATTTAGAGTCACCAGTTAACCTAACCTGCATGTCTTTGGACTGTGGGGGAAACCGGAGCACCCGGAGGAAACCCACGCGGACACGGGGAGAACATGCAAACTCCACACAGAAAGGCCCTCGCCGGCCCCGGGGCTCGAACCCAGGACCTTCTTGCCAGCAACATGTTTCAAAAAAGTTGGGACTGGGGCAACAAAAGTTGACAAAGTGGAAAGGTTGTGTAATGTTAAAAAAAATAAATAAAAAATCCTAATTTGGTTAATTAGCAGAAACATGATCAGGTATAAAAAGAGCATCCCCAGAAAGGCGGAGTCTCTCAGAAGTAAAGATGGGGAGGGGTTCACCGCTCTGTGAAAGATTGCATGGGCAAACAGTGCAGCAAGTTAAGAATAACGTTCCTCAGTGTAAAATTGCAAAGAATTTGGGAATCACATCATCTATGGTACGTAATATCATTAAAAGATTTAGAGAATGTGGAGAAATCTCTGCCACAAGGGACAAGGATGAAAATCAACACTGGATGCCTGTGATCTTCAGGCCCTCACTGCATTAAAAACAGACAAGATTCTGTTGTGGAAATCGCTGGATGGACTCAGGAACACTTACAGAAACCTTCGTCTGTGAACACAGTTTTTCACTGCATCCACAAATACAAGTTAAAACCAGATATAAACAATAGCAGAAACACCGCTACCTTCTCTGGGCCTGAGCTCCTTTACAATGGACTGAGGCGAAGTGGAAAATTGTCCTGAGGTCCAACAAATCAAAATTTGAAATGATTTTTAGAAATCATGGACACCACTTCTTTTGTGATAAAGAGGAAAGGAACCATCCGGCTTGTTTTAAGTGCACAGTTCAAAAGCCAGCATCTGTGATGGTATGAGGGTGCATCAGAGCACATGACATGGGTAGCTTGCACATCTGGGAAGGCATAAGCTGAATGATACGTACAGGATTTGGAGCAACATGCTGCCATCCAGATAACGTGTTTTTCAGGGAAAGCCTTCTTTCTTTCAGCAAGACAATGCCAAACTGCTTTCTGCATTTATTACAGCTACCTGGCTCTGTAGTAAAAGAGTCCAGGTGCTAAACTGGCCTGTCTGCAGTCCAGACCTGTCAACCATTAAAAACTTTTGCCACATTATGAAGTGCAAAATACAACAAATGAGACCCCTAACTATTGAGCAACTGAAATTGTATATCAGGCAAGAATAGGACAACATTTCTCTTTCAAAATTACAGCAGTTAGTCTCCTCAGTTCCCAAACATTTACAGAGTGTTGTTAAAAGTAGAGGTGATGCAACACAGTAGTAAACATGCCCCTGTCCCTACTTTTTTGACACATGCTGTTGGCATCAAATTCAAAATGAGCACATATTTTTTTTCTAAAAAAGAAAAACTATTTTCCATTTCAACATTTGATATGTTATCTTTGTACTGTTTTCAATGTAATATAGGGTTTCCGTGATTTGCAAATCATCACACTCGTTTGTTTGTTTGTTTCCTCAGTGTCCCAACTTTTCTGGAATTGGGGCTGTCCAAAATAATCTTCCTAAGGTCATTTGAGTATATTTTTATCTTTAAAATGGACATATTTAAAATGTGTATTGCAGACAGCAAACATGGGCATACGTTTACTTATGAAGAATTTTAATGACTCATGGTTAAATCACAGGTAGACTATCTCTTTATATCCCTTTGTATTCCTAAAATCCCTATCAATATACATTATGACATAGCAGAGACTAGCATTATTATGTTTGTTTTGTTTTTTTTAATCAAAACGTATAATGGGATTTTTATTGTCATGTCAATAATTGAAATGTGTAAATGAGCAAATTGACTCTTCTTCTTCTCTATGTTTCAGTTGAACTGTAAATCACATATCCATGGGTAAACACATTTTATGTGCTGGGACGACACTTAACAGCAGTTTCGCCAGCATAACCAGCCTGTTTGGATGTTATTTTTGCAATACGTTTAAGTGTTTGCTATTACCTGGACTTCATGTGCACTGGTTATTCAATATCAGTTGTACCAAATATGGGACAGGACAGTGCACCTGGATATGTGGGTCGTCTATACACAGTGAACAAATAGTGACTTCGATCAGCCCATTATCTCCAGTAACTCGAAACTCATGCAAACACACCTAAGCTGTATAAAGAGATTGCAAGATCATTCACTGCTAAACACAAAGCTTTTGATTTGTCTCTGAGGAAAGACTTTAAAATGATGTTGTGCTTCCCCAGGAGCAGTGTTGGAGAAAAATTATTTAAATTACAACAGGCTTTAAAAAAATACAAATAATTGTTATTATACCTAAATTATTTGACAAAGTGAGCGGCATGGTGGTGTAGTGGTTAGCACTGTTGCCTCACAGCAAGAAGGTTCTGGGTTCGAGCCCAGTGGCCAACAGGGGCCTTTGGCGTTTGCATGTTCTCCTCGTGTCTGTGTGGGTTTCCTCTGGGTGCTCCAGTTTCCCCCACAGTCCAAAGACATGCAGGTTAGTGCCCATAGTCAGCTGGGATAGGCTCCAGCTTGCCTGTGACCCTGTACAGGATAAGTGGTTACGGACAATGGATGGATGGGTATTTGACACTGTCTTTACACTGTAAATCATAAGTCCACAAATAAAGTTTAATAATTTTTAAAATGACTTTTAATATAACTTGTTTGTGTAACTATCAAGTAGAAAGACAATCAGCTTGGCAGTTATAGGATCAGTTTCTCTTTTTTCCATCAGAGAACATTGCAGGGGAAAGGAGAAATACAGTTTTGATGGACTTTTCTGGTTGCCGAAGGACATTAAATAAATGGTCTGATTTATCTGCCTTCCAGGGGTTATTTAGACGTCAAGCTAGAAAAAAGTGAAAACCATGAAAAGTGGAAATGAAATATGATGTAATCTTTCTGCTACAGTAAGTTAAAAGTCTCTCTCTCTCTCTCTCTCCCGTCTTTCTTTTTCACACACACACACACACACACACACACACCATTCACTGCTGTAAATATTACACTATATATTCTAAGAGTTCAGACTGTTAATATGTGAGAGCTGCCACATTAAACCTAAAAATAAAGATTCTCATAATGATTTTTGGGATTTGTTTAGAAATGCTATTCATGTGGAGTGGGACAGTCTCTCTGTTGTCATCTATGGATCATGGAGGAGTCCATGTTCTGCAGGTGGCAGCCACAACCTTCCCCCAAGCTACACGGTCCTGTGCTGCTTGACGTATCTCACTTGGTGTCAGAGTCACTTTAGAGTCAGGGTGCAGAATCTTTCCAATATACTGTGGGTAAAGCATTCTCCTCCCACCTCTTGATTGACGACCATGTTCTGGGGTTCACTGAGCAAACTTTTTATCAAATCCTCCTTGGACTGACAGAGTTGGTGGCCTAGCCAACGAAGTTGTCTTTCTTTCACTGGTAGGGACAGTTGTCGCTCATGCACCCTAGCAATGGTTAGCACTGTTGCCTCACAGCAAGAAGGTTCTGGTTTCAAACTTTGTGGTTGACTGGGGCCTTTCTGTGTGGAGTTTGCATGTTCGTACTGTGCCTGCATGGGTTTCCTCCCAGTCCAAAGACATGCAAATTAGGTCAACTGGCTACTCTAAGGCTACGTTTACATTACGTCGAATCAGCGGATCATCAGATTAACGTTCTTAAAACGATTCGCGTTGACACTAAAACCGTTAGCCGTGCACACAGCAACACCAATACGCGGATACGCTCGGCTCCGCAGGCATCCTGCGCTCCAAATCACTCCGCCCTGAACAGCGAGTGCCCTCTGGAGGGTGCGCACTCCGGCCCTGCGCAGCTCACAGAGCGCGCGAGTGAAGTGAACAAGCCACGATTCGGGACTGAGCCGCTGTGTGTGAGATCCCAGCGCAGATCACTTATTACTTGCAAGTGGAAGGATGGCAAGCCTAAAGACAATCATAACTACACAATGGGCAGTATTTGCATCAGTATTTGCAGTATTTTCATACTTTTATACTCTTTAATGAAAGGTGATACAAGGCGGAAGTCTGCGCCGTTTTTCAGCAGTCGCGTCACATGACCAACGCCAGCGAATCAGGAAGGTGGATGTCACAGTGACGTTGTCCAATGAGACGCCAGCTAGAGCTCAGCACAGCGTATTCGCGTATTCTCAATGTTTACACAGCACCGGAGCTGATACGATCTAGATTGAATACGTGGACGCTGGCGGATTCCCGTTTCCCCGCTTTTTCAGGGGGGTTAATGTAAACGGACAGTGCGTCCGCGAAGAAAACGAGACAGATACGGTCTAGTGTAAACGTAGCCTAAAATACCCATAGGTGTGAATGTGAATGGTTGTCTCTGTGTTAGCCCTGTGATAGACTGGTGACCTGCCCAGGTTGTATCCCATCTCTCACCTGATGTCACCTGGAATTGGCTCCAGCCTGTCCTGCAACCCTGATGGATAAGTGGTATAGATCAGGGGTTCTCAACCTTTTCTACTTTAAGGCTCACCTATTCATAGTTGTAACAAGTCGGGGCCTATTAAAAAGATCCCCAATTATTTTGGCTCATCTATTCTATTAGAATCTAATAATCTATTGTAAAGTGTATTAATGGGATGCAACATCACTCCCTGTTACAGATGGGAGCCCAGTAATTAAATAAATGCAATAAAAGCAAACTGTTTTTAATTGTAGTTATCGTATTTAAAACTGTATGGATGTGCCAGAAGCCAAACCCTGCATGCAGGGCATTCTCAGTCAAAAGGGATTAATGATCCAAAAGTGGAGTCTGGTCAATTAACACAAGAACTTATTGCCATGTTTGTGTACAGCAAACGAGCAAGTTATTAAAACCAAGAAGTACATTCAAAAGAAGTGGATACAGAAACCACTCAATGGGAAAATTATCCATCCATTGAGTTCCCCAACATCTCAGACTACCTGGTGCTGCAGACATCGTTCTGCACAGACAAACAGATGAAAACCTGGAAGAGCATGGAGGCGTACAACTTTTTATATGTGGCTGGGTTAAAGATCTGGGGATCAGGACACTACAAGATAGACGGCGGTAGATGGAGCTAAGCGCAGGAAGCATATTTATTAGTAGGTGTGATATTTACAAAAACAAAACACAAACGAAAGCAAAGCAGAATCAGAAAGCAGAGTATTTAAACAGCGTTACAAACATGGCTAGAAACAAACGTGACAGTGATACTTTGCAAAGCATCTGTGAAAACAGCTTCCCTATCTTCACGTGGTGATCGCATTCAAATCAGGATCAGGTATTTCCCTTAACAACCGGGTCCCAAGAGCACGAACAGCGCATTCCGTGAGCGTGCATGGCTGCTCGAACTGTGCCACAGTCAAGTGCGCAAAGACGTGACAGTCAAGTGTTCACCTGTTGTGTGGCCACAACTTTTAGCTCACGTTTATATCGCCATGCATCACCACCAAAATGCCTAATTTTCATCGATAACCCATTGCAAAGCACCGCAAGCTGTAATGTGACTGTAGCTTAATGAGGCGGATGTGGCATCGGATGCAATCCAGCAATTGTACCCTACTATAAGTAAAAATTAGCTTCAAGTTGAAAAAAAATTTGCGGCCCATTAGGTGGCACTTTTCTCTGTCCATAACTATGCACCTAAAAGAACATTAACACCTCAACTCATTCACGTCCAACTATCTTGTTCTTCATTCTCTTCCCAGGTGGTGGGACGATGTCCTCTTCACACAGCCGGGACATCTCTGACTACCATGTCAGCGGTAAGAGAAAAATAAACAGAGGTATTTATGTACTTACTGATGAATTGTGTTTCTGACAGAGAGAGTGTGTGTGTGTGTGTGTGTGTGTGTCAGTGATCCTCGAGCCTCCTGCCTGGGAGGTTGGTGTGTACCTGTTGGGGTTTCTGGTTCTGCTTGGCATAGTAGTAATAAATCTATGGAAGCTGTGGAGGTCTGGCTCTTTCCCTGCTCCCTCACCATACCCCAACTTCAATTACCGCTACCTACAGGAGAAATATGGCACCTCTTATTCAGAAGTCAGGCAGAAGGTAATAGGGTTCATTTCTTTGATGTGCGTAATAATTCTGCCTGTAAAAACCTGCCACGAACCTTCCTTGTTTGGAAATATACTGTATCCTCTACTTTATAGTGTGTTGCAGCTTCTAACCACCGACGAGCATCATCAGCAAGCCGTAAGCCCAGCCTGCAGCTGGCTGATACTCCTGATGGCTTTCGTGAACTCGGCCCTCTGGAGCTGATGAGCCGGGAGCTGGAGATGAAACGCTCCGCCTCGGTCGACTCCCTGTGCTCCATCTCATCCATTGCCCACACGTTTGGACATGATGTCACTGTGGGTCAGCTGGAAGTGACGCTGGAGCTTGAGGCACGAGTTTCATTATTACATGTCACCCTGCATCAGGCCAAGGATCTGCTAGAGAAGGAGGAGGAGAACTTTCCTGGATGCTATGTCACTGTCACGCTTCTACCTGATGAGATCAATGTGGGCATCACACGGGTGAGGACACAGCAAGAGCAAGTCATTTGCACAGTCATTGCCATCTGTTTTTTTTCTGACATTCTAAAAAAAAGTTATTAATATGTACATTTCCTGTACTGTAGTAAGGGCGGCACGGTGGTGTAGTGGTTAGCGCTGTCGCCTCATAGCAAGAAGGTCCGGGTTCGAGCCCCGTGGCCGGCGAGGGCCTTTCTGTGCGGAGTTTGCATGTTCTCCCCGTGTCCGCGTGGGTTTCCTCCGGGTGCTCCGGTTTCCCCCACAGTCCAAAGACATGCAGGTTAGGTTAACTGGTGACTCTAAATTGACCGTAGGTGTGAATGTGAGTGTGAATGGTTGTCTGTGTCTATGTGTCAGCCCTGTGATGACCTGGCGACTTGTCCAGGGTGTACCCTGCCTTTCGCCCGTAGTCAGCTGGGATAGGCTCCAGCTTGCCTGCGACCCTGTAGAAGGATAAAGCGGCTAGAGATAATGAGATGAGATGAGATGAGATGTACTGTAGTAAACTGTAGTAAATCACTCATGCCTTCAACAGTATTGAACTAGTCCCTCTTCACAGAGAATCTGTATTATCATGTGGGCTGCACTGTGGTCCTGGAATGAGTAAAAATGTAATTAACTTTGTGTTGATACAGCCAACACACAACTAGTGGAAACCTCAAAAATTTGCAGAGATGCTCCGATCATCAGTCAGTTGTGTCTCTCTGAGTTCCACAGAGCATCAGTAACACTATATTATAGCCATATACTGAGGATTATGATGCAGTCTGTGTGACCTCATTCAGCCAGCAGTGTCAGAAAGAGAAAGAAGGAAAGAAAAAAGAAAGATAGAAAGAGAAAAGAGAGCTGACTTCAGCACAGCTGCTCAGCATGGTTCCAAAGCAAAAAATCTGTTGCGCTCTTCTTCTTAGCACATAAATATGGATGAGAATGTGTCACAGTGTTACAAAACTGGATGCTGATGAAATTTGGATGCAAGCTCAATTTTGCAAAGAGGCCTTGCAAAAAAGTCAATTTTTTTTAATCTTTGCGTTTTCTTTCATATAGCTGACTTCAGTTCCATAAAGGGGTGGTGTGGTGTAGTGGTTAGTACTGTTGTCTCAGAGCAAGAAGGTTCTAGGTTTGAGCCCAGTTATTTCAGGCCCTTTTTTGTTTTAATTTTGATGAGCCTTAAAGCTCATGAAAGTCAGAAATCCAGTATCTCAAATTATTAGAATATTTCCTAAGTTCAACTGAAAAAGGATTTGCAATACAGAAATGTCCAACTTCTGAAAAGTATGTCCATTTGTACACTCAATACTTGGTTGGAGCTCCTTTACCATGAATTACTGCATCAATGTGTGTGGCATGGAGGCGATCAGCCTGTGGCACTGCTGAGATGTTATTGAAGCCCAGGTTGCTTTGATAGTGGCCTTCGGCTCATCTGTATATTTGGGTTGAGTGTTTCTCATCTTCCTCTTGCCAATACCCCATAGATTCAGGTCAGGCGACTTGGCTGGCCAATCAAGCACAGTAATATCAAGGTCAGCAAACCATTTGGTAGTAGTTTTGGCACTGTGGGCAGGTGCTAAGTCCTGCTGGAAAAGGAAATCAGCATCTCCATAAAGCTTATCAGCAGATAGAAGCATGAAGTGCTCTAAAATCTCCTGGTAGATGGCTGCTTTGACTTTGGACTTGATAAAACACAGTGGACCAACACCAGCAGATGACATGGCACCCCAAATCATCATAGAATGTGGAAAGTTCACACTGGACTTCAAACCCCTTGGATTCTGCGCCCCTCCACTCTTCCTCTAAATTCTAAGACTTTGATTTCCAAATGAAATGCAAAATTTACTTTCATCTGAAAAGAGGACTTTGGACCACTGAGCAACAGTCCAGTTCTTGCTCTCCTTAACCCAGGTAAGATGCTTCTGACGTTGTCTCTGGTTCAGGAGTGGCTTGATATTAGGAATATGACAGTTGTAGCCCTTTTCCTGAAGATGTCTGTGTGTGTTAGCTCTTGATGCACTGATGCACCAGCCTCAGTCCACTACTTGTGAAGTTCTCCCAAGTTCTTGAATCGACTTTTCTTGACAATCTTCTCAAGGCTGCGGTCATCCATGTTGCTTGTGCACCTTTTCCAGTCAGCCTTTTCACCAATGACCTTCTGTGGTTTACCCTCCTTGTGGAGGGTGTCAATGATCATCTTCTGGACAACTGTCAAGTCAGCAGTCTTCCCCATGATTGTGGTTGTGTATACTGAACTAGACCGAGAGATACACTGTATTTATACTGTTTTACTCAGTATAAACTCAAAATGAAATACTCTAATATTTTAAGGTTTTTTTATTTTATGCACTGTAGGCCATACTTATCAGAATTAAAATAGAAAAATGCTTGAAACATTTTAGCTTATATGTAATGAGTACAGAATGTTTTCAGTTTTCACTTTCTTAAATAACATGGAAAATATTGAACTTTTCCACGATATTCTAATTGTTTGAGATGCACCAGTAGTTTTTTTCTGTATTTTTTTTTTTTAAAACTATCAATTTCCTGTTCCACCTGTGCTTGAAAACAATATTTGCAGCATTGGCCTTCTTTTTATGTTCAGCACTATGGAGGCCTTCAAACACTGCTACTGTTCCTGCAAACATTTCCACCCTCACATTCTTAATTACATTTCAAGGTTCACGACTGCAGTTGTATCAGCTGAGCAGGTGGTTAGTGTTGCAGGCATAACTCTTATTGGTGACATGGACAAAGGTCTCTGACTTCAGCCTTTCTCAGCATTGGTGTTGTTCTAAAGAGCTGACAGTAGCATTGATGCCTTTCCCCACTGCTCACACAAAATACACTCCATTTAGCTTGCTTTCAGTTGTACTAAATTCTTGGAGTTTGGAAATCCTCATTGTGCCAAGATGTGTTGATTAACACCATCCTGGAACAGTTCCTCTTCCTGTTAAGTTGGAAAAAAAAAGAGAGACATCTTCGCAAGTGGAAATACAGTGAATATAGTGGAATTTTTCTGGTATTTCCTAAAATAAGATTACAATCATCCAAATATTAGATTATTCAGCACATTTCTAGCCTTCTTCTTCTTCTTCTTCTTCTTCTTCTTCTTATTATTATTATTATTAATAATAATAATAATAATAATAATAATAATAATAATTTTTTTTTAAACTAATTTCAAGCTTTTTCTGTTGGAAGATCATTTTTATCATTTAATTCTATGAAGAAAATTTAAAGCTTGAAATGAGTAAAAATATCTATAAATATGATTAATCATTGAAATTTGTTTTATTGCAATCTTATAACAGGACTGCAAATATGTCATTTTTTTTGCAGTGTATGTCATCAGTGCAGATACGTTTCAAAGAAAAAGCATGACATCACTGCAAAAAAAGACAGCGAGTGAAAATTTCTTTTTAGACAAGCTTGAAATGATCTTGTTCCATTGGTATATATTTTTGCTTATTTTATTTTATTTTTTTGTAGAAAGAATCAAATTTGTACGCCAAAATAAATGTTGAAGGTTCAAATTAGTAAATAAATAAATAAAGTCTAGAAATAGGTTTAATAATCTTATATTGGGTTTATTGTAATATTACAATCCATAATCTCACAGTATACTAAGTAATACTATATAAATATGATTCGCAGTCATGCAAATATATGGTGCTTGTAAAATACAGTGCAGAAGTGATGTTAAACATTGGTTTTTCTGCTTTTTATGATGTTTATGAATGATACAATGAAATTCATCAGAAGTTAAACAGTCTTATGTTGGAAATAAATGCATGCTTACTTTCTACATATCATTATGAGAAGGAAATACATTGTAGACGTAGAATTTCAGAGGGTCGCTCTTACATTTTTACAAGAGTAATTTTCTCTCATTATTTATGTAGGAACACTTTATCATGGCTAAACAATGTGTCTGTTTCTGCAGATTCAGAGCAACGCCTTCACAGTGTTGTTTGATGAGCATTTCTCTATTCCACTGGAAGCAGCGGCGGTGGACGAGTACAGCCTGCGCTTCTCAGCATTTGGAGTGGACTTGGATGAAAGGAGCATCAGTGCAGGGCAGGCTGAACTCAAACTGTCTGATCTGGATCTGTCCATAAGGCCTTTCAATGCTTGGCTGTACCTCCAGGACATCAATAAGGTGTTGACACACCTGAGAACACCGAACACTCCTCAATATACTGTACTTTATCACTCACTAATGTTTTTACATGATGTACAGGCTTTAGGAATTACATCTGAGGCTGTCATATAAACAGTCACAGTAGTCATTTGAATTGAGATTCAGACAGCTTTCAAGGCCACACTTATGCATTATATTGCATTATATTTCATAATCAACTCCAGAAAGAGTTTGATATTGATTTAGCCTCGTAAAGAAAGTTTATTTAAGAAACAAACAAACAAATGCAAATGACCTATTAACTTGTACCAAAGCTGAGCTTAAACACTTCTATATACAGTTGTGGTCAGAAGTTTACATATAGTGACATGAATGTCATCTTGGATACGAATGTCATGGCAATATTTGGGCTTTCAGTAATTTCTTTGAACTGTTCTTTTTCTGTGGCAGAATGATTGCATAGTATACAGCTTTAATAAAAAAAAGAACACTAGAATTTGGTGCACAAGTTTTAATTTTCTTTGGGTTTTCTGAAATCAACACCGGGTCAAAATTATACATACAGGGTCAAAAATTTATATACGCTCACTTAGATTATTAATTCAGAGGTGCTGAAACTTCCAAAATGTCTCTTATCTTGCCAAGGCCGAGGTCTCTTAATTTCCTGTTAGTGATCATGATTGACTACAGCTGGTAGCTTCTCTGTGCCTTTATAAAAAGGGTTTGTTTACAGCACTCATTGAATTGACCACCACACAGTCAAATAGGAAAGTCCAAGGAGCTCAGTGCAGATCTGAGAAAGAGGATCGCAGATATACACAACTCCAGAATGTCTCTTGAAGCCATTTGTAAAGAACTGCAAATTCCAAGATCAGTTCAAACAGTTGTATCCAAGTTATTGTGAGGTGTAATCACTTTGCCAAGCCACTTTGCTTCAAGAAAACTCAAACTGTCACCCTCAGCTGAAAGGAAATTGGTTTGGATGGTCAGGAACAACCTGGGAACCACCATGGCACAGCCCTGCCATGAACTGGAAGCTGATGGATCACTGTCTACAGTTCAGCTCACCACTGACTAAGAGGCTGCTGTCCAAGAAATAACCCCCTGCTCCAATATGGACACCTTCAAGCTTAACTAAAGTTTGAAGCTGACCACACAGATAAAGAAAAAGCCTTCTGGAGGATACTAGCTGTGTGGTCAGATGAACCAAAGATTGAGTTGTTTGGCCACAATGACCACCATGTACTGGACAGAGGGATACTGTACCAGCTGGTAGTGGTGGTAGGATCATCATGCTCTGGGGCTGTTTTGCTGCCAGTGGAACTGGTCCATTGCATAAAGTGGATGGAATAATGAAGGAGGACTACCTTAGAATTCTTCAGCATAAACCATCAGATACTTGACCACGACTTGGGAGTTACAACAGGACAATGAACCCAAACACGCATCAGAGCTGGTTGTGGAGGATAAAGCAGGCTAACATTAAGCTTAAAACAAGTCCTGACTTCAACCCTATTGAAAATATATGGACCATGCTTATAAGTCGAGTCCATGCCAAAAAAAAAAACCTAATTTAATTGAACTCTACAAATTCTACCATGAAGAGTTGTGAAATATCCAACCAGAATTCTATCAGAAGCTTGTTCATGGCAAACAAAAATGTTTGGTCAAGGTGAATATTGCGAAGAGACATTTTACCCAAATATTAGGTGTGCTGTATGTATATTTTTGACCCTGTATGTATAATTTTGACCCTATGATGATTTCAGAAAACTCAAAGAAAATTAAAACTTGTGCACCAAATTCTTGTTTTTTTTAATTAAAGCTGTATGCTGTACATTCTGCCACAGAAAAAGAACAGTTCAAAGAAATTACTGAAAGCCCAAATATTGCCATGACATTCATATCCAAGATGGCATTCATGTCACTGTATGTAAACTTCTGACCACGACTGTACCTGTAATAGTAAAGTCTCATTTATAGCTACCTTATAGATAGGATCATTTAATCAATTGAAAAAAACATTCATAATTTGTAATTTATAACCCTTTTTTCAAAAATAACATAAAGATGAAAGTTCAACTCTGATGCTTCAGATCATGTCAAGTTTATTTGTATTTAACAGCCGACAATGTCACAAAGCAGCTTTACAGAAAATTAAAGACTTTAAACATGAGCTAATTTTATCCTTAACCTATCCGCAATGAGCAAGCCTGTGGCGACAGTGGCAAGGAAAAACTCCCTCAGATGACATGAGGAAGAAACCTCGAGAGGAACCAGACTCAAAAGGGAACCCATCCTCATTTTACATCACTTTTCCCTAAAAAAAAATTGATGTCACTTTTAAACTGATTGATTACAGTTGTTTTGAAAAATTTGGGGGGCCTAAGCGCATTTTACACAGACCGCCCCAACCCTCTGATCCCACCTTCCCAATGGCAGCCCCCCCTCAAACCAGTCATTTACATTACATTACATTACATTACATTACAGGCATTTAGCAGACGCTTTTATCCAGAGCGACATACAGCATACCCAGAGCAGCCTGGGGAGCAGTTGGGGGTTAAGTGCCTTGCTCAAGGGCACTTCAGCTATTCCTGCTGGTCCAGGGAATTGAACCAGCAACCTTTTGGTCCTAAAGCTGCTTCTCATTAGGCCATGGCTTCCCCATTTACTTTATTATGCAACAATAAAAAAAATTAACCAGAACTGGATAAGTGGCAATGGATGGATGGATGGATGGATGGATGGATGGATGGATGGATGAAAAAGAATTATTACTTCATTATCCTGGAGCAGTCCACAGGCCATTGTTGTCACAACTGTTAGTAACAACCTAGCAGCTTCACATGTGTTAGCTTAATACACCTTACTCTAGATACTGCTCGCTGAAACACATGTGGAAGCCAAAAAGCAGATACATCGACCAAATCTTATTGTGTAACTTTATTTTCTTATCAGAATTTTGGGTCCATTTCTCCTCTTCAACTTTTTTTTCTTTTTGTTCTTTTGCACCCTAAATAGATATGAAGTCTTCATGACTGCCAGTTCTTCATGATCTTCTGATGTTAGTCATGTTATTTACCTAATTTAGCTATTTAAATAGCAGTTTCTATTCAGTTACTTTTCACATCAGAAGGGGTGACTTGTTTTTTTTTTCCATATCTAATTAAGCAACCACTTAAAACAAGAAATGGCAACGTCATTGGTAATTATAACTACAGGTATGCTTTCTGCGTAATTTCATAATGAGTTAATGAACAGATATGTTGTTAAACTCTAAGAAAGGGAAGATATCTTGTTTGTACTGCAATCAAACAGCAACTCAGTATTTCAGCCTGCACTGTAAAAAAAATTAGTCAAGCCAACTTAAAAATGTAACGCAACCTGCTGCCAAAGGATTTTGAGTAAACTCAACTCCGGGCCAAATAGTTGTGCTGACTTGCTCTTTTAAGTCGACACAGATGAGTATTTTATGTTGACCTTACTTTATTTAGCAAGTTCAGTGCATTCAAATTGTGATGTTGAAATACATTGAAATAATCATTCCAATTAACTTGGAAAAGCAAGTTGGCACAAAAAACATTGTTATCCTAAATTATTCTTTTTTTAAAGATTTTTTTGGGCTTTTTCCACCTTTATTGGATAGGACAGTGTAGAGACAGGAAATGAGCAGGAGAGAGACAGGGAGGGATGGGGAAATGACCTCAGGTCGGAATCGAACCCGGATTTATGGTATGGCGCCTTATCCACCTGAGCCACGACGCCCCAAAATGTTCTTTTAAATTCACACAGAAGAGTATTTTATGTTGAGTTGACTTGCCTTTAGAAGTTCTCATCTCATCTCATTATCTCTAGCCGCTTTATCCTTCTACAGGGTCGCAGGCAAGCTGGAGCCTATCCCAGCTGACTACAGGTGAAAGGCGGGGTACACCCTGGACAAGTCGCCAGGTCATCACAGGGCTGACACATAGACACAGACAACCATTCACACTCACATTCACACCTATGGTCAATTTAGAGTCACCAGTTAACCTAACCTGCATGTCTTTGGACTGTGGGGGAAACCGGAGCACCCGGAGGAAACCCACGCGGACACGGGGAGAACATGCAAACTCCGCACAGAAAGGCCCTCGCCGGCCACGGGGCTCGAACCCGGACCTTCTTGCTGTGAGGCGACAGCGCTAACCACTACACCACCGTGCCGCCCCCTTTAGAAGTTCAGTCCAACAAATTGTTTAATTGAAATAAATTGAAATAATAATGCCAATTAACTTAGAAGAGCAAGTTGGCACATCATGGTTCTAAGTTGAGTTTACTCAAAATCCTTTGGCAGCCGGTTGCATTACATTTTTAAGTTGGCTTGACTATTTTTTTTTTTTACAATGATTTAGTGTGCATTACATTTTTTAGTTAACACAAATCTCTCAACACTTACGTTCTACTTCACTTTGCCTATTATTACACAAACAGAAACAAATACCAACATACAAGGAGGGAATTCCCTGGCCTCTGTTGAGGAAAGTTTAGTCTAGACTCCTATACAACGTCTCGTGTCAGTTTCCACGGACTTCTCACGCCACCCGACCATTGAAACTTTCGAACTTGTGAAGTGCGCATGTGCAGTGGCATCGGTTAAGGGGCGTCAATCAGCACTTGAATATATAAGTTCACTTAACTTAATTTTCCAATTCCTACGAACTTGTGGTGAAGGAAAGGCGTCTCAACTATTTTTTTTTAGTTACTTGAACAATTAGAAGGGAAATTTGTTCATTCAACTTAGAATCCTTTTTTCACTCAACAATTTTGCAAGTTACATTTTTTACAGTGTGTAACACTAGTGTATGCTCTGGCATTGGTTCAATTCATGGTTACTATAACTGCCATGGATCTATATTTACTAAACTTGTGAATAAAAACACAGAAATGAATACTCCACATCAGATCAGCATTTGGTGTTGGTGTAAAAAGCATGCAGTGTTGCAATGTAAAATGGGCTTAATATGCAAACCCAAGATACCTAATCCATGTCCATTTGTGGTTTAAGACTTTTAATTGAGTTATACGTATTAAACATTAATGGAAAATTAAGTTGTCTTGCAAGCTTTGTATCTCTCCCTCTTGGATGAGAGTAAAAACTGCTGGCTCCCAGTGCACACATCTGACTGTATTTGAAGCTCTATGATAAACTGGGGATTTGAATGCTTGGCCACGCCCACACAGCATCTCCAAAGTAATCTTTAAATATTCTGAGTTGTGACTCTGTGTATTGGCTCTACAGGCTGTAGATGCTGTTGGAGAGGTTCTGCTCTCACTCAGTTACCTACCCACTGCAGAACGCCTAACTGTGGTGGTGGCTAAAGCAAAGAACCTGGTCTGGACTAACGGCAAAACCACTGCAGGTCAGCACGGTTTTTATTATTATTCTCACTTCCCTGACTGCACTCCTTCCTGCCCTGCTTTTCTAACTTAATGCCCTCTGTGGATTTGAACAGATCCATTTGTAAAGGTGTACCTCCTCCAAGACGGCAGGAAAATCAGTAAGAAGAAAACCTCCATAAAGAGAGATGATACTAACCCTATCTTCAATGAGGCTATGATCTTCTCTGTGCCTGCTGTTGTACTTCAGGTAACATATCACAATTAGAACATATTATTAATACGTTATAGCTGAATACTGAAAGAGGTGAAACAAGTGCTAGCTGTCTATAAAGAGCCCAGAGCTCAGTTTCAAACAAAAGCAGATACAAACAAAAGACAAATATCATTCCTCCTGCTAAACAGCCCATGTTCCCATTTTCTTCAGATGAATGTTATTGTGTGAGATCAATATTATTGACTTTTTACTTCCATCCATATTTATACGCTATGTAGTTCTGGATCTTTTGGTAGTGTTTCACGTCAGATATCGGGGTTAATGTCAGAGCAGTACAGCATGTTTCAACCTTGAAGAAAATGAAAACAAATCCTACATTACCATCTGTGCAATTTCTTTACAAAGGCAGTGTCTTGCAAAAGTATTCATCCCCCTTGGTGTTTGTCCTGTTTTGTTGCATTACAAGCTGGAATTAAAATGGATTGTTGGAGGGTGAGCACCATTTGATTTACACAACATGCCTACTACTTTAAAGGTGCACACTGTTTTTTATTGTGACGCAAAATAAGAGCTGGTCCAACCAATTCACTTCACAAGTCACATAATTAGTTGATTAAGCTCCACCTGTGTGCAATCAAAGTGTCACATGATCTGTCACATGATGTCTGTATAAATCAACTTGTTCTGGAAGGACCCTGACTCTGCAACACTACAGAGCAAGCAACGTGAAAACCAAGGAGCCTCCAAACAGGTCAGAGACAAAGTTGTGGGGAAGTATGGACCCTTTTCACGTGACGTCACGACAAACGTGGCCGCCATTTTGGACGTGTACTACCAGTAGTTTACCACAGCCAGCATTGAGGAATGGCAGCAAAGAAAGTTTTTACTTTCAGCAAGACTTCCATCATGCCACTATATTGTGCACCTGGATGTAGTAACCATCAACAAACAAGGCAAGGGTTATCATTTTATCGGATCCCCACGGAGAAGATGGATAGCGGCCATTAACAGATTGGCAGCCCTCGGTATACCAACGCTTGTGTAGTGACCACTTTGTTGGAGGTAAGACGAATAAAATTAGCCAGAAAAGGCATTACATTGCTGTTAACATTCTGTGGCAGCGAGTGTGTAACCAAATAGGCTAAAATAACCCATTGTAACCTCTTTGTTCTTCTGTAGTAGCTATTGTTGACTAGCTAATGTCAACAAGTAGCTAGTATGTTACTGTAGCAATGTTTACGTTCAGTCATTTGGATGACTGTTAAAACCTTTCAGTCTCAAGTTTTTCCTTTACTGTATTTACTAGTTTACTGTAATTATGATCCGGCAGCTATTTACACCGGATCCAGTATAAATAGCTGCCGGAGCCAACGTCCGAGGTTCCGGAGCACGCTCCGGCTTGCTCCCCCTCAAATTAAGCAGCGCGCGCCGGCTTGCTCCCGGAGTGCTCCGGCCGAGGTTCCCCTCAAATTAAGCAGCGCGCGCCAGCTTGCTCCGGAGCAAGCGGGAGCGCGCTCCGTAACCTCGGCCGGAACACTCCTGGAGCAAGCCGGAGCGCCCTCCGGAACCTCAGCCGGAGCACTCCGGGAGCAAGCCGGAGCGCGCTCCGGAACCTCGGACGTTGGCATGTATGTGTATGGCGATGGGTTTTTAACGACATAGGTATACAGATCATGTGGGCCGAAGTCAGGTAAAGACGAGGGCTTCGTGTACTTCCGTACGTCAGTGAGCAATCCTGGTGGAAGCAGGTAAACGTAGTTCTCTAAGCCTGCTAACCTCAATTTTTGCAAATACCTCTCCCTCTGCTCGCCCTGTAAATGCCCTACGTCGCTGGATAGTGAAGGTGTTTTCTGTATCTTGCTCCTTTTTCTTTTATGTTTTTCGTTTGTTGCCTTCCTCGCATTCAAACTGATTCGAGCCGAAGTCCACTACATGTCCAAAATGGTGGTCGCGTTTACGAAGGTCACGTGACTGAAAAGGGTCCATAGATAGACTGGTACCAAAATCCAGAATTGTGACACCCAAAGGCATTTTTGAGACAAAGTCGGCAAACAGTTTTATTTTGTCAATTTGGGTGTGCTGAATTCAAATCTGCAAGATGCCGAGCTCTATCTGACCTCTGTTGACCTCTAGAGGTCATTGAACTTTGGGCCTGTAAACGTCTCAGCTAAACCCAGTTTCTCAGCTTTCTAAAGAATGAAATGTACTAAAATGATTAATGAAGTTAGCAAATGGCCTTGTTTGTTAAATGTTTGGGTGCTGAATTCATTTTTCATTTGTAAAACGACATATGACCTCTGATAACCTCAAGGTCATTAAACTCGGCCTATAGGCCTATGCATTTAACGGCATTTTTAAACTGACTTTACTCCCCCAAAAAGAATATGAACAGACAAAAAACAAATAGAAAGGAACAAATACAACATTAAATGCCAGTCCATGTACATGTGACTTACTTTTCACAATGAGAATGCCTAGGCGATCACCTTACATAACATTGCATTACATTTAGCGGTTATTGTTTATACAAAGCTACTGAAAAAAGGACAGATTCAGCAGCATACAAAATGTGGGGGCATACAGGGTATACAGGTTAATCAGGGTTAGTATATATGAGAGTTTTTTTCTTTGTTGTTTGTTTTTTGTAAAGGCTTTACCCCGTTTAAAACAAAACAAAAAACAAACAACAAAGAAAAAAACTCTCATATATACTAACCCTGATTAACCTGTATACCCTGTATGCCCCCGCATTTTGTATGCTGCTGAATCTGTCCTTTTTTCAGTAGCTTTGTATAAACAATAACCGCTAAATGTAATGCAATGTTATGTAAGGTGATCGCCTAGGCATTCTCATTGTGAAAAGTAAGTCACATGTACATGGACTGGCATTTAATGTTGTATTTGTTCCTTTCTATTTGTTTTGTCTGTTCATATTCTTTTTGGGGGAGTAAAGTCAGTTTAAAAATGCCGTTAAATGCATAGGCCTATAGGCCGAGTTTAATGACCTTGAGGTTATCAGAGGTCATATGTCATTTTACAAATGAAAAATGAATTCACACCCAAACATTTAACAAACAAGGCCATTTGCTAACTTCATTAATCATTTTAGTACATTTCATTCCTTAGAAAGCTGAGAAACTGGGTTCAGCTGAGACGTTTACAGGCCCAAAGTTCAATGACCTCTAGAGGTCAACAGAGGTCAGATAGAGCTCGGCATATTGCAGATCTGAATTCGGCACACCCAACTTGACAAAATAAGACTGTTTGCCGACTTTGTCTCAAAAATGCCTTTAACTCCTTAAATAAGCACTTTTTTGAATTTTGGTACCAGTCTAAGATCAGGGTTGGGTTATAAAAAATATCCCAAACTTTGAATATCCCACCATAGCAACATGAAATGCATTATAGCAAAATGGAAAGAATGTCACTACTACAAAGCTGACAAGAGAAGGCCACCCACCAAAACTCACAGACCGGGCAAGGAGGGCATTAATCAGAGATGCAACAAAGACACCAAAGATAAAACTGATGGAGCTGCAAAGATCCACAGCAGAGATGGGAGTATCTGTCCATAGGACCACTTTAAGCCATAAACTCCACAGAGCAGGGCTTTATGGAAGAGTGTTCAGAAAAAAGTCATTGCTTCAGAAATCACATTTGGAGTTTGCCCAACAGCATGTGGCAGACTCCCCAAACACATGGAAAATGATTCTCTGGTCAAATGAGACAAAAATTGATCTTTTTGGCCATCATGGGAAATGCCATGTGTGGTGCAAACCCAACACCCTGAGAACACCATTCCTACAGTGAAGCATGGTGGTGGCAGCATCATACCGTGGGGATGTTTTTCATCTGCAGGGACAGGAAAGCAGGTCAGGATTGAAGGAAAGATGGATGGCACTAAATGCAGGGCAATTCTGGAGGAAAACCTATTTGAGTCGGCCAGAGGTTTGAGACTGGGATGAAGGTTCATGTTCCAGCAGGACAATGACCCTAAACATACTGCTAAAGCTACACTGGAGTGGTTTAAAGGGAAACATTTAAATGTCTTGGAATGGCCTAATCAAAGCCCAGACCTCAATCCAACTGAGAATCTGTGGCATAACTTGAAGATTGCTGTGCACCAACACAACCCATCTAATTTGAAGGAGTCAGAGCAGTTTTTCCTTGAGGAATGGGCAAAAATCCCAGTGGCTAGATGTGCTAAGCTTGAGCCATACCTCAAGAGACTTGCAGCTGTAATTGCAGCAAAAGGTGGCTTTACAAAGTATTGACTTGGGGGGGTGAATACCTATGCACACTCCAGATTTCTGTTTTGTTTTTTCCATCCTAATTATTGTTTGTGTCACAATTAAACAACAGTTTGCACCTTTAAAGTGGTAGGCATGTTGTGTAAATCAAATGATGCTAACCCTCGAAAAATCCATTTTAATTCCAGCTTGTAATGCGACAAAACAGGACAAACACCAAGGGGGATGAATACTTTTGCAAGACACTGTAACTGGATAACTATCTGTCTAGTATTTTTTAGCTATTTTTTTCTTGACTGTTTGTGTAATGCCGACATTCTATGTACAGGACCTCTCTTTAAGAGTCACAGTGGCTGAAAACACAGAAGATGGGCGTGGCGAAAATATAGGTCATGTGATCATCGGGCCAGAGGCAAGTGGCATGGGCATAACTCACTGGAACCAAATGCTGGCGACTCTGCGCAAACCCGTCTCCATGTGGCACCCGTTGCGGAGGACCTAATCTGATTTCTGCCCTCCCATTCCCACCTGCATGGTGCCTACCGTCTCCGTGACCCAACCATAGAGACTTATAAAAAGGTCAAGAGGTCATTGTTATTCAGGAAAACCCTTATCTTTTTAAAGCAGTTGCACAGCCAGAGCCACAGAGCAGATTGTAAAGGAAAGACTGAAACTCTGCCGGTCTCTGCTTTAATTCCCAGGTCCTTTTATCCAGGTTAAATCTGTCTTCATTTGTAGCAGTTATAACAGGGTGGCTGACCTGAATGAGCGCCAGTCAACACTGCGCTGGAGTCATTTGTTCATTTGTGGAAGGAATTAGTGCAGCCACATTCTAATACCTACAAATTATTATTATTATTATTATTATTATTATTTGGTGTTCTGTGTGGTTTTATATTTTTATGCTCAGTAAAAAGCAATAGAACTCACCTGTATGTATGATGGAGAGACATTTAACCATTTCTTTCGGAGAGTGCAGTAATTCAAAGAATATAAAAATAAACACTTAGTAAAGTGCAGTTACATTCCCATCCATCAGGGTCTTTCTGCAATGGCAGTAATGTCAGCTAGAAAAAGAAACAAGCTGTTAAAGGGGCCGGCTCACTCTTCCCAGAATCCAGTTCATTGTTTTTGTTTATATTCGGACCACTGTGTTGTAAAAGCATGTGACAGGTTACTCTGTTCGTTCTCTGTGCAGCAACACCTCCACACATTCACTTTTAGTGATCCTTTCAAAACCCATCTCAAACTTTTTTCTTCATTTGCAATCTCAGATCTCAGATCCTTGAAGGGTACAACAGTTTGTCACTGGGGCAGTACCCATTAAGGTACTTATTTATACCCTTTATACACTGCTTGGGAACATATATGTATCTTTTTAGTCCTGAAAAGGTACACATAGTTACTTTGAGATCCAATAATGAGCCCTAAGGGGTACATTAGTGTAGATTGTACCTTGGGGGACAGAAATGGATACGTGTCATACATGAAAGCTTTGAACAAAATATTCCATATCTTTTCTTTCCTTCACGGCTGCCCACAAGACCACTGAGGCCGGTTTGGGTCATTATAATGGAATAACCATACGACAAAGGGATGAAATGAAATATAGATATTCTGAAAAAATAGCTTCAATTTCACGTTATGATTTAACCTCTATGGTCTATGATGTTGCCAAATTGTTGTGGATTGTTTTTGGAAGGGGCGGCACGGTGGTGTAGTGGTTAGCACTGTCGCCTCACAGCAAGAAGGTTCTGGGTTCGAGCCCAGTGGCCAACGGGGGCCTTTCTGTGTGGAGTTTGCATGTTCTCCTCGTGTCTGTGTGGGTTTCCTCCGGGTGCTCCGGTTTCTCCCACAGTCCAAAGACACGCAGGTGGATAATTGGTGGCTCTAAATTGACCGTAGGTGTGAATGGTTGTTTTTCTCTGTGTCGGCCCTGCGAAGACCTGTTGACTTGTCCAGGGTGTAGCCCGCCTCTCGCCCATAGTCAGCTGGGATAGGCTCCAGCTTGCCTGTGACCTTGCACAGGATAAGTGGTTATGGACAATGGATGGATGTTTTTGGAATATCGCTAGCATCAAAAATGGTGCCAAGGCTTCTGGGAAGCATGAGCTGGTCCATTTAAGGCTATGTGTAGTATTATGGTGAAATGTAAATGCATTAAACATAGATTATATTTGATATTTGCTTTTATTTTCCACATTCCTCCTGTGCCCCATGTTTGCCTGCACTGTGGAAATTGATTCAGAGCATTATAAATCACTTGTTGGAAGTGCTTGTTGAGTTTTTAAGTTCCTGAGAGTTTTATGTTTCAGAGAGATTTGTAAAAAGACGTCCTGCCTCCAACCATTACTGACTACTATGGGAAGTTTGGCAATAAAATTTTCGTTCATTCAGCAGAAAGCCAGTTAACATTCACATTCAGATAAAGGCAAAACACTATCAACTTCTCTCATTCCCTTATTCTGCTACATACTCCTCGCCTGTATGCAAGTCTCTGTTCAAAGACATGTTAAGAAATAGCATTCAATTAACCAGATTCATATTTTCTTAATGTAGCCTTCATGACTTATGCTAGTCAACTATCTCAGTCCAGCGTCTGAGGTTTCATGACTAACTCCATTGTACACAGCACTCAGTTTCATCCTGTGCCAAATCAGCCACTAGAGAAGCAATATTTTATTTAGGCTTGAGTCTATATTATGTTTGTGATCAATGAGATATAAAAAAATCATTTTTGCACTGCATGAAAGTGTAATAGATATGGTATATTGATGTTCAAATATACAACTCTTTAAATAAAGAAATGGCTCAGATTGTTTTCTTGTCTTTTCAAAATAGCAGTGTAGCTCAGAAACTTAGTAATCATTTGTTTTTACAAGGAAAGAGCTACATGGATCATTATTATGAATTTGTGCATGGAGCAAACTTTGATACTTTTTCAGAATTTTTTAAAAAACCTTTAGATTTAAAATGTTATAAATTGTTATGAAAAGTAATATTTATTATGAAAGAATACTCATTTCAAAATATATAAAATGGATTCTTAATATTATAATCAAGCAATTTTAATGTTCCCCAGGATGTCCATCTCTAAACTCAATAGAAATAAAAGTAATAAAATCCAAAAATAATGATAAAAATTCAACACTTGACTCACCATTGTGGAACCATACTTGCCCTGACTCACTCAAAATGTATGTACTGTATTTCCTTATATTTGTGTATCATTTAATATTAAAAATTATTTAACATAGGTATGCATAGGTACAATTTTATATATCAAAGTGTCAAAAAGTAATTAAATTATTTAATTGGTAAAATTTTTGTCAGGGTTAATTGCTGTAATATTATTAAGGTACACATTGCGACAAAAATCAGAAAACTGTTATTGTTATTTCATTATCAGTTCCATTGTACAGATGGTGAAACAGTGCTGGACTAGAAAGCTGTTAGGTGTGTGATCGTGTAGTGGTGATTGTGAACATCATGATGTGATCTTGAACCTGAAACTGTAAAACTAAGGTAAGACAGCAGTGTGTGTATACAGTATGTGAGAAATTCCCACCCTGGATGACATGGGAGGGTGGCACGGTGGTGTAGTGATTAGCACTGTCGCCTCACAGCAAGAAGGTTCTGGGTTCGAGCCCAGTGGCCGACAGGGACCTTTCTGTGTGGAGTTTGCATGTTCTCCCCGTGTCCGCGTGGGTTTCCTCCGGGTGCTCCGGTTTCCCCCCACAGTCCAAAGACATGCAGGTTAGGTTAACTGGTGGCTCTAAATTGACCGTAGGTGTGAATGGTTGTTTGTCTCTATGTGTCAGCCCTGCGATGATCTGGCGACTTGTCCAGGGTGTACCCCGCCTCTTGCCCATAGTCAACTGGGATAGGCTCCAGCTTGCCCCCGACCCTGCATAGGATAAGCGGTTACAGATAATGGATGGATGGATGGATGGATGGATGACATGGGTCCATTTCTCTGATAGTTGTCATGAGGGCAAAATAAAGGCAATTAACAGGCAGCTGGAGGTCATTGGTTCCAAGTTTATAGCGGTGGGTGTCAAGGTAAGAAAAGAATCGAACATCCTGTGCAGAACATCAGGTATCTGACTATTAACATGGCACACAGCACAGTGTCCATTCACACAATATTAAAATGTACAAGGATAGAGACATTCCATATTTTCCATTGAAATGTGCTGAAAAAATACAAAATATGGTTTGTGTGTATTTGCTTAAAAAGGAAGAGTGTCCACATTCTTATACAATCCATGATTACTGAAGAGGAAAGACATCTGCAAGAAGAAAGAAAGAGAAATGAAAAAAAGATCACAACACAAAGGTTGCTGAGATGTGTTGTGTTGGTTGGATCACATTCTGTATTTAGTGTGACTATTCAGACCCATGCCATATTTTTCCCTAAACATGGTAAGTTAGAGTTTTATTATTCTGCAAAAGAACACCATCATGAAAAACGATACAAATATATATATTTTTTCAGTTTTGTAAATTTGTTATTTTTTTAAACTGAGATATTACATCAGTCCTTTTGCTATGACACTTGCCCTTTTTATCCAAATTAATTAAACTTCACCTACTAATCAGACATAATTTAGAAAAGCACACTTTTGTCTTTACAAAGCCCCACATCTGACGGTATAGCAAAGCAACAAACAATTTATGGGGTCATGCAGAGAACCTATCAGAAAGATAATCATCTTTGTATCACTCCACGAATCAAGGCTTTACACTAAAGTGGTCAGATGCAAGCCACTCAGTCAGAAAAAGGACATGATGACCTGCTTTGAGTTTTCCAAAAGGCACATTTACAAAAAGCATGTCTATCACTTAACAGCAAGAAGGTTCTGTGTTCGAACCCCACAGCCTTTCTGTGTGGAGTTTGCATGTTCTCCTCGTTTCTGTGTGGGTTTCCTCTGGGTGCTCCAGTTTCCCCCACAGTTTAAAGACATGCAGATTAGGTAAAATACCCAGCAAATGGGGCTGTACAAGACAGTGCATACTTGACCGTTGGGGAGGGTTGCATCAGGAAAGGCATCTGGTGTAAAACCTATGCCAAATCAAATATGCAGAACAGATCCACTGTGGCCAGCCCTAATGGGAGCAGCTGAAAGAAGAAGAAGATCAGGCGGTGAAACCAAGACTGAGTTCTTTGAACTAAAGACAAAATCACTGGAGAAAACGCAGACCCTGCGGATCCCCTGGACAACTCCATCCCTACAGTGAAGCATGGTGGTGGCAGCATCATGCTGTGGGGATTCTTTGTAAATACATTGACAAAATTCTGTTGAAACATGTTCCATCTGCTTTATGCATGGAGTAGACTGATGAGAAACAAGTTTAAGTTTAATCTACTTTTTAATTACGGTTGGAACTTAAACTGAAAAACTGAAGGGGTCTGAATGTTTGCTGAATGAACTGTATATGGACAGCATGCATGGTGAATTCATGCTTAACAATGATGGAGAAACCTTGTATGGTGTTCTTTATGTCGGTCTTAACTGAGTCAAGCTCAGCCAAGTTGATAGCAACATAAAAGTACTTTTCCACTGGACAAAACTCTATTAACTATGAAATAAAGAGTCAAGGACAATAAATAGACACAAAAGTGCCCTTATAATGTCTGGCACCACACTGCCCAGTAGAGCGTTTATTCCTCTTTTCAGTGTTGTTTCAGTAAAAGTTGTATTTTTAATACAATTGAAAGTTTCTGCCTTTTTTTAAATTTGCCCACACATTCTTTGGCTGTCGCTGATATTTGGATGAACTTTATTTTCCTTAGACTTGATCCAAAAATAATCCAAAATAGCTTCTTATTCACAGTGCTTGCATCCTAAATAGGGTACAATACCTCTGCTGTACACCTTACCTAGTGCACTACACATATTACAAAGAGTGTAATCTGAAACACAGTCACTGTTCAGTGACAAAAGAACTTGTAGGACAAAACAAGATACACGATATGGCCAAAGCTTTGTGGACACCTGACCATCCTAACCATATTTGGGTCTTCTCTAAACTGTTGTCACAAAGTTGGAAGCACACAATGAAGGCAGGGTGTGTTAAGTTTGGAGTAGAAAGACTTGAGTGTCCTGCACCCCACTGATCACCTTTGGGATGAACTGGAATGCAGACTGAAGCCCAGATCTCCTCAAATAACATCAGCACCTGATCTCACTAATGCTCTTGGAGCAGAATGAACACAAATCCCAATAGCCACACTCCAAAATCTAGTGGAAAGCCTTCCCAGAAGAGTGGAGCTTATTAGATTGATAAAGGGATGTTCAGCAAGAAGATATGGGTGTAACAGTCAAGTGTACTGATCATCACATCATGCTATGGCTGAAACGGGTAACATTTGAGCAGGTGCTACAATAAACTAAAACCACAGGCGCCTCATTCACCAATAAAGCAGTAGAGAGTATCAAAAACAAAATCCCACAAACCTGATGCAGAGACTCTGGACGCAGGCTCCAAAAGTCCCACAACATGTAAGGGTCCTTTGGGTGAGTCTGAGGATTTCGCTTCTGAGAGTGGATGAAGGATGGAAACTACAACCCCGATTCCAAAAAAGTTGGGAAGAAGAACAAATTGCAAATAAAAATGGAATGCAATAATTTACAACTCTCAAAAACTAATATTGTATTCACAATAGAACATAGACAACATAGCAAATGTCGAAAGTGAGACATTTCGAAATTTCATGCCAAATATTGGCTCATTTGAAATTTCATGACAGCAACACATCTCAAAAAAGTTGGGATAGGGGCAATAAGAGGCTGGAAAAGTTAAAAGGTACAAAAAAGGAACAGCTGGAGGACCAAATTGCAACTCATTAGGTCAATTGGCAATAGGTCATTAACATGACTGGGTATAAAAAGAGCATCTTGGAGTGGCAGCGGCTCTCAGAAGTAAAGATGGGAAGAGGATCACCAATCCCCCTAATTCTGCGCCGACAAATAGTGGAGCAATATCAGAAAGGAGTTCGACAGTGTAAAATTGCAAAGAGTTTGAACATATCATCATCTACAGTGCATAATATCATCAAAAGATTCAGAGAATCTGGAAGAATCTCTGTGCGTAAGGGTCAAGGCCGGAAAACCATACTGGGTGCCCGTGATCTTCAGGCCCTTAGACGGCACTGCATCACATACAGGCATGCTTCTGTATTGGAAATCACAAAATGGGCTCAGGAATATTTCCAGAGAACATTATCTGTGAACACAATTCACCGTGCCATCCGCCATTGCCAGCTAAAACTCGATAGTTCAAAGAAGAAGCCGTATCTAAACATGATCCAGAAGCACAGACGTCTTCTCTGGGCCAAGGCTCATTTAAAATGGACTGTGGCAAAGTGGAAAACTGTTCTGTGATCAGACGAATCAAAATTTGAAGTTCTTTATGGAAATCAGGGACGCCGTGTCATTCGGACTAAAGAGGAGAAGTACGACCCAAGTTGTTATCAGCACTCAGTTCAGAAGCCTGCATCTCTGATGGTATGGGGTTGCATTAGTGCGTGTGGCATGGGCAGCTTACACATCTGGAAAGACACCATCAATGCTGAAAGGTACTGTATATCCAGGTTGTAGAGCAACATATGCTCCCATCCAGACGATGTCTCTTTCAGGGGAGACCTTGCATTTTCCAACATGACAATGCCAAACCACATACTGCATCAATTACAGCATCATGGCTGCGTAGAAGAAGGGTCCAGGTACTGAACTGGCCAGCCTGCAGTCCAGATCTTTCACCCATAGAAAACATTTGGCGCATCATAAAACGGAAGATACGACAAAAAAGACCTAAGACAGTTGAGCAACTAGAATCCTACATTAGACAAGAATGGGTTACCATTCCTATCCCTAAACTTGAGCAACTTGTCTCCTCAGTCCCCAGACGTTTACAGACTGTTGTAAAGAGAAAAGGGGATGTCTCACAGTGGTAAACATGGCCTTGTCCCAACTTTTTTGAGATGTGGTATTGTCATGAGATTTAAAATCACCTAATTTTTCTCTTTAAATGATACATTTTCTCAGTTTAAATATTTGATATGTCATCTATGTTCTATTCTGAATAAAATATGGAATTTTGAAACTTCCACATCATTGCATTCCATTTTTATTTACAATTTGTACTTTGTCCCAACTTTTTTGGAATCGGGGTTGTATTATAAAAAGAGAACAGAACTGGTACAAGGGCGGCACAGTGGTGTAGTGGTTAGCACTGCTGCCTCACAGCAAGAAGGTCCTGGGTTTGAGCCCAGCGGCTGGTGAAGGCCTTTCTGTGTTGAGTTTGTATGTTCTCCCGGTGTCTGTGTGGGTCCGCTCCAGTTTCCCACACAGATCAAAGACATGTGGTTAGGTTAACATGGGGCAGCCATGGGCTGAAGTGCCCTTGAGCAAGTGCACCTAACCCCCCAACTGCTCCTGGGGTGCTGTTGCATATAGCTGCCCACTGCTCTGGGTATGTGTGTATGCTCATTGCTCATGTGTATGTGTTCACTGCTTCAGATGGGTTAAATGCAGAGGACAAATTTCATTGTGCTTGAGAGTGCACGTGACAAATAAAGTCTTCTTCTTTAATAAAGGAAACAGCGTGGAGGGAGAAAGAATTCTGCTGCTCCTGTCATGACTGCCTGCACCATAACAAGCTCCTGCACCATGCTAAACCAGGAGCGCTGGTTCTCTGTTGAAGCGTATTTGTTTTGACCCATAGAAAGGGTTCATGGGTAAAAGGTTGAGGCTGGGGTGTGTGTCCGTTTGCATATCCGGAGAACAGTGTGACACTGCCAATATCCTATAATTCTTTAATCTGACTTCAACCAGCCATGTGCAGTGAGATAAGAGTGAAAGAGAAGAGGCAATTTGCTGCAACTCTTCTTGTCACAGTGGGCATTAAAATGCATGTTCACACAACTATATAGTGCTAACATAATAATACATATAATAACACACACACACACACACACACACACACACACACACACACACAATACATATATAGCTCTGGAAAAAATTAAGAGACCCCTGCACAATTATCAGTTTTTCTACTTTTACTTTTTATAGGTATGCATTTGTTTGAAGAACATGAACATTTTTGTTTTATTCCATAAACTACTGACAACATTTCCCCCAAATTCCACATAAAAATATTGTCACTGAGAGCATTTTATTGCAGAAAACGACAACTGGTCAAAATAACAAAAAAGATGACGTGTTTTCAGACCGAATAAGGCATAGAAATCAAGATCATATTCAATTTTAAACAACACAATACTAATGTTTGAAATTAGGATGAGTTCAGAAATCAATTTTTGGTGGAATAACCCTGACATTTAATCACAGCTCTTATGCATCTTGGCATGCTCAACACCAGTCTTTCAAACACGAGTTGTGAAATCTAATGACGAGCAAAGATCACCCCAGACTTGTCTTTCTCGGTGAGTGTTTTCAAAATGATGGGTTCCTATACGTACGTGCCGGACTGCGCGTGTGCCAAGCGGATTCTTGCACGTGTGCTGTTAATGAGGCTCACCTGCACATGATCAAGAAGCATCAGCATGCCTATATAAAGACTGAGAAAACGCATGTTCAGTGCGAAGTATTATGCCATGTCAGCGCACATTACCGAGCATTAGACATGCGGTTAGGTTAATATGGGACGGCCTTGGGCTGAGGTGCCCTTGAGCGAGGCACCTAACTCCCAACTGCTCCCTGGGTGCTGTTAGCATGGCTGCCCACTGCTCTGGGTATATGTGTGTGCTCATTGCTCACGTGTGTGTTCACTGCTTCAGATGGGTTAAATGCAGAGAGGAATTTCACTAGTGTGTGATTAATAAAGTTGTGCTTTCTTTCTTTCTTTCTTTCTTTCTTTCTTTCTTTCTTTCTTTCTTTCTTTCTTAGTCAGTCATAAACCTGCTTAATGCACTCCCTTAAATGAATAAAATGCTATTTAAATAAAATATATATTGAAGCATTTTACTGATTAAGGCTGTGTTGGCCTTATTAAGACTGGCTATATGATGAAATAAATGGCTTCACTGGACTCACAGCTTGGAGAGCAGCCTGTAATGGTAAGGGTCGCTCGTTTGCTTTACAAAAATGGTTTCCACTTCGGTGAATTCTACTGAGAGTTCTTCTTTAGGATTGGTTTAAAAATATATAGCAATTAGCATGTTCAAAATGTTTTATTTCCAAAATTTTATATTTTGTTTATTTCCATTTATTACAAGGAGACGCAATCATAAACCTGCTTAATGCACTCCCTTAAACGAATTATGGTTTGTTCATATCTCAATCTTGTCGCACATATTACCTATGTAATTAACATACTACCACTGTTTTTACTATCCAAACTGGTCCTATTGCAAGAGGATAGTGATGACCACAGCAGTGGTTTTTATACATTTCCTCCTTAAATAAGATTTGGTTCAGGTGACCACCTAATCAGTACTTCATTAAGTAATCTGAGGTGTGCTTCTGTTGGAATTCCACCACAGACGTCCATCCATTATCTGTAGCCATTTATCCTGTGCAGGGTCGCAGGCAAGCTGGAGCCTATCCCAGCTGACTACGGGCGAAAGGCGGGGTACACCCTGGACAAGTCGCCAGGTCATCACAGGGCTGACACATAGACACAGACAACCATTCACACTCACATTCACACCTACGGTCAATTTAGAGTCACCAGTTAACCTAACCTGCATGTCTTTGGACTGTGGGGGAAACCGGAGCACCCAGAGGAAACCCACGTGGACACGGGGAGAACATGCAAACTCCGCACAGAAAGGCCCTCGCCGGCCACGGGGCTCGAACGCGGACCTTCTTGCTGTGAGGCGACAGCGCTAACCACTACGAGCCCCATGATTACTTGTTTATAATATATAGGGCCAAATTTATACTTTGGAAGCCATTCAAGGTCACAACATTTGTCATCCACATTTTCTGAACCAATCAGGGTGCGAGACTATCTTGCACGTTTGAATCAGTTTCTAAAGCGTCTTTTGGTATTTTCATTTTCGCTTGGAGCTTTCAATTGGTTTATCATTTCTTCATCAAATATAGCGAAACGCGGCATTGCTGAGTCAGCAGAGTCAGCCATTTTGCTGACAAAATTTGCTCATTTTTGTAACCGTAACCAAGCAACGAACTAGCCAATAGCATTTCAGAAATATGGCCCCGTGTTAAGGAAAAAAGCCCTCCTTGATTGACCAATCAGAATTGAGTAATTTGGCCATATGTACAACCCCGATTCCAAAAAATTTGGGACAAAGTACAAATTATAAATAAAAACGGAATGCAATAATTTACAAATCTCAAAAATTGATATTGTATTCACAGTAGAACATAGACAACATATCAAATGTCGAAAGTGAGACATTTTGAAATTTCATGCCAAATACTGGCTCATTTGAAATTTCATGACAGCAACACATCTCAAAAAAGTTGGGATAGGGCTTGAAAAGTTAAAGGTACAAAAAAGGAACAGCTGGAGGACCAAATTGCAACTCATTAGGTCAATTGGCAATAGGTCATTAACATGACTGGGTATAAAAAGAGCATCTTGGAGTGGCAGCGGCTCTCAGAAGTAAAGATGGGAAGAGGATCACCAATCCCCTTAATTCTGCGCCGACAAATAGTGGAGCAATATCAGAAAGGAGTTCGACAGTGTAAAATTGCAAAGAGTTTGAACATATCATCATCTACAGTGCATAATATCATCAAACGATTCAGAGAATCTGGAAGAATCTCTGTGCGTAAGGGTCAAGGCCAGAAAACCATACTGGGTGCCCGTGATCTTCAGGCCCTTAGACGGCACTGCATCACATACAGGCATGCTTCTGTATTGGAAATCACAAAATGGGCTCAGGAATATTTCCAGAGAACATTATCTGTGAACACAATTCACCGTGCCATCCGCCGTTGCCAGCTAAAACTCTATAGTTCAAAGAAGAAGCCGTATCTAAACATGATCCAGAAGCACAGACGTCTTCTCTGGGCCAAGGCTCATTTAAAATGGACTGTGGCAAAGTGGAAAACTGTTCTGTGATCAGACGAATCAAAATTTGAAGTTCTTTATGGAAATCAGGGACGCCGTGTCATTCGGACTAAAGAGGAGAAGTACGACCCAAGTTGTTATCAGCACTCAGTTCAGAAGCCTGCATCTCTGATGGTATGGGGTTGCATTAGTGCGTGTGGCATGGGCAGCTTACACATCTGGAAAGACACCATCAATGCTGAAAGGTACTGTATATCCAGGTTGTAGAGCAACATATGCTCCCATCCAGACGATGTCTCTTTCAGGGGAGACCTTGCATTTTCCAACATGACAATGCCAAACTACATACTGCATCAATTACAGCATCATGGCTGCGTAGAAGAAGGGTCCGGGTACTGAACTGGCCAGCCTGCAGTCCAGATCTTTCACACATAGAAAACATTTGGCGCATCATAAAACAGAAGATACGACAAAAAAGACCTAAGACAGTTGAGCAACTAGAATCCTACATTAGACAAGAATGGGTTACCATTCCTATCCCTAAACTTGAGCAACTTGTCTCCTCAGTCCCCAGACGTTTACAGACTGTTGTAAAGAGAAAAGGGGATGTCTCACAGTGGTAAACATGGCCTTGTCCCAACTTTTTTGAGATGTGGTATTGTCATGAGATTTAAAATCACCTAATTTTTCTCTTTAAATGATACATTTTCTCAGTTTAAATATTTGATATGTCATCTATGTTCTATTCTGAATAAAATATGGAATTTTGAAACTTCCACATCATTGCATTCCATTTTTATTTACAATTTGTACTTTGTCCCAACTTTTTTGGAATCGGGGTTGTATTATAAAAAGAGAACAGAACTGGTACAAGGGCGGCACAGTGGTGTAGTGGTTAGCACTGCTGCCTCACAGCAAGAAGTTCCTGGGTTTGAGCCCAGCGGCTGGTGAAGGCCTTTCTGTGTTGAGTTTGTATGTTCTCCCCGTGTCTGTGTGGGTCCGCTCCAGTTTCCCACACAGTTCAAAGACATGTGGTTAGGTTAACATGGGGCAGCCATGGGCTGAAGTGCCCTTGAGCAAGTGCACCTAACCCCCCAACTGCTCCTGGGGTGCTGTTGCATATAGCTGCCCACTGCTCTGGGTATGTGTGTATGCTCATTGCTCATGTGTATGTGTTCACTGCTTCAGATGGGTTAAATGCAGAGGACAAATTTCATTGTGCTTGAGAGTGCACGTGACAAATAAAGTCTTCTTCTTTAATAAAGGAAACAGCGTGGAGGGAGAAAGAATTCTGCTGCTCCTGTCATGACTGCCTGCACCATAACAAGCTCCTGCACCATGCTAAACCAGGAGCGCTGGTTCTCTGTTGAAGCGTATTTGTTTTGACCCATAGAAAGGGGTCATGGGTAAAAGGTTGAGGCTGGGGTGTGTGTCCGTTTGCATATCCGGAGAACAGTGTGACACTGCCAATATCCTATAATTCTTTAATCTGACTTCAACCAGCCATGTGCAGTGAGATAAGAGTGAAAGAGAAGAGGCAATTTGCTGCAACTCTTCTTGTCACAGTGGGCATTAAAATGCATGTTCACACAACTATATAGTGCTAACATAATAATACATATAATAACACACACACACACACACACACACACACACACACACACACACACACACACACACACAATACATATATAGCCCTGGAAAAAATTAAGAGACCCCTGCAAAATTATCAGTTTTTCTACTTTTACTTTTTATAGGTATGCATTTGTTTGAAGAACATGAACATTTTTGTTTTATTCCATAAACTACTGACAACATTTCCCCCAAATTCCACATAAAAATATTGTCACTGAGAGCATTTTATTGCAGAAAACGACAACTGGTCAAAATAACAAAAAAGATGACGTGTTTTCAGACCGAATAAGGCATAGAAATCAAGATCATATTCAATTTTAAACAACACAATACTAATGTTTGAAATTAGGATGAGTTCAGAAATCAATTTTTGGTGGAATAACCCTGACATTTAATCACAGCTCTTATGCATCTTGGCATGCTCAACACCAGTCTTTCAAACACGAGTTGTGAAATCTAATGACGAGCAAAGATCACCCCAGACTTGTCTTTCTCGGTGAGTGTTTTCAAAATGATGGGTTCCTATACGTACGTGCCGGACTGCGCGTGTGCCAAGCGGATTCTTGCACGTGTGCTGTTAATGAGGCTCACCTGCACATGATCAAGAAGCATCAGCATGCCTATATAAAGACTGAGAAAACGCATGTTCAGTGCGAAGTATTATGCCATGTCAGCGCACATTACCGAGCATTAGACATGCGGTTAGGTTAATATGGGACGGCCTTGGGCTGAGGTGCCCTTGAGCGAGGCACCTAACTCCCAACTGCTCCCTGGGTGCTGTTAGCATGGCTGCCCACTGCTCTGGGTATATGTGTGTGCTCATTGCTCACGTGTGTGTTCACTGCTTCAGATGGGTTAAATGCAGAGAGGAATTTCACTAGTGTGTGATTAATAAAGTTGTGCTTTCTTTCTTTCTTTCTTTCTTTCTTTCTTTCTTTCTTTCTTTCTTTCTTTCTTTCTTTCTTAGTCAGTCATAAACCTGCTTAATGCACTCCCTTAAATGAATAAAATGCTATTTAAATAAAATATATATTGAAGCATTTTACTGATTAAGGCTGTGTTGGCCTTATTAAGACTGGCTATATGATGAAATAAATGGCTTCACTGGACTCACAGCTTGGAGAGCAGCCTGTAATGGTAAGGGTCGCTCGTTTGCTTTACAAAAATGGTTTCCACTTCGGTGAATTCTACTGAGAGTTCTTCTTTAGGATTGGTTTAAAAATATATAGCAATTAGCATGTTCAAAATGTTTTATTTCCAAAATTTTATATTTTGTTTATTTCCATTTATTACAAGGAGACGCAATCATAAACCTGCTTAATGCACTCCCTTAAACGAATTATGGTTTGTTCATATCTCAATCTTGTCGCACATATTACCTATGTAATTAACATACTACCACTGTTTTTACTATCCAAACTGGTCCTATTGCAAGAGGATAGTGATGACCACAGCAGTGGTTTTTATACATTTCCTCCTTAAATAAGATTTGGTTCAGGTGACCACCTAATCAGTACTTCATTAAGTAATCTGAGGTGTGCTTCTGTTGGAATTCCACCACAGACGTCCATCCATTATCTGTAGCCATTTATCCTGTGCAGGGTCGCAGGCAAGCTGGAGCCTATCCCAGCTGACTACGGGCGAAAGGCGGGGTACACCCTGGACAAGTCGCCAGGTCATCACAGGGCTGACACATAGACACAGACAACCATTCACACTCACATTCACACCTACGGTCAATTTAGAGTCACCAGTTAACCTAACCTGCATGTCTTTGGACTGTGGGGGAAACCGGAGCACCCAGAGGAAACCCACGTGGACACGGGGAGAACATGCAAACTCCGCACAGAAAGGCCCTCGCCGGCCACGGGGCTCGAACGCGGACCTTCTTGCTGTGAGGCGACAGCGCTAACCACTACGAGCCCCATGATTACTTGTTTATAATATATAGGGCCAAATTTATACTTTGGAAGCCATTCAAGGTCACAACATTTGTCATCCACGTTTTCTGAACCAATCAGGGTGCGAGACTATCTTGCACGTTTGAATCAGTTTCTAAAGCGTCTTTTGGTATTTTCATTTTCGCTTGGAGCTTTCAATTGGTTTATCATTTCTTCATCAAATATAGCGAAACGCGGCATTGCTGAGTCAGCAGAGTCAGCCATTTTGCTGACAAAATTTGCTCATTTTTGTAACCGTAACCAAGCAACGAACTAGCCAATAGCATTTCAGAAATATGGCCCCGTGTTAAGGAAAAAAGCCCTCCTTGATTGACCAATCAGAATTGAGTAATTTGGCCATTTGTACAACCCCGATTCCAAAAAATTTGGGACAAAGTACAAATTATAAATAAAAACGGAATGCAATAATTTACAAATCTCAAAAATTGATATTGTATTCACAGTAGAACATAGACAACATATCAAATGTCGAAAGTGAGACATTTTGAAATTTCATGCCAAATATTGGCTCATTTGAAATTTCATGACAGCAACACATCTCAAAAAAGTTGGGATAGGGCTTGAAAAGTTAAAGGTACAAAAAAGGAACAGCTGGAGGACCAAATTGCAACTCATTAGGTCAATTGGCAATAGGTCATTAACATGACTGGGTATAAAAAGAGCATCTTGGAGTGGCAGCAGCTCTCAGAAGTAAAGATGGGAAGAGGATCACCAATCCCCCTAATTCTGCGCCGACAAATAGTGGAGCAATATCAGAAAGGAGTTCGACAGTGTAAAATTGCAAAGAGTTTGAACATATCATCATCTACAGTGCATAATATCATCAAAAGATTCAGAGAACCTGGAAGAATCTCTGTGCGTAAGGGTCAAGGCCGGAAAACCATACTGGGTGCCCGTGATCTTCAGGCCCTTAGACGGCACTGCATCACATACAGGCATGCTTCTGTATTGGAAATCACAAAATGGGCTCAGGAATATTTCCAGAGAACATTATCTGTGAACACAATTCACCGTGCCATCCGCCGTTGCCAGCTAAAACTCTATAGTTCAAAGAAGAAGCCGTATCTAAACATGATCCAGAAGCACAGACGTCTTCTCTGGGCCACGGCTCATTTAAAATGGACTGTGGCAAAGTGGAAAACTGTTCTGTGATCAGACGAATCAAAATTTGAAGTTCTTTATGGAAATCAGGGACGCCGTGTCATTCGGACTAAAGAGGAGAAGTACGACCCAAGTTGTTATCAGCACTCAGTTCAGAAGCCTGCATCTCTGATGGTATGGGGTTGCATTAGTGCGTGTGGCATGGGCAGCTTACACATCTGGAAAGACACCATCAATGCTGAAAGGTACTGTATATCCAGGTTGTAGAGCAACATATGCTCCCATCCAGACGATGTCTCTTTCAGGGGAGACCTTGCATTTTCCAACATGACAATGCCAAACCACATACTGCATCAATTACAGCATCATGGCTGCGTAGAAGAAGGGTCCGGGTACTGAACTGGCCAGCCTGCAGTCCAGATCTTTCACCCATAGAAAACATTTGGCGCATCATAAAACGGAAGATACGACAAAAAAGACCTAAGACAGTTGAGCAACTAGAATCCTACATTAGACAAGAATGGGTTACCATTCCTATCCCTAAACTTGAGCAACTTGTCTCCTCAGTCCCCAGACGTTTACAGACTGTTGTAAAGAGAAAAGGGGATGTCTCACAGTGGTAAACATGGCCTTGTCCCAACTTTTTTGAGATGTGGTATTGTCATGAGATTTAAAATCACCTAATTTTTCTCTTTAAATGATACATTTTCTCAGTTTAAATATTTGATATGTCATCTATGTTCTATTCTGAATAAAATATGGAATTTTGAAACTTCCACATCATTGCATTCCATTTTTATTTACAATTTGTACTTTGTCCCAACTTTTTTGGAATCGGGGTTGTATTATAAAAAGAGAACAGAACTGGTACAAGGGCGGCACAGTGGTGTAGTGGTTAGCACTGCTGCCTCACAGCAAGAAGTTCCTGGGTTTGAGCCCAGCGGCTGGTGAAGGCCTTTCTGTGTTGAGTTTGTATGTTCTCCCCGTGTCTGTGTGGGTCCGCTCCAGTTTCCCACACAGTTCAAAGACATGTGGTTAGGTTAACATGGGGCAGCCATGGGCTGAAGTGCCCTTGAGCAAGTGCACCTAACCCCCCAACTGCTCCTGGGGTGCTGTTGCATATAGCTGCCCACTGCTCTGGGTATGTGTGTATGCTCATTGCTCATGTGTATGTGTTCACTGCTTCAGATGGGTTAAATGCAGAGGACAAATTTCATTGTGCTTGAGAGTGCACGTGACAAATAAAGTCTTCTTCTTTAATAAAGGAAACAGCGTGGAGAGAGAAAGAATTCTGCTGCTCCTGTCATGACTGCCTGCACCATAACAAGCTCCTGCACCATGCTAAACCAGGAGCGCTGGTTCTCTGTTGAAGCGTATTTGTCTTGACCCATAGAAAGGGGTCATGGGTAAAAGGTTGAGGCTGGGGTGTGTGTCCATTTGCATATCCGGAGAACAGTGTGACACTGCCAATATCCTATAATTCTTTAATCTGACTTCAACCAGCCATGTGCAGTGAGATAAGAGTGAAGGAGAAGAGGCAATTTGCTGCAACTCTTCTTGTCACAGTGGGCATTAAAATGCATGTTCACACAACTATATAGTGCTAACATAATAATACATATAATAACACACACACACACACACACACACACACACACACACACACACACACACACACACACACACACAATACATATATAGCTCTGGAAAAAATTAAGAGACCCCTGCACAATTATCAGTTTTTCTACTTTTACTTTTTATAGGTATGCATTTGTTTGAAGAACATGAACATTTTTGTTTTATTCCATAAACTACTGACAACATTTCCCCCAAATTCCACATAAAAATATTGTCACTGAGAGCATTTTATTGCAGAAAACGACAACTGGTCAAAATAACAAAAAAGATGACGTGTTTTCAGACCGAATAAGGCATAGAAATCAAGATCATATTCAATTTTAAACAACACAATACTAATGTTTGAAATTAGGATGAGTTCAGAAATCAATTTTTGGTGGAATAACCCTGACATTTAATCACAGCTCTTATGCATCTTGGCATGCTCAACACCAGTCTTTCAAACACGAGTTGTGAAATCTAATGACGAGCAAAGATCACCCCAGACTTGTCTTTCTCGGTGAGTGTTTTCAAAATGATGGGTTCCTATACGTACGTGCCGGACTGCGCGTGTGCCAAGCGGATTCTTGCACGTGTGCTGTTAATGAGGCTCACCTGCACATGATCAAGAAGCATCAGCATGCCTATATAAAGACTGAGAAAACGCATGTTCAGTGCGAAGTATTATGCCATGTCAGCGCACATTACCGAGCATTAGACATGCGGTTAGGTTAATATGGGACGGCCTTGGGCTGAGGTGCCCTTGAGCGAGGCACCTAACTCCCAACTGCTCCCTGGGTGCTGTTAGCATGGCTGCCCACTGCTCTGGGTATATGTGTGTGCTCATTGCTCACGTGTGTGTTCACTGCTTCAGATGGGTTAAATGCAGAGAGGAATTTCACTAGTGTGTGATTAATAAAGTTGTGCTTTCTTTCTTTCTTTCTTTCTTTCTTTCTTTCTTTCTTTCTTTCTTTCTTTCTTTCTTTCTTTCTTTCTTAGTCAGTCATAAACCTGCTTAATGCACTCCCTTAAATGAATAAAATGCTATTTAAATAAAATATATATTGAAGCATTTTACTGATTAAGGCTGTGTTGGCCTTATTAAGACTGGCTATATGATGAAATAAATGGCTTCACTGGACTCACAGCTTGGAGAGCAGCCTGTAATGGTAAGGGTCGCTCGTTTGCTTTACAAAAATGGTTTCCACTTCGGTGAATTCTACTGAGAGTTCTTCTTTAGGATTGGTTTAAAAATATATAGCAATTAGCATGTTCAAAATGTTTTATTTCCAAAATTTTATATTTTGTTTATTTCCATTTATTACAAGGAGACGCAATCATAAACCTGCTTAATGCACTCCCTTAAACGAATTATGGTTTGTTCATATCTCAATCTTGTCGCACATATTACCTATGTAATTAACATACTACCACTGTTTTTACTATCCAAACTGGTCCTATTGCAAGAGGATAGTGATGACCACAGCAGTGGTTTTTATACATTTCCTCCTTAAATAAGATTTGGTTCAGGTGACCACCTAATCAGTACTTCATTAAGTAATCTGAGGTGTGCTTCTGTTGGAATTCCACCACAGATGTCCATCCATTATCTGTAGCCATTTATCCTGTGCAGGGTCGCAGGCAAGCTGAAGCCTATCCCAGCTGACTGTGGGAGAGAGGCAGGGTACACCCTGGACAAGTCACCAGGTCATCGCAAGGCTGACACATAGAGACAATTCACACTCACATTCGCACCTATGGTGGGCGGCACGGTGGTGTAGTGGTTAGCACTGTCGCCTCACAGCAAGAAGCTCCGGGTTCGAGCCCCGTGGCCGGCGAGGGCCTTTCTGTGCAGAGTTTGCATGTTCTCCCCATGTCCACGTGGGTTTTCTCTGGGTGCTCCGATTTCCCCCACAATCCAAAGACATGCAGGTTAGGTTAACTGGTGACTCTAAATTGACCGTAGGTGTGAATGGTTGTCTGTGTCTATGTGTCAGCCCTGTGATGACCTGGCGACTTGTCCAAGGTGTACCCCACCTTTTGCCCGTAGTCAGCTGGGATAGGCTCCAGCTTGCCTGCGACCCTGTAGAACAGGATAAAGCGGCTAGAGATACCGAGATGAGATTCACACCTACGGTCAATTTAGAGCCACCAATTAACCTAACCTGCATGTCTTTGGACCGGGGGGGAAACCGGAGCACCCATAGGAAACCCACATGGACAACATGCAAACTCTACACAGAAAGGCCCTCGTCAGCCGCTGGGCTCGAACTCAGGACCTTCTGGCTGTGAGGCAACAGTGCTAACCACTACAACCGTGCTGCCCCCAGCACAGACATTGGAATGAAATGGCTGCCATACACAGAGAGGCTGATTGAAGTAAAAATTGAAATGGTATCTCAATTTTTTTTCCAGAGTTGTGTATACACACACAGTATGTGTAATACATGTAGTCAGAGAAGATTATATATACACAGAAAGAGTGAGAAGATTGCATGGTGGTGCGAAGATATGAAGTTTATCTTCGAGTGGTGAACGTATAGTTCACTAGGGAGCATAGCGAATGGGTGAAATATTTTTGAACATGAGAAGATAAACTTCATATCTTTGTGCTACTGCCCATTATTCCTTTTATTATATGGACACAGCCACACAAAAAATTAATCAAAACGATTTAAATTTTGAACTGGTTTGCTATTTTGACAAGGCACATCTAGACAGCAGGAAGACATTGGGAGTGATGCCATCAGAGTGAAGATATTAAAAATGTCACTCAGAGCCCAGATGTATTTCGTATGAAAAATACAAGCTTTTTACCTTGAGAAGATAAACTTCATATATTCAAGCCAATGTGTAATTTTTTTAAATTATAATCAACACAAACAAAAAGGAAATCAGAATATGTTAATCAAAATAATTAATCATTATCCTCACCAGTGAAGATATGTTACTCAATCTCCTGGATGGATTTTGTATTTTTTTTTCATAGAAGTGGTGTATTTCCCAGTAAAACACACTCTCTCTCTCTCTCTCTCTCTCTCACACACACACACACACACACACACACACACACACACACACACACACACACACACACACACAAAATGTACATAAGTGGAATTTTAATTTTAGATGTGGAATTTCTTACTTTAACGCATGAGACCATCCAACAGTAAATAATAAAAATACAGTAAATAGCCCCATTTGACAACTGTAGTAATCCAGATTATGCCAAGAACTGCTCAACTAAGTAAAGAGAAACAACAGTCCATAATTAAGACAAAGTGGCTTAATTAATAAAAATAAAAACCATTGAATTAGGTGTGCCCACACTTTTGACTGGTACTGTATATATTATATATACACAGCTTCTGGGCTCCCACATCTCAGTTCCATGGACCTGGAACCAGGGTAAGATAGATGGGATAGATGTACCACCAACCCAATGATCTGTCCTGTGTCACACTCTTCTATCATTATCTACTGGAAACAGGAATCCTTCAGCTGCTGTGCATTGGCAAAAGGGCGACCGACCTCTGGGAGCTGCAGCAAATGGAAGCATCAGCGATGCTCCTCAGGAGTCCAGCTGACCTGCTGCAGGACCGCCCTCTTGATGCTTGAATATTCTTGTTGCATCCATAGTGGAAGCTGCTAGGCAGCAAGCTGGGCTTCCCAGGAAAGCAAGGGGAGAAGTCAGAGCCCATTCCCATGCAGCTGATACACACTCAAAAAGCTCCAAGAAGGTCTCCAAATCATCCTTGGAGACCAACTTGGTGATCATCACATGTGGACAAGTGGCAGGGAACACAGCTAGAGATGTGGTGGGCTTCAGCAGCTTCATAAGTGCCAGCCAGCTCTCAGCCTACAATACTCCTGCACAAGAGCTATAACGCATCTTCTAAGGTCTTGTGAAAGTTGATGGGATTGAGACATAGTTCACGCTCATCAATTGTTCTTGAGAAGAACAGATTGGTCAGTAACCAGCCTTTGTGTGTTTTTATTTGTATAGGTAATCGTATGGGGCCGAGTAAAATTAAGGATTCATTTCACGAGTGATTTCGAAGTTTTGAAAATTTCAAAACTTCGAAATCACAAGTGAAATTGATCCTTAATTTTATGAGGAACCATATGATTACTTGTCTCATCTCATCTCATTATCTGTAGCCGCTTTATCCTGTTCTACAGGGTCGCAGGCAAGCTGGAGCCTATCCCAGCTGACTACGGGCGAAAGGCGGGGTACACCCTGGACAAGTCGCCAGGTCATCACAGGGCTGACACATAGACACAGACAACCATTCACACTCACATTCACACCTACGGTCAATTTAGAGTCACCAGTTAACCTAACCTGCATGTCTTTGGACTGTGGGGGAAACCGGAGCACCCAGAGGAAACCCACGTGGACACGGGGAGAACATGCAAACTCCGCACAGAAAGGCCCTCGCCGGCCACGGGGCTCGAACCTGGACCTTCTTGCTGTGAGGCGACAGCGCTAACCACTATGAGCCCCATGATTACTTGTTTATAATATATAGGGCCAAATTTATACTTTGGAATCCATTCAAGGTCACAACATTTGTCATCCACGTTTTCTGAACCAATCAGGGTGCGAAACTATCTTGCACGTTTGAATCAGTTTCTAAAGCGTCTTTTGGTATTTTCATTTTCGCTTGGAGCTTTCAATTGGTTTATCATTTCTTCATCAAATATAGCGAAACGCGGCATTGCTGAGTCAGCAGAGTCAGCCATTTTGCTGACAAAATTTGCTCATTTTTGTAACCGTAACCAAGCAACGAACTAGCCAATAGCATTTCAGAAATATGGCCCCGTGTTAAGGAAAAAAGCCCTCCTTGATTGACCAATCAGAATTGAGTAATTTGGCCATATGTACAACCCCGATTCCAAAAAATTTGGGACAAAGTACAAATTATAAATAAAAACGGAATGCAATAATTTACAAATCTCAAAAATTGATATTGTATTCACAGTAGAACATAGACAACATATCAAATGTCGAAAGTGAGACATTTTGAAATTTCATGCCAAATATTGGCTCATTTGAAATTTCATGACAGCAACACATCTCAAAAAAGTTGGGACAGGGGCAATAAGAGGCTGGAAAAGTTAAAGGTACAAAAAAGGAACAGCTGGAGGACCAAATTGCAACTCATTAGGTCAATTGGCAATAGGTCATTAACATGACTGGGTATAAAAAGAGCATCTTGGAGTGGCAGCAGCTCTCAGAAGTAAAGATGGGAAGAGGATCACCAATCCCCCTAATTCTGCGCCGACAAATAGTGGAGCAATATCAGAAAGGAGTTCGACAGTGTAAAATTGCAAAGAGTTTGAACATATCATCATCTACAGTGCATAATATCATCAAAAGATTCAGAGAACCTGGAAGAATCTCTGTGCCTAAGGGTCAAGGCCGGAAAACCATACTGGGTGCCCGTGATCTTCAGGCCCTTAGACGGCACTGCATCACATGCAGGCATGCTTCTGTATTGGAAATCACAAAATGGGCTCAGGAATATTTCCAGAGAACATTATCTGTGAACACAATTCACCGTGCCATCCGCCGTTGCCAGCTAAAACTCTATAGTTCAAAGAAGAAGCCGTATCTAAACATGATCCAGAAGCACAGACGTCTTCTCTGGGCCACGGCTCATTTAAAATGGACTGTGGCAAAGTGGAAAACTGTTCTGTGATCAGACGAATCAAAATTTGAAGTTCTTTATGGAAATCAGGGACGCCGTGTCATTCGGACTAAAGAGGAGAAGTACGACCCAAGTTGTTATCAGCACTCAGTTCAGAAGCCTGCATCTCTGATGGTATGGGGTTGCATTAGTGCGTGTGGCATGGGCAGCTTACACATCTGGAAAGACACCATCAATGCTGAAAGGTACTGTATATCCAGGTTGTAGAGCAACATATGCTCCCATCCAGACGATGTCTCTTTCAGGGGAGACCTTGCATTTTCCAACATGACAATGCCAAACCACATACTGCATCAATTACAGCATCATGGCTGCGTAGAAGAAGGGTCCGGGTACTGAACTGGCCAGCCTGCAGTCCAGATCTTTCACCCATAGAAAACATTTGGCGCATCATAAAACGGAAGATACGACAAAAAAGACCTAAGACAGTTGAGCAACTAGAATCCTACATTAGACAAGAATGGGTTACCATTCCTATCCCTAAACTTGAGCAACTTGTCTCCTCAGTCCCCAGACGTTTACAGACTGTTGTAAAGAGAAAAGGGGATGTCTCACAGTGGTAAACATGGCCTTGTCCCAACTTTTTTGAGATGTGGTATTGTCATGAGATTTAAAATCACCTAATTTTTCTCTTTAAATGATACATTTTCTCAGTTTAAATATTTGATATGTCATCTATGTTCTATTCTGAATAAAATATGGAATTTTGAAACTTCCACATCATTGCATTCCATTTTTATTTACAATTTGTACTTTGTCCCAACTTTTTTGGAATCGGGGTTGTATTATAAAAAGAGAACAGAACTGGTACAAGGGCGGCACAGTGGTTAGCACTGCTGCCTCACAGCAAGAAGGTCCTGGGTTTGAGCCCAGCGGCTGGTGAAGGCCTTTCTGTGTTGAGTTTGTATGTTCTCCCGGTGTCTGTGTGGGTCCGCTCCAGTTTCCCACACAGATCAAAGACATGTGGTTAGGTTAACATGGGGCAGCCATGGGCTGAAGTGCCCTTGAGCAAGTGCACCTAACCCCCCAACTGCTCCTGGGGTGCTGTTGCATATAGCTGCCCACTGCTCTGGGTATGTGTGTATGCTCATTGCTCATGTGTATGTGTTCACTGCTTCAGATGGGTTAAATGCAGAGGACAAATTTCATTGTGCTTGAGAGTGCACGTGACAAATAAAGTCTTCTTCTTTAATAAAGGAAACAGCGTGGAGGGAGAAAGAATTCTGCTGCTCCTGTCATGACTGCCTGCACCATAACAAGCTCCTGCACCATGCTAAACCAGGAGCGCTGGTTCTCTGTTGAAGCGTATTTGTTTTGACCCATAGAAAGGGTTCATGGGTAAAAGGTTGAGGCTGGGGTGTGTGTCCGTTTGCATATCCGGAGAACAGTGTGACACTGCCAATATCCTATAATTCTTTAATCTGACTTCAACCAGCCATGTGCAGTGAGATAAGAGTGAAAGAGAAGAGGCAATTTGCTGCAACTCTTCTTGTCACAGTGGGCATTAAAATGCATGTTCACACAACTATATAGTGCTAACATAATAATACATATAATAACACACACACACACACACACACACACACACACACACACACACACACACAAAATACATATATAGCTCTGGAAAAAATTAAGAGACCCCTGTAAAATTATCAGTTTTTCTACTTTTACTTTTTATAGGTATGCATTTGTTTGAAGAACATGAACATTTTTGTTTTATTCCATAAACTACTGACAACATTTCCCCCAAATTCCACATAAAAATATTGTCACTGAGAGCATTTTATTGCAGAAAACGACAACTGGTCAAAATAACAAAAAAGATGACGGCACAGTGGTGTAGTGGTTAGCACTGCTGCCTCACAGCAAGAAGGTCCTGGGTTTGAGCCCAGCGGCTGGTGAAGGCCTTTCTGTGTGGAGTTTGCATGTTCTCCCTGTATCTGCATGGGTTTCCCCCACAGTCCAAAGACATGCAGGTTAATTGGTGGCTCTAAATTGACCGTAGGTGTGAATGGTTGTTTGTCTCTGTGTCAGCCCTGCGATGACCTGGCGACTTGTCCAGGGTGTACCTTTGGAGCAGCAGAATGAGCGGAAGAGGAAAGACCGGTGGTAAGGCTAAAGCTAAACCTCTGCTGGACGCTTCCGGCAGCTTACAAGATGGCGACCGGTAAACTTGGCATTGCTTTTGCGATATATGTTTATGTGATTTTAGCCAACATTACTGTCAGAAAGATTATTCATTGGTTGAATGAAGGTTCCCCTTTTACCCAGGGGGTAATTGAGCGACAAAACTTGTATGATGGCTTAAAACACTGTGGATTTGCGACCGGAAATCTGTATATGCACCTAATATCGCCTACCTTGGGAAATGAGCGCGTCCATAGTAACGGTAAACAGGGGAAGAAAACTAGACTTTTGATGACTAAAGTAGACACATATAGTCTATTTATGACACTGAGTCTCCTGGGATGCGGGGATATTCACCCTTGTCCTGGCCCAGGTCCCAAATTCCCTTGTACCAGATGTCAGAAGGCTGTTCGTAGCAATAGTAAGGCGGTATCCTGTGATTTATGCGAGGAATGGACCCATATAAAGTGCTGCGACATTTCTGCTGAGCAATATAATGCTGCTGTTCTCAACAGTGATGAGCCCCTGCAATTTGTATGTGACAACTGTGGTTGGGCCTCTCTACCTGGAGATGATGAACCTAGTAGCAGCTCGAGTATTGCATCTCAGTCCCAGTCAATTGAAGGCCAGGATAATCCAGCACCAGAGCCTTCTGAAATCGACCAAGACGACGATATGTTCCAGTGCTTTCGATCCAAGGGCCTACATTTTATACATCTTAACACCCAAAGCCTAATCCCAAAACTGGACGAGCTTCGACGAATAGCCCTGCACACAAATGCAGCAGTCATTGGCGTCACAGAAACCTGGCTTGATGACTCAGTGGGCAATGCAGAAGTGGAGATTCCAGGCTACTCTATTCATCGTAATGACAGAAGCAGGGATGGTGGTGGTGTTTGTGTATATATCAGATGTGATATTGCATATAATCCCAGGGATGACATTGCCCCTTCAAACTGTGAGACAGTCTGGGCTGAGATCTTGCTACCAAAGACTAGACCCATTCTTACTGGTGTGTGCTATAGAACTGAGAAAGAACGAGACTTTTATGCACTGCTTGAAGACGCATGTGGCACTAGTCTAGTTCAGGTTGAGAGTGGTTCTTGGTGATTTCAATAATGATCTACTAAAGAAGTCTGACAATGCCCTAGTAAATGCTTTGTACCATTTTGCAGGGTCATGTGGTCTAAAACAAATTATAGATAAGCCTACAAGGGTGACTAAAACAACAAAGTCCATACTAGATCTTATATTTGTTTCTGACTCTGACCGAATAAGTCAATCTGGTGTACTAAGCTTAGGCCTAAGTGATCATTTTATCACATACTGTACCCGGAAATTAAAAAAGGGTCAACCTATTAACAAGCATAATGGTGTACGCATACGTTCTCTCAAAAACTATTCTAAAGAGGTTCTGCATCAGGCCCTCGGTACAGCAAACTGGCAAACTATACTAGACTGCAATGACGTAGATAAGGCTTGGCTATTGTTTAAAACTACATTCACATTGATTTTAGACTCCATTGCCCCATTCAAAGAGGTCAGAGTAAAACAAAGAACTGAACCTTGGATGTCTGGGGAAATAATTGAACTGATTAGGAAAAGAGATAAATGTTTAGCCAGGTTTAATAACACCCAAAACCTTGAAGATCATGAACAGTTTAAATTTTATCGTAACCAGGTCAAGTATAAAAAAACAAAAGCCAAGGCTGACTACTTTGAAAATCAGATTGAGGAAAACAAAAATCACCCCAAAAGGTTATGGCAGACCATAAAATCATTGGGCTCATCCTCAAAATGCAAATCCAGAGTCAGCAGCATTGGTCTTGAAATCGATGACTCATTGACATTTGAAACAGAAACAGTGGCTAATTATTTTAACAACTTTTTTACTACAATAGCCTCTAAGCTCGTTGAGCAGCTTCCACCTTGTACTGGTATGTTTGGTACTGATTTTGTTAGAAACTACTATACAAATTTGAATGTATCTGGTGACTGTTTTAGCCTCAAAGAAGTCAGCTTTGACCAAGTATATAAAGTTCTCACTTCCATGAGTGCCAGTAAAGCAACTGGTCTAGACAACCTACCAGCCAGATTTCTTAAAGATGGGGCGGATGTTATTGCTCATCTAGTGAGGCACATTATAAACTTGTCGATCAGTAGCAGCAAGGTTCCTGATGACTTAAAGCTTGCTCGAGTGGTTCCACTATACAAGAAAAAATCTAAAACTGAAGTTGGTAATTATAGACCGGTGTCAGTATTGAATGTAATGTCAAAGGTTTTTGAACAACTCATGTATAACCAGCTTAATGAATATTTAATTGACCACAACTTACTGTATGAACTTCAATCTGGTTTCAGGTCCAACTACTCCACAGATACTTGCCCAATTCACCTGTGTGATTACATAAAACTAGAATGTGATAAAGGCAACTATACAGGTATGGTTATGCTTGATCTGCAAAAGGCCTTTGACACTGTTAATCACAACATTCTCTTAGATAAGATGAAGTGTCTTGGTATGTCTAGTCCTTCTGTCGGTTGGTTTAAATCATACCTATCAAACCGCAAACAGCTTGTGGACATAAATGGCACTATGTCGAATGAGTGTGATATAGAATGTGGTGTGCCCCAGGGATCAATACTTGGACCTCTTTTATTTCTCATATATGTGAATGATATGCCGGCAGCAGTCAATTGCAAGCTTTTATTATATGCCGATGACTCTGCACTACTTGTATCAGGCAGGAGCACAGTAGAAATTGAACAAGAAAGGCTCAGTAATGAAATGGCCAAGGTGCATGACTGGTTGGTTGACAATAAATTATCCTTACACCTCGGTAAAACAGAATCAATACTTTTCGGGTCCAAAAGAAAATTAGCCAAATGTGACAGTATACATGTTTCTTGTGGTGGGACTGACATTGGACCAAGGCAGTCGGTTACATATCTTGGTGTAAATCTGGATCAATCTCTCTCTGGCGAATTAATTGCGAAGAGAGTGATCTCAAAGACTTCCGCCAAAATAAAATTTTTATACTGGAACTGTCGAAATTTTAATCTGAAAACCAGGAAGCTAATTGTATCTGCCTTGGTCCAGTGTCATTTTGACTATGCTTGCTCTTCTTGGTACAATGGCCTGACTAAGAAGAGCAAGTTAAGGTTACAAGTTGCCCAAAATAAGGTGATAAGGTTCATATTAGACCTCTCTCCCAGAGCACACATTGGTGTAGCAGAGTTCTCCAAAGTTGGTTTGCTGCCTGTACAGTATAGAGTTGAGCAACTCCAACTAAATCACATGTTTAACATTAAGCGTGGAAATGCTCCTTCATACCTGAAAGGTCAATTTCATAGTGCAGCACAAACACATAATACAAGACAGAGTCAATCAGCTTTTTTTGTCCCTAGGGTGAATGGGTTTGGAAAGAATTATTTTTTATTTTGTGGTGTTAAATGCTGGAATGGATTGCCAATCGAAGTAAGACAAATAGATTCAAAGTTTACTTTCAAAAAATGTGTAAAGGAACACCTAATGGCTAGAATAATGAATGAAGAAAATAACGATTTTAGTTATTATTAGTTATGTATGTATTAGGTGCCAAAATTGTACAGTAATTTTTATTTTTTACAATGGTTAAATACTTATTTTACGAGTATCTACTATGTTAATTTTAATTGTTTTTTTAAATATAATTTTTGTTTCTAGTGATAAATTAGTTTAATCATAGTATGTTTATAATTTAAATATTTACGTTGTCAAATTTATTATTTTTACGTGCCAAGTTTGCCACAACCATCTTGTCATCTTGAGGACCACAATGGAAATAAGTGTATTTTAATGCTTTTTGTGTCATCCTCGGCGATATGTACATGTATGTTTTTATCATATTTATATTGCCAAATCAAATCAAATCAAATCAAATCAAACCCTGCCTCTTGCTCATAGTCAGCTGGGATAGGCTCAAGCTTGCCTGAGACCCTGTAGAACAGGATAAGTGGCTACAGATAATGGATGGACCCACACAACCATTCTCACACCTGACTAATTAGCTTTTGGTGAAATTGTTAGCACAGAGGTTAATTTACTTTTTCCAGCCTGCGCTGTGAATGAATGATTACTCAAGATGCTTGATAAAACTACTACTGTATATGTATTATTTCATTTACTCAAATCGTGTTTGTCTAGAATTGAGACTTCGATGAAGATCAGACCAAATTTTATGAATAATCAGTACAAAACCCCTGGTAATTCCAACAGATTCACAAACTGGATGTGTTCATCCAGCCAGAAGAGTTTCAGTGAGGTCAGGCACTAACACTGGGTGAGGAGGCCTGGTGTGCAATCAGGGCTCTGTAGTGTTTTTCCACTCTATCCCTTAGTAATCCATGTCTTTATGGAGCACAAAGGCATTGCCATGCTGAAACAGATCTGGACCTCTTAGTTACAAGCATACAAAGACATTGTGGACAATTCTGCACGTCTAATTTCAAGATTCGTTTGGCATTTGGACTGTTTACTGAAATGCACGCATGCGCAATGCTGATATATGTACCCTGACCCCCTTTTTTAAACCGCGCATGCGCACACGTGCATTAGCGAGGCAAACCGAGTCGGTAGTGACATGTCTTACAATTTGCTTCTTAAATTTCACAAAATATGGTAATCCTGCTCCTAACTCCTAAATGAAACGTACCAGAGGATTATTTAATTTATTATTATTATTATTGTGCGGAGCCTTTTGGGTCGTGGCTACTTTCTGACCAATCAGAAAAAAGGGTGAATCGGGGGCGGGGCTTATTGAAGTCCAGGAACAAAAACAGTGGATCAGCTCGACTGCAGCTACAAGAGCGTTATCACAAGTTTCCTTGGAGTGGACGTTCTTTGGAGTTTTAAGAAAGATGGCGGAAAACCGGGAAAAGGCTACGGATCAAATGAAAATATGGAAAGAAAGTCGAGGATCTCAGGTTTGCTTTTTAAATCTAAAACTAGTGTGATGAGAATCGTGCTAGCTGCGCGCGTGCAGCAAATAATCGAGGCAAAGGTCACACGCTGCATGCTTAAATACTGTTTATTTAGTGTCGTGCTATGCTTGTGAATGATTTGATGTTTTGCACATGTGGGAAATCGCGTAAAAGAAAGCAAGTTCGATTTTAAACCTGCGCACGAGCCTTGCGATAACGACCAGTCTAAAGTCTGAAAACGGTTTTCCTTTAGACTCGCCTCTTTAAATCCTCTACCGGGATTGGTTGCCTTTATGAAACAGTCAGCCAATCAGCGAGCAGCATTACAGTTCGCGTGGGGTCGCAGACCTTTACGTGTGTTGATTTTTAATCGGGTCACTACATTGTCCGGTTATGTAATCAAGGCCTGTCAGAGAATAAAGTCCTTCAGTTACAGCAGGGTTTCTCAAACTTCTTTGCCCTGGGGCCCAGTAATGTTAAGCCTTGTTGCTGCAAGGCCTCTGCATAGGCCTACGCCTCCTGACCCCCCCCCCCCCCACACACACACCGTATCGACAGTTAGTTAAGTTTGTTTTTTTTTTTTTGTGTTAGTAGTACTTGTTTCAAGTAGCAGGCTTATATCAGCATAACAATATTTTGGCTAAATAAGACCTAACAGGAGTGCATTGGCAGAACTGTAGAAAATTGCCAAATGACCAGTAACTGTCCAAAGATATGCTATTATTATCTCATCTCATTATCTGTAGCCGCTTTATCCTGTTCTACAGGGTCGCAGGCAAGCTGGAGCCTATCCCAGCTGACTACGGGCGAAAGGCGGGGTACACCCTGGACAAGTCGCCAGGTCATCACAGGGCTGACACATAGACACAGACAACCATTCACACTCACATTCACACCTACGGTCAATTTAGAGTCACCAGTTAACCTAACCTGCATGTCTTTGGACTGTGGGGGAAACTGGAGCACCCGGAGGAAACCCACGCGGACACGGGGAGAACATGCAAACTCCGCACAGAAAGGCCCTCGCCGGCCACGGGGCTCAAACCTGGACCTTCTTGCTGTGAGGCGACAGCGCTAACCACTACACCACCGTGCCACCCTGCTATTATTATTATTAATATTAATGCTTAGACCTAAACTATTATTAAACAAGGGAAACTAACAGAAGTGCTTTGAGATTATTGCCAAATTACATAAATATACTGATATCTAGGCCCAATAATTTGACATTATTATTAATAACCTATTATTACCATTTGCGTAAGAACCATTAAACCAAGATTTTTTTTTTTTACTTTTGTGTTTTAGAATTTTTTTTTTTAAACTACACCTTTGAATTTGAAGCACTGCCAAACAGTGCCTCAATAACGTACTTATAAAAAGGTCTACCAGAAACATGGGCCCTCAAACTGAGAAACCTAAAGACCCACTGTAGCCCTAGTACTGACTGATTACACAGTCCCAGTATGAAGAAGGGAGAACTGAACGTAGGCTACGTGCTGACTTTTAACCTCAAATGATAGGCCCAGTCACCCACAGAGATTTGGTAAAAGAAAAGTCAGCATTCTAATGCGAAGGATGTGCCTGCTTTCTTGCCACTAACAGGTCGAAATGAGGAAGACAGGGTGACAAGGCCACTCGGAGTGTGTTTTCTGAGTTGAGCCTGTTTCGGTATTTTATCTTTGTGGCTGTCAAATGTGAAAATGCGGTCTCGCAGAGGTATGTTGAATGGAAAGGCATCAGTGTTTTCACTGCCATCTCACTCAGCTGGGGATATTCATCGCAGCATGACAGCCAGAATTCAGACAGAGAAAGTTGACCAAATCTCGACTGCATCGCACGAAAGCTCCAGAAGTTTGTCCTGCACCACAGGTGGCAGAGCGCTCGTTTCTGGGTTGGTGAACGGATCTCTTACCCATTGCTTTTCCGTGAGATGGGATTTTGAGGGTAAGTATGAATCAAAATGATGCAGTGTTTCAGTAAGGTGTTGCGTGATCACTGCCGGTACCTGCCCCAAATCCACACCTTCATCAGCCAGAGACAACAGACAGCCTAACATGTCAAACACACCTCTGTTAACTCTTGGTCCAGACTGAGAGCATCTTTTTGAAAGCCATGATTTTATCATTGGCTTGAAAAATGTCACATGCTTGGCCTTGGATCGACAGGTTTAGCATATTGAAATGGTCCAGGATGTCAGAAAGATAAGCTACCTTTTATAAGCCAAGACTGATCTCGCAGGTGATCGGCAAGATTGGACTGTTTGTCAAGAATGCCTCAACCTGTACACTCTGTTTACCACTTTACCCCGTGATAGCCAACAAACCTCAGAGTGCAAGAGCAGATGAACATGATCTGCACCCATCTCATCACACAGAGCTGTAAATAGACGGGAATTTGTCAGATTGACCTTAATGAAGTTCACTATTTTGACCACTTGATTTAAAATTTCATGAAGCTCTGTGGACAGGCGTTTAGAGGCAAGTACACCGATGAATAACACCGTGCGTTGCCTGCACTGATGGTGAAACGGCTTTTACCCGAGCAAGAACTCCGTTGTGCCTGCCGGTCATAGCCGCTGCCCCATCTGTGCAGACACCGACGCAACGCCCCCATATCAACCCATGCCCATCGAGCATACAGAATATTTCTCCAGTGGTTGTGGTCCCTGGAAGCACCTTACAAAACAAAAAATCCTCATGAAACCGGCCCTCGTGAGCATATCTGATGTAGACCAGAAGCATAGCCAAGTTGGAGAGATCCGTGGTCTCATCCAGTTGAATGGCAAACCAGTCAGATGACTTCGCCCTTTCTAAAATTTGCATTTCAGTGTCTGCCGCCATATCGTCAATTCGACGACAGACCGTGTCATTTGACAGAGGAATGTCTTTTGCTTTGGCTGCAGCAGCCGGGCCCAACACTTCACTACAAGCAGTAACAATCGAAGGCATAATTAGCGTCTCCCCAATTGTGAAGGGCGCCTGACATTTGGAAATATGGTGTGAAATAGGGCTGGGCGATATGAGAGAAAATTATATCACGATATATTTTTTCAAAATTTTCGATAACGATATATATCACGATATAAATCAAATCACCATTTTTGTATTTTCTTTAATTTTCTGCTCAAAATATGAACATTACAAATTAGTAGTTCCTTCCTAATTAACAAAAATAGCTTAACAAGCCTTCAAGTTTCACAGAACCAAAACAAACTGGATGCACATTCTTTTGTTCTTTTTGTTCAAATGAATAAATTGAAACTGAAAAATAAAAACTATATACCATTGTTAATCATTTGTGCAAATTCTAGCAGCTTTCAAATAAACATAAAAGACATATTGACGTGTAAACCTTATGCTGCAAGGAGAAAAAAAGTGCAATCTTGTACGTCAGTATGTTTAAGGTTTTGTGTAACACTTTGTTGTATGTCTGATTTTAAATATCCAAAATACCTCCACACAACCGAAGATCTCTGGCCCTTCTTTTCAACGATGTCCTCCAGGGCAGCGCTCTGACTTTCCTGTTCAGAACTCCGGTCAGTCGGCTTCTCGCTCATTTTTATACAGGGTTCCTACAGATATTTTATGTTGAATTTACTACCTTTTTACTACCTTCACAATTTTTTTTTACTACCACAGTGACAATTTGGATTTGGACATTTTCTCACAATTTAACAAGGTAATCTTTGAGTGTATGTGTTAGTCCAAGTGAATGTGCTACATATAAGTTAGTGACAACTCTACCCAAAGAGTTGGATTGATGAGACAAGATAGAAAGAAAATCTGAACGTACCGGTAGTGTAACTCTTTCCCTTTGGACGCATAATAGAACCTCCCATTGCTAGGGCTACACATGGAGTAATGCATATTTGCATAAAAGAAAACAAACTTCCACATACAAGTTATAATTTTATTGAACTGTGAAACTGTGGCCCATAACCTCTTAACGGGTACACAGATTTGCACTAAACCTTGTGTGTCAACACTTCACATTAGGTACAAGATCTGATTACATTTTGTCGGCCAACACTTTCAAGATGGCCAACCTTTTGTTTGTGGAATAATCTTTTGAACAGGTGAACAGATTTGCACAAAAAATCTTATGTGCTTAGGTACATCAACTCATTACATTTAGATCAGGTCAAATGGCAAACACGAACCCGCGCACACACACACACACAGTGCACACACATGACAAAGACAAGACACACACCCTAAAGATACAAAACACACATAACCCAAGCCCTATTTTGGCAGTCTCTCAACACATTACCAAGTTTGCTTAAGATAGTCATTTGCACCAGTCCTGTAGTCGTGAAGGCCCGTGGGCAGAGTCAGCACCTTCCTCCCAGAGATCAGTGTTTTAGAGGGTTAATCTTAATCATTTGAACAGTTCAACAGATTTGCTCATCACATTTTGGATGCCTCAAATGGCGCGCACAACGCGCCAGGCGCGGGCGCGCGCACAACGCGCCAGGCGCGGGCGCGCGCACAACGCGCCAGGCGCGCGCACAACGCGCCACATGTGCCTCGATCAACTTTTCAATGAACGCCTCTCGCCGATTGCCATCTACCGCCTTTAGCCAGTCTTTAAAATCAGGTTCCTCCAGCCAGAGGTCTGAAAATTTGCATTTCCCCATTGTTTAATTCTTGTGCAGATGTCGCCAGTCGGGTTAACAGATAGATTCGACTAGAGCCGTATAAACAAAGTCAGTCTCGTACTAAACAATCTCTGGTATAAATTTATACTGGATTCGACCGTTATTGGAATTCAATGCGCATGCGCCACCAACTCCTCACTGCGGTCCTCCTCGATACATAAAAATAAATTCGCCCAAATGTAGTAATTTATGGATATTATGGCATGCAGGTTAAGTAAACGAATTAGAAAATACATAGGCCCAGTTGGATGGGGGTCAAAAAAATTTACTACCACGTCAGATTACGTTTACTACCTTTTACTACTTTTTACTGGCCATAATTTAGCCTATTTTAATTAACTACCTTTTAAAACCCCGCGGGAACCCTGTTATAATCGCTTTGTTGGAGAAATGCCGCGCTCCTGCAAACTTCACCACAGCCATGCTGTGCGTTGCTGCTACACGTGTGTTTGTGTGTGCACGCAACCTTACTTGACGTGGCTCTCTTCCAACTGATTGGTTACGTGCGGTACTGTTTAGTTATGATTGGCTATTCGCGTGTCTGTCAAAACTTCAGATGAAGTAATTTTATTGAAGGCGTAGGCTTATCGTAGGCATATCGTACGTGTCTAATTTCTAATCGTAGAGATTTTATATCGTGAATAACATCGTAATCGTAAAATCGCCCAGCCCTAGTGTGAAATCATGTATGATGCCTTTGTTAGCTTTTCATTCTCGGTCAAATTACTTTTCAGCACTTTAGTTTGGGTGGCCAATTCATCACGTTTTCTTCTGAAAAAAATCCTCTGATTTATCCTTGAGATGCGAATGTTTAGTTTCCAAATGCCGGTGTAATTTGGATGGCTTCATAGCTTCGTTGCTTAGCATGGTTTGGCAGATAACACAGATAGTTGTCCCCTGAAACCAATCACTTGAAATAAAGCTGAATTGTATGTATGAAGGGTCGTAATTGCGAGTGAATGAGCGATTTATTTTTTTTTTGCCTCTGGCTCATGTTGTGTATCTGCACCGTCAGATGGGCACTTTCCAAAGAAAGTGTCAAGAGTAGCTTGCTTTGAACATGCCATGATATTGCTCTCATAAAGCATGTGCGCGTGAATGACTAGACTTGGGAATGAATGAATAAGTGCAAGTGTGCAACCTCGTGCGGGCGGGAATGCTTAACATTCTAGAATGGGGGGGGCGGGACTTGCACTACGTGGCACACAGTGACAAATGCACCGAGAGCAGAGCCAGCCAGTCGCTCTTCTATATAATCTGATTGACAGTGACCAGTAGTTTGAAATTATAATACTGACTACTAGTGCAGAGGCAGGCTTGTGGACCTACGGTAATCTTCTCACGGACCGGTACTGGTCCACGGCCCATAGATTAAGAAACACTGAGTTACAGCATACAAGTGCTTCATCATGATGTCTAATGTAGATTAGATCAATCAGACCGTCACTGGACATTACACCGATTATACATAACATTATAACCACTGACAGATGAAGTGAATAACATTGATCGATTGTCTCATTACAATGGCACCTTGCAAGGTGTGGGGTATATTAGGCATGCTTTTGAAATTGACATTTATTGTGGTGTGGTAAAGATGCAAGAGTGTAGTGAAGATGCAAGGAGTAGACGTAAAGAAAGTTGGTGAATTCAAGTACCTGGGGTCGAGTGTGCAGGAAAATGGGGGCTGCAATAATGAGGTGAGGGAGAGAGTGCAGGCAGGGTGGAGCAGTTGGAGAAGGATTTCGGGAGTCATTTGTGATAGGAAAGTCCCAGCAAAAGTGAAAGGTAAGATGTAGAAGACTGTCGTGAGACCAGCTGTGATGTATGGATTGGAGACCATACCCTTAACGAAGAGACAGGAGGCAAAGCTGGAAATGGCAGAGTTGAGGATGTTGAGGTTTGCGATGGGAGGTTGGACAGGATAAGGAACGAGCACATCAGAGGGACAGCACATGTGGAGAGCTTGGGAATTAAGCTAAGAGAGATGAGACTGAGATGGTATGGGCACATCCTGAGAAGAAATGCAGAGCATGTTGGAAGGAGAATGTTGAGGATGGAGCTGCCAGGCAAACGAAAACGAGGAAGGCCAAAGAGGAGATACATGGATGTGGTGAGAGAGGACATGAAAGTGGCAGGTGTGGTAGAGAAGGATGCGGAAGACAGGGAGCAATGGAGACGAAAGTTCTGCTGTGGCGACCCCTAATCGCGAGCAGCCAAAAGATGATGATGATGATGATTGTGGTGTGGTAAAATTTTAAATTAATATTTTAACAGACTTGGTTCCTTTGCTTTCAGAAAACAATGATAAAATCTTTGTGGTTTACCAAATGCTTTGATATGTTTCACCTTTTCTTGAAAAGGTCATTGCCTTATAATTCTGTTATACACCGATCAGCCATAACATGGATGACTACTCAGAGGTAGACTGAACGTCATTGATTCTCATGACAATGGCACCTGTCAAGGGGTGGGATATATTAAGCAGCAGGAGAACGGTCAGTTCTTGAAGTTGATGTGTTGGAAGCAGGAAAAATGGGCAAACGTAAGGATCTGCACGACTCCGACAAGGGCCAAATTGTGTTGGCTAGATGACTGGGTCTGAGCATCTCTAAAATGGCACATCTTGTGGGGTGTTCCCGGTATGCAGTGGTTAGTACCTACCAGGGCTTTGAACCGGAATTTTTTTCCTATTGGTTCGTTCTGAACAGAAACGGAATTTTAACGTTTCCGGTTTTGGGTTCCACCATTAAATAGACGTTCCCGAACCGGTTAGAACAAAAAAATTTCGTTCCCGGAATGGTTAATTACGTTCCCTGTCAGCTGTTTAACAAATGGCTATAAAATGATGTCTCTGTCTCATCCAGCTTAAGCCAAATGTCGGCTAATTCTATTACAACCTTCATTAAATAAGACAAGAAATAATTCAAAACAATTATTATTTCAAATGTTGGCGATTTGGATTCTCAGTATGTCTTCCCATCTACACAAACAGAAAAAGTGCCAAAAATGAAAGAGAATTCGTTTAGTGTGTTACCAAAGGCTAGTCACGCCCTATAGAGGGCTACCGCATGACGTCACCGCGCCGCGAGATTTTGTTAGGCGCCATATTGGAAGTACACATCTATGCAAGTACATACATTCATAAACTACAGCTGAAATGTAGCCAGGGCCGGTTCTGCCCTAATCTGGACCCGGGTGCAACATTGCGCAACCCCCCAAAAAACAAGTCTAAATCAGGACAACCATCACATAACTATAAACATTTTATATCAACTATTTTAACTAAATGGGCTATAATAAATAAGCCTGCAGGCAGCCACGGCGGGCTGCCTCAGAAAAGTAACCATTTGTCCTACCTTAAAACTCGTTTTGCATTTTCTGCCTCCTTTTTTGTATTTTCGACCCTCCGTTTATTTTCTTTCCTTTTCTGAAAACCCGATTTGTGTCCAGACATTTTGTTCTGCTACCAACGAACTAACTCGTCAGGTCTCGTCTCTCGAGCCCGCGATGATTCCCGTGGGAGGGGCAACAACTGATACATTTTTACAAACAGCCAATAGGGAGGTTGCATCGTTCAGGCTCTTCTTTGCTCAGACACTCAGTAATGCATTTACTCACTAGTAGTCCACCTTCCCGCTCTCTCCATTCAATCAGCGAATGTCACACAGGAAGTGAACCCCAGCGGGTCATAGAAACTTGCGCAGGAGAAGAATGACTATTTGTAGGCTACAGAAACTTTGAGGAACGAAATAAAAACCGGTATTAACCGGTTACCATTATTTTTAATAAGCGTTTCTGTTCCGGAACATAAAAAATAATAAAGTTTCTGGTTTCGTTTCTGTTCCATGTGAAATAGAAAAAGTTCCCGGTTTTCGTTTTCGTTCCTTGAACCGGTTCAAAGCCCTGGTACCTACTAAAAGTGGTCCACGGAAGGACAACCAGTGAACCAATGAGTGTTGAAGGCTCATTGATTTGCATGGGGCATGAAGGCTAGCCCAGATGGTCCAATCCCACAGAAGAGCTACTGTAGGGCAAACTACTGAAAAAAATTAAAGGGCATATTCTGGACCAATTTCGTTTTTTTTTTTTTTTTAATTTTTTTATATGAAAGTATGTCCCTTTACACACTCATCCAGAAGGGTAGTTTTGCACAAGGCCATCTGTCTACAGCAGAAAAAAAAATAAAATAACAAAACGCGTCTGGAAAAATCCCAAGGGAGTCTGGAGCCAGAATCGTGCAATAAAACCGTGCAAAACTCGCAGCCTGCTGGCGCTTCCGCAGATAATGTCTGTGTAGACGAACGCTCCCATTTCTCTCTCATTGTCCAGTCTTTTGGAAAACGATGAGTACTAATCCCATCAAGATTGGTGTTGCTACACCCTCCTACGATACATCTGTTAACCATTTTAATAATTACGCGATAAAATAGAAGAAATTTGCAGAAAACCACCAGGTTGTTTTCTCATAAACAAACCAGCGCTGACGTAGGATTCAGAGGGAGGCGTCCCGCACGCGACGTCATGAAAATCGATGTTTCCCGGGAAATCCAAATGCCACGTTTTTTCAGAGGCGGACCAAGTCGCCTCAAATGGCTTGATTTCAACTGAATTTTTCTGGTATTGCGCAAGGTAAAAAATTGCAGAGAATGCAGAATGTTACAGATGTTTGACCCAAGTTTAATATAAAATAGGAGAATTACTTTGATCTTGCTCCTGAATTTACCCGTGATATGCCCTTTAATGCTGGCGAAAACAAAAAGGTGCCAGCATTAATTTTGTCAGCAGTTTGTCCTACAGTAGCTCTTCTGTGGGATTGGACCATATGGGCTAGCCTTCGTGCCCCATACAATGAGCCTTTAACACCCATCACCTCATCGCCAGTTCACCTTCCTTGGACCACTTTTGATAGGTACTAACCACTGCATACCGGGAACACCCAAGATGTGCCATTTTGGAGATGCTCAGACCCAGTCATCACAATTTGGCTCTTGTCAAAGTCTCTCAGATCCTTACACTTGCACAGTGCGGATCAAAGCTTTTTTTTTTTTTCCATTGAGACTTGACAAGTCTTGATCTTGAGGGATGGTAGGTTGAGCGAAGCTGTGCTGGATGCTCCAATTGAACATGGTCCAGAGCAAGGATTGATGAGTGCCTTCAGAAAGGTGTTGGCTGGTCATTGAGGGAATATAGTAACGGAGGGAGATTGCTGCCTTGCTGACAGAAACTTAATTTTATGCCTAGGTGCTAGTGTATGAGTTTCCTTCATTTCCCTCACCTCAACTTTTGTATCCATTTCTGTTTCAGCGAGCTGATGTGTTGACCACAGGAGCAGGTGTTCCCGTAGGCGATAAGCTGAACATTCAGACGGCTGGACCCCGAGGGCCACTGCTGGTGCAGGATGTCGTCTTCACTGACGAGGTGGCCCACTTTGACCGCGAGCGCATCCCAGAAAGGGTGGTGCATGCCAAAGGAGCAGGTCTGTGCTTACGAACACTCGAATACAAGTTTACCAACCAGTGTGGTGATGTATGTGCATTTAAAGATTTACCATCTTTGTGTTTCTTCTCTGAAGGGATCCCTGTATTTCATCAAGAGAACTAAGTTTTCATAAGTCTTTCAGAACAGGAGAAGGACCAGGAAGATGTGATGTGTGAAAGCATATGTTTTGTTGATGTCCATTCAAAAATGATGTTGCAAATTATGCAAAATTGTATCTCATAATAGAAAATATTTATTTGGAAGTGTAATAAGTCACTGATGTGGATGGAGTACAGGAGCACGGCACACGGGAGATGATATTGACACATGCACTTTTTCCTTTAGGTTTGCTTTTCAGCTTCACACTTGCTTGTTTCTTTAAGGCGCGCACACACAGTTGTGTTCTGGTCTGAGGAGCTCCCTTCTCTCTGCTCTCTCCCTCCTTTTCTATCCTCCACCATCACTGCAACACACACGACATTTAATCAGTGTATTGACTTTGCCACTCACCTTCCCTGGCCTCGCCCTCCGTTCACAAACTGATTCTTAACCACACCCCTGCTGCCACAGGAATCATTCTAAGCGTTTGTTAGTTTGAGATGTTTGTATAATAATTCACTCTTCTCCCCGTTATGATTTAAGCTTGAACGGGCAAAATAATGTAGAAATTTAGCGCCCCGTTACATCACAGGTTAACCCAAACACTGATTCTGTATAAATAGTTCCACTTGCTGGGGGGGGGACTTGACTTGAACCACTAAACTACTTTAAGTTGCACAGCGAACACTGTTTGTTTAATTTTCAATATTCATCAGTCAGTGCAAAAAAACAAACACTGTCCGCCAAAAAAAAAAGTCGCCATTTGGATAAGCAAATGCATCGGAGCCTTTGATTGGATAATTACTGCAGCGATTGTGTTTCAACTGGCAGTAATTCTTTAACCCTAAGTGATGCAGTGAGTAGCTTCTCATTTTCTTAAACATGTTGGAAGACATATCCTGTGGTCAGGGAAAAGATATTGTGTTTCAGAAGGGTGAAATTATTGGCCTGTATCAAGCAAAGAAAACATTAAGGAGATTACTGAAATGACTGGAACTGGGTTAAATACTGTCCAATGCATTATTAAAACCAGGGGGGATAGTGGTGAACCATCAACTTGGTAGAAAAAAATGTGATTGGAAAAAGATCCTGACTGACCATGATCAGAGATCACTTAAATGCTTGAAGTCGAATTGTAAAAGAAATCGACAGTAGAACTCAGTTATGTTTAATAGTGAAATTAAGAGTATTTTCACACTTGCATTGTGATGAGCTATTCAACAGATGTGTGGCCATAGTGAGACTAATCAGGATAAAAGGCCTCAGTTTGCTAGGGAGCATAAAGATTGGACTCTGGAGCAAGGTCAAAGGTCATGTGGTGGAAAAAGGTCATGTGGTTTGATAAATCCAGATTTACCCTCTTCCTGAGGGATGGGTGTGTCAGAGTAAAGGCCTCTGCATGCTCTTGCGACAAGGCTTTCGCAGATAGCTTTTCGCAGACAGTTGTAATTTATCGTTGAGCGGGGAGTAATAGGCGTGCGCGATGTTATTCACCGCCACAACGCAAGGGGGCGCGAAATCGCTAGGAGTAGTTGGTGGGTGTGGTTAGTGGAGTGTTTATCCTCCGGTTACTTATAATGACTAGAACTGGAGTCGTATAGATGTACGTACTTCCTCACTTCCTCGATCAACCGCTCTTCGTGCTGCTCCATCTTCGCTTGTGTTTTTAAAAATGGCGGTCGTGAAAACAAACCAAACCGGGAAAGTAGGGAAGCGGAAGTGCGTGTACAGCGGATGTAGAGTGGACCAATCGGAGCCCTCTTGTCTGCAACGCTGTCTGCGAGGCTTCTGTGGTGGTCACAATTTTTGGGAGGTGCGTGCAGAGCGTCTGCGAAGGTGGGGGGGCTATGCAGACACTGTCTGCGATGCTATCTGCAAGGACTGCGTTGTCAGCATAAATTGGCCTTAAGAAGGGAAGCACATGAAGCGATGCATCCATCAGGCATAGTGGCCACTGTACAAGCCTCTGGAGGCAGCGTTATGATCTGTGGTTGTTTCAGTTGGTCAGGTCAAGGCTCAGCAGTGTTCATCTTATCTCATTATCTCTAGCCGCTTTATCCGGTTCTACATCCCAGCTGACTATGGGCGAAAGGCAGGGTACACCCTGGACAAGTCGCCAGGTCATCACAGGGCTGACACATGGACACAGACAACCATTCACACTCACATTCACACCTACGGTCAATTTAGAGCCACCAGTTAACCTAACCTGCATGTCTTTGGACTGTGGGGGAAACCGGAGCACCCGGAGGAAACCCACGCGGACATGGGGAGAACATGCAAACTCCACACAGAAAGGCCCTCGCCGGCCATGGGGCTCGAACCCGGACCTTCTTGCTGTGAGGCGACAGCGCTAACCACTACACCACCGTGCCGCCCCCTCAGCAATGTTATGGGCAATAAAATGAAGTCAGCTGATGACCTGAATGACCAGGTTATTACATCAATGGATTTTTTTTTTTTTTTTTTTCCTGACAGCATGGGCATTAAGTTAGATTGTAAAAGAGTGGTTCAGGGAGCATGAGGAATCATTTTCACACATGAATTGGACATCACGGAGTCCTGACCTTAACCCCAGTGAGAATGTTTGGGACGTGCTGGAAAAGACTTTACACGCTGGTTCGACTCTCTCATCCTCAACACAAGATCTCAGTGAAAAACTAGACTGCATTTCCACAGAGAAAATGCAAAGTGTGCTTGCTGAGCTGTAGCAGAACAGCTATCATGCTAGCATGTTAAAAGCTAGCATGTCAACATGCTAAAAGTTAACATGTTAATGCTAACACGCTAATGATTAACATCTCATCTCATTATCTCTAGCTGCTTTATCCTGTTCTACAGGGTCGCAGGCAAGCTGGAGCCTATCCCAGCTGACTACGGGCGAGAGGCGGGGTACACCCTGGACAAGTCGCCAGGTCATCACAGGGCTGACACATAGACACAGACAACCATTCACACTCACATTCACACCTACGGTCAATTTAGAGTCACCAGTTAACCTAACCTGCATGTCTTTGGACTGTGGGGGAAACCGGAGCACCCGGAGGAAACCCACAGACACAGACCTGGAGGAAACCCACGCGGACACGGGGAGAACATGCAAACTCTGCACAGAAAGGCCCTCGCCGGTCACGGGGCGCGAATCCGGACCTTCTTGCTGTGAGGCGACAGCGCTAACCACTACACCACCGTGCTGCCCTGATTAACATGCTATTTGTTAAAATTCTAACACTTTAAGACTAATATGCTGACAGCTATCATGCTAACAGTTAACATGCTAATGGCTAGTGTGTTCACTTTTAGCATGCTAACACGCTGAGGGTGACATGCTAACAGCTAACATGCTAACAGTTAGCATGCTAACATGCTCAGGCGAACTCGCTAACAGCAAACATGCGAACTCTGCATGCTACCATGCTAATCCTAACATGTTAACAGTTCTCATGATAACAAGCTAATGGTGAACATGCTAACAACTCGTGAGCTAACAGCAGGCATGATATTGTAATGGGTAACATGCTAACAGCTAGCATGGTAACACGTGAATGCGTATATGGCAATTGCTATCGTGTGTGCGTGTAAGTATTCCTAATAAAGTGGCCATTGAGTTGAAGTTGATTTGCTGTCAAAGTCTCAAATGAGCAGATCATTGCCAAATGCATCATCACCTATGGAGGAAGGGAGGAATGACTCAGTCAAGCTTCCATTGATCGCGGCAAAATGGAGAAAAAATGGACGGATGAAAGGCAAGACAAAGCCGAGTGCGGGTCAGAACCGATATCATGTGTGTGATGGTGATTTGGCCTGAGGTGCCGTATGAAGTTTGGTGGATGTGTGGTGAAGTGTTACTGAGCAAAACTCCATTCATTTGAATGGGGCCAAAAATCAATGGAAGCCTATGGAGGTAAAAAGAGATGCGTGAAAACCAAGGAAAAGATGAGTGCAGGTCTCAGATGAGGGGACGGATCTGTGCGGGGACTTGGCCTGAGGCATCAAGTGAAGTTTCTTGAAGTTTGGTCACTTGGTTAAAAAAAAAATATTGATGGAGAGTGAAAGTTTTTCTCCTGAAACACCATTCATTTTCAATGGGGCCAAAAATCAATGCAAGCCTATGGAGGAAAAAGGGATGAGCAAAAAGAAAGGGAAAATGAGTGCAGGTCAGAACCGATTGCATGTACGGTATGTATGTGTCGGGGGAGTTGGCCTGAAGTATCACATGAGGTTTGGTGCATCTGCGATGGAGTGGGTCCGAGTAGGACGATTCGATTCATGAGCCCTATTCATTCTCTATGGGGGAAAAAACAAAAGAAAAATGACAAGAACAAGAGAACGGGCACGTTGATCCAAAAGCTGCATACAAGTACACCACACCACTTCGGGCCAGATGTCTCAGAGTTGGAACGGTGTCTCTATCTCGAACGCCCTAGGAGGAGTAGTGGATCCAAAAAAACGTGTCGGAATAAAGCAGAATAAGTAAACTTAAGAAGAACTAGACTGCATTTCTGCAGAGAAAATGCAAAGTGTGCTTGCTGAGCTGTAGCAGAACAGCTGTCATGCTAGCATGCTAACAGCTAACACTACATTCATTTGAATGGGTCAAAAATCAATGGAAGCCTATGGACGAAAAACCATATGTGTGAAAACCAAGAAAAAGACGAGTGCAGGTCTCAGATGAGGGGATTGATATGTGTGAGGCCTTGCCCTGAGGCATCATATGAAGTTTCTTGAAGTTTGGTCACTCAGTTAAAAAATTTGACGGAGAGTGAAGGCTTTTTTCCCGAAACGCCATTCATTTTCAATGGGGCCAAAAATGAATGGAAGTGAATGGATGAAAAGAAAGGAAAAAATGAGCACGGGTCAGAACTGAATGCATATATGTGTCTGGGGAGTTGGCCTGAGATATCACATGAGATTTGGTGCGTCTGTGATGAAGCGTGTCCGAGCAGGATGATTCGATTCGTGAGCCCTATTCATTCTCTATGGGGAAAAAAAGACAAGAACGAGAGAACAGGTGTGTCGATCCAAAAGCAAAAAAAACAAGCACGCCATTCCAGATCAGGCCCTCCGTTTCAGCATTGGAACGGTGTCTCTATCTCGAAAGCCCTAGGAGGAGTACTGGATCCAAAAAACGGGTGAAAACTACTACTATTATTATTATTATTATTATTATTAATAATAATAATAAAAACTTAAGAAGAACAATAGTGTGCTTGCCTTTGGCAAGCACACGAACACAACTCTGGACTGAAATAAATGTTGACATTGCACAAGTTTATCGGAACAATGCCATGGCGAATGCATGCTCTAATCAAAGCTAAAGGCGGTCCAACCAAATATTAGTGTGCAACTTGTTTTTTTTTTTTTGGCAGGGCAGTGTAGCATCCATTAAGGAAATGAATTGATGTAGTATTTGTCAGCAATAGTTGGCCAATAAAACAGTCTTGCTATTTACAACCTGACTGTTTTTAAAAGGAATGATGATTCCATCTTGCTGTGTAAAATGTGATTCAACTAATGGCCCTTTTCCACTACCCTTTTTCAGCTCACTTCAGCTCGCTTCAGCTCACTTCAGCCTGACACGGCTCGCGTTTCGACTACCAAAAAACAGCACGACTCGGCTCGCTTCAGCCCTGCTTAGCCCCTAAAACTCACACGGTTTTGGAGTGGGGCTGAAGCGAGCCAAACCGAGCCGAGTGAGGCTGGGGGCGTGAGCAGACACTCCCCTGTGCACTGATTGGTGAGGAGGAGTGTCCTCACATGCTCACTCACGCCCCGCGAGCACGCTGGGATCTGTAAACACCGCAAACCCGGAAGAAGAAGAATTACGAATTACGAGAATTTCTGAAGCCTTATGCGCCTCGCCTCATCTATACGCTCTTGCCAGTATCTGTTGGCGTTGTCGGTGACAACAAGCCACAGCACCAAGACCAGCAACACTAACGACTCAATGTCCTCCATGTTTATTGTTTACTATTAACGTGAGACTACCACTTAAAAGCTCACTGATGTCACTGTTTGCGCTGCTTAACGACATCATGTGACGTCCACCCACTTTCGCTAACTCCACCCAATGTGTCCACCCACTTCCAGCCAGCACGGTTCAGCGCGGTTGTAGTCGAAATGCAACTCCAACAGCCCCACTCAGCTCGACTCAGCACGGCACGACTCAGCCGCGTTTGTAGTGGAAAAGCGGCATAATAGGTTTCACTGCAGCCAGCAGTTTCTGTGATGAGTGTGATTGAAGAAAGAATTGGGGGGGGATGCTTTTTCTGCATTGTGAAAGTGTCGGAAGTCTGTTTGGACAGCAGTAAGTGGGCATTAACCCTAAGCTATGGAAATAAAAGCCTCAAGGCTACACTAAAGCTCTGTACAGCTTTCTTAAGGATCTAATGTTGAATCATGCTTTGTGAAAATTTGGAAAGATTGCAATAAGTTGTGGCTTATCAGAGAAACATGGAACCTGTGCAGTAGCTGTTGATTTGCTGATTAAAATGATGGTGCAGCAGTTTGATAACTCTTGTCTTCCTTCACTGCAGGTGCCTTTGGCTATTTTGAGGTGACTCATGACATCACACGCTACTGCAAAGCCAAGGTGTTTGAGCATGTGGGCAAGACCACTCCCATCGCTGTGAGATTCTCTACTGTGGGTGAGATGCACTTCCTATCTCCTCCCCATATAACGTGTGTGTGTGTGTGTGTTACCCCTTTTCCACCAAATCAGTTCCAGGGCTGGTTCAGGGCCAGTGCTGGTGCTGGTTCACAACTCGTTCAACTTGCGAGCCAGCTGAGAACCAGTTTGCTTTTCCATAGCTCGCGGTGCTAAGAGGAGCCACGTCAGTTACATCGCTGTATACGTCAGTTACGTCGCTGTATACAGAAGTTACGGCGCTATGTTTGCATAAATCTTGGCGCGAATATCAAAGCAAAAACAACACGGAAGAAGCAGCAGCGGCAACAGCAACAACAATAATAAATTACTTCGCGTTTGTACAGCTGCTGCTTCTCGTCGCTTAAAAATGGCAATCTTTCGCGGTCTTGTTATTGTTGTTGGTCTTAACAACTCCGCCCCCCGCTGACATAAGCGGTTCTTTCCTCTGGCCCAGCAGAGAGTTGGTGCTAGTCTGGAACCGGTTTTTCTGGCCCCAGAGCCAGTTCTTTGTCAGTGGAAACAGAAAACCCGGTTCCAAACTAAGCACTGGCCCCGAACCAGCCCTGGAACTGCTTTGGTGGAAAAGGGGCAATTGTGTGTTTTATTTTTATATATATCTCATATCATCTCATTATCTCTAGCCGCTTTATCCTTCTACAGGGTCGCAGGCAAGCTGGAGCCTATCCCAGCTGACTACGGGCGAAAGGCGGGGTACACCCTGGACAAGCCGCCAGGTCATCACAGGGCTGACACATAGACACAGACAACCATTCACACTCACATTCACACCTACGGTCAATTTAGAGTCACCAGTTAACCTAACCTGCATGTCTTTGGACTGTGGGGGAAACCGGAGCACCCGGAGGAAACCCACGCGGACATGGGGAGAACATGCAAACTCCGCACAGAAAGGCCCTCGCCGGCCACGGGGCTCAAACCCGGACCTTCTTGCTGTGAGGCGACAGCGCTAACCACTACACCACCGTGCCGCCCATTTATATATATATATTTTAAAAATGCGCACGCACACAGTGTCTTTCAAAAGTATTTATCCCCCTTGATGTTTGTCCTGTTTTGTCACATTAAAAGCTGGAATTAAAATGGATTTTTGGAGGGTTAGCACCATTTGATTTACACAACATGCCTGCCACTTTAAAGGTGCAAATTGGTTGTTTTATTGTGACAATAATTAAGATGAAAAAAAAAAAAACCTGAAGTCTGGAGTGTGCATAAGTATTCATCCCCTTCGTATGAAACCCCTAAGTAAGAGTTGGTCCAACCAATTCACTTCATAAGTCACACAATTAGTTGATTAAGATCCACCTGTGTGCAATCAGTGTCACATGATGCCCAGATAAATCAACGTATTCTGGAAAGACCCTGACTCTGCTACACTACGAAGCAAGCCACATGAAAACCAAGGAGCCTCCAAACAGGTCAGAGACATAGTTGTGAAGTATAGATCAGGGTTGGGTCATAAACAGGGATGAGAATTTTCCGCCGATCGGCGGATTTCCGACTTTTTCAGACCAAAATGATCGTTTTTGAGATCGATGTAAATCTGTTGAGAAATTTTCGGGGGGGATGTATGGTTAACGATCTGTGGTCACCTTATAACGTCTTGATTCTTGGTGGGCTCTGGGTTAACACACTCGTGTCTTTCGACATGTCGTAATTAACATTCACTTTTGCAACAATGTTCGACTTATTTGCGGTAGAATTTTCAGGAAATCGCATGCAGTGTATAAACACAAGTGCGCATGCTCTCCACGCGTGGCTTGTAATCGACGTTCACCGACCGTACACACTGCTTGACAATACGCATTGGTAACATCGGAAAGACCCGTGTATTCAGGCGGGATATTTTAGCATATCGACAAATGGCAAAAGTCCTAGATAAGAAAGAAGAGGATCGAGCGAGGGAGATTGATAAAGGTGCAGGAATAAAGAACTGTTTTCACTGGGCTTGGTTAGAAAGAACACTGAATGTCGAGATCGACAAGCAGACTGTCACAACGAAGCTCGGTGATCACATACGGAAAATAGACGTCCCAGGAAAAGTACTTTGCTCATTGTGTTCTGACATGATAAACTACGCTAGTAGAGGGGCAAGGACTATCGAACTTCACATGTACACCAAAAAACACAAATGTAGGTCGAAAATTATTTTGCCTGTTCAATGATTCATTATATTTATAATGTATATTGCACGAATCGTGTGTGTGTGTGTGTATAAAATTTCAAATACATGTCATATATAAGTGTGCATCTTTTATAAATGGGGTTAGCTTATCTAATGTAGCATGTTGGGGAGAATCATAGTATCATATCATCTATATTTCTGATAAAATTTTAGGTATGATACCATGTATAACTCTCCTACTTATTGCTCATTTCATGGGGGATGGGGGGAAATTGCTGGCATGTGCCGCGCAGGAGCGTCTGCCCAAACTTTTTAGGCAGAGATGAACTTAATTTTTTTTAAATCAAAAACTTCCAATATGTAATGCCCATTGTACATGCCTGTTCTTTAATTCAAAATCACCATCTTGATCTTCAAGTTGATTATATGGTATCTGTATTACATTACACAACATCCTGTCCAGATAAATCCTAGTTAGTACACACGACAGTTGAAAGGGAAGTGATGAGTGATGTTGAATGTTGCCTGCTTAATATGCAAGACCTCCTGCTACCATGATAACATCAGAAGAAAGCTTAAGAGAATTATATGATAGAACTTTTTTCTGGTTTGCACTTCATTTTAAAGGATTAGAGTATTCAAAGACATGAATAGCAAAAATGCAGAAATATAATACTTTAGAGCTCTTGTTTATATTAAAAGGTGCATTGATTTTTTTGAAATCATCAAATGTGAATTGATTAAAAACAAGTGTCTTGTACCGTATTAATAATTTTCACATGGTAGTCCACCAAGAAGGGGAATTTATTTCCAAATAAATTGCAACTTTTTGCTGCTAAAATTAATGGTTTTGGGGTAAAAAAAAAAAAAAAAGCCAAAAATCATTAGCTCCCGCCCCCTGGGCCCCCACCGGGGCTGTGCCCCGGGACCCGGTGGGTGCCTGCGGCCCCCAAACCCCTGGCTTTTTTTTAGACTTTTTAAAATATTTTTCATTCTCATCCCTGCATAAAAAATATCCCAAACTTTGAATATCCCAGGGAGCACCATTAAATCTATTCTAGCAAAATGGAAAGAATATGGCACCACTACAAACCTGACGAGAAGGCCGCCCACCAAAACTCACAGACCGGGCAAGGAGGGCATTAATCAGAGATGCAACAAAGACACCAAAGAGAACACTGAAGGAGCTACAAAGACCCACAGCAGAGACAGGAGTATCTGTCCATAAGACAGCTTTAAGCCGTACACTCCACAAAGTGGGGCTTTATGGAAGAGTGGCCAGAAAAAAGTAATTGCTTAAGAAAACATGTTTGGAGTTTGAAAACCCAACACACTGAGAACACCGTTCTTCCGGTGAATCATGGTGGTGGCAGCATCATGCTCTGGGGATATTTTTCATATGCAGAGACAGGAAAGCTGGTCAGGACTGAAGGAAAGATGGATGGCACTAAATACAGGGCAGTTTTGGAGGAAAGCCTGTTTGAGTCGACCAGAGGTTTGAGACGTGGGAAGGTTCACGTTCCAGTAGGACAAGGACCCTAAACATACTGCTAAAGCTACACTGGAGTGCTTTATAGGGAAACATTGAAATGTCTTGGAATGGCCTAATCAAAGCCCAGACCTCAATCTAATTGAGAATCTGTGGCATAACTTGAAGATTTCTGTATACCAATGCCACCCATCTAACTTGAAGGAGTTGGAGCAGTTTTGCCTTGAGGAATGGGCAAAAATTACAGTGGCTAGATGTGCTAAGCTAATAGAGGCATACCCCAAGAGACTTGTAGCTATAATTGTAGCAAAAGGTGGCTCTATAAAGTATTGACTTTGGGGGGGGGGGAGTGAATACCTGTGTACACTCCAGATTTCTGTTTTTTCATCTTTTTGTTTGTGTTACAATAAATAAAAAAGGCAATTTGCACATTTTAAAGTGGTAGGCATGTTGTGTAAATCAAATGTCCCCCCCCCCCAAAAAAAAAAAAAAGAAACAAAAAATCCATTTTAATTCCATCTTGTAATGCAACAAAACAGAATAAACACCAAGGGGAATGAATACATTTGCAAGTGTGTGTGTGCGCGTGATTATTTTATTTTTATATATCTATTGCAGCAAGTTGCCTCTTCTCTTTCACTCTTCTCACTGTGCATGGTTGGTTGAAGTCAGATTAAAGAATTATAGGATATTGGCAGTATTACACTGTTATCTGGATATGCAAATGGACACACACCCCAGCCTCAGCCTTTTACCCATGAACCCCTTCTTTGGGTCAAAACAAATTTGCTTAAACAGTGAACAAGAGCTCCTGGTTTAATGTAGGTATCATGCCGCCATTCTGTGTCTAAGAACTACAACGCCCAGTCCTCTTCCGCGTGACCTATGTCACGCGTGGGCGAGATCATCTACGTCAGTCCGCCATGCGCGCATAAGTCCAGGCGGAAGCTCCGCTCTTGGTCTCTCGTGTCCGGATTCCAAGGAATCTAGACGCACAAAAGAGATGCTCTCAAACCCTAAAACACTTCTTTCTTGCAAGATTCACCATCCAGCACGTTCTATGCTTAACCACTGGCCAAGATAAAAGTCCAGAATAGCGCGATCTTTAAACTCAACCTGAGTTACAACCGGTTTATTCGTATCAGAAGTGACGTCACGACTGCAGCTCAAACGCATTTTTAATTTGTAATTAGGAGCGACCAGAATTCCTCCTGATTGAAGTTCTGTGCACATTAATCAGAGACTTTCCTTTCATCACGAACGACGCGTCGGATCAAGAGAAGTTTTCTGTCCACGGAATCGACTCGCGTGCTTCATGAACAGCGAAGCTCTGCAATGGCGAACATCTTCTCAGAACTTTGCTAGAGCCAAGATATTGAGTAAAATATATTTGGGCATAATAATTAAGCTAGTCTTAGGAATTTAGCTTTATTGAAATAGTGTGAATTTAAACCCAGGTTTATCTGTTACACTGTTAAACACGCAGCGTGTTGAATTGTTCTGTTTTTGTTTTAATCTCAATTGTTTTAATAGACAGGCTGTGCATGCTTCTCTCTCTCTTATTCTTACTAACATTTTAATTTCATTATTATACATCTTGATCTCAAGATTTCAGTGGATTCAGTATGGTTATGAGCTAGTGGGTTAGCTACAGCTTCCCTTTGTCTGCTTTGCAACACAAAGCTAATCAAGGCCTACCATGTGCTTAGTAGGCCTCACCAGGCCTAACAAACACGCTTTAGCTAGGCCATAGGGCCTTTCACAAACACACACTAGCAACACAAGGCTAATCTAGGCCTCCACCATGTGTAGTTAGCTACACGAGGCTAAACACATGGTCAAGTCCTTCCCACACACACACACAAGCACACATTAGCAACAGAGCTAATCCTTTGTTCTATTTAGATAACATTCCTTTGTTTTAGCTAGCAACAAGCTAGGGCATACACACACACACACCATATCATATTTGTATATATTGATTATCCATTTTTATCTTTGTTATAATAAATCCATTTATTATCAAAGCTGTGTGTATTCATCTTGGTGTTCCAATATTTCTGAAGTCCCCAATCTCTCAAAGAATTCAAAAAGGTGCATATAAGTTATGTAATATGGTAAGTGATCGTAATAATTTGGAAATATACCATAATTTAGCTGTTTGGTAATTTATTATTAAGCACCAGGATTAATGGAATGATTCAGTAATGATTCACTGAATGATTCACTTCAAATGAGACTGATTCAATGGTATGATTCAATTCAAATGAGTCAAAGTAAACTATTCAATGGGATTGATTCATTTTAATTATTAACCTTCAAATTTAATGAGACTGATTTAATGAGATTGATCACTTAATTTCAATAATTAACTGATTGCACCTACATTTAGCATGGTGCAGGAGCTTGTTATAGTGCAGGCAGTCGTGACAGGAGCAGCAGAATTCTTTCTCCCTCCACGCTGGTTCCTCAAGTGACCTCTGTGTTTCTAGCTGGTGAGTCTGGTTCTGCTGATACAGTCCGGGACCCTCGAGGTTTTGCAGTGAAATTCTACACTGAAGACGGCAACTGGGACCTGACGGGCAATAACACACCCATCTTCTTCATCAGGGATGCGCTTCTGGTGAGACGTATGGACAGACAGACATCATGATTTGTTGGCCAAGAAGGTTTTCTGTACGCTTGCTGAGTTTTTGTGTATTTGTGCATTTAGTTTCCATCCTTCATCCACTCTCAGAAGCGAAATCCTCAGACTCACCTGAAGGACCCTGACATGGTGTGGGACTTTTGGAGCCTGCGTCCAGAGTCTCTGCATCAGGTTTGTGGGATTTTGTTTTTGATACTCTCTACTGTTTTATTGGTGAATGAGACGCCTGTGGTTTTAGTTTATTGTAGCACCTGCTCAAGTGTTACCCGTTTCAGCCATAGCATGATGTGATAATCAGTACACTTGACTGTTACACCCATATCTTCTTGCTGAACATCCCTTTATCAATCTAATAAGCTCCACTCTTCTGGGAAGGCTTTCCACTAGATTTTGGAGTGTGGCTATTGGGATTTGTGTTCATTCTGCTCCAAGAGCATTAGTGAGATCAGGTGCTGATGTTATATGAGGAGATCTGGGCTTCAGTCTGCATTCCAGTTCATCCCAAAGGTAATCAATGGGGTGCAGGACACTCAAGTCTTTCTACTCCAAACTTAACACACCCTGCCTTCATTGTGTGCTTCCAACTTTGTGACAACAGTTTAGAGAAGACCCAGATATGGTTAGGATGGTCAGGTGTCCACAAAGCTTTGGCCATATCGTGTATCTTGTTTTGTCCAAGTTCTTTTGTCACTGAACAGTGACCTGTGTTTCAGATTACACTCTTTGTAATATGTGTAGTGCACTAGGTAAGGTGTACAGCAGAGGTATTATACCCTATTTAGGATGCAAGCACTGTGAATAAGAAGCTATTTTGGATTATTTTTGGATCAAGGCTAAGGAAAATAAAGTTCATCCAAATATCAGCGACAGCCAAAGAAAGTGTGGGAAAATTAAAAAAAAGGCAGAAACTTTCAATTGTATTAAAAATACAACTTTGACTGAAACAGCACTGAAAAGAGGAATAAACGCTCTACTGGGCAGTGTGGTGCTAGACATTATAAGGGCACTTTTGTGTCTATTTATTGTCCTTGACTCTTTATTTCATAGTTAATAGAGTTTTGTCCAGTGGAAAAGTACTTTTATGTTGCTATCAACTTGGCTGAGCTTGACTCAGTTAAGACCGACATAAAGAACACCATACAAGGTTTCTCCATCATTGTTAAGCATGAATTCACCATGCATGCTGTCCATATACAGTTCATTCAGTAAACATTCAGACCCTTTCAGTTTTTCAGTTTAAGTTCCAACCGTAATTAAAAAGTAGATTAAACTTAAACCTGTTTCTCATCAGTCTACTCCATGCATAAAACAGACGGAACATGTTTCGGCAGAATTTTGTCAATGTATTTACAAAGAATCCCCACAGCATGATACTGCCACCACCATGCTTCACTGGAAGGGATGGAGTTGTCCAGGGGATCCGCAGGGTCTGCGTTTTCTCCAGTGATTTTGTGCCAAGTTCAAATAGCTCAATCTTGGTTTCATCAGATGGTCGATATACATACTTTATGTGCCTTTTGGAAAACTAAGCAGGCCATCACGTCCTTTTTACTCATGAGTGGCTTGCCTCTAACCACTTTAGTGCAAAGCCTTGATTCATAGATTGATACAAAGATGATTGTCTTTCTGACAGGTTCTCCACATGATTGTTTGGGTTTTTTTGCTTTGATATACCGTCAGATGTGGGGCTTATAAAGACAAGCGTGCTTTTCTAAATTATGTCTGATCATTAAGTGAAGTTTAATTAAGTTGGATAAAAATGGCAATTGTCATTGCAAAAGGACTGATGTAATATCTCAGTTTAAAAAAAAAACTAAATTTACAAAACGGAAAAAACCCTTTGTGTAGTTTTTCATGATGTTTTTTTGCAGAATAATAAAACTCTAACTTACCACGTCAACGCTCAAAAAACCTCATGTCCGATTGTCCGAGATGACTAAAGTCTGTGCAAGGACGAGTAAAACTTTAATGGTGATCGGACGACAAAAGTTAGTGCTGGCAACCTAAGCAACACCGGCACTAAGAGAGCAGGGAACCAGTCTAAAGTAGCTCATCTCGTTTCATGGGTAATGCATTAAAAAGTTTTATTCATCAACACGACAATATATAAAAGTACAAAAAATATTCTGAGAAAATCATTCAAATTTCCTTGTTTTTGGTTATAATTCGTCGACGTATGCATGTGTTCGAGTGTACTAGAAAAGCTCAGCTCAGAGGGGTTCACGTAATGATGTAATTATACCAGTTGGCTAAGGGAGACGAGGGTCAAGGACATCGTGTGCCAGCAGCGTGGTTGAAGTGGGCAGATGCCAAACTTGGAACTTTTATATCACAATTGGAGTTTATAATAAACTATATCACTGAATAATGTTCCTTGTCTCTAACCTGTGTGTGTGTGTGTGTGTGTGAGAGAAGATTTTTTAAATTGCTTTTGATGGGTTCATATATTTTGTAATATCTCATTTTTATTTTCTAAATATTTATGAACATGCTGCCATTGTGGCATGGGAGACTGATTGGTGGACAGCCGACAAAGGGTGTCTCTCATTGGTTGTAAATCTCGTCTCGTCTGGTTGTAAATCAATGTAAATAAAAATCGTAAACACAAGTGGGACCCGCTGATCACATACTGAAGCCAAGCGGCGATGTCTGGTGTGTGTTACTTTTCTCTGAAGAAAACTACAACTACAAAAGCTCTACTACTGGATTACTTGGACAATCTTAGTCAGAAAGAAGCAAAGGATAGATATACACAGAAATTAGAGTTTATTCGTGGTTATGATCCCTACAAAATTCTTCAAAAAGAATAATCTGGATGCTTCAGTATTGAACAACTACAGGCCAGTATCAAATCTACCATTCATCGGGAAAATCCTTGAAAAAATTGTCTTCAATCAATTAACTGCCTTCTTAATATCAAACAGCTGTTTTTGATAACTTTCAGTCAGGATTTCGTGCCAATCACAGCACTGAAACGGCGCTGATTAAAGTTATAAATGACATGCGTCTTAATACTGATGCAGGCAAAACATCGGTCCTGGTGTTACTGGACCTCAGTGCAGCTTTTGATACTGTTGATCACAACATACTGCTATATCGACTTGAACACTGGGTTGGGTTGACTGGTAAAGTTATCAATTGGTTAAAATAATACTTAAAAGATAGAAGCTTCTTTGTTACCATGGGAAATTGTACCTCAACATCAATGTCCTTGACCTGTGGTGTCCCCCAGTGGTCGATCCTTGGACCATTACTATTCAACCTCTATATGCTCCCACTTGGACAAATTATCAAGAACAACTCAATTTTGTACAGTGGGGCAAAAAAAGTATTTAGTCAGCCACCAATTGTGCAAGTTCTCCCACTTAAAAAGATGAGAGGCCTGTAATTTTCATCATAGGTACACTTCAACTATGAGAGACAGAATGGGGGTAAAGAATCCAGGAAATCACATTGTAGGATTTTTAATGAATTGATTGGTAAATTCCTCGGTAAAATAAGTATTTGGTCACCTACAAACAAGTAAGATTTCTGGCTCTCACAGACCTGTAACTTCTTTAAGAGCCTCCTCTGTCCTCCACTCGTTACCTGTATTAATGGCACCTGTTTGAACTCGTTATCAGTATAAAAGACACCTGTCCACAACCTCAAACAGTCACACTCCAAACTCCACTATGGCCAAGACCAAAGAGCTGTCAAAGGACACCAGAAACAAAATTGTAGCCCTGCACCAGGCTGGGAAGACTGAATCTGCAATAGGTAAGCAGCTTGGTGTGAAGAAATCAACTGTGGGAGCAATTATTAAAAAATGGAAGACATACAAGACCACTGATAATCTCCCTCGATCTGGGGCTCCACGCAAGATCTCACCCCGTGGGGTCAAAATGATCACAAGAATGGTGAGCAGAAATCCCAGAACCACACAGGGGGACCTAGTGAATGACCTGCAGAGAGCTGCGACCAAAGTAACAAAGGCTACCATCAGTAACACACTACGCTGCCAGGGACTCAAGTCCTGCAGTGCCAGACGTGTCCCCCTGCTTAAGCCAGTACATGTCCAGGCCCGTCTGAAGTTTGCTAGAGAGCATTTGGATGATCCAGAAGAGGATTGGGAGAATGTCATATGGTCAGATGAAACCAAAATAGAACTTTTTGGTAAAAACTCAACTTGTGTTTGGAGGAGAAAGAATGCTGAGTTGCATCCAAAGAACACCATACCTACTGTGAAGCATGGGGATGGAAACATCATGCCTTGGGGCTGTTTTTCTGCAAAGGGACCAGGACGACTGATCCGTGTAAAGGAAAGAATGAATGGGGCCATGTATCATGAGATTTTGAGTGAAAACCTCCTTCCATCAGCAAGGGCATTGAAGATGAAACGTAGCTGGGTCTTTCAGCATGACGATCCCAAACACACCGCCCGGGCAACGAAGGAGTGGCTTCGTAAGAAGCATTTCAAGGTCCTGGAGTGGCCTAGCCAGTCTCCAGATCTCAACCCCATAGAAAATCTTTGGAGGGAGTTGAAAGTCCGTGTTGCCCAGCAGCAGCCCCAAAACATCACTGCTCTAGAGGAGATCTGCATGGAGGAATGGGCCAAAATACCAGCAACAGTGTGTGAAAACCTTGTGAAGACTTACAGAAAACGTTTGACCTCTGTCATTGCCAACAAAGGGTATATAACAAAGTATTGAGATGAACTTTTGTTATTGACCAAATACTTATTTTCCACCATAATTTGCAAATAAATTCTTTAAAAATCAGACAATGTGATTTTCTGGATTTTTTTTCCCCTCATTTTGTCTCTCATAGTTGAAGTGTACCTATGATGAAAATTACAGGCCTCTCTCATCTTTTTAAGTGGGAGAACTTGCACAATTGGTGACTGACTAAATACTTTTTTGCCCCACTGTATCACTGCTATGCAGATGACACCCAAATTTATTTTGCTCTATCACCTAATGATTATGCTCCCCTTGAATGTCTCTACCAGTGTATCGACCAAATCAACAACTGGATGTCACAAAATTTTCTTCAGCTGAAAACAGATAAAACAGAAGTAATTCTATTTTGGGAAAAAAGATGAAAGACTCAGGATTACCACTATTCTTGACACAAAGGGGATTAAAACAAAAGATATGGTTAAAAATCTTGTTGTTTTCATTGATAGCGAGCTAAACTTTGACAGTCACATGAAAGCAATCACTAAATCGGCATTTTATCACCTAAAAATCATTTCCAAACTTAGAGGACTTGTGTCAAAAAATGATCTGGAAAAACTTATACATGCCTTCATCTCTAGTAGGGTTGATTACTGCAATGGCCTTTTCACAGGCCTGCCAAAAAAGACCATCAAACGACTTCAGGTGATTCAAAATGCAGCGGCGAGGGTTCTCACACGAACAAAAAGAACAGAGCACATTACTCCAATTCTAAGGTCCCTTCACTGGCTTCCAGTAAGCTACAGAATTGACTTTAAAGCATTGCTGCTGGTGTACAAATCTCTAAATGGTACAGGGCCCAATTACCTCTCTGATATGTTGCAGCGGCCTAACCCAATCAGATCTACCAGATCGCAGCAGCAAAATTTACTGGTAAAACCTGTTGTTAAAACAAAGTATGGTGAAGCAGCTTTTAGCTACTATGCAGTACAGCTATGGAACCAACTGCCAGAGGACATCAGAAATGCTCCTGCTGTTGGCAGCTTCAAATCTAGACTAAAGACCAAGCTGTTTTCAGATGCTTTCTGCTAACTGATAAATATCATCTTTACATGTTTTAAACTTTACTTAACTTTTACAGTCTTTGTGTGTTTTAAACTTTTTATTCTATTTTATTCTGCTGTTTTTACTGAACTTTTACTTCATTTTATTATTTTATTTCTACTGTTGTTTAATTCTTATTTTTTCCTCTCTTCTTCCCCCTTTATTTTATGTAATTTTATTTTCTATTGTTTTACTGTTTTGCCTTTACCTCTGTAAAGCACATTGAACTGCCACTGTGTATGAAATGCGCTATATAAATAAACTTGCCTTGCCTTCAAAATGACTGGAGTGATGGTGCAGATTTGTGACCTAGTGTTAGCATTAGCTACATGTTGGAATATACCTTCATTTTCCCAAAGAGTCCCGACACAGAAGAACAGTTAAAAAAAAAAAACTACAGAAGCATGAAAACCTTCTTTGTATAAAGACTTTTTCCCGATATCGGCTTTTGGGAACAGAATGTTGCAGAAGCCAGAGCATTTATTCTCAAAGGGCTCTGACCTAAACTGTGGGCTAGATCTTATCCCCACTCATCCATGGCTCATCAACCCCAAGGACATGTAGTTACACAACTATTTCCTCTCTATCATTTATACAGTGATGCTTATTATTGTTAAAACAATATCTGAAGTGTTATTTGTAAAATAACAAAATATCTTGCTCTCGACTTTCAAACGATATTGTAAGATTTTATTTTAATTTTATCTACTAGTGGACGGTACAATAATTACAAACACTAACAGAATCAGCACATTCCAATTGTAACTGTAGTCGTACAGTAACTATATCATTCTTGTAAGAATAATTTCCAAAAACGGTTAATGTTCAGTTCTCTTTTCATTTATTCTCTATTCAAAGGCACAGCTGAGTCACACAGGTTGATCAGTGTGTAACGGACAATAACAATTTTATCCAAAATAGTTTTTCCTTCCTTCGTCAATTTATTTCCATTTCACATGCGCGCAGCTGGTGTAAAGTTCAGTGTGTTTGTGTAGAACTCTCTGGAACTGTAGGTTCATTTCTACACTCTGGTTCCATGGTGACATTTTGCACAGGACTGCGTTCCTTTGATAATAGAAACAAAGCTCCAGCATTTATTATTATACTCATTCAAAACTCTCCACAGCTTAATAGACCCTAAATTATTCATTCCTCTGCTACGAGAACTTCTTTCTTTCTGAATGTGTCTGCATAGATTGGTGTTATGGTTTTGTGGATTTATGATAATTATGCTGCTTCACCTATTTAAAAACAAACAAAACTGCATTCTGTCCTCTCCAAAATAAAATAAAGTTCTGGGCAAGTGGAATTGTTTTTTGGGCGAGTACGTTTTGGGTGCTGCTTGCCCATTGGGCAAGTAAGGCTGGGAGATATATTGTATAATAAAATTTTTGGGTTTTTTTTGAGGACTGCACGTTAAGGGAAAAAAAATGGTATGGATCTGAATATTCACACTAAATGCAGAATGTGATCCAACCAATACAACACATCCTAGCAGCCTGTGTGTTGATTTTTTTTTTTTCTTCTTGTTCTCTCTTCTTGCAGGTGTCTTTCCTCTTCAGTGACCGTGGATTGCCTGATGGACATCGCTATATGAATGGCTACGGATCCCACACCTTCAAATTGATCAACTCTCAAGGCAATCCTGTTTACTGCAAGTTCCACTACAAGGTGTGTAGTGGGTTGGGGTTTTTTATTTATTTTATTTATTTTTTATTTTTTGCACTTGTATCTATTATGTTCTTGTTTGTGTCCGTGTGTGACACCCTCTCTTCCTGTCAGACTGATCAGGGCATTAAGAATCTGACTGTTGAAGAGGCAGACCATTTAGCCTCCACCGATCCTGATTACGCCATCCGTGACTTGTACAATGCCATCGCCAATGGCAACTTTCCCTCCTGGACCTTCTACATCCAGGTCATGACCTTTGAGCAGGCGGAGAAGTTCCCATGGAACCCATTTGATCTGACCAAGGTGCCTTAACATCCTCTCAATAGCCATGCATTACACAGGAGTGTGATGTGATGTGATATTATCAAAGAAGTATTTCTTTAAGCTTTCTCATGATTAAACAAACTTATAAGATTACTATTGCTAATAAGTAAGTGCTGCTTTTATTAATGGTAATTAATTAATAGAACACTGCAACCGTGCTATAACAAACTCTTTTACTATGAACTTTCGCATAGAACTGACTTAAGGCAGGGGACACAAATTTAGTGACAGTCTTAAAATCACTGAGCCATGTGGTGTTCTTCCCACTAGAGACAGACAATAAGTAACAGTCTACAGTCAAGTTAACGATACGTGTTAATGCCATAAAACGAAGGATTAACGAGCCTCACTTAGGTGTCGATCAAAAAGTTATCAAGAATGGTGATCAAATGATTGATAAAAGGATGAAATGACTGCTGATACTGCTAAACTTAACACCTAGTTAAAGCGTATCGGTGGTGTTTTTATACCCTTCACCCAGACCAGTCCAGCAGTGCGACATAAATGACATCAGTGATTTGACAACAAACAAATGAACTCAATAGTGAAGATTTAGAAAGCATAGCGAGTCAGTGGGTGAACATTGACAACGATACACCAGTAACCTCCGTCATTTCCATAACGGATGAAGAAATCATTGTCTCCGTTAGTGGTCCTTTAACTCAGTCAATGAACTGCGATAGTGACTCGGAAGGAGAAATTCATGATAAAGAGAATGTGCCTAAAATTTCGCATATAACGTGAATGTTTGGTGTAACAAGTGGGTCCATTTCAATATTATGAACTTTTCGGTATCATGAACTACAGTATTTGTGCCCCCCCCAAGGAGTTCGTTATAGTGGAAATGCAGTGTAATTACTAATAGTATTTAATTGTAAATACTACTGTTCTGCTGTAACTGCCATGTTCGTAAATATGGCTCATTTGGAGGTTGTGGTGTGTTGTTGTTTTTTTTTCTTCCCCCTCCCCCCTTTTTTCTTAATTTTTTTTCTTTTTTTTTAATGTATTATTTTATACTCTGTCTCAGGTTTGGCCCCATAGTGACTACCCCCTGATTCCAGTTGGACGCTTGGTGTTGAATAAAAACCCTGTAAACTATTTTGCTGAGGTGGAGCAACTGGCATTTGACCCCAGTAACATGCCGCCAGGTATTGAGCCAAGTCCCGACAAGATGCTGCAGGTATAGCCTCACACACTCAGTCTCATCATTATTATCATTATTATTATTGTTATGCAGTACAAAAGATGTAAAAGCTGTTATGGTCATTATATGAGCAAGTAATTAACATTAGAAGGTTTTTTTTTTTTTTTTTTAAAGAGGTTTAAGGCCTTAAACTATAAATAAAAAATTAATTAATGAATTAATTAATAGCTCACCAGCTGTACGGCTGATGAGCTATTGCCATCGCGCGGCATCTGTCCACAATTCACAAAAATTGCTACGCCTCCCTGAGTTTTCAATGGATTTTGATGCTGCTTGTTTTGTTTGGAAGATCTAATCAGTCTACACCGTAGTTACTCCCTGGTTTTGTGATTTCTCATTAACAAGTTGCTTCTTAGGTCGATTTAATGAACTTTCATGAGACTTGCTACTCCTTCCTGAGTTTTCAATGGTTTTTGATTCGGATTGTTTTGTTTTTATTTGAAGATCAAATTGTTCTCATGAAGAGCAACTTGGCTAATTATAAGTGAGTCTGGTTTCTCGTGGTATGGCGGTGTGAGTTACTGTGTTGCTGACACTAGCACTGGCCCTCAACCACTGCCAGCAGGCGTCCCGGAGTTGCTGGCCAAACGCGAACGGCCGGCTGACTTCCTCCAAGCGCAGAGCGCGGAAATGCTGATGTTGTTGCTCCGGGGTGCATCCCACCCGCTGGAGGACGGCCCGGCGAAGGTCCACGTAGGCCAGCCGGCGGTCGGCGGGGAGCTGTAGAGCGGCCAGCTGCGCCTCTCCCGTTAGCAGGGGGAGGAGGCGCGCCGCGCGCTGTTCCACCGGCCACCCCGAGGTCTCTGCTACCTGCTCAAAGAGCGTGAAGAATGCCTCGGGGTCGTCCTGCGGGCCCATCTTCGTGAGGGTGAGGGGGGAAGGGCCCACGGCGGTGGAGATGGTGGACCCCGCCGACGCGAGGAGGTGCCAGAACGCCCGACGATCTTCCTGTTGCGCCAGCACCAGGGCCTCGAACCGTTGTTCTTGCTCCTTTCGGAGGGCGAGCAGCGCCTGGTGCTGGCTCTGTTGGGCCGTGGTGAGGGCGTGGATCAGGTCGGCCAAGGTGGAGGACTCCATGGGGCTGTTGTCTTCTGTGCTCATCCCGGGTTTCAGCACCACTGTAGCAGTTCGTGTAGGTGGGTGGAGCACAGAAGGACAGCAGGACAGAACTGATTTCACAAAACTTTTTTTTTTTTTAATTCAGCTTTTCAGCTTTTATCTCTATTCCCACACACTCAGACACACGTACACACATCAGCTGTCTGGTTGTGGAGAGAGCTCCCTCTGCTCTCGCTGTCTCCCCTTAAATAGGGTGCGGTCACTAGGAAGACACACAAACACATTAATTAACAACAGGTGTAGTGATTCTGCCACTTACCTTCCCTGACTCCGCCCTCCTGTCACAGACCGATGCTAGACCACGCCCCCGCTGCCACAGACGTCTACATTATTGAGTCGGTACAAAAAACGTTTGAGTTCAAAACGTTCGTTTTCCAGCACAAAATTAAATGGTAGAGGGGAAAAAATTTTGTATCTGAGCAGCATATTACATAAGAGACCACTTTGCAGATTAAAACTGAAAATGTAATGAAGGCTACTGGGTTTTGCTGAAAAATTAAGAAGCAAGTGTGACAAAGTGTCCAGAAGAACTGTGGCTGGTTCTGTAAGATGCTCAGTAAAACCTACAGCTCATTTCCTTATAAAACTGCACTCATTGTACCTGAGACTAGTATTTTTTGTTTGTTTTAAAAGCAAAGGGTCATCTCGCACCAAATATAGACTTTGTTTCATGTATTATAGCTTATTTCTGGTGGGGTTTTTTTTCCATTATATTTTCATTATTTTTAAGCCATTTTTGGTCTTGAAGGCTTTGTCACATGTACACTCAACCACAGTGAAATACATCCTCCGAGTTTAATCCATCTGAAACAGTGAACACACAAGTGAGCAATGAGCACACACACATACCCAGCGCAGTGGGCAGCTATGCTATAGCACCCAGGGAGCAGTTGTGGGGTAGGTGTCTTGCTCAAGGGCACTTCATCCCAAGGCCGCCCCATGTTAACCTAATTGCATGTCTTTGGACTGTGGGGGAAACCAGAGCACCCGGAGGAAACCCACACAGACACGGGGAGAACATGCAAACTCCACACAGAAAGGCCCCCATCAGCCACTGGGCCCAAACCCAGAACCTTCTTGCTGTGAGGGGACTGCGCTAACCACTGCACCACTGTGGCTTACCACAACATTGCCGCTCTACATTTCTTTGCACGCGCCTCAGACTTTTGCGCTGTAGTGTGTGTGCATATGTGTGTGTGTGTGTGTGTGTGTAAGTAATTTTATATATATATATATATATATATATATATATATATATATATATATATATAATGAAATGCATCAGATTTGACAGACTGGTCGCACACAACCTGATCAGTTTGATACAGTGCAACAGAGTTCAAAGCCGCAATTGTGGTCATCTCTGTGAAGTGTGCATTCTATTTTCTGCATAGCAGAAATGACAGCATAGCTTTCAGAGAAGAGCGAGCAGTCCTGGTAACCTGTGGTTGTGCACAAGCGGCTATACCCACCCGTTTCATAGCAGGGAGGGTGTGGGTAAGTGTTGACCACAAAGACATGTTAGCACCCTTGATGGTATGGAACTGCACACAGTCTGGCACGGCAGCATGTACAGTATTCCAGGTCTATTTGAGGACTACATCAACTCTGCGACAGTCCCACAGTTCTGAGTTAAAGCATATGTTATATTCAAAGTTGCACAGACAGAAAATCTTTTGGATGAGACATGTATCATATATTTATAACTGGGCTGCTTTTTCCATGTTGCTAAAATGTAACTGTACGCCAGTTATCACTGCCAAGGTATATAGTCATTATAGTACATAAACTTCTCTATGTTGTATTACTTTTAGGTTTATAGAAAATTCATTCACAAGGTTTATAGCTTATGCTGTGTGTCACTGAACCCCTTTCATATGTAGTATTAGGCTATTTAATATAATTATTGGGTGATCAGTATAGCTTGAAGCATCGAAGTCTCTTCACCCCTGACATTTATCATCTCTACACTTCTCGAGTGACCACTGATGAACACACCTCACTTCTCTCTATTATTACTGTTTACAAAGTCCAAATACATTTGTTATTTTTAACTGAAGTGAGGCAGTAATGCACGTCCCATCCATTTTAGCTGGGATCATGTGTAGTTTGTCTGGCAGATGAAAATATCAGTGGCTAAAAGGCTTGCTGGGAAATATGCCAAATAAATAAATTAATTAATTAATATCATATTAAATGGGCTAATATTGTGTGACCTATAAAATGTTGCCAAGGCAGTTAAACTTGTATTGTGTAAAATATTGAAATATTGGCTGGCTTTTTTTTTTTTTTTTCGTCGTGTATCAGATATATTCCATTCAACTACCATGATACTGAATGGGTTGAAGATGAGTTCAGGACCATGCTAACTGAATGGAATACATCTGATATGCCACGAAAAAAGGCATTATTATTATTATTATTATTATTATTATTATTATTATACATACACACTCGTTTTTCGATTTCCATTGATGTGTTTTTCTCTTGTAATCAGAGGAGAACCCTCAGGACTGCTTAGTCCTTCAGAGAAGGCCCAAACATATCAGCATTTCAAATGTTATATTTAATTGCTTTCATTCTTTCATAATTTCGTTATAATTATTCTCTTCTAATTTGGCTTCATTTTCTATCAAATTAGCTTCAGAAATGAAAGGGTTACCGTCCTGAAAACATTAAAATCAAGTCATCCAATGAGATTTTTTTTGTTTGTTGTCTCTAGGCAACAAACAAGAGTTTAAGAGTTTAGAGCCGCTCACTCGTTGGTTAGGACGTCACTGCCGGGACAGAAGGCCATGGCAGTGCATGTTTATGTAGGAACTGACCGATGAATTAACCAATCAGATTTTGATTTATAGTGGGTGGGACCAAAATTTAATCACCCTCAGCCTTCTTGAAGGCCAGCGCGAGCTTAACCGCGAGTCAGTGCAGCGGTGAAGTCACCATCCAGCTGGTGTAGTGTTCATCAGTAGCGTTAGCGAATGCTAATAAAACAGTCAAGCCAGTGCTATCGAGCAAGTTGCACATGCTAACGACCGAGAAACTAAGATTTCTGTCTCCAGACTCTTCTTCCAGGCTCAGTTTTGGCTCAGCTAAAGTTCCAGCTCTAATAGTAATGGTTCACCACTGACATACACACACCCTCTCTTTTCCAGTTTTTCAATGTCCATTGGTATGTTTTTCTCTTCACGCATATGCAAATATGCGTGAAGAATATCTAATGAAGTTTTGGGAGCCTTTTGGGTGTTCAACGCGTCTCTCTCTTTCCCAGCGAACAGAGAAATGCTTTTATGCATGCACAGCAGAAAACTCTCATTGAATATTCGCATCAGCTCTGATGTGTGGTGTCGTCATGTTGTCTTGATAACCATGCAGTATCATAAATTATATTGAACACTCATTCTCCATTGGATAGAGTGATGTAATACGCGTAGGATAAGCGATATGCTAACATATATATATATATATATATATATATATATATATATATATATATATATATATATATATATATATTATTGCTATGGAGTGTTTGGTCATGTGACTAAATGTTGCACGAGATCAAAAGCTTATAGCACACCACGCCCAGTCCTAGCAACAGCCCTGCCCTTTGGCTCAACTATGTATATTAGCGCAACTCTAAAATGTTAAAGCAGACATACCTTGGCTAGTTTAAAAAAAAAAGTGATGGTGTGGAGTCCAGCAATACTACAGAAAAGCATCAAGCTCTTAAAGAAATGGAAGATGTGTTACAGCCAAAAAGAGACCTACATTTAGGTGAATGTATTTTAATTAACAATAGCAAGGCTGTTTTTTTATTGTTGTGGCATATATGTTCAGTTTGTGAAGAGTTTCAAAGTGTTCCTTTGTGCTGACTACTTTTATTAAAATACATTTGTTGGATCGTAGCAGTTGTGTTTTATTGCTGTTTAAATGTAAGCTGGTATACAGATCTCCGGTAGTTGTTCTCTGCAGCCAGAATTCTGAAATATCAACGACCATGCTAGTGTAAGGTGTGGTGTCTAGTCTGCTGAAAGTTAACGCATTTAAAGCATTTAGTCTGTTCATTACCTGTTTTTGCACTTTAATATGACGCTGTTGTCGTGGGAAAGAACACACCGAATACTTCCACTTGACTCTGTGCTCTTTAACTGTGGCCCAGGACACGTTTGCGTACACACTGCTGAAAGAATGTGACCGTGTGCAGGCTGACCGATGAGATCCCAGTGGGCATTTGGCACACATTTGACCCCCATCACAACTGTATGTGGAGCTATTCGCTTCACCCAGGACCCAGATGTGAAGGGGGCCACTGTGACAGCAGGGAAAAACAAACAAACCAAAAAAGCAAACCATAAAATGCCAGTTTTTCTTTTATTATAAATGCTTGTTTTATATAATTTGAATAGTAAAACTTCTTTAAAATGAAGCACAAAACATTATCAAGAAGTAATAATGGTTTACATATGTCATATATACCATTTCTGTGTTTTTACCTTCATGCATAAATTTATATGCATATGAAGATTCTTTCTTTTCCTTTCTTAATTAACTTGAACTTGCATGGTGCATGAATTTTTGTTCAGTATAAATATCAAATATTAAAAAGTAAATGGATTGTGCATGAGTAAAAAAAGGTTAAAATGGTATACTTGAAATAATAATAATAATAATAATAATAATAAATCTTTCAATGTCCAAGAGTCAGACCTAAAATATGTAACACTGAAGACAAATTATAGAAAATATACAGTTTCAGACTCTTGTATGACACAAAGCCCTACTAGTTTCAAACAAACCAAGCAAAATAAAAATCTAAGGTGGAGTCTGGAACAAAAACAATTTTTACTTGATTTTTTTAATTTAATTTATTTATTTAAAAGTAGGAAGTTGGCAAAGATTGACAACTAATCTATACAGCTACAAAAATTTATGCTAATTTCAAGAAATGGGCTCAAGTGATTTGAAGGGAATGCACATCATCTGTGGTCCAGAAATATAAAATGTGTGAACTCTGTGCATGAAAGTGTTAAGAAGATTGGACACCAAAACAAGTGCCTCTGTCCTTGTATCTTTGTAATAATACGTATTTGGTCCTGTGTCTTTGCTGATGCATGATGTTCTGCGCAGGGTCGTCTCTTCTCTTACCCTGACACCCACCGCCATCGGCTTGGAGCCAACTACCTCCAGCTGCCTGTTAATTGCCCTTATCGTGCCCGCGTGGCCAACTATCAGAGAGATGGACCCATGTGTCTGACTGACAACCAGGGTGAGAAATTCTCACACAGTGCTATGTCGCCTTTAGTTTTACACACTCGGGCTCAAGATCATGTCTTGGCTGTACACATGTGCCTATATGGGCAGATGTCTAAACTCAGTGTGACACACTTCACAGCTCTGTGTTCCAGCACCACTGCACTGAACTGATAATGCAAGATATATAGAGTGGCAGCTACAGTTATCGACAGTCCATAATTATCGACACCTTTTCAGATTTACCAATAAAAAAAATTTGTTACAACAGTTATCAGTTAATTAATCAGCCGGAAGACCCCTCTCGCCCTTTGATCTTGTCATCTGATGACACAGCTCATTACCTGAGATGGAATATTTTTTAGCACGATCAGCAATTTGAGGAAAACCCGGACATTATCATCGCAGGTAAGCATGGTGGAAAGATCATGGACATGTTTTTACAGATCAAATTCACCAATATTTCATGATCTCCTTGTCGAAACCTACTTTGTTTCTTACTCTTTCATTTGACAGTCGCCATTTTGTATCTAAACGTGCATTTTTGAGAAGTCACGTGAGGTGTCGATAATAGTGATCACTTTCACCAGTGTCTACCGTTATTGACACCCTGTGGAATTAAGTGACATTTACAACCGTTATGGATTGATCTTTGTGTAACATTGTTGAAGTAGATGAAGTACTTCAACACTCTGAGGTCGCAGTCCCCCTGGGCGCACTTTTTGGACTGTTCCAAACACATGTCTGAAGCTCTGCGAGTTTTTGTGCTAGAAACATTCAAGTAACACCACTAGAAACCTTGAATCTTCTAGTTTTCACATATATATATATATATATATATATATATATATATATATATATATATATATATAACACATTTTTAAAACAAACTTTATCTTTAGCACTTTGTAAAGAGAATAAATTTAAATCTTGTGAATTTCAGTACTTCAGCCAGCAGCAGCCTCTTAACGACACACCCATCAGCTATTCACATGTTAACTGCATGGAGCATCAGTGTCGTCATTCGCACATTGTATAGCAAGGGGAGGTGAGAACATGCACCATTTCACTGGTATAAACAAGTGCACATGTTCACTTGTTTCCATACCAACTGAGAAACTTTGAGGAATGGCCAATGCAAGGAAGATGTCTCACTAGCAGTTGTTGTCATGCTTTTTCAGTTAGCGTATAGGGCAGGGGTGTCCAAACTGATCCATAAAGGGCCGTGTGGCTGCAGGTTTTCATTCCAGCCATGCAGCAGCACACCTGATTTGGCTTATTCAATCAACTGACACACCCACCCTTTAATCAAGGGTGGGTGTGGCTGCAAGTATTTGACTGTGTGAAGACAGTTCAGTTGATTGAATGAGCCAAGTCAGGTGTGCTGCTGCATGGCTGGAATGAAAACCTGCAGCTACACGGCCCTTTATGGATCAGTTTGGACACCCCTGGTATAGGGAGAACTACATTACATTTAGCAGACGCTTTTATCCAAAGTGATTTACAATTGAGAAAAACAATCAAGCTACAGTAAAACATAGGAAATCAGAGTCAGAAGAAGACTTTTGAAGTCTGAACCTTGTAAACATAGGTGTTGGCTACATAAACATAAGAACAGTGTGTCTGACAGGCCCAGGACTACAGAGTGTTAAAAAATAAATAAATAAAAGTGCTGTGATGTATAATAATTTTTTTTCTGATTCATAACAGAATGCTTAGAGTTTTTGGAATCCGATTGCAATAAATAGAATTAGACCAGAATTAAATTCCTAGCAAAAAAAATACATGCTTGAAATAATCAGATTTTTCTATTCCATTGATTGATTTGATTGATTACTTTATTCTGAACAATAAAGAAGAAAGATATAAAAAATAAAAAAATTTAAATAAAAAATGGAATAATCAAAACATCGTCATAAACAAACAGAATAGCGTAGCCACAAGGCAGTAACAATAATGTTCAGAAAGGATTAGGAAGAAGTAATAACTTATCCAATCCTAACCCTCTATACCACCGCTAATCAAACGTCACTTTCCACCATAATAAACTATATATACAAAAGAAAACATGCCAACATACCAAGACATACCGACATGGTATAATATCGACCAAATCAAAATCATATATACAGATACTTATGCATATATACACACATACAATACATCTATACAGTACATACATATACACCTACCTATAACTATATACAAAATACAAGAAGACCAGTCACAGACTTGCTCTCAATTTCATCATCACCTATATAGTCTGCCTGTCCTCATTTTCATATATTTTTAGTAACATGTTTTTATATAATTTTTTAAACAGTTTTATGTTGGTGCTATTTTTGAGTTCATTATCCAGACCATTCCACAATTTCACCCCACAGACTGTTATGCACATACTTTTCATAGTTGTTCTAACATTTACTTTCTTAAAATTCATTTCCCCTCTCAGGTTATACCCACCCTGCCTTTCCATAAACATATTTTGTACCTCACCCGGAAGAAGGTTATGTATTGCTTTATACATAATTTGTGCAGTCTTGTGTTTAACCAGATCAGTGAATTTCAGTGTGTGTGCTTTTACGAATAATGCGTTTGTATGCTCAAGATATCCCGTATTATTGACGATTCTTATTGCTCTTTTTTGTAATGTGCATAACGGCTGCAGGTTAGATTTGTAGGTATTACCCCATATCTCCACACAGTAGCTCAGATATGGAAGTATGAGTGCATTATACAGAGTATGTAGTGATTTATAGTCCAGAATGTGTCTTGATTTCCCCAAAATTGCAGTAATCTTTGCTATTTTTGCTTTAACATGATTAATATGTGGTTTCCAGCAGATTTTATGATCAACAATCACACCCAGAAATTTTATTTCATAAACTCTTTCTATGGTTATGTTGTCAATTTTCAATTCAACTTGAGGGTTCGACTTATATTTTCCAAATAACAATCTTTGTTTTACTCAAATTCAATGACAATTTGTTTACATTAAACCACCTTTTTAATTTATTCATTTCGGTTGTGATTGTTTCCATAAGCTGCTGTGCATTGTCCCCGGTGCAAAAGACGTTTGTATCATCGGCAAATAAAATGCATTTCATTATACATGATACATTACATAAGTCATTAATGTACAATATAAACAGTTTAGGACCTAAGACAGACCCTTGCGGTACTCCACATGTTATGGGCAAATAATCAGATGTGTGATCTCCAATTTTTACAAATTGCTGCCTGTTGCTTAAGTAGCTCCTCACCCAGTCCAAACCAACCCCTCTGATACCATACCTCTGTAATTTGTTGAATAGAATGTCGTGATTTATTGTGTCAAATGCTTTCTTTAGATCTATGAAAATTCCCATAACATGTTTTTTATTGTCTATTCCATTCATAAAATTATATATATTTTATATTTTGGTTCAGGGAATGGCATGCGATCTTTGACCTGGATTTTCATGTGGTTACAATGTCACTTTCCTGTTGACATTTATTGGTAAACTAACAAAACTAGAAATTGATACAAACAACAATGAATGATTAACAAAATGTGATCTAGGAAAATACTTAAAGTGGAGCAAAAAGATTTTCTGACGCAGGTTAAACATTATCAGTTCATTTGTTTTTACAAACATTAGAATTACTTCATTTACGTAAGCCCCGACATTTATATAAAAGATATTTTGTACTAAATAGAAGTCTATGTAAATGGCATGTTAGATGGTTAGTGGGTTGTTAGGATAGGAAGTGCTCTTTGAAGAGAGAGAACTAGTTGATTGAAATGTGCTGTTATTTTCGTCAAGTTTTGAAAACATTTTTCTGTTGCCAAACTATGTTTCACTGATTTACAGTAATTGGTTACCTATGGTAAGTCAACATGCCCTGCATAGTCATAGTTTATCTTCATTGCTAACTTTAGATTTATTATAGTCCGTGCATAAGTCTATGCATAAGATTATGAAATGTAGCTTTGGCTTTTAGGGCTTTTTTTTTTTTTCTTTGCAGTAACTTTCCAAGCAGAGAGGTGTGGGGGCAGGGAGGTACAGGGGCCAGGGTCTTTGTCTTTGACAAATGGACTATTGACAGTGACAGGGGGAGGGGGGATTACAGGTGAATTACACCTACCTCATCAATATTCATTTGAAAGGGCAACTGACTTTGGAGAAAACATAGATGGTCTGAAGTTTCTACAATTATTATTGAAACTACATAATGTTTCTGAATGCCGTTCTTACTTTTATGTAGCCAACATCTATGTTTACAAGATTCAGACTTCAAAAGTCTTGTGCAGATATATTTATAGTTTTTTTTTTTTTACAAGGTTTGAAGACTCTGAAAATAGTTTTTTGTAAGGTTGTGTTTGCACTTAATTTAAATAAAAACAAATTTCATTACATTCACTTTACTCTCATACTATTATTGCTGAGGGTGTCCAGAATATAACCATGTGTGTCACTTTTTTGTATGGATGTTTTTAGTTAGATGAAATACTTAATGTCAAGGTTTATCAGACTGCCACACTGTGTCTGACAGGCCCAGGACTACAGAGTGTTAAAAAATAAATAAAAGTGTTGTGATGTATATAATAATTTTTTTTCTGATTCATAACAGAATGGAATGCTTATAGAGTTTTTGGAATCTGATTGCAATAAATAGAATTAGACCAGAATTAAATTCCTAGCAAAAAAAAATACATGCTTGAAATAATCAGATTTTTCTATTCTATATAAAAAAATTATTTGTATATTTTATATTTTGGTTCGGGGAATGGCATGCGATCTTTGACCTGGATTTTCATGTGGTTACAATGTCAATTTCCTGTTGACATTTATTGGTAAACTAACAAAACTAGAAATTAATACAAACAACAATGAATGATTACCAAAATGTGATCTAGGAAAATACTTAGAAAGTGGAGCAAAAAGATTTTCTGACGCAGGTTAAACATTATCAGTTCATTTGTTTTTACAAACATTAGAATTACTTCATTTACGTAAGCACCGACATGGATATATTTATATAAAAGATATTTTGTACTAAATATAAGTCTATGTAAAACAAATTTTAAATAAACTGTTTTGTTAACTGATTACCACATACCGATTTATTTATTTATTTATTTATCTATTTATAAATAAATAATCATCTGGGTGTCAATAATTATGGAACAGTGCATAACTGGACAAAGGTCACGTGATCTGATATGCTAAGGAATCGGGAATCAACTCTTTTTTTTTTTTTTCCCCCCAGTGGAAGTTTGAGTAATTATTCATGCACAATTTATGTATTGAAAGTCTTTTCCACTTTTGCAACGGCCAGAAGATTAAGGTGTCTAATTGTAGCCGCCTCTCTCTCACTTTTATTTATTTATTTATTTATTTATTTAATATACAGGGGGAGCCCCGAACTACTACCCCAACAGCTTCACTGCTCCAGATTGTCAGCCACGATTTATGGAATCCAAGTTTCGAGTCTCTCCTGATGTGGGACGCTACAACAGCTCGGATGAAGATAATGTGACCCAGGTATGGACAGGTCACATGGGCGGGGGATTGGTAGATGTTGTAGACTTAACCCATTTCTAATGCTCTCTTTATACTTCTGTAGGTCCGTACTTTCTTCACCAAGGTCCTGAATGAGGCTGAACGTGAGCGTCTCTGCCAAAACATGGCAGGACACCTGAAAGGAGCTCAGCTCTTCATTCAGAAGCGCATGGTAAAGTTTTTTGCTGAGGTTTCGCTCCACTCATGTCTGAGTTTCTGGACAGTTCGAGAGCACTGTCTCAATTTATTTTCTTTCCTTATGTTTTTATAGGTCCAGCATCTGATGGCAGTGCACCAGGATTATGGCTCTCGTGTTCAGGTGCTGCTTGACAAGTATAATGCCGAGGGCAAAAAGGTAAGATTTCATACTGAAAACAAACGTGAGTGACGAGTTACACTTAGGCTTACAGGAGAAAATCACTGCTGTTCTTGTAATAGTGGCAATAACTTTATTTTAATTTTTTTTCAGAATGTGCATGTGTATATGCAGGGAGCTTCATCCACTGGGGCTGTGTCTTCCAAGATATGATGTGTGGAAATTCTCTCTCATTGCCTTTAAAACTGCAGCACACACCGAACAAGATCACTTCTTGTTTCTCATATCATTTAAGGTGTTAAAGTATCACCAGTGTACCTGAGTAACCTTCTTCATAAGATCATTTTTCAAGAAGTAAAAAACAAAAGCACTAACTACGCTAATCTTGGCAGTCAAATACCTTTTGATGCAATTAAAAAAAATAATTCTCCATCTCTCAACACACACCTGAACATTAATAATTAATGCTGAGGAAACACTGTTAAAAATGACTTGGAGACATGAGCCGACTCGAACATTTCTTCAGTGTGCAGGACAGCTTGGTGTGGCATTTTATTTTGGTTCAGTACACATAACCATAGTGTCATCCACGTCACTTTTGTGAAGTGATATTCATTCATTTTCCTCTCATGGGTCTTTCTGCATGTCCTGCTAAAATAAAAATGTTAAGTAAAGAAAACTTGAAGCGAAATTTCCTGTCAGTTTGTTTCCAGGTCAGCAAGCTAAAACCCTTAAGGCAGGTTATCAGTGTTTCTAGTCGAAGTTTGCTGTCAGTTATAATGATTTATGTTCTCTGTTAGACAGCTCATCGATTCCATCCAGAAACAAATGAATTTCAGTGATTCGGTAGCAAATACCTTCCACATCTACTCTGTCATAAGTGCAAAAATTCACATTAGCATCCTCATATAATCAACATTTAATATTCTGAAAGATTTTGTTCTGTCTATATTCAATTACGTTCTGTTAAATGCATCAGTACTACATGCGAGTTTGACTGAGCGAGGCTTTTATTTATGTATCAGAAGTGCAGTGGTTTCACTATTTGTCTGCTTGCCAAAGTAGCACAACCGAAAGTCCTCTCACAGTGAAACAGTGGTTTCACTGTTGTGCTGCTGTGGTAAGCAGATAAACTGAAAGTGCTCTCGCAGGTAAATGTAGTTAAAACACTGTTTGAAATGAACTCTGTGTGAATAACCGTCCAGTAATAATTATAGCTTGATATTTTCTTTGTCAGCATTTAATCCTAGAAGTGTCTGTTTTAACGTCGCCGTTAAAACGTATCAATATTTACTACAATTTTACTGGCTAAGAAATAAAGTTCTTTTTTTAAGCATCTTGATATATAGTTGAAGAAATGATGTGGAGTTTGAGAGTTTAAAATCAAAATTAAGATCAGAAAGATGCGACACCCACAATGCAGTTGTGCCTTACTGAAGTCAACCTTGTCATGACTTAAAATGTAAATTACAATTAAATGAATTTTTCAGAATTATGTTGAAAAACAATAGAAATGTTTGAACAATTTAATGCTGAATGCCTTAATTGTTTTGTTTGTCCCATATCCCATTACTCTTTCTAATCTTTCATTACTCTTACTCTTTCTAATGTTATGTTCACTGTTGGTGTTCTGTGTGCTCTGTAACTGAATTCAATAAATCAGGATTTGCTATGCATGATTGTATTTAATTTTAATCTTCAAATCAAATTGATGAAATACAGTGTCTTGCAAAGGTATTCATCCCCTGTGGTGTTTGTCCTGTTTATGCATTACAAGATGGATGGAATTAAAATGGATTTTTGGAGGGTTGGCACCATCTGATTTACACAACATGCCTACTACTTTAAAGGTGCAAATTTTATTTATATATATATATATCTCATACTGCTATATCGACTTGAACACTGGGTTGGATTGACTGGTAAAGTTATCAATTGGTTAAATTCATACTTAAAAGATGGAAGCTTCTTTGTTACCCTGGGAAATTGTTCCTCAATGTCCTTGACCTGTGGTGTCCCCCAGGGGTCTATTCTTGGACCATTACTTTTCAACCTTTATATGCTCCCACTTGGGCAAATTATCAATAAAAATTCAATTTTGTATCACTGCTATGCAGATGACACCCAAATTTATTTTGCTCCATCACCTAATGATTATGCCCCCCTTGAATGTCTCTACCAGTGTATCGATCAAATCAATAGCTGGATGTCACAAAATTTTCTTCAGCTGAACACAGATAAAACAGAAGTAATTCTATTTGGAAAAAAAGATGAAAGACTCAGGATTACCACTATTCTTGACACAAAAGGGATTAAAACTAAAGAAATGGTTAAAAATCTTGGTGTTTTCATTGACAGCGAGCTAAACTTTGACAGTCACATGAAAGCAATCACTAAAACGGCATTATCACCTAAAAAACATTTCCAAACTAAGAGGACTTATGTCAAAAAATGATCTGGAAAAACTAATACATGCCTTCATCTCTAGTAGAGTTGATTACTGCAATGGCCTTTTCACAGGCCTGCCAAAAAAGACCATCAAACGACTTCAGCTGGTTCAAAATGCAGCGGCTAGGGTTCTCACACGAACAAAAAGAACAGAGCACATTACTCCAATTCTAAGGTCCCTTCACTGGCTTCCAGTAAGCTACAGAATTGACTTTAAAGCATTGCTGCTGGTATACAAATCTCTAAATGGTACAGGGCCCAATTACCTCTCTGATATGTTGCAGCGGCCTAACCCAATCAGATCTACCAGATCGAAACAGAAAAATTTACTATTAAAACCAGTTGTTAAAACAAAGTGTGGTGAAGCAGCTTTTAGCTACTATGCAGTACAGCTATGGAACCAACTGCCAGAGGACATTAAAAATGCTCCTGCTGTTGGCAGCTTCAAATCTAGGTTAAAGACCAAGCTGTTTTCAGATGCTTTCTGTTAAATAATTAATATTGTCTTCTTTACATTTTTTATGATCTTTACTTTCTCTGCATGTTTTAATTTTACTTTAACTTTGGCAGCATGTGGAGATAGGAATTATGGCAGGGTGTACAATATCTCCACTTGCCTTCACAATGGCCATGGAAGTAATCATCAGGGCCTCAAAATGGGTTGTGGGGGGAGAGCGCACTAAGAATGGCATACGCCTTCCACCAGTACGGGCATACATGGATGACATGACCACCCTGACCACTACTGTGCCGTGTACGAAGCGACTACTTGCGAAATTGCAAGAGAACATCACATGGGCCCGGATGAAAATTAAGCCGAGCAACTCACGAAGCATTTCAATCGTGAAGGGAGAGCTCAAAAATATGAGCTTTTACATTGGTGATGATCCAATACCAACGGTGTATGAGCAACCTGTGAAAAGTTTAGGTAGGTGGTACAATGCCAGCCTGGGAGATAAAGAGCAAGTCCAACAGCTAAAGCACGACTTCACCAATGGGCTTGCAAACATCAACAAGACCCAACTGCCAGGAAAGCTGAAGCTCTGGTGCCTGCAATATGGACTTATGCCTCGGATCATGTGGCCACTCACAATATATGAGGTTCCAATGACATCTGTGGAGAAGATGGAACGAACCATGACCTCATATATAAAGAAATGGCTGGGTGTCCCAAAGTGTCTGACCAATATCAGCCTCTATGGCAAAGGAGTCCTTGAACTTCCGGTCACAAGCCTCACGGAAGAGTACAAGTGTGCCAAAGTGAGGCTTCACATGACCTTAAAGGACTCCAAAGATCTGATCGTCAGCACGACCACACCACCTCTAGCAACTGGAAGGAAATGGACAACGTCCAATGCACTGCAGAGTGCAGTGTCAGGTTTGAGGTATAAGGACATTGTGGGTCATGTCCAGTCTGGAAGAGGGGGATTTGGTCTGTCAGAAGGTAAGCCAACATGGCACAAGGCTTCCAAGGCAGAGAGGAGGAAAATGGTGGTGCAGTATCATAAATTATATTGAACACTCATTCTCCATTGGGTAGAGTGATGTAATACGCGTAGGATAAGCGATATGCTAACACACACACACATATATATATATATATATATATATATATATATATATATATATATAATTGCTTGTGCTATGGAGTGTTTGGTCATGTGACTAAATGTTGCACGGGATCAAAAGCTTATAGCACACCACGCCCAGTCCTAGCAACAGCCCTGCCCTTTGGCTCAACTATGTATATTAGCGCAACTCTAAAATGTTAAAGCAGACATACCTTGGCTAGTTTAAAAAAAAAAAAGTGATGGTGTGGAGTCCAGCAATACTACAGAAAAGCATCAAGCTCTTAAAGAAATGGAAGATGTGTTACAGCCAAAAAGAGACCTACATTTAGGTGAATGTATTTTAATTAACAATAGCAAGGCTGTTTTTTTTTTTATTGTTGTGGCATATATGTTCAGTTTGTGAAGAGTTTCAAAGTGTTCCTTTGTGCTGACTACTTTTATTAAAATACATTTGTTGGATCGTAGCAGTTGTGTTTTATTGCTGTTTAAATGTAAGCTGGTATACAGATCTCCGGTAGTTGTTCTCTGCAGCCAGAATTCTTAAATATCAACGACCATGCTAGCGTAAGGTGTGGTGTCTAGTCTGCTGAAAGTTAACGCATTTAAAGCATTTAGTCTGTTCATTACCTGTTTTTGCACTTTAATATGACGCTGTTATCGTGGGAAAGAACACACCGAATACTTCCACTTGACTCTGTGCTCTTTAACTGTGGCCCAGGACACGTTTGCGTACACACTGCTGAAAGAATGTGACCGTGTGCAGGCTGACCGATGAGATCCCAGTGGGCATTTGGCACACATTTGACCCCCATCACAACTGTATGTGGAGCTATTCGCTTCACCCAGGACCCAGATGTGAAGGGGGCCACTGTGACAGCAGGGAAAAAGCAAACAAACCAAAAAAGCAAACCATAAAATGCCAGTTTTTCTTTTATTATAAATGCTTGTTTTATATAATTGAATAGTAAAACTTCTTTAAAATGAAGCACAAAACATTATCAAGAAGTAATAATGGCTTACATATGTCATATATACCATTTCTGTGTTTTTACCTTCATGCATAAATTTATATGCATATGAAGATTCTTTCTTTTCCTTTCTTAATTAACTTGAACTTGCATGGTGCATGAATTTTTGTTCAGTATAAATATCAAATATTAAAAAGTAAATGGATTGTGCATGAGTAAAAAAAGGTTAAAATGGTATACTTGAAATAATAATAATAATAATAATAATAATAATAATAATAATAATAATAATAAATCTTCCAATGTCCAAGAGTCAGACCTAAAATATGTAACACTGAAGACAAATTATAGAAAATATACAGTTTCAGACTCTTGTATGACACAAAGCCCTACTAGTTTCAAACAAACCAAGCAAAATAAAAATCTAAGGTGGAGTCTGGAACAAAAACGATTTTTACTTGATTTTTTTAATTTAATTTATTTATTTAAAAGTAGGAAGTTGGCAAAGATTGACAACTAATCTATACAGCTAGAAAAATTTATGCTAATTTCAAGAAATGGTCTCAAGTGATTTGAAGGGAATGCACATCATCTGTGGTCCAGAAATATAAAATGTGTGAACTCTGTGCATGAAAGTGTTAAGAAGATTGGACACCAAAACAAGTGCCTCTGTCCTTGTATCTTTGTAATAGTACATATTTGGTCCTGTGTCTTTGGTTGATGCATGATGTTCTGCACAGGGTCGTCTCTTCTCTTACCCTGACACCCACCGCCATCGGCTTGGAGCCAACTACCTCCAGCTGCCTGTTAATTGCCCTTATCGTGCCCGTGTGGCCAACTATCAGAGAGATGGACCCATGTGTCTGACTGACAACCAGGGTGAGAAATTCTCACACAGTGCTATGTCGCCTTTAGTTTTACACACTCGGGCTCAAGATCATGTCTTGGCTGTACACATGTGCCTATATGGGCAGATGTCTAAACTCAGTGTGACACACTTCACAGCTCTGTGTTCCAGCACCACTGCACTGAACTGATAATGCAAGATATATAGAGCGGCAGCTACAGTTATCGACAGTCCATAATTATCGACACCTTTTCAGATTTACCAATAAAAAAAATTTGTTACAACAGTTATCAGTTAATTAATCAGCCAGAAGACCCCTCTCGCCCTTTGATCTTGTCATCTGATGACACAGCTCATTACCTGAGATGGAATATTTTTTAGCACGATCAGCAATTTGAGGAAAACCCGGACATTATCATCGCAGGTAAGCATGGTGGAAAGATCATGGACATGTTTTTACAGATCAAATTCACCAATATTTCATGATCTCCTTGTCGAAACCTACTTTGTTTCTTACTCTTTTTCATTTGACAGTCGCCATTTTGTATCTAAACGTGCATTTTTGAGAAGTCACGTGAGGTGTCGATAATAGTGATCACTTTCACCAGTGTCTACCGTTATTGACACCCTGTGGAATTAAGTGACATTTACAACCGTTATGGATTGATCTTTGTGTAACATTGTTGAAGTAGATGAAGTACTTCAACACTCTGAGGTTGCAGTCCCCCTGGGGGCACTTTTTGGACTGTTCCAAACACATGTCTGAAGCTCTGCGAGTTTTTGTGCTAGAAACATTCAAGTAACACCACTAGAAACCTTGAATCTTCTAGTTTTCATATATATATATATATATATATATATATATATATATATGTATGTATATATATATATATATATATATATATAACATTTTTAAAACAAACTTTATCTTTAGCACTTTGTAAAGAGAATAAATTTAAATCTTGTGAATTTCAGTACTTCAGCCAGCAGCAGCCTCTTAACGACACACCCATCAGCTATTCACATGTTAACTGCATGGAGCATCAGTGTCGTCATTCGCACATTGTATAGCAAGGGGAGGTGAGAACATGCACCATTTCACTGGTATAAACAAGTGCACATGTTCACTTGTTTCCATACCAACTGAGAAACTTTGAGGAATGGCCAATGCAAGGAAGATGTCTCACTAGCAGTTGTTGTCATGCTTTTTCAGTTAGCGTATAGGGCAGGGGTGTCCAAACTGATCCATAAAGGGCCGTGTGGCTGCAGGTTTTCATTCCAGCCATGCAGCAGCACACCTGATTTGGCTTATTCAATCAACTGACACACCCACCCTTTAATCAAGGGTGGGTGTGCCTGCAAGTATTTGACTGTGTGAAGACAGTTCAGTTGATTGAATGAGCCAAGTCAGGTGTGCTGCTGCATGGCTGGAATGAAAACCTGCAGCTACACGGCCCTTTATGGATCAGTTTGGACACCCCTAGTATAGGGAGAACTACATTACATTTAGCAGACGCTTTTATCCAAAGTGATTTACAATTGAGAAAAACAATCAAGCTACAGTAAAACATAGGAAATCATAGAGTCAGAAGAAGACTTTTGAAGTCTGAACCTTGTAAACATAGGTGTTGGCTACATAAAAATAAGAACAGTGTGTCTGACAGGCCCAGGACTACAGAGTGTTAAAAAATAAATAAATAAAAGTGCTGTGATGTATAATAATTTTTTTCTGATTCATAACAGAATGCTTAGAGTTTTTGGAATCCGACTGCAATAAATAGAATTAGACCAGAATTAAATTCCTAGCAAAAAAAATACATGCTTGAAATAATCAGATTTTTCTATTCCATTGATTGATTTGATTGATTGATTGATTACTTTATTCTGAACAATAAAGAAGAAAGATATAAAAATAAAAAAATTTAAATAAAAAATGGAATAATCAAAACATCGTCATAAACAAACAGAATAGCGTAGCCACAAGGCAGTAACATAATAATGTTCAGAAAGGATTAGGAAGAAGTAATAACTTATCCAATCCTAACCCTCTATACCACCGCTAATCAAACGTCACTTTCCACCATAATAAACTATATATACAAAAGAAAACATGCCAACATACCAAGACATACCGACATGGTATAATATCGACCAAATCAAATCATATATATACAGATACTTATGCATATATACACACATACAATACATCTATACAGTACATACATATACACCTACCTATAACTATATACAAAATACAAGAAGACCAGTCACAGACTTGCTCTCAATTTCATCATCACCTATATAGTCTGCCTGTCCTCATTTTCATATATTTTTAGTAACATGTTTTTATATAATTTTTTAAACAGTTTTATGTTGGTGCTATTTTTGAGTTCATTATCCAGACCATTCCACAATTGCACCCCACGGACTGTTATGCACATACTTTTCATAGTTGTTCTAACATTTACTTTCTTAAAATTCATTTCCCCTCTCAGGTTATACCCACCCTGCCTTTCCATTAACATATTTTGTACCTCACCCGGAAGTAGGTTATGTCTTGCTTTATACATAATTTGTGCAGTCTTGTGTTTAACCAGATCAGTGAATTTCAGAGTGTGTGATTTTACGAATAATGCGTTTGTATGCTCAAGATATCCCGTATTATTGACGATTCTTATTGCTCTTTTTTGTAATGTGCATAATGGCTGCAGGTTAGATTTGTAGGTATTACCCCATATCTCCACACAGTAGCTCAGATATGGAAGTATGAGTGCATTATACAGAGTATGTAGTGATTTATAGTCCAGAATGTGTCTTGATTTCCCCAAAATTGCAGTAATCTTTGCTATTTTTGCTTTAACATGATTAATATGTGGTTTCCAGCAGATTTTATGATCAACAATCACACTCAGAAATTTTATTTCATAAACTCTTTCTATGGTTATGTTGTCAATTTTCAATTCAACCTGAGGGTTCGACTTATATTTTCCAAATAACATAATCTTTGTTTTACTCAAATTCAATGACAATTTGTTTACATTAAACCACCTTTTTAATTTATTCATTTCGGTTGTGATTGTTTCCATAAGCTGCTGTGCATTGTCCCCGGTGCAAAAGACGTTTGTATCATCGGCAAATAAAATGCATTTCATTATACATGATACATTACATAAGTCATTAATGTACAATATAAACAGTTTAGGACCTAAGACAGACCCTTGCGGTACTCCACATGTTATGGGCAAATAATCAGATGTGTGATCTCCAATTTTTACAAATTGCTGCCTGTTGCTTAAGTAGCTCCTCACCCAGTCCAAACCAACCCCTCTGATACCATACCTCTCTAATTTGTTGAATAGAATGTCGTGATTTATTGTGTCAAATGCTTTCTTTAGATCTATGAAAATTCCCATAACATGTTTTTTATTGTCTATTCCATTCATAAAATTATATATATTTTATATTTTGGTTCAGGGAATGGCATGCGATCTTTGACCTGGATTTTCATGTGGTTACAATGTCACTTTCCTGTTGACATTTATTGGTAAACTAACAAAACTAGAAATTGATACAAACAACAATGAATGATTAACAAAATGTGATCTAGGAAAATACTTAAAGTGGAGCAAAAAGATTTTCTGACGCAGGTTAAACATTATCAGTTCATTTGTTTTTACAAACATTAGAATTACTTCATTTACGTAAGCCCCGACATTTATATAAAAGATATTTTGTACTAAATAGAAGTCTATGTAAATGGCATGTTAGATGGTTAGTGGGTTGTTAGGATAGGAAGTGCTCTTTGAAGAGAGAGAACTAGTTGATTGAAATGTGCTGTTATTTTCGTCAAGTTTTGAAAACATTTTTCTGTTGCCAAACTATGTTTCACTGATTTACAGTAATTGGTTACCTATGGTAAGTCAACATGCCCTGCATAGTCATAGTTTATCTTCATTGCTAACTTTAGATTTATTATAGTCCGTGCATAAGTCTATGCATAAGATTATGAAATGTAGCTTTGGCTTTTAGGGCTTTTTTTTTTTTTCTTTGCAGTAACTTTCCAAGCAGAGAGGTGTGGGGGCAGGGAGGTACAGGGGCCAGGGTCTTTGTCTTTGACAAATGGACTATTGACAGTGACAGGGGGAGGGGGGATTACAGGTGAATTACACCTACCTCATCAATATTCATTTGAAAGGGCAACTGACTTTGGAGAAAACATAGATGGTCTGAAGTTTCTACAATTATTATTGAAACTACATAATGTTTCTGAATGCCGTTCTTACTTTTATGTAGCCAACATCTATGTTTACAAGATTCAGACTTCAAAAGTCTTGTGCAGATATATTTATAGTTTTTTTTTTTACAAGGTTTGAAGACTCTGAAAATAGTTTTTTGTAAGGTTGTGTTTGCACTTAATTTAAATAAAAACAAATTTCATTACATTCACTTTACTCTCATACTATTATTGCTGAGGGTGTCCAGAATATAACCATGTGTGTCACTTTTTTGTATGGATGTTTTTAGTTAGATGAAATACTTAATGTCAAGGTTTATCAGACTGCCACACTGTGTCTGACAGGCCCAGGACTACAGAGTGTTAAAAAATAAATAAAAGTGTTGTGATGTATATAATAATTTTTTTTCTGATTCATAACAGAATGGAATGCTTATAGAGTTTTTGGAATCTGATTGCAATAAATAGAATTAGACCAGAATTAAATTCCTAGCAAAAAAAAATACATGCTTGAAATAATCAGATTTTTCTATTCTATATAAAAAATTATTTGTATATTTTATATTTTGGTTCGGGGAATGGCATGCGATCTTTGACCTGGATTTTCATGTGGTTACAATGTCAATTTCCTGTTGACATTTATTGGTAAACTAACAAAACTAGAAATTAATACAAACAACAATGAATGATTACCAAAATGTGATCTAGGAAAATACTTAGAAAGTGGAGCAAAAAGATTTTCTGACGCAGGTTAAACATTATCAGTTCATTTGTTTTTACAAACATTAGAATTACTTCATTTACGTAAGCACCGACATGGATATATTTATATAAAAGATATTTTGTACTAAATATAAGTCTATGTAAAACAAATTTTAAATAAACTGTTTTGTTAACTGATTACCACATACCGATTTATTTATTTATTTATTTATTTATCTATTTATAAATAAATAATCATCTGGGTGTCAATAATTATGGAACAGTGCATAACTGGACAAAGGTCACGTGATCTGATATGCTAAGGAATCGGGAATCAACTCTTTTTTTTTTTTCCCCCAGTGGAAGTTTGAGTAATTATTCATGCACAATTTATGTATTGAAAGTCTTTTCCACTTTTGCAACGGCCAGAAGATTAAGGTGTCTAATTGTAGCCGCCTCTCTCTCACTTTTATTTATTTATTTATTTATTTATTTAATATACAGGGGGAGCCCCGAACTACTACCCCAACAGCTTCACTGCTCCAGATTGTCAGCCACGATTTATGGAATCCAAGTTTCGAGTCTCTCCTGATGTGGGACGCTACAACAGCTCGGATGAAGATAATGTGACCCAGGTATGGACAGGTCACATGGGCGGGGGATTGGTAGATGTTGTAGACTTAACCCATTTCTAATGCTCTCTTTATACTTCTGTAGGTCCGTACTTTCTTCACCAAGGTCCTGAATGAGGCTGAACGTGAGCGTCTCTGCCAAAACATGGCAGGACACCTGAAAGGAGCTCAGCTCTTCATTCAGAAGCGCATGGTAAAGTTTTTTGCTGAGGTTTCGCTCCACTCATGTCTGAGTTTCTGGACAGTTCGAGAGCACTGTCTCAATTTATTTTCTTTCCTTATGTTTTTATAGGTCCAGCATCTGATGGCAGTGCACCAGGATTATGGCTCTCGTGTTCAGGTGCTGCTTGACAAGTATAATGCCGAGGGCAAAAAGGTAAGATTTCATACTGAAAACAAACGTGAGTGACGAGTTACACTTAGGCTTACAGGAGAAAATCACTGCTGTTCTTGTAATAGTGGCAATAACTTTATTTTAATTTTTTTTTTCAGAATGTGCATGTGTATATGCAGGGAGCTTCATCCACTGGGGCTGTGTCTTCCAAGATATGATGTGTGGAAATTCTCTCTCATTGCCTTTAAAACTGCAGCACACACCAAACAAGATCACTTCTTGTTTCTCATATCATTTAAGGTGTTAAAGTATCACCAGTGTACCTGAGTAACCTTCTTCATAAGATCATTTTTCAAGAAGTAAAAAACAAAAGCACTAACTACGCTAATCTTGGCAGTCAAATACCTTTTGATGCAATTAAAAAAAATAATTCTCCATCTCTCAACACACACCTGAACATTAATAATTAATGCTGAGGAAACACTGTTAAAAATGACTTGGAGACATGAGCCGACTCGAACATTTCTTCAGTGTGCAGGACAGCTTGGTGTGGCATTTTATTTTGGTTCAGTACACATAACCATAGTGCCATCCACGTCACTTTTGTGAAGTGATATTCATTCATTTTCCTCTCATGGGTCTTTCTGCATGTCCTGCTAAAATAAAAATGTTAAGTAAAGAAAACTTGAAGCGAAATTTCCTGTCAGTTTGTTTCCAGGTCAGCAAGCTAAAACCCTTAAGGCAGGTTATCAGTGTTTCTAGTCGAAGTTTGCTGTCAGTTATAATGATTTATGTTCTCTGTTAGACAGCTCATCGATTCCATCCAGAAACAAATGAATTTCAGTGATTCGGTAGCAAATACCTTCCACATCTACTCTGTCATAAGTGCAAAAATTCACATTAGCATCCTCATATAATCAACATTTAATATTCTGAAAGATTTTGTTCTGTCTATATTCAATTACGTTCTGTTAAATGCATCAGTACTACATGCGAGTTTGACTGAGCGAGGCTTTTATTTATGTATCAGAAGTGCAGTGGTTTCACTATTTGTCTGCTTGCCAAAGTAGCACAACCGAAAGTCCTCTCACAGTGAAACAGTGGTTTCACTGTTGTGCTGCTGTGGTAAGCAGATAAACTGAAAGTGCTCTCGCAGGTAAATGTAGTTAAAACACTGTTTGAAATGAACTCTGTGTGAATAACCGTCCAGTAATAATTATAGCTTGATATTTTCTTTGTCAGCATTTAATCCTAGAAGTGTCTGTTTTAACGTCGCCGTTAAAACGTATCAATATTTACTACAATTTTACTGGCTAAGAAATAAAGTTCTTTTTTTAAGCATCTTGATATATAGTTGAAGAAATGATGTGGAGTTTGAGAGTTTAAAATCAAAATTAAGATCAGAAAGATGCGACACCCACAATGCAGTTGTGCCTTACTGAAGTCAACCTTGTCATGACTTAAAATGTAAATTACAATTAAATGAATTTTTCAGAATTATGTTGAAAAACAATAGAAATGTTTGAACAATTTAATGCTGAATGCCTTAATTGTTTTGTTTGTCCCATATCCCATTACTCTTTCTAATCTTTCATTACTCTTACTCTTTCTAATGTTATGTTCACTGTTGGTGTTCTGTGTGCTCTGTAACTGAATTCAATAAATCAGGATTTGCTATGCATGATTGTATTTAATTTTAATCTTCAAATCAAATTGATGAAATACAGTGTCTTGCAAAGGTATTCATCCCCTGTGGTGTTTGTCCTGTTTATGCATTACAAGATGGAATTAAAATGGATTTTTGGAGGGTTGGCACCATCTGATTTACACAACATGCCTACTACTTTAAAGGTGCAAATTATATATATATATCATACTGCTATATCGACTTGAACACTGGGTTGGATTGACTGGTAAAGTTATCAATTGGTTAAATTCATACTTAAGATAGAAGCTTCTTTGTTACCCTGGGAAATTGTTCCTCAATGTCCTTGACCTGTGGTGTCCCCCAGGGGTCAATTCTTGGACCATTACTTTTCAACCTTTATATGCTCCCACTTGGGCAAATTATCAATAAAAATTCAATTTTGTAGCACTGCTATGCAGATGACACCCAAATTTATTTTGCTCTATCACCTAATGATTTTGCCCCCCTTGAATGTCTCTACCAGTGTATCGATCAAATCAATAGCTGGATGTCACAAAATTTTCTTCAGCTGAACACAGATAAAACAGAAGTTATTCTATTTGGAAAAAAAGATGAAAGACTCAGGATTACCACTATTCTTGACACAAAAGGGATTAAAACTAAAGAAATGGTTAAAAATCTTGGTGTTTTCATTGACAGCGAGCTAAACTTTGACAGTCACATGAAAGCAATCACTAAAACGGCATTTTATCACCTAAAAAACATTTCCAAACTAAGAGGACTTATGTCAAAAAATGATCTGGAAAAACTAATACATGCCTTCAGCTCTAGTAGGGTTGATTACTGCAATGGCCTTTTCACAGACCTGCCAAAAAAGACCATCAAACGACTTCAGCTGGTTCAAAATGCAGCGGCTAGGGTTCTCACACGAACAAAAAGAACAGAGCACATTACTCCAATTCTAAGGTCCCTTCACTGGCTTCCAGTAAGCTACAGAATTGACTTTAAAGCATTGCTGCTGGTATACAAATCTCTAAATGGTACAGGGCCCAATTACCTCTCTGATATGTTGCAGCGGCCTAACCCAATCAGATCTACCAGATCGAAACAGAAAAATTTACTATTAAAACCAGTTGTTAAAACAAAGTATGGTGAAGCAGCTTTTAGCTACTATGCAGTACAGCTATGGAACCAACTGCCAGAGGACATTAAAAATGCTCCTGCTGTTGGCAGCTTCAAATCTAGGTTAAAGACCAAGCTGTTTTCAGATGCTTTCTGTTAAATAATTAATATTGTCTTCTTTACATTTTTTATGATCTTTACTTTCTCTGCATGTTTTAATTTTACTTTAACTTTATTCTATTTTATTATTTATTCTATTCTGCTGGTTTCTTTTTTCTCCTCCTATTTGAACTATACTTCATTTTATTATTTTATTTCTACTCTTGTTTAATTCTTATTTTCTTTTAATTCTTTTAATTAATTGTTTTAGAATAAAAATAAAATTATGTAATTATTTCTCTATTGTTTACTGTTTTTGTTTTTACTTCTGTAAAGCACATTGAACTGCCATTGTGTATGAAATGTGCTATATAAATAAACTTGCCTTGCCTATATATATATATATATATATATATATATATATATATATATATATATATATATATATATACACAAAAATTTATTTTGATGAAAAACCAGAAATCTGGAGTGTGCATAGGTATTCACCCCTCAAAGCCAATACTTTGTGGAGCCACCTTTTGCTGCAGTTACAGCTGCAAGTTTCTTGGAGTACTCTATGTGTCTATTAGCTTAGCACATCTAGCCACTGGGATTTTTGCCCATTCCTCAAGGCAAAACTGCTCCAACTCCAAGTTAGATGGGTTGTGTTGGTGTATAGCAATCTTCAAGTTATGCCACAGGTTCTCAATTGGATTAAGGTCTGGGCTTTGATTAGGCCATTCCAAGACATTTAAATATTTCCCTTTAAACCACTCCAGTGTAGCTTTAGCAGTATGTTTAGGGTCATTGTTCTGCTGGACCATAACTCTTCGTCCCAGTCTCAAACCTCTGGCTGACTCAAACATGTTTTCTTCCAGAATTGCCCTGCATTTAGTGCCAACCATCTTTCCTTCAGTCCTGACCAGCTTTCCTGTCCCTGCAGGTGAAAAATATCCCCACAGCATGATGCTGCCACCACCATGCTTCACTGTAGGAATGGTGTTTTAGTGTGTTGGGTGTGTGCCACACATGGCATTTCCCATGATGTCCAAAAAGTTCAATTTTAGTCTCATTTAACCAGAGAATCTTCTTCCATGTGTTTGGAGAGTCTGCCACATGCTGCTGGGCAAACTCCAAACGTGTTTTCTTATGTCTGTGAAGATTCTGTCATCCAGATCATAGTAAACTGTGGGTAGTAAAAGAGAGCAACTGGACTTGCTTGAAGATTCTTGAAGATGTTTCACCTCTCATCCAAAACGCTTCTTCAGTTCTGTCTGACTGGCCCTGTCCACACGGCAATGGATTCAGGTGAATCCGATACAATTGTTTATCGTTTCGGCCTGGCGTCCACACGGCACCGGCGTTTTGGGGCACCCAAAACGCAATCTTTTGAGAACGGGTTCCAGAGTGGAAAGATCTGGCCACGTTGCCGTTGCGAAGTCGTCTGGATGAGTAGAATGGATTTGTTTACGATGACATCACAACCACATGACTGTGAGTGCTTCACGCCGGGTAGAAGTGTCAACAAATCCTATAACTTGGTTCATGAAACGTGCTTACAAAATATTTTCACTGTGAATATTTATTGTGTAATGGTGCAAAGTGAGAGAGAGAGAGAGAGAGAGAGAGAGAGTAGCCCTTAGGGCAGAGTCAATCCCGCCAGCAAAAATAGGGAAAAAAAGGAGCGATCTCACCTCTTCAGATGTTGGTTTAAGTCCTACAATACATTCCTCAAAAAGGGCGTAGAAGAACAAATTAATCCATCAACGTGTAGCATTCAATTTATTCCGGACCATTAAAGACGCCGCCTTCCGCGTAGAATCATACGTCATCCTCGCCGCCATATTGGATGGGTCAAAGCGGAGAATAAAGATGCCTCATTCATGTGCTGTGTTTAACTGTACCAACAGGTTTACCGTCCAAACGAGATCACATGGGATTACCTTTCACAGGTGAGACTGGAAAAATACTTTTCATTGTATTTGGTCATTATAATGTAATTTTACAAACAGATTTTCCTGACTTTGTGGCTAATATGAAGTCTCGCGCATAATAGTTTATGCGCATGCGTCCTTACTTCTTCTACTGTTCTGGTGTCTCTGAAGGGACCGTCTTACAGCGCCCCTAGAGGTGTGGCATGTGTATTGCATCGTTTTCAGCAAGCGTTGCGTTGCCATATGGACCTGATATTTTACTGATCGTTGCCCATTTGGATGCGATATTTTTTTAAATATCTCGTTGCCGTTGTCGTGTGGATGTAGCCTATTAGGGAGTATCAGGTAGTTATCCTCTCATGGACAAAAAGCAATTCTAAGGTGTCGTTGAGTCATCCTAATGCACACCAAAACCCAGCTGTTTTTAGTGACTCTCTAGGCCATTCACACCTAGCCCCCAGTGACCCACACCAACAGGATGACTCAACGACACCTTAGGATTGCTTCTCATCCATGAGAGGATAAATACTTGATACTCCCTATTAGTCAGACAGAACTAAAGAAGCCTTTCGGATGAGCGGTGAAACGTTTTCAAGAATCTTCAAGCAAGTCCAGCTGCTCTCTTTTACCACCCACAGTGTTTTCTTATTGTTTTCTTTCAGCAATGGCTTTTTTCTGGCCACTCTTCCATAAAGCCCCACTTTGTGGCGTGTACGGCTTAAAGCGGTCTTATGGACAGATACTCCTGTCTCTGCTGTGGGTCTTTGCAGCTCCTTCAGTGTTATCTTTGGTGTCTTTGTTGCATCTCTGATTAATGCCCTCCTTGCCTGGTCTGTGAGTTTTGGTGGGTGGCCTTCTCTTGTCAGGTTTGTAGTTGTGCCATATTCTTTCCATTTTGCTATAATGGATTTAATGGTGCTCCTTGGGATATTTTTTACGACCCAACCCTGATCTATACTTCACAACTTTTGTCTCTGACCTGTTTGGAGTACTGCTTGGTTTTCATGTTGCTTGCTTCGTAGTGTTGCAGAGTCAGGGTCCTTCCAGAACAGGTTGATTTATACAGACATCATGTGACACCCTGATTGCACACAGGTGGATCTTAATCAACTAATTATGTGAATTGGTTGGACCAGCTCTTATTTAGGGGTTTCATATGAAAAGGGGTGAATACATATGCACACTCCAGATTTCTGGTTTTTCATCTTACTGTTTGTGTCACAATTAAAATAAATAAATAAAAAAGTCATCTTTTAAATTTGTAGGCATGTTGTGTAAATCAAATGGTACTAACCTGCCAAAAATCCATTTTAATTCCAGCTTGTAATGTGACAGAACAGGACAAACACCAAGGGGGATGAATATTTTTGCAAGACATGGTATTGTTTTAGGTTTTCATGTCATTCTATACTATTTATTTCTCCAAATAAAACTGGTACTTGTCAGACAGTAGGACGTTAAATCAAGAAGTAGGTCAGAACGTAGGCTTGGAAAAATACTGGTGGCTAAGTTACTTGAAAAGGTATGGTGATGGTATATAAACGAGGACCTGCCCCCTAATCTCAACTACAAATAATCACATCTGGCAGTTCTCAAACAGCACAGCGAGGTGTGATACTGAGCAAGATGCAGAATAACATGGTTCCACTGAACGCTCAGCCGTGTGATGGCAGAGGAGCAGGGACAGTTGTGGTATCCATGCCAGAGCATCCACCTGATTATGCAGTGTGGTCCATTTGCAGCTTCATCTATGGAAATCCATGCTGCCTGGGCCTCATCGCTTTGATTTTCTCCATGAAGGTGAGTCAAAAATCCTGGGAATTTAGAAGGTGAACTCTAGTGACACTTTTTTTTTTAAATCACACTGATTTTCTTCCTGAAAATCACTTAGTGTTTGTCCTGAGTATACAGTTGTGAAAGAGTCTGTCATGCAAAAGAGTATGGCTTACTCTCAAGATTTCTTTGTCTTGTAGTCTCTGAGACTTTTTCCTTGCCACCAGTTCCCCTGTCCTGTTCATTCCGGATAAATCTAAACCCATATCTGGATTTCTGTAAATCTACTTTAAGTAGGCATATCAGGTGAAAATTCAAATTCAATCCCAGTTGATTTGAAGCTGCTCTCCTTGAATGCAGAACAACATACTTTTTACAAAATTAAAACGTGTTTAACCATTCTTGAGAAATTACAAATCAAAGATTGAAAAAGGCTTAATTTTTAGAAAAGCTGCTGTAATATTATGTATGAGGGTAACATGGTCCAAAATGGGCCTCATTAACGAATGAGATGAAAGGGTTTTTTTCTTAATAACTTTTCTATTTTTCAAGATATTTACATGGAAATTGGCAGGCACATAGATGGTTGTATATTGAACACAAAATTTGAAAAATTAGTAAAAGCAAATTATGTAAATAAGTATTTAATTAGTATTAATTATACTAATTAAGTAAAAATGTTAAATTGGTACACTTAATAAAAATAGGTACCCTGTGGGTACATGTGGCTACTACTTATAAATAAAATAGTTTTCCTATACAGCGTCCATACAATAAATATAGCATATATACATGTTATCAATTATACTCGCCTCATCTCTTGCAAGCATCACCAAGCTGTGAGTAGCATCAGGGCTTTGTTCAAAATGCAGTGCTATGAAATATACTGGAAATATGCTGGAATTTTTAGCCTATATATATATATATATATATATATATATATATATATATATATATATATATATATATATATATATAAACCCCTCTAAAATATCTTTATAAAAAACCTTACAAAACCTTTCATTTGACCTTTCAGAAAAAAAAAGCTCTGATAATCAAAAGGTAAATTTTCTTAAAATAAACAACACTTACTTGATATAGAATCAGTAGCCTTGGTGAACCACGAGGTGAATTTTGTTTCTTTTTATCTGCCGATTATCTTCTGATACTACCACGTTATAATGAGGTTTCTCTTTTGTTTCTAGTTCTGATTAGTTCCGAAGTTTATCAAGAAATAGAATGGGTAATCGAACTTGATCAGGATAAGTGCTAATTGGTTACAAAGTTTTGCTGTTACGCTCATTCTTACATTCTTATACTCGTTCTTTTGTACCTTTGATAAAGCAAGATCAACTGTGCGTATCATGAGATCACGATTCGCTGTTCTGGTGATTGTAACACTTATGCGCATACGCATTACGCTATTGTTACACTCATTCTTGCATTCTTACAACATGATGATGAGATCAACTGTTCATGTCACGAGATCACAATTCACCGTTCTGGTGATTATAATGCTTATGTGCATGCGCTATTGTAATCCTTATGCGTATGTGCAGTGCATGATTGTTACAATCTTACATTCTTACAGCACCATGACATAATGCCATTTTGTGGCTACTGCCTCTATATGAGGCAGTAGCCACAAAAAAGTAATAAAAGCTTATTTCTAATACCCTCTTTGTGCTCTGTAGGCCGTTGTATTTCTCAAAAGTAGGGCCTACTAGTGTTTATATGAAAAAATATAATTGACAATATTCACAGCTTTCAAGGCTAACCTAAAAAAAACAACTGTGTGAGTCACATCCAATAAACAATTCCAATTAATTGAATTGATATTGACACGTTTCTGACTTCCGTTTTTTTTTATTTCATTCCAACCACTAAGATGTCAATATTTTTCATCAAAACAACTACAGTTCTATTCCCAAATAGTTATTTATTTACATGAATCAGTTTGGTTTGAAAAAATAAGTAGGTAAAGTTCTGAAAACTCCCTTCAAAGTCTCCCATGAATCATAACTTCAAAACTAGCTGATGGAAAATTTTGCTGAATACTTCATCAGAAACAGTGATAGCGAGAGAACATCCCTATACAAGTTATCTGATTGATATTCATGAGTAATCCAGTTGGAAACCAATCATAAGAGAGAGAGCCTGATCACTTTCCCGTGACTCAAAAAGCACTGGCAGTTTCCCGACATCATACGAGCAGAGTTTTTATTCTGTTGTACCAACTTCAACCTGCTGTTACTCCCAAAGTACTAAACAGATCTTAACGAGATAAATTTCTTTGGAAAGCAGAAATTATAAGCTTTTTAATGATAGTATTCATAATAGAAAATATTCAAGAGCAAAGACAGATTTGGAAACTCAGATGAGCATCTGCATGCACAATTTTCAAAGCACAGCCAGCGAGTATCTGATATGCCTACTGTAAGGCAATATTCATTTTTAAAAGCACTATATAAATACATTTAATTGAAATGGAGTGAATACTTGTGGTGAAGATGAGAAGCTGCTCATTCTTTTAAAACTTCCCTGAGAGCTTCAGGTTTAGTCATACCTGGAAGGACAAGCTGAGGAGCACGGGCAATTGCTCTAAGACAACGAGGGAGGCTCAGCCTCCTCTAAAAATGACGAACATCGTGTAGGATGAATTGCGCTAGGCTTATGTTATAGCCGACCTTATAACATTGCTATTTCAGATCCAGAATCATAGAAATATATGTGCTCAACCCAACTACAGTGCGAAATCATTCCCTTATAACTTTCCCCAGTTCGCCTAATGTGTGCGTGAGTTTTTCCCCCTCGTGACAGCGCGATGCAGCCCAGCCTCAGTGGATTGGGAGCTATGTGCTTGTCAATCTCAAAATGCAAGACGATTATTGGACAAATACTGTGAAAACGCCCGCCCACGGAGTCTCACGGACTCCCAGCCTCAATGGACTTCAACGGCATTTGGGAGCTCTGCGCTTTTCAATCTCAAAATGCAAGACGGTTATTGGACAAATACTGCGAAAATGCCCGCCCACGGACTCCGAGCCTCACATGGGAGGGACATGGCAGTTTCCGCGAGGAGACTGGTGATTGGTGAAAGCGACTGGATATTTTCTTTGATTGACAGCTCGTTTCAACTATAGACAGGCAGCACAGTGTTGCCAGATTGGGCGGTTTTAAGTGCATTTTGGCGGGTTTTGAACATATTTTGGGCTGGATAACGTCAGCAGTATCTGGCAACATCAGTTCAGTCCCATGCGGATTCGCAAGTGCTGTGGTGTGTTGTAAGAAATCGGCTTATATTTCGATTTCATTCATTACATACGGTTTCTACCAGCTTTTTTAGTTTGTATATATTTTCATTGTAAATAAAGTGTAAATATAGTGTCAAGTTTGCTATCTTAGTTCCAGAAATTTTGTTTATTTGAGTGACTGAACTTGAACTTGAGGGGGCTAGTCAGCTAGCAAGAAAGCTGCGCACGGATGCCAAGCATTGCTGATTTAATTTTGGCGAAGCCATTTGCCAGTCTTCCTTTCGAGGAACAAATTAAAATTAAAGAGCAGGGTAGACCAACACCTCAAATTGACTTGGTGAAAAAGGTAGGGAATAATACTTGTTCCTTTCAGCTCTCCTGGTACGAGAAAGTGAATTGGCTAACAGCAAGTGACCCACATCAACAACAGTAAATAGGCTACTTTAGTAATATGTCATGGATGGACCAAAAATATAGAATCTATTTAAAATGTTTATGCTGAGTATATTATATTGGAATATATGTTTTTCTGGATATGAATTAAACACCGCTACAATTTGGAAAACATTTTTAAACAAAAACACAGCCGAGGTCAATTTTTAAACAACATGCCACAATTTTAAAAGATAAAATGTTAAAATATACCCCCCCAACACTACCATCATGTATATTGGACAGTAGGCTAATGGGCCAAAAGAACCTGTTATTTCACAGTTTGTGATGCTGCCAACAATCAGCCAGATCAGAGGCAAGAGTATGGGCAAAATTGATGTGTTTTTTCTTTTAAAATCTGGAAACCGACCAGCCTCCCCTGTTTGAAAGACTACCAGCCGCCACTGCTGAGGAGTAACGAAATACCATTTACTTTATTCGTATTATTCATCTGTTCACAATTGGAAACAGTCATTAAATGCTTTTGTGGATTCTTCTTCTTCTTCTTTGCTATTGTCAGTAAATCTGCTGAAAACACACAAACTACAAACATGGACACTTAGAACTACAATCTCCAAGAACCACAGTGCCCCCTGTCACCTGAGTATTAATTACAGCTGTCACACATTCCCCTAATCAGCACTCCACCTATTTAAGCCACTCTCACACAACACTCCAGTGTGAAGTATCATTCTGTTTGCCCAGTTCATACCAAGCCTTGCAGTCTCTTTTTGTGTCTCTATTTTTCTGACCTTTGCTTGCTCATTTCAACTACGATATTTGTCTTACCTATTCTACGTTGTTTGGCGATCGCCCGACCCTCGCTTGTTTCCTGATCTCGCCTCTGTCTACTGTTTTGGCTTTGTTGAGTGTCTTCTTCCCGGCTCTCCTCTGTGCCTACATCCATAAGTGCCTGCACTTTGACAGGATACTTCACCATTATGGATGTCGCAGAAGATGCGAAGCAGACGGCTTTGAACGCTCAGGGACACCTACCGGGAGAACATCAACAGATGCTAGTGGATTTCAACACCCGTATGTTGCAGCTAGCAATCGTGATGTCGTAGACCCTCCTACTGCGCCCCGAGTCCCTTCCCAGCTCCACACTACAACTTCCGCCTCTGGAGAGATTCGCCGGAGACGCCACAGATTGCAAAGGTTTCTTGCTTCAGTGCTCTATGCATTTCACTACCATGCCTAACCTTTCTGATAAGCACAAAATCGCTAAGTTTATTTCCTTTCTTATGGGTAAAGCACTGTTCTGGGCCAGTGTGATTTGGAACCAGGAAAAGGAACAGACAACTTCCTATGAGCAGTTCCTCTCCATGTTTAAAAGGGTTTTCAACCATGAACCAGAAGGAATTAAAATTGGAGAGAGTCTGCTAGCCATTTCCCAAGATTAATGTAGTGTGGCTGAATATGTGCTTGACTTCAGAACATTAGTGGCAGCCAGTGGATGGAACGAACCTGCTTTGAAGGCTGTCTTTTGCCAAGGTTTATGCCCTGCAGTTCTGAGTGAACTTGCCTGCCATGATGAACAACTCACCTTGGACTCTTATCGATCTAGCAATTTGATTGGATCATCTGTTGGCTCACAGACCCTCCATTCAAAGCGCCAAACCTAACTCCATTTCTGATGACAGAGCACCCATGGAGGTTTCATGTACAAGGCTCTCTCGTTCTGAGCATGAGAGGAGGAGAAGGGAGTGGTTATGTTTCTACTGTGGGAATTCAGAGCATCAACTGAACAGCTGTCCAGTTCATCCTCCCCGTAAAGCTCCAGCAGAAGATCCTACACAGAGTGAGTCTGGTGAGAAAATCTAATTCTAAGTCCTTTAAGGTTCCGATATTATTAAAGCTCACAGATGCCATGCACACCCTCTGTGCTTTCATTGATTCAGGGGCAGAAGGAAACTTTATCAGCTGTGCAGTTGTGCAGAAATTCAACCTGCCCACAACCCTTCTGCAAAGCATGCTTGACATCTGGACCATTAATGGAGGACCCATAGGAGATGGCATCATCACCACACAGACCACACCTACTTGTATTCAGGTGGGGATTCTGCACTTGGAGCATATCTCCTTTTACCTCACCACCACAGTAAATCATGATCTCATTCTTGGCTACCCATCGCTTCAGCTTCATGATCCACTGATATCATGGCAGAACAAAGAAATCCTCCAATGGTCTCTGTTAGGTTTATATAAGTATTAATTCTTGGCCAATAATTCAGCAAAATTATCCTGTGTCAAAATTATATTAGTTGAAACGACCTTAGGTCCAGCTGGACATTGTTTGGGAACATTTTGTTTATGAAATGTGTATTTTGAACAGAGAAGTGTCTGAAGGTCTGTTTTGGTGTCAGATTGACTCACACACACCCTGAAATGGTAGAATTAAAGTTCATGTTTATGTTAATCCATTCAGTTGAAACTTAGGTCATAGCTTCATAAAAGCTATGAAATATACTGAAATATATTGAAATATACTATGGTAGTGATTTGGATCCCGTAATTAATGAATGCATTCCGTGATCAATGTTAGTTTTATAGTTTTAGATTAGTTTCATAATGACATTATAATTATAGTTAAGATCTTATGATTCTAAGGGTTTTTAGTTTAAAAGCATTAACCTAATTTAGTTATGAGTTTAATCCTGTTAGTTGTTTAATTGTTCTCTCTCTTTCAGACATATTCTCATTGTTCTTGTGGTTAAGTTGTTCTTATTTTTAATGTTTATTTTCTTATAACATTCTTTGTTTTAGCATTGTTTTAGACATATTGTTATTTGTTATTTTGCTTATGTTGATGAAATCAAGATGTAATTTACTGACTTAACACACATTTATGTGTTAAGGAGTTATGTTAAATTATTAGATCCTTTCTGTGCAAACGTGTCTTTGACCTTCTCTGAATAGACTCCGTAGACTAGACATTCTGTGTTTAGACATTCCATGCTGATATCTATCTGTACCTTACTGTCATCAGAAATGTTTTTATATTATGATTGATTCAAGATCATTACACACTTCCACATAGACACACACCCATTACACACACACACACATGAAGACAAAACATAAACACAGAAACACTATAAGACGTTTCCAAAGATGTTTTCATTTTGACGAAGTGACTGTGCGAATAAACTGACATGTGAATCTCTGATTCTGATTGTCTGTTTCTCTCGACCTGATCATTCTCGGCCGAGGGTGGCCCACGAAGGAATCGGGGTCTCTTTCTGGGTGAACCCAACAGTCTCCTACTACCTGCTTTCAAAATTACATTTCATGGCCGCAAGTCAACCTCTCCTCCACTTCTGTGGAGAGCCCTCAACCAGACTCCTTGGACAGGATTCCAGAGTGTTACATGGACCTACAGGAGGTCTTCAGCAAGTGAAAGGCGTGCGGATGACCACCACATTGACCCTATGACTGTGCTATAGACCTGCTGCCTGGCATGTCACCACCTCGGGGACGTATATATCCCTTGTCCCAGAAAGAACACGCCACCATGGAGGAATACATTCAGGAGGTGCTTAAGCAGGGATACATCCGACCGTCTAAGTTGCCAGCTTCTGCGGGCTTCTTCTTTGTCGAGAAACAAGGAGGCGGACTTTGGTCCTGCATAGATTATAGAGTCCTGAACCAAGTTTCAGTTATGTACCCATATCTTCTTCCTCTTGTTCCTGCAGCCCTTGAACAGTTGAGATCAGCCACAATATTCTCAAAACTGGATCTGCAAAGTGCTTACAACCTGGTCAGGATCAAAGGTGCTGAGTGGAAGACCGTGTTTAGCATTACCGCTGGCCATTTTGAATACCGGGTAATGCCGTATGGTCTTTCTTCAGTGCCCAGCGTGTTCCAGTGTCTGATTAATGACGTTTTACGGGACATGTTGGGTAGGTATGCCATCGCATACATAGATGGCATCCTGATCTACTCCCCTGTTGAGGAGAGCCACCAAAAGCGCCTCAGAACAGTCCTACAACATCATCTTGAAAATTACCTCTACGTCAAGGCTGAAAAGTGCAAGTTCCATCAAAATCACATCTCCTTCCTGGGTTACATCATCAGCGCTGAAGGAGTCAGCATGGTCTCCTCTAAGGTATCCGCAGTAACCTCCTGGCCCACTCCTACTTCCATAAGGGAACTTCAGCGCTTCCTCGGCTTCACTAATTTCTACCTTCAGTTCATTAGGGGCTTCAGTGCTATCACTACTCCCCTAACCACACTGCTTAAGAAAGGACCCAAGTGCCTCCAGTGGAATCCCCAGGCCGAAGAGGCATTCCAGCGTCTCAAGAAGGCCTTCACCACTGCTCCTGTCTTACAGCATCCAGACCCTACAAAACCATTCACCGTAGAAGTGGATGTGTCTGACACTGGAGTAGGGGTGATCCTATCTAGAAGCTCCACCCCATAGCTTTCTTCTCCAAGAAGCTCTCCTCTGCTGAGAGGAATATGACGTCGGCAATCGAGAACTGCTTGCCATAAAACTAGCCCTAGAAGAGTGGCAGCACTGGCTAGAAGGAGCCACTCACCCTTTCATTATCCTCACAGATCACAAAAATCTTGAATACCTCAAGACAGCCAAGAGGCTGAACCCTCGCCAGGCCAGGTGGGCACTATTCTTCACCAGATTTAACTTCACCATTTCATTTCACCCTGGTTCCAAGAACACAAAGGCCAATGCACTCTCTCGAAGTTTCAGTTCTGCACACCAAGTGCCCGTCAGTCATCCCATCCTTCCTTCACAATGCTTCGTACAGTCTATCACATGGGACCTGGACAGAGAGATAAGACATTCCCAACCATCTACCTTACTTTACTTTATCTTCCACTTGTACTCTAGGGTGTCATGGGGAAGTGGAGATGGCAGTCGATGGCTTGATGGGACGCTTCTGTGACAGACAGGCCATGGGACTTGAGTGTTTCTACCACGCCCTCAATCCAGCGCCTGGATGGTCATCCTCTGGCTTGGACACCAGAGCTCTTGAGGTTGTATATTCTGAGTGCTGGCTGGTCGGGTGCCATTCTTATCAAGTGATCAAACCACTTGATTCTCTGACGCTGGATATATGTGTGGACTGGTGTTGTTCCGACCATTTCTCGGATCCTTTCTCGGATCCTCTCTCGGATCATGCCCCTCCTCGTCTTGCCTGCTGTTGGTCTGAAGCACCTCATCTCACAGGTTGTGATCTTCCTCTCCTGGGCCTTGATGAGGTGTCTGTGTCTGGCACAGGTAGGTCAGTGTCAGCGGGAATATTGTATTAATAAGCCATGCCTTGGTGTCCATGGGGATATTGGGGTGTTTCAGGAGGGGAGACAGCTGGAAACGAACATTCTTTGCTTTTTGAATGCGAGTCTCAATCTCTCTGTCTCTAGCTTTCCATCTTCAGTGAAGATGCTGCCCAGGTATTTAAACTCCTTGGACTGTTTAAGGGTGGTGCCATTGATGGATATGTCCAAGGTCTTTGGTGTTCGGCTGACTGTCATGACTTCCGTCTTCCCTGTGCTGATGCACATGTCATGATTTTTGCATTCAGCATGTTGATGTGCAGTTGGAGGTGGTGTTGGTCTTTGTTGAGCAATCCTTGGTCATCAGCGAAAAGTAGCTCATTCAGCGCTTCAGGCTTTGGGTTTGCCTCCCTGGTGATCCTGTCCATGTAGAAGATGAACAAAAGCGGTGACAAGACACAGCCTTGCCTCACCCCGACATCACCTCAAACCAGCTGGTCAGTCCGAATGGTGTTCTTGCAGCACTTCTGCTGATGGCATACATGGCTCTGATGTTGAGCAGCTGACCCCTGATGCTGTAGTTTTCTAAGATTCTTCATAGCGTTGCTCTGTTGACTCAATCAAATGCTTTCTCTTGCTCAACAAACACCATGTGCAAATCCTTGCTGCACTCGATGTCCGTCTTGCTCAGCTGCCTCAGGGCAAAGGTTGCATCAGTGCATCCTCGGCCCTTCCTGAACCCAAACTGTGCATTGCTGAGTTGGGGCTCCACGATGTATCTTGTGCGCTGCTCCAGGATTTTGGCATACATCTTGCCAATGTAGCTCAGGAGGGAAATTCCCCTGTATGTGCCACAGTCCTTCTTGCTCCCCTTCTTCCATATTAGTGCTACTACTGCCATCTGCCAGTCTTCTGGTACTTTTTATTCTTGCCAGGCTTTCTGAAAGATGGTTGTGAGCAACTGTAGGCCTGTCTCACCACATGCTAGGATGACCTCTGTGGTGATTCCCTCCACCCCAGCTGCTTTGTTTTTTGGGCTGGTCTTGACTGCCTGCCTGACTTCTGACTCCAAAATAACTGGCTCTTCTTCCGGGTATCTTGGAGTGAACGGGGGCTGGTCTTGCTGGCCCTCTACTGGGTTCAGGAGCTGTTGGAAGTATCCCCCCCATCTGTCTCTGATCTCATTGTTCTCATACAGTGGCTGGCCCTCTTTGTCATTGATGACTGATGTAGGGTCGTGGGGCTCATCTCTGTCTCATTGCCTTCACACTCTTGTAGAACTCCCTTGGGGAGCATCTACACAGCTCTGATACATTTTCTCCATACTGCTTCCATGTCTTGCAGGTAGTCTTTGGCTACCTGCACCACTTCTTTATAGGATCTTCTGGCTACTCTGTAGTTCTCGTAGTCTTCCTCCTTCTTGGACTTGACCCAGATCTTGTAGAGTCTTTTTCTTTTACTGCTGCTTTGACAGTCTCGTTCCACCATGATGTTGCTTTGCCTTTTCCTACTTTCTTCTTCCTGCAGTGTTCTTTTAAAACTTCCAAAAGTTCCCTTTTAAAAACTGCCCAGGTCTCTTCTGCACTCAGGTTCTCTGTGTAAATGTTCTGAAGTCTGCTATCTACCCCTTCTTGTACCTTCTATCTAATCTCGTCCTCCTGCAGCTTGCGTAGGCTGATCTGTTGGCTGCCTTCCTCTGCACGGCCCTTGTCTTTGGACTCTGGCCTGCCACACTCAGGATGACAGGTCTGTGGTCCATGTTCAGGCCGGCATTTGGTATGGCTCTCGAGTCTCTAATGAGTGGCCTCATTGTCACCCTTGCTAGAATGAAGTCTATCTGTGAGGCAGTCTGAAGATGGTTCCACCTGTACCAGGTGTACACTTGGCTGGGCCTGCGCTGGTAGAAAGTGTTAGTCACAAACAGCTGGTACTCTGGACACAGGTTCAGTACATGCTCACCATTGTAATTAGTCTGTTGCTGTGTCACTGTGAGGGCCGAGATATGGTTCCCATGGTGGTGTTCTCTTCCCTGTTCTCCCATTAAAGTCTCCCATCACAAAGATGTCCTCAGTGTCTGGAACCTTGTCTATCACCCCGATAGAGTCTCAAAAAATTCATCCTTCTCATCTGTGTAGCTATTGTTGAAGGGAGCATATAACTGGATGTCTTCTGTCCTTGCCGCACTCTGATCTTCATGATGTGCTCTGTCACACACTCTGTGTCCAAGAGGTTCTTGGGTATGTCAGGATGTAGAATGAAAGCCACCCCATGAGATGCTCTTTGCTGCACGTCTACACCAGACCAAGTAATGACATATCTGGAGTCTAGTTCTTTCATGCCTCTTCCTTTTTTTGCAGTCTGATATCCCCATGATTAAGATTTTCTGTCTCTGCATAAACTCCACCACTTCTGGATCCTTGTCTTTAAGTTCACAAACATTCTATGTTCCTATCTTATGTTCGCAATGGCCTTTTTGTTGTCTGTATTCCTGTCCAGTCCGTTTTTTTCCATTTTGATCCATCCGTTTCGTTCTCCTTTTATTATCTTGAGCAATTTTAAATCCACTTCCAGCTTGCTAGGCCTGTCGAAGTTTCACCAGAGCCTTGTTAGCTATCCATTTCAGGAAGAAGTTCCCTACTCTGTCCGTTTCCACCTCCCACGATGATGGATGAGGGGTTGGATTTTTAGGCGGTGACAATCTACCACCTGGCCTCTTCTATGTCCCGAAGCTGCTGCGAGGTTCTCTCATCACATGGGCTCACTCATCTCCTGTCACAGGTCATCCTGGCAGCCAATGCACACATCAAATGCTCAGGAACAAGTGTTGGTGGGAGAATATGTTGACCCAAGATTAACCAATACATTGCCTCTTGTTCTACTTGTGTGCAGGCTAAAGTTCCCAGAACTCTTCCTGCTGGCAAGTTATGCCCTCTTCCTACACCTCAAAGACCATGGTTCCATATCACCATCAATTTCATCACAGACCTCCCCTCATCAGAAGGCAACACAACCATCATGGTAACCATAGACTGTTTCTTGAAAGACCTTAAGCTCATTCCTCTATCGGGCATCCCCACTGCATCACAACAGGTGAACTCCTGTTCCAGCATGTTTAGATACTATGGTCTCCCAGAAGACATCGTCAGTGACCGGGGCTCTCAATTCATTTCTCGTTTCTGGACAAGCTTTATGGATAGGTTGGGGGTATCAGTGAGCCTTACCTCCAGCTACCACCCCCAGTCCAATGGGCAAGTTGAGAAGGCCAACCAAGAAATCGGCTGCTTCCTGAGAATTTTCTGCATGCGCAACCAGGGGGATTTGGGCACGTTATCTCCCATGGGCTGAGTATGCACAAAACTCCCTGAAACACACTGCTACACAGCTAACTCTGTTTCAATGCATACTCTGCTACCAGCCACTTTTATTCCCCTGGGATGACGCACCTAACCAGGTCCAGTCAGTGGAGGATTGGTTGGCATGCAGCCAAGCTATATGGGAGGAGGTTCACCAACGTCTGGAAACGGTCAATGCCAAATATAAGGAGTATGCAGACAAGCACAGAGGAGACAATCTAGAATTTTCTCCTGGTGACAGAGTATTGGGTGGCTAAAAGGAATCTCCTAGAGCCCAACACATGCAAGAAGTGCCAGCCATGTTACATTGGGCCATTTAAGATCCTGCTTCTCATCAACGAAGTCTCCTACCAGTTAGAACTTCCCCTTACAGCAGACCATCTCCCATGATCCACATCTTCAACGTTAAACCAGCCATCCCAGGTCCCCTTACTGAAAACGCACCAGTGCCCGAACACCTTGTAGAGGGTGAGCCCATCTATCAGGTAAACAAGATCCTTGACTAAAGACACAGAAGGCAAATCGGAATACCTGGTAGATTGGGAGGAGTATGGTAGAGGTCTGCGTGGGACAGAATTTTCAGTCCCGCTCCCGCCCGCTACCGCATTGTGCAGTCCCGCTCCCGCAAAGAATTATGATTTTCAGTCCTGCTCCCGCCCGCGCCTGCCATATTTTGTCCCGCCCGCAAATCCTGCATGATGCAGATGTTCGCGTTATTTCTCAAGAAAGTTCTTGTCATTGGCTTGGGGAATTAAACATGCTGAGCTTAGCTGAGCTCTCCACTGACCGATCCTTCACCTAGCGCACGTAGCGAGGGTGCGCGTTGCCAGGCGGCATGCGCAGCTGAGGCTTTACAGAGATGCCCATTGTGAGCTTCACTAGAGGAGCTCTGCTCTTCTGCCATGATCGGAGATCTCAAACACGGAAGAGCGGAAAGGAATCGGAAACGTACGCGAGATTAGACCACTATGGCAGCGGGGGTGTGGCCAAGCAGCAGTCTGTAAATGGGGGTCAGGGAAGGTAAGTGGCTACGTCATTACACCTGATGTCAATTTGTGTGTGTGTGTGTGTGTGTGTGTGTTTGTTTTGTTTGTTTGTTGCAGGGATGGAGTATAACGCTACGTTCACACTGCAAGGCTTAATGCTCAATTCCGATTTTTTTTTTTGTGAAATCCGATTTTTTTGTGAGGTCGTTCACATTAACAAATATATGCGACTTTGTATGTGATCCTCAGTATGAACGAAAAGCGACCTAAAAGTGTTCCGCATGCACATTGCAGGATACGACGACGTCACACGCAGTGAGCATGGCCAGTGTTTACGGAAGTAAAACCGCCCGGTTGCGGTATGACCCATCCAATCTAGCTTGAATAGCTGTATCCCCCCAAATGGAAATCAGGTCCCTAATCTCTGCGTCCTTCCATTGAGAAGATTCAGAACCTTCACAGCCCGAAGCGTCCCTCGCATTGATGTCATGCGCAGGGGCGCAGATACGTTTTTTGAACTGGGGGGGACAAAAAACTGGGGGGGACAAAGCTGCCAGCAAACCAACCCCAACCCCGATATGCCTGTCAAACTTGTTGTGGGTTACCATAGCAACCAAGCTCAAGCTCGCAACTTGTGCAGTCTGCGCAGCTCAACCAACCGAATATCAGTCTTTGTTTTATGTGAGTTGTTGCAACTATGTATACACTGCTGTGCACCTCAATAAACCGAATGGTAATTAGTCTTTTGATTTTTCCGTGAGGTTTGCCTTATGCAAAGAAAGACAGCATAGACGTTTTTTCCTCCCTATAAGTGGGGGGGACCGAACGAGGTGAATTTAAATCTGGGTGGGACGAGTCCCACCCTCTATCTGCGCCCGTGATTATGCGCCATGTTGTTGTAACTTTTTTTTGAGAGACCCGCCGCCTACTTCAGCGCAGAATAGTGACGTTTGTGGCTTGTTGATGACGTGTAAGTCGGATGAATGCGACCTGGCAGTTCAGACTGAAGTTGCATATGAAAAGAGCGGATAGGAATCGGAATTAGGACCACATATCCAAACGGCCTGGGTCGGATTTGAAAAAATTGGATCTGTGTCGTTCATATTGTCAATAAAAGATCGGATACAGGTCACATATGGGCGAAAAGATCGGATTTGAGTCACTTCAGCCTGCAGTGTGAACGTAGCCTAAAGGGAGGGGGAGAGGAGAGAAGAGGGATTCGCTCCCCGACCACAACACGCGCGTGTGTGTGTGTGTGTGTGTGAGTGAATGAGTGAAAGAAAGCAAGCTGAAAAGCTCAATAAAGTGAGTGGGTGTGAACACGAACTCTCGCCTGCCGTGCTTCTGTGCTCCACCCACAATGGGGATTACTACAGTAGCGTGGAGAGATGCCTTTAGCATTAAGGAGGAAGAAGTTGTCCTTAGCTTACTGGTCAAACCTGGAAGGCCACAACCAAGGGAATCCTGCTAAAAAAGTGATAGAGCCATGCTGGGAGTATGAGGCCAAAAAGGGCAAGGGATTTGGGTGGAGGGTGAGGCAATGGGTACAGGAAGCAGAATTGAAAGAGGGAATGGTTAGCCCAACAGTAGCTATATCACCAGTGCCACCTTGGTTATTCCCCCTACCTTTAGTGGATATGAATATATTGGAGTATGCAAAGGAAGAACAAGGGAAGCAGTATGTGGCTGGTTTTGCATTAGACCATATTTTGGGTGCATATGCAAGTCATGTCCAGGTTTGTACAGATGGATCAAAGGATCCTGCATCTGGAAAAACTGCAGCTGTTATGGTTGTGAAGGGGATGGGTGTTAGTGCCTCCTGGAGGCTGACAGATGAGGCGTCTGTGTACACCACTGAGATCCTTACCATCATTAAAGCACTAGAGTGGGTTGAAGAGACTGGGCAAGTGAAGGTGTTAATATGCTCTGACTCTGCAGCAGTGTTGGGTAGCATACAGTCACATAGATCCTGTAGACTGGATTTATTATATACATACAGATTTAGTGGTGTAGTAATCCCCGATGTGGGTGGAGCACAGAAGCACGGCAGGCGAGAGTTCGTGTTCACACCCACTCACTTTATTGAGCTTTTCAGCTTGCTTTCTTTCTTTCACTCACTCACACACTCTCTCTCACTCACACACACACACACACACACACACACACACACACACACACGTGTTGTGGTTGGGGAGCGAATCCCTCTTCTCTCCTCTCCCCCTCCCTTTATACTCCATCCCTGCAACAAACAAACACACACAAATTGACATCAGGTGTAATGACCTAGCCACTTACCTTCCCCGACCCCGCCCTCCATTCACAGACTGCTGCTTGGCCACGCCCCCACTGCCACAACCACATCCGCAAATTTAGGCATCTTAAAATGTTTTTATTAATGCCAAATAAAATATCCAGCACAAATTATATATGATAGACATAAATTAATAATTTATAAATTTTATTTTAAACACATTTTTAGTTAGCGGAACTGCAGCTTATCACCGCTCCCGCATTGTGCACTCCCGCCCACGCCCGCAATGAGCTTTCAAAATTTGTCCTGCGCCGCACTGCTTTGCGGTGGGTCCCGCGGGGCTCCCGTGGGAGTGCAGGGCTCTAGAGTATGGTCCTGAGGAACAGAGCTGGGTCCCTGCCAAGTACATTCTAGACCTTCTCCTCAGGCAAGAAGAGAGAAACATGGACACTCAGAACTACAATCCCCAAGAACCACAGCACCCCCTGTCACCTGAGTATTAATTACAGCTGTCACATATTCCCCTAATCAGCACTCCACCTATTTAAGCCACTCTCACAACACTCCAGTGCGAAGTATCATTATGTTTGCCCAGTTCCTACCAAGCCTTGCATTCTCTATTTTTCTGACCTTTGCTTGCTCATTTCGACTACGAGATCTGTCTCGCCTATTCTATGTTGTTCGCCAATCGCTTGACCCTCGCTTGTTTCCTGAGCTCGCCTCTGTCTACCGTTTTGGCTTTGTCGGCTGTCTTCCCCGTTCTCCTCTGCGCCTACATCTGTAAGTGCCTGCACTCTGACAGCTATTAAATATACTGTAAACGTAATGATTTTTGCAAGTCAGAGACTAAAACCCAAAGTGTTGGATAAAATGTACCTAATATCCATGGAGACATATACGTATGATTATAAAAGGCTTAGTCAATCAGCCTCTGTGAGCATTAGTTTGTATAATACAGTATATAATTGTCAGAATACAGTAAAGAGCATCCAGACATTAACTGGCACTCCTTTTGCACTTGTGAAATTTTTTTTTTTTCCCCCCAGTCCAGAGACCGGAAGATGGTGGGAGACATGACTGGAGCGAAGACCTACAGCTCAAAGGTGTGTTTGCTCAATGGCATTGGGCTTGCACTTATCATCATCAGCACCATAATCTTCATAGTGGTGTCTGTAGTGCTTGTTAATGCGTGACAACCGCTGTTTTGTTTTTTTTAAACTTTGCATGGGATAAAGATTATGTAGCAAGCAGCATTATCTCCCAAAAGTATATGCTGTTAATGTCCAACAAAAGGAACACAAAATATTTTGTGAGTCAGTGGTTTTGTAAAATGAGGAGTAAAAGATTCTAACTGAACAATGCCTTGACTGAAGTTGTTGCTTTAATGACATTAAACCATTAATGGTCGTAACTGTAAGCTCAAGGTCTGGTCTCATACACAGTGCAGTTAACCGGAAGTACACTGTACTGTCTTTGTGGATTCTTATATTCTCCAGGTGCAGAGTTACAAGGATGAAGTTCTCAAATGAAGTCATATTTATGAAGTTACTCTCACGTAGAGAACAACAGCAATATTCCCTAACAGCACTAACTTTATGGTCATTAATGGATCTGGCATTCAGGTATCAGACATTCAATCACACATCCACAGATATAAGTCTTTGTTTGTGAGAGTAAACTGAGTATAACTTCATCCCTAGTTCTGAGACTAACTCTGTCCACTGCATAAATGTGTGCATGTGTGAGGCAGCAGTTTCAGTGTGAGATGAAGCAACTTCACCAAAAGGTGGATTTTTTTCTTACCCTTTTTACTAATCTTTACAAGGGGTGCATTGTTTTATATATACAGTGTGCATATCTCCATAACCACTTATCCTGTGCAGCCTATAAGTCGGCAGGTCATCGCAGGGCTGACAACAAACCACACTCACACCTACAGTCAATTTAGAGTAACCAATTAGCCTAACCTGCATGTCTTTGGACTGTGGGGGAAACTGGAACACCTGGAGGAAACCCACACAGACATCCACACTCCACACAGAAAGGCCCTTGTTGGTCACTGGGCTTGAACCCGGAATCTTCTTGCTGTGAGGTGACAGTGCTAACTACTACACTACCATGCCTCTGTCTGTGCGTGCATGTGTGTAAAATATGTGTGCACTATATTCAAGATACATTCAAAGTTCTTGCAATTTTCTGGACCTTCATGTCTTAAAGTAATGATGGATGCCATTTCTCTTTACATAGTTGAGCGATTCTTGCCATGTTATGGATTACTACAGTTGTGGAATAGGGTAATTTACTGTATTTTAATTACTTATTATTTACTGTTTGATCTCAAACACATTAAGAAGACAAGAAATTGCATTAATTAACTTTTGACGAGGCACCTGTTAATTGAAAAGCATTCCATGTAACTACCTCATGAAGCTGGTTAAGATAATGCCAATAGTGTGCAAAATGTCATCAAGGTAAACGGTGGCTACTTTGAAGAATCTAAAATATGAAACATATTTTTTTTCTTTAACGCATTAATTTTACCACATAATTCCATGTATGTTCCATGTGTTATTGCATAGTGTTGATGTCCTCAGTTTTGTTGTACAATGTAAAAAACTGTCAAAATACAGAATAACCTATGAATGAGTATAGGGGTGTCTGAAACTTTACACAGAATGGTGCAAAAAAAAAAACCATTGAGTGAGCGACAATTCTGTGAGTGGAAACATCTGATAAGAAAGGTAGCACCTTTCAGGACATAGAATTACAATTTAGAATTTAAAACTTGCTTTTCAAAGATTAGAATTTGCTCTATATCATGGTAATTACCAAGAATAGGGAATAAAATATTCAGTAAAGTCTCATCTCATCTCATGCCACTTTATCCTGTTCTACAGGGTCGCAGGCAAGCTGGAGCCTATCCCAGCTGACTACGGGCAAAAGGCGGGGTACACCCTGGACAAGTCGCCAGGTCATCACAGGGCTGACACATAGACACAGACAACCATTCACACTCACATTCACACCTACGCTCAATTTAGAGTCACCAGTTAACCTAACCTGCATGTCTTTGGACTGTGGGGGAAACCGGAGCACCCGGAGGAAACCCATGCGGACACGGGGAGAACATGCAAACTCCGCACAGAAAGGCCCTCGCCGGCCACAGGGCTCGAACCCGGACCTTCTTGCTGTGAGGCGACAGCGCTAACCACTACACCACCGTGCCGCCTATTCAGTAAAGTGAAATTTAAAATACAGGGGAATAGAAGAAACACCAATACATTACTACCTTCTACTTCTTCTACAACCCCGATTCCAAAAAAGTTGAGACAAAGTACAAATTGTAAATAGAAACGGAATGCAATGATGTGGAAGTTTCAAAATTCCATATTTTATTCAGAATAGAACATAGTAGATGACATATCAAATGTTTGAACTGAGAAAATTTATCATTTAAAGAGAAAAATTAGGTGATTTTAAATTTCATGACAACACATCTCAAAAAAGTTGGGACAAGGCCATGTTTACCACTGTGAGACATCCCCTTTTCTCTTTACAACAGTCTGTAAACATCTGGGGACTGAGGAGACAAGTTGCTCAAGTTTAGGGATAGGAATGTTAACCCAGGGCTTTTCAAAGTGTGGGGCGCGCCTCCCCTAGGGGGTGCCAGAGTTCTTCGGGGGGGGGCGCAACGTGAGGAAAAATAAACCAGAATAAGTTACGATTGCAGACATTTAGCGAACTTCAGCTAGCCTTTACCAGAGACAAAATGGATCGATTTTTAGTACCTAAAGCTACAGTGAGTGAGGAGACAGAGTCTGGGCCAAGCAAAAAAAGAAGGAAGTATGACCACGATTATTTAAAGTTTGGATTTTCATGGACTGGATCTGAAGATGCTCCACTGCCACAGTGTGTTGTCTGCCAAGAGGTGCTAGCTAACGATGCTATGAGATTTTTAAAATGTGTAAAACAAGATGTTTTAAAAAAAGCACAGATGTTTAAAATGTGTAAAAAAAAGAGGTTTTAAAAAAGCACAGATGTTTAAAATGTGTAAAAAAGAGGTTTTAAAAAAGCACAGATGTTTAAAATGTGTAAAAAAAGAGGTTTTAAAAAGCACAGATGTTTAAAATGTGTAAAAAAGATGTTTTAAAAAAGAACAGATGTTTAAAATGTGTAAAAAAGAGGTTTTAAAAAGCACAGATGTTTAAAATGTGTAAAAAAGAGGTTTTAAAAAGCACAGATGTTTAAAATGTGTAAAAAAGAGGTTTTAAAAAGCACAGATGTTTAAAATGTGTAAAAAAAAGAGGTTTTATAAAAGCACAGATGTTTAAAATGTGTAAAAAAGAGGTTTTAAAAAAAGCACAGATGTTTAAAATGTGTAAAAAAGAGGTTTTAAAAAAGCACAGATGTTTAAAATGTGTAAAAAAAAGAGGTTTTAAAAAAGCACAGATGTTTAAAATGTGTAAAAAAAAAGAAGTTTTAAAAAAGCTCATATGTTTAAAATGTGTAAAAGAAAAAAAAAATGTGTACAACAACCATTTTTTTTAAATACGAATGGAACATTTAAGTATAGCAACAACAAAAATTGTAGGGGGGGCGCTGTTGTTTATTTGCTCTCTCAGGGGGGAGCTGACTCTCCCACACTTTGAAAACCCCTGTGTTAACCCATTCTTGTCTAATGTAGGATTCTAGTTGCTCAACTGTCTTAGGTCTTTTTTGTCGTATCTTCTGTTTTATGATGCGTCAAATGTTTTCTATGGATGAAAGATCTGGACTGCAGGCTGGCCAGTTCAGTACCCAGACCCTTCTTCTACGCAGCCATGATGCTGTAATTGATGCAGTATGTGGTTTGGCATTGTCATGTTGGAAAATGCAAGGTCTTCCCTGAAAGAGATGTCGTCTGGATGGGAGCATATGTTGCTCTACAACCTGGATATACCTTTCAGCATTGATGGTGTCTTTCCAGATGTGTAAGCTGCCCATGCCACATGCACTATTGCAACCCCATACCATCAGAGATGCAGGCTTCTGAACTGAGCGCTGATAACAACTTGGGTTGTCCTTCTCCTCTTTAGTCCGAATGACACGGCGTCCCTGATTTCCATAAAGAACTTCACATTTTGATTCGTCTGACCACAGAACAGTTTTCCACTTTGCCACAGTCCATTTTAAATGATCCTTGGCCCAGAGAAGACGTCTGCGCTTCTGGATCATGTTTAGATACGGCTTCTTCTTTGAACTATAGAGTTTTAGCTGGCAACGGTGGATGGCACGGTGAATTGTGTTCACAGATAATGTTCTCTGGAAATATTCCTGAGCCCATTTTGTGATTTCCAATACAGAAGCATGCCTGTATGTGATGCAGTGCCGTCTAAGGGCCCAAAGATCACGGGCACCCAGTATGGTTTTCCGGCCTTGACCCTTACGCACAGAGATTCTTCCAGATTCTCTGAATCTTTTGATGATATTATGCACTGTAGATGATGATATGTTCAAACTCTTTGCAATTTTACACTGTCGAACTCCTTTCTGATATTGCTCCACTATTTGTCGGCGCAGAATTAGGGGGATTGGTGATCCTCTTCCCATCTTTACTTCTGAGAGCCGCTGCCACTCCAAGATGCTCTTTTTATACCCAGTCATGTTAATGACCTATTGCCAATTGACCTAATGAGTTGCAATTTGGTCCTCCAGCTGTTCCTTTTTTGCACCTTTAACTTTTCCAGCCTCTTATTGCCCCTGTCCCAACTTTTTTGAGATGTGTTGCTGTCATGAAATTTCAAATGACCCAATATTTGGCATGAAATTTCAAAATGTCTCACTTTCGACATTTGATATGTTGTCTATGTTCTATTGTGAATACAATATCAGTTTTTGAGATTCGCAAATTATTGCATTCCGCTTTTATTTACAATTTGTACTTTGTCCCAACATTTTTGGAATCGGGGTTGTATATAGGGAAAGACTAAAAAGGAAGTGAGTGAATGTGTGGGTGAAAGAGAGAGTGTGTGGAGGTAAGGTGCATGTGTGTATGTGCGTGTAATATAAGGGTTGGCGTGCATATGGGAATGAATGTTCTGCTAAATTTATAGAAATGCATTACCACATACAGATACACGATCGAACCGCCTGGTATGTGAAACAGGAGACCTTTGGTATGAACTGGAACACAGATGATCTTGCCCAACATTAGTGCCTGACCTCACTAATGCACTTGTAGTTGAATGAACACAAATCACCACAGCCACATGCCAAAATCTAATAGAAAGCCTTTCCAGAAGAGTGGAGCTTATTATAACAATGAAGAGGAGAGCAGCTCCATATTAATACCCATGGGTTTTGAACTTGATTTTCAACGGCCACATAGGTCAGGTGTCCACATACAGACCTCACAGTAATGGGATAGGCTCCAGCTTGCCTGCGACCCTACACAGGATAAGCGGCTACAGATAATGGATGGAAAAAAGGTGAGATTTCTTACTGACAACAAACATCAGAGACGAGTTACATTTGTGCTTACAGGAGAAAATCACTGCTGTTCTTGTAGTAGTAGTAATAATTTTATTTTATTTTTTTCAGAACTCTGTGCATATGCAGGGAGTTTCATCCACTGGGGCTGTGTCTTCCAAGATATGATGATGTGTGGAAATTCTCTCTCATTGCCTTTAAAACTGCAGCACACACCGAACAAGATCACTTCTTGTTTCTCATATCATTTAAGGTGTTAAAGTATCACCAGTGTACCTGAGTAACCTTCTTCATAAGATCATTTTTCAAGAAGTAAAAAACAAAAGCACTAACTATATGCTAATTTTGGCAGTCAAATATCTTTTGATGCAATTTTTTTTCTTTTACAATTCTCCATCTCGGCGACACGGTGGTGTAGTGGTTAGCGCTGTCACCTCACAGCAAGAAGGTCCAGGTTCGAGCCCCGTGGCCGGCGAGGATCTTTCTGTGCGGAGTTTGCATGTTCTCCCCGTGTCCGTGTGGGTTTCCTCCGGGTGCTCCGGTTTCCCCCACAGTCCAAAGACTTGCAGGTTAGGTTAACTGGTGACTCTAAATTGACCGTCGGTGTGAATGTGAGTGTGAATGGTTGTCTGTGTCTATGTGTCGGCCCTGTGATGACCTGGCGACTTGTCCAGGGTGTACCCCGCCTTTCGCCCGTAGTCAGCTGGGATAGGCTCCAGCTTGCCTGCGACCCTGTAGAAGGATAAAGCGGCTAGAGATAATGAGATGAATGAATTCTCCATCTCTCAACACACACCTGAACATTAATAATTAATCACTGTTAAAAATGACTTGGAGACATGAGCCGACTCGAACATTTCTTCAGTGTGCAGGACAGCTTGGTGTGGCATTTTATTTTGCTTCAGTACACATAACCATAGTGTCATCCACGTCACTTTTGTGAAGTGATATTCATTCATTTTCCTCTCATAGGTCTTTCTGCATGTCCTGCTACAGTAAAAATGTTAAGTAAAGAAAACTTAAAGCGAAATTTTCCATCAGTTTGTTTCCAGGTCAACAAGCTAAACCCTTAAGGCAGGTTATCAGTGTTTCTAGTCAAAGTTTGCTGTCAGTTATAATGATTTATGTTCTCTGTTAAACAGCTCATCGATTCCATCCAAAAACAAATGAATTTCAGTGATTCGGTAGCAAATACCTTCCACATCTACTCTGTCATAAGTGCAAAAATTCACATTAGCATCCTCATATAATCAACATTTAATATTCTGAAAGGTTTTGTTCTGTCTATATTCAATTACGTTCTGTTAAATGCATCAGTACTACATGTGAGTTTGACTGAGCGAGGCTTTTATTTATGTATCAGAAGTGCAGTGGTTAATTGCAGTAGTTTCACTGTTTATCTGCTGTTGTTTTTTGGAGGGTTGGCACCATCTGATTTACATAACATGCCTACCACTTTAAAGGTGCAAATTTTATATATATATATATATATATATATATATATATAATTTTGATCATGAAAAGCCAGAAATCTGGTGTGTGTATAGGTATTCACCCCCCAAAGTCAATACTTTGTGGAGCCACCTTTTGCTGCAATTACACCTGCAAGTCTCTTGGGATATGTCTCTATTAGCTTAGCACATCTAGCCACTGGGATTTTTGCTCATTCCCCAAGGCAAAACTGCTCCAACTCCTTCAAGTTAGATGGGTTGCGTTGGTGTAGAGCAATCTTCAAGTTATGCCACAGATTCTCAACTGGATTGAGGTCTGGGCTTTGATAGGCCATTCCAAGACATTTAAATGTTTCATTTTAAACCACTCCAGTGTAGCTTTAGCAGTATATTTAGGATCATTGTCCTGCTGGAAAGTGAACCTTCGTTCCAGTTTCAAACCTCTGGCTGACTCAAACAGGTTTTCCTCCAGAATTGCCCCGTATTTAGTGCCAGCCATCTTTCCTTCAGTCCTGACCAGCTTTCCTGTCCCTGAAGGTGAAAAATATCCCCACAGCATGATGCTGCCACCACCCTGCTTCACTGTAGGAATGGTGTTCTCAGGGTGTTGGGTTTGCGCCACACATGGCATTTCCCATGATGGCCAAAAAGTTCAATTTTAGTCTCGTTTGATCAGAGAATCTTCTTCCATCTGTTTGGAGAATCTGCCATATGCTGTTGGGCAAACTCCAAGCATGTTTTCTTATTGTTTTCTTAAGCAATGACTTTTTTCTGGCTACTCTTCCATAAAGCCCCACTCTGTGGAGTGTACAGCTTAAAGTGGTCCTATGGACAGATACTCCCATCTCCGCTGTGGGTCTTTGCAGCTCCTTCAGTGTTATCTTTGGGGTCTTTGTTGCATCTCTGATTAATGCTCTCCTTGCCCGGTCTGTGAGTTTTGGTGGGTGGCCTTCTCTTGTCAGGTTTGTAGTGGTGCCATATTCTTTCCATTTTGCTATAATGGATTTAATGGAGCTCCCTGGGATATTCAAAGTTTGGGATATTTTTTTATAACCCAACCCTGATCTATACTTCACAACTTTGTCTCTGACCTGTTTGGAGTGCTGCTTGGTTCTCATGTTGCTTGCTTAGTAGTGTTGCAGAGTCAGGGTCCTTCCAGAACAGGTTGAGTTATACAGACATCATGTGACAGATCATGTGACACTTTGATTGCACACAGGTGGATCTTAATCAACTAATTATGTGACTTATGAAGTGAATTGGTTGGACCAACTCTTATTTAGGGGTTTCATACGAAAGGGGGTGAATATCTATGCACACTCCAGATTTGTTTTTTCATCTTATTGTTTGTGTCACAATAAAACAACAATTTTCACCTTTAAAGTGGTAGGCATATTGTGTAAATCAAATGGTGTCAAGCCTCCAAAATCCATTTTAATTCCAGCTTGTAATGTGACAGAACAGAACAAACACCAAGGGGGATGAATACTTTTGCAAGACATGGTATTGTTTTAGGTTTTCATGTCATTCTATACTATTCATTTCTCCAAATAAAACTGGTACTTGTCAGACAGTAGGACATTAAATCAAGAGGTAGGCCAGGAAGTAGGCTTGGAAAAACGCTGGTGGCTAAGTTACTCGAAAAAGTATGGTGATGGTATATAAACGAGGACCTGTCCCCTGACCTCAACTATAAATAATCACATCTGGCAGTTCTCAAACAGCACAGCGAGGTGTGATACTGAGCAAGATGCAGAGTAACATGGCTCCACTGAACGCTCAGCCGTGTGATGGCAGAGGAGCAGGGACAGTTGTGGTGTCCATGCCAGAGCATCCACCTGATTATGCAGTGTGGTCCATTTGCAGCTTCATCTATGGAAATCCATGCTGCCTGGGCCTCATCGCTTTGATTTTCTCCATGAAGGTGAGTCAAAAATCCTGTGAATTTAGAAGGTGAACTCTAATGACTTTTTTTTTTAATCACACTGATTTTCTTCCTGAAGATCACTGAGGCCCTGTCCACACGGCAACGGATTCAGGTGAATCTGATAAAATTTTTTATCGTTTCGGCCTGGCGTCCACACGGCACCGGCGTTTTGGGTGCCCCAAAACGAAATCTTTTGAGAACGGGTTCCAGAGTGAAAAAATCTGGCAACAGAGCTGTTGCGAAGTCGTCTGGATGAGTAGAACGGATTTGTTGACGATTACGTCACAACCACATGACTAGAACAAGCAGCACTCTCGCGTGCATCATTCGTAACAATAGAAATTGAAATTGTTTACACATTAACCTGACTGACCTGCCAGATAGACAATTTCCACCTGCTTTGATGAACAGAAAGTACAGCCTTCCACACAAAGCAACAGTTACCTGACTATAATGGAGGCAGAGGGGAAAAGGGTCAGAAGACCCTTCAACAGACTGTTTTGTATGAACCACTGCATTGCATTCACTTTTGTATACAGCTTTTCTTTTAAATAAACAAGTAACTGAACCATTTCTTGAATTTCTTTTTTTTAATTGGATAAGACTGCTTTTCAAAATGTTCACACACAATATAAAAAGTTATATAAATTATATAAAAATGCTTTTCAAAATGTTCACACACAATAAGAAAATTAAGTTATATAAAACTATGCAGACTAATAAAACTAATTTGTACACACAGAAGGCACGATTTCCTCGCATAGTCGCAGCCATCTTCTTGTTGTTGTGTGTTTGTTCCTGTGAGTACTTCACGCCAGGTAGAAGAAGGGGTTTATGCGTGTAACAGACGTTGCGTTGTTCACCAGTCTTTTTATTCTGAAGAAATGAGACACAAATACACTGCTGAGGACGGGCTGCAAACATCCAGTGGCATTGGCGCTTACATTTCCAAAACGAACTGAAAGAGGCCAGCGCCTCGTTCCCATAACTACCTGCGCTCTTAAAGGGCCAGCGCAGAATTTCCCCACCACTACACACAATGGCAAGTGGAAAAAAATAAACCCGATACATGCGCATGCGTCCTACTTCTTCTTCTATTGTTCTGGTGTCTCCGATGGGACCATCTTACAGCGCACGTAGAGGTGTGGCATGTGTATTGCATCGTTTTCAGCAAGCGTCGCATTGCCATATGGACCTGATATTTTACTGATCCGTTGCCCATGTGGACGCGATTTTTTTTACCCGCTAAAAAAAAATCTCGTTGCCGTTGTCATGTGGATGTAGCCTTAGTGTTTGTCTTGAGGATACAGCTGTGAAAGAGTCTGTCATGCAAAAGAGTATGGCTTACTCTCAAGATTTCTTTGTTTTGTAGTCTCGGAGACTTTTTCCTTGCCACCAGTTCCCCTGTCCTGTTCATTCCGGATAAATCTAAACCACGGGCGATTGCTCTAAGACAACGAGGGAGGCTCAGCCTCCTCTAAGAATGACGAACATCATGTAGGATGAATTGCGCTAGGCTTATGTTATAGCCGACCTTATAACATTGCTATTTTAGATCCAGAATCATAGAAATATATGTGCTCAACCCAACTACAGTGCGAAATCATTCCCTTATAACTTTAATGTGTGCGTGAGTTTTTCCCCCTCATGACAGCATGATGCAGCGCAGCCTCAGTGGACTTCAATGGCATTTAGGAGCTATGCGCTTTTCAATAACAAAATGCAAGCAGTGTTGCCAGATACTGCTGACGTTTTCCAGCCCAAAATATGTTCAAAACCCACCAAAATGCACTTAAAACCGCCCAATCTGGCAACACTGAATGCAAGACGATTATTGGACAAATACTGCGAAAATGCCCACCCACGGAGTCTCACAGACTCCGAGCCTCAGTGGACTTCAACGGCATGTGGGAGCTATGTGCTTTTCAATATCAAAATGCAAGATGATTATTGGACAAATACTGCGAAAACGCCTGCCTACGGACTCCCAGCCTCACATGGGAGGGACATGGCAGTTTCCGTGAGGAGACTGGTGATTGGTGATAGCGGCCAGATATTTTCTTTGATTGACAGCTCATTTCAACAGGCAGCGGTGAATTTCAGTTCAGTCCCATGTGGATTCGCAAGTGCTGTGGTGTATTGTAAGAGATCAGCTTACATTTCGATTTCATTCATTACATACGGTTTCTACCAGCTTTTTTAGTTTGTATATATTTTCATTGTAAATAAAGTGTAAATATAGTGTTGTCAAGTTTGCTATCTTAGTTCCAGAAATTTCGTTTATTTGAGTGACTGAACTTGAACTTGAGGGGGCTAGTCAGCTAGCAAGAAAGCTGCGCACGGATGCCAAGCATTGCTGATTTAATTTTGGCGAAGCCAGTCTTCCTTACGAGGAAAAAATTAAAATTAAAGAGCAGGGTAGACCAACGCCTCAAATTGACTTGGTGAAAAAGGTAGGGAATAATACTCGTTCCTTTCAGCTCTCCTGGTACGAGAAAGTGAATTGGCTAACAGCAAGTGACCCACATCAACAACAGTAAATAGGCTACTTTAGTAATATGTCATGGATGGACCAAAAATATAGAATCTATTTAAAATGTTTATGCTGAGTATATTATATTGGAATATATATTTTTCTGGATATGAATTAAACACAGCTACAATTTGGAAAACATTTTTAAACAAAAACACAGCCGAGAACATTTCACACTACAGACCTGGATTAAAAGTGAAGGGTTATCAAAATTGTCAATAAAACATTTCTCAGTCAAAATAAGTAAAATATAGGGAAAGTGTCATTGAATGAAATGTGTGGCACCCAGCTCTACTGCTGAGGTTCCTGGCAAAGAGCTGCTTTCAATAATGATCAATTTTTAAACAACATGCCACAATTTTAAAATATAAAATGTTAAAATATACCCCTCCCCCCCAACACCACCATCATGTATATTGGACAGTAGGCTAATGGGCCAAAAGAACCTGTTATTTCACAGTTTGTGATGCTGCCAACAATCAGCCAGATCAGAGGCAAGAGTATGGGCAAAATTGATGTGTTTTCTTTTAAAATCTGGAAATATCATAACCGACCAGCCTCCCCTGTTTGAAAGACTACCAGCCACCACTGATCTAAACCCATATCTGGATTTCTGTAAATCTACTTTAAGTAGCCATATCAGGTGAAAATTGAAATTCAATCTCAGTTGATTTGAAGCTGCTCTCCTTGAATGCAGAACAACATACTTTTTTTTTTTTTACAAAATTAAAACATGTTTAACCATTCTTGAGATATTACAAATCAAAGATTGAAAAATTGGCTTAATTTTTAGAAAAGTTGCTGTAATATTATATATGAGGGTAACATGGTCCAAAATGGGCCTCATTAACAAATGAGATGAAAGGGTTTTGTCTTAATAATTTTTCTATTTTTCACGATATTTACATGGAAATTGGCAGGCACATAGATGGTTGTATATTGAATACAACGTTTGAAAAATGTGTAAAAGCAAATTATGTAAAGTATTTTTAATTAGTATTAATTATGCTAATTAGGTAAAAATGTTAAATCGGTGCACTTAATAAAAATAGGTACCCTGTGGGTACATGAGGCTATAAATAAAATAGTTTTCTTATACAGCATCCATACAGTAAATATAGCATATATACATGTTATCAATTATACTCACCTCATCTCTTGCAAGCATCACCAAGCTGTGAGTAGCATCAGGGCTTTGTTCAAAATGCAGTGCTATGAAATATATCTATATGCTGGAATTCTTAGCCAAAATATACTTTTTTAAAAAATCTAAAATATCTCAAAAAAAAAAAAAACCTTACAAAACCTTTCATTTGATTGAAAACACCTGACTCTAATTTCACCTTCAAATTAACTGCTAAGCCTAGAGGTTCACATACTTTTGCCACTCTGATATGTAATATTGGATCATTTTCCTCAGTAAATAAATCTCATCTCATCTCATTATCTCTAGCCGCTTTATCCTTCTACAGGGTCGCAGGCAAGCTGGAGCCTATCCCAGCTGACTACGGGCGAAAGGCGGAGTGCACCCTGGACAAGTCGCCAGGTCATCGCAGGGCTCAATAAATAAATGACCAAGTATAATATTTTTGTCACATTTGTTTAACTGGGTTCTCTTTATCTACTTTTAGGACTTGTGTGAAAATCTGATGATATTGGAAAAATGTTTTGTGGATGGATGAGACCAAAATAGAACGTTTTGGTTTAAATGAGAAGCATTATGTTGGAGAAAGGAAAACACTGCATTCCAGCATAAGAACCTTATCCCATCTGTGAAACATGGTGGTGGTAGTATCATGGTTTGGGCCTGTTTTGCTGCATCTGGGCCAGGACGGCTTGCCATCATTGATGGAACAATCGATTCTGAATTCATCTCATCTCATCATCTCTAGCCGCTTTATCCTTCTACAGGGTCGCAGGCAAGCTGGAGCCTATCCCAGCTGACTACGGGTGAAAGGCGGGGTACACCCTGGACAAGTCGCCAGGTCATCACAGGGCTGACACATAGACACAGACAACCATTCACACTCACACCTATGGTCAATTTAGAGTCACCAGTTAACCTAACCTGCATGTCTTTGGACTGTGGGGGAAACCGGAGCACCCGGAGGAAACCCACGCGGACACGGGGAGAACATGCAAACTCCACACAGAAAGGCCCTCGCCGGCCCCGGGGCTTGAACCCAGGACCTTCTTGCTGTGAGGCGACAGCGCTAACCACTACACCACTGTGCCGCCCAGATTCTGAATTATACCAGCAAATTTTAAAGGAAAATGTCAGGACATCTGTCTATGAACTGAATCTCAAGAGAAGGTGGGTAATGCGACAACAACCCTAAGCACACAAGTCGTTCTACCAAAGAATGGTTAAAGAAGAATAAAGTTAATGTTTTGGAATGGCCAAGTCAAAGTCCTGACCTTAATCCAATGGAAATGTTGTGGAAGGACCTGAAGCGAGCAGTTCATGTGAGGAAACCCACCAACATCCCAGAGTTGAAGCTGTTCTGTACGGAGGAATGGGCTAAAATTCCTCCAAGCCGGTGTGCAGGACTGATCAACAGTTACCAGAAACATTTAGTTGCAGCTGCACAAGGGAGTCACACCAGATACTGAAAGCAAAGGTTCACATACTTTTGCCACTCAGAGATATGTAATATTGGATCATTTTCCTCAATAAATAAATGACCAAGTATAATATTTTGTCTCATTTGTTTAACTGGGTTCTCTTTATCTACTTTTAGGACTTGTGTGAAAATCTGATGATGTTTTAGGTCATATTTATGCAGAAATATAGAAAATTCTAAAGGATTCACAAACTTTCAAGCACCACTATATAATACAGTATATAAATGTCAGAGTACAGTAAAGAGCATCCAGACATTAACTGGCACTCCTTTTGCACTTGTGAATTTTTTTTCTTTTGTGTGTTTTTTTTTTTTTTGCTTCAGTCCAGAGACCAGAAGATGGTGGGAGACATGACTGGAGCGAAGGCATACAGCTCGACGGCACATTTGCTCAATGGCATTGTGCTTGCACTTATCATCATAATCTGCATAGTGGTGTGTGTAGCAGTTTCAGTGCAATGCTCTGTGTATACATAATACAACTGCTATTGAGGTATTTCACCTGACGTCACAGGGTCACGTGACGCCCCGGTGTCCGCCATCTTGAACGGCAAGCTACATACTAACGCTGCAGACAGAGAGGGAGAACCAGCTTGAAAAAAAACATGTTACAGACACCTAGAATCGATTAATTTGTCAGTAAGCACTCTATAAATAACTATGGTGTTTGCTTGTTGTGCTGTGGGCTGCCACAACAGACAGGGACAGCGTGCAGGACGCTCCTTTTACCGGTTTCCTACTGACCCAGACAAGAGGGCCAAATGGATTGCAGCTGTGAAGAGACGAATGAGCCCCCTAAAATAAATCATTTAATTTTTCCTGTTTTCTCTGTTTACCCTGTTCGAACTATGCTGATATTTTCGGGGGGGTCCCTTTTTTTCCCTGGGGGGGGGGGGGGGGGGGGGGTGCTTGCGCTTGTCTCAGAGCGCGGATCTTTTTTTTTTAATATTGAAAGTATCAAGTCATTACAAAACAAGTAGATAAAGTGACAGACATAAAACGCAATAACAGAGGCTAGCAAGAAACGGGACAGAAATAAACAGGGAAATTACATAAAAAGAAAGAAAGAAAGAAAGAAAGAAAGAAAGAGAAAAAAAAAGAAAAAAAGAAAAGAAAAAGAGCGCGGATCTCCAAACACATGAGAAGCCTCTCTTACGCACATATCACGCGGACTCCACACCTCCACACACGCATCGCGTCTGAAGTCATAACTCATCAGGGGAAATCGTGTCCGCATTGGCATGTTAAAAAAAACAACCTCGCGTCAACAATGATACCACACGCAAAGAAAAAAAAAACAGTCAGGCTACTCAACAACCAACCTGGCAGCAGCAGTCATTGTCAAGTAAACACAACACTTCGGATATGCAAATGCTTCCAGTTACGCACGATTGCTATGTCAATAAACATCATTTTGCCAATATTTTAGAGACCCCCCAACATTTCCCAAATCATGTTTTCAAGGGATCTCATGTCTGTTTCAGGGGATCTCGGATCCCCCGAGTAACAAGACAGTGTTGTGAACATAGCCTACCTTGTACCGTTTCAAACTGCTGGGGTCATCCTTCATCAAATTGTTGACTTCTGTCGACAACCTTGGCTCCATACCAAGGCTGGGTAGTGTTTGTGATAAAAGACAGATCCAATTTAACACGAATCACAGCTTACTTTCTTGTTAAAACGCGCAAAGGTCTCCACCATCTCATACCGCCTTGCACTGAAGGACTTAAGCGCGCCGTCCAAAATGGCGGCATCACGTGACTTGGTCACATGGGTGAAATACCTCAATTCCAGATACTGATTTTTTTAAAAACTTTGCATAGGATAAAAATTATGTAGCAAGCAGCATTATCTCCCAGAAGTATGATATGCTGTTGATGTCCAACAAAAGGAACACAAAATATTTTGAGAGTTAACTGTTTGTAAAATGAGGAATAAAAGATTCTAACTGAACAATGCCTTGACTGAAGTTGTTGCTTTAATGACATTAAAACTAAGCTCACGGTCTGGTCTCATACACAGTGCAGTTAACCGGAAGTACACTGTACTGTCTTTGTGGATTCTTATATTCTCCAGGTGCAGAGTTACAAGGATGAAGTTCTCAAATGAAGTCATATTTATGAAGTTACTCTCATGTAGAGAACAACAGCAATATTCCCTAACAGCACTAACTTTATGGTCATTAATGGATCTGGCATTCAGGCATCAGACATTCAATCACACAGCCACAGATATAAGTCTTTGTTTGTGAGAGTAAACTGAGTATAACTTCATCCCTAGTTCTGAGACTAACTCTGTCCACTGCATAAATGTGTGCATGTGTGAGGCAGGAGTTTCAGTGTGAGATGAAGCAACTTCACCAAAAGGTGGATTTTTTTCTTACCCTTTTTACTAATCTTTACAAGGGGTGCATTGTTGTTTTATATATACAGTATATACAGTGCTCAGCGTAAATGAGTGCACCCCCTTTGAAAAGTAACATTTTAAACAATATCTCAATGAACACAATTTCCAAAATGTTGACAAGACAAAGTTTAATATAACATCTGTTTAACTTATAACGCGAAAGTAAGGTTAATAATATAACTTAGATTACACATTTTTTCTAGTGCAAAACTGGGACGCTATATACAAGAATAATGATATTGACAATGCGTATAAAACATTTCTGAGGATATTAACATCACTATGTAATAAAAATTGTCCAATTAAACAATATAGCAGGAAACATGAATACACGGATCAACCATGGATCACCAAGGGATTACAAAATGCCTGTAAAAAGAAAAATAAGCTGTATAGAGAATTCATAAAACAGAAAACTAAAGAGGCAGAGAATAAATATAAAAATAAATTAACCGATATTAATAGAGCTAGCAGAAAGGAATACTATCATGAAATATTAAATAAAAATAAAGACAATATTAAAGGAATATGGGATTTATTAAATAATATAATCAAAAATGGCTCTAGACAATGTTACCCTCAGTACTTTATAGATAACATTAAGAAAGACAATATAGATGATATAGTTAATAGTTTTAATCATTTTTTTGTAAGTGTTGGACCAAACTTGGCAGAAAAAAAAAATCCCTGATCCATCGTCATCGCAGGATTGGAATGATAACCTTATAGGTAGAAATCAAAAGCTCAATGTTTCTCACAGCAGTGGAAGAAAAATAAATAATTGATATTGTAAAAAACTGTAAACATAAAAACATCTACTGATTGTGATAACATTGATATGAAAATTGTGAAAAGGGTCATTGAGGGAATTTCAAAACCATTAACTTTCATCTGTAACTTATTCTAAACTGGCAAATTACCAAACAAAATGAAAATAGCTAAAGTTGTGCCGCTGTATAAAACTGGGGATAGACACCACTTCACAAACTACAGGCCTGTTTCTTTATTACCACAATTCTCAAAAATTCTAGAAAAAAATATTCAACAGATTAGACAAATTCCTGGATAAGCATAAATTCCTTTGACAGTTGATACGGATTTCGATCAAACAGTTCAACAGCACTGGCATTAATGGAATCAGTTGAGGAAATCACTAACGCTATAGATCACAAACAGTACGCAATTGGAATATTCATCGACCTCAAGAAAGCTTTCGACACAATCAATCATGATATATTAATCAATAAACTGGAACGGTATGGGATCAGGGGGATAGTTTTGCACTGGGTGAAAAGTTATTTAAGGGACAGGAGACAGTTTGTGAAGTTGGGAGATTACACTTCCTCATGCTTGGACATTGCTTGTCGTGTCCCCCAGGGGTCAGTATTGGGTCCAAAACTGTTCATCTCATCTCTCATCTCATTATCTCTAGCCGCTTTATCCTTCTACAGGGTCACAGGCAAGCTGGAGCCTATCCCAGCTGACTACGGGCGAAAGGCGGGGTACACCCTGGACAAATCGCCAGGTCATCACAGGGCTGACACATAGACACAGACAACCATTCACACTCACATTCACACCTATGGTCAATTTAGAGTCACCAGTTAACCTAACCTGCATGTCTTTGGACTGTGGGGGAAACCGGAGCACCCGGAGGAAACCCACGCGGACACGGGGAGAACATGCAAACTCCACACAGAAAGGCCCTCGCTGGCCCCGGGGCTCGAACCCAGGACCTTCTTGCTGTGAGGCGACAGCGCTAACCACTACACCACCGTGCCGCCCAAAACTGTTCATTCTCTACATAAATTATATCTGCAAAGTTTCTAAGTTATTAAAATTAGTTTTATTTGCAGACAACACATTTTTTGTTCAGGGGGGAATTTACAGGATCTTCTGGGGATGATCACTGCAGAACTGTCTAAATTAAAGAAGTGGTTTGACAGGAACAAATTATCTTTAAACCTTAACAAAACTAAATTCATGTTATTCGGGAATTGTAAAAGGAATACTAGAATATTAGGTAGATGGGGTTGATATTGTAAGGGTATATGAAAAATAAACTTCTTGGTGTAGTTGTGGACGATAAAATAACATGGAAATCTCACATGAAACACGTATAAACCAAACTGTCACGGAGCATTTCAGTACTGAGTAAGGCAAACCACTTTCTGGACCACAAATCACTCCACTTTCTTTACAACTCACTAATGGCCCTTTTCCACTACCCTTTTTCAGCTCACTTCAGCTCGCTTCAGCTCACTTCAGCCCGACACGGCTCGCGTTTCGACTACCAAAGAACAGCACGACTCGGCTCGCTTCAGCCCTGCTTAGCCCCTAAAACTTAAACTACTGTGTAGAGATTTGGGGTAATACTTATAAATGTACATTACAACCACTGATTATACTGCAGAAAAGAGCCATAAGGACAATTCATAACACTGGTTATAGAGAACATACTAATCCTTTATTCTTAAAATCAAAAATACTAAAACTCACAGATCTAGTTCATTTTCAAACAGCACAAATCATGTATAGAACAATAAACAACCTACTTCCAGTCAACATTCAAAAACTGTTTTTTTTTTCAGAAAGAGGGGGAATATAATTTGAGGGGGGAAATTAACTTTAAACATCTTTTTGCTCACACAACCTTAAAAACACATTGCATCTCAGTATGTGGAGTGAAATTGTGGAACAGACTGTCAGGGGGGCTGAAGCAATGTCCAAGCATGAGTATATTCAAACAGCGGTACGAACACATGGTATTCACTAGGTACAGTGAGGAAGAAGGGTGGGATGAGCACTAGGGCTTTTGCACATATTTTTATTTACTTTATTTTCTATTTTGTTGGTACAGGTAAATATGTATAAATTACTTGTGTTTAGGAGTATGTGATTTAAAAATAGTAAATAAAAATAATAACAATAAAAAACATTTTATATATATATATATATATATATATATATATATATATATATATATATATATACACACACACACACACGAAGTAAATACTATTATTAATTCATTGGAAAAGGGGTAGGATTAAATAAGCTAATGCTTCTTCCTACTCCTTTTCAAACATGTTAAGTTAATATTGTTCCATTGTTTTTAATTGAATTAAAAGTGTTTTTATTTGTTCTTTCGTTTTTGTTTTTTGTGTTTGTTTTTCTTCTCTTCTGTTTTGTACTACTTTGATATGTTTGAAATAAAGCATTCATTCATTCATTCACACATTTTTTCAGTTTTACTCAAATTAGGGTGGTGCAAAAATGAGTACACCCCACAACAAAAACTACTACATCTAGTATTTTGTATGACCTCCATGATTTTAAATGACAGCACCAAGTCTTCTAGACATGGAATGAACAAGTTGGCGATATTTTGCAACATCAGTCTTTTTCCATTCTTCACCAATGACCTCTTTTAGTGACTGGATGCTGGATGGAGAGTGATGCTCAACTTGTTTCTTCAGAATTCCCCAAAGAAAATAATTTCTTTCCACCACAAAGGTGAAGGCTACAAGATCATCAGCAAAGCTTTACTAATCAGTCAGAATACTGTAGCAAAAGTGGTACAAAAATTTAAGAAAGATGGAACTGCAACCATCTCACAGAGATGTCCAGGTCGTCCACGGAAGTTAACACCTCGACAAGAGCGTCTTCTGATGAGAAGGGTTGAAGAAAATCGGCATGCAAGTTCACTGCAGTTATCTAAGGAAGTAGAAAGCCAAACTGGGGTGGCTATTTCCTGTGACACAATACGGCGTACACTGCAGAGGAATGGCATGCATGGATGCCGTCCACGAAAGAAGCCTCTCCTAAAGCCCAGGCACAAAAAAGCCCACCTAGAGTTTGCCAGGGCCCATGCTGACAAAGATGAAGACTACTGGGACTCTAGACTCTGGAGTGATGAGACCAAGATACACTTGTGTTCAAAATAATAGCAGTCCAACACGACTAACCAGATCAATCACTGTTTTTGGTGGAAATTATATTACTACATGGCAAATAATTTACCAGTAGGTGTAGTAGAGTCATAGAAAACCAACAGACCCAACATTCATGATATGCATGCTCCTGAGTCTGTGTAATCGAATAATTAAGTGAAAGGGACGTGTTCAAAATAATAGCAGTGTGGAGTTTAATTAGTGAGATCATTCATTCTGTGAAAAAACAGATGTCAGTCAGGTGGCCTTAATTTAAGGATGAAGCCAGCACATGCTGTACATCCATTTCTCTCTGAAAACATGAGAAACATGGGTTGTTCCAGAGATTGTTCAGAAGAACAGCATGCTTTGATTAAAAGGTTGATTGGAGAGGTAAAACGTATACCGTAAAGAAGTGCAGAAAATGATGGGCTGCTCGGCTAAAATGATCTCCAGTGCTTTAAAATGGACAGCAAAGCCAGAGAGACGTGGAAGAAAACAGAAGACTACCATTCGAATGGATCGAAGAATAGCCAGAATGTCAAAGACTTAGCCAATGATCAGCTCCAGGGTGATCAAAGACGGTCTGAAGTTACCTGTGAGTACTGTGACAATTAGAAGATGCCTGTGTGAAGCTAATCTATCGGCAAGAAGCTCCCGCAAAGTTCCACTGTTAAAAAAAAGACGTGCTGAAGAGGATACAATTTGCTAAAGAACACATCGACTGGCCTAAAGAGAAATGGAAAAACATTTTGTGGACTGATGAAAGTAAAATTGTTCTTTTTGGGTCCAAGAGCCGCAGACAGTTTTTCAGATGACCCCCAAACACTGAATTCAAGCCACAGTACACTCTGAAGACAGTGAAGCATGGTGGTGCAAGCATCATGATATGGGAATGTTTCTCTTACTATGATGTTGGGCCCATTCATGGGTGCCGCCAGGGGGGGAAATGTTAGAACAATTCTAGGGGTCCAGCACTGCCATGGGGCCCTTTAAGGGGCTGATAATATGCTTTTAATGATTTTAATAAGACTTTTGAAATAACAACAATGGTAAAATGAGCCAATTGAACAAGGTTGTCTATTTCTTGAGTTCTTCAACATATTGTCCTTTAACCCTCCCCCTTTTGCAAAATGGTATGGTCCAGTTCTGGTAGAAGCGCAATGCGTTAAATCTGTGTGCTGATCAGTGCAGCGCTACTTGCTGCTGTGTTGCGGTGCAGCAGCCAGCCAGCCAGCAGTGGAGTGCGTACAGTCTATGATCGCTAAATATGAAGAGTGGCTGTCAAAAACGTAAAGAAAGGCAGCTGAAAGTTGAGAGGGACCGGAGAGGCAGGCAACTGGTCACTCAGTTTTTCCCAAAGAAAGGTAGCTATCGCTCACATGTGTGTTCAAAATATTAGCGAATGGTAAATGAACAGTATGAACGTGGTTGGATTAGCCTATCAAGAGAACACTTTTACAGTTTGTACAGTGACATTTTTTCCATTTTAATAACTGAACTGACTTGTGTGATAAACAAGATGAAATATTACGTTATGCTGGTGCTAATAACTAGTGCTAATAACCAGTTTCATAACTAATGGGGTGCCCTAAATATGCACAGATTCAGCCTCAGGGGGACCTCCGCCCTACCAAACCACTGAACCCCCCTTTGGAGAAGGAGGTAAGCAGCAATACAACCCATAAATGCTTTAGGATTGAAGTTTTTAATGAGCGAGCACCATATACAGTTTGCTAGATTAAAGTTTTATTAGCAGTCACATCACACATTTCACTACCAATTGTCCTAGCACAAGAAGGCATGTGGCAAAATCTTGAATTTTCATTTGTGATTGTAAATGCACCAGAATTAGTCACTGACCAGTTTTCATCTAGTCCCTGCTAGGTTAATACATAAAATGTAATAACAAAGTCACAAACTCAAGGTCCATGGGCTATCAAAAGTCAAATAATGACAATAGTGCAATTGTGACGAGGGTGGGCAAAGTTGTGGGGCCCAAAATTCTAATCTTTCATGGGGCCCAAAATTTCTGGCGGTGCCCCTGGGCCCATTTATCGCATACCAGGGATCATGGATCAGTTTGCATATATCAAAATACTTGAGGAGGTCATGTTGCCTTATGCTGAAGAGGAAATGCCCTTGAAATGGGTGTTTCAACAAGACAACAACCCCAAACACACCAGTAAGCAAGCAGCATCAGGGTTCAAGACCAACAAAATGAAAGTTATGGAGTGGCCAGCCCAATCCCCGGACCTTAATCCGATAGAAAACTTGTGGGGTGACATCAAAAATGCTGTTTCTGAGGCAAAACCAAGAAATGCAGAGGAATTGTGGAATGTTGTCAAGTCATCCTGGGCTGGAATACCTGTTCACAGGTGCCAGAAGTTCTCAGAAACCGTGGTTATACAACTAAATATTAGTTTAGTGATTCACAGGAATACTAAATCCTTAAGATTTTTTCAGTTTATACAGTAAATATTTGGAGTTTGTAATGAAAAATGCAGACACTGCTATTTTTTTTGAACAGCCCAATGTTCATTTTTCTTCATTTTCTGTAAAGTAATTAAAATATTGATACATTTTTCTTCATGTTTTGATGTAGAATATAATGTGCATTGTTCCCAATGCATGGAAATAAAAAACTATTATAAGGATTTTGAGCTTTACTCACGTTTTTAAACACACTGCTATTATTTTGAACACAACTGTAAATATTTTTGGAACTGATAGCTTCAAAACTGTATGGCGTCGCAAAGGTGAGGAATACAAAGAAAAATGCATGGTGCCTACAGTGAAACATGGTGGTGGCAGTTTTCTTATGTGAGGCTGCATGAGTGCTGCTGGTGTCAGGGAACTGCATTTCATTGATGGCATCATGAATTCACAGATGTATTGCTCTATACTGAAAGAGAAGATGCTACCATCACTCCATGCCCTTGGTCATTGTGCACTTTTCCAACATGACTAAACACACATCTAAGGCCACTGTTGGATTTCTGAAGAAGAACAGGTTGAAAGTGATTCAGTGGCCAAGTACGTCTCCTGATCTGAACCCAATTGAACACCTATGGGGAATTCTGAAGAGACAAGTTGAGCATCACTCTCCATCCAGCATCCAGTCACTAAAAGAGGTCATTGTTGAAGAATGGAAAAAGACTGATGTTGCAAAATGTCACCAACATTTTAACCCAGAGGTTTAAGCTGTGATACGTGGAACGTGGGGTGGATGCGTTGCATGGTGAGTTATGGTGCCAGTCTAATGGAACACAGGTTGATTACCTTTTTGATGAGGAAGGGTCCTAGGTACCTGGGAGTCAGCTTGCGGGAGACGGTTCTGAGTGGCAGATGGCGTGTGGAGAGCATGACTCATTGCCCCACCCGGTAAGTGGGCGCTTTAGAGTGGCGTTTGTCGGCCTGCCTCTTGGATGCTAGGGCGGAGTGAATGAGTTTTCTCCTGGCCAATGCCCACGTCCTCCTGCAGTGGCTTATGAAGGTCTGGACTGAGGGTATGGCGACCTCCTCCTCTTGGTTGGGGAAGAGTGGTGGTTCATAACCTAGGGAGCACTGGAAGGGTGAGAGACCTGTGGTAGATGAAGGAAGAGTGTTATGAGCATACTCGATCCAGAGTAGGTACTTACTCCAAGAACTGGCATCTCTAGACACCATGCACCTGAGTGCAACCTCCAAAGCCTGGTTCGCCCGTTCTGCCTGGCCATTGGTCTGTGGGTGGCAGCCTGAGGTGAGACTACAGGTGGCCCTCATGAGTTTGCAGAAGGCCCTCCAGAACTGTGCAGTGAACTGAGGGCCCCGGTCAGAAATGATGTCGGTGGTTAGTCCATGTAGGCGGAACATGTGTTGGACGAGTAATTCTGCAGTTTCTTTGGCTGAGGGGAGCTTGGGCAGAGGAATGAAATGGATGGTTTTGGAGAAACGGTCAATGAAAGTGAGGATGCATGTGTTACCACCTGAGTTGAGGAGTCCTGTGGCGAAGTCCAGGGCAATGTGAGACCAAGGTCAATGTGGAGTCAGGAGGGGTTTTAGCAAGCCAGCAGGGGGTCGATTGGCTGTCTTGTTCCAGGCACATGTGTCGCAGTCTGCCACAAACTCCTGGACATCCTCCTTGATGGATGGCCACCAAAAGTGCTGCTGGAGGAGTGCCAGGGTTCGGGAGGCTCCCATGACCCCACTGCAGCACCTGGGTTCACAGAGGACAGGGAACAAACAGATGGTTAAGAGGAGTGTTGTTGGGGTTATCTTCACCGGGGTCCTGCTCCAGGGCTTTCTGCACGAGTGTCTCAACCTCTAGAATGGTGGCTCCCACCAGGCAGCATGGAGGAAGGATGGTCTCGGGCAGCTTGGACTCCTTTTGGTGGGAAGAGAATATCCTGGACAGGGCATCGGGTTTGCCGTTCTTGGAGCCTGGGCGGTAGGCGAGCGTGAAGTTGAACCGGGAGAAGAAGAGAGACCAACAGGCTTGATGGGAATTCAGGCATTTGGCAGACTTGAGGTATTCCAGATTCTTATGGTTGGTCCAGACTAGGAAGGGAGCTCCGACCCCTTGAGCCAGTGCCTCCACTCTTCCAAGGCTAGTTTAACAGCCAGTAGTTCTCGGTCACCGATGTCGTAATTCCATTCAGCTGGGGATAGCTGGCAGGAGAAGAAGGAGCATGGGTGGACCTTGTCGTCACTGGCCCTCTGGGATAGTATAGCTCTGACCCCTAACTCGGAAGCATCGACCTCGACAATAAACTGCTTGGTAGGATTGGGTATGGTGAGAACGGGTGCTGTGGTAAACCTGTGCTTGAGACTGGAAAAGGCTTTCTCTGCTTCCTCCCCCCACTTGAATTGGGTCTTGGTCGAGGTCAGGGCTGAAAGAGGTCCGGCCACCATGTTGAAGTTGCGAATGAAGCGCCTGTAGATGTTGGCGAATCCTAGGAAGTGCTGGAGCTCTCGTCTCGAAGATGGGGTCGGCCAATCGGCAACTGCATCGAGCTTGAGGGGGTCCATCTGGATCCTTGCTGGGGAGATGATGAATCCCAGAAATGAGACAGAGCTCTGGTAAAATTTGCTCTTTTCCACCTTGATGAACAACTTGTTCTCTAGTAGGCACTGGAGGACCTGCCAGACATGACCCCAATGTTCCTCCAGGGAGTGGGAGAAGATCAGGAGGTCATCCAGGTACACGAAAATGAAGATGTTTAGGAAGTCCCTTAAGATGTCATTAATGAGTGCCTGGAAGACTGCGAGCACGTTGGTCAGGCCAAAAGGGACCACAAGGTACTCGTAGTGACCAGTGGTGGTGTTAAAGGCTGTCTTCCACTCATCCTCCTCCCTGATCCTGACGAGATGGTATGCGTTGTGTAGATCTAGCTTGGTGAATACCTTGGCTCCCTGGAGTAGTTCAAAGGCCGTGGTCATGAGTGGTAGTGGGTAGCGGTTCTTGACTGTGATGGCGTTGAGACCCCAATAGTCAATGCAGGGGCGGAGTGACTTGTCCTTTTCCACAAAGAAGAATCCCGCCCCTGCTAGGGAAGAGGAAGGACGGATGATCCCAGCTGCCAAAGGTTCAGAGATGTACTTCTTCATGGCTTGCCTTTCGATGGGAGAGAGAGAATAGAGTCGCCCTTTGGGTGATGCTGTCCCAGGTAGGAGGTCGATACCACAGTCATAGGGTCTGTGAAGAGGGAGGGACACTGCTTGGGTCTTGCTGAAAACAAGTTTGAGATCCAGATATTCCAAAGGCACATGAGAGAGGTCAGGGAACTCGCTGGCTGAAGGCTGCGGTGGTTTGGCGGGAGGCAGAGCAGAGTTCAGACAGGAAGCTTGGCAGGACTGGCTCCAGCCTAGGATGGTGTTGTCAGCCCAGTTAAGGTGGGGGTTGTGCTGCATTAACCATGGTAATCCTAGGATGATGGGTACATGGGGGTCGTTCATGACGTGAAGCTGGATGGTTTCTGAGTGGTTACCAGAAATCCTTAGGGTGAGCGGGGCGGTAAGGTCAAGCTGGTCAAGCTGGTGCCATTGAGTGTCAGGACAGTGAGAGGGACGTCAAGAGCAAGTAGCGGGATTCCCAGACGCTTGACAGTGGGGGAGCAGATCAGGTTCCTGTCCACCCCTGATTCGACAAGGGCCTGGAGGTGGTGATGCTGGTTGTCATGGATAATGATGACAGGAAGTAATGGATGATTAGCGGGGGACTGGTTCAGAGTGTTGCCCACCAGCGCCCCTTGATTCACTGGTGGGCTCATCCTTTTAGCGGGCAGGCTCGGCAGATGTGTCCCAGTTGACCGCAGTAGAAGCAGGCCCCCATGCTCCGCCGGCGATGTCGTTCCTCTGCTGACACCCAAACTCAGTCTGCCTGCATGGGTTCAATGGATGCGGCGGGAGGTAGAGAGGAGGTGAATCTGAGGCAGTTCTTCTCTCTCCTCCATTGCTGGATCCGAGCGTCGATGCGGTTGGCAAGGTCCATGAGGCTGGAGAGGTCTGACGGCAGTTCCTGTGATACCAACTCGTCCTTGATGGCGTCGGACAAGCCGTGCAGGAACGGGTCGATCTGGGCGTTCTCATTCCAACCGCATGAAGCCACCAACATCCGGAACTCTATGGCGTAATCCGAGGTAGACTAAGACCCCTGCCGCAGCTCCATGAGCTCTCTGGCTGCCTCCCGGCCAGACAGAGAGCAGTCGAAAGTTTGCCTCATCTCCTCAGAGAAATCCTTGAAACTGGAACAAAAGGGTGCATTGGGATCCCAGACCGCAGTTCCCCACTCTCTGGCCTTGCTGGTGAGGATCGTTCTTGTATATGCTATCCGGGAATGTTCTGTGGGGAAGGCCAGAGGTTGCAGTTCTTGGATCAATGAACATTGAGACAAAAATGATCTGCAAGTACCTGGTTCTCCATTGTAGGGCTGAGGTGCTGGAAGTCTCGGTTTGTGGAGAAAGGTGGTGGCAGGAGCTTAAGTAGGAGACAGCTGAGCAGGGGTAGGCATGGCTCGATAGCGCTGCATCTGCGTGGTGAGAAGGTTGAGTGCGTTGGACAGGGTGGCGAGGTTCTGGGTAATTTGTTGTAGGCCTTGTTGGTGGGTCCCAAGGAGAATCCCTTGCTGCTGGATGGCTGTTCTCAGATGGGCAAGTTCCGCTGGATCCATGTTGGCCAGAACGTACTGTTAGGGCTGGTGGAGATATGGTGAAATTAAGATCCAAAAACAGAACGCAGACAGTAATCCAATAAATAAGATGATTTAACCCTTTGGTGACTGACCCCTTGAAAATGGTTCCTCCAGGAACGATGACGTTTCAGTTGTCAAGACAACGGAAAAACTAAAATACAAAAACAGAAAGATACGTCACAATGCTCTTGTGCACAAAACAAAATGCTCTTGTATTTGTATTTGTATTTTAGTTTTTCTGTTGTCTTGACAACTGAAATGTCATGGTTCCTGGAGGAACCATTTTCAAGGGGTCAGTCACCAAAGGGTTAATACAGGGAAGAAAGGGTGTGGCAAATAGGTAAACAGACAGGACAAAACTAAAATGGCAAAAATAGTCTGGGCAAAAAGAGACAAACAACTTGACAAAAACACGAGACAGGCAAAGACAAAAACGCTAGTGTGAAAAACCATGAACAAGAAAAAACCATTAGTCCAAAAAAACATGAACCAGAAAAAAAAACCTTAGTGCAAAAACCATGAACCAGAAAAAACACATAGTGCAAAAACCATGAACAAGAAAAGTTATTAGAGAGAAAAACCATGAGAAGCAAGCGCGGCACAGAAACGGCTAGAGTAGCAAACGAAATGCTCTGGCAAAAACAGAGTCTGAGGCTACGTTTACATTACGCCGAATCAGCGGATCATCAGATTAACGTTCTTAAAACGATTCACGTTTACACTAAAACCGTTAGCCGTGCACACAGCAACACCAATACGCGGATACGCTCGGCTCCGCAGGCATCCTGCGCTCCAAATCACTCCGCCCTGAACAGCGAGTGCCCTCTGGAGGGTGTGCACTCCGGCCCTGCGCAGCTCACAGAGCGCGCGAGTGAAGTGAACAAGCCACGATTCGGGACTGAGCCGCTGTGTGTGAGATCCCAGCGCATATCACTTATTACTTGCAAGTGGAAGGATGGCAAGCCTAAAGACAATCATAACTACACAATGGGCAGTATTTGCATCAGTATTTGCAGTATTTTCATACTTTTATACTCTTTAATGAAAGGTGATACAAGGCGGAAGTCTGCGCCGTTTTTCAGCAGTCGCGTCACATGACCAATGCCAGCGAATCAGGAAGGTGGATGTCACAGTGACGTTGTCCAATGAGACGCCAGCTAGAGCTCAGCACAGCGTATTCGCGTATTCTCAATGTTTACACAGCACCGGAGCTGATACGATCTAGATTGAATACGTGGATGCTGGCGGATTCCCGTTTCCCCGCTTTTTCAGGGGGGTTAATGTAAACGGACAGTGCATCCGCGAAGAAAACGAGACAGATACGGTCTAGTGTAAACGTAGCCTGAGAATGGCCTTTAAATAAGCAGCAGTGAAAACCAGGAAGTGAGTTCAGGGGAGAAGGAATTCCTGCCCCGGATCGGCGCTGGCATGAGAGATCCGTAATCTCCGGAGTGGATGTCTGGGGCAGAGCATGACAGAATAACCTATAGAGTGTCTGAAACTTTACACAGAATGGTGCAAAAAACCCAAAAAACCACTGAGTGAGCGACAGTTCTGGGGGTGGAAACACCTAATAAGAAAAGGTAGCACCTTTCAGGATGAAGAATTAAAATTTAATTTTCTGCTAAATTTATAGAAATGTATGACCACATACAGATACATGATTGAACCACCTGGTATGTGAAACAGGAGAACAGTGAAGAAGGAAAATATGGTTGGGAAGTTCAAAGATTCTCCACATGGTGGATGAGTCACAAGAACAAAATTGGCCAGTCTCCATCTCCCTGTCATTCACAGCAACACTTTGTCAATCATCAGTGAAAAATTGGGAAATCATGTATTACTTTGATCTCCATATTACATGCTAGCTTTCATCATAGCTTTCTTAGTAGGTTAGCTAATCAAGCTAATTATATTAGGGGCTTAAACACACCAAAGGCACCAATGATTCCAAGCTTTGATTTTCTTTGAAATGTTTCTATTAATAGGTGGCACGGTGGTGTTGTGGTTAGCACTGTTGCCTCACAGCAACAGTACTAACCTTGTCCAGGGTGTTTGGAATAGGGCTATTTACTGTATTTTTATTATTTGCTATTTACTGTTTGATCTCAAATGCGTTAAGAAAGCAAGAAATTGCGCTAATTAACTTTTGATGATGTACACCTGTTAATAGAAAAACATGAAGCTGGTTAAGATAATGCCAATAGTGTGCAAAGCGTCATCAAGGTAAACACATAATTCCATATATGTTCCATATGTTCTTTCATAGTTTTGATGTCTTCAGTATTGTTCTACAGTGGAGAAAATTGTCCAAATACAGAAAACCCTATGAATGAGTAAGGGTGTCCAAACTTTTGACTGGTACTGTCTCTTAGATTTATTATATATATTATAAATTATAAATTGTAATAACACAATGTTTTTGTCAAATACAACAACTGCAGGGGAATTTCTATTGCAAAGTACTGTTTTTCTATTGGTGCACACAGCAATTCAATTGTACCCATCAAATGTACATTCAGGCACAAATGGTACCGGTACAGGATAAGTTTCAACCAACTTGTACACATCACTTTATTCAGACACCTGTTCTGCAGTATCAGGGAAATTACTAGAAATTACCAGTACAATAACACATATAGCACTTAGTAATTTGCAACAGAGAAAATTCTACCAATAAGTCTCATCAAGACAGCAAGGTAGCTAACAAGCATATGCTGTTATTACAACCCCTGGCAAAAAATATGGAATCACTACTCCTGGAGGATGTTAATTCAGCTGTTTTACTTTGTAGCACAAAAAAAAAAAAATCACAGATATGACACAAAATTATTTAATTTAACAGCTGAACATTCGGGTGGCATGGTGGTGTAGTGGTTAGCGCTGTCGCCTCACAGCAAGAAGGTCCTGGGTTCGAGCCCCGTGGCCGGCGAAGGCCTTTCTGTGTGGAGTTTGCATGTTCTCCCCATGTCCGTGTGGGTTTCCTCCGGGTGCTCCGGTTTCCCCCACAGTCCAAAGACATGCAGGTTAGGTTAACTGGTGACTCTAAATTGACCGTAGGTGTGAGTGTGAATGGTTGTCTGTGTCTGTCAGCCCTGTGATGACCTGGCGACTTGTCCAGGGTGTACCCCGCCTTTCGCCCGTAGTCAGCTGGGATAGGCTCCAGCTTGCCTGCGACCCTGTAGAAGGATAAAATGGCTAGAGATAATGAGAATAATGAGATGAGCTGAACATTCTGGCTTTGTAAAATATACCTCAAAAAATTAAATTCATTTTTTGTAATTAATGGGACCTTTTTTTCAAGATCAAGTAGAAGAAAAAATTATGTAATCACTCAATGATGAGGAAAAAATTATGGAATCATAAATAAAAAAAAATCACAATTAGTACTTTGCTGCACCTCCTCTGGCTTTTATGACAACTTGAATTCTTTGAGGCGTGTACTTCACTAATGAAAAACAATATTCTTTATCAGTCAGGTTCCAACTTTCTCGTATAGCAGTTGACAGATCAGCTTTGCAGGATGGAGCCTTGTCATGGACTTTTTTTTTTTTCCAATTTCCACCATATATTTTCAATTGGATTGAGATCCAGGCTGTTTGCTGGCCATGCCATTGAGTTGATCTGCCTTTCCTAAAGAAAAGTTTTAATGCTCTTTGCTCTGTAGCAAATGCATTATCATCCTGAAAAATGACTTCTTCACCACCAAAAGTACTTTTGATTGATGGAATGAGAAAATTGTCCAAAATTTCAGTGTACACCTGTGCATTTACTGTAGAGGTAATGACTGCCATCTGCCCAGGTCCTTTACCTGACATCCAACCTCATATCATCAATGACTGTAGAAATTTGCTTGTTTTCTTCAGGCAGTCATCTTCATATGTTTCTTTGGAACAGCACCAAACAAAAGTTCCAGCATCATCTCCTTGGCTAATGCAGATTCATGATTCATCACTGAATATAACTTTCATCCAATCACCCACAGTCCATGACTCCTTCTCTTTAACCCCTCTGTAACCTTGTTTTCTTCTGTTTAGGTGTTAATGATGGTTAATGTTTGGCTTTTCTGTATGTAAATCCCATTTCCTTCCGCCGATTTCTTACATTTTGGTCACAAACATTGACTCCTGTTTCTGCCCGTTTGTTTTTCATTTCTTTTCTTGTGCATTGTCTATTTTCAAGGCATCTTGCTTTGAGTTTCCTGTCCTGACGCTTTGATCTACCTGTATGTTTCCCTTTTACAACCTTCCCATTTTGTTTGTACTTGCTCCAAATTTTAGACACAGCTGACTGGAAACAACCAACATCTTTTACCACACTCCATGTTGAATTACCTTCTTTAAGGAGTTTTATAATCCTTTCCATTGTTTCAACTGACAGCTCTCTTGTTGGGGCCATGTTTTCTGTCAATCAGCCAGGTGCAACAGCTCATTCAGGTCTACAAGCAGTCTCTTTTAACTGCAGACTAATTTGCACATTTAGGCTTGTGCGGATATTTGTTTTAGAAATGCAAGTTATAGCTTGATTCCATAATTTTTTCCTCATCATTGAGTGATTCCATAATTTTTTCTTCTACTTGATCTTTAAAAAAATATGCCATTATCTCATCTCATCATCTCTAGCCGCTTTATCCTTCTACAGGGTCGCAGGCAAGCTGGAGCCTATCCCAGCTGACTACGGGCGAAAGGCGGGGTACACCCTGGACAAGTCGCCAGGTCATCACAGGGCTGACACATAGACACAGACAACCATTCACACTCACATTCACACCTACGGTCAATTTAGAGTCACCAGTTAACCTAACCTGCATGTCTTTGGACTGTGGGGGAAACCGGAGCACCCGGAGGAAACCCACGCGGACACGGGGAGAACATGCAAACTCCACACAGAAAGGCCCTCGCCGGCCACGGGGCTCAAACCCAGGACCTTCTTGCTGTGAGGCGACATCGCAAACCACTACACCACCGTGCCGCCCCAATATGCCATTAATTACAACAATTTCATATAATTTTTTGAGGTATATTTTACAAAGCCAGAATGTTCAGCTGTTAAATAAAACAATTTTGTGTCATGTCTGTGATTTGGTTTTTTTGCTACAAAGTAAAACAGCTGAATGAACATCCTCCAAGAGTAGTGATTCCATATTTTTTGCCAGGGGTTGTAGATTGTTTATGAAAAGGGCACGGTAACAGCATTTCTCATGTGGTTATGTTCTAATGACAGTATAATAGCTATGGTTAAATCAGAGTTAATACAAATTCCAACTCGAACTCTGTAGAGTTAAAATTGCACTCGGTTGAAAAATGCCATATTGCAAATGTACACCTCTGGTTAGAGGGTGTTAACACTATTAGGTTTCATGATGTAGAAAAGTACCAAATGACTAGCTCTATGTCAGCATGGGCCTTGCGCGGTTCAAGATGATTTTAATCAGTAGATAATGTTTTGAGCCATTTTTAATGCAGATTTTAATGAAACTGGTAATTTTGTTAATAGTAACACCACCACTGATGTGGGTCATCACAGTACAGTCATAGCATTTAGTTTGTAGCTAAAAAAACTGTGTGCAGTACTTCTATGTCACTTCAATAATGCATGAAAAGAACCTCTGAGCCACTTCTCTCTCTCTCTCTCTCTCTCTGTCTTTCTCTGGGTGACAATGACAGTAAGGCCACTGGCCCTTTTCCACTACCCTTTTTCAGCTCACTTCAGCTCGCTTCAGCTCACTTCAGCCCGACACGGCTCGCGTTTCGACTACCAAAAACCAGCACGACTCAGCTCGTTTCAGCCCTGCTTAGCCCCTAAAACTCGCACCGTTTTGGAGTGGGGCTGAAGCGAGCCAAACCGTGCTGACTGAGGTTGGGGGCGTGAGCAGACACTCCCCTGTGCACTGATTGGTGAGGAGGCGTGTCCTCACATGCCCACACACGCCCCGCGAGCGCGCTGGGATCTGTAAACACCGCAAACCCGGAAGAAGAATAATTACGAATTACGAGAATTTCTGAAGCCTTATGCGCCTCGCCTCATCTATACGCGTTGTCGGTGACAACAAGCCACAGCACCAAGACCAGCAACACTAACGACTCCATGTCCTCCATGTTTATTGTTTACTATTCGGGTCGTGAGACTACCGCTGAAAAGCTCACTGAATCAGTGACATACAGAGCATCGTGGACGAGTTCGCGGAGCACAAGGCTCGTCGTATGCCCTTCAAATAATGCGCGCAGTAGGCTATTGATGTTTTATTATGAGCCATGTACAGTATAGTCGCCTAATGTTTTTTTGTTTCTGAGTTACATGTTCGTTTGAAGGACTTAATGTACAAAATAACATAGTTGCACCCCGTAGTGTTGAAATTGGTAAACACAGTGCATTCAGTGAGGTTTGCACCGCCCTCCTTTTATTTCTGACTCTTCCTGTCACCACTCTGAGCGCTCATTCGTATGCCCTTCAAATAATGTGCGCAGTATAGGCTATTGATGTTTTATTATGAGCCATGTACAGTATCCTAATGTTTTTTGTTTCTGAGTTACATGTTCGTTTGAAGGACTTGATGTACTAAATAACATAGTTGCACCCGGTAGTGTTGAAATTGGTAAACACCGCAGTTGCGGACATTTTGTAGCCTAAAATGATGTTATGATAAGCTTTAATAAAGGGCCCGGTCATTTGCCCCGCCCCCGGCCCGGCTCTGACTTGTTCCGCCACTGTCACTGATGTCACTGTTTGCGCTGCTTAACGACATCACATGACGTCCACCCACTTTCGCTAACTCCACCCAATGTGTCCACCCACTTCCAGCCAGCACGGTTCAGCGCGGTTGTAGTCGAAATGCAACTTCAATAGCCCCGCTCAGCCCGACTCAGCTCGACTCGGCACGGCACGGCTCAGCCGCGTTTGTAGTGGAAAAGCGGCAATAGAGGTCAGTATAAAATCAACTGTCTGTCCTGCATTTGTGCAACAAATTAACTGTTTTTCTTGCAAGTTTATGTTGACTTTCAATGGTAGGTCAAATAAAATAAAATATTATAGCTTTACGGGGCGGCATGGTGGTGTAGGGGTTAGCACTATCGCCTCACAGCAAGAAGGTTCTGGGTTCAAGCCCAGCAGCTGACGGAGCCCTTTCTGTGTGGAGTTTTCATGTTCTCCCCGTCTCTGGTCTCCCCCAAAGACATGCAGGTTAGGCTAATTGGTGGCTCTAAATTAACTAAGTGTGAATGTGAGTTTTTCCTTGTTTGTCTCTATGTGTCAGCCCTGTGATGATTTGGCAACTTGTCCAGGGTATACCCCACCTCTTGTCCATAGTCAGCTTGGATAGGCTCCAGCTTGCCTGTGACCCTGCACAGGATAAGTGGCTACAGATAATGGATGGATAGATTTACATTTATGGTATTTAGCAGACACCCTTTTCCAGAGTGACTTACAGAAATGCTTTGTAAGTCTCGATGAAAAACACATCCTCAGGGTAGTTCACTACAAAGGTGACCATCAAACTAAGAACCCTGTTTTGTAGCTTAATATATTATTAAAAACATAAGACAAGTAGCTTTTAAATTAACAAAGTGCTAATTTAATTACTCTGTGAAAATGTCTTTAGTCTTTGTTTGAAGATGAAGACTCTGCAGTTCATACAGCCAGGGGACATTCAGTTCACCACCGAGATGCCAGGACAGAGCACAGTCTTGATGCATGTCTTCCTTATACACTGAGATATGGTGAGTCCAAGCAGTGCTGGAGGATCAGAGGGAGTGTGGTGCAGAGTGAAGTGTGCTTTAAGGAAGTGTGCTAAAAACTTCCATCCATCATCTGTAGCTGCTTATCCCGTTCTACAGGGTCGCAGGCAAGCTGGAACCTATCCCAGCTGACTATGGGCGAGAGGCGGGGTACACCCTGGACAAGTCGGCAGGTTATCGCAGGGCTGACACAGAGACAACCATTTGCACTCACACCTATGGTCAATTTAGAGCCACCAATTCACCTAAACTGCATGTTTTTGGGGGAAACCGGAGCACCCAGAGAAAACCCAGGCAGACACAGGGAGAACGTGGAAAGTCCACACAGAAAGGCCCTTGCCAGCCGCTGTGGAGTGTATGGCTTAAAGTGGTCCTATGGACAGATGGACAGAGTGGTCCCGCTCTGTGGAGTGTATGGCTTAAAGTGGTCCTATGGACAGATACTCTGATCTTCGCTGTGGATCTTTGCAGCTCCTTCAGTGTTATCTTTGGTGTCTTTGTTGCATCTCTGATTAATGCCCTCCTTGTCTGGTCTGTGATTTTTGGTGGGCGGCCTTCTCTTATCAGGTTTGTAGTGGTGCCATATTCTTTCCATTTTGCTATAGTGGATTTAATGGTGCTCCCTGGGATATTCAAAGTTTGGGATTTTTTTTTAACCCAACCCTGATCCATACTTCTTCACAACTTTGTCTCTGACCTGTTTGGAGGCTCCTTGGTTTTCATGTTGCTTGCTTAGTAGTGTTGCAGAGTCAGGGTCCTTCCAGAACAGGTTGATTTATCCAGACATCATGTGACAGATGATATGACACTTTGATTGCACACTGTCAAGTTATCCAGGGTTCTACATAAACTTCTGCCCAAACTTGAAAAAGGCCTTGGCCATCAACAGGGTTTAAGTAATCAACTCAGACTTCTTGAATCCTTTTATCTTCTTTTTTTGTTGGTTTATTTTAATTCTAATTTGGTGGTCACAAATCAAATGTTCTCAGTCAGGTCAGTAGGTTGAAAACCTTTATGGTAAAAAAAGAAGCAAACACAAAATACAGCAACTATTGAAAATGGTCTTCAAAGTAAAAACACAATCTCTTTTTTTAAATCTTACATTATTTTCAACTACAGTAACATAAAGTTAACAAATCAAATATCAACATTAACCTACCAGCAGTATCCCCAGAAATGGCCAGTAAGTTTAGTTTTTCCCCAATCTTCAATTAAACTTTACCTTCTATTGTCTGCTGCAACGTGCACTCTACAACTTCTAGTACTTGTGTTCTGCAGCCTCTCCTCTTCTTCTTCTTCTTCTTCTTTATGTTTATTGGCGGTTGGCATCCAACATGGTGCATTACCGCCACCAACTGTTATGGGTGTGGAGCATCAATGGGGATTTCAACGCTTAGTCCTACTTTACTATGTGTGAGAAAAGAGAAAAAAAAAAAAAGGAGGTGAAATTAAATTCTCTCAAATAACCTAGTAGCCTTTAGGAATGTCATAATATGTATCCATGCTAATGGTTTAACTGTGGAAAAGGAAAGTAAATCTTCTATTGTTAATGTTGTGTATCCTAATGCTTTGACCCTTTCTAGTAGGATTTCTCTTTCTGTATTGTAAGCTTGACACTGTAGCAAAACATGTTCCACTGTTTCTATTCTGCAGCCTCTCACACTATGTACTCTGAAGTGATACTGCACTTCCTGTTAACTAATGAGAACTGAAAAGTCCCAACTTCCTTTTCAAAATAAAAGCCCCTTGTACATTTTTTTTTCCTTTTAATAAAAATCCCTGGTTAACTTAATCTGGCAGCACACACACAGGTTGATCTTAAAGTGCTGATGACACGAACATGACTCTATGCAATTTCTTAAATAAACTATACAACATGGCAAACATGTTAGATTTCTGTTATAATTACGTGAAAAGAAGCTGTTGTTACGCGAATATCCAACTTTTAATTGCACAGCGCAAGAAAACTGGGTCCGTGGCTCGCGGCCATGTTGTGACGTCAGCGGAAGAACACGCTGCGGTTCACTGGCTGTTCTACTCAATGGAAATGGCGCATGAAAACGCCAGTGAACTCTCTAGCTCTTCCTCTTCTGGGAGTCTAGAATTGTGTTGTGAGTGGGATAGATTGGAAGAATCAAGTTATGACGAACACGGGTGCATCCAACCGTACAGGTTTGAACCTGTTACTGTGCAATCTGAGAGCGACTCCGACCCCAAGATGAACAGCGGACAGGCAGACAGCCCAGCATTGAACACCACAAGGTTGGATAACAAGGATTGGTAGCTCAACCAGTATTTGTTCAAAATGTTACGGAATCAATATTTTAATATTGTGTATTGTTGTCTTGCATGTGTAAACACTACTTATATCATGTAAGCCGTATGCTACACTGAATACATAGTTCCTAATGGAGCATGCAAACGGCTAACATAATAAGCTTACGACTATGCCTGATCCGTGATACATTTAGGATAATATTGGCAGGCACGTCTTCTAGTTCATGGCTTCTTAGTTTTATCCTTGAATGAAGCAAAATATTTGATAACCTACATCAGCGTAAGCAAATGATAATCTGTAGCCTACTTGTCTGGCTAAAGGCCTCTGCATGCTCTTGCGACAAGGCTTTCGCAGACAGCTTTTCGCAGACAGTTGTAATTTATTGTTGAGCGGGGCGTTATAGGCGTGTGCGATGTTATTCACCGGCACAATGCAAGGGGGCGCGAAGTCGCTAGGAGTAGTTGGTGGGTGTGGTTAGTGGAGTGTTTATCCTCCGGTTACTTATAATGACTAGAACTTTTTTTTTATAATGACTAGAACTGGAGTCGTATAGATGTACGTACTTCCTCAATCAACCGCTCTTCGTGCTGCTCCATCTTCGCTCATGTTTTTAAAAATGGCGGTCGTGAAAACAAACCAAACCGGGAAAGTAGGGAAGCGGAAGTGCGTGTACAGCGGATGTAGAGTGGACCAATCAGAGCCCTCTTGTCTGCGACGCTGTCTGCGAGGCTTCTGCGGTGCTCACAATTTTTGGGAGGTGCGCGCAGAGCGTCTGCGAAGGTGGGGGGGGGCTACGCAGACACTGTCTGCGACGCTATCTGCGAGGACTGGGTTGTCAGCATAAATTGGCCTTAAGTTAGCTTTCCCTCAGTGTTTGCTTTGAGAAACAAGCTTTCACAAGCAAATACATGACTGATATCACGCCGACTTTATGATTACATTTATGATTATCATGAATGTGTACTCTATGATGTGTACTCTATGAGCGCTCTGGAGCGAGTCATTTCCAAGATGGCCGCGCAGACCGCATGGTTACTATTTTTAGCATCATGTCGGAGCACTCTATAGCTCTACGTACCTTTATCTTATGTCGTTTCTCAACACATGTTCTGACAGGAGGACTGTCTTTGGAGGAGTCGCCTTGTTCCAGGCGACTGCTGGATCCGGCATAGCTACTAGTAGACCCCCTCCGGAATACTGTAGGCACTGCTGATGGTAGCAGCACACGTTTGTGCTGAACTGAACACCCAAGAGATTCCTTTAAGCTGGGAAGGGTGTCAAAACAATCCAAATCGAAGTGTTCAGAGCACAGGACGGATGTTGGTGAGGGCTCCCACTTGTCACGAGTGCGCCTGACTTGCTTCACCCACTTCGCATGCAGCTCGGGATCTCTGGGAAACTTGAATAAACTTACCCCAACCTTGTGGGTTTTAGAACAAAAGCCGGCAACACAATGCGAAGGCATAATAACTATATATATATATATATATATATATATATATATATATATTAGTGCTGTCAAAAATGTCGCGTTATTAACGCGTTAACTTGACTCAATTTTAACGGCGATAATTTTTTTTTTATCGCGAGATTAACGCTCTGTGACATGATGTAGGTTTTTCATAAGCTTTTGAAACTGCCAGGAACTTGGAACAGAGACTTTGCTTAGAAAAACAATAGCAGCTAGACTGTAATGCCATGCCCCGCACAGCCAGAGTCCTCTGCCCTCCCCCCCCCAAAGAACCAGCGCGGGCAGGGCGCGCTAGTAGAGATGGGATTTATGGCTCTTTGATGGGATCCGCATCTTTGTGATCCATTCTTTGAAAAGAGCCGTTCAAAAGACTGGCTCATTTGGCTCTTTTTAAATATTTATTCAGTTTTAAGAAGACAGCGTCTAAAGAAGCCAGATCCCTCTGAACTGTAAACTTAATGCTATCCCAGAAATCCTTCCTGTAATATGCAAATTTGGCCGCCTCTGATTGGACAGCGCGACGCATCAACAGGCAGAAAGTGTAAAAGTACAAAATGTGTTAAGTGAGCTGAAACAGTAAAGATCAGATTCAATACAATATTTATCAACGAACAACTTAAAGTTAATATAATAGTGTACTTTATATTATAATGAAGCATGTCAAGCCTACCGTCACTGTGTAACCTGTCTCTAGAGTTGTAGACTAACTCAAGCAGTAGATCACTTCACTCATGGTTCTTTTGCTAGCACCGGTGCTTGGCTTAGGTTTCACTTTGCAGTGGCTGTGTCAAGACTTGTTATGCTTTGCAATAAAAAAAACACTGGTACAAAGCAAGCCCATTCACTTTTTTATGCTGATAAGAGAATTACAATGGTTTTTCATGTGACAAAAATGTGCGATTAAATTGCGATTAATCGCAAGTTAACTATGACAGTCGCGACATTAATCGCGATTAAATATTTTAATCGCTTGACAGCACTAATATATATATAATAATGTATAATAAAAATACTAATAATGATAAACTGAACACCTGCCGCATCAACAACAAACTGGTAAGTGAGGAGGAAGGTTCTTTCGCTGACGTCATATAGCTCCTCCTCCTCCTTCGTCTCCTGGGTGCTGCAGCCCCTTCAAATTTGGCCAAATAGCCGCGTTTTTTATCATAACTTGTAAAATAGGCGCCTTCGTGAATTAATATATGGATCATCGGGAATTACTTTTTATGTTATAAAACATCGCCAAAGATGTCAAAAACGTGTCATCAGCACTTTAAATAATAAAAATAGAGAAAAAACACTGAATTAGAAGGTGTGTCAAAATTTTTCCTGGTACTGTAAGTATAACTGTGGTTTCATGTTATCCGGTCATGTGCACCTCTTATAACTGTGTATAGAAACATTTCAGAGAAAAGTAAAGCTTGGAATCATTGGTGCCTCTGGTGTGTTTAAGTCCGTAATATAATTAGCTTGATTAGCTAACCTACTAAGAAAGCTATGATGAAAGCTAGCATGTAATACGTAGATCAAAGAAATACACTACCGTTCAAAAGTTTGGGGTTACTTTGAAATGTCCTTATTTTTGAAAGAAAAGCACTGTTCTTTTCAATGAAGATCACTTTAAACTAATCAGAAATACACTCTATACATTGCTAATGTGCTAAATGACTATTCTAGCTGCAAATGTCTGGTTTTTGGTGCAATATCTCCATAGGTGTATAGAGGCCCATTTCCAGCAACTCTCACTCCAGTGTTCTAATGGTACAATGTGTTTGCTCATTGCCTCAGAAGGCTAATGGATGATTAGAAAACCCTTGTACAATCATGTTAGCACAGCTGAAAACAGTTGGGCTCTTTAGAGAAGCTATAAAACTGACCTTCCTTTGAGCAGATTGAGTTTCTGGAGCATCACATTTGTGGGGTCGATTAAATGCTCAAAATGGCCAGAAAAATGTCTTGACTATATTTTCTATTCATTTTACAACTTATGGTGGGAAATAAAAGTGTGACTTTTCATGGAAAACACAAAATTGTCTGGGTCACCCCAAACTTTTGGACGGTAGTGTACATGGTTTCCCAATTTATCACTGATGATTGACAGTGTTGCTGTGAATGACAGGGAGATAGAGACTAGCCAATTTTGTTTTTGTGACTTATCCATCATGTGGAGAATCTTTGAACTTCCCAACCATATTTTCCTTCTTCACTGTTCTCCTGTCTCACATACCAGGTGGTTCAATCATGTATCTGTATGTGGTCATACATTTCTATAAATTTAGCAGAACATTCATTCCCATATGCACGCCAACCCTTATATTACACACATATTTATAAAATACAATTAATTTGGTCAGTAAAACTATTAAAAAATATTTTCTTTGTAATTTTGTCAGTTAAATAAAAGTCCACGTAAATTAACAAATCACAGATTTTTGTTTTTATTGCATTTTGGAAAAATCCCAACTTTTCTGGAAATGGAGTTAGTATAATGTGAACAGTAACTGAAGCTCTTGACCTGTATCTGCATGATTTATATTTATGCACTGCACTGCTGCCACATGATTGGCTGATTAGATAACTGCATGAATGGGCAGCTGTACAGGTGTTCCTAATAAAGTGGATGGTGAGTGTACTTTTGAGCATTTTTGATCAGATGGAGATGCAGAATATGAGCTGTTGCATGGGGGTCTCCCTTCATACTCGCATGCTTTGGCAGCTCTGGGACCAAAAGGTTGCCGGTTCGATTCCCTGGATCAGCAGGAATGGCTGAAGTGCCCTCGAGCAGCGCAACTTACCACCCCCAGCTGCTCCCCGGGGTCCTGTTGCACATAGATCTGGATAAGAGTGTCTGCAAA